>NC_142616.1:62430379-63806004 GCF_059453375.1 Lepisosteus platostomus | reverse complement strand
GTCTATTTTGTCATGTAAATTGCAGGTTTTACACAGGTACGTTTTATTTTTATTGTGGTTTGAAATGCATTGTTTCTAACCCCAAAATATTAAAAAAATGTTGCAATTCCCCTTTAAAAGATCAATTTGATTTTTTCAGCTATTTGCTAAAGACATTCGGAGAAAAATATTCAGGCATACTAAATCAGTAACTTTACATACTATGTTTTTCAGTATCATTGTCAGGTATCAGCCTTATTCTTGCACCATGTTATTCTTATCCAAACTATCCAAGTTATAAAACAATCTTTCTAATGAATGAGCCAAATGGTACTTACCAGTTTTTGAGACCTTTCTGCATGGTCGGCTTTCAATTCTGCAATTTGTGAGTTTACAGCAGACTAAATTTAGGAAGAACAGAGATTTGTAAACAGAAAATATTTGTAAGCACTGCGTGGTAAGGTAATTATCATGCTCAAATTATACAAAAAATAATCTAAACCTAATTTCTTCTGAAGATTTTTAAAAAAGGGTACAGTTTTTTAAGGGTCAAAGTATACCCAAGTCTTAATTGCTAACTGGTGCAAATTTCTCATTTATCTGGTTCATATTTTATTCAAAAGCAATTATAAATGAACACACTTATATTTACAATCATTTATACAGCTGAGTGTTTTACTGAAACAATTATGGATGAAGTACTTTGCTAAAGGGTACCAAAGCAATTGTGCTTGAGCCCACATCCTTCCAATTAAAAGTGTAATACACTACCCACTGTTTCACACTGCTGCCCAATAGCCTTCTGAGTTAATTTAAATTTGTATATTTAAAACAAAGCATAACTAATTTTATTAGAAGTGTAATTTGCAAATTATAATGAAATAGGCTGAAACTTAATTTTACGGAAAGTTTTTGTTAAGTATGTTGTGTAAATTTAAATGCAATGTTTAACAATAGCTTGTTTAAAAGTTACTCTGCAACTAACCACTTCCTGCACTTCATGGTCCATATGGTTCTGAAGGTCAGAGAGGGCAGCAGACAGCTCTTCATATTGAGCCTTCTGCTCAGGTGGAATCGTCCTGTAACAATCAGAGAGCCACTGGTCACATTGGAAGTAAAACAAATTTACTACACATATAAACTATGAGAGCAAAAGTGATTTCAACACATACGAGAGCTCCTGAATTTTCTTTTCTGCTTCGTTTATTTCTTGAGTGAGGGTCTGCAACTTATCCATAACAGGTTTCTGAAAAACAAAATATCATTGGAGGTTTTCATGTGATACATGTTAGCTCCAAATGTACCCATGCCCTTATCACAATGGAACAAAAAATACGATTTCCTGTAGTGTACATTACAGAATTATGACCAAAATAATGATGTTGTTCTAAATACACTTCAGGTATATGTACAACCAAAACATTTGTGAAAAATAAAAGTAAAATCTTCTATCTAGTTATCAAGCAGTTTCACAATGATTATAAATGTTTCTGGAAGTCTCCTTGATTAATATTGGGTATAGTATTTAAACACAAGCAAAACATTCAGCACCATGACATCATGGAAATGTCAGTTATTCAAAAATCTAAGGTCAAAGATTAGTTATGTTTATAAACTGAAACAACAAAACCCCACACCCTTTCTCACCAGTAATGTAAAGTTAATATTTTTTAGCCACACTCACATAGGTCTGCTGGGTCTCTGCAAGCATTCCTTGCCGTAGGTTTCGGAAGTGAAGAAAGTTCATAATCCCACTCAGAATATAGATGGTTCGTTTTACTTCTGCAAAATCAAGTCACACTAGATACAAGATCAGGCATCCCTGGACAAGTAAAACTGTGGATGACATGAAATTTCTCAACCAGCTGTACAACTTACATAAACCCTGCGCAAACATTATACAGAGATACTTGTCAAACAAATACTATTAAGCATGATGATGAAGCAAATACACACTTTCAGCACATAGAAATATTTCCCATCCCTTCCTTAGACATTCATTAATATTTGCTATTTTAAATGCAATTCCTTCAATGAGGCAAAACTTGCAAAAACTCAAGGAGTTTCTAAAAACTTATCAATCAATAGGCAACTTCAGCAAACTGAATAATATACAGACATCTAACAGAAGTCTAAGTTATTATAAATGTTAGATAATACTTATTGCTGTTAGAGTACTAACATCAGACACATTGAATTACACACCTAAAAGGCAGTGATTGATGTCACTTAACCTAAATCTTCATCTTATCGTTAAACAGGTATAATAGCACATCACAAGATGAAAATAAATTATATGAGCAACTCATGTAAAAAGAAATTCTGCATATGCCTGCTCAATTACAGCTGAATTGAGCACAGCTATAAGCAGAGAGAAAGTTTAGTCAATTAAATCGCTTAAAGTTCATCCCTTACTTGGACTGAGAATGTCGTTCAGCTGGAAGTCATAGATGTGGCACATTGGTAAAAACTGACACCTGCGGTTATGAAATGGAGTGTTAATAAGCCTCATTAAGTGTTACTTATACGAGGTAAGCTGAATTATTTCTTGACTCTATGATAAAAAGAGAATGTTCACTAAAGATCTTAAATACTTATTCTATCAATTCAGTTTAACATGCATCTCTTAAAATTTGAAATCAATTTAGAAAGTGGAATGAAATTAAATACATTTTCAGTCAATCAAGTGACAACTGCTGTTATTTGTACACTGAAAAAGTCACCATTTTCAGGTACTTCAATCAGACATATGACTTGCTCATCTTACATGAAATCTGATTGTTGACTCTTCATGTTGACTGCTCTCCAACTATTCAGCAATAGACAAAGGTAGCAATCCAAAGACTTACATGCAAATGTAGACACTCAAAACAGGTGTCACCCCCTCCAGTATTGCAGAGTACTGTACGTTTTCATTTATGGGCATCTGTAAAAGAGAAGATAAATCATGCATGATAAAAATGAGAGCCCACACTTATGAAAGAATAAGTGTAAAATACATACTGTATACCTATTTTTATAACCCAGTAACATTATTCATTATATGAATGGTGTTGAAATCCTACTTACCATGCTGTGACATTCAGGCCTAAAGCCAAATACCTGATGCAGAATTTTCATGTAGAGTCTCTGAATGGTATCGGGCTGGATGAAAACATAAACAGATTAACTGCAGCCAAAACGTTCAACACTCACAACTCACAAGCAACAAAAAATGTCTAACCTCTGATTTGCCCAGTTGCATTTTACAAACAAAAAAAGGTACTAAAATGTTTTGCTAACAGGTAATGCTCTACATAAGCCTTTACACATACACAGAAGTAAGTACTGAATAAACTATTTACATACCTTTGGGTTTGGTGCAATGTCACTTTTTGTCAGATTTTCATCAGAAACATTGTTGCGTAGAAACTGCACAATGGCATCAACTTTATAAACAGGAAAAGTATGTGCCTCCATTTTCCTGCGAGAATAAAATAGCAAAAACAGTTTGTAATAAAAATGAAATGACAAACATGAGCATGTATATGATGTGGAAGGTTTCAGAGCTGTTGAATTCTTAGAAGACAATAATATTTCAGCCGTCCCATTATCTGGGATGGTAGTGATCAAAGCGTTCTGACCTTCAAAGGATAAAATGTTTCGATTTCCTGCTGCTAACCATACTTACAATATTTACAAACTTCCATTACGACTAATCGCTTTAGAGTAAATAAAAAACTAACCATAGCCTAACTGACGAACATAAATTTGGATGTGTTGGATCGTGAAGAGCAAAATGTTCAAAAACCGAATAGTAAATTAACACAAGATGCACAGCCTTTTTAATCCTCAATTGCTGTATGTTTTAAGACCGTATTATCGTAAATTGCAAGTGCGTAAAATATATCGAGTAAAGGTAAATACTGTTTTCAGAAGCTCGAATGTGAATTAGTGGGGTAATTTTAGCACAGTATGTACAGGTCTTCGTCCATAAAGAAAACTCTTCAGAAGGATAAACTTTCTTTCTTGAGTTTTCGAAAACAAAACTCGCGATACCTCTTACAAATAAACTTTTTACTTGGGCATATGGCTCAGTAAAAATCCTAATTGTCACAACTAAATTATACTACAGAAAACACCCAATGTGCTCAGCTAGTTGCAGCGTGTTCTAAAATTCAACCTTATCTTAATTTCAATTTTATCAGTAACAGTTTGTACTTTATAGTGATCTCTAAGAACACCGCTAACAAAGAGATTCACAAACTAGGGGGGAAAGTGTTTTTAGGCTGTACAGTGTAACGCAACGGGGGCTCAGGTGGGCGCCCTGTTGCGTTACAACAGTAATCTCGCTTCATGCTAAAGACACAGACAATACGGATATAAACATAGGCAGTACATATAACAAAAGCGAAGTTAAACTAGACACCCAGAAATGACATCGCAATCTAAACCTGCGCACCTTATTTTGTTATCAACCTTATTTTCGTAAAACAAATCAATTTTCTGTAACGACACATTTCTTTACCTGAATATGAGTATAAGACGTTCGCAGCTTTTGAATTTGGCGCTCCCTTCCTTTTCCGTTGAAACTGCCCCTTCTATCGTCAGGGTGACTTAGTATCGCCCCCTTCTGGCCTGGAGGAGTTATAACGCTCTTCGCTTTCCGTTTACTTTGTAACCTAAAGCGAAGAGAATCTTTTCAGGTACCCTGTGTTTGAGCATTTTAAAATGGAAGTAAATGGGTATTTGCAGACTATTTCGAAATGCAAAAATATGAGAGCGGTGCGGACATTGTTTTTTATTTAATTTGTTTAATCTTTTTTCATAACTTGAATTGATGTAGTAGTATGTACCCCTGACGATATTTTTGTTTGGAATTGTTATATGTACTCTTGTTTGTATTGTAATGTTTGTTCTTTTGTTAAGCATAAATAAAAATTAAAAAAAAATCTTTTCTACGGGTCTCTGCTTAATCGTCCCACAAGCCGATTCTGTTAAAAGTTCACCAAAGATAAAATAATATATTTTCCAAATTAAAAAAATAAATAAAACTAATCATGAAACAAACTAACGTCTTTACATGTCGTGTGATCAGGCATTATAGTATTTTCTAGTAGAAAGCATATAAAAGCGTTTTTACTTCGACATAAAATATAAACAAAGCAGACATTGGGACAACGTCTCTGCAAATCTCACTATTTGTGCTTGTGTTTGTGTACTGTACATCCTGCGATAGACTGGCGTCCAGTCCAAAGGTCGAAACGCAGTGAAACTGGGGTCCTTGTTGTGCAAATTTAATATTGAGATGTAGATACCATACATATATATACCTTATGGAATGCAATATTTGAAAATATGATCTGGACACAGGTTTGTCCTCGACACATACTGACCTATTAACAAGGTTAGAAAATAACTAACAATTTAAAATTGTTCATGGGTTTCATCCTGTTGAGCTGACACTTTCGAGATTCAAATAAGGACAAAACGATCTACGTTTTGTTCTGTAAGGCTGGAAAATAAACTCTTCAGACATTTATTTGTCACATGTATATAAAAATACAAAGTTATTTTGGATAGACTTGCAAAACTTTATATTTAAGCATTTAAATGTGAATGTTAGATTTAAGGAGTTTGATATAATAATCTCAGTTTAGTTCAGTGTATTTGTCATATGCACAAGTGCAACGAAATGCTTACATTATGTTATACTTTGCAAAATGTAATATTGAAAGATGTAATTTATCATAAATCTGTTAGTATCACTGGGTAGATAGCCATATACACGAAACAAATTAGTCCTACTTCCTCCTTCCTCATGCTTATAAGATGGGAAATGCAATGTTACTTAAACTCCATCAAAAACATGTCAAATAAGCCAATAAACACAACTGATGTATCTAAAAAATATACTTAGTGTGTCCTGAATTTTAGGTGTCTCTGGCAGCGTATTGTTTTGTGTGTTTTTTAGGTCATTAATCTTTTTTTTTTCTGGACATCCTTTCTCCTTTAACCTGTTTCTACTTTTGTGACGTTCAATAAAAGTTTAAAAAATAAATCTGATCTTGATAACAAACCGCAACTGCAACGGAAATGGGGTCCTCACGATGATTGTGGGGCAGCCTTCAGCATCCGCCCTATCATTTCAATGTAAAAAAAAAGATCAGGCATGTTGCAGGGATACCTAAAAAAAGGACCCTATGTTTCTAAACAGTAACAAGAGACTGATGTTTAAAGGGGTTGGATTCCACTTGTCCCTTCCGCGTTGGCAGTGCAAAAATATCCACGTCAGTTTCAGATTGCAAACTTTTTCATCACCCAAAACCAGTGCAGGCTACGGTGCGAAATACTCAGGGGCTATTACATGTAACTGTTGCACCCGATCAAATTCATTGCCGTGGAAAAAGATGTCAGCAGCGGATTCTGACGATTCCTACGATTTTCTGTTCAAAATAGTTTTGATCGGAGATGCCGGCGTGGGCAAAACCTGTGTAGTTCAGCGTTTCAAGACGGGGATATTTGTGGAAAGGCAGGGCAATACCATTGGCGTGGATTTCACCATGAAAACGATGGATATTCAAGGGAAACGTGTCAAGGTACAGTATGACGCTCGCAAGTGAGCAGCATTTTAAAAAACGTCGCGTCTTGGCCATCTGCTTTTCCAGGCTGCCTTTCAAAATGTCGATCGTCGTAAACGGTATCAAACGTCCACTTTTGTGAAGATGCTATTTTTTTTTGGAGAAGCAGCAACGAGCATTTCTTGCTACCTTGTTACAGGTAAAAAAAATACAGCTTCAGCAGGTGCGCAGTAATTATGTAGTAGTAGGAAATTCTTCCATCATCTGAAGACTGCAGTTACTTTGATAACACACCGTTGGTTTGTGCAACCGCCGCCTTGAACTGATGAGTCATGTGAACAGTTAATGCAATCGTAGCACTTTTCAACCACTACGAATACGACCTTATAATAATTAATAATAATAGCAGAGATAACGCATGAAAAGTAATTAATCTTACACTTAATCCGCCATAAAAATCCTTATACCATGATTGCACACGTTTTTTTTTAAAAAAAATGTTTATTTCGATCCATTATCGTGACGTTCTTGGTTCGTTGTGGCTACAGGTTCTTTTACAAAAGGAAGACCCATGAACTTTAATCGCCTTGCAGTTTATGCCCCCATTCTGAGCTTTTAAGTCGATTAAACTATGCAATTCTCCAAGTTAATGACGTAAAAAGACCTTACAGTATTTGTCTTCTCAGTATTCGCGAAGTCATTCCTACCTGATTGCATAAGTCTTTTTTTTTACTGTCATGCTAATGTATCCGCTCAGTAGTTTCACACGTCTGTTGTTCTGTTATAACGTGTCGACGAGACAATTCACATATAATACCGCTGACCTGTGTCCTATTTCTTGCCTGAAAGAATGTTTTATTATACTACATGTAATTAGTGTTTACAGTATGTTGAAACTCAAACCTGTCCACCGTACGTGGTCGTAGACACTTTCACGTCATGGCGTTCTTTTTAGGAATTCAGTATTTTGTATTATTTTTAAGGTCATTTATCCCATCTCTCTCAATTTGTGCAACAATTTGTTTCCCCACACGGTTGTGAATCGGCTCACGCGTGGCTGGTCGATTTCACTTCGGATTTGGTAAAATAAGGAAATGTGACACAACGGTGTGACTGTTCATCGGTTTAACAACAGGTTTCCTGGAGCCATGATGTAACTGCATAGCAATGAACATCCTGGTTCGGCTACTGTCACACAAATGGTGATTTAAAACCCTGTTTGCAGACGTGCGCTTAAGATGACGCGTACACAAATTTGAAAACGTTAACTTTTACAGGAACGATCTGTTGCATATCTCCTGGGCGTCAAACTGGACTTTCTAGGGACGGAACCTGGTACACTAGCGTCTCGTTTTCAAATGTGCAATGCACACTATAAGGTGTTGAGGATATGGTTGATACGGAGTGAACACTGAAACGAGGAACTAGACCAGCGTGTGGTTGAAAGTCAAAATGGACAAATAAAAACGCTCGTTTTCACAACCCATCCGTACAAACACCGAAATTGTTAAGTCACACAGTGGTCACCAAAGCAGTAAGAAGCATCACTGTTTATGCGTGAATGACTTTAGAAAAAAAAGATGTGAAAATCGATTCAATATTTTTGATTAATCAGTTAGATTAATCCGACGATCACAGCTGTCCTGATATTGTCCGGGGATTTGACCTGTTACAGAAGCATTAAATGTCCTCATTAGTGCGAGACTTGATCACGCAGAAATTATGAGGAGGTTTCACCCGTTGAATGTCTCGTCTTGTGAATTTCCAGAAACAGAAGTGGGATATATTTGTTCTTTTCTGTGTTTATCAAGAAACCAATGCCTTTGTGCAGTCAGTAGGTTAAAGCCTGGAATAAGGGCATTGTCCCACACTGCCTGGGGTGTTTGCGGACAGCAATTTGTTGCCAGGCAACACTTTGCAGCCTAACGCAGTGGCCCATTAATGAAAGGCCACTAACTAGGAGTCCTTACAGCTTGCAAGGGGTCTGAAGAGTATGGAGTAGCTCATTTTGTAGTGACGGATGGCAGCCCTTCGCACACTCCTTTACCATCTTCGTGCTGATGAGGATTTCCGATTGAGGATTATTTCTGCAGCCGTTGTCTTCAAGTGGCTCCTTGCTCTTCAGCTGCAGATATGGGACACAGCTGGCCAGGAGCGATTCCGCACCATCACGCAGAGTTACTACCGCAGTGCTAACGGAGCCGTCATTGCCTACGACATCAGCAAGAGGGGCTCGTTCACGTCGGTGCCAAGGTGGATAGAGGATGTGAAGAAATACGCCGGCTCCAGTATTGTTCAGCTCCTGATTGGTGAGTATTGTTCCTAGGCAGAAAGAAAAGGCCGGAGCATATAGATCAGTAATCCTCATTCCTGGTCCTGCAGACCTCTGTGTTTTGGCGAGGACACAAATGATGAAAGACCCAGAAGTAGTAGTAAATAGGACCTGGTTAAATTGGATATAGAAGATGTTGTAGACCACTGATATAATAATAATAATTGCTTACACTTATATAGCGCTTTTTTCTGGACACTCCACTCAAAGCACTTTACAGGTAATGGGGACTCCCCTCCACCACCACCAATGTGCAGCATCCACCTGGATGATGCGACGGCAGCCATAGTGCGCCAGAACGCTCACCACACATCAGCGATCAGTGGGGAGGAGAGCAGAGTAATGGAGCCAATTTATAGAGGGGGATTGTTAGGAGGCCATGATTGATAAAGAGCGATGGGAAATTTGGCCAGGACGCAGGGGTACACCCCTACTCTTTTCGAGAAACGCCCTGGGATTTTTAATGACCACAGAGAGTCAGGACCTCGGTTTTACGTCTCATTCGAAGGACGGCTCCTGTTTACAGTATAGTGTCCCCGTCACTATACTGGGGCATTAGGACCCACATGAGCCGCAGGGTGAGCGCCCCCTGCTGGCCCCACTAACAAATAGTCTCTACATTTTTGCAGGGCTTCTGGTTTTCAAGTCCAGCCTGGACTCTTGGCAGCTTTATTTAAATCGATAATTCACTTAATTGGGCTGTATTACTTGGGCTATATACTACTTGGGGAAACTTGTAAAGACCCAGCCCTTTGAAGACTTATGTAAGTGGAGATGTCTGTGCTTAGAATTGCTGCTGTAAATCAGGAAGTATCTGTATGATATTATCTACATTAATGTAAAGGACCTTGTCTGTGTGAAGTGTTAACACTAGTTTGCTGCTTTTTACCAGGTAATAAGTCAGACTTGACTGACATGCGAGAGGTTCCATTTGAAGATGCCCAAGCCCTGGTCAGCAGGCTGGACCTTATCGATGCTATAGAAACGTCGGCTAAAGATTCCAGCAATGTGGAAGAGGCCTTCACTAAAATGGCCACGGAACTCATGCTGAGGCATGGTGGGCCTGTGTTCAGTGAGACTGTGCCAGATAGCTTCAAACTGAACAGCAAAGATGTGAATGAAAGTTGGAGCTGTGGCTGTTGATGGTCAGTCTGGTGTGTTTTTCTTTTTTTTCCTGATCTGAGTGGCAGTACCAGTAACTTGTGCAATATTCCGTCTTTCTTTTGTGTTCATCGCCAGGGACCAGTTTATTTCAAAAGTGAAAGATTTTCACTTGTTTTTTTTTTTTTCCTTAAGCTGAGCTAAACTGCTTTGGAATAAGACTTGAAGCGATTTCATTTCCACTTCTAAGGCACCAGAAGAAGTCAAAGCTTCCCTTTTCAGGCGGGACCCGTGTAATTCCTCTCAGGCAAACACATGTAGAACAGTTCCACAGGGAAAACGGAACTGCAGCAATAGGAAACACGTCTAAACTTTCCATCATCATTCTCTTGCCCTACTGGCGACTTGAAGAGCTGCTTGTCTACCACTTGTAATTGTTTTCTACGACACTGCCGTCTTTGAATCTGCTACCATTGTTTGCAATATAAAGGGCCATATTTCAAAAGCATTTTCTATGATGCATTAGATTCTATTAAAAGGACCAAATAAGCAGCTGAGATTTTTAAATGGCAATAAACCTCCAGGAAGAACCAAGTTACACTATCCCTTCATTTTACAAGTGTGGTGATGAAGCTGGAAAGTGTTATCATTACAGACTAAGGGTAACAGTTATCTGCTATGGAAATGTGACCCTCCATCCTGGTTAAAGACCTGTGACAGACTGTTCATAGTCAGCATTGTCTTTTTATCCTTGTGAAGGACTGAGTTGTGTTTTTCACATGACTACTGACGTTTTCCATCTTTTTCGCAGACCAAATGTTTGACTTTTTTTTTTGACTACACTTTTTTTAAAACCGCTGATGCTATGGCGATTATCTGGAGAACTCAGAGGTGGGGGTAAACGCATGAATATTTTCTTTGAAATGAGCTGTGTTTATTGGACTGGATGCTGTGTGTACAGTTAGGAAACCCTATTTCAATAAGATTTATTGCTTTCTTTAAGCATAACTGCAGCTTTGGAACAGTTTTGTTTTTAGAGCTACAATAGTTTTCAATATACAGCTACATGAGACCTAGGAATGTGTTTGAACCGATCAACTCGGTGAGTAAGTAGTGCGATTAAGTGCTTCATGTCACTAGTGAAATGATAATACAGAACATCTAACTTTTAGGAACTGAAGATGCATTCCACTGGATTCAGATAAACTGGAGTTCTTTATATCTGAAATGAGAACATACTATTGGGTCAGTAGAATGCATTGAGAGTACATGCTGCTCCTGATGCAATCTTGTGTTAAGAAAAAACAGTGCCATTGAAGCTTTGTGGCCCTGTATTGGCAGTAAGTGTTTGATTTTATTTTTGTTCTTGTTCATAGAGTGGTAAGATGACCAAATCTGAAGTGATGTAATTGATTACGTAGCTTAGAACCCTTGTCTTAACTGCCGCACCAGCTAAAACAAAGGGATGTAAATGAACGAATACAGGACTCTATCATGCATATTTGCTGCTTTAGGATTAGGAGGCAAGGGAATTTAGAAGCAAAGGCAACCAAAGTGAAACAGCTGAAAAGGTCTGAGACTGGTCTCCAGTATGAGCTGCTATAGACTGATTTCATTCCAGTGCTGTAGTTCCATTCAGTGTCTTTTAGATGTGTTATATTGTTAGCTTAGCACTCAAAGCAGAAGCCCCTTTTTGTTTCAGTTAACTTTTTGCTTTACGCTAATAGTAATGTTGGACCTCAGTGGATGTTTTCTGAGACCTGTTTTCCTTCTTTGTAAAAAAAAAATACAAATATTAGTTACTTGTGGGGTTTTTTTAACTGGATTTCATAAACTATATACAGAGTGCCTTTCAAAGTCCAGTGGATGAAGATATGAATTTTAAATTCAGTTTTTGCCAGACTGAATACAGACCTGTCCAGCAACAGCAGTTTCCATGTTAAACTGGAATGGGGGGAAGAGCAATGCCTTGAACACTTGTGAGCAGTGTTTCTGTACTCAAAATTGGAAGGACTGAAATGTCATCTCAGCTTTCAGGCCTGCTTGCTAGTGTGCAGTTCTATGAGGGTGGTTTAACTGTAGGCTGTTAGCAGTGTAAATCTTTTGGATACTATAGGTCAGTTCATCTCTGCCCCAGTTGTCGGGAGATCACAGCATTTTCATGATGTCAGGCTCATTCCTAATTGGTGGATTGCCGAAGTCTTAAGCCTAGTAACAGAGCTGCTGAAGCTCTCTCCCCTCCCCCATTGCTGTTTTGTCTGATAAAGAACCAGAATAGTAAGTTAGGAAACTTTATTCTTTTATATACAATTTAATATAGAATCTTAAAGCGAGGGGGGAGAAATGAAGAATCAGTTACTTTTGAAACCTTATTTTCTGCAGAAACTATCATGATAAGTGTTATGTAAAGAAAAGCATTTATAAATGCCTAATACAAATGCATTTTTACTAGATAGATATAGCAACCTTAACATTGAACTTCGGGAGGCATATATGATTTTTAAGTCTCATTTATTTGGAATTGGGACAGAGTGAAATGGTAAGGACTCTTATTTTATTCTAGTTTAGCACTCATTTTCGGTATTCAGATTTTTGGGGGTATTAAAAATAGTGACATTTTTAGAATGTCATCACTATGCTTTCTGAATGTAATGGAGGAAATCGCAAGAACTGTCGGAGGTGTGAGGACAGCATGTGTTGTCTCCATGTCGTTCTTGGCAGTATACAAGCATCCTGAGGTTGACTAAAAAAGAATTCGAATGACTTCTGAAGACTGGACCTTCGGTCCAGATAGGGTCACTTATCACTGAGTCAAAAAAATGCAAGTGCACTTAGTGGCATTTTGAAAGTATTATGTGTTCTTGCATGATTATCACATTGTCATAAACATTTAATATCACCATGGGTAATTTTAAAAAAAACAAGTGCTTTTTCAGGATGACCTCTGCAATTTAGCTTTTGCCTGGTTATGTCTATACCTACTCCTCAGGTTGTCTTTTGTACTGTATATGTTTTAAGAAGAGCTCAGTGATGCCTTGATAATGGGAATACATTGGGTATACAGAGGAAACTTCAGTGAGATCTTTCCCATGTCTGGGTCGGTTCATTTGAGGTTTTGTAAGAAAAGCAGTGAGACTTTAGTTTCTGGCTGTGACATTGTGGACGACTGTCTGAATAGATTTTTAAAATATTGCTTTCTTACAATGGTCATAAGCATCAGCATTCAGGAAATGTTTGTGCTAAGTAGTTGAAACATTTTGCTAGATTATTGAAAGGAATGAGTTTAGACTTTAAAATATCAGCATTGAGTATCCTAAACCCTAATTCAAAACTCAATGTCTTTACTCCTAGAAAGAATATGCATAGTTTGACACCCAACAAGTAGATTTAATATTCAGTGGAGTTCAGAGATTGTGAGGTGTGGGTCTCCTGTCCTGGTCCTGGAGTGACCCCATGCAGTTAGTCTTATAAGTCATTTATTTCAAAATACTGTGAAGTTACTAGGAATTCATGCCCTGGACATCTGAGATTTTATTCATATGCTTAACTGATCCCAAACTGTTCATGTGTTCAGGAATTTATGTAAAAATGGTTACCTATATAACCTGCTGCTTGGGACCAGGCTTGGAGACCTCTCTGTGGGATGAATCTCTCTGCCACACTGGCAGAATTGTGCACCTTTTCTAATGTAGCAGTGAAATCTTTTTCAGAGTGTGTATGGGTCAGGTTTGACAATGTAGAGTACAAATCATGATTATGTGTTAAAGACATGCATCTTCCTGGGCCAACTGCAAGCAAGAGTTCTGAAAGTTATAAAATTGGGATGATGCAATGTCTCTACATGTGCACCTTATAAGCATTTAATACTTTCCCAGCAAAAACAAAACCGAAAAGGACTCTGCAGTCTTTGCAATGGTTTGCACTCTTGCACAGTTTGAAAATTATGATTCATATTGAATTCTCACATTACATTTGGATGTAAAGGCAAATTGTAACTAATTGTTTGCCTTTTTACAGTATTTTGATATCTGTCACTATTTTTCCAATACAGCAACTATTTTTACATTTTTCAAGGTATTTCATATTCTTCACAGATAATATCCTGAGAATCAACCAAACTTAAGCAGGCTCCGGGTTTTATTCAAACCTTGGGGGCTAAAAAGGAGTATCTCTTCTTTTTCCTTTTACGTTACGCTTAAGATAACATTTTCTGCCATTAATGTAACTGAAAAGATTGGTACTGAATAGCAGTAAAGAATGATTGCAAAGCAGATTTCTTATTGTACACCTGTGATCAGTGATATCTGTGAAGGTATCCATAAGAAACTGCTGGCTTAACAGTGTAAGGTTTTAGGATACCCTTTTATGTTAAAGTATTTATAAACAATTTTATTTTGCCAAGGATATCTTGTAGCCATAAAAAAAACTCATGCAACAGTGCCGAAAGGTTATTTCATAAAGATGTAATAAAGTGAAGAAAGGGTAAATTACCAGTAATTTAAGTAAGTTCAACATTTAATGTTTTTATTGTAGACGGTTGTATACTAAATTTCAGATGGATGGGTTACATCAAGGTTACAGGGTCGTTGTTTTTCAATTAATAGAAAAGGGTGGGTTTTCAATGTTTCAATCATTCTGGTTTGCAACTATAACTGATAAATTAGCTGGATGAAAATGTACTTTTAAGAGAATTTTGGCTTTGTAACAAATCTAAGATGTTAGGCTTATGTGTTTTAAAATGTGTGATCCTTTTCCCTAATGTATTTGGAGATTAATTGAACGTTCTGTGCATTTGTACTGAAATAAACTATCTGAGGGGGAAAACAAGCTTTAAGACATATTTGCTGGATGTTTTATGAATATTTGTTAACATGCAAAGAATATTTCACCACCTTTTTGTTTTGTTTTTTAAGAGGGCTACCCAGTTTACAGTGTTACTGTATATGGTCATATTAATATTAATGTTCTGCCCAACAAGCTGCCTGCAATACCTATTGTGTCCACCTGAGAGAGCTCGTTGAAAGGATTTGCTTAACCAACAAAATTCCTCAATGCCATCAAAAGCCTTCACCGTTGCAAACGATGATAGTGCACCAGCAAAAAACAGACCACAAAACAAAGATTTCCAAAGGTTCTACGACTAGATGTAGCGTTTAATACAATGGAAGACGGTGTCCACATTAATGTTTATTACAATATACAATAGTATGGAGGACTTGCTGTTAACTCGGCATAGAGTGGCACATGACAAAGGATCACATCATGGAGGGCAGTTTTAAACGGAAAGAAGCAGAACAGTTTAAATGTATTATACAGTACCAGAAAAATGGAGAAAGGTTGGGTTCCTGTGCCCAAACTATTGAACTTGCCGTTTTTTATCATTTATTTCACAGATAATTCCATTATAGTTCCTCTTACAAACATTTTAACATATTAAAGCTTTTCAATTTACTATTATTTTCTTGTTAATAAGGTTAGCTGTGCCATTTTAAAATACAGCAATATTGACTTTCTAAATAAAAATGGAAGAAATGCATAGATTGAGATTTAAAAAAAATCTTAAATATTGTATTTGTTTTTAATAAAACAATTTCAAAATTAACTTAGTTTAACGGGGGAAAAAAACATCCATGCAATAAAAACATAAGAGTACACAAAGACATGTGCGTAATATGGATTAAGCACAACGTAGAGTGCCTCAGTCAAAAGGGTTCCTTTTAGAGCGCGACGGAAACTTTATTTTCAAGCTCCATAATTTTTCCAAAAGTAAAAAAGTGCAAGCACTGTTATTTAGCTTAAGGAGAAGGCGAGGCGAAACTATCATTTAGGCTGTTGTATAAGTAACTTGCAGCACAAGTTCCTTCAAGAGGAAGGAGCCCAGGTTTTTCTGAAATACTGTCCAACTACTGGAAGTGATGCATGTAACAGCTGTAAGTTTAACTTCAGAATTTATTTTAATAGTAAACGTTTAAGAATAGTTTAGGTATCATTTTGACTGTATCTGAACTACGAGTCAACCTTAATGGGTATATCCAAGTAGGAAAAGACCCCCCCCACACCTGTAGTTTAGTCATGCTAGGTAACATCTACAGTGATGGACACAGGTCACGTTATAAATCTCTAAACACGGCACAGGCGACTTTGTGCTACCTAGGTATATCGCTTGTTCATATCCCTACATTTCAAGGATTACCAAAGAAATCTCCTTTATTAAAGTAAGGAACACAAAATTGCCATTTATTTCAAGCTTTGGTTAAAAACACAATACAAGGATTAAAATCTTAGGACTTCAAGTATATTTTACTGTGAACTGGAATTATTGTGCATACCTGTAACCATATCTCTCCCAAAACTGAAATTTGCATGTGAAACAAATTGCACACTACATATTTTCCTGACTCCTATAAGCACCATTTGAAACAGTGTGGCACTGAAAACTGATTATACTCTATAGCTTCTCATAAAAAAAAGTTTAGTGTTCTCTTGAAATAACTTGTCTGCATATACATATTAAGGGTTCTGAAAGATAACTACATTTGAATTAATACATTTACCTCAGATTGGCATGGTGCAGTCAGCGCTGCTGACTCAACACGTGTGACTGCTGCTCGTGTCCTGGGCTCAATTCTCAATTTGGGCATGTTCTGAGTGAAGTCTGCATATTCTCCCTGTATCTGTAAGCAT
This sequence comes from Lepisosteus platostomus, assembly GCF_059453375.1. NCBI lineage: Eukaryota > Metazoa > Chordata > Actinopteri > Semionotiformes > Lepisosteidae > Lepisosteus > Lepisosteus platostomus. Next base: position 63,789,348 of record NC_142616.1, on the reverse strand, counting down.
TTTCTCTCAAATTACAGGACATGCTGGTAAGTTCTTTTGTCTCGCATCCCATGCTTTGGAATACTAATCTCCAGGATGCTCCACTCCTCACTAGGAAAATGTGGCTTTTTGATAACTGATTGATGGAAAATTAGGTTATCATTTTCATGTACAAGAATAAGAATCCTGACTGCTACTGGGATTCCCTGACTAAGTGCTGCCAGGGATAGGGTAGGAAATAGATGATCAGGAGTCTCTAAGATCCTGACAAGACAGCAATCTGGGAATTCCCTGCTGTTCAGCCCACAGTGACTCTAGTCCATCAGTGGAGGGACTCTAATGCGGGCACTGGGGCTGTAGCGAAGAGATGATACAATGGCTGAATCTTTAAAAAAAAAAAAAAAAGGAATCTACAGAGCCCACTTTAAAGTATTCAGTCTAATTGCAAACTTAGTGATGGGACAGAGATGTAATACAAACAAATGGCTGCTTAGAGCCAACAGTGTTGCAGTACCACAGATTACTGTGGTATTTTTATTTATTAAAAAAATAAATTTAAAATTAACAGTGACTCAATGAAAAGCTCTAAAAATACTAGTTCCTTAGGAAGATGTAATAAATTAGAAACGTAAATCTTTCAAAATGTAGAATTTAATTTTTTAAGACTGTTAAAAGGGGATAGTGGTAACCAAATAATTAAACTTTAATACACAAGGTAAAGGAAACTATGACAAAATACTGCTAATTTTCTTTACAGTAAATTCTACTTCACTCTATCTTCAATGCAGGTTTGCTTTTTGACGCAATGCAAAAAAAAAACTGAAATCATTCCTAGAGGATATTGCAGTGCATTATTTTGAATTTCATAAGAGAATAAAGCACTGATAACTCACTAGATGGTTTCCACACCTTTCAAGGAGCATATCTCTATGCACAAGTGTACCACAGTACAGTACTACAGTACTTACAGCAGACATTTGAAAGATAAAACAGTAAAATGGGATTGAGGAAAAAGTGCAGCGAGATTTCTTAACTCCACGGAATATCTCACCAATTTTCCTCACTGACACTCCAGACATATTAATCCTAAATTTAAGATACCCCTGAAATAAAAGAACTCGCTCCACATTTACGAATAAAAATGTAACCAGCCCAAATAAATAAGATAAAATCTCATTCTTGTACAGCTTTCATAGCATCCATATGGAAAATATATAATTTCAAAACCATGACATGAGGAGGAGGGGGGGGTCTCAGTCTCAGGCAGAATTCCCATCTTCAGCTGTTAGGTTTGGAGTTTTCCATTTAAATAAGAAAATGCCGCCTAACATTACTGGATCACAGACTTCTCCTGTTGGAAAATGAGTTCTACAGCAGCGTCAACATCCGGGACGATGTGGCCGGGCTCTACAAGCGCGGGGTCGAACTGGAAATCCCTGTGCCCGTGGAACACCGTCTCCTTGATGCACTCGCTGGCATCCGCAGGCACATCCGTGTGCGGGTTGTAGACCCCAGTGCAGACCAAGATGGACTTGCAGGCTGTGGCGGAGGGAGAGGCCAGCTCGCTCTCCCAGCCATTGTCCACCTCCTCATCCTGAGACACGGTGGTGGCGGTGGACACTCCGGTGCTGGCGGCCACCTTGGCCAAAGTTTTTGAACCCTTCCTGGAGGACCTCTCCTCGAGGTAGCGATTGTACAGGTTGGCACCATAAATGTCCGTCATGAGGTTGTCCCTGCACAGTTTTTTGAAGATACAAAAGCAACAGTCCTATCAATTGTGCGAAAGCACACCCTTCATATAAAGTTTACTTCCTGCCTATGGACATACATCACCACCTGAAATATGGTACACTATTCTGTTTTACCGTTAACCAGAAAGTGTCACTGAACATTAAAAAATGTGATCATTTAACAGCTCTGAGTGGCACCGTACAGTAGCAACAAGTTTTTTGTTACAATAATATACTTACGAGTGTTAATCAGTTAATCTTCAGAAAAAATAAAAAATGATCGCTCTTTAAAAAAATGCAATCAAGGATGAGCTCCCCTAATATTTTACTATCTGGACTGGTTATTAAAAAGACAAGTTAAGATCAGAGGAAGGTAGGGAATCCAGAATTACAACTGAATTATTTTGCAAACTTTTCACTTAACACTCTGGAATGTTTTACTAAATTATCCCAGATACAGGGACTGAGATGGAGACAATTAGATCCAGGATACTGCTTACCCAATTGCATACAGTGTCTTAATGGGTTTCCTCCACTTTCTCTCTGACGCCAGTGTCCTGATCAGGTACTCTGCATAGTGATACGTCAGTTCACTTGGTTTTCCCATCAGTGCCTCATACTTCAGCTCTTTGCCTGTTATTTTCTTATAGATGTTCTCCAGGCACACCAGGAAGGTCCCATGGCCAAACCTGGGTGCCAGACAAATACAGCGTAAAAGAAATGAGAAAATCACACCACTTGTTTTGTAAGACTTGATTCCACAGAAACCACTCCTGTACCAGCTCTGCAGAAAATCTAGCAAGCATGCCTACCCTGCTCATATGCCCTCTGGCACATCCATTCATTTCCCACAATCCACATTCTACAGCGCCTTACAGAAGAGAAACTGCCAAGTAGAGGAGCATTTCTTTTCATACCAACATCAGTCCAAATCTCCAGGTGCCCAGCAAGACACAGGAGCCATCTGAGGGTAGAAATCACTGGTCAACTAATCCCAACCCTAACCCAGCAGCACTCAGACAATTCTGCACTGTCGCACGCAGAGTGAGCCACACATGAACACACAATGTCCTAGAGTTCAACCTGTCCCACATGTTTGCATGTACACATCTGCAGGGGTTTCTCTGGAATCTCTGGTTTCTCCCACCTTGCACAGGTCTGATGATCATGTGGTGTCGATGATGATCTCTGTGCACGCGCTTGTGCATCTGGTGATGGATTATTCAAACATGCACCCTGTTGTTCTGATGCAGACAATGCGATGCCACAGCTCTTACTACAAAATACGTGTTTTTCTGGTACTGGAAGGAATTTATGTGTGTGTAATGAAAACAAATGCAAAAGTGAATAACAGAGATTTAGGTGAGTGGTTCTGTACTGTTCAAATTAAATATCTCTAAAAGTCCTTTCAATATCTTTTATATCTGGTTAAGATGTATAATATAAAATCAGTTACAAAAGAAAAACCAAATGTTCGAATAACTGCCTCTCTTACTATGGAGTTTGAAGTGTGATTTCTCATTTTAACCTAAACATACTTTTTTGAGATTTAGAATGTGGTAAAATTCATTTAATAAATTCTTTTCTACATTTTTTATGTAATGAAGTGCCTATATTTTCTGACCTTGAGTTAAATTAATATGTTATAAATGTACAATTTCTAAACTAAAAGGACCATTCCTTATTGGTTCTTTCAATACATTGAAAGCCCAGCTGCAGGTAATCTGCTCATCTTGCTGCTGTATGACCTGGTTACAAGTCTTAACTGAGGAAATAAGTGTTTTTTTTTCTGGATGTAGGGCATTAAGTCATGTTTGTGCTAAAGACACGACTCCTGGTACATCCTGAAGATGAGATCCGTCAATTAATTTATTCCTATTACCCAAATTCTACCATCGTCAGCACTGGTTTTAATTTTAAAGAAGGACCGATTTCTTTCTCAGAATTATGTTTGGTACTTGGTTTAAGGAATAAAGCTTTTTGTGGATTAAACACGTTAAGCATCTTAAAAAGTAGAGCACAGTTCCCTTCCAGTGTTCCAGTGCCCCTTCTCGTCGTAATACACATTAAAATAAGACAAATGTGTGCCAAATCGTTCCAATCAGGGCTTTTCAGCAGTGAAATTGAAAGGCTGGGTTTATTCTTAGTTCTAGGGTAATTCAAGGTCAAAAAATAAAGTATTCCAACTAGATTACTTTTTCCCCCCAGGACAAAGGAACAATAAAGAAATGATCTAATCTTTAAACAACAGTCTTGTAATGTCGGCATGGATTCAAGATCCGTTTTTAAATTAAAAAAAAAATGAGTAAGGGGGAGGGAAGGGAGTGTACTAAATTTAACCACCAGTCTCTTTTAGTTTGGATGCCCTTTTCTGGAAATGCGGCTTTCATGAGAAATAAATGAATGGCGGGATTATTCCACAGAAATCGCAGCCAGCCAGTCCAGTGTAATGGCTGGGCAGCCCGAGGTGGTTACCTTGGAGACTGGGCCTCCGCCATCCACATGAGGTCCATGTTGCAGGCCAGCAGGGGGATGTGTGGGTATCTCAGGTTGTTGTGGGCTCCTCCCAGGTTGCCATTGGTCAATAAGATGTCGACAATGAGCTGCAGGTTGGTCTCCCACCGGATTGGTTCGCCGAAGAGAATAACAGCTGCATTTCGAGGAGAAATTGTTTTTTAGCCTACTGATATCTGTAGTATTGCATCAACAAATGTTTTAGTTTTAGATTTTATGCTTATAGCTTATGACCTCAAATGACTAAATTTGGACTTTTAAACTATTTTTCCATTACTGCATTTTAATGTTTCATACTGTATGTATAATGAGCTAAAATGTATTCATACCCTTGATATGATGAAACCAATAAAAATGCACATATCTAATTTATTTATACCCTTGTATATATATGAAAAGAGAAAATGTACCTTCGATCTTGGGAAGATTTACAGCAGAAGACGTCTGCAATGAAAAACAATTTTTAGTTGATCATTTCATATGCATTACTTGTTATTTAAGATTTACAATTAAAGAAATGCACTTCATGGTATAGCATGAACATAAACATAAAATGTTCGATTCAGGCTTCATTTTAAGGAGATGGTACAGGCTTTAACGCGATAGATGTAAAACCGCGCATTATGCAAAATCGCGTAACAAACATAACAGGGCTTATGGGGAAAATAGGGTTAGGGGTAGACCACTCAAAACCGAACCCAATGCCTAACCAAAGCTTTACCAAGTTTATTAGTTATCCTAATAAAATGTTTACACAGCTTAAACACATTACATTTCTAATGTAGCATTTATGGAACGGTTCACGCGGGCAACAACGAAACACATAAATGGCACACGCGCTCTTTATTACAGGCCTCCATCAGCCTGTTACCAGGCAACAGAAACCATAAACTCTTCGAACAAACCTTAAACACACAAGGGCAGCAAAGGGAACACGTACACAAGTTAGGGTGGATACGGGTCTTGGAAAGAAAACAGGGGGTAAACCTCAGCCAGCCCAAGTACAATTTCCAAAAAATACACTATTTACATAGCAAAGGTTAGCTAGCGGTCAGCCTGCGGGCCCCAAGACAATTTCCCGACAGTGGTTCCCAGCCTGTACCGCGGCGCATACTAATTATCCGGGTGTGCTTCCGACTTGGACACCAGACGAGGGCGCTACAATAATAAATAAATTCTACAGTAAATTTAGGATTTAGGATTTAGTGAAAATAGCACGAAAATTAAGGAGCACCTCCCAATTAGCATTTCCAAAACAAAGCACTTGGGACAACTGGGCATCATCAACGCGGACCGCCCCGTTCAGTTGTGTTCCTCCACCATGCAAAACGTCAATATATCGGGGATGACCGCGTATTTCGCGTTATAGAGACATCTGTCCCCTATTTACCAATCGCGTATGATGAGCCAATTCGCGTTTTGGAAACTAGTGTAATAATAGCAGGGATCGGTGTACTTTTAAAATGAACTCGTTTCACCTGAAAAGCAAAAGAAATCATTCATCTTGGTAAATCAAGAAATTGAATGCATGACGACTGCAATTTGTTTCTGGAGGTGTGAATGTAAATGTAAATTTCAAAGTAAATACTCAGAAAGATCAAACTGGTGTTGTAATTTAAAATAAGTACACCATAAAAGCTACAACGTTTATGTATTGGGACTTTTAGTTTCATTTAAAATGTTTAAAGGAAAGTAACAGCCAAGAAAAAGGAAGAGAAATTTCCACCCAAATGCACATATCAGAAACATAAAATTTATACAAAACAAAAGAGTACAAATCAAGGCAATATACTATATAAATGCAAAGTAGGTTTCCCAAAACAGTGATACACTACTTAATTCCTTCTTCCGGTTATCAGAGTGCAAAGATATACGAGGCCTTCATAGCCCCAGGGGGACAAAGAAAGTTAAATTTTCCTTCTTGGTGTTTTTGTTTTTAAACTGTGAAGCAAAGTGAACAAACTGTCCATTACCTCAGAACTTATTTTGCAATTGCTAGATTTTCGAATGTTGTGGAGTTAGTTCAACTGCTTTGCATTTGTTTCAGATCATTATTGTCCTGCCAAAGCACATTGCCGACTGAAGTGGAAATGAGTCTCCAGAAACAAGGGGCTTGTTGTTAGTACCAACCACTCGACAAAAGATAAAAGGGCATCAACAGGAGGAAAAATGAGGTTTCCTCCTTTCTTAAACATTTTGAGAAGGATGTGAACGGTAGGCCTTGGTATCAGCTGCCAAGATAATAGGCTCTAGTTTCAAACCTCATCCTTTATTCAAAGCCCAGAACAATTCATTCTTTGGGAAAGACTTGCAACTTTGTTTAATGCATCAGCTAGATACACAAGTTGCTTTGGTTACAGAAAATATTTTCATGTTATAACTTTCTTATAGCTCGTGGAAGATGTCATCTAGTATCATCTGTCAAAGGAAAAGGAAGTCATGCTTAAATCATGTCTGCTTTCACTTTTGCCATTTTTAACCTTACTTCCCACTTAAAGATTCTAACACATCCTTATAATTGAAGATTATATGTTAAATTGTTTGACATAGCCTTCCATTGCTTCTTCTGCACTTTTTTTTACACTCTAGTGGTTTTCAAAGCAGCGTGGGACAAATTCTTTTATACAACGCTGTGCAAAAGTCTTAGGCTTTTTGCAGTGTTATTTTCTTAAGAATCAGTAAACTGTGGATACCCCTAAGGAGCAAGATGTAACAGTAATAGGACTCACCGGCATGTTCGGTCTTCTGTTGTGGTCCACCATATCCAGCAGAGGAAAAGCTTCTCGAAGCATGTCAATGGTAACTGGCCTAGAGAAACCCAAGCTGGGAAGACCAGGTTAAGTACAAATACCTTCCACACAAGACTAAATCATTTGAAACACTTCTGAACTGTGGGCCTGTCCTTCACTCACAGGCTTAAGGAAATTAACTCTTTTAGTGCTTACCAGAGACGTTTATGAGGGGACCTAATAAATGCTTTCAAAATCCTCAAGGGATGCAGAGGATTTCTTCAGAACAAACAGCGAGGAGAAACTACATGGAAGTGAGTTTAAAACTGAGAACAAGAGGCACTATTTTTTTACCCAGAGGTCTGTGGGAGTATGAAACAAGCTGCTCAGCCATATGGTAGAAGCCGAAATGCTGGCTTCTTATAAGTAACAGAGGGATGAGATCCTAAGATCAATTAAATACTAACTACTGAATGGCCTTCTCCCTTTTGTAACTCTTCTTATGTACTAACTTGGTCAGGAAGACTGCAATGAGAATCAATTGTGTAATTTAACCACACAGAGTTTAACTTTTTTTAAGATTGTTTTTTAAATTTTTAAAAAATAACTTATCTAGGGCAGAGCTCCTGGAGAGAACCGGTCCTGTTTTTATAGAAAACCCATAAATAATTCCTTTGGCCTTGATTATAATTAAAGCAAATTGTTTCAATTACGTTAGTGATAATATACAGATTGTTTGGAACACATAAGTGCGTATTCTTCAGCCTTCAAGGATAAGAGTTTCTATGATTACAATAATCACTTTCTTAATTGAAATAATACATTATGTCCCGGAGAGCCATGCTCTTGAGATCAGAGAGGGTTAGGAAACGATAACAAAAACAGAAAGGAATGTTATTTAAATCCCATAAAAAAGTCTTCCAAACCAATGAAACATCTGGGTTTTGCCTCAACCCAACACACAACAATTTGCATAGCTGCAAATTACAACAAAACACTCCTCTAACCTAATTAACACAGAAAATATTCTTGGGGCACTGCAGCCTCTCCACAGGTATATAATTACAAAAGACCAGCAACTTGGATTTAGTTTAATTCTTGAAATTCCCCCTATAATCAAACAAAGTACTGAATAATCTAACCTCTGAAATCCAATTTTAGAATACACAAATAAAAAATAAATCTGTATTCAAAAAGACAAACAAACAAACATCTTAATTCCTTGGAATATCTTAAATAGCCCTTTATTTGATTCTATTTACCAAGTTGCTCTGTAAATTAAAAATCTAGCAATCCGTTTAATCAAGTCAGTTGGAAGGAAACCCGCATTGAGCTTCAAGATTACACAGCTTATGTCACATGTTATGTAGAGCAGCAACCAAGAGGTCTAGGTTTGTAAACATCCAACAAGCTGAAACCAAGTTCTTAAAGAATATTTTATTCTTGCTTTGAATTTTCAAAAAGCAATAACAGCAGCTGCAGTGAAAAGTCACTATATGAAAGTAACTTTTTGTGCTACAGTCTTGGGAATCTTTCTGTAAATTACTGGACTGATTGTCTCTATAGTGGTACACCTTACGTGCAAATATTTAATGATATATATTAACACTTCAAAAGGGCCATATTGAATGAAAAAACAGACACTTAAATGTTGTAAAATAGGTATGAATAAGTCTGAATCTGCATTCCTTTTGTGTGTAAATTATACATCATAAATTAAATACAATTTAGTAAAGGACCTAAAACGTCTTCAAAAAGGATACTTTTTGGCAATGTCCAGGACAGGTCCTTGTCCTGACACAAGTACACATTTATCATGATATTTTTTAAACATTCTTAAAGGACTGTGGGACATCATCACCTGGTCTTGAGAGATCTGTCAGCAAAAAAGAAGAATTGCTCATAATGCAAGAATTGTTAATACACCATAAGGAAGGATCCCTGAACTCAAAACTAAGACTGGGAAGAAAGGAAATTATACATTTCTTGTACCAGCCCTTGAAAGTATTTGTGCCACCTCTGGGGTGGAGATACTAAGTCCACTAAAATGTTTTATATAAAAAAAGACCAAACTGTAATTTAGAAAAACAAAATCAAGAAAACTTTCAGTTTTGTTTGTATTGTTGGTCTTTTCCCTTAATCACCCATTATCATGAGGTTAGAGATATAATCAAGAAATTTCCTTATAATTTAGACGACATTTAAAAAAACTTTAGGAGAACACCATGGTAACTTGGCCACACACCAGTTTGTGCAAGACTCACAGAGCTAACTAAGAAAAGTGTTACTCACAGGCACTCCCAGAATCTGAGACAGCTGATCTGCTTTTGTCTGGCGGAGGCAGTTCCCTGCATTCGTCACAAAAACAACCGGCACCAGAAATTGCCCCTGAGCATTAACCAGTTTCTGGAACGCCTTCTTTGCAGCTGGGATGGGCGTCTTTCCCCGAACAAGCACCCCATCAATATCAAACAGGAGGCCAAAATCCATCTGGAACTGAAAAAAAAAAAACAGTTTCGTGTGGGACGAGTAAACAACCGGCGGGGTTTTTTTTGTCTCATATAAAATGTGTGGAAGCTAGCTCTGTTTGTGCCCAAGAAATGATGAGATGAAATTTCAGTTGTGTAATATTTAACACGATGTTTCTGCCATCTCTGAAATAAATCTGCATTTGCTTTTAAGACAAGAAGGATAAGTGGAGGCATGTTCTACCCCTTTACGATTTCTTGGTACAGTTTACACTAGGACATTTTTTTTTTTTTTACACCATATGGTGACCAGGCTTTTGCTAAACGTATGCTGCTGAGCGAGACATACTCCTGCTGGGAGTATTTGATCCTTTCCGAGACAAAATCACTACTGCTGGCATGGTTCTAAGAAACAGAGACACTGAAATGAAAGCAGTCAACAGGATTTGGGGGCTGACTTCAGTAAAGACTGCAAAAATAATTTAGTTGTTGCCCCTCCCATTCAGACACCTCGGACACTCCCTCTGGTCTTGCATGTAACAGACCAATAACACACAGAATTACCATGGTGTGACTTTGCCCCTGTGAATATGAATGTTAAAGATTAAAGCTTTATAATTTCATAACTACCTCGCCCAAACCAAGACAAAATGATCAATTATGAAGACCCCAATCAATACATATGTTGTGAATGTAATGATGCTATATACAAAATTCAGATACCCCTGTAGAATTTAAAATACTGATTTGAAAGGCAAAGCGTTACACAATATGAACGCTTCCCATGTGTTTTGTAAAGCAGAGGTTTTCTGGCGAGAGAACCTCTTAACCATGCTCCAAAAGCCAAGCCCAACTCATGCCAAGGATAGCTGAAGAGTGATTGTTTCCCACCAAAGGGAGAGGAGGGCATTGCTGCCCATCAGACAGCTGGTACAAAGCGTCAATCTACTCTGTGCCCATCAAAAGTAGAGAGATGTTAATACTGATATGAGTTAAAGCAAAATATGAGTATTGAAATGTCTGTAACATAAGCTATACAACTGTACTAGACTATACATTTAAATCCTGGGAACTTGGGAGACTGAGGGCGAGGTTAAGGTTCTGTTAGTCAGATTAAAAAAAAAAATAGACTTTACAACATTCAAAACAACATTTAAATCAACGCTCAAATGTATAAAAGAGCATAAAAAGGTTACTTTAACTGAGCATACCAATGTTGGTACCAATTTACACAGTAGGTTTACTGTAACAATCTGGGCCAAGGTCATTGCTCACTGAAACCATAGCAATATGCCTCATCTGGGGCCTGAACTCAGAGGCCACAGACCTCCAAACCTTCTGGTCTCTGCAGGCACATACTCATTTAACTAAAATCACAAACACTCTGGATAAGTAAGAGTGCTCTGTTGATTTCCTTCATTCATAAATGTTCATGAATGTCTTTTAATGGATGTTAATCACAGACATATGAGATGTGTTTACAAAAGACACAAACAGGAAGACTGGCACTTGACTCTCAGTCTTTTACTGGTGCTCTTTCGTGCGTGGCATCGGAGTTGTTTACTCTGCGTGTCGAGGTTTTATTCACTAGCTGGTTTCACCACAGCCCCTCCACAGATATCGTCAAGCCTTTGTGCAAATAACAGTGTGGCATCCTTGCTGTGAAAGCATACTGTAATTTTATTCTCCGTTTTGCACTCCTGATGAAAAAACAAGACGAGCAGGACGCAGTGTTCCTTTCAAGTGTCAGACACTTTCAGGTCCTCTGTTAGTGTGAAATCGTAGATGCATTTTAAAAGGCCTGTAGGATTACTGAAGACCATCATCTCCCAATACGAGAAGCTTGACTTATCTTTATGTCATATTAACTGCTGTTCAATGCCCTTAATCACCATGGTAATAAAAACAAATTGGAAGATGAGGCTGCTGTAAATTATGGTCTGAATAGTTATTATGAATTATTTAAGAATTATTATTAATGCAGGTTTTGTGTTGTATTAATGTCAGTAGTAGTAGTGTATTACTGCTTATGTGCTAATTAGGCTAGCACATTAGTACAAAAATGACTTCTTATGATAATACAATCTGAAATTCTTACTGGATCAATTGTACAGTCCATCTGAAATCTTTCTGGGTTCACAGTCGTATGGAAAGGTCACTTTAAAATGCTTCGACTTTCTTGCTGGGTTTTCATTTTTATTTGTTGCATAACCACCACAAAAAACACCATTTGTTTCAGGCTGAAACAGCATCCATGTTCGAATTGGTCCCTTGGATGCTTGCTTGTATAGCACCCATTTGGGAATGAATATGATTCTATCTGAAGTAATACAACCTGAACACTTAATTATACCCATCAACATGCTGGAGGGACTGGGATATCATGGGATACCATGTAAAATAGAAAGAGTTGCAACATTTAAAATATTGTTGTTCTTGATTTTTTTTAAATAAAAATATAGGTCCAGCTCTGCTTCTGTGTCATTGGTAATAGTAACACCTTTAACAAGAATCGCTTTTGTATATTAAAGCGTTTGTAAATCTTCAGTCCTTCACACCTTTAGTGATAATAAGTTGTTTCTTTCAGTCTTAGTGCAGTTCGAGAGAAAGATTTTGTTTGTGTACACTAGGTGTTCCGCAGAAATCTTGGTTTTGTTTTTTGCGTTTGATTCTGTAGAAAGGACAAGGTGATGAAAAATGCCTGATGCTTTTTCTACACAATATGCATCTACAGGATATCATTGTAGTGATTCATACACATACGGGTGCCGCTGGACCAATTTTAATTCAACCCAGTTTGTTGGGACAGGGAGATGTCGAATCATTTTCCAAGAATTATTTTTTCTTCAAAACGAAATGTAATTTCATTTAAAAACAATCGAGAAAGACGGGTTACATTACAGATAACATTTAAAACATTCACGTTTGTACCAAAAGAAATATCATACTTTTTGTTATTATACGTCAACATTGTTCCATATTAAATATTCATCTACAATAATAAACCATTATAACGCAGCTGATCACAGGTCAGTAGCTGTGTTGAGCTGTAAGCTGTAAACTATTAGAACAGACAATATGACAGTGTTTTATTACATAATCTCCATATTGTCTTATTTTCTATTAGTCAATAAAGAAGCGTCTTGTAAACTGTTAAATCTTCCCAAAATAATCTCGTAACGAATTTCATCACCAGAGGAAAATGGTTGTCACTGGACCGCAAGGAAACACACATTTAACATAATATGTCATTTCACTGGACCGCAAGGAAACACACATTTAACATAATATGTCATTTTCCTTCAAAACTGATTTAAAGCAATATTATAATACACTCGAAATTCTCCAAAGTAACTTTCACACTGAAAATTGCACTGGTATTTACTTAATCCCAAAACGGAAATGGTTCAAATTATTGCTTTTGTAAATAACTTTTTTTTATTTGTCGTAAACTATATCCATTTTACAGTGCCACGAGCAGCGTTGTAGCAGTAATTACTACAATAGTATTCGCAAAAATCGTCAAACGTACATTTTATAATTTCACCTAAAAACAAAGACCACTTTCCAGACAATTCAGGTTATCGTTTCTTGAATAGTACAAAATGAATGAAAAAGAAAGCAAAAGATGGTACTATCTTCAAATATAGCGGCAGAGCAAGATATTATATAAGACTACATTTGTAACAGCAATGCGCGCACCCAGTTGCAAACAAAGTATCAGCTGCACGCAAACATTAAAGGGGATTCCTCCTGTAATTCCAGGGCTCCAGAAAAGCACCCCTGAACACTGCAATGAAATACCCCTCCCCCTTACCTTGCTATCAGACGCAGTTCCGCACAGCCCACATGATAACCGAGGTTTTCTCCCTACTTGCCGGTTACAGAGCGTATTCATAACGCGGCTCACACACCACAGAGCCCTCATTTTCGACGTCAGCTCAACGGAGACAAACGAAGATGTAACCCTGAAGAATAACACAGCCAGACAAGCTAACGTTGCCTAAAATGCCCGAATTTCTTCTTCCCCCCTCCTTTATTTCTCCATATATCTCGGGGGAGGGGGGTGAACTGACGACAAGGAAATAGGAGGTGCTACATTGCGTAGAGGGCATGTTGTGTTTTCCACATCTATTGGCTAGGAACAGCGATTGAAATGACTTTCCAAACTGGCTGAATGTTAGGGATGCCGTACTTCTATAAATGAGGAGGAATCGTTTAGGTTCAGTAGTTCTCAACCGTGGTCGTGAGGGACTGCTCTTTTTTTTTTTTCCCTCTAGCCAAAGTTGAATCCCAGGCAGAGTGATTTCCGTCTGCTATTTTAGCATTTGTTCGCCTTTCCTCCCAAGTTTTAAAACGTTGTGTGGGGTTTGTCAATTATCAACCCTTTGTCAGTTCTTCAACTTCAGAAGGGCCTGAGGTGACACCAATTTGGATGTAAAACAAGAAGAAGAAACAAGGCCCAATTGTGAAACTGGTACACTGTCAGACCCACCTGTATCCGTTCATCAAAAAAGCAATCGCCTGTACTACTGAATCTTTGTAGTTGGAGAACTGTCCATCCATTTTCTAAGACCTCACCAGGGCCAGTTTTCCCTGAAGCCAATATGTCTTTTGACTAGGAGAGGAAACTGGAGCACCTACAGGAAACCCAGGTGTACACGGGGAGAACATACAAACCCCACGCTGATAGTAACCCTGCTTGTTGGTTTTTGAAAGAAGCGCTGAGAAAATGGATGGTTAGCTTACACATAGACTTTTCTTTCAAGGCTAAGTACCTTCATGGACTCATTGCGATGTTCCCAACAGAATCCAAAAAGAGGGAGGACAAGGGTCTAACCACCCCCCTCTCTTCTATACCAGAGGTTGTATTCACCCTTGTCAGAATGAGATTTAAGAATTTTGACTTCACCAATTGAATCATTTTTACCCGTTTTGGTTAGTGAAGCCTCAATTTGAACAGAACAAGCACATAGAAGGCTGTAATAATCAGAATGTCACTATTGCAATGTTTAATTGTTCTAATCTAAATGCCTTTTAGACCATTTGAGATGTGAGATAGTTGATTAAACACACTACTAAACTGAGTAAATGTGATGATTTAATGGGCCAAACTGAAAAGCAAATAGTCTCCTACAGTGCATTATAACACTGCTTGGGCAGCGTTTCTTTAACTATTTCCCTGTCAAATCTCAGGATGACAGTATTTATCTTAAATGACAGTGCCGAGAATCCGTGTTACAATAAAATTAAACTGTGATTTTAATGCTTTAACATAGGATACCAGAATATTAAGGAGGACTATCTGCACAATCATGTGATCTTTGAAGAAAGTGCGGATCAAAAAGGAGCATTTTTATCTGTTGCTTAAAGTAAATCGGATTTTGGCTTGATTCTTAAAGCGTGACAGTGTTTTAAGGCAGGCTTTGAGTGATCACAAGAAACAACCCGCTTTCTATCAGCGTAGATCGTTCTTAAATTGAACACAGCACGGCCATTCACAGAGGCTTCGCCCTTAGTCTGCCGTCAAAATGCAGGCAAAGAACTCTTAAAAGTATTTTTCAGAACATTTGCAGGGAATGTCAATTCCCTGTGAGATGTCAATATCAACACCCTTCTGTTATTCTAATAAAAAAAAACTAATTTAAATTCCTAATCAGAAAACTCGTATCTTTTAATGAATCAGTTTCTGTTAAGAAGTCATTTTAAATGGGCAGAACTAAAACAAAAAACAATGAATGGGAGTTCAGCGTGACTTAACAGATCTTATCTTTACTTCCATTGTGTTACTGCTGGCTGGTTATTAAAGTACACATATACCTACAGAAGTAGATATTCCGTGCTAGTAGTTAATTTGCCCATTATAACTGGGGAAAAAGTACTGATATTCCAAGAAGCACATTAAATTGATTAATAACATATATATTAGTCAATATTCAGTAATCTACATTCAAAACAGAGACACTTGCACATTTTTTACAAAATAAAGTTTACTAATGTTTTTCAAAAATTAGGATTGGGAAAAACAATTTTAAAAAAGTTATTTACAGTGTATTTTGTTCAATGTTTAACATCACAATATTATCGACAGTGATGTCTGTGCCTTAGCAACAAACAATTTTATGGGCAGTTACGTCAATGTATATATAAAGACATTTTCTGCTGTTGGGCATCAAATAGAAACATACTGAAACTGCTTCCCCTTGTGGGAAATAAAAAACAAGTAACACTTGCTCAGTTCTTGAAATGTCTGCTTTAGATCTAATGATAATATTGATACAAGGAAGATTTGCAAAGGTTAATTTGTTTATCCCTTATATTTTGTAGCTCATGCTATAGTCCTAGAAGTGTTCTGGCCTCTTCGCTTTGTGCCATCAAAGCTTCACTGGCATATTTCTGCAACAGTTCCATCTTCTTCCTCCTTACCAAGGCTTCTTCAATCTAAAGAAAAAAAACTAGGCTGAAGTTTCGTTTTTCATACACTCGGGTCCATATCTTTACCACTTTCAGAAAGCACAAACAGAAGTATTCCAGATGACACCTTATGGTTAAATCCTTCAAAGGTTGCCATGTTATCCAGAAAAATGATTGCTTGGCCTCACTCCCTGCAAGCCCCACAGTGCAAAAGAACAGCAAATGTTTCAGATGGAGGACTGATGCTTTTTTTATTTGTAACCCTTCTAGTGCAAAGAAAGTCACCTAGCTAGTTACTGCTGCCATGAAGTGCAGGACAAATCTGTCTGACTTCAAACCTGTCTTACATTGGTGGCACATGGGGAAATTGTGCATCTTACCCTGGGAGTTTCTGATAACAGTTATTCAATGACCAAGCTCTAGATTTAGCATGCAATGGCTGGGTTACTTAGTACAACCCCTGCTGGTTGAGATGTTGCTTGGTTTCACTACCTCATAAATGCATCCTGGTTATAGGAGCTGTGGAGTCTTAAAGTGCAAACTTAATTCAGTTAACTCCTTAGACATTCCTTAATCAAATTGTCTGAATTTGAGCTCTTTACTGTACCCCGTGCTCTCTGAGGGGTACGAAGGGTATTTATGCCCTCATGACAAGGACCAGATTTCTGGTCTTTATAATGTGCTTATCTTATTATAAAGAGCACGCCTTTATAATGCAAGACTTTAGCACAAAACTTTCAAGATTTCAAGATTGTACTCATCTATAAGAAATATCTTAAAGAACTTGTGTACTGTAATGATTCCCAAAAGCATATAAAAATGGCATTTATCACATCTTAATATTAATTTTCCCCAATCTCTGGACAAAATGTTGCATAGATTTATGCAGCAATTAAACCAAATGGGTAAGGACTTACCTCTTTCTGTGAGGGCACTGGAACATGGGCTATAAATGTCTGTGATCCTTCCTCTCCTTCCAGTTGCTCTCCCATTTCTTCATCAGAATGCTTATTAATATACAACAAGACATCTCCATGAGTATCGAATGTAGAACCATCACAACACTAAGGATAATATAGCATTCCTAGTTTCAGACACCTGCACTGGCTAATACTATAGGAGGTACAGACTATTTACATTAGTTTTCAGCTTGTTCCTCCAGTGCCAAATACAAAAATATTAGTGGTTAGAATTACTTATCTTACACTAAATTATGTTATTTTTCCCTAAACATCTTTTAAGTACTACCATGGTGTTAACCATTTGTTTCTTCAAAAATAATCCATTACAGGAAATACATCATTAATTTTCTAGAACTTAAACTTAACACAGGTTTTGTCTGTTATTTCGAGCATTCCCTCACAGGACAGGCGATCATTTTTATAAATCAAGTTCTTTGAATTGTTCCTGGCGTATGAAATCTACCTCACGTGCAATTCAGTACTGTATTTTCAAAAGGGTACAATTAAATACTGCAGTAATGCAGTAGAAATGCAGGACAGTAACACTAGTAATACCCAAAGAAAGGATAACATGCCAGGTTTTCAATTTGCCTTTCCTATATGCTGGAAGAGGTGCTAGTGGGGCCAGCAGGCGGTGCTCACCCTGCGGTCCATGTGGGTCCTAATGCCCCAGTATAGTGACGGGGACACTATACTGTAAACAGGCGCCGTCCTTTGGATGAGACGTAAAACCGAGGTCCTGACTCTCTGTGGTCATTAAAAATCCCAGGGCGTTTCCCGAAAAGAGTAGGGGTGTAACCCCGGCGTCCTGGCCAAATTTCCCCATTGGCCCTTACCAATCATGGCCTCCTAATAATCCCCCTCTATGAATTGGCTACATTACTCTGCTCTCCTCCCCACTGATCGCTGATGTGTGGTGAGTGTTCTGGCGCACTATGGCTGCCGTCGCATCATCCAGGTGGATGCTGCACATTGGTGGTGGTGGAGGGGAGTCCCCATTACCTGTAAAGCGCTTTGAGTGGAGTGTCCAGAAAAGCACTATGTAAGTGTAAGCAATTATTATTATTATATACACAAGCCACTCAGTGGCTAATACAGTACTATTGGGTGATAAGACACTACACTTAGATGAGAGCCTTTATCATTACTTGTTGTTCACTGTTCTATTTGCGCTTCACTGGCCGAGTGGTTACCTCCTCATCCTGAACAGCGTAAATATATTCCTCCTCCTCTTCCTCCTTTTCTCCCGCTCCTCCTCCAGCCAGACGTGCCTCTCTTTCTGCTTTCCATTTCTCAGCTGCCTCCGTTATGACTGTAAACGCACACATAGTGAACACACAACTATCATGTACACTCACAAACACAACTACCACGCCAACGTAGCTGAACATTAATGCCGAAGCACAGTCTACAGGATTATAGGGCTACTTACAAAGACCAAAGGGGAAGGCTTTGCTTGAATAAGGCAAAAAAAGAACACCATAGTAACTGCTCAATAAATATGACAAAACACAACATGCATACAGATCTCAAGGTTTTTATCTATACTGAAATAAAATGTCTTCTGACCATAACAGAACCAGAGTAACTAGGTTGTATCTGCAGAAATTCATTGTCAGCTCTCTAGTTCTAATGGTGTCCATCATCATTTTCACCTTAATTCTATCGGGAGTTCTGCTCTTAGCTTTTAGCTGAAACTATGTCTTGTTATGAACGTGTGGAATAAGTGCATGCCCACTGTGTCATTTGCACAAGTGGTTTTTAATCATGGTTACTCATGTTACTATAATGTTGTGTAGTGTTCACGAATGAGTAGTGGTGTCTCTTTTTGCCTCATTAAAGTAAAGCATTACCAAACAAAGATACCGTTAATAATCCAAAAGCAAACATATTCTAGTAAAATGCTAAGCCGTCTCATGGATAAATTAAGCATTTTACATTAATTCATTGACTCTTTGAGGCCTTATTTCTTCTTGTTTTCAAGGAGGGATTTATTCAATTTTATTCTATTCTATTTTAGAATACAAGTACACATCAGCACTGAATGAAAGTAATCTCTTATTTTTGAGTATATTTTAAAATGCTCCCATTCTTATATCTTATATTATACTGTCCATATCACTGTAATCAATAGCACAAGACACTCATTTAAAAAGTAATTAATAGATCTGATCTTATTAGAAGCATGAAGAAAACCATTAATCTTTGCTTGTTCAGCTAACTTTCTGATTACTTCCAGCAAGCCCATGATTGAAAACGTACATTTAAACAGTCATGCAGTAGTCAGTTCAATCAGCGTGCGAGGGATATCATATGATGTACATTACCTTTACTTGGCTGCTTGTGAACGAGTGGCAAATATTTAAACAAATAAGAAACGTGCTGCCTCCCAGACACTCCAATAATAGTGAAGAGAAGCGGATACTAGATACATTATAAGCATATATGCTGATGAAAAGGCTTTAAGAGACTAAAAACCACACTCTGTTCTGGAGAAGTAACCCTTGAAAACCTTCATCACGTGTGTACAGTTACATGAAAAATTACATTCTTAGAAGCTGTTCCTTGTGTTGGGAGCAAAAGCAACATGATAGTCTTTCCAGGTATCCAGTTCTTGTCTTCAGGGAACAGGGCAGCTGAGGTTATCTTACTAAATCTCCAAGATCTTATCCTATCAAAGTCCTTTGAGAGCCAACTACCTCATTACAATCATCTTTTGTCCATTATATACACTCGGCCAATTTGGTGCCACCAAGTTATAAGCTTACAACTGCAATTCCTGGGCTGCACAAGGAGAGTCTGTGCTCCTGTCAGAACATCATGCTGTAAGTTCCACTGTGTTTTGCTGGAGGAGCTACACATCTCTCAGTGACATCCCTGCAAGCTTGCAGACACCCATCGGGCACAGCTGCAGGGGTGGCTGTTTTGTCAAATGTTGCGAGTCTGGCCAACACCAGTGACATTTTCAGAATTGTTATGATTGCTGCGGCGATGTATGAAATGACAAAATAACCCCAGGATGGGACACTTAGGGACAGCAGGTTTATTCCCAGTAATGCTGGTACACATTTAACTGGTTGAAGTGGAACAAATGAGAAAAAATACCTTGGTAAAGGACACAAAGACCAGTGGAGAAGGGTTACATCATAGTAACCTATTCCCTCCTGCAGATTTAATAATAAAACCTGACATTTATATAGAGATTTTCATTCCAGGGGAAAACTCTTGACATGTACTGTACATACAGGAGGAAGAGCCCTTCATCCAGTGCCCACATGCCGCACACACTTGAGGTTGGCACATAAAACCTACCAGAAATTGATGATCAGCTGATCAGGAATTGAATTGTTGATCAGGCCACCAACTGAATTCAGAGGGAGCTTCAGAAGGCCAGATTGTGCAAGCCCAGAGTGGAACTTCCCCAGGACAGTTGGGTTAAAACCCCTAACTCTTCAGAAAAACTGCTTTTGTACCACTAATGGCTAAGTGCTCAGGACGTACCATTTTAACATTTAATTCAAAGATCAACGTGTTCTACAGCACAGCATCCTTGCTCACCACAACGAGGAACAGCTTCGGAAATTCTGGCCTTTCTTGTACTGTAAATGCGAACTGTTGGCGATTCCAGCTGTCAGTGCAGCTGTGTGAGTAACATGCATCTAATTTTCAGGGAATGAAACTCTCGTGTGAAGATATCAACAGAACACGAGCCCTAGTCCTTGACTGAGGCGGTTAATGTTTTCCAGCAAGTGATCATTAGAGAAAAATATTAACCATAAATAACTGTGGCTCACCAAAAATACTGGTGATTAGGCAACTTTGGTAATGTTCTGTCATTTGATGTGAATGACTACAGCCTATGGAATTTGACTCTGAGCAAAAACTTGAAAAGGTTTCATGCTGTTTTTCATTCCAGCTACACCTCTTTATATCACCTGCTTCTGTTACCTTCTCTTCCCATATACTGTTGAATATCAGAGTCGCTGCCAGTGGGAGCATTTTACAATGCTGTGACAAAGGATGTCACACTAAAAAGCAACTGAAGGCTAATGAAGAACTACCTTTATTGGCATTTTGTGACACATCATTACCTTGTTTTTCATATTCCTGCTCTAAAGGCACCAGAACACCATCGTCTTCATCCCTGTAACCATAGTATTCTGCATCAACATCCTTCATCAGCTCAGCCCGAGTCTTTCTTGGGGGTGGAACAGCTGAAAAGAAAACAAGGATAAAAAAAAAATCATTATAGGTTAAACACCTATGTTTACAACTGGAGACAATATCCAACTCTGCCAACACCCTGCTTTATTAAGTTTACCGGGTTACCGTTAAGTGCTGTTGCTGCTGATTAAATACAGCACATCTAATAAAATACAACCCTGAAGGATACGAACAGCTGCCCAGGTTCTTTTAGTGACTTACGCTCTTTCTCAAACAGCTCTCTGACTCCAGGCAGGTCTTTGGCAGCTCCAAAGTATTTATACCCCCGGTTTCCAGGCACTTCTTTGCCTTCATGGTCTAACATCTTCGGCCCAACTCTCTGTAAAGAGATATCACCACATCAGAGCTTATTAATATTAATATTACAGCAACAAAGGGCCAATCTCCCATTCAAAAAAATTCACACAACAACTTTAACTTGCATGCAGTCGAAATCAATTTGGCTGAACAAATTACATTTGCAATGCTTTGCTGGTTATTAGTTTTTGAAGTGGTAAAAATAAAAGCTTGACATCAGCAGTAGTTCAAGTAGGTCGCTATGTCGGCTTGCGTAGGCTGCAAAGGAACAGGTAAAGGTTTATTCCATGCTCAAAAGAGAAAAGACATAAGGTTTCGGCTGTGGAGCCTTCTTCAGCTGTGGACCTGAAGACACCCAAAGAAGAGTCCACAGCTGAAACACTGCGTCTCTTTTCTTTTCATCAACAGTAGACAGCTGTAACAAAAGTTCAAGGGACACAAACAATGTCCAAAAGCAACGCATTTGAATTACACAAAGTGATGATTTAAGATCTTAAATTGGTGTTAAACTTCAACCACATGGACTCAGCAGTCAGAACCCTCTGATAACTGTACAGTAAAAATGACACTTCTTATCGAGAATCCTTTGTGAACCAATGTGTGATGGGTCCTGTAACTGACAAACCACTCTTCACCAAAATATTAATCCTTGTGTATAATCATTCTTTTGCAAAAAATAAAAGGATAAAAGACAGTCAAATCTTACCCCATAATCCGGACCGCCCAGTTCTTTAATCCGAACCTCCCAGTGTCCTTTCTCTCGAAGAAGCTTGTTGATTTCATCATTAAGGTCCCGGATCTTAAATTCACCTAAGCCAGCTGAAAACGTTCGAGAAACCATTAAATAATATGATAATACTAAAACAGCAAATTACCACACTCTTAACTGGGGGAAAAAAAACTCACCATTTTGAATCTGAGCAACTTTCTTGGAAATTTCGCTGATGATCTAAAAAAGGTAATAAATGTAAATCACATTATCATGATCCAACAAGACAAGGTTTGATTTTTGTTTGGTGTTTTTAATTCAATCTGCACTAATTTACTAACCCATAGTACCCTCTGGTGGTCAAAAAACTGCATATCACATAAATCTTGCAGCAGTGATCCTCAGGCAGGATTCTAGTTTTTACACACAGAACGCAAGTAAATATGTTAACCACTTAATTGCCACATTTTAGTCAACCTCTAAAACAGGTCATGATTAAAAAAGGTCTATAAAATCAAATGTACTGCAGCAGTTGAGGACTGGAACTGAGGCTATCTATTTAAAAAGAAAATCTAGACACACATCAGGACATTACTGGTGTTAAAAGGTCTTGTAATGCAGTGATTTCTTACCTGTCTTCTCCATTTTTCTGCTTTTGGTAACTCATTACACTCCGATGCAAGAAAAGGTCTTCTTTCCTGTAATGATGAAGCTGTTAGAAAAAAAATGTACCGCTCCCACAGGAACTGTCCTCTGCTGCATGAAGCATAAGCTTCTAAACTTCTAGAACACCCTTATCATACACATGCCTTAATGTGGAAAAGAAAAGGCTTGCCCAAGACCACAGATACATAGAATTTAGAAATTGCAGTAAAACATAATTACGTAATTCTGAAAAATGAGTGTATTATTTGCAGAAAGCTATGTGTAATGTAGTTTGTTTCAGCCATCCATTATCAGAAAGCCATTTAGCCTGTTGACGGAGTAATGCCAGTCATGAGCCTATCCCAGAATAAAAAGGCACAGCACAAGGCACACTTCACTGCTCTCGGCTCGGACAGAACGCCAGTTTGCTGCAAATCTTAATCCAGTATTTTAATTCATTATGAATTAAACTCACGTTTCTAACACACTTTCACTCACCTTTACTCTTCCTTCCTCCATCTGGGCCTGGCGAAATCGAGCCAAGGCCGTCCTTCACAACAAAAAAAACTTAATGATTAGTAAGAATTTGACTGGACACATACATAGACGATGTACACAAAACCCCTGGAACAGAATGTGTCGCTTTTTGGAACATCCCGATGTGCCAATTACATTCAAGGACTGGAATGTGAAGAAGCACAGTCACAAAAAGTTATTTCTAACTGCTATTTGCACAGTAACAAGAAGAAGAAAAAACAACTTCTACACCAAGAAGGACAGAGCAGGCTGATCAACAGCCACTAACACAGGCTTTTGGAAAATAATGTGATGGACAAATATATAAGCCAACAATAAAACAGATGTTAACACAAGAGCAGAGCATAAAAAATAAACACTTACATGGCCTTCTCAGCATTTCTCGCCTATTGAAGGAAATAAAACGGAAATCAGCACATATATAACGAATAAAGGTTACTATTTGAACATTTCAGTTGTAAGAATTGATTTTCAACTTGAAGAGTCTAGATGTTCTGACTGACTTTGGGGGATTTGGTGCAGGTTAGCATAAATGTATCTGTGTTTCATCCTCCTCCTGTCACAAAGAGCACACACCATGTTCTCTACTGTAATCCACAATTTCAAGCTTCACCCTAATGTTCTATCAGTCGGTGGTAGCGAGTGCCATTTTCTACGCAGTGGTGTGCTGGGGCTCTGGGATTAGAGCAGTAGATTCCAAAAGGCTGAACAAGCTCATCAGGAGAGCAAGCTCTGTCATTGGGTCTGACCTGGACCCCTTGGAGGTAGTGGCTGAGAGGAGAATGATGTCCAAACTAGAGGGCATCATGGACACCTTCTCCCATCCCCTCTATGACAGGCTTGCAGGAATGAAAAGCACGTTCAGCAATAGGCTGATTCATCCACGGTGCGACAGGGAGCGCTACAGGAGGTCATTCTTGCCGTCTGCCATAAGACTGTACAACGCATCCACCTTGCGTCTGGACAGAGGCAACATCGACAGTGACCTGTTTCTGGACTAAACGCATCTACACATCTAATGCTACATCTGTTCTCTTTCTTTTTCCCGTTTACAACCACTTTTGTACAATATATGCCAGGGACCTGTGCAATACATTTATATTTATATCTATAGTTACATCTATATTTATATTCATATGTGTGATACGATTTTCTGTGTACTGTTCTGTTCTAGTTTGTTCTTGTGTGTCCGGACTGTGAGTAACTCTTGTATTGTATTGTATTGTATTGTATTGTACTATTATTATATAATTCGTTACACTGTGGCTGTGTTGTGTGTGTTAAGCTGCTGTTGCACTGCAATTTCCCTCACGGGATCAATAAAGTATCTATCTATCTAATCCTTTCACTTTACACCTGAAGGTAGTCTAATTACAACTCATCTCTTTTTTAGTGTCAGTCTAGGTTTTTTCAAAAATTATGTAATGATGTAAACGACCATATGCAGATAGGATACAGAGAGTAATTACTATTTTAAATTGTTGATAAACAAGAGTGTAAAACCAATGATGATATATACATGGGAATTAACTCTTCACATTTGGATTAAAAATAAATTCCAATAAAAAAATAAAAACGTCATTTTATAAGTGACTAGGAAACGGTAAGACCGAAAGCATTTTAAATTCAATTAATTACACAACGTGTGATTAGTTTAAAAATAATTCTGCTGAAGTTATACTACCTACTCTAACAACACAACATTTGGACAGTGAAATTGGAAAGCGAACTAAAAACTATCAGGGCGACCTACAGGCTGTTAAATTCATTTATATAAACTGGATCTCTTGCATTATCAACAAACTCATATTAACAAGACAAATATGTTTTAATAATTACGTACCATGTTTGTCGTTCAATATGAACTAGATTCTTCAGCAGCGATATTTCCTGTTTCTTTCAGTCTCGTTTACACACGCTGCAAGAAAACAGGAAGTGATCCTTCTCCAAGTGTCAAAGTTGAAAGGTGAAAGTGCCGGCGGTTAGCCAATCAAATTTTAGAAAAATGTTAGGTAAAATCTCAAATGGTTGAACTTTCAAACAAATAACAATAAAAACGATCGAATAAATCGCAAGAAATAATTTTTTTGTAAGTACTGTTTTATGCATAATTGTTTAACAGCAAATTTGAAGAGCAGCAATCGGGTGACCTCCTAAAATAATCCAAGTTTCCCTCTTTCATTCTTTGGGCAAATCGTTGCCTAGTTAGCTAAAGTTTCTATAAAATATCAAGTTAAACTAAACGTAAAATAAAAAAAAATGTTTAAGCTGGTATTAAAATTTTAAATTGTGAATTTAAACAGAAGCATGATGAATTTGAAGACTCGAGAGAACTGTAAATACATTGAATAAATATTTTTTTTATGCTACGTCTTCTTTCTTCATTAATGTTTGGTGTGTAAATAGGGTAGAAACGCCAATGTTGTGAGCTGGTTGTAAATACGTGCATTCTTTACCGTGTGGTGCCTACATTTTTACATTTGTAGGTATTAAGTAGGAATGCAACAGTAAAACACTGAATATCGCGCAGCCATTGCATTGAGTTGTGAAGCAATGGTGCTGTTTGTAATATTCATACATTGACATACAGCGGATTTTTGTATGCCCTGTTAATGTGTAACTGATACACTGAAATTCTTTTAAAATAATTTGGAATATTATGTGAAAATGGGAGACGTGGAAAATCTCCCAAAAGAGTTAATGTTTCTGATGCATTTCAGTAGTATATTCTGCTTTCATTTTCCTCCGTGTGCAACATGAATATTGGTTTTAAAACAGTACATTCCTCTTTTCTAGAAGCAGAAATTTGATTCGATCGGACACTTTGCAAATAGTGACGTTCTTATGAAGAATATAGAACTGATCATGGATATCTGAAATCAAAATACTATTCTCCATAGTAATCCAAAGACTATTAGAAACAAGTGAAAGTAGTTCCATAGAATTTTTAAATGTTTTAATCCATCCAGCAGATGCATGTATACAATGGAAGAAACACACGTACCCTATGGCACAGCTACTATAGATTTAGGCCTTAATAGATTACTTTAAACCCACTGTTAAGACTTCCATTTCGAACTTTGAAGGAGCATAAAACAGTCAGTTTCTGCTTTGCTTCTAATTATTTTATTTATTATACGACATTCAAGTTATCAATACAGAATGTATTCCAAGTTTATCTGTATTGAGGATTATGAAGACTCCCTTTTTCCATACCAGAGCCCTGAGCCTGGTACTAGGGTTTCACTGTAACACACAGACGGGTGGATTCTGTCTCTGCTAGTGCTCCTTTTAGAATTTAGAAACTGACTCCAGTTGTTCTGACCTCTTGATGCTTAGTTGGTGAAATCATGTTGAGTTCTTTAGAAAGCTAACGGTGTCGCCTTTGCATAGGGTTAGCATGTTTTTTACATTTAAATATTTAGGCACTTGTAAAAAAAAAGATGTGTATGTTTAGGAATAATGCTGATGTTTTTGAGTTTAGTATCAATGGAAGAAGAATTGGATTATAGTTTTTTTCCATTTGTAATTTGTTGATTAACAAAGCCATTGTATTCTTCAGAGTTCTGATACTGTTTAGTGCCTTCCTCCACAGGCTCTGTTGGAATGGCAGGACAGAGAGATGTGCCTTTATTTTATTATTTAGAAATTGAGCAATACAATGTTTAATTTTAAGTCCCAAAGACTTTAAGACAAATGTTGCAATACACTTTTATTAAATATGATAAAACACTGTTTTGCCTCCTACCACCATAATACTACCCACTGACGTTTCTGAAACAGACAAATGGAATAAAATGTATGTAATAGTTAATAATATTTTATTGTGTATTTTTACTGTTTTTCTGTTTATAGTTGTTCCAGGTGAAGTTGTATTACTTAACCTACATTTCCAGATACAGACAGACCTATTTGAACTTAAGCATTAAGGCAAAAGGGGAGCAATCCTGCATTATTACACATTCAATACAGAAAACTAAATGTACTGCAATAGCTCATTTACAACCATAAGCCTTGATTGAATAATTCATTTATAAACGAATTCTGCCTGCTAGAGAAGGGGATTGAAATATTTTATTTCACGGGGGAACTTTTAACTTGGGACAGAACTTGAAATTTTATCTCTGAAAACACAAAAATTCTGAAATTCCAGTGGCTGCTCTTATGGAATTCTCTGCTGAATTCAGCTGGCAGAGGAAAGGTGCTAAAAGGAAAGTAAAATACACATGACTCGCGGCAGTTCTTTTTTCTTAATTGCTTCTGCCTTCATCCTTTATAAATTAGGAGTTAATGACACAGTGATGAAGAGTGTCGTCTGTGGCCCTACCAGTGCAGAATGCAGGCCTTTGTGTTTGCCAGTTCTGTATAGCTGTGGAATGACATCTCCATTGTCAGGGGTTGTGCAGCTTACTGATGATGTCTCAATATCTGCTGACAGCGCTGTTAGGAAGCACACCGAGGATTCTAATTCCAATTATTCAGCACAGAAACCTTATCCACCTCTCACACATAGCAACCAACAGCTCAGCAACAGCATGAATTGTCGTGTTTTAATTTTAAAATGTTTATGGCATCCGATGCGTGGAATCAAATTTGAAAAAAAAAAGCCACAGGGAACAGCAAGCATGCTACGTTTCATTAGAAATGATTTATTGAAGTGGGCTTCTTCATCTGCCCTGTTTTCATGATGGACTGTACCACTAGAGAAATATCACATAGGGTATGAAATATGACTTTTCTCCTTAAGGGAGGAGGATGGAAAAAAAACAAGAGTGAGCCATATACTGGACATCTCACCAGTACGACTGTGGCAGCAAAGCCTTTCAATTTCGGCACAAGGGAGTTCAGAGCTTACTGGAAGAGACCAAATTTGGCTTTATATTCTTCTATTTAAAAAAACAAAGAATAACCTGAGTCCTACTAAGTTGTTATATAAGTTAGAGGTTAATTAAATAAAACGGACCAAACATAGTAAAGACATGGTAACTTAGTCTCATGTAGCCTTTCATTTTAGTAAATACATTTGTGGTGTCATTTTGTACCAAAATAGATCATCTTCAGCAAGTTTGCTGTTCATTTGTAACAGGTTTTCTGTTCAATTTAGCAGTGTTATTTGAAGCACAATTTAAGACTCCTGCAACATATCACTCCTAATGTCCTGGCCCTGGAGAGGAAGGACAAAAGAAAGACATCTGTTTTTCTGCTTTTATTTATGCACATGACCTGCTGATACACTTCCATCATCAGTTAATCATCATTAAATGGGCACTTATCCTCCTCAGCCTTTGTGGATTGTGACTTCCCAATAAGGTAAGATGATGAAACAGAAGGTTGACCGACACTGTAATGCAGAAGGGATGAATAATTGATTTACATTATACATTCATCCCTCTTCCCGCCTTGTATACTCACTCTCTCCTCAAACTGAAAGTGATGAAGAGCCAGGAGCTACGCGCTGCCTTGCCTACTTGATGACACCTCGCTGTCTGAATAACAGCAGAAAGTGTCGGCCCTCCAAAAACACCTCAGGATGCATCATGCAGATTTAATTAGGTAGCTCTGCAAAACAGATCTGTTTGGAGCACCAAGTTTATTTCTGATGCACTTCAAGAGGGAAAAAATGTGCATGTTATATCTCACTGTGTAAATGCAGATATTGCATTTCTGCTCTCATGTCAAAGTCATGAAACACAGCTATGTGACTAGATGCAGATACAGAAAATGATCCGTTTCCTCAGGGCAAAACAGAAGCCGACCTGTTAATGAGTAAAATGAAACTTTTTACCTTCTTTATCTTGAAAAGTATATTGCAAAGTTCACAATGACCATATACCATATATTATCCTACTTTTCATATTAAAGTATTATGTCCATATTAAAACATTTTAATTTTCTCATGCTGCTTATAGATACCATCTATGAATTGGCTTCATTACTCTGCTCTCCTCCCCACTGATCGCTGATGTGTGGTGAGCGTTCTGGCGCACTATGGCTGCCGTCGCATCATCCAGGTGGGGCTGCACATTGGTGGTGGTGGAGGGGAGTCCCCATTACCCGTAAAGCGCTTTGAGTGGAGTGTCCAGAAAAGCGCTATATAAGTGTAAGCAATTATTTTATTTTTATTATTATTATTATTATTATTATTATTATTATTATTATTATTATTATTATAATACCACTATTCCACCATCCAGGACTATTTTTTTATTGAGTGCTGGTCTGTATTAAAGTGCAAAGCTCAAATTAAAGGTCCAGTCTTAGAATACTTTTTTATTCTATTATTGTTATCATTACAACTATATCTTTTCTAATATAGTGTGTGTAGATATTCCAAGACCGCAAAAAATGACACCACAGAATTCTTCAGGAAAATATTTGCAATTTAACTTACCAATTTCTGCAACAAACAGTTGCTGCCAAATATTCCTTTTTTCTATCTAGACACATTCTGATGACATTTTCCAGGATCTGTTATATGTAGATTTATAGAGACTGCTGCAGTTTCAAAGAGATTTTGTTACAGAAGACATTTTCAGCACAGTGTGTTCTGGGACCTTCCCTCATATTTCCATTAGTCGGCACCAGCAAAGAGGTTCAATGCCAAATTAAGACATGAATCTGGGCGACTATATGGTACCTGTTTATGTTTGTGCTTTGAAAAATGCTGTTAAAAACAAAAATAAAGGAAATGATTACATGTCATGAAGGCTGAACATTATTAAATTATTTTATTCACTGTAATATTTACTCAGTAGGCATCTCGTCTCATGAAGAAAATCTCATTTGCCGAGTTGAGTACCCCCATCATGTCATTTTTGGGCTCCTGTTCAGCTTGGCGGTTAACTTGCAGCAGTTTTGGATTAACTGTTCCGTGGTTTTGGGACACTGTCATCCATAGGGATTAGGTGGGAAAGCGAGTCCAATAAACTCACTTTGCTGGTAATATCAGCTGCGCAATGGGGTGGAGATTTAAAGTGCCACAGAGTAGATTACTACTACCTCCGAGGTGCTAACAGTTTCACTCCTAACTGATCATTTGAGAGTATTCTACTGCTAGTACAACCATAACAATCATCTGATCAACAATGAAAGTGAAGAAAAATAATAACTTATTATTAGTATGTCATCGAGTGAAGAAAGACAGCGTGGTAATGGACCACTGAGTTTTAAAGAGGCCTTTGAAGTTCAGGTGAGGTGTTTGTTTGTATTTTTGCCGTAACTGCCTACAGGTAAACACAAAGCCAATGTCTTGATCTTCCAGATCAAGTTGGAAAAACCAAATCACTGTGTATAAGGTGGCTATAGGTATCTACCTTATAGGTAGAAAAAAAACTCATATTTAATCCTGGATGCCTGCAGTCTTATAGGTTTTATGGATAATTTATCATATTCACTGAGTAAAAACCTGGAAAATGGAAATATACAATAGACCAGGGCAGCCATGGATGAAAACCAGATGAGGCAGCAACCCCTCAGGAACAGGAGTGCATATCGGTAACATATTTCATGATGACCCCTTAGACTATTGAAATATTAATAAATTAAGGGGTTATGGTGTGTTTTTTTTTTACAGAAATTCTAATTGCAAAAAAAAACAATGAATTGTGTAAGTGTAAAAAAATATTAGGAAAACAGAAAAGACTGAGACAGCTATCTTTTATAAAAGGTACTACGGGGTCTTTTATCCACTTTATTGAGATTAAGAGGTAGACTGTCAATAATATATACTCATATTCTAATTTAGTATACCAGTGTTTTTAAAAGTCACAGTTTTGGTTTGACCAGTAATCTTAGGTATTTCTATGTGCAGCAAGTAAATTATGCAAATGAACCAAATTTGTATTTGAAATAATGGCACTCTAAAATGAATATTTGTGTTAAGCAAAAAATGTTCTGGTGTTTGCCAAAGATGGCACAATTGTGAAATTTTCCCTCATGTGCAACATATGAACCTTTGTTGATGTTGCCACACTTTACAGTTGTCTCATGTCTCCCACACCTCAATTTTACTTCACTTTTACAAACTAATTACTTCACTCGGGGGAAAAAGTTCATTCTGTGATGTCCTTTCTAGTTTTAACTGCTATCACAAGAGTGCACAAACCTTGGAGTCATTAGTATCATTTCTTGATCGTCTGTGAGGCTGATTAACAGTGTGACCGTTGGAAAGGCATTCTGCTGGACAAAGCTTTTTGTCTTGTGTCCTCTCGAGCTCTTCGTTGAGGGCTTGGACCTGCACCTTGACCTTGACCATCTCCCTGTTCTTCTGCTCCAGAGCTATCCTGGAACCCTCGAGTTCTTCTCCCAGATTAACAAGCTGCTGCTGCTTCAACATCCTCTCCTCCTCCAGGTGGAAAATCCTCTGTTTCAGGCACGCTGCAATCCTGTTTGCCTCCTGCAGCTGTAATGAGTGAATACTTAAGGTCTTTGAATTACAAGTCTCAAGTAATTGCCTTTTCAGGAGGGACATTGTAATTTTACTAAATAGGGTTGAAAGCTTCTGTATGTAGTCTGTCAATATTGTAAACAGGTGGGGAGAGACATTTGAAATGGAAGATCTAAGGTAATTTAGAAGTAGTGCAACAGCTTTTGTATAAATCTTACTTTGGAAATTCAAAGTCTTTAGAAGTCTAAGGGACTTGAAAACAAACAGGCATGATTTGTGTTTAATTTACAACTGTTCAGGATTTATGGGTGATGGTCTTTTCTGCAAATTGTTTAACTTTTGATCTAGCTGTTAGGTAGCATACATTTTTATGAAAGGCAAAGAAAATAAACTAAATGAGAATGTGGGTGCCCAGATTTTAGCCATCTTTAGGGCATTATCTGTTTTCTATGATCCTAATAAAAAGTGATTAATACGGCATTGGAACAAATTCTAGCAATGTTTTTAATAGTCATGCAAAATAGTGCATGATGTCATTCATGCTATAGAAAAGCATCCTCAAGCACATTTAACTTACTTGGATCATCAGTTCACGTGATGAATATCTGAGCTCCTCCAATTGCTCCACTTTGGTCTTGCATTCGGTCAGAACGCCAATTAGGGAGCTGTTGGACATTTCCATTTCCAGTTCTCTGATCCTGTGTGCATGGCTCTCAGATTTCCTTTTCTCTGTGCACAGCTCGATCTCCAGTTCTCTTATTCTCATTTTGGAATCCTTCACCTTATTGCACAGTCTGTTATTTTCACTCTGGTAAGATTCGTGCTTCAATTCAGGGTCCTGCAGCTCCTGAATAGAAGGCTCTGGAGGACTTAGTCGATCTCCTTTACATTCCATGACACCATCTCTGTCATCTTTGCCACATTGCTCTGTTGACTGGTGGTGCTCTTTCAGTTCCTGTTGAATTTCTCTTTCGTCAGATGCACATGAAGACACTCGCTCCCACCTGTCGTCTGCCAGCACAAGAGCCTTGTGTGATTCCTTCTGGTGATGCTCACCATTAGGAGTGACCTGCAACAAATCTTTTCCTGCCGGGCCCAGAGGCTCATTTTCGTCACACATGATTGTAGACTCCAAGGTCTCCTCAAAGACTGATTGCCCTATGAGGACAGCTCCAGGATTTGATCCAGCTTGTACCTCACACCTTTCCTTCTCAGATTGTAGTGGGAAGCCATCATCAGTGTCCTGCTGTTTGATTTTAACAGCCCCGTCTCCAGGGCTCCTCTCTAGTTCAGACACTTGTTCTTCCCTTACATCCATCTCATCCAATTCTTTTATAGACTCCAGCGGAGACGCATGGTAAATCAGGTTACTCAGGCTGTCCTGTGGATGAGATGCTGCCAGCAGACTTGCATGAGATTGGTCTTCATTTTCAAAAGGGACCTCTTGTCCCACTTTGTCTGTTCTCACCCAAGGCTTCTCTATGTCCCTGGTTAGAGATCTAACAGAGCCAGTGCTGTGGCTCTCCCCAGTCTCATCTTTACCATTCTCATTTTTACTGTCTTCGTTCCTGACCTGCGTGCAGTGCTCCTCTTGATGCAACTCATCGTGGACTGTTAGTGCCTTGATTGTTATCATCTTGGCAGTCTAGAACCGTTTTAGAAAAACATATTGAGGATGCAGTCTTCTTATCAAATTATTTTTTATAGATTCATATGCTAAACTTAATATTCTAATATAGTTTGAGCTTTTTATCATAGCAATGCATTGTGTGCATACTTGGAAATTCAAACATGAAGGTCTTAGACCTAAACATAAGTTGTTTTTTTTCGTTCTACAATAAAACTTGACCCTTGCTTATTGCAGTAGTGTGAAGACTACTGTGTAGCACGCACATACATACAGCAAGACCAGCTAATTTCTACAAAAGCTTGAGTCCAAAACTAAAACAGTAATGGTCAAGATTTGGCGTAGACATCATTGCTTTGTCTTGTTGTTCATCCACATGCAGCAGCAGATTTAGTCAATTTTATTGCGAAATGAAGATAAGGCCACAGAACGTTCTTACCTCCAGTTAGCAGGGCACTTCCAGGTTCTGACGGTTCTCGCAAGTCCCTCAGATCCTGTAAGTCTCTTTTCTGTGACTCTTTTTTCAGCTGCTCAGGTCTCTTGTATCTTCAGTGACGAAAGCATTGCCTTTGTTGATGGAGACCAGGTGATCGGGGATCCAGTTACATTGTCTGAGCTCAGCAGCAGTGAGCGTTTCACTGGAAGCACCAAACCCATTTCATACTTCAGCTTTTCTCCATCTGTGACAAAAATCACCATGACTGGCAGCTACATCTTCTAAAAACATCATATTTATCTGCATAAAAAGATTCAGGTTTCTGATGTAGCCTACATATATTCTAGCTACTAATGAGAAAACACCATTTTAAAAACCCAATTCACTTATGAACTCACAATGTAATCAAGTATTTCTGCAATCTATATAAATCTATAACACAACAGTAAACAGTGTATTCAGATTTCTGATGACTGAAGACTGCGTAATTATCAAAACTACGAAAGTCTTTAAAGAGAACAAAGCATGAACAGGTGAGAGAAACCAGAGCCGCGAATTGACTAATACTTTGTGAAGCCCGTTTCTCAACTTCTTTATCTGTGGAATTTATGTAAAATATTGATCGGAATCTTTTACCGTTATCAAAAGATACAAACTTTAAAACTGGCAAACACCAAACTGTAGCAGGATTATTAAATGGAACCTAACAAAACATATTATAATGCTTTCTCAATGTAAAGAATACTGCATAAGAACAAATACCTCTACTCAGGTCAAAATTTATTGATTCGAATTGATGTATTTCCAGGTTATGGTATGTTAATAGTGTTAAAAAAGTTAATTAATTGCTACATATAGGTTACTGTCCATTTTATTTAACAATGAAAAGAACAGTACAATCGCTAAGCACCAGTGAGACCTCTATATTGGTTATACTTCAAGGACCTGTAGAGTATTCATTTCATGACATTAAAGCAATAGCAGTTATAGAGCTTTGCCTCCCAGATCTAAGTCGTCACTGAAGAAAGAATTAGCTATTATTTATGGAAAAACCATGTCTCAGTCCAAAAAAAGTGACCAAGTGGCGGATCAAAAATACTCAGGAAAACATGAATTCTCAGGAAACAGTTCAGATGCCTTAAATATTGGCTATAGCAGAGCACATTCTTTTTTTAGGTTAGCTATATTTACACTACGGGTCACCAGAAAGAACTGCAGCACTGAAACTGATCTGAACAACTGAACGAGATGGAAACCTCGGGCTCTTGCAAATTTAGCACAACCACTAACTCTCTAGTGAAAGCGGATTTACCGATTTGTTTCCACCATTAATTTGAAACATCTTTTTCTGTGCACCTGGGGAATTCCTTTTCATCAAAAATTAATCTGATGCTCTCGTCAGCAATACCAGCTGGTTTTCAAGCAACTTTCATTTAATTCATATACAGAAAATTCCCTTACTGCACAATAAATGAAAAACAGCAGTTTAGGTTGAATTACAAATATGTTGCATATTAGTATTCCAGGAAGCACGTGTAGTAATTTAATGTATTCAGGCGATAAAAAGCACCCAGGAAGCCTAAAAGGTGAATCAATATTAAGATTAGTGGAAAAAAAAACAACTCAAGATGTTTATATCCTTATTTAGCACTAAGGTTCACCAATTTCAGGGTTTAAGGACAAGGGCCTTAAAACAGCTCTTTCAACTGGTTTCTGCTCGGCTTGTTGTTCAGAACCTCAGCATACAAACTCCAGTTGTAAATTTGGAGCTAATCCATGTCTTTCAGCCTACTCAGTGAAACTGTTCTAAAATGCAGATGATGTGTATCTGTTAGATCAATAGTCTGTTAAGAAGTGGGAATCTGAAAAACAAACACGTAGGTGTATTCATTGAAGATTTGTGGTTGCGTGTTACCCAAATGTCAGGTTTAAAAACATGTTCATTTTTTTAAAAGCAGCCTTTCTTTTTTTTGAAAAGAAATCATAAGAATACAATAAAAAGGTGAGCTTACAGTTCAGATCATATTCATTTAGAAGAACGTCATAAATAACCTTGGTGCTTGTGTGGTCTTACCAGCTTAGGAGAAATATCAACAGCAGAAGAAAAGTTAATAAAGTCATCAAGAAATAAAACTTCAGTCTTTCTCCCCTTCCTCCTCCAGCTTTATTGATAGTTTAAAATTACATTTCTATGTTCTAGGACTTCAGTTGCGTTTACCTTCCGACTTAAAAACCGAGTACAAGCAAATGATTTTTACAGTAGTCTAAGTGATATATTGTACAAAAATAACATTTTGATTTCTGTGAAAACATTCTTCTTACTCGAGTTACTTCAAATTCTGCTTTCAACTGTTCTTGAAGTTTTTTTTTCTCCACTGTGGGTTAAATGACTACTTTGAAAATCTGAGACTAACTTTGACCTAATGTGTCTCCGACGCCGATGCTGTAGCTGCATGCGGCTTGTTCATACAAAACAATTAGAACTGATTTTTTCTTTTAATAATTTGCAGAAATTAAACAGGTTTCTTAACATTTCTTTTCAGTTATCTCCCACTTAGCTGTACTGCTGGTAGGGCCCCGAGACTGATGTATCATGTTGTGTACTGCTTCCGAGGTCAAACACCTTTAGGCCAACATTTTTCCACCCAAAAAATTAAATCATACATGGAAGTACTCAGGCTTCCACGATTTCATTTTCCCCCCTCACTCAGGATCGCTTCGAAGAACCCGGAGAGGGCTTTCCTGACTCGTCTCTTCCCACTCATTAATCCCTATTCACCAGTGGCATGGAAAGGGGGTTCTTTAACAAAGCATTATACATAACACCTCTACCAAACTAAACATAAACATTTTTTTTGTATTAAATGCAGAAAGTCGATTTTGTTCCACCCCTTTCCTCCTTTTACATGTCAAGTAAAGCTCACTGGCCTGGGACTAGCCTCTATCTGCCAACCTTGGGCCAGTGAAGAGGATTCAGAGAAAATAATACAACCATCAATCAGAAAAAGGAGGGGCGACAAAGGAAAAGGATTAAGCTGTGGCCTCGATGGTGCATTCTCTTGCCAGGTGCCCAGACTCGCCACAGCGGTAGCAGTTGACTTCGCTCGTCTTGCTGCAGTTAATGGCAACATGACCGGTTTCACCACACCTTCAAGAAGAAGAAATCACAATTAATTCCAATGCTCCCCTTTCAAGACCAAACACATTCAGCCAATCCTGGGGTCATTCAAGCAAAAAAAAAAAAAAATCAACATCTTAATTTTGTACCTAGGACTGCAAGAGTACCAAGAAGGTCAGTAAAACTTGAGATGACAGCACTGACAAATGACCAGCTAATTTATATACAGCTAATGATGTGTATTTTATGTAAGATGTATCCTGTGTATGATATACCAGGTACTACCACAAGAATAATGAAAAGATCTAATGAGATCTAAGTTGATATCAGGTGAATAGATGTACAGAAATACAAGACAGAGAAGAAAAGATAATGTTGTACACTAGATTTGAATGCAAAACTTTGTTTTAGGATGTTTCAGAACCAAAGCCCCAATTCACTCGATTACAAAAGAAATCTCTTCCTTTTTCATTTTCAGTTCTTTGTGTGCTGCAGGTCAACCTCAAAAATGACACGCACAGCAGTTTTGTACATGTTTTCACAGATTTACTTTTATTGCAAGCTCCTCCTGTGGCATGGGTGGTCTAATGAAAATGCCAAAAGTGCTAATATTTTAACACTTTTTTTTAACATTGTAACCCATATTTCAGACCACTCCCTAGAAATTACAAAAACAAATTGCCGACAATCCTTACAAACCACTTACAAGAGATAACTTTGACTCCTTGACCTTCTGTACTTTTTAAATTCAATACCCACAGTTAAGGTTTGCTACTATGCACAAAATCATAAAGCTCAAAAGAAGAGACTGGGAAATAATGTTGGGAATATCTATTTTATTACACAAACATTCAAAAAGGCTAAAAACATTGTCTGAATATCAATTGTACTTTTCACCACTTCAAAGCCCCTCCTCACAATTCCATGATTACAATGTCAACATGCAGGCAGCACTGGCACAGAAGTCCTTGCAAATGATGGCCCCATTTACCTGTAGCACTTCACTTTGGTGCAGTCTTTCTGAATGTGACCAAACTCTCCACAAGAGTAGCACTTCTGCTCATCTGCGTGATCACAGTCACGGGCCAGATGGCCTGGTTTGCCACAGTTGTAGCAGTGCTGCTCTCTCTCCTTTTTCGGCTCCTTGCAGTCCTTTGCAATATGACCGCCTTTGCCACAGTTGTAGCATGCTGGAAAAGAAGTATGCTCTGATGTGTAATGCCAAAAACCGTCTGAAAACAAAAACATGCTAGATTGATTAAAGATTAAATTGGTGAAAAATGCTTTATGCAATGCATTTTGTAATTCACACATCAGACCAGTTACCAAACATTAATTCTCAAAGATGAAAAACCGTAATAAATACAAATTCCCCAAAGATTTAGCCATTAAAACCCCCTTTTCAAAATGACTACCCCTAAATTCCCTTGATACTTAAAAAGACTAAACATCATCCAGTTAATCTAACATACAATACACATGTGCATACAATATGCCAATTCAAAATGTCTTGAATGCCGTTTTACTCATGTAAAAAGTACATAAGGATTCAACAGAAAAACATTCTTACCATCCTCCTGACGTTCACAGTCCTTGGCAACATGGCCTGGCTCTCCACAGCGATAGCAGATGTCTGAAAGAGAAACAAGTTTTGCATCTAAACCATTCTGCACATTTCAGACATGACTAGTTCTCCCCCGACGTACCACAAAGTGATAAGATGAACTCTAGAAAAAGCACCGAAAACATCACCCATCACTTTTCTTGGTGTTATAAAGAATTATTTAATTCAAAACACCGGGAGGGGGATTTATTATTCTTATGAAGAATGAATCCTTATTCTTAATAACGTCTTAAGAATTATTCATAGGAATTAGATTTTTTTATTGAATGATGTTCCTAATTCAATACCGTTTTACAACAGGTGGAGAAATCCAATCCAGCAACAGGACAGATCATCAAAGCCCGATGGAGAAGAGCAGAGATTTCCCGTTTTCTGACTTCTTAAACCACTGCTCCTTGACCAGAGCCCGCGGAGAGACGCTGCCCGCCCGCTCCGCCCCCTGCGGCGCGGACTTACCTCTCGCCGACGTGAACCCTCCCCGGCCACGGCTCCTGCCCACACGTCCGCGCCCCCCACCGGAGGGGCAGTCACGGGCCCAGTGGCCGTTGCGGCCGCACTTGAAGCACTCGCTGCTGCTCATTTCCACTGTCTGTGAGCACACTGCCGAGAAAAGACACGGGCCGAGGGGGGCCCTTTCAGAAGTGCCCGCTGAATCGCTCGGACCACCCCCACCCCAAGGCCTGTAACCCAGCAGGAAGCGGGCTCCCAAAAGACCTTCGGACCACAACCTGTTCACCTCTTCGTTGAATAAACTCCCAAAGCCCCAAACAACAACAACAACAACAACAACAAC
This sequence comes from Lepisosteus platostomus, assembly GCF_059453375.1. Lineage (NCBI taxonomy): Eukaryota > Metazoa > Chordata > Actinopteri > Semionotiformes > Lepisosteidae > Lepisosteus > Lepisosteus platostomus. The sequence goes on along the minus strand of NC_142616.1, from coordinate 63,750,156 downwards.
AACGACGAGGGAATTCCTACATGAAAGGAAGGTTACTTTCCAAAATGAGCCACCAGCTACTTTTCACATCAGGCTGAACTGTCCCAAACCGAAAGGGACTGGGTTTCCTAAATTGGCAGGCGATAATGAACTGAGCGCTTCATAAGTGAATGAGGACAGACCTCTGAAGAGATTTACTACATGATGACAGTGCCAACGATGGCGTTTGGGCATGTAGGAACTCTAGGTATCTTTTCCACACTGAATTCTTTAATTGAATGAGAAACATCAAGGGGGTTGCTCCCAAGATGTTAAGGTTTTTAATTCTACTTGAGATCGAACCCGACAGTTACCCGTGTGCGCAAACAGAGAACAAAGTACCTCAACTCCTGCAAACTGGTCCCCCATCACACTAAATGCTTTACACAAATTATCACAAGACCGAGCTTCTACACTAACTCAACTAGGTTCTTTAACCACAGAATTTCAAAACCTCAATTTTAATCAATTTTCCATTAAAAGTTATATTAACGACTCCTGCTAATACCCCCTTTTTAAGTTTCATTCATGTCAGTTGAGTGTGATCAGTTCAAATCGAAACCTGTGGTAGAAGTGGCACTTATGACGAATTCAAATGCCATGATCTACTATTTAGAGCCACGAAGATGATGAATTCTATGGCCATTATAATACTTCGTTTAAGTCCGTTTACTTAAGGAAAATACTACTTTTTTTCGAACAAATATAACGTCGAGGGAGGAACGCTAGCTTGCTTTAAGATTCTCGGAGACTAGAACGGTATGTCGGATAAGGTTATGAAATCCTTTAAAAGACGGAAAATGTCAATATATTCTGTTAACCCCTGCTAACTTAACCTCCTTTACCAATGGTCGACGAGCGATTAAAGGAAAAGTTAAAAGCAATAACCGTGTCAGTTAACACCGAAGCACGTTGAACGTCCCTAAGAAAACGAGGCTCGGGAGGCCAGATTCTGACTCACGGTTCAGAAATCCAATCGATTGGCCGATTTCGTTACAAAAAATACCGGCGATATAAGAAGCCCCTTTGAGCTTAGTCGTTTTATCTTAATCCTTTCGCGGTGGGCCTTTTGTAAACGCTTCTGAAACACATCCAGAAGCAACTTTAATCTATTTTACGTGACCTGTAACATTCCAAGGATTAAGGAAAAGCGGTCACTCGTCCTCGTTTTCCAGGTTAGAAATAACAATCGGGTATATACATTTAATACATAAAACCATTCCGTCCGTATCTGACACGAAAAAAGCAGGAATCCTAAAAAAAAAAAAACCAACAACAAATGAAAACCTCTTCACTCCTTATATGTAACAAGTTAAAACTAAAACGAAAGAACAGGCCGAAGCGCTGGGCCTACAATTAACAGGAGTGTATGTGAGCCGAGAGGGTAAAAAAAAGAAGCGCTAACGATTTTTTTGGGGACGTTTGAGATGTGATTTACATCGCCGACTACAAAAAAAAAAATACTGGGAGCACGTTTGGAGAGGTTAAAACTCAAGAGAGAGAGGAAAAAAAAAATCAACCGGGCCGTCGAGGCAGCACGCTTCCCGGGAGCGCTGACTAGATCGTTTTCTGTCCCACGTTTCCCAACTTTTTACGTGCTCAGCTCAACCGCACGATCGAGGGGTATTTCCCCCCCCCCCAACCCCAATTCCTGCTCCACCACGGATGGGGGGGGCAATTACTATGTTTTAAGGGGGCGCACGCTTCCCAATACCGTTAACAGAGCAACCCCGGAGCGCCCGCAACAAGAAAACGAGACACATGGTGCCCCCGTTTCGAGATGATGCGCCTCGGCCCCGTCTTCTTCGCTCCCCGCTACCCGTCTCGGCACTTACCGAAAAAACAACTCCGGAGGGGGGGGGGGGCGTCTAAACCGGGGTTTTTATTTTTAAATCCTCCCTCGACTTCACGTTGCCGAGAATCGGCTCGCCGGCTCAAGCAGCACCACACTGGGGGTGGGGGAGACTGCGGCTCCACTCTGCGCGCCGCCCACCCACGCCTGCGGCCCTCATCAGCAGCGCGGCTCAACCTTACGAAGAGGCCCGGGAGGACGCGAAATAACCCCCCACCACCACCACCCCGGAAAACCACGCTTGCACGCCGCCAAATTTAGCACGGCGCCCTCTCTACCCCCGAGCCGCCTGCGGACAGATCGGCCTTTTCCTCGCGAAAATACCGTGATCGGTTAAACTCCCGGCAGTTTCCCGCGCCGAGCCTGACGCAGTAGGCCAAAGTGCGCCGTCAGAAATACTTGTTTACCTTTTCCCCCCCGAAAAAGGAAAAAAAAAATATCGCTCCTCGAAACGCTCGGGTATCGGGGCGCCTGCGACCGCTGCTCCCTTCGGATTCCCGGTCGGGAGGGACCTCGGAGGACCGCGGGATGGTGGCACGGACGCCAACAATTGTGTTATTTCGGGAATTATTTCGTCCTTTTAGTGCACTCACCTTCGCTACGTGACTCGCCGCTGTTTATTTTCGGTTCCTCCTCTTCTCCGCTGCGCCACACGCGGTTTGCACACGACTCTCCGGTCCGGGGCCTCCTCTGCACACGGCGCCCGTCTCCCCGCCCCTCGCCAGCCAATGATGTGAGGGCGCCCGGGGACCCCACCTTCGGAAAGCGCCGAATCACCGACAGGCCCCTTTCCCTTCGAAATGCCCTCCTCTTTTCCGCTGTCAGAAAAAAAAAAACCCGAACAGAAAGAATGAATGACCCTTCCCCCCTTCGTACACGCACCCTGTCCCTGGCCTGGGGAATGGTGGCTTGCTTTCTCTTCAGCGTCATAATATAAGAAAGGGAAAAAAATAAATAAAAATAATAACGTGATGGGAGATGGCTAAAGAAATATCTAACACGTTGGACACATGTTGAACGGTCCACACATGATCGTTGAAGGGTGTGTTAAGAGATGCAATAGTAAACGTAGTAAAGTAGTAATAGTAAAACGACCGTGCTGTACTGGGGGACCCCAGTTTAGTCCCTCATCCACTTTCGGTACCTTACTCTATGAATTGGCTTCATTACTCTGCTCTGATCGCTGATGTCATCCAGGTGGATGCTGCACATTGGTGGTGGTGGAGGGGAGTCCCCATTACCTGTAAAGCGCTTTGAGTGGAGTGTCCAGAAAAACGCTATATAAGTGTAAGCAATTATTATTATTATTATTATTATTATTATTATTATTATTACTACTACTGCATACAGCAGGGTGTCCCCTACTGTCACCATAATGGGGAAGGGGTTAGTATCTTATCCCGGCGAAACACTGCCACCTACTGGTCCACCACCATCACTACGGTTTCCCTAAGGTTGCCCATCCCAGAGCTGACCAAGTCTAGAATTGCGTAGCTTTTGACACAAGGTGGTAACACCTTACTTATTATGATTTATAACCAGTGTCTTACAATTCAGGCAGTTTCAAAACCACCAGAGACCACATTGTTAGGACACAGGTTTATAAGATATGCGATTATTAAAAATTGGGATTAAAATGTAGGGAGGCAAGGTGGTGCAGTGCTTAGCATTAACACAGACTCCCACCACTGGGGTCCTGGGTTCAGTTCCTGGGGTGCTATCTACATGGAGTTTGCATGTTCTCCCTGTGTTTACATGGGTTTCCTCCTGGTGCTCCAGTTTCCTGCCACAGTCCAAAGACATACTGGAAGGTTAATTGACTTCTTTAAAACTGGCCCCGTTGTGCGTGTTTGTGCTTGTCTGTGACCTGTGATGCACTGGCGTCCTTGTCCAGCCCGTATCCTGACTTGCTCCCATTGTTTGCCAGGGCAGGCTCCAGCCCCCTGTGACCCTTATTGGATAAGAAGGATAGAAAGTGGATGGATTGATGTAGATGCCAGTTCCAGCTAATCGATAGAAATCCATTAACTTATTATTGCAACAGCTCTTATCCTGGGGATAGAAAGGTACAAAGGAGAGTTAATCAAGAAAAGTACTTAAGACAATTAGAGGGACAAGCAGTTGGCTTGTTTAGAATGATATTTCTGCAATTACACTTTTATTTACTCATGCATGAAATGCTTAACACTGTGTAGGTGATTGCGTGTGCTTTGTACTTACAGTAGCAAGGGGTTAAGCAGCCCCCAACTGGCTATGTACAGTAAATCATCGGACCGAGTTACATAAACTAAATATCAAAGAGGAAATAAAAAAATAACAAAATATGGCCAGACTTGACATATCTAAGTGTGAAATTTTAAGGGCCATCCTTCCATCCGTTCTTTTGCAGTCTGTTTTCTGTTTTATGAGTGATTGTCTCATATCAACCATTCTCCTACACACGCAAGATCACAGACCAGCTACCAATTGTAACAAACTACATTTCCCACTATGCCTAACAGCAGCGGGTCAAACGTAATTTCCGTGACGGAAGCGAGAAACGAAAAGAAAAGTGTTTTTGTGGAAAAATGGCCCCAGCGCCATTTCATCTCTAAAACTAGAAATACAGAAACAGTATCAGAAAGCATTGCAATCTGAGTGTTGAACTTAATGTACATAGCTTATTCAGGCGATTATTATTATTATTATTATTCAGGTCCCAGTATAGGAGTCTAATCGCCTAAGATTTGTATTTTAAAACAAATAGAAAAAAAATAGTTTATTTAGTTTCCGGCTACATTTCAGCGAAGTTCATTTGTTACCGTTATTTATAATATGTCGCTCTGTATATTTCGCCTTTTTCAGTGCTCGTTATCCTCCCAGCCAGAAGAGACAAAAACAGGATATGTGCACACTGATTGGTTATAGTGTTGTTGCTGGGGTAACCCTGAATAATAAAGGCGTAATGACTCCCCGATAACCATAAAATCACCTTGGAGCTTTCCTATTTAATGAGCTCTCGCTTTCTATTTTGCGCCCCACACATGGGGAAGCTCCTCATTAGACTACAGCTAGCCTAATGTTAAAGAAACAATAGATAACAAATTTCGATAAAAGCAAAACCAAAGAAAGATCAGTTCCTTTAACCGTACATTGGCTTAAAATATTTTTATTTATAACAGCAAAAATAATTATTCATTTTTAAGAACAATATTATCAAAAATCTTCCAAAGGAAATCGAGTTATGTTGAAATTGTCAAATGCGTTTGTAAGACCTCATGGAGAACACAGTAACAGCATTGGTCACCACAAAAATATATTGTATGTCTGTCTGAAATTAGGTCAAAGAATAACAATCTGGTATGCTAAATTTCCAAGTTGAATTAAATGCCTTACACTCACAGATAAAAAGTAATCTCTTGATTGCTGAACAGGGAGGAAGTCAGGTGGACTTGATTCAAGTTTTCAAAATCCTTAAAGGTGCTTTCAAATCCCATCCAATATATGTCTGTGCAATTAAGAGTGGAACAGGAAGACACAAGTGGAAACCAACTGCATTTTAAAACCCCAAACTGGAGGCCCTTCTTCATACAAAGAGTCACAAATACCTTGAACAAATCATGTTACTGAAACTGAATGACTGGCATCCTCCAATAGGCTGCTAAATCTACTGTCTTCTAGCAACTGAATTATCTAGATCAGTTTATTCCGAAATGAGGACTTCCTTTATTTATAACCAATTGTGTGTTCTAACGATATTTTCATATCCCATACATGTAAAAAACAATCACTGAACCTTTGGCCTGACATCTGTGGCATGAGACATACAGGACAATATTAAGGTCTGGAGTTAACAAAATAATTCTGACAGGGCTATATAACATAATTTCAAAATATTTTTCTTTCCTCTTTTTTACTGCTCATTGGTGACTAATGGCTTGGCAGGAAAACAACAATCTAGCCTTCACAGAATTTGCCGCAATGACAAGTATATTATAATCTATGAAAATCAAAGGAAAAGCATTTAAAAAATATATTATCATCCCTTTTTCAGATGTGATTGGCCAGATTGTAGAAAAAGCAGTGCTTTTGAAAAGCACTTTGTCAGATTCTACAAGTTTCCATAAACCATGAAACCACAGAAGAGACTGTTCACAGATAGTCTGTGGAGAGTTGCTGGGGTTTCTCTAGTCTGCTTGTCTCTATACACATGATCTGTGAGATATTTAAGAGTACATTCAGGGATATTGGTGCAGTAAATTGTCATAAATCATAGTCCTGGTTCTAAAGTAGTCCAGAGGTCAGAAGGGATCCTAACTTCCCAGATGCATGCAATTGACCCTCCTGGCAGCTGCTAAACTTTCAGGCATCTGCTGTTATCAATCTGAGATCCTGCAACTAGCAGACACTAACTCCGACTCAATCTGTGAACTTCAGTTCAGTTCTTTGCACATCTATTTCCCTGCATTCTATTAGCGATCTAATAACTAGATAAAGCAGAGGTACAGCTATAAAAGTACCCGGTTTTCATAAATAATAAAAAAAATGCTGCTTTGGTGGACATAACGGATGAGAAGAAAGTCTTGTAATATACTGGCAACGCTTTAGCAACACAGGACCTGGAGAGCTCCAATCTAGAATGGTTTATAGGTTCCATTAATTTTTTTTCTTCATATTTGATACAATTTAATTGCCATTTACTCAAGTGAGTAATTTAACAATCATTTAAGGAGCTGATCCCTAGTACTCTTCAGTCCCTAAGTACAAGAGTTCTTTTAATTGAGCAAATTCTTTTGACATTATGATTAATAACGTCCAAGTGTTTCCGAATTTAAGAGACAGGTGGCCTGTAAGATCAACTGGACTGGGGCTCTCCAGGAGGAGGTCTGGAGATTCTCACTTAGCTCATTAGCTCATTATGATATATAATGGCAATTAAAAGAAGTAGCAATCTTGAGAAAATTCACTGGAATATATTAAGATATTTAGATACAGTGATTAAAAAAAATATTCCATAAAATTTGCAATGATCTTACTTCAAAAATCTTGAGCTGATCCAATTGTCAGCGTCAGAATTCAAATCCATCCCTAGTTTATGCATATAAGTCTTCATGATTAGAAATGGATAAGGGCTTACTCTAAGGGTAGATGCCTTTCCTTGAAAGTGTCCTTTCACTCTCCTCTTTTGACCATTTTTTATGTTATTTCCCCTCATGGCCACCTGAGGGAGACAAATAGTAAACACGGTATTACTTTCATTTTAATTTCTTTTTCACCCTTAATATAAAATAAACGGTTACAACCAGGCGGGATTAACATACATTGATAGTATTAATTTGAAAAAAAAAAAACTTTTTCATAAGGAAAAACACTTGGAAGTCAAGTTGATATAGTAGTTTGTGTGTGTGTTTAGTCGTTTTAGTCGAGTCCGACTCTTCTTGACCTTATGGACTTTAGCATGCCAGACCCGTCTGTCAGCAGCTGCTTCTCTGAGCTCTTGCAAATTCATATTCATTACTTCAGTAATACTATCTATCCATCTTAACTTCTGCCACCCCCTTCTTATTATCCCTTCAATCTTTCCCAACATCAGAGTCTTCTCCAGTGAATCCTGTCTTCGCATTATATGGCCAAAGTATTTGAGTAGTATGTAGTATCATTTAAAACAACAATAAGTACACATTTGTGAGTGAAAAACACAGGGTTTATATAAAGTTATTAATAATGTCCAAAGTAAGAAACACAAACACTGTTTTTCAGATCTGGGAAAATGGTTCATATACAGTAATACCTATTGTATGAAGCAGAGGTTCATTTCAAATGTAGGACTAAAGTATATGCAGGACTCTGTCTTGAACACTTGTAGCTTGTTAGTTTCCAGGTTTATGAGGAATAAAAAGATACTCAGAAGTTACTTCAGTTTTCACGAACATAGTCACAGAAAGAGGAAACCCAAAGGATGTCAATACCTTTACATATTTACACTAAAGACATTCAAATACAGCTTGTTGGAGTACTTCTGGAGCTTGTTTTATTGAGTGAGCTCAGAATTATTTTTAACAAATGTTTAAACAAACATGTTAACTGTCTCTTGATCTGGTAACACAGAAATTGTTTGTGGTTGAATTTAACTGAGTCACCTCTTCCTTAGGAAGCTAAAATGAATCTGATGTTTATATGGACGGGTTATCGGCCATGCAAGAGTTAACGGTCTCAGAGCCAGGCTGTGCCTCTTGAGAGCTCTGTTAGCGAGGATGCCTTGTTTATGTATGAGTCATTGCACTTACAGTGCTTCAGTCGCCCCCCGCCCCCCACCACAGCCCTTTCTGCATTCAAGCTTACCTTCCTAAGTGTCTGCTTTGAGACCAGATCAATATGTTTGAAACATGCAACTGTTCGTAGTTATTAAGGTGGTTTGCATTCTCATATGAAATGAAACTCAACATTCAAGCCCGGAGGAAAATCTTCCAAGCAACCTGAAAAAAAAAACACAAAACTATAGGGAAATGAGATGTATTTTCAGATGGCAGGAGAAGCAATAAACAATTTATTTTTCTTGCCATTACGCACCACAGTGTGCCCCCGGATTTTCCTGTTTAGCTTTGTTTTGTTTTAGGAGGCTTATTCACTTTTATGTTGGATTATGCTTAATTCTTCTATTCATTGATAATACATTTCATAATTAACATCAAGTGTGAGTACCGGGAGCAATCGTGCACACACTAAAGGTGATAACAAATTAAATTGACAGAGATGGCAATGTGGCTGGAACAGCACACACTGGAAGACTAATAAAAGATTCTGCATTGGAAACTCAACTGTTTTTTATGGATCACAAACAATAAGACCAAGGGCTCTTTCATCTCTTTATAATTGAACAATTATGTCCTAATCATGAATTTCTCATTCTCATTCCTCATGAACAATTTAATCAGTTTATAAATCAATTATTAGATTAGGTGATGATACACTGTTGAATTAGACATCATGTTTTCAATCCATTTTCTGAGGGTGAGAGAATTGCTACTACTTCCTTAAGCAGTTGTGGTTATAAAATGATGCAAGCTTAGGGGAATACCTTAAATATGATCTCCTAGGCTCTTTAACAGACATCCTCTCCTCATCTTCCAGCGAGGACCATGTGAGCTGTTCTCATTGTTTGCCTCCTAAGAATTCAGAGGATGACGTGCAATTTGCTGCCCTTCCTAAAGCCTATGTTTGGTTTAAAAACATCATTCTAAAAATCCAAAAAGGACGACAACAGAACGAAACTGAGCAGTAGGAATCTCACACCTTCATGCCCCTGCGCAGTCTTGAGCAAGGTAACCTTTTGAGAAGCGGGCTGCTTGCCCCTCAGACTCTGCTTTGTAATGGAAGCAGTGCAAGTAGTTTGGGGGTGGGAATCAGTGCACCTTCCGCAGGTTAACAATGTTAGGTTCTCCTGCACTCGGTAGCCTGCGATGGGAAAAGCTCTTGTTCAACAATGACACCTGTCCCAGCAACTCCAGGTGAGTTCTTCCTCCAGTCCTGGAGCGGCTTTAGTTATTAAGATGCATGCTTTAACATCAGAGGATTTTAATAGTGGTGTACAAACAGACCACAATTATGAAATTAAGATGACGATTTATTACCTTAGAATGAAACTGCAATGAAGTTGCATGTCTCTGCAGAAGATACTTTTATGTTGTACTTCTGCAAGGTTTTTGATGACATGCATTTCCAATTCATTTTGTCTCTTTTCTAAAAATAGCTAGTTTTGTTAAAGTCAAGAAAAAGCTTTAATGGTAGTCTCAATGTCCAGAAAGCAGCACCTGTGTCAACTGAATTATTACCATATGTACACTGATTTGAAAACAAACCTGAAAAAAATAGCAAAAGATGGTATATTGATTATATTTAGAAAGGAATGTTGCTGTATGATTATATAACAAGATCACACTAACTTCTTAAGAAAAAGAACACTTTGTGCAACAATAATTATTTTGTTTTAATTTTGACCATTTTTCCAGGAATGTGTAATTTGATAATAAATATGAATATATAGAAATTGTGTTTTGGGTAAAATAGAAAGGTCACTTATGTTTTTAATGATAAAATACTGTATTTCACAATGGATATACTGTTTTAATATACTGCACAACAAATGACTACAAAACCATTTGGAGACTAAGAATAATTAGATTAAGAGAGAGAAAGAGTGGGCACTCTTTTATATATGAATTATCTTTCAAAATATAGACCTGCAGTACATCCCATGTGGAGTCAGAGATACAGTATGAAAGTGTAGAATTTGAATCTAATATCGTGATATATTAATTAGATTAGATTATGCTATTTAGTCTGCTTAAAAATAGTCTTTTTCAAACTCCCTAATAACATTTAACTATGACGCCAAATCACAGCTTGTGTTGGCAAAATTCTACCTTTGATTAAATTGTTAAGAATATTAAGAATAAAGACCGAAGACTGAAGAATAATATAATAAATGTTAACTTATATTCTATATTCATATTCCTCTGGATATAATCTCCAGTGAAATAACAGAGAGTTTGGAAAGGAATAAAGTAAGTGACACATTTTTTAGCTTTAATTTAAAACCTTTTGTTACGTGTAATCTTAATTTGTTTTACTGCACATACCTTAATGAGTCAACTAATCAACAATATCTTATGTACTACGTACAGGTAAGATTACACACCAGAGAAAAAAGGCAAGATGTGTAAATACAAGAATTAAAAAATAAACACTTGTACAATAGTCTTTTTCACAGCTCACATTTGTAACTTTGACAATATTTATAGTTTGCCTTTTTAGTCATAATTTACCACCAGTTACCATCTGCAGGGAAGTCTTTTTAGATTTTGAACTTGCACTTTATTATTTCAGCCAGAGAGTGGCACTCTTTACTTTCTATGGGTTTATTCCTCTACTCTTTTAAAATATTGAGTTTTCAATACAGCTATTCTGGTCTTGTTTTATATTAGACCAAAGGCAAATGTTAGATTCTTTAGTCCATTGATCAATAGCTGACAGGTCACACAAAACTGATGGGAGCAGGGCTGAGTTAATTCGTTTTACTAAAAACCCTCCATAATGTATTGCTTTTTACAAAAAAAGAAGGTTTGTTTCATGTAATTGCACTACATGCCTTAAAAATAGACGACATTTACAAAGCACGTAAATTCAAAATGTATGACCTCCATTCAAAATCGATGCCATGCAATTGCTTTCTATTCATCTCATTGTGGTGCTTAGAGCTGTGTCATTTAATAAATGACCAAGAAATAATCCATTCACATTGTACAAGTTCACAGAGAATCATATGTGCTAGACAGTTCTGAAATAAGTTACAGCCTACTTGGATTACCTGGATCAAAATGGCTTAATGTTGCTTTTGACGGGTGCTTTTGGTTCAGATCAGAAAAATCTGAAATGTAGTGAAACTTGCAAAGCTTTGCAATGGCTAAAAAACACGAGAAGGAAATTCAGAGGGTTAGCCTAAGGTGCGGTTCATAGCTCTGAAATAAGAGAGGAAACAGCCTCCTAACGTCTGCACGTGCCCTCGTCAGCAGAAACTAAATATAGATGATTAGAGGGAACACAGAATTTTTAATATACATTTGTTAAGGGTTTGGTCAGTGAATTTAAACATAAAGGTTAACCAAAGCAAACCTTTTCTGTCAGCAAACATCCTTGAAACCTCTAAGGCATGCGTCGCACATACAGTAACAGCCTATTGCATATCTGATAACGTGCTACTGCATTTTACCCTTTAACGAATGGGAAGGCAGCCATGGGGAGATTAAGTCAGAAATTCTCTCATTAATTTTCCCAACTGCAAAAACCAATTTCTATCAAACCCATTAAACTCAGAAGTAACTTGAAAGCAAAACCGAAGAAACTTACTGATTTTCTTATGATGAAAAATAAATACAGCTCAGTGTCCCCACAAACTACAAAGCAGAGGAATACTTTTATCCCACTTTTGAGTCCAGTTTTGCTATTGGAGTACTGGAGAATGAATTGTGACGCAAAGGCATTTAGGCTTCAAGTTGTGAGGTTTCTTCTATTCACTTTACTGTGTTGTGGTTGCAGGCCTGTTTGTAGCAGAAACTTCAGTTTTCATCTCTTTAGCTTTATTGTGGTTTGCTGATGACATTATATGACCCAGTTTCTGTCTTCTAGCAAAGCAAGACGGGGTAGGGTTAATCCCCCTTTCATAAAGCATGTCAGGAAATATGATTGGCAATTACCGTCTGTAAGAGAAAGGGTTTGCTTGTAGCCTTTTTAATTAGACGGAATGTAAAAATATTGAAAATAGCCTTAGAAATGGATCAGAGTTGAGTTGTAAGGAAATTATTTGTGTGCTGTGCCGAGGTTGATCTTTTTAAGCATTTACAGATTTGGGGATTTGTACGAAAGTAGCTCAACTGTTAGTTGTAAAGACATAACATATGAGCAGCATGCCAGCATTAGCATTTAGGTCAAATTTCAGTGATTTTTTTTCTGGCTCATGTCACAATTGTCGCTCTGGACAATGTACAGTTCATACAGCACTTCGGGGAAGATTCAGTTATGATTACTCAATCTTACACACCTTATAAAGAGGTATAGAATTTTGAAGATGAAGTTTTTGTGCAGTTAACCAGTTCCACTTAGTTCATACACAAGCTAAGATAACCTGTGCATCTTACGTTAATAAGATTACTGGATTTTACCTAGCTGCATTCTTTTATTTTTAAGATCAGTTATTACCACATATCAGAATCTGTACTGGGCAAAGCTGAAATGTGCACTTTGTTACGTAGGCTGAGATTACCAAGAGAATAATTGTTTGGCCAAGACAGAAAGCTGACAAGAACTTTTCCAATTAAAAATTTCCAGTATATGCTATTTGTCCAGCATATCACATCAGAATTACAGACAGACTTTTACAGACACACTTTTGGTTGAATTTTAGTTCTCTGGAATGACAAAGAAGCTAAGATGACATGCCCATATCATGTAAATAAGTGCTGGGTAAAAGCAGGTAAACTACACAAGTGTTGTTTTCCAAACCTCTGTTTGATCTCCACCTTGTCAAGAGTGAGTCTCGTATCAAACATACAGTATCTGCAGCCAACAGGAACTGGAATGGTTGGCCTTTCCGAATTTCATGAGATTTTATTTTTTCCAAAACATTATCTCACAAACGCTCTTGGAGGTACAAATGTATCTGCACTCTTTATTCAATATTTCCTAGTGAATCCGCTCACATACAGCAGTAACATTAGGTAGTTGAAAAATATCCAAAAACCTCATTGTTAATAATAATGTCACTGGTGCTGTTGGGAAAATGAATACTTGAAAAATGCAATTTCAAAATTCTGTTTTCATTGTTCAAACATCTGTGGATTGACAGTTGCTTTAAAAACAAAGCTGTAATTATATCACCTTATCACAGAGTTTCACTGAATGTAAACCCAAGAAACTAGTAGAAAAAAGACAACCATTGTTTATTTCTGGGCAAATCAATGATAAATGTTCACGTGATGTGAGCTGGTAAGAAAGAAAACCTGAAATAAAAAATAAAGTTTTGTTTGGATACTTTTCCTATCTCTTTTGATTTAATGAGCAACTTCAACAGAGGAAATTTACAGCATAGGGGAGGTGCCCAAAACTTCGAGCCTGCTGTAGCTTAGTGTTTCATCGATTTGTACATGAAAACTTTTAACTGTGATTTCATGGCAGTTAACAGAAAAATGTAAACCTGCTTTTTAGCTTTAATAGAGTAAGTGCCATACCAAATCAAAATATTTTCCATTCTACTTATATAATCATACTGCTTGCAAAAAATCCCATAATAACTGGTTTTATGGAAGAGATGAGTTTCATGCACAACAGATAGTACTGAAAGAAGTGAAGACTGATGGCATACACAAAAACTCGTTTTCTTGCTTTCATTGCAAATAAAAAATAGCAACAATAACTCATTAAGAATTGTAGAATACTTGTGCAGGTATTTGAATTTGAAATTTTGAATACTTTTGGAAAGAACTTTCTAAAAAAAAACCAGGGTACTCTGATGTATGATCAGCACATCAGAATCCATAATTAGACATGAAAATGAAGTCAAATAATATACCCGGCGATGTTTTTGCTTCTTCAAACAAAAGGTTAGCAGTGAGAGAACTCCCTCAATGTGTAACTGTAGTTATTCTGGGGAATGTGCTGCAGCTCTATGTGAGTATTTTCAGTACTGCAAAACCTTTTCAGCTAGCTGTATTTTACCCCAGCGGTTAGTACCGCAAACTGAGCTCTAATGTAAGATTAATAGGACGCTCAAAGCGTACAGTGCCAAACCTTGTAACGTGAGGTACATGGCTGTAATTCTTGCTAGTCAAGACCCAGGGATCCAATTTCAGTTACTGGCGTCAAGCAGGCGCACTGGACTAACACAAAAACCTTAACCTTCTCAAAAGCGTCACGGAATGTGCAAATAGCGGCGTCTCTACTCAAAAATACAGATCGATGCACACAGCCTCCTGAAATGTATCTGGGAAAGGCACTTGGGCAGTGCCCATTGTGATTATCTGGTGATCAGAAAGTCCCATAGCAGTTAAATTGTTTTGGCTTTTTTTAGCTCACGTTCCCATGTGACACCCAGAAGGTGTGTATGTGGTTGCATTTATTTAAATCTATAAAGAAAGCAGTGTAATGGATCAAAGGCGAGGCTACGAAGAAAGCCGAGCGAAACGTATTATAATCGTAAAATTCAACTAAAAGACGAAGAAAAAAAAAGGGGGAAAAAAAAACACCGTGGCACTTTTTTTTTTCTTCCAGTGACCTCCCACACGATCAGTTTAATCTGGAGGACTGATCAAAACAGTTGGCTACACTAGCTCTTTTCTGCTGTGAATGTGCAGCTATGATGATGATGTCACCGAGTCTCCACTTTTTCTTCTAGTTATGGCGGAGCCGAAGTTTTCAAACTTGGGTAAGTTTTACCAGTGGCTGCATTACAACGTCTTGTTTCGTTTGACTTGGTGCTTTGCCTTTGTGAAAGCTGCGATCTTAACAGTTCGCCCTGTTAGCCTGCGAAATGTTAGCCGAATAGGTTTCAGTATTAATGCAAAACGTCGGTGTTTTGTTACGCGCTGCGAGTTTGGATCGGTCAGAGATGGGCCGTTGGTTCGGTGGGGGGGTAAAGAAATTAGTTACGTTGTTTCGTTTTCATGTTTATAATACCCTACGGCAGAACAAAGCCCACAAAAGCTGAGGCGTCGTGAAACACTGGCGGAGACATTGTATTCCAGAATCTTAATGTGTTCAATAAAATGAAAAAAAATCTTCAGTTCCCAATTCAGTGAAGGGAGTTCTGAAAGAAACGCTTGTTTTTATCCCATTGTTGCGTTAAAGTATTTTACTTTTGTGTTGCCTGGTAGTTCGGAAAATGAATTATCGAAGCCCTGAACGTGACCGTCAGGCTTGTAATGTGCTATCAGTGGGAAACTGAAAAATTCACATTGCTTTGCAATTGGGAGTTTGTGGAAAAACATTTTAATCAGGTTATTTTCGTTGTTGTGCATTATATAGGCTAAAATATTTTAGACACATAATTATGTGCAACGCCAACAGCGATCACTTCAAGAAATTCAAATGAAAGTTATACCGTGTTTACTATTTGTCTCACTTCAAATGTAACTTTAATGAAGTTTACGGAAAACACAAACTAGAATAAATTCCCTTTTTTCGAAATGTGCTTTTTTATTAACTTCTTGTTTTGAGAACAAATCGTATTTCTACATTAGAGTGCCACACACGATCTTTATTTTTTTTCTGTTAAAGTAGAGTGCAAATGAATATTATTTTTGTGCTTGGATTCACAGTCATGATGCTGTTAACCTTGTGAAGTTGAAGATACAGTGAAATCTAGTAATTAGTGGAGAATTTAAAGAGACAGTGTCGCTTGATTCATGCGAGAGATTCATAAACACATCATTTACGATTATGTTTAATAATAAGGTGATGTCTGGGTAACTGACCACTTCAAAGAATAAGTATGTTGTTTTGAGTTTTTAGGCAAGTACAAAACGTTGATGATACATTTGGTATTTCATTGGAGAACATCAGTGATTTAGGAGGTTGTTCACAGTAAACGTTGATCGCAATGTGTAAAAACAAAATAAAAATAAAATAATACAATTTTGAAATGTAATTTCCCTGCTTTTCCAGACGTTCTTAGCAGAGTGCAAGAGAAGATAATATTATTTTCATACTTTATCTGGAATAGTTGTCTCTGTAATTTTAGACTACAATACCACAGAAAATTGAATTTGTCTGAAGTGGCTTATTGCTGTTCAGAAACTATTTGGTCACATTGTGGGTTATGTGCTGGCTGGTGATTTGATCTGGTTTCTCAAACGTAGGGGGTTGTTATAAATGTATTGAGGTTTTATCTTCGATGTTATGATCGTTTGAAATGCTTTTTTAGGTTTGGTCTGTTGTGTATTGTTGTACAGATATTGTTGTATTGACTTGTTTCAAGTGGAATGTAAAAGTGCAAATAGCTTTGCCTTCCCTTTGCAAAATACTCTGCTACTGCAACAAATCGTGCCGTGTGAACTCTATTTCAGTGGCTGGATGCCTCCGTTCTTTAGCTTCAAGTTCATGGCTGGGCTTTGTCTTCTTTAGTTGTGAAAGGCTGTGCAGTGTTATCAACACTACCCATAACTACAGATGCACAGGTGGCTCCATGCTTTGTCTCTTTCTGTGCTACTCATCTCAATATTGTTAGCCTCAGTGGACAATTTCGCCAATAAGTTGTACTCTTGTATGTGTCTGTTCTGCCTCAGAGGTCAGGTGTAGGTGAAAAGAAACCACAGTCAATCCATATAAGATGATCGTGATCTGAAGGGGTGTTATATAGCCCAAATGTGAGTACTGTGTTTGAATTCTCAGAGTATGTTAATCTCACCTAAGAATATGTGAATGTTACATATGTTGTCAAAAAGTTGTGGCCTACTGTTTGGTGGTTTTAAATGTTTTAATGGCCTGTAAAAGCTCTTCAAAAGCTATCGGTTCATAAAAGGTGCTTGCAATTGGCAATTTGTTTGTTATCATTGAAAATGCACCAGCCTCAGATAGTTTAAATGCTTGGTTTTAAGACATTTGCACACAGCTGAATTTGTGTGAGCCCATGTTTTAGTATCTGGAGGTGATGGAGAGTTTAATGCATTTTCTCTAATGATTTTATTTGAAAAGGTGTGTAAAAATACAACTGTGAAATGCTGAGCAGTAGGCCTAATAATCTCTTGTCACTATGCTGGCATTCGTTGTAGTGGAAAAAGACCCTTTAGGCTTCATAAAGCATTGATAACCGTATTATTTTAGGTTCTGTCTTACTTTCACTGGCTTCATTTTTTCTTTGGTTCAAGTCGTGGAAACAGTGGCCAACAATCAGGAAAAAAATTTCAGAAGCATAGCACGACACAAGGATAAAATGAGCTCCTATTCAGACATGTGTAACCAAATATTTTCTTAGATGTTTCTGTTGTAAAGAGCATAGGAAAATAAATGTGATTATCGTTGCCTATACTGAATTTCGTTTTAGGAAATGCAATTCTTTTAAAAATAATTGCTCTGCAGCTGCAGCGCAAGGTGTTGAGGACAAGTCCATGCATGTCATGCATGTGTGGTAAAATGTGGCATTAAAATGGCTCTATTGATAAGGACGGCTCTAGATAACCTAATTGTTTCGTAGCCTAGTAAGTTTCAGAAACATCAATGTATATACTTGAGGTACTGAGCAAACTTACCAACCCTTCCCCACTCCCAAACCCAGCCCTGAAATGATTAAGGCTAGTTGCATTGAGCACCTTAAGTTAAATGCTTACTTAACTTTCTCCTCAAGTGCTCTGTGAATTTAGAGGTGTTGTACAAAGCAGCTGAACACACTGATGTCACTTCCCTAGTTAACAAGAAACAATCCATGTTTAAGACTTAAGATATATGGTTTTTTATTGTGTTTTATACACCCTGGTTCTGGTTCTGTTATGGTACCGTGTATCTGCTTTTGAATTAGCTTTTTTAAATGTAGAATAATTGATGGTATCTTCTACAGAAGTGAAATTTAATCCTAAAATAACTTCCCTCTTCTTGAAATTAGCTGTTTAACTCTGGAGTTATGTCTTAACTGTTTGGTAATAAGTAGGTGTCTCATTACAAGGTTCTCTGGGGCTGGTCTCCGTTTTCCCATTTGTATCTACTGTACATATGTGTAGTGCGTGGTCAGGGAGGTTTATTAAATAGTTGCATCTATTATCTTTCTGGATCTCATCAAAAGCCGGATTCTGATGATGCAGAATTTGTAATTTAGTATAAGAGCTGATCTGAATGAAAGACAGTGCTGCTCAAGGTGTCACTGATGTTAAGTATTGTACGTATGTACTGTACCTACTTCCCCATGTCTTGAAGGATATAAGTAGTTCCAATTAGGCTGAAAATGTTGTGATTTTGCCCTCAGATCTGTGAACACTGGCTTGATCACCGCAGGTTCCATTAATTCCTTTCTTGAAAAAATCACTGCCATGCTTTAGGATGTTTATACACAGCCCGCTTAATCACAACACAAAAGCATGAATTAGATACACGTGAGCAGTAGGCTGTCAGTTACTTTGAGACACTTCTATTTTTTTGTTTGGTTGGTGTTGTCAATAATATACCAACTGTTTACTTCCAGAATTATAAAATGTAGCCCTAATAGCTTGGTTTACTATATGCTAATAGTTTTAGATCTACAATCTTACATCATGTCCACACAGGAGACAGTTAGATTTAAAATGCATATGCATACCGTTTGTGCCTTGCTGATAAGGCTCGACACGAGCCAGTGTGCTTGAGAGTTTTGTCTGCCTGTCTGGCTATGGGGTTTGGCACATACTGTACTGTTAAAGGACATGTTTGTGTGTGTGGTTTATGCTTTCAGACTGTTCGTGCTGTCTTTCTATTTGAAAATAAAGACATAGAGGTCGTGCATGATTTTCATTCTACACGGCGCATGAATACTGAAAGGTCACTTTTTTTTGTGTATTGCCTTGCTGTTAGAGTGTATAAGCATACACTGTGCATATGATATTTGCTGTACATTGCTTGATTCTTCTTGCATACAGTTGGGATGGCTTTATTTTTGCAGCAAGTTCTTCTTTTCACTTCTTCTTTGAAATAAACATTTGAGTCTGTTAAAAATGTCAATTGTTCAAAAGACAAAGTGCTTTGGGGGTTTCCATTACACCTACAGACTGTGTGAAATAAACGTTCCAGCTGAGCCTTAGAACCTAAGCAAATGCCAACTGGGTTCACATTTGTCCTACTTTTCATAGACAATGAAAGCTAAGATTCATAAACGGTGTCCTACCATGAATTGTGTGATGTGTGACACCACTTTGCATTCTCTAAGAGAAGCTGGATTGGAAGCTGAAAATGTGTGAAGTTTTTGGGCAATGTGTACCAGAAACCTGTCAAAGCCACCATTAGATACTGTAAGTTGTGAAATTTCTTCAGGACTTCTGCTACTCTCTACTTTTCCTGTTTGTTCAAGCAGACCATTAGGGTACCTTTTTGAAAAGAGGGACCATTTTGCCCATGCATGCTCGAACAAGGGAGGCCTTCACTTCCAAAGGGGGGGAGATTTGCTGTCTGGGGAACAAAAAACTCTTCAGTAAGTTTGCCTTCACTTGGCGTTTTCTAGCTGAAGTTATAACTGTTACCAGATGTTTTGCCGATTCAAAGCTAACACAAAAATAACAAATTTTTAACATTTTTCAAAGCTAGAAATGTATTTTTAATGGACTTCACCCTGATTAAAAAAAGCGAGGACATATCCTGCTTAATACTTTCATTAAAGTCTTTAATGATCAAAGTTTTCATGCATTTGGGTACCTTGTGTTTCTAATTCTAGTATGATTAATGTGTGACAGATAGTTACAGGACTTGATTCCTCCCCTGATAGAAATATACATGAGGGGCTTTGTGTTACTTAACGGATAGGAAATTATTCATGTACAACAATGAAATGTGACAAAAAGGAGTTGGCATATAAACAAATAGGTAATATTGCAGAGGGATTTTAAACCTGCCAAAATGAGCACTAATAACTGGCGGAGTGAAGTCGTCTTGTTTTTCTTTGGTAATCCAAACCTTCGAAGATTCACATTTATGGTCATAGATTAGGAAATGGCGGTTATGTTAACATTGCATATATACACAGAGTGCAATATTTAGAGAGCTACACAACACTCTAGGACAACGGGAGGGATTTTTTCCCTTGCAAATGAAACTAACCGTACATAAAAGTTTTATGACATCAAGGTCCACATTGCTTGTAATTCAAAAGATGCCTCATTTTAGTTGACCAAAGCCAGTGCTGTAAACAGCAGGGTTTTTAGCTGCCATTTTAGCCAGCAGTTCTCATAAATATTTACTTTGCAAGTTAAACGGAGAAGAAAAAAAAAGAACACTGCGATGTCTGTTTAGACTGCTGGAGCCGTTAACCAAGTACATGATGAATGTCTTTCACCCTGTCCTCAAGTTGTGCTCATGGCTCTTTTTCATTTTGTACCCAAGTAGCTGCCATGACAGCTGGATGATTTAGTCTGTTTTAAAGACTAGTGTGTAATGATTTTGTTTCCTGCAGTGTTTCAGTCTATTTTATGTCCAGGTGGTATTTGCAGTGTGCAGTAAATATTAGATCTGAATATTGTGTTTCAAGTCCTCCAGCTGGGTTCGGATCCCTTTGAAAGAGTCAGGACGTGCACAAACTCAGTTTCGTGCTTATTGAGGGAAGAAATATGGATGTCAGGATTCCAACCGGCTCTTGAGGAAATAGCTCAGCACTCATTTAAACTAAGGTCAAAAATGAAAATTAAAGTTCACATCCAGAAAAGTGAAGTAAATTTAATTCTCACATATGCTGCCAATGTAGCCACTAAAATGAGTAATTTTGCAGGATTTTTATGAAAACGATAAGGCCCAAAGAAACTTAAACTGAAGTGTCATTGTGACGGTTATTCCTGTGCACAAACATTGTCGCAGGACTCAAAAATAAACTGCTGAGCATCTTTAAAGGTACGGCCAGATGACTTCGTGTTGTGTAAGATTAACAGGTAATGTTCTATTTTTAGGAGAAAAAGGCATTTGACCCTTTTAGAGGTCAAGCACAGTGTGAATTTAATACCCGATTTGCCTAAAGTGACCCCTCGGAGAACATTCCTCATTTACGTGTTGTGAATTGCAGTCACAATCCTAAGGAATGTTGTGGCGGTTAGCTTGGACTCATTTAGCCCTGTGTGCTGTGAGTTTGATCTCTGCCCACAGCTGACCCAGTCTTGAGGCAAGTCTGAAAGTCTAAAATGAGCTCTGTGCATTGGCTTGAGGTCATTGTCTGAGAAGTGAGCACATCTCCTGTGGTTTCAGAAATGACTGTGTGACACCCTCCCCCCAGAGTGGTAGCTAGGCTCAGCTTTTGATGACAGTGCAGTACTGGTCTACCCACTAATCTCATCGTGTGACTGGCTGTGCTTTTTGATATTTAATATAATGGAAAAGCACAGTTCTACAGCATCACGGTGCCAGGAGACTGCAGCCAGCGGCCGAGATGAAACACTTTTTGCAGAGATGAGAAAACTGCTCAAGTAAAGCTTTTGTTTGATTCCCCCACTGCTACAAATAAAGAAAGTTACACTAGTGGAGTTGAAACCTTCTGAGTTCAGGAAAAAGCAGAGTGTGAATGAATCCCTGGGCCTGAAGAAGAGTCTGAATAAACGTGAGTGTTTAAATGTGAACTGAATGGTTCAGGGATGACATTTACACAGACTGAGTTCTAGGTATTGCTAACTCAAGCCTGGGCCATGTCACTGAATGACTGTACCCAGGCAGTGGCTTCTGACTTCCTCAGCCTGTCCTGAAGTAGGGGCTGGGATTAATCAGCAACGTTTGTCTTGGCCCCTGGTAAAAGTTATCCCCCCCAATAATGTCCTGTGCACCTGCAGAATTGCCGCAGTGTCTGGGGCTGTGGAGCTTGACATACAGGTGGGTCTGCTCCTTTGTATTCTGCCCATCTGGGTCCAGGTGTCATTGGTGGGGGTCAAAATCTTAACACATTACTGGGATTCCAAATCGGGTGTGCATATAATAATAATAATAATAATAATAATAGTGATTCGATAAAACAAATCTGGAAATGTGTCGGATGCATTTCCGGTCTTGGGTACTCGGAATGTTGACAGTTGCACAGAGGGTGACAAATTTTGATCTCCGTAAAAGTAGTATGCTTCAGAATCATCGTTCACCTAATTGAACTGATTTAACACTCGTCACGGATGTAAAGCAGATAATGATTTAAACAGATCTATAAACTGTGCTGGAATATGGCCCACGAGGACTCAATATCTGAAGAACATTGATTGAAGTTCCAGAATTTTTTTCAGTCAGGTCTGTGGTTTATGAGATATTGCCATGTTGGCCATTAACATGGGTTTCGGATTTGTCACTTGCATTTGACACACTGACAGGCTACAGTACCTACTGTAGGTTCAATTCAACAGAAGCTTTTGTTACTTCATATATACCATGCATTTACACTATAGCCTCTCGCTTAATGCATCAGTCCTATGCACTACATGCATTTTGGGGTGATATTTCATTCTAGCTTCTAAAATATTTAGTACTTTGTAATCTCAGTGTTTTTATGTGGTTGGTAAACTTGACTGCCAAGGTGAAATCCATTTCATAAGCACACAGACCAGCTGCGCTGGTTCTTTCCCATTATACAAAGTAGGGAATTTCTCATACCCTCTAGTGCTCTGCAGTGTTTAATGTGGGCTGGCAGGGAAATCAAATCATTTATAAGAAAAAAAGTATATGTATGTATACTGAGCGTGCAAAAAGAAGCTTATTACTTATAAATATAACAAATTTACAAAGCTATCCTTGAGTAAATTCCAATGTTTTTGACTATTTTATTGAACAGATGCCATACAGTGAAAATTTATCATTAACAGCTTTCGTTAATGTGGGTGTACTGTGAGACTTGCAGGCCAGGTGTTTTTGATGCCAGTGTGGGAAGCAGCAGAAGCTGTGCCTCTGTGATGCATGCTTTGGAACGGGTGGGAAATGCTAGCCTTTAGGATTCTAATCCATTCCCGTCTTGGAAGTGAATTGTCTCGTTGTAATATTGGCATGCCAGGATGGTTTTGCAGGAAGGACAGCAAGTGAGGTCCCAAAACTTGATCCATGAAGCAGTACGAAGTCAGGCTGTCATCGGTTACCACAAGCGTTCGGGGGAGAATAGACACTGCTGTCCAGACCTTCACACTTGGATCTTCCCATTGATCAGTCTGTTGCACACAACAGTAAGCATGACATTCTGGTCACCTGCATCAAGCTGGTGTGCACAAGACTTTGTTTCATTACAAAAGAGGCCTTGGCGATGTTCTCTTCTTAAGCAGGGTGTATCGTGAAACCTTTCTATATTTTTATTTCCTGACTTTCATCCACTTTGACATTTAAAAGACTAAACTATCTCATGCTGTTTGATTTAACGCTCATCTAACATAATAAATCGAGTGTATCACAGTCACTGAATGATCAATGGCAAAAAATTGTGATCATGCCAAAAGCATGTATTTCATTTTTTGCATCCATATAAGCTCATATAATTTTTCTATAAACATACATAAAGTGGTTTCTTTTTATACTTAGTTAATAATTTTTTCATTTGTTAAATCTCCACAACATTTGTTTTTGTCAAGGACCATTTAATTTTATGATAAGTCTTCTACTAAATGTGATTTTGCTTTGTCAGATCTCTAGCCAGCAACAAAAGTTTGCATGCAGTAGCTTTTGGTTTCATATACTGTAGCTAACATTGCCTAATCTATAGCACTAAAAGACACTGATCAAAAGCTTATACTTATTCTTTAAGATGCATAGTGACATTCTGTTTCTTCATACTTTTCATCATCTTATGTAAATAAAATATAGATTCAAAACACTCACTGTAGTGGGTTTTTTGGGAACAAAATCTAATGTTTATCGAAGATTTCTCTCATATTTGTCTCTTTTTGAAAATTAGGAGACAGTTTTATTTAAAAAAGGCCTTATCACAGCATGCAAATAGCAGTTATACATTCTGGCAACTACAATTATGATTTTTATACCAATGTCATACTGCTGTGGTTGGTATGAAGCTCAAGATATGATAAATCAGATATTATCTACAGCCTCAAAGTCATATTGTGGAGACGGAAGGAAAACCAGTTTTAGAAGAATATGAATCAGTCAAGTAAAAAAAAAGTCCTGTAAAGATGAGAATTTAAGTCCTGTCATGCACTTTCAAGGCAGTGAATATCATTTAGAATTGCAAGGCCAGGGTGGCGGAGCCCTTATTGTTTTGGTTATATCTGTTGGTGTTAAAAACAGTTTAATTCAAGATTTTAATTTGAATGCGCTTTCTCAAAACGAATTTGTCCAGAGATTTATGAATTGGTGGTCATGACAAATTAAGAAAATCCGCTACCAGGAGCCATCTGGTTGGTGAAATATGCTCCTTGGCATTATCCTGAAACTTGGCCTGTTTCAGGGCATGTTTAAAACCTGCGTCAGACTTGCATGTCACAGGTTGCAGTGATACTTTTTATGTGTACCTCAGCTCACCAACTCTGCTTGGCATAATGCATCCTATAGCTCTAACTGCTCTTCAGACATCGCTTGGCCAGTTAACTCCAAAGTGGGTACATACCATTCTAGTGACGGTGCCATTGCCAGACAGTGAAACAGGGTTCCTGCATAAAGCAGAAGGGCTATCTTATTTTTTTGTTGATACACATCCTGTGCCACAAACTGCTCCTGAGGAAAATCTACATGGCCAGTGGATTCCAGACTTGGTAGGAGTTATTCAAGGCACAATACGATTAACATAAAATAATAATAATAAACTTTATTTTATATAGCGCCTTTATGGGTGGCTTCTCAAAGCGCTTTACAGGATGACAATAACAATAAATAAGAAGACTACAACAATAAATAAGAAGATTTCACAAGATAGGACACAATTATAATTACAACAATACAACAATAACAATAGAGGAGACCGTGGAAGGTGGTATTAAGAAGAGCAGAGGGGTGAAGAATGGAACCAGTTAAGTAAAGGCTTTTCTGAAGAAGAAGGTTTTGTCAAAATGTTAAAATGGGGCTCCTTCTTTGAGCACAAGGACTGCCTGACAGCCGTTGTGTGCGCAAAAGTCCAATTACTGCTGTCTTAGGAGCCACTGCACTGATTTAATTGAACTTGTAGGTGCATCACATAACAGAACCTCCTCCGGTCTTTCACCTCACGTGTGGATCTGACACCTTTTACAACCACATTAGGTCATCACTCGCTATGTGAAACACGACCCATACCACAGACTGCTCCTCTTCAATATCTGTTGCTGCCACTAAATGCGAAACCATGCAACTTACAAAATGCTTGTAGGTAGCATTTTTATAACACAATTGAAAAATGGCTATATATGGGTTCCTGCATGACCCAAAATTGCTACTTGACCCCTGTTTTTTTTAATTCACACTGCCTCAGTCTTGGGGAAAAAGCAGTTGCTGCGATGTCATTATGGAACTTAGAAGACTTAGACTTGGAAGCTTTCAAAACCACTTGTAGTTTACTAGTTAAACATGAGTAGTTCAGTACCTAATAAAGTCACTAATAAAGGCTGTTGTTTGTATACTAGTATGCAGTGTCTCCTGACTGTTAGACATTTTTGTGGAATTCCAATCATCCACACATTGACAAAGTAGTTGCTGATTCATAAAGGAAACGACTCTTTCATGCTTGGCGTAAGGAGAGCCTATCAGTTAGACCCTGACTGATCGTTTTAAAGTATTTTGGTTTATATTACAGGGAATTTGGCAATGATGCTGTATTGGCATTTAATGTTAGCACAGAAATTTGAAGTATGCAAAGGTTAATAACAGGCGATGTGTTTTTTTGCTTTCTTCCCAGAACCAACTATTATGATTCATTTCAAGTAATACTCATAGGAGCATCTATATTTAATGTTGCTGAGTGCTTTCTTCTTTGTGAATATTTAAACTGGTATAATAACCTTCCAAGTATGCTGAGGACATTTTCATTGAGAGATAACTGTGCAGACCTTTTTCAGCCCTTAACTCTTTAAATCTTTGAGTATTGTTTTTATTTCAGTCTTTTATCTCCCAGTCAGTCACAGCTCTGTTAATGCTGAAAGTGACTGCTTTCATGGCATAAATATTCTTCAGGGCTTCCCTGATGGTCTTATTTTGCCTGATGTGTTTTAGGATTCTCCCAAAGCAAATGATAGTTGTGAAAGGAAGGCAGCAAATGTCCCATGTTTGTGTTTGCCGGAAGGATTTGTCTGTATCCTCATGAAAGCAGTGGCAGGCAGTTAATGGGGGTCTCTAGCCAGCAGTTAGTAGATATATGTGTCTTGGAGAAGAGTTGCCTTACCTTGGGGTTCACAGAAGGTTCAACTCCCAGTTAATAAACCACAGGATTTTTCAAGGAGGGGCCGGGGATCCTGGCTTCTTGCCAGAGACCACACTCCATGGTGCTGGGCTCTACATACAAAGCATCAACTGTTGTATTCTCCACTCCGCCAGTCTGGGTCACTGAAAATAGGGGTTTCTACAGGCTATAACATTAGGCAGAAAACATTTCTGGCTGTTGGGAGATGAAGATGTCCTTTATGTGATGTTTTTTTTTCTTTGCCTGTGCTGGGAAAGAATTTCCCGAAATTGAAATGTTGGAGAAACGAAGACTTAACATAGCAGGACTCCCCCGTCGACCTACTACTGGGGTCCAGTGTCATTGGCTATAGCAGGTTTGGACACCTTGAAACGTCTTCTTTTTTCATTCTCATATCACTAAGAACCAAAGAAAGTGATCTGCCCTTGGAACAGAAAATGGGGAGAAAGCCTGCAACTTTGAAGTGTGTGAGATGACCAAATCAAGTATTGTTACAGTGTCGTGAGATGTTGTCCTTTGTTCCATTGTGAAGCCCAGCTCTAATGGACCTTTGTGAAACCATCGTCCTGGATGTGTTGGAGCCGATATGATGTTCTTCTTGTTGCTGGCCTGGTGACACTGGTCATCCCTAAAGATGTAGCAGTGCATGTTTTTTTAATTGATCAGTGCTTGAGGATAGTGCTTCTTCATAAAATAGAGAACTGGCAGCCTTCACATTTACTGAAAAGTCCTTTGGTACTTTTGTGATGGTAGGACTATGGCTACCAACCAGAGCAAGATTAAAACCATGAACCACTGTGTGCACTACAGGTCACCCCTGGTGTGTTTTTAAGCTTATACATTCAGAAGATCATGTCAAAAAATTATTTTCAATATACAAGACGGCATACATGATGCTCTCCTCATGTGGCCCTTAGCTGGCTTGGTGCTGTTACGCTAAAATGAAGAACTAATGCGAATGTTTGCCTGACATTTGCTGAAGCTGCTCATGAGTGCATCAGGATTCAGGCTTTACTTCAGTTTCACTGCTGTAGTTTAATTGGCTCAGAATGCTTCTGTGCTCATCTACTTGCACTAAGTATGTTACAAGGCAGAAAAAGAAACTGCCCAGATATGTATACAGCATTTGAAATGTATTTTTAGAAAACAGTCTGGGACCTAATCCTAAAAGACATGATTCTGTTGGAATAACATGATGAATGTTATTTTAAGTCTGCTCTTCTGCCAAGAAGAGGTAAGTCTGGCACCATGGAAGATTATGAAGTAGTTTAACGTCCCAACAACTAACTTGAATGGTATGATCAGTGGCTGAGACGTCTCTTTGGTGCTTTTTCAGTATTGGTTCTGCTGAGTAAGCAGCCTTCCTGCTAAGTCTTCTCTCATACTGAAAGTGCGTCATTAAGAGGTTTAAGTCTGGTCACATGCTGTTATGTTTTGAGCAATATCAGCTCATAAAGAAAATACTACTGTGATAGTTTCTTTTTAAATTAGCTGCTTTCCTTTTCCTTTCTTTCCAAAATAAAGCCTCCCTAAAAACACATGACCTTAATGCTGACAATTCAAATTGCCCTACAGTTCATTTTCAAAAGGAAGAAACTGTTTCAAAGGTTAAAAAGATATCCAAAATTCTGTTTCTTGAAGCTAACATGGTTATGCTTGTGCAAGAGTAAATGGATTAGTTTCTAAAATTAGCTTTTGTACATAAGCACTGATGTAGTGATGATATAGTGCAATATTGAGCAATCATACAGCACACTTCAAAGAGAAAATATGCACCAATCCTTCTGTTCAAGTGATATGCAAACACTACTGTATTTGTATGTTCTTGCATTTTGTTATAGCTCTAAATTTTAAAGTAGTCTTTATTTTTTCAGTTATTTTAGATTATTCATACTAAGTGGAAACCTATTGATTTTCCAACAAAATCTAATCTCTTAGTATACCATGAAAAAGTAAAGTATTAAAGATATTAGGATTTGACGGCTGACCAATGAATTAAACGAGAACTCTTGTGGTTGTGATTAGTTTACTCTGCCTTGCAATCGCAATAAAGTCCTTAAAGTCAACATGCAAAAGCTCTTCAGAGCTGTTGAGAAAGTGCTTATTTTTAAAAAAAACTTTGTACGATATTTATAAATAACTTATAGTGAATAGTTCGATTCTATGGAAACAGCAACACAAAAATGGTGACATACATTCAGAGTGTCAAACATTTCTAGAGTACTTACTGTAAAAATACAATATGTATATAATCCTTCTGTTAATTATGTGGTGTGTCATTGCTTACATTCTGATCTGAGCTCATACAGCATGTGGCAGCTGTGAAGTTCAAATGTAGTTCAGCCGACTGAGCATTCATTTCTCCTGCTAGAACCTTCTCGACCAGTAAGCCTTGTCCCTCCCTCCCTTTTGTCAATTTAGATTTTTAAAGGTAGCGTCTTTTGCCAATGGAGCACATTCAAGGAGCCTGGAAGACCATTAGCAATGGGTTTGGCCTGAAGGAGTCGGTGTTCGACGGTCAGTGCATGTCGCCCACCATTGTCCAGGGCTTCCCTTACCAGCGGCGCTCTTCGGATGATGGCAAAATCCCCGACCCCAGCAAGGCCAACAGCACTATCCGGGTCTACCTGCCCAACAAACAGCGCACTGTGGTGGGTATGGGCTTGGGGTCCTCAGGGTCTTTGTCTTGCAAGGTGACGTGCTACCAATTCAGCCAAAAGGAACGGAAATAGAATAGTTTTACAAAAAAGTTCTGTTTTTTCGAGATGCAACTTCCCCTTATAATTTCTTTTTAATATTTGGATTGTTTTGCCCTGTGTGGGTATGATTTGTGAGGTATGGCAGGTCCGTGCGAATGTGTATGGCATCATAAATATTTAAGTCAAATTAAATGATCAACCCACATGGCCATTCTTGTATCCAAAGACTCTTACTCCATTTACAGAGCACTGATACAAGGATGATTTCATCCCAAACACGTGGGAGTGGCGTGTCCTTAATATTGCAGAAAGAAAAGGTTTGAGCTTTCGGTGAAACCAAACAGTAAGGCACACCTAAGGGTTTCACTTTTTCTGCACAGCTTCATGTAGATTGTTCTCCTCTAGGTGAATGTGCGACCTGGAGTGACCCTACACAACTGCCTCATTAAGGCCCTGAAAGTTAGGGGTCTCCAGCCAGAATGTTGTGCTGTCTTCAGGCTGCACCCAGGACAGAGAAGGTAATCATGAAGTGAGCGTACATTAGGCACGGATTTGTTTTCAAGCTGCCGGGTTGCTTTGACTGGGCAGTTCCGTGACCCTTTCAGACCTGGAAAGACCTTCCCATTGGATCTGTGTTTACTGTGTGGCTTGCTTGCTCTCTCGATACAGCAGAAAATCCCGCATGGATTGGAATACGGATTCTACCTCATTGATTGGGGAGGAATTGCTAGTGGAGGTTTTAGACCACGTACCCTTAACAACGCACAATTTTGTGAGTATCTTCAATCTGTAACTGGAAACCGTGAATTTGGTGTTTCTTTACATGTGGTTTAGTGGGCATACTAAAATGATGAGCAGTTCTACCATTCATAAGATGGTGAGCAGAGCTGTTATTTTTCTCTGAATGCAAAAACTGTTTTTGGCACCAAAGTATTTTTATTTTGGAGTGATTTGAGTTTTTGAAAACATTTTTTATGAGAAAAATTGCATTTGAATGTTCTGATGATTTAAGCATGCATTTTACCTGGTGTTAGACCAGCACAGCGGGGGACATAGAGTAAAACAGTTTAAACAAACAAGACATTATCTGTTGATCTCTGATAGGGAGAAGGATGTGGATGTACAGACTTGTTCTCTTATCATTTGCCTAAGTAGAAGTCTCTTTTTCATGTGGTGGGTTTTAACCTTCTTATGTGTAAAAACAAATTTGTTTCTATTCTCTGCAGGTCCGGAAAACTTTTTTGAAGCTGGCTTTTTGTGACATATGTCAGAAGTTTCTTTTAAACGGTTTTCGTTGCCAGACTTGTGGCTATAAATTCCATGAGCACTGCAGCACCAAGGTCCCTACCATGTGTGTGGACTGGAGCAACATCAGACAGCTTCTGTAAGTATCGCCTTATAATTAACATGGAAAACTAGCAAAACGTTAGAGGAACTGTTGCAAATTTTGTGGTTGTTGTAAACCCTTTTCCTTCTTCTGGTTTCCCTTTTAGCTTATTATAATGTTATATATGTGACTATTCAAAGAAAGCAGACTTCAGATATGAATGGTGAAGTTAAAGATACATTTTTACTAGTCTTGTAGTGCTATAGGCATCTTTTGGGTGTCAAGAGGGTGATTGTCATGAAAAACGTCACAGGCTATATTACTCTAGGCTTTAGTTACACCACAGTTATTCTGCAGTATTCATCAGTGGCTGTTTGCTGCATAGTTACAGGAAACTGAGAAGGAAAACACAAAATATGCTGCATGATTTTTTTTCTTAAAAACATGTTGACTAAAGCCAAGATTAAATCATAACTTCAAACCAGCAGCCAATAACAAATTGCAGACCTATGTGTGATGGTAGGTTTCCATTACGTTGGAGTAAGAAGGCTAGTTTAAAAAAAAATGTGCTATCTGGCACTAGGCTTTTGAATTGCGATACCAGAGATGTTTAGCTTCAAATTTTGGTTTCATCCTAGCCAGATTTAAAAAAAAAAGTTTTCTCTTCCCACGGTCCCACTAATAGAGGCAATATATCTTGCTTCTGAGTTGTGTGCATGCCAGTATTGTATTGTAAATCAAAATGGATTTTGCATTGTTTATCTCTATAAACATCTATTTTTAGTTCACTGTGCTTTATAGATTGATACCAATGTAAATGAGGAGGCTTTAGCATAAAGGTAATTCTCTGTGGGTGCTTTATTTATAAACAGTGCATCTTTGTATAATATGGGGAAGTCAGCAAAGTGTGATTTCCTTAAAATGTTAACATTATTGTTTTGGGCTTGTCTTTATGCAGGGCAGGCTTGCTATTTGTCTAAAGGTATTTTTGCTATAATAGACATACAGTAGACGAATGAATGCAGATGGTAGATTTTGCTTCACTTGCAGGCTAGCGTTAAGGTTAGAGGCTGATGTTGGAATACATTAATAAATAAGAGTGCAGTGTTTCTCTGTGGAGAATTTCATACAGAGTGGGATTCTCTTTAGATTTTCTTTCACTGAACTGCCATGCTCTGTCTCAGATTGTTTCCAACTCCAGGAGAGAGTGGGGCTCCCTCTCTGCCTCCTTTAACTTCACGACGAATGCGGGACTCCCTCTCACGATTTCCCCCCAGGTAAGCAGTGTTTTTTGTGATTTCAACTTTTGCCATAGAAGCAATGTGGAAGAGCAGGGTTCGAGCTTTGCAGTGTCAGGCTTAAGAAACTGATTTGCTGGGAATAATCGACGTCTTTTGACAAAACAAAAGATCACATACTTCACAATGGCGTGGAGAGTGCCTGGAAGCCGTGTCCAGAACGTAATAATTTCCACAGTGTAATTCTAGAATACTCAGCACTTCCTCCTTTTTTTATTTACTCTAATGAAAGCGGGCCAGCAGACGCAGATTGTGCCCTGTCATCGCTGCAGTGTGTTCCGTTGCTGCTTCCACGGTGATAAAACACAAAGCGCTTGCTAGTCAAGGGTGTGTCCAGCTAGCACAGCAGAAAAAGACAGCCCTGAAATTGTAGAGGGTTTGGTTTTTGTCCCGAGAGGTCCTGGTCAGAGCTTCTGTAAAATACACTTGTCTTAGCAAAGGCTCTATTAAGGACATCAGTTTTGATTTCCTTTTCTGTGCTAGTTGCAAATGCAAGATGTTTCTCTGCCCTTGCCCATACTGCTCATTTAGGTGACCTAATCTAATTTATGTTTGAAGATAGACAGCTTTTTTAAGGAGCACAATGAACTGGTTGACATGGTTTCTATTACTCTTGTTTACCACTAAAATTATAAACTAAAATCCTTTAGAATCTCAGGAAAGTTCAAGAAAAGGTGCAATTGTTTTCTAAGCCTTTTCTGACTCTAACAAATGTGATGACTGGTAGGAGGGCTGTAGAGGAAAAAAACTAGTAGTTTGAATTCTGAACATCCTTTCTCTGTTTTTCTTACAGCTCCCAGCACAGACATTCTACACCCCATGCCTTTAATTACATAACACCTTACCCACCCACAGGGGGAGCTCTTTCTCAGAGACAGAGATCTACGTCCACCCCTAATGTCCACATGGTCAGCACTACCATGCCAGTTGACAGTAGCATCATAGAGGTAAACGACCAGATGAGAGATGATTTACTTGGTTTCGCTCGTGGTAGGTTTTTGGAACATTAATAAGGACTCATAAAATAATCAATATAACCATAACAAGACACCAAGATTACTATTTTAAAAGTGATGGAATCTCAAGGACTTATGTAGCCCTGTATAGAAATTCCATGTAATTCAGAGCATGATGTTGGCCCTGAAGTATTTGTGCAAAGCATCCATGCACAAAATGACCAAGACGTTTTTAAAACTGTACCAAGGGAATAGTAGATGTTGCTTCACTTCACAGTGACAGGAGCAGGAATGTGTTGAGAAGTAAATTATATTTATTTCAGTGGATCTACTATTTCATGGCCATGGCTTTTGATTTGTTTTGGTTTTATTTTTAAATAAGTTATCTCCCCCCTCCCCGTTCTGAAACACATTTCGCTTTTGCACTTCTCCTGCCTCTTTCTTTCCCGCCTGTTTTAGATGGTTTAGTGCTGGAGAGGGTTGGAATGCCTGCTGGGTGCCCTGTTTTCCACAAAAAGAAGAAACGAAAGCCGAGGCTTCGAGACAGGGCCCCACAGGTGCCACCCTGTTCAGCAGTCCTTTTCCTTCTTTTTATCGCTTTCGTTTTCTTTCATTTTCTCCTCTGTTCTTCGCTCTCCTTCCCCTTGTGCCATGGCGTGGAGTAGCTAGATTGCCTGAATGCTTCACCTAGTTCCTGGTGTCGGCGATTTTGCCTAAGAGGAAGAGTAGGTATTATTTGCTTCTCCACTGCTTTGGCTGCAGCTACCCGAAAATAAGGGCAGTAAAGATTACAAATGAGCACTCTTTGCTCCCAGGCCGCAGTTATGAGACAGAGACATGGTTCAGTCTTTCAGCATTTCCACACAGGGAAGCTGTCCATAATGTGGAAACATTTTCAGTACTCATAATTAACAGCTAATTAGAGTTAAGGAGTGTTCTTCTATGTACTGTTTTAGCCTCCAAGGCATCGCTTTAGAAACTGAAGGGGAAAACTAAATTTAGCAAGGGTGTGCCACTTGAGAACATTAAGTTCATTTTATTTTAAATATTTAGGTTATATAGTATTTCTTTAAAAAGAGCCTTCAGAGAAACACAGAATGGTAAAAGCTTCTGATATTGAATAGATGTGGTTAATGTGTAAGTGAACCCTTTACTTTTTCTTCACTTTGGAGGTAGATTGCAGCTGAATATTCCACGTCGCAAACAGGAACCCCTTTGCCTTGTTACTGTAATTTGTCTATCTTGAACAGTTACATCTCGGTGTTCTTGTTAAAAAGGCCAGTGTTTTGGAGTGTCTCCAGTAAGTCTTAGGTGTGGCCCCCACAATGTTCTGCACATTTCGGAATGAGGAAGCTTTTAGCACCACATTAGTTATTTCACTGCCTGAGCAGAATATTGCCCACATATCTCAATCAACTTGTACAAAATGTTCCCTGAAGATAAAACACAGCTGAAGGTGATGCCCTGATCGTTTTTTTAACTGAGGTGCGTCTCAGTGCAACAGATTGTATTTGAGCTTTCATTTAAATCTAAAAAAAAAATGTCATCGTCCACTTAATTACATTTTAAAAATCGCTGGATTTTATGGGAATGCTTTTTGTTTTCTGATCTTTTTTCTCCTCTTTTTCTAGGATGCAATCAGAAGTCACGAATCAGGTAATAGTATAACAGTTCATATTTTTCTGGTTATCTGATTTGCCCATTTGCTTCTACTTTAATACCTGGATGCGTTTCTCCTAGTCACATTGCACATCTCTTACAGGGAGCCCCACCAGTCAGAGTCCGACTGGCTGGTCTCAGTCCAAAACCCCTGTGCCTGCTCACAGAGAGAGAGCCCCTGCTTCCAACACGCAAGAAAAAAACAAAATTGTAGGTCCTGTTGAAATTTGCATGATTCAGCTTGGTAGAAACAGACCATCTATCTATCATTTCTTCTTTTAATCTGATACTTTACTTGATATTCTGAATGTGTGTCATTTACAAGATGTTCTTTAGAGGTTAAACTTGTAGATCCCTGTTTGCATGTGTACAGCATTTGACCCTAAAGTGGGGCATAACATTGTCCTAAAAAGCTTCATTACACTTAAATATTGTTGGATTTTGCCATCACTGCTTGAAAGTGTGGTGAAGCAAATGTGGAGAATAGTAGCTAATTCTGTTTGCCCTCTTTCAGCGACCAAGGGACAAAAGAGATTCCAGCTACTACTGGGAAATTGAAGCCAATGAGGTCATGCTGCTATCTAGGATAGGCTCTGGCTCCTTTGGGACAGTGTACAAGGGGAAATGGCATGGTAAATGTTTTCCATAAAAATGAAAACCATGTTGCATTGCATGCCCTGCCACTGTGCAGTGCCATTGTTCAGAATGAGCTTCACTACGACAGCAGATCATCTAAATATGGATTATTGTTTAAACAGAACACCCAAGCAGTTCTGGTAACAGAAAATGTGATTATAGTAAACCTATTTAGGAGGGCAGACGTCAAATCCTGTGGAAATAAGCTATACCATTACTATATCAGTATCATTTGGAGGAATTAGAAATTAGACTTTTACAGATCCTACAGCTGTCATATTTAGGAAGAATGTTATGTTACATTCAGTTCAAAAACCTATAGAATAATCTTAAATTTTGTTCTTGATGGGGGCGAGACACAGCATTTCTCTGTGGTGTGTGAAACTCTAGTAAACAGAGGAACTTTTTCGCGTAGGTGATGTCGCTGTGAAAATTCTCAAGGTCACTGATCCAACGCCAGAACAGTTTCAGGCCTTCAGAAATGAAGTGGCAGTCCTGAGGTAAGAAATGAGGGGAACAGACCTAATATTATCCTAGGGCATTTAAAATCGTACAGGAGTTAGTTCTGGAATGAAGAGCTGTTTCATACATCTTTGTTTAAAAGGTGACAAAGGAGGCATTTTTAGAACAGAATCAAGGAGTGAAGGATTTTTGTGGGAAGAACTGTGTGGCTGTTGGCACCAGTTATCCAGGACCTAAGAATGGGATCCCATCTTACTTTAAAGAAATGCCTGTATTTCCCTAATATTTGTCATCTTTAATTAAAGGAAAGTGCATTGAGCCAAATGATGAGTAAGGTCAGGTAAATCCCCACCTCAAGGGAACAATAAACTAAACTGTGCTAAAGAGAGTGATTGAAACTTGTGTATACCATATAAACAATAGACAAATGAGGCAAAGAGCTTTTACATCTTTATCTTACCACGATAAGAAGGAAGGTCTTCAGCGGTAATAAAGGAGGAATTTATTCATCTGTCATCCGTCGATAACAGTCCCTTTCACTTTTTCCATACAGAAAAACAAGACATGTCAACATTTTATTGTTTATGGGCTACATGACGAAGGACAACTTGGCCATCGTGACACAGTGGTGTGAGGGCAGTAGTCTTTACAAACACCTGCATGTCCAGGAAACAAATTTCCAGATGTTCCGGCTCATAGACATCGCCAGGCAGACTGCACAGGGCATGGAGTAAGTGCAGCCCTTGTTAAAAGGTGTTTAGCAAATATGCCTTCAACACACACAGTTTGTAGTGGATTGACCAGGGTCGATCTCTTTAAGCTCTCATTAGATTTTACAGTTGAATTTGTTTATGGTCTGTTTCTGAGACCTCTCACACAAAGCCACACTCGGATACACTGTTTAAAAAACAAATGCAATTTTATGATGCTATTATTAGATCCTTCGTACTGATGAGAATCGGCTTGTTTTTTACAGTTTTTTTTTTGGTTAATACATCACCCTTTCTGTGCCAACCGGTTTGTGGTTCAGAGTGTTCTCTCTGTGTGGCACACAGCTCTTCCTGTTGTGGTTTATCAACATCCCTGTAGAACAACACGATAGTGGTGTTTTTTTTTTTCATTTTTATTTTCTAACCCAAACAAATTTCCCATCAGTGATTGCAGACCACATATAAGCAAAGAGAAGCAGCTTTAAGTCTGCTTCTTTAATAATTTTTCTGTGCTGTTATGTAGTAAAATGTGTGCGTATAAAATGAAGAGATCACAAGTGAATGAAAGAAAATTGCGTTAAGTAGATTCCTCTACTGTGCTTTTTGTACAAAACATTTTGCGATACTTTGTGTTTTTATTTTAACAGTTTTTTCCCCCCTCTAGCTATTTGCACGCTAAGCATATTATCCATCGGGACATGAAATCAAACAGTATCCTTTTCTTGATCATTGCATGACACTGTCATGTCTTGACAGATGTTATGAGAATCCTGAATGGTTTTCTGGAGGGAGGAGATGGTTAGGAGGAGTGGACTACTAGTCATAAATGTGAAAACTGCTACACCCTCATAACTGCTTAGGTGCAGAAAAACATGTATCTTTACTAAAAACTGACACATTTGACATGGTTCTGGGCTAGTCAGATGCTGCTGTCATTATTAACCTTGTCTTATGCCAAACTTGTATCATAAAGCCTTTACATTGGCAAGCAAAAGGGAGCTGATCTTCATTTTTTAGTTATCGTGTCAGATTGATAATCATCTTCGGTTTGGGGTCTAATGAGGATCGCGAGTAAGGTTTTGATGCATTCAAAGTTCAATCCAGGAGCTGGAGTCGCTCCTCAAAATGCAGCATGTCAATCCCAGAACTGGGAGGCCAAAAGGGATCCTGGAGCCCTGGAGCTCAGAAGCAACAACAGTACCTGTCATTAAAAGTTAAGATTTGCAGATCCTCCTAGGAATTGTACTTCTATACAGAACACAGAAGAGAATTTCTGACAGAACCCATCCTTATTCTGTTCTAGGAAACCATACAAAATGCCCAACGTGACATTTGAAAACTCAAACATAAAGTATGGATTTGTAATTGAATGACGCATAATGATCTTGGTTCCCTCAGTCAGGAAAGGCTGTGATTATTGCAAACCATTAGGTGTACAGTATATTGTCCTGAGCATGTGTGAAGATATCTTCCTGCATGAAGGGTTGACAGTGAAGATTGGGGACTTTGGACTAGCAACAGTAAAAGCGAGGTGGAGTGGTTCTCATCAAGTTGAACAGCCTTCAGGGTCTATACTGTGGATGGTGAGTAAGTGAGCACGCTTGAAGTGTGTTCTGTCTTTACTGAATCTACACACTGTATATTTAAGTACACAGGCATAAACCTTCAAAAATGTCATCTAACGGGGTTATTAGTTTTGAAAGCTAAGTTTAAAACAGCACATCTCTGAAATGACCATAAATCAAAGTTTTTTTTTTCCTAAGAATCTGATCTCTTCTGAATTTCTTTAGTTTGGTCCATCAGTTTGGAGATAGTGTTTTAGTTTGTGTTCAGCTGTGATGTTAGAAACAAGTGGAAGGTAAACAAGATGGTTCTCAGTTTGAAATTTATAGATTAAGAAGAAGGTTAAGGAAGAACTTAAAAGATATTGACATGCAAATACAACCACAGAAGCACATCAATTCCACGTGTATAAGCACCAAAATGATACAAATGATGAATTAAATAGAAAAAGAAATCTAATTTTGACTTTCT
The DNA here is from genome assembly GCF_059453375.1 of Lepisosteus platostomus. Taxonomy (NCBI): domain Eukaryota; kingdom Metazoa; phylum Chordata; class Actinopteri; order Semionotiformes; family Lepisosteidae; genus Lepisosteus; species Lepisosteus platostomus. The sequence continues at coordinate 63,711,988 of NC_142616.1, read as the reverse complement.
CAGTAAACAATTCTGGTTAAGGATTATGTCATTTATGAATTGTCTTAACAAGTAATATAAATGTAGAATAGGTTTAAAGCTAATAACACTAGTTTGTGTGGATTTGGCAGAGGAAGAGTCATAAACTAGATGATATCCTTTGCATTATCACCACTATAATATTAGCAGTACATAAGAAATACTGCATTGTATTTTTCCATTTGTAGTACCAACCATTTAAAAGGACAGCTTTCGCTACAAAGAGAGGGGGTTATATAAATGAACCCTGTGTAACGTTTGTTCACATTCCAGCTCTATTTTCCATGTAATTTTCTAAAATAAACATGACAGAGAAGTGGCTTTTATTTTGGAAAAGACGTAGCAGGAAAGAGATGTTGTGATCTTATCGTTTATAGGTTTCTCAAGCCATGCAGAAAAGGGAAGAATGAGTTCAGCAGTACTTCAAATCAGATTTGCTCCATTCCTTAGCAGTATTTTAAACAACAGAGGTGAAACTCCCACAGAAAACATTTGTACTGTATGGGAGTTTTTCCCCATACAGTATTTTATTTTTTCTCACCTTTTTATTTGAAATTCCATTCTCTAGCTTGAGATTGAAACATACTGGCTGATATCAGTTGAGATTTCATAGAAGGCAGGTTTTTGTACTTCATCACAACCAATGTCAACTAAGCCTCCTAGAGAAAGACTTAATGGCTAAAGAACTGAATTCTGAGGAAGATAACAAAGATGGTTACCTGATGTGCAGATAAAGGGGGCTAAGTTTTTTTGTACCAAAAATAATGGTATGAAACACCTCCATCTTAGAAAAATCTGAGAAAAAAATCTTTGTTCTTACGAACGTGTTTTCTCAGCTCACCTAGTCAACACTAGTGTCTTCTACTGTTGCAGGTGAGTCTCTTGATTCAGTTTTTCAGATTGAGTGAGAGAGCCCTATTCAAAAATGTTTGAAATTATTTGATCATAAAAGCTTAATAGCTCCCCAAATAAAGGCTAATTTAACCTTTAACCTCCCCAAATAAAGGTAGATTTAAATAGTGATTTAGTATAGGTATCATTCACAAGGCTAAGTGGATTTCAGTGACGTAATAGCAAAAGCATTATTTTTCCATCCTTAAAATATCTTACCCCATATTTAAAAAGCTAGAGAAATGATAAAAAATTATCTTTTCTGAGAACAGACTATATACAAACCTAAAAATGGAATACCAGTTTAACCATACCTTAATCTCAGATGAGTAAAAGATTTCTTAATATAATTAAATGTTTTAAACTTGTCAAATGAACAACCAGTGTAAGCTTTTCTGTTTTGTACAACAGCTCATTGCCCTACAAACTGTGGTTTATGCTTTCTTAAGCATTCTGTTTGCCTTTTTATTACCAGGCTCCTGAAGTCATTCGGATGCAGGACAACAACCCTTACAGTTTCCAATCTGATGTGTACTCCTATGGGATTGTTCTCTTCGAGTTAATGACAGGAGAACTGCCTTACTCGCATATAGCCAGTCGAGATCAGGTAAATCATCTACTGAGAAATGTAAAACAAGTTGCTAATGGGTTGCATCCAAAGTTTTGTTTGTAACGTTTAACAAGGGCACTTTTAATCTTGCTGGGGTAATGTCTTGTTTATAGCTTTTTATGGAAATGCCATCCTTAGGAAATACAAAGGGATTTGCATTCAAATTCAAATATTAAGCCTTCTCAGTAGACCTGAAGGTGAAACTGCTGCAAGGCTGCGGAGCTACAAAAGGAGTGTGAGGACAGAAGAATCTCCTAGATTAACTGATGGATACATTTTAAGGGCTAAATTTGTAATGTTTCCATGAACCAGGACAGCGAACGTGAACAGGTGGATTAGTCTGTGTGTGCCCCTGAACACACCATATAGTTCACCAGCATGAATGTAACTCTCACACGCCAAAGCCTTGTGGAATGTAACGCCTATCTGTGTTCGCACTGGGACATTTTGGTACGTTTTCTCTTTCAAGCTTGAGGTTACTTAAGCTGTAAAGCAAATATCACAAGTCTGAAAAACTTAAGCATCACAGCCTTTTTAATTAAAACAAATACTTCTCTGTTGTTCTTAGTTTCTTTTAAACTAAGAACAGCAGCATCTTGGGTTATTAAGATTTAAACCAATGGCATGTTACACGTAAAAACAGTTTTGGTCCTGAAGAGTAAAAGAGAAATGTATGAAATTATCCGGACACGCTCCTCATACTGGGGGACGCATTTTTGGCTCCTTGCCGAGTAACCTGCTTGGCTTCCAGAAAGAACCAGGCTTTTTTTTTAATGTCAAATATTTTTTGAAGAGATAGATTGCAAAATTTTTAGGTTGCCTTGTCGTTTGACGCGCATGAACACCCACAATCATCAGAGTGCAGCTGTTGGATTGTCTGTAACATTGTTTACAAGAGCATCGCCAGTAAGAAGAAGAATCCTCTCGCTGGCTGTTGGCCCACAACATGACTAAAGTGGTCACCCTGGAGCCACAGAACTAAATTTAGGCTAGGGAAATAAAAACACTGTCTCTTGTGACCACAGGATGAAGCTCATTGGGGCCTCAATCTTTTGTTTGTTGTGCTGGCATTCCTATGGTCTCTTTACACATTATTTTTATAAATATCTGGCTCAAGGCCCATTCCTTTCTGCTGTCGTCATCTCGAATGATGGAATGGTGCCAGGGCATTGCTGTCTTCAAATTCAGGTTCATGTTTCTTCTGATCTCAAGAGGTCTTTTTTTTTCCTAAAAAGGCTACTGCCATATATTTACTTTATTGACACGTACACAGTAAGCCAAGTAGACTTTTTCTACTTGCTTTTCAAAACTCTTGACTCTTGACTTTGTTTGCTCCTAGATCATTTACATGGTTGGGAGAGGGTATTTATCTCCAGATCTCAGCAAGCTGTACAAAAGCTGTCCTAAAGCCATGAAGAGGCTTGTAGCAGACTGCATCAAAAAGTCAAAAGATGAAAGGCCTCTCTTCCCTCAGGTAGGGTGATTTAAGGGGGGAGACAAAAAAAACCTACCGTCAGTGCAGGATTGTAGTTTAAAACATTATCGAGAAATATCACTTGCTAAAGTTCCGTTAGTAATTTTAACATAGCAGAGCAACATTTTGTACAGCTGTACTTCATTTTAAACAAATATTACATAATGTCTTTAACAGGCAATGGATCCAATATAGTTCTTTAAGCAAAAATTCTAAATGTTTAGCATTTACCTGCTGTTCAAGCTAGTATGTGGACATAACATTTGTGACATATAAAATCTGTTACTATCTAGCCCAATGAACTTTTTTTAATTTGAGATTTTTTAGTATTGAGGAAGGTGCTGACCTTATTCGCTATGATCCCATGTCGACTGAAACCAAGAGACCTAAGACAGGGCATCCTGTGTTCTGTATTTCAGATTTTGTCATCTATAGAGCTGCTGCAGCACTCGCTCCCCAAAATCAACCGCAGTGCCTCCGAACCATCCCTTCATCGAGCTTCGCACACAGAGGACATTAACTCATGCACTTTGACCTCCATGAAGCTGCCGGTTTTCTAGCACAACCTTCTTCTCCAGCCCAAGCCAAATACATTAAGCTGAAAAAAAAAACCCAGTGCAATGCATAGTGTGTGTTTACAAACACATACGTATATATTCATCGTACCCATGGACAGCAATTCAGAGCCAATGATGAGAACTGTAGGAATGAAGGGGCTGTGGATTACTATGAAGGAAATACAGCTTTTTGTTCTCCCCAAGTTTACATCACTTACATATGGATAGCCAGACTACAAGGTGAAGACGGCTAGCGAAGAGTTTCAAGCAGTGGAAAGAAGAAAAACTCAAAACTCTCTAAGTCTGTTTCATAATTGTGCTGAAGGATTTAGAATTGACCCCCCCACCCCCTTCAGTTGGATTTTAATAAGCTTTTTTGTTGACATAGATGTTCCAGGGATCATTAACTTATTTTAGTGCTTTTTCCCACTTGAATTAGATTGTGCATAGACTTGATGAAACAGTACATAAAATCCCTTCAGTGGACGAGTTGTATTTTTAGCACTCTCTTATATGAGAACTAGCATAACATGCTGCATTTCCCAATTTACTAAAATACTTTCTGACCTGTTTTATGGTATGATCTTTACTACATAGGTAAAATTAGGGAAACGGTTACTGTATTTTCCTGGCCCCTCGTTATAAACAAAATGAATATTTTATGGCGTTGGCTCAAAATTGTATTTTTAATGATTTTGCTTCTAGAGCTGTTTAAAGTCATACTCAGTGCTGTCTGTCTAGGGGTACACTGTCATGGGAAAACTGTGAGAGGATATGATATGACTGTTTTTAGTGTCTTCAAATGATTTGGGATTTTAATTTGTTTTCGGTCTTCTGTTGCTTCTTAAAGAGGATAAACTTTTTATTGTAAACAAGAATATTGTTTATCCAGTGTATTTTAATAAAATTAAGTTAAATAGTTTTTGTGTGTGTTACTATGATGACAAAATGTCTTATACCTCAACCAGTATACAGTAGGTGTTCACCTAAGAGCAAGTTGAGTTCAATAATTCCAGGTTCGCGTTGGGATGACATCACTAGCCAACTGTGAGTGGGACTGTGAAACCCTAAGGTGTGCAGCCAAGGGTAGTGGGCGATTAATCAGCGAGAGCTCGGTCTTTATGCTCACAGCTGGAGTCTTCTGAACACACAGCTCTCCCCGATTCCACAAAAATGACATCTTTTCATAGGTGGTTACTCATACATTCTTTACCTATCCCTTGCATTCAAGACATCATTGTCATGTATAAAACTGAGGTGACCAATAAGGCAATTACGGGGTCTTCAATTTCAATAAAGTTGAACATTTGCTGTCCTGGGAGGACAATGGGTCTCGTAGTGCCTAATCTGGTAATGGTGAGCCATCTTCAATGCCCCTTTCTGCTACATTGTTCTAACACTTCATGGTGGAAAAGGGGCAGACTCCTTTTCCAGATGTTCTTCTTTCATCTGGTTGGGGGAAAAAGCCATAATTCATAATTCGCTGAGATCATAGTTGTATTTCTTCATCTTTTACCATAGCTTTGAAATGCTTCTTTTGGTAGCTGAGAAGAGGTAATTGTCTTTGAGAGCCAGGAAGCTGACACCAGGATGAAATGTAAATGTATAACCCGATTAAACTGATTATAGCTTCTATGCCCATGCTCATCAGGAATCTGAATCGATGGCATGGATCGATTGCTGTTGGAGAATTTTGTTATCCTCAATATTAAAGCCAAGTACCATTTGCTGATATACCTCATTAAATCTGTTCATTCTCTTTCCATTTTCTGTCAAGGCACCTACTGCAGCTTCAATGCACATTATTCCGTGATTTAAGTCAGGATGGTTTTTTATTAGGAATATTGAATATCCAATTGTTAGCAGTGGATTCAGTATTGAACAGATCTTGAAAAAGCCCCTTCCAATCAAGCTGAGAGCCTCCTTTTCCTCGATCAGACTTTCCTTTTCCTTATGTTTCTAGTGACCAGTCCCAGGGTACTTAAGCCAAGAAATATTTCTGCAAGATATTAAATTCCCCACCGCCTTTTGTAATGTCACTAGTTCTCCTTTGAACCTCCCTCTTGTTAGTTGGTGGGCCAGCATCTTATGCTTGGAGGTTGGGTTGTTCTGCTGGGGGTGAAAGATGACTGTGCAACTTCTTTGATAATGCAGAAACCATTTCACACAAGCTATAACCCATATCCTGAAATAACGAGACCCTGCTCCAATGACAGACTGGAATTTTCATTCTGCTGAGATATTCCAGGTGGTATTCATCTGTTCTGCGATTGAGGACATGGTTTCCAGACTGCAGGCCCAGGAGCATGCAGGAATCCTAATAACTAAAACAGATCCAGGATTGAAGGTGTGTTTCAGTACTTCTTCACCCTGTCAAGCTGACCCTACCTTATTTAATAATTGCCTGTGTTTGGTGGTGAAGTCAAATGAGTAAACTTTGCAAGACTGGCATTTCTATAGTAGGCTCTAAACAAACTTTAAAAGCCAAATGATAGTATGCCTAACATACAAATTCACATACTATATTTGCTCTAAGCAAAGAGAGACTCATGTTGCTATAAAACAAATTGTTCCCCTGTGCTTATATAACAATCTAGAGTGATGTGGGAGAAAAATTCTTACTCCTACAGGACTGTTTCTACATTAAAGACAATTCTTAACTGTTTTATAATGAACTCAGTCAATTTACAGTTCACATGGAGGACAATCTGGAAGCAGTAATCAACCCTTAATTATTGTGATCAATGCATACAAGTTGGCCGCCACTTTAAAAAAAAAAGTGATTTCTGTGCAGTAAATTTTATTTCTACAAGCCACCCATTTACATTTTTAAATTGCTACTGTACATACGAAATTACCCCATTGTGCTGCTTCCACTGCTCCAACACAGAACACTGAGGTTCTGTTAGGTTCGTTATAAATTATTTAAATCTGGCAAATAGTATTAAGCATCTCAAGAAAATATAGCAGATTTTTACTTGCAAAGTTTCTGAAAATGTTACCGGTTTCCTTTCACCATGAAGCACCAGACTTAAAAAAATACCGTACACGATAACTCCCAGCCACCTGCTGGCTCCCAGGAGAATACATTTTATTGCCCCCAAGTTGAGGCCGAATTTTGATATGTTGTTGTGGCCTGAAGTAAACCACCACAGCGGGGGGGGAAAAAACACGAAGACGGGTCTGACAGCTGTTAGCCGGGGAGCTCCCTCCTCCAGTCCACTGAGCAGAGCGCCGGGGCTGTTGGGAGTGGAGCCGGGCCGGCCCTCACTGCGAGGCGGGGGCGCCGCTCTCCCCGTCGGCCCCAGACAGCTGGAGGAAGAGCTCCCCCAGCTCCGCCACCGCCTCGTCGTCGGGCTGCCTCGCCCCCCGCTGCTCCCGCTCCTCGATGAAATCCCACAGCCGCACGGCGTTGAGAAACTGCGGGGCAGCAGAGGAGAAGGGGGTCTGACACAGCCGGACGCGCACGGGTCTTGAGCATTTCGGAAAGACGGTGAAACTGAAATGAGTGCACGCACCCGCCCTAACAAAACTGCTTTCAAGCTAACTTCACATGCCCAGATATGACCTACACGGTGGCATCCTTCTATCCACATTAAAGGATCCATTAGCTAATATGAAAGTATAACGAATTGCTTTTGGATTCTGTGTTTGTGTTGGAGATGGAAGTGAGACCTTAGTTATCCCTAATTTTGCAAATTAACTTCAGATAAAAAAAAAAAAAACATAGGATCACCTATATGTAAATCATACACTTGAAAAAATAGCCAGCATGGATTTAGATAAGGTAGGTCTTGACTAACCAACTTGTTAAGAGTGCTTTGAAGAAGCAACATTAAATGGATACACACAGACAATATGATACAGTGTACTTCGATTTTGGTGATGTTCCTTATACAGGCAGTAAGCATTCGAAGGTGTTTGGATAAGGGGGGAATTCTCAACCTGGGGCGGTGTAATTAGTGGAGTACCACAAGGGTCTGTACTAGGACCAGTGCTTCTCTTAGAACAGTTACTTATGGAAAAAGACTTGGGAGTTTATGCTGACATGAATTACACCTTCTAGATAATGTAGGGAATCAATTAAAATATAGAATTAAAATCAATGTTAAAATTGCATAACGCAATAGTAAGGCCTATTTTAGAATACTGTATACAACTGTGGTCATCTCATTATAGAAAAGATATCGCTGCTCTCGACCCTTCTCTGGTTTCTGAGACAAGCACTCCAGGGTTTAAGGGAATGTCCTACTGTACATCGACAAGCTCAAGAAACTGATCCGCGAAACGAGGAACATGGCGCGTACAGAAGTGGGGGAGGCGAGGGCGATCTTACCCGAACGTTGCCCTCGGAGCTCAGCTGCTTGCGGGGCTTGTCAGGCTCAGCACGTGTGCCATCCGGGTATGCGTGCATGTAAAGGCACTTCCCACCAAATGGACAAGTCCCTCTTCCCTGCTCAAAGTATTTACAAGGCTTTTTGCTGAAAGAGATGGAGGGCAAAGTGATGTTAAAATGGAAGACATTGGTGACGACGCATTGCCTGCTAACTGATAGGGCTTCCAACTTTCGGCAGCACGGCCATTATTTTGGTTTCCGTCTGCATCTAAGACAAGTTCGAGATGATGTCTGGAAAGGCTCATGCCTTCATTTCACTCATTTCCAAGAGTAAAACAAAAAGTGCATTAGCAAACAAAGGAAGCTGAGATGCAGGGCCTCATATACAACATTGTACACGTTTTACATCTGACGAAACATTTTCAGAATCAAGGAGTTAGCATCACTAAAATGAAAAATGACTAATCTTTCTCGTCGAGTGTTCGGTTTTATTCCTTTCCCAAAACTATACATTCAGTTCTGGCTTCCATTAGATTGACGTGATTGAGGAACTAAAGTCAGTAATACGCAGACAAATGTTTAAGCTAAACAGCTTTAATACACCACAAATTGAACATGACATGCAATGACTCATTTTTGCAATTCTTTACTACTTCCTTAGACATTTCGATTTCCAACACAATTCACACTAATTCTCGAGTTAGGCAAGATAGAAGTCTGCAAAAATAAACAAACAGGCCTTTAACACACTCATTGGAAGCTTCTAAACCCGTTTTGAAAATTATTTGATGCTGCAATTAATACTACTCCTGTTTGACCCAGCACAATACCTTTGTTTTCTCAGACAAAAATCCTGATATGCAGGAGTGCACAATGAAAATAAAAAAAAAAAACTTTGGCTATGAAACAAAAACAAATGAGGTCAGTGTGACAGATGAAGGAGACAGCGCTGCAGGGTTTAACAAGCTGAAAAGTTTTGTTGCAAACAATTCATCTTAACCCTTACAACACCTCACAGGCTTGTAGAACTGTCATACCATTCCTGTAAAATAACTTTTCAAATTATAATTCACGTAACAAAGCACACATTCTTACAAAATTTGGCTACATTACAATGACTGTAGATTTGTCAAATCACAAGCTTCCCTTTGTGAATCAGCTGTACTTAAACTGAAACAAAGTTACGTTTGATCAACTTTTCTCAGCCGGAATCATTCATATGGAAATATTTTAAACCCGTCCAAGCTCTCAAAGATTTAGCTTTTAGAAATGAACAAACTGAATTAATGCATTTGTTAAATCTATTCTACAGCAGAACTTCCATTTTGAATTTCAAATGTTTCTTTAGTAACGGTAAATTCAGGGATGTTATGGACAGTCAGATTACTGAATACAATATGAACAAATCAAAGAGTCATATTGTCTACATTCAAATCTGTTTTAGCAGGTATATTGAGAAGATGTTAAATGCTGACTACAGCTTATAATACTGCTAGGTTTTCAAGAGCACCTTGACTACATGCAGTACAGATCTGACTGTGAATGGTTATAACTCTAGAAATAAAATTGGCTTCACTTCATCTTTGATACAAGCCATAAACTAGATTTGCTTCAGCCCTATAAATAGAACTTGCTTGCTATTAAAAACTCATCTGTTTTTCATATAATACCAGCAGGATACTTATGTCATTAAACAAAAAGCTTTACGTGTATGTGACGGACAAAACAAGGTATTTCCAGTTAAACACAAGCTTTTAGCAACAACTTTTACGAAAGGTTTGCTCCCTTGCTAAACCTCACACAGCTGAAAACACACATCAGACAGAATGGAAAACAAACAACCATGGAAATCTATTCTTATATCACACTCTGGCACATGCAAAAATTCATTCCATAGGTGCAAATTCCTTTCAGATGTCATTCCTTGTACTAAGGAAACAATCTTAAATATCAAAACATTTTTGTAGTGTACAGCTCAGATCGAGCCGGCGTGCTTCATTTTAAGATGAAAAGGGATTTTCCCCTCTGTGTCAACAAAACCAAGTATCTTCCAAGCAGGAGCTACAAAAAAAAAAGTGTGGCTGACATCTAAACTGGAGAAGCGCTGCCAAGATCTCCACACTGACCTTTGTATTTCTATTTCTGTTTAGGCAAGGTTAATGGAAACGTTAACCTTCAGCACACCTTAGAATACCGCGCAATATTTCCATGACCAATACATGCCTTTAAACACGCCATCATCAAATCCTGAATTTCCACGTTTTTTCACAGATTATAATAATGGAGGAGAATCACACATTGCACACAGAAAAAAAAAAAAGAGTGCTGAAACAACAAATAACTCTCCTTCCAAACACAATTTTCCAATACACAGAAGTTATTTGTTCTTAATTGACCGACATCTAAAACTTTCTTTGCAGTCACGGCTTTTGAAACTAACTAAACCATCTGGTGGAGAGCACGCATGCTGAATGTTACACTATTATCTGCAAGAGAGATCAAAAATGTTTAAATTGTTTGAAATCCAAAACTTTGTAAGTAGGTCAGTGCCGATGTGGCAATTCTCCCACTAGATGGTGCTCTTTTCTTTAGCCAGCACCTTGCTGAAAATTCAAGTGGCACCTGTGATGGATTATGGAGTGCTCAAAACAAAAGCATATAATGGGATAGTGGAAGGCTAAAATCAATTATAACTGCAACAGATCTGTTTGCAAAGGCCACACGGTGCTCACTGGACACTACAGAAAGAATAAAAATGACTTCGACGCACAGGACAGTCAAATGTTTCATAATGCAACACGATGAAGTTATGTAACCAAATTGAAATTTTGTCTTTCAAGTAATGCAAGATACTTCTCTGACCTCACTCCAGCTTTGAACTCTTCAATAAGCCTGTTCTTCTCATCCTGGTCTTCCACCCAGTACGAGCTAGGAATAACAAACTCCGACACCACACGGCATTCTGGGCATGACCTGCCACAAAACCAGGAAGAAAAATGCCTTTCAGTGAACAGTACAGAACAAGAAAAGAAACTGTATCCTTCAGAGTCAAATCCACTGTTCTTGACAGAACCGGTTCCATGAGATATGAATTGATGAAGGCTCACAAAACTAAATCATAGCTCTCGGAGTCTCTCTGTTCTAGTTGCATTTCCCAACTATTATATAATCTTTTCTTCTCTTTTCAGCATGAATTAAGCCCTTACTTGTTCTATGGCAGCCTACGCATGCTGATACAGCTACCTACTTGAACTACTTCATTATATATACACTGAATATATATAATTTCCTTCTCCATCTTATGATCTTACAGGAAATCTCCGTCCTCTTTAATTGTATTTTTCAGGGTTAATTCAAAATGGCAAGGGGGTGCATGAATTGCAAGGGGGAAGCAATGTCTGTTTCACAAAACCTGTGATGCGACATCCGCTTTTTAATCATTTCTGAGACGGATGTAAAACTGACGTATATCACTTTGTTTGAGCAATCCTGTGTTCACCAAAAAGGTTTTCTACCTATCACGTTGTTGTATCAGTTGTGACCATTTCTGAACAAAACTATATAGCAAAATACCATTTGTACTATGCTTTTTTGTTATCTATGTTTAAAACTGGGGTGGCACAGTAGTTCAGTAGTAAGCATTGCTGCGTCACAGTGTTAGGGGGCTGGGTACAATTTCGGACCTGGGATGCCATCTGAGTGGTGTTTGTACGTACTGCACCTTCTCGTGTACATCTCCTCTGTGTGCTCCGGTTTCCTCCGACACTCCAAAGATAAGTAAAAGATAAAGTTAACTAGCTTCTGGAAAAACTGGCCCTGGTGTGTGTCTGTTTGTGCCCCGTGATGGACTGGCATCCCACCCAGGATGTACCCTGCCTTGCACCTGTTATTTGCTACCCTGTATTGGGAATTAGAAAATGGAGAAATGGCTGGATGTTTAATTCGGAGTCTACAATTCAATTTTTAGAGTTTGTCTAACGGGGAGAGACTATCGAGCAATGTTATTTAACTCGACTAACTAATCCACCCCCCAGCTTCTATCAATCTGTGCTCACATTGAAGAGGAGCTCTACATGCAGGGGCCTCGACCACCACTGCAGAGCGCAGGATTCTCCGGCCTGACCCGCGTTACACGATAGGTTGCTCTGCACTCACTTGATGATCTTGTTCTCGAACTGCTTGGCACAGCGCCACTGCCTGATGCAGCTCAGACAGTAGGTGTGATTGCAGCTGGAAAGGATCCCGAAGCGTTTCTCCGAGGGCACCGCCTTCTCGTACACCACCTCCATACAGATACTGCACACCTTGTCCTGGCTGAACTGAGCCGCAAAAGCCCGCTCCATATCCACCTCAAACGCCATCATGCACAGCTGGGGGGAAAAAAACAAAAGTGGAAAACATACTCTTTACGTAGGCGTAGTTACCTAGTGTGCTTTTTTTCAAGTCATAGCAAGAAGCAGGGCTTTTCTAAGTCCCGATTAGGTCCAACGTGCACTTTGTCTGGGCCCTAATCATGTGCATCTGCACATCGCTCTTCTTCAGGTTTCTCTCCCATTGCTCTGGAACAGCAGCAGGCAAACTGGACACAGAGAAGTTCAAGAAGGTACTACGCTGCAAAGGAACAGGTAAAGGTTTATTCCAGGTTAATTAATATATGACCTAATTATACAAATAACAAGAAGAATCCGTATTCAACTTTGAAGTAATTTTTAATTTGTTTTCAGTAGAGTTCAATAGTTTTAATTACTTGCGTTTTAATTCGAAACATTGTGCCTCTTTCTTCAGCATGGAATAAACCTTTACAAACTGTACATATATACACAGCCCTCAGAGACACAAACAGCAGCCCGAGGGGCCACTTACACAACCTGCTTATTTTTGCCAATGTTAGGGAGAGGTTTTAACAACAGACAATCGATAAATGTTATTAATTTGAATAGCAGCTATTATGGTTTTGCAATTTTCTGTTTAAATTCTATTTCTGGGGGCTTCTGCTGGGTTCCTTTCATTTCTTGATTGGCCACAAACATGGTACTTCCACAGCTTGTGGAGAGAGAACACACATTTCGAGGAGCAGAGACTAGTGCCTTTTTATGCTCCAGGCTTTTAGTAAAGCAAATTCACCCTCAGGAGGAACTGACCAAGAAACCAAAGTAAATTAATTTGCAACACTGCTCAGATATGAATAAAAAATGTAGCAAAACTAAATAAATTATTTTGAATTGCATTTGACAGTTATTTCCTTTAGAACTGTCAGCAACAACCGCAACATTATACAGAGGGTATATATATATGGGAAAGAATATATTGTATAATTAAATGGGGCATCAATTATTAATACATGTAAATATTAATCTAAAATTACTTTACAAAAAGGGGTGGTTTTCAGATTAATAACCATTTTCTTTTTTGTTACAATGGAATCAAAATATTTATGAAATGATCACATCCATTTAACAGACAGACCCTAGGCAGCATTAGAGTAATGCTATTCACAAATTGCAAGATTTAATCTGTGATTGTGCATTTGGAAATGGCAAACCTAAACAATACCGAATTAAGACAATCACTGAAGGCAGGCTGTTTTAATACTGGATGAAAACTACAAAAGTGGAGCCATCTGAGATTGCCAGGGGCTCTCTTGGTTGTGCATCCTTACCTTCTCATGTGCTTTCCTCTGTTCAGAGTCCATGGGATGCAGCACCTGAAGCCCACATATGTCACAAACATCACCATGGAGATACGTGCAACTGTTGCCATAGTGACACTGACCAGCAGCTGCATAAGGGCACAGCTGTTGTGAATCAGTAACCGAGCTCCCAGATGCTGAACTCTCCAGCCCACTTTGGATAGCCTCTAGATATGAATGAGGTTTGGGGTTGACGGCCTCATCGCTGTGACCCCAGCAGTCCAACTTGGAGCTGTCTGAGGCGTCAGATCTGTGCTGTGGCATCCTTACCTCTGAAGTGCTGCAAAGAGCTGAAGGAAACGCACACTTTCAGATTAACAAGACCTCATAAAAACCCATTATTTGGGTGTGTGAGTGAACATAGACTGGGATAAACTTGAGTGTCAAGTAATATCAAAGCTTACACAAAATTCCATATACTCAGAGGTCATTTAGTTTACCTTGACATTTACACACATGTGACATAAATATCACTGCTAAACACCTAACAATGAGAAAAACACTAACATAAGAAATGAATTTAAGAAATACATTCTTTTAATGAAATCCGAGGTCATAAAATGACGTGAGGACCATCGCACATGTTGTATATCAACCATCCATATTGTAGCAATAAAAGAAAACCTAAAAATATTTTTTAATTCATACAGGAACCCTTATCTTCAAACAGACCACTTTAAAAATAGCTGAAAACTACAGTATGTCTCAGGCACAGTGCTTCAGATTCAAATGACGTTATGATGCCTAGTGTCAGATATTAAACCATTACAGGAATTAGAAACAAACTCATTTTTACAACTGATAAAACTACAGATTTCAACAAATGCAGAAAATGCCTTAAACTTGATATACATTTACCATATATATGACAGGGTAGCTTATGCTCCTAAGAGTACAAAAAATGGTATCGAGTAGTAATAATAATTCAGTCTTGGTCAGGGGTGAACCAGGATTATTTTTTTGATTCGTCAGTTTGCAGTGCATAACAGAGAATACCACTGCTTACCAGAAAAGGGTCAATTACAACAAACTGCTAAGGAGGTTAAGGGACCAAAAAAGCTTAACGATTTTTTCTCCTTTATAGCCACCTTAAATTCCAGAGTGAAACCACTTTGAGACTGTCTAAACAGCCACCAAATAGAAAACAAATAAACACACCAGCTGCAATACGTTACTCACATATACCAAAACCAGAACAATTCGTTAAAACTAGCTGGCGGGCTCACCGTTTAGGGAAGAAGTGTGACACTAGACTTGTGTGATAAAATTGCTGGCCCTCTGTATCTTTAACACCTCTCCCAAAATTCAAAGATTACTCTGCAAGACAAGAGGGGCTGGCTGGCCGTCGGATGACGAAACAAAAGTACAACTTTAAACAAATGTGCGTGCACGCACACTCAGATCAGTCCAGGCTGCTCTGAAGCCAAAAGCTCCTGCAAGAGATGCGTTACCTCTGTCTCTCAAGACTAAGGATCTTTTCCCACGTCTCCCAGAGCCTGCTGGGGGGATGGCTCCTGCAACTGCAGCCAGACCACTGCAGCTCTTCTCGGTGAGATCTCCGGGGGCACCTGCCCCCCTTCCAGCAGCTGTCTTAATATGATCATACCTACAAAACACACAACATGCAATAAGAAGAATGTGTTGCATTGGAAAGGTTTTAAAAGCACTGTTAAACTATCTTAGGGAGCGTTCGAGATGAACATCAGGAGTCATCCTGACACAGAATACTGCAATAACTTGGAACCAGATCCTTGGCCACATCACTGTATTAAGGTAGACACCACAGGGTCATCAAAGAGATGGATCGATCAAATTCTCAATTACTAGCAACCAAGCGAACAGGGTGAGTTAAAGCCAGCCTATTCTATTTCTTTGTTCATATTTTCTTGGACTGTGTGACAATACACTGAACGCTAAACGATAATAAAACGAAGATCGTCACGATTTCTTTTCTGTTTGTCAGACGACGTTCTAAAACATACATAAATTTAGGATGGAATGAGTGTTCAAAACGGAAAATGTGAATAATATCACATCGGTGTAAGCTAGCATTACAGGAAAGGCACACACTATTGATCTTATACTGATGGTTGGTAGTAGCAGTATCACTGCCTTTTAAAGATTCTTAACCTATATATTTTAGTCGTGGGGCTAAAAACAACTCATCTTCTAATTTTATGGAATATAATATGAGAAGGGATCATTTGAAAAATCATACTGGAATTAAATAAACTCTGAAGCCTTGCTTACCAAAATTCTTTATCTATTTTTGGAAATCTATAAAGGGGTCAAGATGATAGGAGGCAAATGTTTATTAAATGGACTTGTCTTCCGAAAGAAATTGATTGGCATCACCATTTAAAACTCTAAAGAAAAAATCAGGATGAACTACCAACAGCTTTTTTTAAAAATTAAAAATCACAGATTAAAAAAACTAACAAATTATCTTTAGAAAGACAACATTTTAATAGCAAATACAATATTTATCTGCAAACTGCAAATTAAAAAACACATGACTCAAGGTTGTGATAAAAACGCAGAAAAATAATCGTCGTCAACTTAAATCTACATTTACATTAGCGGATGATTAAAAAGTTAATCGATTCAAACAAGCTGAATGGAGCTGCTTACCACTTGCCATAGGAAGCTTTTCTCTCTACAAAAACAACTGTTCCCCTTGACAAGACAAGTATGACATCTTAGAATATTGCACTACATGCACCGCAACGCTAAGACATTTGGCACATGATGGCGGGACCTCACAGAATAGTCCTGTGAGCACCAATAGTAAAACATCACCATTGTCGACCTAAATGTACGCGATTAATTCATAGCGTGTAACGCTTGGAGGATTTCAGTGCTGCTAGCGCCCTCTGGTGTGAAGAGTCATTTTAGCACACGTTCCCTTTCGTCAGATTTGTCATCTCGCTGAATATTATTGCTCGTATTGGCATAGTTATAATGACAGTTATTCGAAGTCAATGAATTCTGTAGGCCTCTTGTGTTTCAGAATTACTTTAAAGGGATCGAATGCTTGTTAAAAAAAAACTGACAGGGTTACTGACAAGAACTTTCTACCTGCAGCGATCTCCGTATGCACACTGCCCTTTTTGGTAAAACTTGCAGATCGTCGAGGGTTTGCTTGTAGTCAAATCGTGCGAAAACATACATCTGGTCCCCTCGCGGCAAACGCCATGCAAGAAATACCTACAACGGAGACAAACAGCAGTCATGATGAGCTGTACGAGGAGCGGAAAGTTAGATTTTTGAACGCTTTAATAAAAGCACATGCATTCCACATAATGCATCCCACATGAACACAAATGGCACATTTCTGGGGAACAAATGTCATTTAAAATATCTCCCTCCGCAAGACCATTAATTATTTACATCCATTTTTTTGGGAGAAAGCATCGATTTACAGATCACGGGAAGTGTTTTATTCTCAATCAGGATTACTTTCTTAGTGGGGTTATATCCTACTCTGAAATGCACCACCGTTAATGGTGTGATCTCTGATGACCAGGAAGAACCCTTAATGTATTGTTGTCGTTATCGGGTTACTTCTACCGCTATTGTGCACGTCTTGGCAGAGTACTGGAAGAAAAGATCATTAAAAAAAAAAACATTTTGCCCACAATAAGAAAAACCCACTTTTTTGTAAAAAAAAACGACCGGTTGATAAAACTGGTCAGAGAAAGTCTGACCTTTGATTTTAATGCTTTACAGAATTAGAACTGATTACCTAGGTTAAACGATTTGAAGAGGTGTATTTCTATTTCTATTCTTCATTTAACCAGATAAAACAGCTGAGAATAAATTATCGTTTGCAAACGACGTCACGGAGAGCACTGACAAACACAGCAGTGTCTGAAAACAATTTCAATGGACCTGTAGTGTACAACAACAGTAGCTCCTCGCTTCTGATCCTCGAGCTTAAAGCTTAAGTATTTCACAGATCTAAAAGCAAATTCTGACATTGTTAAGGTAACAACACTTAACAGGCAATAAAACAGCCCAAAAAGCCACTGTAACTCTTCCATAGTGTCTACTCATTGTACTTGTTTCAGAAGGTCTCCTTACTCATTTTAGATTGCCTGATCAAATTGGATGAAAAAAAAATCATAATGAAGACACTGTCAACCACTATCAACGATAGTGATTTGATTCTCCTTTTCCATTAGAAAACGTATAACGTTACAGTGCTTAAATTATTGATGGTCAAGTAAACGACACGCCATAACGTCACTTTAGAACTCTGCTCTCAAACATGTCATTTTCAGAATATGAGAGCTAAACTCTTTTTAAATATGGACGTGTAAAATGTATATCGAAAACAAAGAAAAACAGCAATTTTTACCTGCAGGTGACTTGCTTAGTAGTCATGTTCTGTCTTCCATAAGGGTTACAGAATTGTACCTCCTCCAGATACTTTGGGTGCACGCTTCAATTACATCCCCCCGGAACAAGGAACTGCAACCCAGGGTTCCGATCTTAAAAAAAAAACAGCCTGTTTGACTTTTAAGTGGGAAATAATAGTCATGGAAAAATAAATGTTTAATCTACAGCAACTGTCGTTTATGAAAGTGGCCTAACAGTGGAATTATGTACCCGTCACAGGACTTTGCTAACGCGATTTAACGCACACTACAGCATTACACTACAGTCACCCCCACTGCACTCGTATCTACAGACGCTTCGTTAGAATAAGCCATAATTAAAACGGTCCGGTAAAACACTGTTTTGTGTCGAACACACTCCATGCAATTTCACCGTCTCTTATAACCACAGAGAGAGAAAAAAAAACACACCCGCTATGTAATTAAAGGTTTGCGTGCAGCCACTCCTCGCGTCAATGAAGTGACATCACACAGCCGTAGGAAGGACCTGCTCTCTGATCTCTAAGGTGCGATCTGTTACTTTGTCACTGCGTGACACTCGGTTTTGCTTCAGTGTGTCCGCTTCTGCTCCAAATGGAGAAGGCAGTTATCAAATTCCACCACTGTGACAAGGAGATTTACTGTTTTTTCGTCCCAGAGAACTGCCCCGTGTGCGGCGAAAGTCTGAGCTGCCGGCGGTTTGAAGAGGCACCGGTTAGCATCCCTAGTCCCTTCGCGGGCGGACAGAGAGCCAAGTGCTCGTTCCTCGTCAAGCCCACGACAGGGGAATTTCTCAGGTGAGATCGTTTTAGCGGTGCGGAAGATTTTTTTTTTTGTTTTCTGTCGACCGTGATTCACTCACAGGCGTGTGTCAGGGAAAAGGGAAAATGAGCACAACCTCTGTTTCAGGGACTGAATGTTCTGTTCAAAGGCACTGTATGCCGCAATTAACTCCTTAGTAAACAACAACAACAACAACAACAACAACAACAACAACAACAACAACAAAAAAGCAGTTTATATTAAATGAACAATACTCCGTTAATTGCTTCGTTGAACATCGGCAAGAACAGTCCACGTCCTATCGCCTTCGAGTTGAAGACATCAGTTGTGATTTCTCAGAGAGAGCCAGGACGTTTCAGATTTTTCTGTTCAAGATTTTTTTCCCCAACATTTTGTAGAACCCTGTTCGAAAGGTGTTCTGCAGCAGATTCAGACGTCTACTGTACCGTATGCCAGGGTCACGTCCTTTGAAATTAATCAAAATAACCTGTCGTTTTTGTCAAATGGGACGGTAATGTGTTGTAGAAATAATTTAGTCATTATCAAGTCCACCAGTTGAATTCCAGTACATCTGCATTTTGTATTTACAATAAAATACCCTTCTAAATGGATGAACGCGTAGACAGAGGGAAGAAAAAAAAAACACTAGTCAAGGGACAATAGAGTAATTTGGATTTGACTGGCAACTTTGACGGATTTGCTATTAGTACTGTAACAGTACATATTGTGGTCACGTAAGGTACACTTTGAGCTGTTCAGATCACGTTTTTGAAGATTCCAATGAAAAAAAAAACAACGTGAAAAAATCAGTTGTTCCTCTCAAATTGAGATGTATGAGGAATGGTGAAAAGTTGTAGCAGAAAGCAACATAGCTGGCTTTGAGTGAGTTGTCAATTTTCACAACGTGTAGTTATTTCTACGATGTTTTGTTCAAAGTTTCTTACTTCCACAGAGAGTATGACGGAAGATCAGATCTTCACGTTGGAATCACCAACACTAAAGGTACTGTACAGTGTATTTTGAATGCACCACAATTATTGAATTTATTCCACAGTGATGGAATATCACAGGAAACAGTTTCAGACTTGCAGAAGTTCAGTGGGTTAGTATGTTCTGTAGTTGACGCAGTAGTGGGAAAGGAGTATGAAATGGGACAACGGCAGTGTGAAAATAATTTACGTGCAGGCAGCAGCAGATAAAAAGATGTGCAAGTGCTTTCGAAAGCGGATGAGGTCACATTTGGTTATGAAATTATTAGGGGGAGTAATCATGCCTACAATAGGTTCCCATTTTTTTATAAAAAATGGAAAACAAAAGGTTACTAGTCAGTTTGTATGACTACCTAAATAACGCTTACATAATCTCACAGAAACCTAACTTTTGATTTGCATTCAAAACAACAGGACCTCTTCATCTATTACATAATGTGTACAAAAAATGCAAATCATCCATGGGTCATTATATCTAATGGAGTCCTTAACAGTTTGCTAAGTTATGAAAAGTAGATGGTGTCCTTATTATTAGAAATGTTTTAATTCTTACTTTATTTCATTCAGATATTGCAATTGGAATACATTTATCAATTTAGAGGGGTTTACCTTTTAAAAAGCAGTATATTAACATTTTTATACTGATACTTTCAGCCACCTGTACTGTTCTCAGTGTATGAACACGTGTATTACTAACATTTAAAACACTCAACAGCTCGGAGGCTGCATGAAGATCTGTGTGTTCCTTGCAGGTGTAGTTTATAACTACAATGAGACTGGCATCTGTAGAGATGAGCTGGGGTGGGATCAGTCTGTCAGTGTTCCCCTGGTCCAGCCTGACATGTACAGTTTGATAAATCAGTGGGATTGCTACCTGGAGCAGTTCTCTTCCGCAGAGATGTGGCATTCACAAAGGTATTGCTTTAAAAAAAACAGATTTTTTAATGAAAAATCCACACTACTTCAAAATACTAAGTGACATGAATAAAGTTGGACTATGGGAGTTTATGCAGAAAGACTGATTCACTGCAGTTTAATTTAGACAAAGAAACATTTAGCACAACACATGGAATATCAGAATGTTTGCCATTTCAACAAAGACTAACTTTTACATGTTTTCATAAGTTTCAATGTTTGTTTTCCTCTTCACTTCTGTTAATGTGTTGTTTGGCAAAATATTGTTTCATAGGGTTTGCAAAATTTAGAAACTGAGATTATAGTGAGGAGTTAAGTTTAAGCTTTACATTGTGTATGAGACACTTCAAAAATAGTTTTATAGAATGTACATAAAAAGATACAAAATAACAAAATCAAGTAAGAAGTTTCTTTTACTTTGATAACTTTTCCTTATCTTTTACAGATACAATGAAACAGAGCACAACTGCTATACATATGCTCTCACATTTATCAACTGTGTGCTGGCCACACAGGGAAAGAGCAGCCTGAGCAAGACTGAATTCACAGAAAAGTTTGTTCTTCCAAGAACCAAGAGAGCATCCAGGTACATCACCCTCTACCAGGAAATTTCTGAAAACTATTTTTACATCGTGGATGGTTCTCAGAAAGAAGGAGATGACACCAGCTACGTCTGAACCTGCTTGACTCAGAGTGGTTCACTGAAAACATAAATGGCCTGATTTGAAAAACATTTGGCTAATTGAAAGGTGAGGGAAATTTTGTCCTTCAATTTTGACACCAGGCCACCAGCTGCTCCATCACACGTGCTTTAAGTGTTTTTTTTTCCCACATCAGGAATTTTATGTTACTGTATTTACGGTTTGTAAAATGGTACATGTATATGGAATTAATTAGTTTTTGATGCCTTTTCTCTCTCTGAAGGCCATTGCAATATTAGGAATTTTACTGTATATAAATTACAGGGCAAGAGGTGTGTGACTTGATTGAGGTTTGAGTGCATGTGTTGGAATTTCTTCACAATACTGTAAGAAGTATGCAGAATTCAGTTTATTTTTCAATGGTTCTGTGACACCATTTGATAACTGTGGTTTTCTGCTGAGCTTCAGAAACATGTAGAAGTAAAAGGCTGGATACTGCAGCTTCCATTGTCAAGCAGAAAGAGCAGCTGAAATGAAGACACAATGCAGTTGTGCTAGGATGCACAGAGAGCTCTGAGCCGGGTCACTTTTTAATTTGTCATTCAAAAATGTTCAAACTGTTCAGAATAAAATCATACATGTACCTGGATGGGAGACCTCTTGGGAAGCTAAGGTTGCTGCTGGAAATGGTGTTAGTGTGGGTCATAAAGCCCCCGGTATAGTGGCGGGGACACTATACTGTAGTGGGTGCCGTCTTTCGGATGAGACGTTAAACCGAGGTCCTGACTCTCAGTGGTCCTTAAAGATCCCCAGGCTTTTCAGGATAGTGTAGGGGGTTATCCCGGTGTCCGGGCCAAATTTACCCCCCTCTGCCTTTACCGTGGCCTCCAAATTGTCCCCATGTGTGACTGGCTTGCACTGGCCCTGCGATGGACTGGTGTACCCTTGTCTTGCGCTCATTGCTTGCTTGGGTAGGCAAATGACATGACATGGATCTGAAGTTATTTTAGGATTGTTTTTGAAACAGGATGCAGTTAATTTTCTGTAGCAATGCCTTTGTCCCGTGCTAGTAAAAAAGGTGGCAAACGTACACAACAAAAGAAAAATACAACTGAGTGTCACCACAAGGAAGCGCTGAGCCGCTGAACTGTCATGCATCAAGGAGCGTTGCTGGAAGGAGAGTGAGGTATGGTGAAAGAAGCAATTAGCAATCATACAAACACCACAGTCTGGTCATCTGAGCAAGTTGTTTCATCAAAAAGACAAATAGTTATATCTGCTCACTTTTATGGTATTTTGAGGTGCTCCGTTATATTGAAATAAAATTTAATGTATTCTATTCTAAGCACAGTGTTCTATCTGGGATACCTAATTTTCTCTGTACAGCATTCTATCTGCTATGAGGGGGAGGAAAATAGGAAATTTCCACAATTTTATTGATTTGCAAATGGCTAAAAGATCTAATTCTTCTTTTTCCAAAGACCACAGACTGAAGAAGCAGGCTTATTGGAAATAGGCAACTTCCTAGTTAAAAATAACAGTTATATAACATAATAATGTTAATATAATATATAAGTTAAATAATAATGACAATGTTTTGAATTTACCGTTTTAAATAAAAGCTGGTCCATTTCTAAAAAAAGCTGCACACGATGGAGATAGTTTTGATTATGATCAGTAATTCACCTCTATCCTCGGATCACTTCACACATGAAGGACACAAAGCTCTAAAATTACAGTAAGGGTTCGTTTGTTGTCTACAATGACACCTGAGTTCTATATACTGGGCATGTGTGTTTTGACAATGAATAACCTTATGGCACAAGCAGCTCTCCTAATCTTCCAACTGCGTATCAGTTTTCACAAGTTTCCGTTGAGTGAGTTCAAACCAATTAAGTGTGATTTCACTCAAATGGTCAATTAGGCTTAACGGATTACTATTAAATATAGATGGAGAGATAAAGTGTCCAGGATATGCTGAAACCAAGATACCTTCCTGTTAGCAGAAGTGTAGGTAAACTATGTTTTGTTCATAACCTTGTTTTGTCTTTTCCTCACAAATGTTCATCTGTTTTACACTGAATTGCACAAAAAATGCATTTTAATTTAATTGTCAGTTTGATTTTCCAATTGTTTTTTCTATACTAAATGTGTTCAAATGTATAAGAATAAAATTAACAATTTACAAGGAATATCTTTCTTTTTTAAGGGCAAGCAGTTATAATTACTTATGTAAAGCACTATGGAAGAAATTCAATTGTACACTCATTGCATTGATTTCCATTGGTCTTCCCTAAACTGAGCCCTAATAAGGATTACACAGCAGCAAATGGCTGCTACCTTTGATTTTATATATACAAAAGAAGAATTTGACCTCTGTTAGGATGATTCTGCTTTCTGGCATTCTTAATGTTATTTGAATCAATAACATCCACTGAGTTGTTATTTACTGAGTTAACTTCCCTCAGTCTAGTTTACCCTTGTTTCCAGGTCTTTACTAATTGGTGATTATAAGTTACTAAGAAAACCTGAGACTAATACATAGAAAGAAACATTACAAAATGCAACAAATGCTATTGGTTCCAGTATCTGTTGCATTTTTAAGTATTTTTCTAACATTAACACAGGTAACAAGACAGTTTGTTTTAATTTAGTTTACTTCAAGCACAAAAATAATACTGTAGGTTCTCCTAAGATCCCGAACAGTTATTTTTCAAGCTTGAAAATGGAAAACAAACACAGAAATCTCAACTTGACTTTAGATAAAAAGACCATTTTGTCACAAATTTAATGCATTTGGCCTGCACAGAAGTGAAGCAAGTTGACATATAAACAATCCTCATACAATGTCACAATTTTTAACAAACTCAGACTAAGAACCGATCAACAGGGTTTATTTTAAATAAACATTAAGGAATGTGAAAAATGACAGACAAAATATGCTTTTGTGTGTGCTCGCCATCAGGAAAAGTTGTATCTCACATGAGCTTCAGAGTTGACTGAAATGAACCGCAGTTATTACTTCGGAGCTATATCTCCTCTTGTTCTGTATGGTCTCGAGAAGATATCCACCTGCTCACAATAATCTCCTGAAATATCAAAATACATTAATAAGAAAAAAATCTCTTCATAAGAAACACTGCAAGATTTACACAGAGATATCCTTTTCTCTGTAACTCTCATTATTCGGTATTTCCTTTAATCAGAGAGATGCCCGTCAACCAGTAATTCTGTTTTTAGACTAAAAGGACCTATTTTGATCCTGAAAGGATTATTTAAATTGGAATAGAAATCTTCCCACCTGAACCTTGATCCTTTTCATGCAATCAGGGGTGGACATGTCTTCTTCTGTCATATCCAAAGGCCTGATGACATAGCATAGCAGCAGTTCCTGAGAACAATTGAAGCAAGTTGTATCAGAAAATGCCTTATCGGCTGGCAAGTTTAAATTAATAACAAAACAGCTTTTATCTTTAGGCAATAGCTTAAAGATAACAATATTTTTAAAAAATGTTTTGTAATTTTCCAATATATTTGTAATCTAAATATTGGTGTTTAATTGAGACATGCAAAAATATTTACTTCTTTCGTTTTCCAGCCTTTTGTTTTATTTGTATAGTTTATTATACAGTAGGTAACCTAAGACAACTAATAGATTGCACATCTTTGCTCACTCATTCTATAAAAGTGAAGTTTTCAGACATGACCAGATGGTCTGCAACTTAAGGTACCTTATATCCAAAAGGAAAAAAAGTATGGATATCTTAGGGCAGTCATATTCATTCCTGGTCCAGGAGGCCTGAACCACACATGGTATTACAGACAACTGAAAATCCTCAATGAGTAAAGACCTGGACACTATGGTAATATAGAACATACTTGATTATTCAATAAGTCACCAAGTGTCCAGAGTGGAACAGACACCTGAAGACACAGTAGCCCTCTGGGACTAGGAGAGAATATCTGTGTATCATCTCGGCTAGATACTTCCAGGAACTATCTGGGGATAATGAAGTCTTCACGAAAGCCCCTAAATACATCTTGCAAACTAACTTGCACATTTTATTTCAATGAGCATTTTTGCCACGCTTCCAAAGTCACCTTCGAAACATTGCCTGTGATTCTGTTTAGAGCAGCCAGGGATCGCCAGGTGAAAGGCCGCAGAGCCGACCCTTGAAATGTCTCATCCGCTTTCTCCACAACAACAGAGTAGCTGGAAAGACACACCGCATATTTTGTAAGCACCCTCATTACTGCAATTTGCATTTTGTAAGAACCAGAAAGCATACTGTTCAATTAATTTGCATTTCTTGTAGATTTATAAGAATCTCTGTTTATGAGTATAATACTCTAATACACTGACAGATGTAAAAATATGTTTATTGTTACATTGCTACATATAAAGTTATGATTTACATCCATGCATTTTCCGTTTTCAGTATTCAAGCTGCCTTCTCTGGTGAGGGCTGTGTCATGGACTACATGCACAATCTAAATATACAGAGAATTCTGAAGTGAAACTAACCTTGCATGGTAAAATGGAGGTCCTTTCCGATATAGCACTTTGAAGGAGGAATCAATATGTTCCAGGAAAGAAGAAAAAAAAAGTCCAGAATGAGGTACAGTTATTCTCTCAAAGAACATGGAATGTGAATCTGCTTGAGATTAAATTTATAATTGTCTTAGGTGCACAAAACTAAAATTGCATATGTACACCATGTATATAATATAAGCTTAGCTCATAGGATATTTAATGAGGAAAAAAAAAGCCAGGAAAAACGGAAAAAGAAACCCTTTAGGAGACTGGTCACTATATGATATTGCACTTCTGCAGAGGTGACTACCCTGAGAGCTGCCCTACTTCGCTATACGAGGAAACCAATGACCCTCTTTGTAGGTCAGTGGGAATCAGTTACATTTCCGAAAAGGCAGGAGACAAATGTTAAGGGACAATGAGGAAAGCATTGCTTAGGAGGGATAAATTATTCAACACGCAACTCAAGGTGTTACTTAAGCCTCTTGGAAAATATATGAGAATGATTAAGCCTAAAATAAAATTCAGTGGGAAGTAATGAAGTACACAAAATGATTCCCTGGACAGCCCGTAATAGAGACTCGCTCTGGAGCTTTACAATATAGAGAACTATCATTACATATTTTCCATATATTTCTAAGTGCTATGGAGAGTTTGTATAGCCACGTAACTGATATGCTGTAAATCTCCTTACACCTGCCCATTGTGAGAATGTCTCACTATTGTGAGAACCCAGCTACTGAGCAGATATGGAGACTAGTTAGAGAAAAACAATGGGTACTTTGGTCAGTTATTAAAACTGTCAGTACACCCCAAACACAACACTCCTCCAGTTCTATAAAGAATTAAAAATGAAAGAAAAAAACAAAATTAATGTCTACTGTGAAGGAACATTAGTGAAGGTATAACATACTTACAGAAATCTGTTCCATACTTCATTCCAATCTTTGGCACCCATCCTTTGCTTCTAAAGTAGTGGTAGGCCACATAACTCGTTTGAAAGCTAGGCTGGATTGAACTAAATATTTCCCAGAGATTAAGAATTGTTAAGGGATCCTAAACAAGAAACCAAAGAGCACTAAATGGAAAAAAGTCCTCTCATCAGTTACAAATACATAACTAAAAACATTTGATTCTAATACATTATGAGCACACAATCTCTTTTAAATGTCAATTATTATTATGGTCTTATCTGTTTAATATTTTTATCCAAGGCAATTTACAAACAATGAATGTAAAGTATTAAGTGCAATAGATTCAAAGTTCTATCACACACTTTAATATGATGGCAAAAACAAGAAACAAACAGATTTAAAATACTAGACAAACAAATCTTTCCTTATATAACTTCTCTCACATTATAAGATGCACAGGAAGTAATATTGAATCAGGGCATCTTACCCCATTGTGATAAATGGATAAACACCCCAAAGCATACACCAAGAAGAAGGCCTACACAGAAACAGAAATGTTAAACAGACCCTAGAAATTCCAAGGCTGATAAACTCTAAAAATCCTTAAAGCGGTGTTTCAGGCATCACCAGTATTTGTGTGGAGAGCACAGTTGTGAATAATTGTAGTGACTGTCCCTAGACCAACAATGCTAGAAATATACACAATTCATTATACTGTATATTACATACTGGGTGTACTATACTGAAAACGGTATTAAAGAAAAAAAGCAATCTGTATACAAGAGGGTTATATGTGTTCTTCTAAACGTTTTCTCCTTCTTAATATTAATGATCCTCCCAGCTATGACAAACAATCTCTTACTTTAAATGAAAGTTTAAAAATAGAAGATAAATTTAAGCTTACCTCTTCTAAACTCAGCTGCAGATACTCAATAATCCTAAAAGGGTTGATTCGCCAAACAAACCGTTCAGTTGTTTGAGACTGTAAAAAGAAAAAATCAGATGAATGCCAGAGTATGACTTAACATTTAGGATTTTAACCACGACCTTCAAGGTTGAAGTCCTGTGCTCCTTTTAAGAAGCCAGATAGCAACACACACTTATTTGTCATGGATGTCCTTTTGCTCAGAATGAATTCGAATTAGAGCAACAACCCAAAAAGTGTAAAGAATGTTTTTATAATACTTATATACCCAAATTGATCAACAAGATTTACACAAATGTCTATTTAAACTGTAGGGCTTTCAGCTCAACATCAGACAATTTTACATTTTTCTTTAAGCCCAGAAAAATATCCGAAATAAGTGAAATGATGATATTTACACTGGAAAGGGAGTTCTCGTTTTCCCCCGCGCACTGAATTTCCTCTTCCTCCTCCTCCCTCACCAGTACATATTCGTACCCAGGGGAGAAGGAGGGGCTACGCGTGTCTGGCCTGGTCTCCATCACCCTGTCCTTCAGCCTGCACCCACAGTGCACAAGCCAGTCATCGTGCTTATCACATTTCACAAGGCTCAGGTCCTCCCTATCTCCCTCTACAGGCTCATCCGAGTAGCTGTCCGCCAGCGGGTCATAGCAAGGATCCCCTTGTCTCCTGGGTTTCTTTTTCTCCGGACTCCAAGACGCCGCCTCACACTCGGGCCGATCCGGCTGCCTGCTGTCTGAACTGCGACCAGCTGGTGAGGCTGGGGCTCCCAGCGCTCCGTTATTTCCCTGAGAGGTGCTGCCCGTTGTCTGTTCAAGGCCATTCCCCAGCCCAGCCCTGTTAGCCTCAGCCAGGTCCACTGGGTGTGTGTACTTCTCAAGGGCTTGATGAATGGATTCTTCATCCAGGCCCTGCTCACGCAAAATATCCTGGGCCCAATTTAAATGAAGCTGGTACCTGGAAAAACAATACAAACAGGAAAAAAAAATGTCTTTCTCACATTTAAAAAAGCAGTGATACTCCTATACTTTATTTTAATTTCCATATGAATTGGAATAATATTAAAACAGAGCAGGTCTGAATAATAATACCTTATTTTTTTTTACACACTCAAAATATACAGAATTAGAATCTTCTTTACCAGGTTACATTTAAGGCATCTAACAGTTTAAACTCCCACTCAAGAGAAAATAGTGCACAGAAAGGCCTTGTGGAAGTCCACCCACTTTCTAACCTCTTGTTCCAATTCAGGCAATGGGCAGAAGGGAGGGGACACCCTGTAGGGGGCGCCAGTCCATCACGAGGCAGACACAGACATGCACACAGTCATAGCCAGGGCAAATTTCCCAGAATCCAGTATGACTGGTAGGATACCGGAGCACTCAGGGGAACTCTACGCAGATAACACCCCTAGTCAAGAAGCAAACCCAGTACTCCAGCTCTGCGAGACAGCAAAGCTAACAACTGTGCCACCATGCCTCCCCCTTCTGAAGTCTAAAGTCTAAATTGTGTTTTATCTTTTGTTACTTCACACATACTATATATAATACATATACAGTACTGTATTATATTTTATGTACAGTTTGGACTGTCAACTACAGTCCTTCAGGGCCGGAATTCTATTGGCTATACATTTACATTTCAATTACAGACCAATGTCTACAAAAAAAGAGTATTTGAATTTATATGAAAAAGGTTTAATTAAGATTAGAGGTGAAATTAGAACTATATACTAGATACTCAGGCCCCTGTGCCCAGGACTTGGATACAGGTGGGTGGGATATACTAGAAATGGAGGAAAGGGGGAATTCATCATAATTTTATTATCATCTCTAAACATTTTTAGAATTCTTCTCAGCTTTTCAAGATTGTTGACACAAATGAAAGGAAAGCAATTTAAACTTACTTGGAGGAAGAAATTACAGGTAGACTTCTAGAGCCAAGATCTGTGAAGAACATACAACATAAAACAATTAACAGTAAGTTGGATTGCCTTCATTAGTTTAGACAGGGAAAATATCCTGTCAAAGTGCATTTAGGTGCCTGAAGAAGACCAAACATTGCATAAAAAACAATAACCAGATTTAATGCATGGTAAAAAGGTAACGAACTGTATTTTCAAAAGCACTGGGAACACCTCCAACTGTAGTGATGAGCAATTTTATTTTTTATTTTATTTTAAAGGGTTCTACCCTCACTTCATCTTGAGAAAATCTGAATGCCTGTTTGTAACTGAAATCGTTCACTAAAGTCACACAGGAGAGAATCAACCTCCCATCCCCAGGACAAAACTTACTCTGCCACTTGTCTGAAATGTTGTACTCAGGTCTGCTCCTTGATAAGATACCTTTCCCAAAATAACCCTACAAAACAAGCAGGAAACCATTTTTAGAAACCAATCTGATGAAAAAGTAATCAGAGAATATAAACATCGTACACACCTTTCCATATAAGGCTTGTATATCCTCGGGATCTCTCACAAGGACATGCTGGTTTACAATCTCAGCTCTGTAGATCCTGCATTCCTTATTTTGTCCTTTGTCTGCAGAAACTGTCACAGGGAATGGACCCGCATAGGACTCGTAAACCCTGGCTCGTCGTTTAGGCGCCTGAAAGACGGCTTCTGTCATCTCACAGTGCTTCTTGACTAGAGACCTAGTTCAATTCCCTTGCAGACTGATGTAGGATAACAGGAAATGAAAAAAGCAAACATTAAAGTGTTGCACAGGTTATTATTTACTTGGTGCTTTCATGATATGGAGAGCTCTAGAACACGTTTTCTTACGATACACATCAAAGCTACTTCCTTCTTATTTGAAAATAGTTGTAAGCTACTGTGTATACTGTACCTCACCAGTACGCAAGAATATAATTTATTTATTAACAGTTTTCACCAAGTTGAAATGATCTCATCAGAAGCAAAGCACAGACATTTCAATGGTTTTAAATGCATTTCTGCGAGTATTCTACTTAAAATATTTTTCCATTTTAAAATTTACGATTAAGCTGTGTTCCGCTTACAGCCAGTCATTGTATCCTCGTATCAGATGCAATGAATGAAACTGACAGACATCCGTAATTAATAAGCAAAAAATAACTGACTTTGTTCCTTGTACTAATACAAAAACACCGAAAACCCAATGCAGCACATTCTTACAGCTTCGTAAAGCTACAGTTAACTTACACGTTTTGTAAGCGGGTCCTCAGAAAAAAATACATACAGTACCAAACGTAACTTACTCTGCTACACACGTGAGAAATATGTGCTACACAACATTGTATCCGATCGGAAACGTGTAGTTCTGTAACTTGGTTCCTTTTTATAAAGCAATTTACTAACAAAAGTTTAAACAAAGGCCAACAATTTTAGCCCTTGGTAAGACAAACAGCAATACATTGGAAATGGGGGCCGTTTTTGGTGATACCTCTAGTCTAGAACACGTATGGTATTCTGATTTCCATTGTTTAAGGGATGCCTAAGTAATTGAAATACGCTACATACGAAGACACTTAAAATGTAGTTGTTAAAATTCACTCAGTATATATAAGCCACATACGTATAAACGAGTAAACTTATTTTATCACAGCTAATGTAAAAAGGAGTTTAAAGCACTTTGATTATTCCGTCAAGATACAGTTGTTACGTGACATATTCCGAAACACTGCGCCGCCTTGTGTTCGAATAAAGATTTATTCCAGAATTGCACAGAAGTATTTTGTAAAATCAGACTGTTTAAAAAAACATCAAATGCGCACGATAAAATAGAGGTTCTGTACAATAATGTACGGCTGTACTATGGTCTGCCTGACGTTTTAAAAAAAAGTCTGCAGTTTCAAACAAATCGAAAAAACGACGTTTATGTAGATCATATCTTCACATTACATATCTTAAGGAGTCTCATCTCAGTTTACTTAAGACATGAAGACATAAATTAGACTTAAATAATAAAAAAACATAATCACTAACACTAGGTTAGGGCGCCTTTATGGTTAAATGAAATTATATTTCGAATTTAGCTAAAGAGTGACCTGTGTACAGTAGTTTAACTGTTGTTGCAGGCTTTCGTGAGTCACCAAGGTGGGTACTGCAGTAGTTCAGTATGGATGAATTTAAAATACCTTGTGATCATTGGGGAAGATAAGCGCTGTGCAAAATAGGAGGAAATATTTTGTATATGGTTTTACCACTTGAGCGAGGACCATATGGGTAATACACGTTTCCTTTACATGACTTAATTCATAGCGCCTATTGCCTCAGCTTTCAAGAGACCTCCTGTTGATCTTGTGACCTGGGAAGTCGGAAATTGTACCAGACGCTTCGCTGAACGCGTGGTTAACTTTACTGTCGGCAGCCTGTCTCACCTAGCCCTCTGCAGTGAAGTGTTGGCGGTTTGTCAGCAGTGGGCAGATGTGATGGTGACTGGCATCTCTGCTGGTTTGAAAAAAAAAATGCGTTAATGAGCAAGTACAAAGTGTCACTTTCTTTGATAAATACCGCAAAAGAGAAGGGAAGTTTTGTTTTCCAATAATAGCACCAATGTCTCTCACGTAATAAAAAACCAGACAGTCAAGATGTATATATATTTAAAAGCAAAGGATGTAGATATTCAAATGTAAAAGCACTTTAGAAAATCTATTGTTCTTGTTACCTCCCGCTATATTATCGACAAGACGCTGTTCTATTTAGTTAGCTGAGGACTCCATTTCCATTTCCATTCTTTTAGAAAGTCCCAATCTTTTTTAAAATGTTTAAAACCTACCTTAAAGTCGACCTCAACCAACTTCAACATTCTTAATTTAAACTCATCGCTAAAACAATCATTTAGGAGGAACAAGGTCTAAACTATTTACGAATGTTCACCCACCGGCTCATTGCGAATGTCTTCGTCTGGTCCTGCCCGCTTGAAACTCCCCGTCAAGTCCTACTGTAGGTCTGCAGTTCGGATTGATCAATTAACTGTCGATGGATCTCCAATATCAGGCTACATCAGACCCTGCAGTTTTGCACAGCTGAGCGGTTATACTGTAGCTGCGCTTCAAAAGCAAGGCAAGACTCGGCCAAGCAGCTAAATCGCCTGCCCCGCTCTCGCCTCCCTCTTCGCCTATCCAGGGTCTGCTCTCGGTGTATTTGTCTCACATTTTCCAGCGGTACCATCTATATCTGCTACTGTACATGGTCTCATCTAAAGCACATTTACTATAGACAGGAACTCAATACTGTTTGCTGGAACACAACGTGTAGTCAAACTACGAGGCAGTAATTCACATCGTGGCGGTAAAAAGTATGTATCATTACATGCTCATCAGGTCCCGCTCGTACCTTTGAGCATGTTCGATGTCAGGTCAATTAACAGAAATGCTAATGTACAAAAAACACATTTATAATTATTTTTTTCAGTACAGATTTTTAGGTAGATGTATGCATAGTGTTGTGTATAGTTTGTATGTCCTATACCACTTCTTCCTCTTACTTGTGTCATTCTATGTCTGTATGAATAACTTTAAGTGAAAAGACAAGAATTGAAGTGTGCAGTGACCGCAAGTTGTGTTGATCGGTTTGTTTGTCATCACTAAGCCCTGTCTCTGCCCAGCTAGTGTACGAAAGAGCCAAAGAATTTGATTACTCAGCCTTGAAATAAATTGTTGTCTGACCTCCCATTTCACAAGAACAAGTTTATGATTTAAGAAATAGGAACCCCAACTAGAATCCTGCTGGGATATCAGGCTTTCATAACAGCCACAGGGAAAAACAAACAAATCATGGAGCTACCATCAGGCAGTAAACTGTGCTAAAAAACAGGTTCCAACATTTCATCTCAGCTCCTCATATGCTCTCGAAGATGAGGAATGCTTTCAAAGAAGGAGTTGTCATTTTGTTATGGCACCCTGCAGTGAATTGTGTATATGTTTTAATAGCAGTGATGTAAATCCAATGATTATATGAACATATTTTGTCTTTGTTTCTATTAGTTACAATAGGATTTTTGGCAATACAGATTTTGCTCTCGAAAATGCCATTTGAATTTCTTATATTAGGCTTGTTAGACTCCCAAAATGATTATACCTGTTTCTGTTTGTTTTTAATCAATCTAATGCTTTGTAATCCCCTGCTCTTGAACTGTTTTTTTTGTAAATTCATGTGGTGTCTGTGGACACAGTTTTACATCTGTCTGATATGCGTGTAATGTTTCACGTTATAAACATGGGAATTTTCTGCAAACCCATTTGGGTGCTTGAGATGAAAGGAAGACCATTTCTTAGTCATGTTTCTCTAAAAGCAGAAACTGTGTGTACCTCAGCTTTCCTTTCCTCTGTTTTTCCAGGCAGTGTGGGAGGCTGGGAGGCTGAACTGGGTTATTGTATTGAAGAGAAGTTCCTGTGGTGCTTTTGTGGCCATGGTGATACTTTCTTCAACTCCTTCACAAAGAAGCACCTAAAGCATACCTCAGGGGCTGTTCTACTGCCACAGACGGTAGCCACGTCAGAACAAATATTTAATGGATGTTGTGGAGGGTTTATACCACATGACAAACCAATACTAAACGTGCTAGCCCTGTTTGCTCTTTAAGAACACGTCATAGGTTTATTCCATGCTGAAAAGAGAAGAAAGAAAACACAACGTTTCGGCCGTGGAGCCTTCTTCAGGCTCCACGGCCGAAACGTTGTGTTTTCTGTCTTCTCTTTTCAGCATGGAATAAACCTACAGTATGACTTGTTCCTTTGCAGCCTACGCATGCTGACGCAGCTACCCACCTGAACTGTTCGCTCTTTGCTTTTTTAGTTATTTTATTAACCACTTCTACTAACCCATCTACTGTAAACTATTCTTTTAACTGATTGGAAAGAATTTCATGTACCTCATGTACAAAAATACAGAAAATACAGAAAAAAGAGAAATAAGCATCTGTCATGTAGATGTGTAACAACCTTTTATTAAGGTGATGCTAGTTCTTCATGCACAGCTTGGAATGCAGGAGATATGAGTAAGCACCGGAGAGAAGAATATAACTTAGTACTGCAGTTAATTACAACTATAAGGAGCGAGAAAAGGCATCTCAATTCCATGGTGACATGAAACTGAATCTTCTCAGCAGGCCTTAGTTTATTATCCCAAGTTATTTCTTTTTTGTTTGTTTGTTTTGAACATTTTTGGTTGGTATTTTCCATTTCACTCATACCCAAACTGGAATGTGCATTTCTTTCCTTCCATCCAGGCTTACAGCAATGGCTTCTGTGATGTAAAGGGACAAAAAGGCTCCTCCAAGCTGTGCACCCAGCAGAAAAATTCATTGTTTGACTATTCACAAGCTCCCCTGTGCCCAGTGGGAGAGCTGGCGGCGATGGCACTGTAAAGCTTGTTGATACCCCAAAAATTGCAGATGTGGCTGTTTCACCATGAGATCTCCAGACAAATAATCTCAACTACAACCCCGGCAGTGGTATGTCAATAGTGTGTTGCCACTTGACTTGGGGAAACTCGTCTACAGACGTTTCTCAGACAAAAACGTTTTTTTGCTTTGGTTAAACCAATCAGAAGTGTGGGAGGTTTGGGGGATCATTCTTGAATGGCTAAAATGGATGGATATATCAAAACTGTAGGACTGTTTAATTAAAAAAAAATGAGCAGAAATGCAAGATGCCCTTTTAATTTAAGACTTTATTGAAATTTAGAAATTCTTGCATGAAACTATGTCACATGTTGTACTTTTACCTACATTCCTTTGTAGCGAGAAAAAAAAAGGTCACATGACTTTTTGTACCTACAGCTCAGTGGTACATTTTTAGCTTCAGGCTGGGAGATATGCATTGTTCATGAACTGTTGCCTCACACACTGCAGACACACCTCTATTTCTGATTTCGTCATCAGTCATTTTAAACATTCAAACGTAAAAAGCACAAGAAGATGACAGTACAATGCTTAAAAAAGGCAGACAAATGTTTTTATAAGCAATGTCAGTATGCTTTATAGCTAAATTGTACAAATCATCAGTTGCAATAAACCATTTTTAAATAATCTTTAACAACTGCTGCTTTCAAGCTTTTGTCCAGATGATTTTGTATTCCAGATGTTTAAAAGTAAATGTTAATGAATCCTAATATAAATCTGCTTAGTTTTAACCACTTGAAGCAACATGTTTTCATATAAAGTTCATGCTATCCCCTCAGAAGACCATATTCACATTTTATATAGCATCATTTAAACAAAATTTTGTTTAACATTACTGAATATTCTACAAGGAATGGATTACTCTATATATCTAATTCTTTCTTCCTTTGAAGTTACATCAATGCTCCTGAAACAAAATGTAAGGCAAAGATCTAGGAAAATGTTGTATCTATTATTTAGGCCCTAAAAAGAGAAAAGCACATTTCAATAGTAGATAAAACATTAAATGAATATTAACAGTTCATGTAATGTTAAGCATTATTCTACATTTTGAGCAGGCACATTATATCAGCTAGAATATGGATAGAATCCCCCTGAGAAATATCTAGAGATCAGTTGCAAAGTTATAGAATTGTAGAAAATGAAGCTGTTTTATATTGCAAACGCACACAGTAAATCTTTTTTTTGTTTTTCAACGATTTCCAATGTGAAGTGTTGTTTAAGGTTACTCCTTTAAGTTTCTTTCATATACAGAAAAACTTCTGTGC
Source organism: Lepisosteus platostomus (assembly GCF_059453375.1). Lineage (NCBI taxonomy): Eukaryota > Metazoa > Chordata > Actinopteri > Semionotiformes > Lepisosteidae > Lepisosteus > Lepisosteus platostomus. The sequence goes on along the minus strand of NC_142616.1, from coordinate 63,675,677 downwards.
TTTTTTTATTGTTTGGCAGACTCTTCATAAAATCCTGGCAGGATAAGGTCATCTGAGAATTTGCGCTAACAAAGTAAGGATATGCTGACACGACATAACCCATTTAATCATCATCAACACATAAGTAACAGGCTCCGGTCCAGAATGCCCACCTGCCAACTTGCAACATTCTTTGTAAGAACCAATTAGCTCTCGCCTTTCTCTTTCCCACCCATGCCATTGGAGAATAGCCTGGGCTCGTTTTCAGTGCTTGAAGTTTACAAGATCCTGAAAGCCCTGAACCGATTCTAAATTAAAAAGCCGGTCTCATCCAAAATAAATCCAAAATCTTATATCAGTTCTGATGCAACTAACCTTAGAATCCCATTGGTTTTACATGACTGATTGGGTGTAACACAGCTCAGTGTCACATTCAGCAAATTAGACTCCAAGATAGAAAAATAAGATTTTTTGTGGTTTTCAACTTCTGAAAAACCAAACAGAATATACAACATATCCATATTAGACTTTCCATGAAAGTATAAGACAAATGGCTGAGAAAAAAACAAATTCCATCCTTCAGTTCCCGATTTTTAAGTTATTTGCTTTGTTTGGCACTTAACTTTGTACACATGATCTTCCATTATTTTCAGAATATTTCAATTACAATTTGTAATTATGTTAAACACCTCATAGACTTTTACTTAGGCCCTTTAGAAGCTTGTTGCATTAATCAGTACAAGCAACGCAGACTTGTCTGTTTTCTTTCCCACCTTTCAGAGAGTCAGATGATTCTCTTAAAAATGCTCATTTAAATCTGACAAAGCACCATATTTGTTCCATTCCAAGATGGAATCTGTTTAAAACCCCCAAAAATGTTAATTTTGATTTTTTATTGATCGATTTTGAGTGGAAGTCTTCAAAGGGATCTGAAAACAATACAATAGAGACCAGAGCTGTGTGGAAACTTAACACAGTCCAGTAATGTAGCACATTGCACTGTAGAATACAGCAGAATGCAAAAGACCCCACAATTGGACAAGGTTGAATTTAATATAGTTATCTTCCCGCCAGCCTCTCAAAATGGCAAATTCTTCCATTTTTGACATTAGCCTACTGAAAATATGATGAGAGAGGAAAGAGAAAGACGGATTTAGCATCAGATGGATCACATGTGTCAGCGATAATACAACATTATTTCATACTGGTGATGCGATGTGCTAACCAGTTCAACAGAGTTCAACTTTTGCAAGTCTAAAGGGATGTTTGGTATAATGTACAACTAGAGGATGGTGCAACCATGATAAAGCCTTTCAGCAGTGCTATGTCTGCTGGAGTGTGAAGAAAGCCTCACTTTGATGTAGTTCAATCTGCAGTGACATGGCAAAGACAATGACATGTGCTCATGCTCTGCTACTGAATTTGCTAAAGCAATTTTCTGAATTGTTAATGTTGACAAAGTCCATTTTAATATTAAGTAATACGTTTAGATTTTCAGATGGTGACCCATTCTGAATCTGCACTCTGGGTGAAATTTAACCTTCTAGGGCTGCAACTGCCTTGTGAAAGATGAGGGATGAAAGATTTAACCAAATTTAACCAAATTCTTACTCTTGTAGTAACTGATTAATAAGATGAGTAAATGTCATAGCTAGCAGACCTATCTGTTCCATCATAGGACACTGCGAGGGCACAGTAATCTGATTTCAGCTGAGCATATCAATATACTCGGTATTTTATATTCCTTGGTATTATTTTTTAAATCACTCCAAATTGTCTAAATAGTACTCTTTCTTTTGTGCCCAAAACAATTGCTCACTTGACACACTAAATTGGGGACTAGAGGAAATGTCAATATTGCTGTACCTCAACTGGGGCATTTTATCTTAGTGCTCTGAAGTAATGGAAGCATATCAGAATTATTAAGAACTCCTCACAACATTTAAAGGCAATTTATTCACATAAGTCCTCTTTCAAATTGAAAATAAAATAGCCACAAATTAGGCTGAAGCTGCATCAAGGTTTCCCACTTGGCTTCAAATGACAAAACATCTTTGTAAATTGGAAAGACAAACTGTACCTTGAGACTAAAACGTGAACTAAATTCATACATCATTTCCTTGTAATGATACCTTACATGCTTTGATCCATTTAATAAATTGTGAACAATAAAAAGAGCTCATCGTAAGACAGCAAATTAGAAAGAGACCATTTACAAGAAATTCTATGAAAACAGCTATACAGGTTATCTTCTATGAAAGCATGAAATTGAAGGATTTTCTACACAATGAGAGATTTGTAACGTACAAATATAAAAAAAGAAGAACCTTGTCAAAAAGAGGAGTAATGTTCAAAACCGTTGGTAACATATTTTGCCATGCAGCCAAAGTTTTTTTTAATTTTCATTAAGCAATGAAATATTTCCTTTCAACGATTAAAGATAAAAATAATATTCAGCATAAAATGTCTTTGTTCCTAGTTGTTTAACTTTCTTTGGTCAGTTTTCTGCTTTAATTTTACTTTTTTTTGCATAATCACATTTTCCTTTTTTTTTTATTCCAGTGATATGTTAAACATCACAGTATGTTTCCATGGGCTAAAGCTCTTTATATAAACATTTACATTTGAAATTGTTACTTCATATATGTTTAACTGTTTGCATTTTAAATTTTCTTTCACAAAGACCTTTTAAAAAAGCATGCATAAAGGCTATAGAATTGTAAAAATGCTAAATTATACATGTACTATATTTATCCAAGGTATAATCCAAAAAAGACGTTCTCATATATTCACAGTAAATTTTAAGACGTTTTTAAGTTTCCCTCACAGTGACATAGTGCAGCTTCTTTTTTTAAAAAAGGAAGCATTTAAAGAAACACTTCTTCATTGAGTTTCCAATTACTTTCAACATAATCTGTACTCAGAAATAACGTTTCTGATTCAGACAGTATCCCTAATTTATTTGCAATCCACACAGAATCCGAGAGAACAGAATGCTTACGGTTGTTCTGATTACTGTCTCTATTTGTCCAGAAAACACACAAAAAGGTGGATAAAACATTAGCTCAGTTTATAGTGGTGAGATGAAAAAAAAAATCAATCAAAACAAATTTACCATTTGTGCCTAAGGGAACATCAAGGCCAATGCTGTGAACCCTTTAGATAGTAACCTGAGAGAAACCTGCACCACTTGGCCTGGAAAAAGTGACCTTATTGTATTATTCACTCCATATACCCTGCAGAGTCTTGCTCTACCTAGGTGTGCCACTGAAGATAAAGCTGTGAATTCTGCTTTCTAATACAAGTCCTTTATTATTTCTTGCATAAGCGGGTGCAGGCACATGTCCACTTCGGTTTTCTTGAGGAGCTGCATCAAACGCACGTGATCTGTCACAATCTGACGGAGGTCCGTCATTTTCTGCAGCAGCTTGGCGAACAGCTGGAGGGATTCGGGATGGTTCAGTTTGAGCTGCAGTTCCAGTGCTTGCAGGACAGTGTCCTGTAGGTCTTCAATGGGCTTCACATTCACCAAACCCGGACGATCTGCAAGACCATAACACGTGGCTTTTAAAACATTATCACCGATAATTGTATTTGATGATAAGATTTGATAAGTGACTTCATTGTTGTTTAGCATACTGGAGCACTCCAAGTATAGGACCTTGCAGTAGGGTATAACAGCAGTGTCCCATTTTTAATGTGAAACTACAACCTTCCAGTTACACGTCCTCACCCCTACCCCTCACTGGTGCCTCATCAAAAATATGTCCTTTATTTTTTCTCGACAAAGAAAACACTACTTCTTCACCTGGAAACCTAGAAGAGCACACCAGCACTTTGAGAGTCACTGTAAGAGTAAACCTTTTCTGAGAGCAAGACAATCATTCAATTAGTTCAACAAATAGAGGTTATTTCCGTGCTGAAAATTAGAAACAAAACAGAAAAAAACCCCAATGGCTGTGGAGTTTCTTTAGGTGTGAGGAGAAGGGTAAACAGCTGAAATATGTTTGTTTTTTATATATCGCTACTTTCCCATGTTGAATTAACTTCTCCTTGTTTCTCTGCAGATGCAGCTTGCTATTCAAACTTTTTAAAGTTGTTTAATTTAATTTAATTATTGATTAATCACTAGTCCTGAATTTGATAACCCCTTCAGATAAAAATATACACTCTTCTGTGGTATTTTCTTTAAGTAAAGCCTTGATTTCAAGTTAATATTTTACAGACCTTTGTGTAGCTGGTATTTTAAATAATCTAGTGAACTAAGTTCAAGGACACAATTATATTTCCCAACACAAAAAACATTTAAGTTATCAATACATCCTCGGTGATAAAGCCTCTGTGGATATATTCAAAGATTATTTTTTTCTCGGAGCGTTGTCAAAGCCAAAGCCAAAACATACGATGTAGTCCCCATGATATAATGTTGAATAAAAACAGATACATTTTTAAAACGTTTGCATTCTAACATAGACTACAAATTCAATCAAGTTTGTAGCCTTGTAAATGTCTTCACTTAGTCTAAGACATTTTGAGCAATATGTTAGAGCAATATGACCACATGTCAAACTAAAGTGAAAGGCAGATATTGAGTCACATGCCGGCAGTGAAGCCAATAACAGCTAAAAGTTCAACACAAGCTGCAGTTGGATATTATCAGAAAGAGAATGCCCTGGGGCACTTTCTGGTTGGGCAATACACAGCGATCTGATTAGAATGTATGCAAGCAGCAGATGACTTGTTTCATTTCTGCAATGAAAAGAATGACTCAACAAATAGCAGTACTTCAAATCTGACTCCAAGGAGATCCCTGGGTCCCAACAAGGCTGCAGACACAAAGGGTGATCAGGACTGTATCTAGATTAGAAATCTTGACCGACTACTACTATTTCTGCTGCTACAGTGAAATTTAAAACTAGCATTAACATAATGCAAGATTATTCACAGACCTTAAAGACAAATGACACCTTTAAAGTTAGTGGGCTGAGGCTGTGAAATCTGATTTGATTTTCCACTCTTCCAGCACAATTTCATGCTCTTCATTTCCATTAGGCAAAGTTAGTCTGTACAGGCAGATTTGCCTAGGGTATATTATGTAATAAGTAAATCCTTCAAAAGTTCTGCATTTTTTGCTAAAGCAATGGCATTTGAAATCCTGATTCACTGCTTTTAAAGCAGATGTAATCTGTAACTATGGCTGAGCTTTTCTCACTGAGCATGAGAACCCAGAGTTACCATTTTGATTCCAGTTTTGCAATAACAGTGAATCTATATTCTCTGGCAAGAAAATTAACTTCTGTCACACATCGTCTGATCTTTGTATGACAAAGCTGTGATCTTTAATGGAAATATAACCTTCAAAATTAGCACCTGCCTTCTGCTGTACACAAAATAACTCACCTCCACTCAGGATGATCACGGCAAGAAAGAGTGCCATATCACTGTCATCCAGCTCAAGGGCATTGAACTTCACGGAGAAGTCAAACTTGGGCTCCATCATTTCGCAGAAGGGTTTCCGGAGGCTCTTGAGAAACTCCCGGGTCATGAAGATCTGTCCATAGGAGATCAGGGTTCCATCCTTGTTCATGAGAGAAGCCCACATGCTAATTAGAACTTCATGGACGCCATACTTTAGGAGAGTCACCTGGTCATTCAGGTCGAGGTTGATAAAACCCGGGATGCTCTTTGCAAACTCTGTGACCTCCCGGACAGCTTCCACCGAGCGGACCTGACAACGCTGGAAGAACCTCAGCTCTGCCTCGTCATTGGGCTCGTGGCTGAACCCCTGCTCCTGTCTATGCTCTAGGAGTGGGACCTGCTTGCAGTGTATCAGCTGTTCTCCAGCAGTGAGAGATTTCATATCGTGGATTACAAAAGGCTGTTGGAAAGACAAAGACAAACAGTTGCCGTTAGTTCTATCTTCCATCTATTCTAATTCGTTCAAGGCGTCGGAAGCTCACTTGTTGAAAATGTTACTTAACAGATTGTAAATGACATGTTAAGGTAGTTGAAGAGGTATACTTGAACAAACATATTTGAAGAGGACATTAAAAGGTGACCAGAGATGCAATTTGCATTTCAGACCTACAGTATATATAGCCATTGTTTGGTAATGAGATGGTTATTCTGGTAAGAGTTGTGACAAGTGAGGGCCTGTCTCTGAGGCACAGAACTGACAGCTCCCAACTGCTCTTCCCCTACATGACAATTTAAAATATACAGCCAATCAAATCTAGCCAGCATGTGTTTTGAAGGTGAGAATAAACTAGCACCTGGAAGCATGGCAGTTAGTGTAACACCTGAAGCACTAACTGTCTTGTCACCCTGTCAGTTCTAGTCACTTGTTATGAAAACAGGAAAAGAAAACAATTCTGTTCTGTCCTGAAGTACAGGTTCCGTTCTTTTGTAAAGCTATTCGTTTTAGGCCCCTATAAAATTCCTCCACGTAGTCAAGTTTAACTGTTACATCCCTCTGTGTAATATTAATAAACATACTAGGGAGGTACTTAATCCACCCTTACATGAAGTGTGATTTTTTGTCTTTCTGTTTCTGTCTGAAGATAAATTAAAATCTGTTGTATCCATTTCAAATCTCAAAATACCATCCTAGAAACATTATGTCTAAACTTAGTTTAACGTGCCAAATCACATCTAATATTTAGAAATATATTGGCAAAAACTAGTTATTATATAAAATATAATTAAATATAATTTTTATGAAAATAATTCTGACAGGTTGTTAACACAATCCTGCTGCCCATTTTGTCTTTGTCTTTAAAACAAACAGCTGTATGGTCTCATCTGCCCTATAACTTCAGGCTAGCTAGTCAAAACAAGCTTAAATAAAGGATATTTAACAGCCTTGGAGATATCACTTCCCAGAAATACACTTTATGATTATCATTGAATGCCTCTGTGTTTTAAAAACACAAAGCATCCTTTAAATAGTGAATACCCGTCTGCAACAACATGTCTTCTCGTTGAGGGAGAAGTGCAGGACAAGGCTATGCTTGAGCTGTCTTATGCTCAATAAAGTAACCAAGTGATGATCAAGTGATAATGTGGAATATCTTTACATCCACCGAAAGTCACTATAGGAATGCACTACATGGTCATGCAGTTACAAAACTGGAGAGCTCAGAAGCAATTAAAGCCACATTACAAGTTACTTATTAACCCTTAAGAACTGTATCTCTAAATATCATGATCAACCAGCACATGAGACAATTTCCAACAGAACTGCTCCCCATCTGAAGTCAAAACCGTCATCACAACAGGAAAGGACAAGTCCAGTTCTCAAGCTCTATTTCCTTTAGATTTCACAGGTGTATTTCAATTAGTAGTACTAAATAAAAACAGGTTATTTGACCTTTTCTAAGCTCATTTCAGCTGAGTAAGAAGAGGCTGAAAACCAGAATTCCCCCAGGGCTTTGAGGACTGCATTTTCCAGTCTCTGACTGTAAATATTGTATATTTAGGGAGTGTCAATATCATTAATCAAAGGCTCAATTAAAGTCACTCTGTGGAGTTACTACACTGCTGAGAAAGTAATGATAAACAACAATTATTTTGAATGTATTAATTCACTGCAATTCTTGTGTCTGAATACATAGTTTTTTAGGAGGGAGGATAATTCAAATAACTGCATAAAAAACTGATTTTCATTTTCCAAACAAATTATTAAACTATCTAATAATAATAATATACACATAAAACTGCGTTAGGCAAAGAGGGAAATTTTAAAATTATAAACCAAACTAACACAGTGGTCTAAAAGAAATAAAAATGGTATTATTTATGAACTTTTTGAACAGATATAATAATGAGCTATCCTGTATTCACATGCTATATGGATCCACAGTAGTTCAAGTAGGTAGCTGCGTCAGCATGCGTAGGCTGTCTCACTCCCAAAGAAGGCTCCACAGCCCAAACAGTTTTTTTTTCTCTTTTCAGCAAAGAATAAACCTTTACTTGTTCCTATATGGATCCATGTTCACTTTCTAACCAAACAAGTGTAGAAGTGCACTTCTGAAGCAGAAGTGATGAACCACTCACCGCGATGTCGCCTGTCTTTCCAGACAAGATGGCCCTTGCCTTTGCTTTGGTCAAAGGGAAGGACTTCAGATATGAGTCATACAAGTGTTTGGCAAGAGCTCTCAGGTCAGCAGACTCTGGGTTCATGTGGTCAGTATCCGAAGAGAATTCAGCCAAAAGCTTCTCTTTCTCGGCTTGGGGCATGCGACCAAAACGAATGGCTGAGGAACAAGAAAAAAAAAAAACATTGCAAAATTCCAAATGTCATTCATGACATCTCTTTATAGCAAATTCAACTGCCCTGCTCTCTTTGCTGGAATAAAAGCTTGGTGCACAAAATTAAAATAGTGTTTTCTCAGCTTGGTTACTACGCATCTAAAAGTAGAGTAATGTTTGTAGGATGGTAAAAAAAAATTACTATAAGTTGAAAGACAGAAACAGAGATGTTTCTTAGAAAGAGGGAGACACAACGGATTCAATCTCAGTAAAGAGTTTTATTTCTCCTCAATTGGAGCAATATAAAGTTCAATAAAACATCCTCCAACTGTCACCTGCATAAGATCTAGTCCTTGTTTTGTTTTGAAACAGACCTCTTCTCTCGAAATACATTTCAAGTCTGAGTCCTACACTAGAAAGGAAATGAGATTCTTGAAATACACTATACCACTATATGTTTTTTGCTTTTCAGAATCATTACCTGCAGAAGATAAAACATGCCCTGAGACTGAAGCATTTACTACAAGACTAGATGCCTGCATCTATTTAAATGTGCTTAATGTTTTATAAACTCCACACATAAAACCTTAAACGTGTATTGCAAAAAATGTTTGCATTTCTGGACATGGGTGGTGATAGCTGAAACATTCTGTTATCAGAAAGTAAATTGCATGTCTAATCCATTGAACTATAGGTTAAAAAAAGATCTATATCTATATCAATCTTTTTTTCAGAGCGTAGTTAGCCATGTTATTCATTTAAATTACTGACTGATTAGTTCAGGTGCAGAATGCCACCACCATTCTCAGATCCGTCACCACTTAACTGCCTCACACCTTTAATAAACTTTCTGTTTGTTACACTTCCTACTTCTGGGCCCCTGGCCAACAGCTCTGACACAGCATTTCAGTGTCAATGAAATCTCAGCAGCCCAGGGGCTGAGCACCTTATCAATGATTCATGAAAACACATCTAAAGTAAACCATCAGAAAACCCCAAACCACCACAGAATCTGTGAATTGTGAACTACTTTAGTTATCATAAAATTTGAGAAATAATGCTCACTAGCCTGATAAGATTCAGTTTTTCATGTCAAGAAATCATTCAGATAATTGTTATGGCTAGTTAAACCATATAACTCCTACTAATAAAGTAATACCTTTATCATCTTCAGATAGGGAATATTAGGTGATATTACAGTATGTGAAATAGGTCTTACTATGTTTTGGACTTTCAAATGATTGGGTAATGTTGTAAAATAGGTGTCTGTAAAACCAAAGCAAGATTTCAATGAACATTAGAAACATGAAAAGGCCCATCTAGCTCATTTTCGCACTTGATAGATTCAAGGATCTCATCCAGTGATTTCTTGAAAGAAGCCAGGGTACAGGCTTCAACAGAATGCCTGGATAGTAAGTTCCACGCTCCCACTACCCTGCTAGTAAAGAAATGCCACCTGAAAAATCAATAGATGTAATTTTCAATTATCCATATCATTATGTGAAATGCCAACAGTGTGTTGTGGTCTTTCGTCTTTCACAGATTTATTATTAATATTTTTATAGATTTTGTTTATGTATGTTTTCATTGCGTCACAAACATGTCTTGAAAGGAAGCCATTCGAAACGAGTGACCCAAGACCCCTTTTTGAGAGCGGGAACTATACAGCTATGCATTAAACCACACATAGGAAACTTCATTTTGTTAAAAAAAAAAACACACCCAGGATGGGTTCTTTTTTTTTCTTTTACATGTAAAGTCACTACCTTATATTTTTGAGTCTTGAAAGGTGTGAACGGAAACCGGGCAGCTGGCACATCAATTCGAAACAATGGCAGAGCTGCATTTCTGCAGAGCGCCACCTCGCCTACATGAGCTCTTATCTCTCTGCCAGACAACAGACACGAAGTGGACAACGGAGGCACTGCTTACCATTATGGGACATGCCGACCATAAGGCACTTCTGAAACCGACAATACTGACATTTGTTTCGGCTCTTTTTGTGAATACGGCAATTTAGATCGCATCGGTCGTAAACCAGCTTCAACCGTATCGTTCTACGGAAGAAGCCCTAGAAAAAGTTAAAAAAACATATATATTAAAACAAGACAATGGGATGTGTATCGAGCCAAATTCTATATCCTGTGATCTTCAGACCTGTGTCTTCATATTGAAAGGGAATGTTTTCATTTCTTTTTCTCCATTACATCTCACTAGGTTGTAGCCAAGAGCTCTAGATGACAAGTGACTGAGTAAACTGAGATTAGTCTGAAATATACAGATAGCATAAAGACACAATATTGTTTTCTTGAAAAAAGGGATATATACTAGTTCCGTTCTGTATATTTCTTTGATTTCCACCAGGCTTGATTATCACCTGAGCCCAATTAATTCTCTCCCTAATGAGGACATTTAGTGCTTATGCAATGATTCAAATTTACATGAATGTGTCGCAGTAAGTCAAGGGTGATTAATTATTCAGAGACACACAACAAAACATATAATCAATAGCTAAAATGGACATATTTTATTTTTCTTAAAACACACATACATAAATAAAGTGTTACATTTCTTTTTATACATTGTATATTTTTGGAATGGGGAAAGTAAAAGACATGGCTCTTCATCAAAATCCTGCATGATTTCTGACATTTCTGGAAAAGATGGCTAAATATAAGCCCACTTAAAAGAAGTTACGTCAACATTGTGACAAAAATTGTACACTTTAAAGGACTTGCTTTTCACAGTATTCATCTTATACGTGAAAGCTTAGTGGACACATTTTAGTTTCTGTAACAGCACAAGAAATATTTAGCCAGAAATTTATTTTAAAACTGCTACAAGTAATGGAAATGTGGGCTGGGTCAGGGTGAGGAGACTGAATGCCCTCCCTTTTTCCTTTCATATAATGTTGTCATCTCAGTTTTGAAATTCGACTAATAATACAAATTTTCTGTGAGGTAATTTGGAAACTCAGTATCTACTTGTGGTTAATGTGACAGACAGTACACAGATAGGAAGACACTTCGAGCTTGGCGAGTCTTCATTTCAAATAAAGACTTTTGTGTACTCTTACAGCACATCAGTGAAGCAAAGAACAAGCACACTGTTAATTTCCTATCTGTGAGCAGACTTCATGAGATTCTAAATTAGCATAAGAAAGAATTTTCCTATGTCATGTATTATTTTTAAATTTGAATATAATCCAGATTGGAAAAAAAACCCTCAAATCTAATATATCTGATAAAGTGATATATTGTAGACGTATATAAACAGCAAGAAAAGTGATTCCCCTTTAAAAACTGCTTATCCATACCACATAAGAGAATACCATAACGGTGAAGAAACAATAATTTCGTGCCATCATGGTACCAAATGTTTTTGATTTATTACTGTTAAGTAAAAGATAAAGGACATACAATTCCAGAAACCTAGTTAATAATTAAGCCACACTGGGAACTTCAAAGAAATAAAACACTGAACTGGATGACACTGCAAAGAGAAGAGAAGGTCCTACATTTTAACAGCTGCAGCTTGTTGGGAGGACTAACCCATACCTTGCACCCTTCACAAGCATGAACTCCATAGTGGAAACCAGATGCTTTGTCGCCACAGACTCTGCACTCAATGTTGAGCATCGAGTTGGCGTTGTCTTCAAGAAGCTTCGAGTATGGCTGGCCTTTCTCAGAGTACTGAGGAGGAGAATGTGGTTCCATCTTTATTGTATCTGAAAAAAAGAAAACACAATATAAGGAATTATCATTTGTAAAAAAGGGTTTGAACTTGACACTAACCTGTCTTTTAAAGGAATTAGAACACTATTTTCCTATGGCTCTAGCTGCTTCACATCCACAAGTAATGTTTGAAGCGGCTGAGGGTAGAACAAACCCAGCTTTTGGGATTCATCTAAATAATAATATGTCATGGTAGCCCTGTGGTCCACTGTAGTAAAGCACAGTAAAGAAATTAAAACCACTGTAAATCATAGCAAAAATAAGGTAAAACCGCAGTAAAACTGTGAAAATAATATTATAAATTACACAAGGGACAACTTTCTAAAAGTAATTTTGGGTAACAGCCTTGTGGACTTTACAACCTAAATCATAATCAACCGAATCAAAATGGCTAAAGTTAAAGTGATAATAATAAAATACGTGCATACTTGGGTTTTCATTCATTTTGAAATCATACATGTAGTCGAATTGCGCCAGGTCTTCACTTGGGAGAGGGCTGGTTTCATAAGCAAGGCTGGAGATGCTGGAATAGTCCACTGTTGTGAAGGGTTTCATGTCAAAAGACTGGGAGCTGTCATCCAGGTCTGCCAGATCCACTGCATTCAGTCCAAAATTCATGGGCCAAACTGGCATCTGTGTGTCAACCATAGCTGGAAATCAGAAACAAAAAAAAAAAAACATCACTGAGCGCTTGAGGACACAGTGCAGTTCATTTGTACAGTTTGAACACGGAACAGTTTTGTATTTTCAAGGGGATCATTTTTAAGGAACGTTAATGACATGGGCCGTATCTGATTAATGTGGTATACGATTCAGAATGTTTTGTAGTATTATTACAAATCTGAAAAGGTTGTGTTGAAATCTATTTTTATGGACTCCATTAGGACTACTTAAAGTTTTTTTTTACTTATTAAAATTGATTTCTATAAATATATCAGTGGGCTACAGTGTCCATTGACAAGGCACGCATTAAAGCAAATGGTAAATTAACCTTAGAAATATATTTGAACAGACAAACTAAACTTAGTATATTAGTATAAATAAGGTGTTAATTGTAAAACAATGTTTGTGGAAATTCCCCTTCATTTTAGAGCATGAAGCGATTTCTATGATGAAATACGGGTATAGACCTTTTCCACAAATTTGATGTAGGCAAAGTCATCATGAAGACTGCTTGTTATTTGCATGATACAGTATGTGAATACAAGATTTTTTAATTAGGAGCAACACTGCCCATTGGTTTAATTTGGTAGCTGACACTTGATGCCGCATTGTGCTAAACTGTTAACTTTATAACTCCACTGAAAACACCATGCAGAGTAAAAATGATGCAAAAGCAAATTAATCTGAACGATAGGAAATAACTGTCATGCTGCAGAAATACTGTGACCAGCTCACAGTGGGGTTACTGAGCAATGTCTTAAGGCCTTATCACTGGGGAAAGGAAGAATTTCTAGAAGAATCTTGTGACAAACAGAAGAAAAAGAACATTTCTTATCTTAATGAGAAGATACAATCTCTAAAAGTGGAAGCCCAATAACCACTATTAGAATAACTGCCAGGTATTTAATAGATGTGAAGTTTTAAAAAATGTATTTTAATAACAAACAATTAAGAAAGTTAATTAAGAAAGCTGTTAATAAGAATCAGAAACAGAATCCTTAAGTTCAAAGAATGCACTCTGAAATCCAGCACAGAGTGTGCTCTGAACTAAAACAAAGATATTAGATAACAAAGTGAACTCTAACTTGGTTGAACTTTTATATGAACTAACAATCAGAATGTGCAATAACCCAGTTTAAAGGAACTCAGATGACCTTCAGGTAAATTTATATAATCAAGGCCATCAGTTATTTCAGTTATGTCCACATAATGATCTTAATAAGAGAGTTACCTGGTATCTCTCCACATTACACATGTTTAAAAGCACATTCGTAGATTCTCAATGTGGAGAACACTTGGTCACTGGAACATTAAAGCTTTGTAAATGATATAAGCTGATAGATGGCCTACACTATTCATATTTCTCAAAGTTCCATGTACCTTTATAGTGAACATGAAAATAAAAAGTATTTAATTTATAGTCATGTATTTAACAGTGGTTATGCAATAGAACTGTTTTGTTATACATATGTGAAAAAGAAAAAGTAAATATATTTCACCTTTTATACATACTGTATATTTTATACTTCTGTTGTGTGATCTTATTAATGCAAAAGTACCTTTTTATGATACAGTATATAAAGCATTTTTCAAGAGACTTCATAACTAATAATAACAACGTTTTAAAAGCTGCTTGGAGCCAAATTAGTATCTAATTTCCTCGGTGTGACAGAAAAATGAATTGAGCTTCTTATAACGTTAATTTGGATATAATCTATTTTCATTTAAAAAAAAAATTTTCTGGAAGTGCTTATTTAAATCACTTACATTTCCTTTGCCGGTATTTTATACAAATTCCTCAATCAGTGAGTTTCCTCTTAAATTGACTTGTTATAATACAGCCCCCGCCCCTGGCCATAAGAAAAGACACATTTTCCAAAGAACATTCTATGAGGAAAGTAGTGGGCAGTGGACTAAAAATAGCAGAGGTTAAGACTTTGTTTCCATACAATCGATGTCCATTTTGAAATTAGGAAAACAAGCTCCTTGCAGGGGGACCTTTGCTCTGGTTGGCGAGGTCCAGAAATATTGGAGCCAAACTCCCCCCCAGTCACATCAGTGGCTGAATCACACATTAATGACTTGTTTTTCAGATATGGACTCACTGATCTGATGATGAAACATTTAAGCAACACTTATTCTTAGCAGCTTTTATATTTCAGCCAAATTTCTCAAATCCATGTCACATCTGCCCACAGTGCGAATGAAGAGAATTTCTGTTTTTAGTTTCAATGACAGTGAACAAATTAAAACCTGAAATGAATCATAGAGGAAACAGTGCATTGGAATTATGTAATATTATTACGTGATAAATGTATAAGTTGACAGAAAGCATATTAACAAAAGGCCCTGAAAGCAAAGTGGACCAACCCTTTTAAAATACATTCTCTGTCCTTCAATCAAGTCTAATCTTGCATGAAACACCATTAAGTGATTTATATACCAATTTTGCTATACCAGCCTTCATACAAGTACAGAACTAATATTCTGATTTTTCCTTTAGTAAGAGCTATAGCATATAGCTATAGCATTTAAGGTGATGACTAACCTACTTTTTTATTGGCCAAATCCTATTTCTGGATTCTGTTTTACAAAAGCCAGCTGTAGTTTTATGAAGAGCAATTTATGGCGAGTGAAATACTGTATGCAATTATCTCCGTTGGGAGGTTTCTTGCAAAACACAATGCAATGTTATTCATTCATATTTCTTAACAACACTTCACATCCTGTCAGAAAACCTTGGAGACTTATTTGTGAACAGCAAAAGGCAGCTTTCCTAAATGTTTACCGGATTATCTTTATGTCTTTACATTATACAACACATACTTGAAAACACAAAGGAGTAGACAGATGATGTCTTAAGAAAATGTATAAATTCTGTTGAGTCCTGGCGTTACAAACACATGTTGAAATACATATGTTTAAAAGGGAATTAGTCCAAAAATGTAGTGACTTGACCCAGATTAAATAACTCAGCATAAACTTGTCATGTGAAATACTAAATAAATGCATTAACTTGTTTTAGACACAATCAAATATTTTTTCTTTTCATAGTCCAAAATAAAGAAGACCTTATTTTTGTCAACTAAATACAAACTCCCAATATTGTCCTCTCTCCAGTAACAAAATAACTTTATGACTATGACACAATCAACCAGATTAACATTCATTAAATATATCTTAAATGTTGAACTCACTTATACAAGAAAATAGTTTAAACATTGTACAAGTTACCAATCATTTAAAATACACACAAAAAACTGACACACTGTATATATCCATTCATCCATCCATTTTCTAACTGCTTTATCTAATACTGGGTCACAGGGGAACCACAGCCTATCCCAGCAAGCAGTGGACACAAGCAGGATATTTCTTACATGTATACTGTATATGTAGTTAAAAACACAAGAGAAAATGACAAAATTGTAAAAAAAGAACCCAAACGTTTTAAGCTTCTTCTTAGGAAATAGAATGTAAGCCAAAATTGAGGACATACTTTGCATTCTGCATTTCTTTCTAGAGGAGTGAAATACCAAAACAATCATACCACAAGTTTGCTTCCTAATTCTATGACAAAAATCAGATACCATTTCATTCATTGTGTTCTCTATCTCACCTGTGAATTGAACATCGTTATAACAATACTGTTTGTAAGATTTACTAAGTAAGTTTAAGTACAATCACATACTAAATACAATAATGTAGAGACTAGTAATGTTGAATGGTGAACCCTTTCTAAAGCACTTTAGAAACTTTCTAAAGTAAAAGTAATAGAGGAATGTATTTCTTTGCATCCAATCATCACCAGAAAGGATACACCCACAATAAGATGACGGTACTAAAACCATGCAGGGTTTCTAAGCACACTGGATAAAAAATGTATAATTCTGCAACTCTGGAGAAATGTTGGAGAACAGGTAACACTAAAATGAAATGTGGTATGTTTTGCCAGGGTAAGTGCACTTACAGCGAATTCAGAAAAAGCTTGAGTTTTATAACTACGTCATTGGAAAGGAACAATAAATCTGTCAACACCTACATAGCTATGGAGAAAAAAAGTACTAAACTTCTTTGTTAAAAGGAACCAGACAATTAAGCCACCACTGTAGAATTAATGGATCCAATATCATGTACTATTCACAAAAAAAGTGTTACGACCATAATTCACACAAACTCACATACTGTAAAATGACTTTGAAATGTGTAGAAATTTGAAATAACTTTGAAATAAGAAATATGAAATGTGCAGAAATCAGTGTCTAGCCCCATGCTCCTAAAACTTTCCATTTACAATAGAAAGCTCCACACATAATGGCTGTCCATAGTCGGTGAGAAATACTGGATAATTAAATCATGATTTAGTTGTCAATAGGCAGTTTTTGTTTTCTTCCAGTTCACAACAAAATACATCTTTCACTTTATAAAACACACCATACTAAATTGCGGGTGTGAATAAGTTCACTAATAAATCATCCTGATGTAACACTGTATTTAGATACAGGATATCACCAGCCACTGTATTTAGCAGATCATGAGCAGAGCAAATCTCTCCTTTATTCAAAGGCAGACTGGCCACACTTGAGAGAGGTAGGTCAATCACAGAATCACAGTTCAGATGAATTGCTCAACACTCCTGTTATCCCACTGTAAAAATACTTGTATAGTATTCGTACAGGTGCTTGGAAATGCACATACTGTACATGGCACGTTAGGAAAAATGATAGAAGAAAACTTACCCTGCTTCAGTGTCTTCTTACATTATGCCTTCAGTACAAAAGCAAGAGCTACCATCTTTGTACAGAACAGGGCTAACACTGGTGCAACCTGTTTGACCACATTCAGCAATATCTTGAAAAAGGATAAGTCATCCTAGAAATATGACTAAACAAGCAGCTAGCCCAATCTTCACAACAACCTTTATTTATGGTTGTTTGGATCTCCTAACTCTGTAACTCTCTTCTTGGAACTAGAAAACTTTACAATTTAGTATATCTTCTTGTCAGTTGTATTGTAATCATTATAGCTTCTACAACAAAAAGAAGCTACATCAGAAAATACCTGAATAATTTCTGAGTTTCACCGACTTGTCTGCTTTGATTTAATCAATTTAATCCTTGACTAATGCATAGATATTTAAGATTTGAGTGAAAACTACATTATCTTCAGAGATAGTATTATATTTACATTTCTGATGCTATGCCACAGAAATCCTGGTCTGAATTAACTTCATGGCCAGGAGACAAGGCTGACAGAAATGTTTGGGAATGGATACTGTAAGAAGGATATTTTACATTTGCGCATACTTTATGACTGTTAGAACTTTAAATGTTGTAGTTCCATACAGAGATAGGCCTATTTTCCCAAATAAATGTCTTATATAAAGCTGTGTGACACTCCTGAGTGCCTGTCTGATGGAAATCCTTGAACAGTTAGTTCAAAAACAGATTGTTTGCAGGGAAACTAGGACAAGTGCCACTGAAAAGGCTATTACGTATCCGTCCTGGAGATGCCTTTATTGTGTGACAATGTTTTTTCACAAACATGTCTGGAGAACATGAATGTAATAATCAAAGCGTACAATGCAATGGAGTCATTTACACTTTCCAAAGGGAAGATAAGATTTTTAAAGAAGAATGCAGGAAGGGTTCCAAACAAGAGGTCACCATTTACTCCAGCTACTTCTGCTAACAGCAGATCTAAATCTCCAAACCTCCAAATGGGTTGTGGGAGTCTGGAACAAGATCCTGAGCCTTGCTGTGGATGCCAAGACCTAGTCTTCTTTCCAAAAAATTCCCGATTGAGATCCTCAGTTTAATTAGCTACTAGCAACTAAATGGGCAGAAAGGGCCAACTACAACCTTTCTCATATCCTTATCACAGCCACCTGTTTCTAAGACATGAAGAACCGGAATTATGTTTGAAGTGTCATAGAAAGAGGAATATCAAGATAAAAGGGTAGGGATCTTTTTTAGTTTCTGGTTGATTTATCACATTTACATTTTCAATACTGGCACCATGGTAGCATGACAGTTAGCACAACTGTTAAATTTTAGTGGCAATTGTAAACGATCCCTTTCTGGGGGAATGTTTAGGGGGATTTCATACTTGGGGGTTTGTTCCCAGTATTAGTAGTGAGACTGTGAAGAAAACGGAACCGAATGATCGTCATCACCGGAATGGCCTCTTATCATTGGTGACTGTCCTGAAAAAAAAACAATGTACAGATTTTCCACATGGATATGCGAAAGTCAGATGTATACAATAAAATAACTGGCTACAAATGGCATACATATTATCACCTCTTTTAATCCAAGAAGAAACAATGAATAAAGGGAACTAGATAACAATGTCTAGATAACAATTTAAGAAACACCTACACAATTCTCAAGATTCTTCCAAAATATGACCAGGGCTTACTATGAAGAACACCCTGTATTGCACTGTACGCTATTGTGCAATCAGAACTAGAATACTTCTTGCAAGCTGTCTAGACACATAAAATTATCAAATGCGTAAAGAAAAAAAGATATGATAAACGGAGTCAACTTTGAGAATATCTTTACAGTTTGACATCTTTACAAAAAAATAACTTTCAGTGAGAAAAAGTATATTTGTACTGTACTTCACAGATGAACACAAATCAATCGTTTCAAAATCATATGGTGCAGAATAAGTTTTATATGTAAAAATTGTCCAGCTTCCTGACATACACCTCTGCTTTTTCAATCATTTCATCTACAGTGGAAAGCCCAGAGAAAACACTGAGGCGCTGAGTAAGAAACCTCAAAACCAATAGCAGGGTTTTGCCTCTTGAACAGAAGAGGCTGTGAACTCCTGACCCTGGCAGCAGTTTGTTTCTTTGCCCAGGTTAGTTCATAGCGCAACCTTTCAAAATTTCTACATTTTGAAAAATGATACATTTCTGTATACCAGGCTAGTTCAGATTTAGGTCATCGCTGAAACACGACGGTAGGCTTTTGAAATAACCTCCTTCTTCGATCAGCAGGGTGGTACAAAATGTGAAGCTGATGGAAAACCCCCCAAGTTTATTGCATTTTCCAAATTAATATCTTATCTAATTTGAATCATTTACCAAATCAGACATTTCTTCCCTTAAATTGTTAGTATTCCACGTAGGAGCTGAAATAATATTTTAATAGCAACAGACATAAACTACTTGAGAGTTTTGTTTGCTTGTTAAAGAATAGACATATTTCATATTTCAATACATAGACACTTTCCACTAACAGATATTTCTTATTGATCCTTATTGATCCTGAGATGAGATCTGATCTAAGGGAGAGCTGTGACACACCCGCCCTGCTGGACCAGAATTGGACAATTTTAGGTGTTATAGGTTTTAGCAAACTTATACAATTTCTAAAACTTCACAAATATATTTTCCATGGCTAATTCAAGAGCCGTTACAGTCGTGTGAAAAGTTTCTTTTTTGCTTTTGTTATACTAGTTTATAATAGTTTCCTTTTCCCTCCACATTTTGGATGTTTTGAAATGCCGACTGGCAGAACTTATGCTGATGCTGATGCTAGGGAACCAATTCACTAACACTTCATGAAAAATAAAAAAAGACGAGGGTCAGCACTCACCATACACTGTTTTAAAAAGCTGTGACATCTGGCATCCAAAATTTATGATTTTTCCATTGAGGTGGTTGCGATGAACTTTTGACTTTTAGCAAGTGGGTAATGCCCTTGGTGGATTTGCCCAATTAGTAGGAACTAAAACACACATTTTCCGCTTTTGACACAACATAACCTTAGCAAAAGTGCAGACAGCTAACAATCATGTGGCCTCAGTGTGGAGTATTAGTAAACGCAGATGACTTCCTGTTGCTTCATTCCTACTTACAGACACTCAGTTGCACTTCTCTTGATGGGGGACAGATAATGTTTTTTGTTGTGAGTTTTTTTGTCTTGCCAATATCCTGCAGTTGTTTTACGTAGAACTGGGTGGTTTCATATGAAAGCAAACTTTGGTACTATTACTATGTATATAAAATAAAATAAAAAACAGTCTGAATGTTAACTAAGCACTATTTGAACAAGATTTACAATTTTGTGTCCCTGAAAATAATATATTCTGAAATGTTTAATGAATATCTGAAATTAAACTTATGTGAATGTGTTTCGATCAATTACATCCACCCATTATCTAAAAACTGCTTATTCCTGGTAAGAGTCATGGGAATCTATCACAGAAGCACGTGGTTCCAGTTGGAAGTTAAAAAATACTGGAATTTTAAGACCAAAAAACAATACAATTACTATTTTATTATGAGGAAAAATTGCTTTACAGTGATGAAAAACACATAAAGTAAGATATTTCATGACATTATTAAGCAGTGGATCAAAGTTTGTACTGAAATTAGCTTATGACATAGAGTCATAAGCAATTTCGAAAGAACATCTCTAAAAAACAGAAAAAAGGTTAGAAAATTAATTTTCTTTGAATCCATTAATTCTACCACATGAATCAGACCACCTGGTTAGACTGCAGGTTAGCACAAAATGTATTTTTTATTTTTTCCCAATGCTAACCCAGAGCTTTACAAGATGTGGGTCAAGATGTGGCATAAAACATATTATGGGTCCACGTGCAACAAAATTGCATCATGTTCAAAAGATGAAATCTTAGTCATGGTAAAGCTGTGATTCAAACATAGTAGTACTGTACGTGTTTGGCTAAAATGAAGAATATCAACACGAAGTGGGCAAATAAACTCAAATAAGTTACTATGGCACTCCAATATTTGAAATGATTATATGATAGGGCACGCAAGACAACTTGTAGAAGTCTGTTATACCACAAAGGAAGTCAGAATAGGAGCTGTGTAGAACCTTAATGACAAGAGGTGAACTCAACTCTCGGTTGAGTGCTACAGAAAGGCATTTAAACTAATGATATTCTGAGAATAAGCATGAATGTACATACACCAGTATTTATTTTAACACATATGGTGAGAATAAATTGAGCTGCAGATACATAAGATCAATTTTAAGGTATAAATTCAAAACCTATGTTATCTCTATGAGAAGATATCATTCTTTACGAGATAGCACTCTTGGGATTCCACAAGTCTTACTGGAATTTTTTCAATAACACACTTCTGGCAAGTGCTGCACATCCCAAAATCTTTATTGTCCAGCTCCCTGGGAATTTGATTTTGCACAATATATAACGACATAACCTTTTGCCTAATTTCTTTTAATAGGAACAAGTTAACGGCCGATTACTCCTTTGGGAGCAGCTGAGTTTCCTTCGCGGATAAGGAACAGAACCACAACAGTCAAGGACTTTACTCATCTCGGATGCTGCAAGCCTGCAGAAGGAGTCGACACCACTCCTCAATGTATATTAGGAAAGGCAGGAGCTGAGTGGTTAAAATAATGATGTACAGTATGGAAATGCCATTTACCACAAGCTGCCACCCCCATTAAAGGAACATTTGTGGTACTTAGGGTTTTGACTCGAGCTGTTAAGTGTTTGTTGGGATTTTCTTAGGTAAAATTTTAGTTCTGAAGACCCCTCCCAAAAGTGTGCAAAAGGGCTTACCCCCTATCCAGACTGGAAGTTGTTAACCTGGAAAGCTCACCTCCCCTCACTCTTGAAGAGCCAGCTCTGAATGGGATCAGTTTACGGGGTTTTTTTTCTATGGCTTTTTTCTGCTTTGTTCCCTATTGTTTTCATTTTAAACAGGAAGGCCATGTTTACTCGCCTTACAGGCACACACCTCCTGAGGTGAAGAACAAGGCTGTAATCAAGAGAAAATAAAACTCGTAGCTCATTATGATGTAATGCTATGGCGAGCCCTTGAATTTTAGACTACACGATTGCTTCTAAAGCACGGACGTGGAAATGCCTTCGAAAGATTAACATGAGGATTTTCAATGTTTTTCAGTGCCAAATATGCTCCCCATTTTCCGAAAGCATAAAATTAAAGTACAAACCTAGTGACAGGAAATGTAGATATGAATATTAGAATTGAAATGAGATTATATGAACACCTACAGAATGTGCAAACAGCAGATGACAAATCCAGACTGATTCCTAAGAATGTTGTGCTCAGTCATGTAATGGGATTATAATATGTGAACACTAGGTACCTTAAAAATATGATGGAATCTGGTTCACAGTTTCACAAAATGAGCTGGACTTTATTATATGAGGAGTACGGTTTACACTACAGCTAAAGTTTCTAATATGTTTTCTAATACGTTTTCTAATATGTGTTTTAACTCAGCTATAAGCCTATATATCCAAATTTTACAATCTGAAAAAATCACCTTAATTAAAAGTGCCATTCACTGCACCTTTGGGTTTAGGCATTAAAACACCATTTGGAGTCTTTTGTTTGAATTTTAGAATCACCTATTTTTACTTTACCTGATTCAGCTAATGGCTATGAACCCCGCAACCTCACATGGAAGAATGAGGAAGTGTATGAAGACTCCTCTTACCTTTCTGCCTTCAAGGCCTTCCACTCTTCACTGGCTACGGAACCCCAATTACATGACAGCACCTCCCCCAGAGCACCCAGGAAATCTCGGGGGTTGCTGGGACCCGAGAGAACCCCAGTTTACTAATCCCACCCCTTTTTTTTCCGTGGTGCTCAGCCAGATCTGGCGCAAACACTAAGGGGAAATCTCAGTCACCATCAGTTAGCGACCCAGGACTGAACCCCTGAAGCTTACATCACAGAGGTCAACCTGCTCTCAGGTGACAACATCTTTGCAGGTTGAAGCCTACAATTCTGAATATCAGTACAAGTCGGACACTTATTCATATGCTAAAAAAGCACAGAAAAAACCCCACATGCACTGTGCAAGGTTCCTTCACCGTTTTGGGGGTATTTTAAGATAAGATAAGATCACTTTATTGGCCATATACAATTTCTTGTTTTAAGAATTTGTCTTTTCGCATTCCCCAACTTGCTCTCCATGAGACACACAGACAGGGAGAGAAGCTTGGGGTCAGAGCGCAGGGTCAGCCATTTATATGGTGCCCCTGGAGCAGCTGGGGTTAAGGACCTTGCTTCTAGCCACAGGCACAGATCCTTAGCCACAGAGCTACATTTTTTACATAAATCTAAATTGTACAGAGGACATGGAGTGCAGCCTCATAACATAAGGTGCAAACTGATGACATATTTTACGAAAAGCAGGAAGAAGCGATTGCACTTTTTTCGATACACCACTCATTATGCCTGTTTGGTCACAGGCTATTCTACCTGCAGGGAGGCTGTTTATTCATGGAGGCTCAGAAAGTTGCGTGTGAGCAGGAACATGATGTGACAAAGACCCAGAGGCCCCATTAGGCACTTTCTAATCAGTGATTTGCTGCTGCTGACACACCTTCCATTTATTGGTGAAGTTCAAAGTCCTTCAAACAGATGCACATCTCTTCGAATGAAGTCTACCACTACTGGGTCTCCTGTACATTTGTATGCTTACATAACAAATACAGACTGTGATATAAGGTATTTAATATACTGTACAATGGATCTAATACAATCCAATGTTTGAGAGAATGTTTACCTGCCGTTTCCAGGTTGTGCCACCTTAAGCAGAGAACTCGTTTGTAACAAGTTTCCAATTCAATACTATTACATACATAAGATACACAGACACTAGTCTAACATGTATAAATGAACATAACGCTGTTATGTCACAAAATATACTGTCAATCCAGGACATCTGTTTAAAATCCCTGTGATGCACCTACAGTAGTTCTGTATGTAACAAGTAGCGGCCATTCATAGGTAATATGGGAAGTCAAATGAACTTGAAGTAACTAGATTAGTTCATACGCAATTATAATAAAATATTGTAAATGCAATTCTTTAACTTCGCTTTTTATGTGTACTTAGAATATAGATGAATTGAACTATGATGTAATGATGCCATATGTCATCCAAACATTTCTAAAAATGTATAATGTTTCCAAAGTTAAAGGGAAAATTGAACAGAAACAGTGAACGTATGGGTATGTTTATGAAATATATGTCTTACTTCAAAGTATGACCAGATACCTTATAACACAATATGTCTATAATGAATAACATATCTTAATTTAGAGAGTAATTGTATAAAATGAAGGGCAACAATACAAGTCTACATGTCCATACATCCTACAGCTGTCACTGTATGTACAGTCACTAAATACATCTCACAGGAAACAGCAGAAGTTTGAGATTTTGTTTTTTGCAAATGAGAACACCAAACATGAGAAATCTCATCCATTACAATAAAAAACAAATAGTAACATGAAATAATTAACCTTCTAGACATTGCTACTGTATGTAGTTTTGCATAAAATACTTTTTGGATTGGCTTTAGCCAACTTTATAATGTATATCTGCATGGTTGTTGATATGGTTGGTTCAACTCCTAATTCTTATGAAGTAACGGGTGAACAGGTATTCAGTACTGATGAAAACATGACCAGCAACAGTGTAAAAATACACATGCACCAACAAGTCTATTCATTTATATAGAAAACGATTAAATGGCACAGATAATCTTGGCAGAATGTAACATATCAAAGAGGTCATGTTAAGAATGAAAATCATAAATAAAAAAAATGGTTCTCCTCTGAAAGTTCTTTAAATAGATTTAGTAAAATAAGCTCCACATAAATAGGAAGTTTGAATTCTGAGAAGTGTGTAGTTCTTCGTAGTATAGATTTCTCAATTTAACTAAATTCCTACATTAGTTTTCACTGAGTATTTCAACATAAATACCATACATTCAATTGATTCTAAAAGCTATAGTTTGGAGTGCAGGAATAATAACATTAAAATCTCTTACTTTCTGCCCATCATTGCTCTGAAAATGGCTCACTATATAAAATTATGAGGGCAACAACTACCCCTCTATGTGAGGAAGCAGGTTCCTGTTTGGTCACAGGCTATCTGATTTCGCTCCCCAAAGTTCAAGAAAGGAAAATACCTCCAGAGTAATAAATAACTGCTGACAATAATATACCACTTTAATATTATTAGTAGTACAGTATTTAACATTAGGACTTAACCCTCTTTGATTGGCCAAAACCACATTGTATTAACACCAAGAAAAGATCTCAAACAACACCCTTAAAATTAGTCATTCCCCCCATAGAATTCACATTTGGTTCTTATCATAGTAAAGTCCAAAAAACAGGAGTCACAAGTGGTCTCTTAAATCAACTGCAATAATCTGTAAGTAATAAAATTATGCATTGACTGCCCCCTCAGGTCTCTTTTTCTACCCCTTTCCTGTAATAGAGTCACGGTAACTTCAGCGATAATCTTGGGAAAGCTTAGGAAAAAGGAAGGAGAAGGAAAAGTAACATCAAACAGGTTTATAGAATCACATTTACTGTTGCTACCCATGCTGGTATATTATGATTCTTTGCCTTTTTATCAATAATGTAAAGATAAGAAAAAAAAAGTGTTATGGCTTTGATATGGGATTTTTTAAAACAATATGTACATTCAATAGATTTATTTGAATATTAAAGTTAATACAAACAAAACATATTTGGGAATGTACTGTAACTGTTTTATGTTAAACGTAAAGCACCAATAACTGACAGTATAGGCACGCAGGCTTTTAAGTATTCATCTAAATGACATACAGAATACTTGAAAGACTAAATTCCTGCATCCCTTAAAATGATTTTAATTATTTTAAAATGTAATTGTAAAGATTTCAGAAACAACTCAAACTACAAAGTTTTAAATATTGACCATTCAGAGTACATATAGAGTACGCATATTAATAGCTTCGGCCTTAGACAAAAGTAAATCGATCATTCTGTGTTTGATATATTCTCTATTACAGAATCCCAGAAAAAGTGTAATTTTTTCAGAAGAGTGTTCTGTATACTGTATTTTATATATGCAGGATATCCATAGTTCTAGAGCTATCTGAGTATGTACTTTGTCAAAAAGAATGGAAAAGCGCTCAGGAAAAGAAACATTTGCAAACATAAAGATTACAGATAATGACATCTCCAATTTAACAATACCTACTTGAAAATTATTTCTTAGGTGTTTAAAATATCATGTTAAGTTACACAGTAACATTATGCATTTAAACTGTGCTGAGTCAAGTTAGTCACTGGGCACTGGTAATTGGTAAAGACACTCAGACGAGCGTCCATAAGGATACCGTCGAGCTCCTGACATACACTGCACGACGGTAATCTTTGTTTGTCCATCACAATATTGACTTTTCAAAGGTTGGCAAGTCTAAGAAATTTAAACAGCCCTAAAATTTGTCCAAAGCAAATATCACGCTATATTACGTGTGTCAGGACACAACCGATCACGTTCCTCCTACAGAATATTATAAACAGCACGAAATAACACAGCTTCAAAAAGTTAAGCAAAACGTGTTTATCAGGGAAAAAATAAATAAAGCACACTTGCCTGATGTGGACAGCCTGTGATTGCTTACAGTGGGAATATGCTGCATGTGCCCAGTGTACTCAGTCTAAGAGGTCTCCACAGTTGTAACACAGTTGTAACAGTGCCTGTGTGCACCGTACAGGTACATGAGGCGATATCCCGATGACGCAAAACCCGCACTACCTATCTCGCCAGCTCCTGGGTTTCTATACAGCACGTAGCTCAGAACAAGAAGTACTGACCTGGTGTTGTCTTGTAAATTTGTTGTTTAGAGCTCTGTCACTTCCTTTTCGAAAACGTGCACAGTTCTTTGCATTCTAAGTTGAGACCCACGCGTGTCCGGACTTCTCAATTTCAAGTGCCACTCAGTGGATTAGGCAGAATGACGTCGATATCTTTATGTTAATGTACTGCAGAGACATATAGTAGGTGGCTGAACTGGATTTGCAATTAGCATGAGGACACACTGACAGAATGCACGGACGACTCAAAACTTTTTTCTCGCATTCCCCTCCCAAGAGGAGTGTTATCTGGATCACATGCAACTCGGAATCACATGGACACAAGAAACTACGGAAACATTAGTTCTCAAGCTGAATGAAGAGCCCGTTATTTTCATGTCCTGTTCCTTCGCTCAAAAAATGGAACAAGAAAACCAGAATAAGTGTATTAGTCTTTTATTATTGTTTCATGGCAATTTATAATGTAGATAGCAGAAGACTTTGCGATACCCGATAGGTAACATACAGTATACAGGAACTTTGACTCCTCCTCATCGTCATTAGTAGTACAGTTGTTAGTAGTATTAGTTGTAGTCGTTTTAAAAGTAACCGAATATATATCAGAAGTAACTAAGATAAAATATGGAATAAGGAAAAAAAAGTTCTTATTAATTGACATTGACTGTCAGTGTTGTAGTGCCTGTTTGTTAATGCTTTCAGATTAACGTCTGTGTACAGTATCAGTGATGTTTCTGCATAACGCTGGGTTAAAATTCCAAGACTCATATTTGACTTAGTTTATTAAATATCTACTATAAGGCAGACTTCATTTAGGCATTTTACAAAAAGATTGAAACTTGTGACTTTTTGATATAAAACGTCTAATGCGAAGCCCAAGATCGTTTTGTGGGTATCAAGTCAGTAACTGCGGAGGGACAACAGTATACTAACATTTTGTTTTGTTTTCTTATATCACTTTCAATTTTTAGACCTTTTTTTATATGAAGTCGCAAGTCCTGTAGCCTGTTATTGGAGTATCCTGAAAAATGTAATTCTGTTGTCTGTTAGTAATCTTTTGAAACAATTTGCAGTTATGGCACGTTCTGTGTCACAGATGACGCCATCAATGGGCATTACGGCTAAATCATTCTATGAAAAACGAGCAGCCCTCGATAGACACCTTTTCTTAATTAAACTCTATAGGATTTAAAGATGGAGCTGTTGCAAGAACATCTAGCTTCCCGATTGAAAGTTCAATCCCAGGGTTCAATTCCAGGTAGGAGCAAGCGATGTACAGTAGCTTGTTCTAATTCCTTCCAGAGGGCTTCCAGGTCCATTCTGCCTGCTTTCCAAATGAGTACCAGCAGGGTTAATCCTTCTGGGGGTAATAGGCCAGGTGGAGCGATGATGTTGACCACCTCACCTCCACCTCCAGTGTTAGATGGTCAAGAAAAACCTAACCTAGGATTTAAAGATACAGCCAATAACACTGTTTCTGATCATCTGTGTTCAATTACAGATGATAATACTCGGACACCGTAGAAGATCATATGGTTGTGCAAACATTTTGTGTCTCTTGGATGAAGACGAATTAAGGAAGTTCTCATTTACGTTCTATTTTTAACATTTACCACTGTCTTCTCATCTTCCCCTAAACATAAACTGATCAGCAAGGAGTCCCATGTTCTCAGTGGCTTCTTAAAGATAATATATCCTTTCTTGTTGTTTAAAGGTAAACGTAATATATTTTGAAGGATTCTTGTTTTTTTGAATTCCTTTTTACGAACTAAATTAGATTATTTTAAAGTATACGTATAGATTAATGACAACTCTTGATTTAATATAGACACATTGTTTATAAGCCTTCATTCTACAGAAATGTATAAATTGTATTTTGTTGATACTTTTCAACATATCTGATAATAAATATGATGCCATTCAGACTGTCGTTTCTTACTGTAGTAAGGACATTCCCTTGCAGAAGTATTCAGACCCTTGACCAATTCTCTCATTTTACTGATTTACAAATCTTCCATTGAAAGATTCTCTGTGATATTTTTATTTCAAAGCACTGAAACTCAAATTTAATGATTTTAATGTAACATTGTTAGAAAATTTATTAGAAAATATGCTGTTTGTATAAGTATTCAATTCTCACATTTTAATATTTTGTAAAAGCCACCGTTTGCAGCAGGACCAGCTTTAAGTCTTTGGGGGTAAGTATGTACCAGCTTCGCACACTGAGTGGCTCCAGGTTGTTCAGGTTAGTCGGATGACACTTGTGCACCGCACGTTTCAAATAGTGCCACAGATGCTCAATTGGATTGAGATCAGAGCTTTGACTGGGCCATTGTAGGACATTCACCTTTCTGTTCTTGAGGCACTCCAGTGTTACTTTGGCCTTGTGTCTGGGATCATTGTCCTGCTGAAAGATTAACTTTCTCCCAAGCTCCAGTTTTTTAGCAGACTGAAACAGGTTCTCTTGCAGTATTTCCCTGTATTTTGCACCATCCAGTCTTGCTTCTATTTTAACAAGATGCCCAGTCCCTGCTGATGAAAAGCAGCCCCACAGCATGATGCTACCACCAGCATACTTCACTGTATGTTTTTTTTTTAGGTGCAGGCAGTGTTACATTCGCGCAGCACATATCGCTTTGAATTGTGGCTAAAAAGCTCTATCTTGGTCTCATCTGACCACAAAATCTTTTCCCACATCACTATCATGCTTTTTGGCAAACTCCAGACGTGCTTTCACATGGGTCTTTTTAAGTAATGGCTTCTTTTGTGCCACTCTCCCATACAGGCCAGTGTTATGCAGAGCTCTTGATATGGTTGCCTGGTGCACCTTCACTCTGCTCTCAGCTACTGAACTCTGTAGCTCTTTCAAAGCGTTCGTTGGCCTCTCTGTGGCTTCTTCTTGTTTGCGCAGAGAATTTTTAAGGGATGACCTTTTCTAGGCTGTGTGGCTGGTTTGATGTAGCTTCCACTTCCTGATTACTGAACCAGCAGTGCCCACTGGGACATCCAAACACTTGGATATTGTTTTGTACCCTTTTCCTAACTTATGCATTTGTTTGACTTTATCTCTAACTTCTTTGAAATGCTCTTTTGTCTTCATTTGTGCAGCTACTGTATCCTTCAGATTCACAACCTGAATAATGATCCCTTAACTGTGGGGTTTTTATCCAGAAAATGTGGCAGTTGCTTTAATGATAACATTGTAAGACAATTGTGTCCTTGTTAGGGCAGTTGTTTTTCACCTGTGTAAACTAAGAGCTTCTGCAACACAGGGATTGAATACTTATGCAAACAACATTTTTCAGTTGTATTATTTTTCTTAAGAATATTTTCTAACATAAAACAATTTCACATTAAAATAATTAATTTTGAGTTTCAGTGCTTAGAAATAAAAATATCACAGAGAACTATAGTTCAATGAAGGATTTGTAATTCGGTAGAATGAGAGGCTCTGAATACTTTTGCAAAGGCAATGTATTAATCACCATTCTTTCATATGCACATCAATACTATTTACTCTCAGAATAACTGTAAAATAAAACAATTTGTGTTTAAGCAAAGACAACACAAATATTGTGATTAAGGCCAAAAAAAAGGTTTGCTAGACAAAGGTTTGTAGGTTTGCTACTGTATTCAGTCCCCCCTTGCAAAGTTGCAAAGGTGGCAAAGTCACTACCCCCTCCCAATTCATCATATAAATAGACCACTAGCTCAAGTAACAATCTCAGTTATTCTGAGTTATGAAACCCACATCTTAAATTTGGAAAAAAAAACATATTAAAAAAGTTTCAACTCTAAATATTGCCAAATTATCTAATATACAGTAGTTATACACCAGTTGTACAGCCAGGGCCGGGTCTTGGTGTTCGTCGGCTCTAGGCACTTTCACTCCGAAATGTGCAAAAAGAGGGGAAAACACCAGTTGAATTACGTTGATCGACATGAGGCACTTTAAACTGTTCTTATGCTAAACCACGTTAATGATGGAACAAGTCGAATGACCATCACTTCGATACTTCTAGTTTCTAGAACAGCTGCTAGATAACGTATGATTATTGATTTGGAGCACCTAGAGTCGAGCGCAATCATGTTGTTTCAGCTTGTTTTTCGTTAGTCACTAGAGTTTCCCTCCTTCGTTGGCCCTAAAAATTGCATAGGCCCTAGGCACTGTAGGCACAGTGCCTAATGAGAAATCCGGCACTTTGTACAGCAACGTTTGAGATAATGGAGATGATTAAACGTTTCTTAAATTGTCTTTGCACTTCTTTTTGTACAGTAGGTTAACTTCATTTGTTGATTGCTCTTTTGCAGAAGTAGTGAGTGAAGTAGGATTTCAGATCAAGCAACGCAAGACAGTGTCCTTCTTCTAAGACTTCACTCGTTTCTCAAGACAAGAATCTAAGGAAGGGTCCAACCAAAAGGAGGTCATCAGGCCCATCCAGCTGATTTCGTAGTTAATAGCTAAATGATCTGAAGATCTCGTCTTGCTTTTTCAGGAAGCCAGGGTATCGGCGTCAACGACATGGCTGAACTGAAAACATTTGCAGAAAAATCATATAATTATCTGAAATGCATCTATAGATTGTGGCCTTTCATCTTTCACATACTTGAGAAGAAATGCAAGGGGCACTGTCAGTGCTCCAGCATTCATGCTTGTACTTATCTTTAAAGACTCACATGTACAGCTTTAGCTGTATTTCAGTTCCTGTCAGTTATTTGGTGATAGACAGGCATATTTCCTGTGTCACTCACACTGCATATTTGAAAAAAAAGCTGCTTCCTACTGCCAAATCAATATTTTCAGATTTACTAATCCTAACAAAAGAAACACGAGCTCAGGCTGCGTTGAATACTAATTGGTGGCAAAGTAGTAAATGAATAGCAGAAGGCAACAATCATGCAAATGCAGTATGAATCTTTTTGGATGTTTCATTTAGAATTTACTGCTCTGTTCTTCATCGCAGACTAATGAGAATGATTTCCGTAAATGACACTCTATATCCATCCCTCATCTTACCTGAACATGACCACTGCATTAGCTGTACCGTTTTTGTGCTACGTTTAATTTTATTGCAGAATTGTTTCCTGCACTGTGGAAACGACTATGCAGTACTACACTGTAAGCTGAAAAAAATTGTAACACTTTACATTATTATTTATATATAAATTAGAATGGCTTTGCATTTAATGCAGTGTACTTTCTTACTGTAACCCCCTCCAAGTTGTGTTTAATAAAGATCACTTGAGCAATATGATTATATTCCAAAACAGATTGTGCTTGTGTTTGTTTCCATGCATCAAAAGTTGTGGTTTTCTAAAATAACTTTCCTTTGTTTCTTTTCATTTTTAACTGCATTTTCTGGTTTCTCTTTATTGACAGTATAAGGGTCAGCATAGCTCATCTGCCTGCACAAATATTGGTAATGGAGCACAGCTGGGGTAGTGGGAGACTAGCGAAAGTATTGGTGATCACCATCTGCTGGTTTTCTGTAAGCACTGCAGCTCAAAGAAAAGTGCAGCCCTACCACATGGCCACACTTTCCACAAGATAAAGCACTTGCCTTTAGAGCTCATGATAAAAGTTCAGTTTCCTGGCTCTGACTGCCTACTGCTCCAGCATTACTTTGGTGTGGAAAATGGAATGGCTGCTTTCAGGTACTCAGTCTGTTTGGGTGCGCGTTGTGGTCTGTGGCATGGATAGTGAGAAAGCAGGGCCTGAGTATTACAGGGTGATGAACACCCGCAGGAAGCCTGCATGGTCAGTGGCTGTGAATGGGACTGTGTTGCCAGTTTGTCAGGCAGTCCAGGCTTTTTAACGATGAGGTAGCTGTCTTGGCTTTGGTAGCTGGTGACCAGGTTTTTAATCCCTGGCTCAGACTGACTACCCCTCCAGCACAACAAATTTGTTTCTGGCAAACCCGATAAACGAAGACGTACTTCATTGAACGTAGTAAGATACTCCTGACAAATACGCTGGACAACTGTAGGGACCCCTCTGCTGTTAGAAAAAGATTCCAGCAGAGGGCTGTCAATGGATTTGTGTAGCGTCAGACAATTTCTAAATGTTTTTTTGGAAGAATTTAGAATCTTTTGGTTTGAAAAGACGTAATACATTTGCAGATTTAATTATACTTTATTGTTACCACAGTTCTGTGAGTCTTATCTATGTTTCGCTGAAGTCTCCAGTTATTATCTAAGACTTAACTGCAGCTTTATCCCTTCCATGTGATGACTTGAATCTAGGCTGAAGAAAGCTGGCTCTAGGACGCGCTGCTATTCTTCATTTCTTATTAACAGTCCCACATTTCTCTCTTTTATTTGACTTAACCATAAAGACTAATTTTTAAGCTTGGAAATATGTGTGCATGCAAAAAAGATACTCAAGAGTATTATTTTTATGGGGAAAAAAATGTAGAACATTCCATGGTTAGGAAGCTCACCAAAATAAACAAAACCAACTGTTTATTTTTTCACAAACTGTTGTGTGGGCCTGGCTACACTCACTCGGGCTGATTAGGTTCCCACAATCTCTTTTTCCCCTTCTTCTGAACCGATGCAGCATTTTTTCCAACCCTGCTCCAACGAGAAAGTTACAAATGATTCCTGCACAAGAATGAAAAAATCCAATTCAGCATAAAACAGTTATGCAAACCCTTCCGCTAAAGTCCGGCTGGAAATGTATTTATACATTGGCTAATGCAAGGAAAAGGTTATAACAGTATATTGTCAGATTATTTCTTTCAGATATTTAAACTAAGTAGTCTTCCCTATTAAGAAATGGAAATGCTTAAGAATCTGTCTATGAGCTCAAAGTACTGTAGTTCACAAGATTAAAGCCTCATGGAATTTATTGTAGTCGTGCAATCATTGTTATCCAATTTGTTAGCAAATTTGGATGCTTTCTTTTTGGCACATGGTCATTCCAGAACACTGAAAGCTCCTTTTTGCTTCGAAAAGTCAAAATATAAATAGAATCAGCCTGTAACTCCCCCTTATGCTGTTAAATTAATAATAATTGAAAACAATCTTCCTATGAAAAGGTTTTAGGATGTCTTGCAGTGCCATATGCTCCAAAGTAATAGAAAAGACGATGCTGTGAAATTTATGATAATTACGATGTGTAATTTCTTTAAAGTTGTCATCCAAAAATAAAGATATTGACATAAATTAGAAAAAATAAATGATTGTTACTTCTTTGACTTTACAAATTCTACATATAAATGTTGCTACAGTATATGTATAGTTGATTTATTCTTAATATTTGCATCTCAAAGATCAAACATTTGATCTGGTGATCATATCTGGGTAACAGAGTCTGAAGTTCTGCAATTTTGAAAACAAATTATAGTTATGTACACTACATGATCTTCACCTATCCACCAATTTTAATTAAAAAATCAGCCTTTTATTTTAACACTGCAAGAATTTACTTAACCACAGAATCTTTTGTAATCTAGTTTAAGTAGGGAATTTAGTTTGCTTTCTTTTCTGGTCCACCTGAAGCCATTGCTCTTGTAAAACATTTTTGCATACAGTAGGTTATTATTAAATAAAGTTGGACTTAAAAATAGAGATAGAAATAGAGGTGAAGTGTGCAAGATTTAATTGAAAGGTTTTGTGATAATGCTAAAACAATAGGGTAGAATGGATTATCCAGACTCTATTGCTGTCCAGAGAGTAATTGTAAAAGTGCTTTTTATTTTAACAGTATAGGGAACTACTATAGTATTTTTAAAGAGTACTGCCTACACATGAGGAAAGAGTAGTGGGCACATTCACACAAAACCTGCTTGCAGCGGTGAGAAGCAGAAAGACCAAGAACAATTTAGAGAAGAACACTAAACAGTGAGCTGGACTTTCCAAAAATAACTTGCAGGATGATAACATGGTGTTTTTTTAATGAACACACCAAAACATTATTTTATTTGACTCACACCTTGATTAAGTGAAGGCACAGATCACTGGTCAATTAGCTATGTAATGGGCCACATATTTATTAATAGACATAGAGAAAACAAAGAAGTAGTCAGTTATCATGGGATCATGCGGGGCAATATTCAATACAAATAAACAACAGCATGAACTGAACACAAAAGAAACTCCAGAAATGGCTCACATCTTACACAACATGTCAGAAGTCTACATTAAACAGAGCAATGAGGTTTTCTTTTTCATGTGCAAGTCAGCGTGTTTGAAGACTGAATGGTAGACACGAAGCTTTTGCCAGAGAACATACAGCAATGGTCTGGAATACAGAGCAGTCTACATGAAATTAGCATTTTTGCATTCAGCTTGGACTAAGAGAACATGTTTGTCTCGATGCTTCTAATTTGTTATGATATGGTGGTACAAAAACATCTGACCAATTATGAAAATACCATACTTGAATTGACCTACAGCTATATTATGGGAACAGGCATGATATAATAAAATATATCAATTTACTTGGTGCACTGTCACAAGAAGGCCACAACATCAAATTGGAGGACTATGCTGACTCTTAATGCTATCCCCTATTTAACCACAGTGACACACTTCTGATCCTTATAACACGACTCTCTGGCACATGATAGATATTAATGTTTTATATGTCTTCCACTGAACCGTTACATTATACTGCATATTGCTTCATCTACAGTCAGGATACTATCATAATAGGAAGAAAGAAGGAGGAAACACTGAAGATTTGGTTGGACTAGGGCACGCTAAGGATTATTTTAAATAAGTATCATAAATAACATTCCTGTTTAACTTCTGCTGTCTGCCATCTAGTCAGAAAACAGACTGGCAAAGGATTTCCTCAAGTTTCGTATGGTCTCTGCCTTGGCTTCATCTTCGGTGGCCGAGCGAAAGAAGGATGACTCGGTGAAGTTGAAGGCATTAGTCAAGGACTGCGATTTACTGGAAGAAACAAGGAAACACCAGATAAGAGGAGCATTTTTCTCCCACTATACATTTGACACATATTTAATTAAAGTCATAGTTGTATTTCAATCAACAGGTCCTGCCTTATCAAAACCAATATAAAAAACACATAAAAACAAAAGGACCCAGTCTGTTTTTTGCACTTTGTATAGCCTTGCTTATTGACTTCTGCCTGGACAATGACACATTTTAAAAATGTTGATGCAAGGGTTAAATTAGAATAGCCCAAACGGTCCATGAAAGCTCGAAATCGGGCTGGAAAGGACTTGTCTTCTAGTTTGTTTCACAAGATGGCAGTATTGTACAATAGAAACAGCTGTGTCATGCTAGGGAATTTTTCTTGGCAATTAAATGTAGTTTATTGGAGTGGTTCTGCAGCTATTTGAAGCAGAAGTCTCAAGAGATGAGTCAAATTACTTAGGTATGGAATAATTTATCAGACTGAATACTGAACACTAACCACGCACAAAAAGTTCATTTATGTAAATTGTGTTAAAAGTATTCCCATTACACACTTGTGCTATGAGGGATTGTAAATGTGATCATGTAAATAGTGGCATTTTTGTAAACTGTTAATCCTTTCTTAAAATATTGACATCTGACTGAATGCATTGTCAAAGTGAAATGATCCAATCAGAGTATAAACTTATGAGTATGAGTATAAGCAAAAAGAAAAACAGAGTTTAATTTACAGATTTATATTCTTAACAGTGCCCGCCTTCTTATTCTCCTCCTCACAACTGCTGACACCTATTCACACCAAGTCTTGAGATCAAGAAGATTATTTCTGACTTGAGTATTCACATGGGAACCTGACTAGTGTGTGTGGGTTTGCTATTGAATATCTGGCCATGAGAGGAAAAAGACCCAATCTAATTTGTCGTCAGAATTTTTAAGAAGTTATTTATTGTTCTTTTGGTAAATGTGTATCTCAGACATTTAACATATTATTTTTAAAACGAGGGTAAAAGGCAGTTGTTATCACATTAAGCCAATGCCTACTAATGAGAGTGCCTCTTAACAAAGGGCACTACATATTTTTATCTTACTACAATTTTAAAGTTTTTTCAATTACTAAGCAGCAGCAATCCAGGACGATTCCACTCAATGTGAAGTCGCTGTCACTATCCAGTGGGGTGTCTTGTCCCACACAAACAAGCCCTTCCCCCCCAGTATTCCACAAAAAAGCCTCTTACTTCAACTGTGGGTGCGACTGAGGTTTCTGCTTGGTGACAGGCTGAGGCTGAGGCTGAGGCTGAGGCTGGAGTTTCGGAGGCAGGGGTTTCGGAGGCTGCGGTTTTGGAGGCTGGGGTTTCAGAGGTTGGAGTTTCGGAGGCTCCTCTTCTGGCGTCCCTACAGAGGCAGCCCCTTGTCCCTGCGGCCGGGGCTGCTGTGTAGTGGGGCCCAGTTGTGGCTGGAGACTGGGCTCCTGTGCAGATGCACTCTGAGCTTGTTCTGATGGAGGCTCCTGACTCTGGGATTGGGATCCTTGGGGTTGCACTGGGCCCCCTAGGTTCAGTACAAGAAACACTTCATCATGTCACAACTTTTTTTTTTTCCTCACACAGAGCAAATAGATTTTAAATCCAGCACCTGTTACATCATTTCACTTATGTATTTTTCTGAATCCATCACACGTTAAGGAGGTCTCTGGTCTTATAAAAAGGTTTATAAGACTCCAGGTTTTCAACGACTGTCCAAACAAGACACACAAGTAATCTATCTAGAGAGGGGGGGGAAGGAAGCAAGCAGTTTTGCTTCTTAGGATGTTAGAGACGGAGGGAGCACAACGAAATAGATTTGAAGAATGCAAAGGAAACCACAAGGGACACAGAAGTAGCGGGACTGGAGCCAGTCTCTTGCAATACAATATACTTCATGCACCAGAAGCAAGGCATAGAGGAGAAAACATGCGTAACAGAACGATATTCCAAGAGGTTATGTGCACTGTGACTTTAGGGCAGTTTTTCCCAAAGCATATTTTTCAAGAACAAAATGGTTCCAAATTTCAAAAGAATGCCCTGTTTCGGTTTTCGCTGCATACCCACCCCAATTTGGAATCGCCAATTGCTGCTCCACTCTTTGGCTCACCAGAGCGACAGGGGAGGATGACAATGGGCTGACATAACCCTCCAGCCCGCACACCCACCCATCAGAGCCATTGTTATCTTTTGACATGCTGGACATTCCACTCTCTGCTGCACTGGGACGGTAAGTCTGGCTTGGTCTCATAAAAGAAGGAAGATTCATATTTGACAAAATTTTATTGGATCAAATAGCTTCAGTACTAATATTGTTTGGGATAGAAATGAATCAGTGAACCTTTCC
The DNA here is from genome assembly GCF_059453375.1 of Lepisosteus platostomus. Lineage (NCBI taxonomy): Eukaryota > Metazoa > Chordata > Actinopteri > Semionotiformes > Lepisosteidae > Lepisosteus > Lepisosteus platostomus. Next base: position 63,637,146 of record NC_142616.1, on the reverse strand, counting down.
AGTATTACTGTTAAAGTCTATCAATCTTCAGTTCTGGGGCACGATTATTATACAGGTCGACACTGTGTGGAACTGGAAGCAATATAACACACCCTGATTTGCAGTAGCACTGTTGCAGAATAGAATGCCTATTTGCTTTTTTAAATAATTCAGAAAAACGTGCTGGAAGCAGAACATTCCTTTCTTCATTTATTGAGCTGTAATTTAACTGGAAAACTACTCTTTATCCTGGTTGAAAAGCAGTAGATTAGCAAAGCATAGGAATGAAACATCTATTCCTACAGTACAAATACTGATATTTCCAAGTCAGGCATTTGTGTGGATATAATATACACATATTTTGCATGATTAATTGCACTCCACGTGGGATGATTGACTTTACAAACAGTAATCATTTTGTATCACATATTAATTCAAATATCATTTTATGCTTTGAGTTTGCACCTCAACAGATGTGCAAGCACAATAAGAGCATTGCAGACAAATCTGACCCAGAGTTTAGTGTAAACCTGAGAAAACGGCAATATCCTTCTGTCAAGGTTACTTCTGTATGAATGAGTGTTAGTTTAAAAGGTTGAGAAATAAAATTTTCAGTTTCATAACAAATATTGTAACACAGAACATACGGATCTTGCAAAGGAAGCTTTATTGCCAGGAAAGGATAAAGGGGGCAAAAGTATCACGCAAGAAGCAGGGCAATTCATCCACAATCATCCACAATCATTTCAACCATAGTACTGGATTTAAAAAAAAAGACAAACAGTTCTCTTTCTTGAAAATTTAGAACAATTGGTATAAATACATATCAGTGGATTAAAACTATATAGAATGGAAGCTGAAAAACATTCAAAATCAGCCAAATCACTTAAAAACTGCACCGGAGAAATGTTTTCCTTAGGTAAATCAAGTTAACAGTCATGGGTGTGAATACAGAACTAGATAAAATTGACAAACGTTCTGATATATAAAGCATTTAAAAACCATTTTACTTCGGGAAATGCATCAGTTCTGTAAAGTTTTGCATTTTTTCTATAGGAATGCCTTTATGTTTAACATGAAACTGGTCCAGAAAAGGCTTTCACAGAAACAACAGAAATCTAATTTTGGATGTATTGTTCTAAGATTGGTGGTATTTAAAATTGACAAAAAAATTCCTGTGTTTAAAAATGTTATTTTTCCTTTTTCTGTTATGGTTCAAAGGTATACCATTCTCCAGTGCCTACTTAAATAATTTGAATGATGAAGGAAGCTCTATTAAATATATATGAATGGCTTCTCAAAATATTTCTTTTTTGCAAGATAAGTTTTAAGATTTTGGAAATAGGAGAACAATATAACCTATTACAATTCTAAAACAGTGCACAACCAGCCTAGCTATTTGGATGTTTACAGTCTTTAGCCTTGAAAAGAAAAATTAATTGTTTGCAAAAATTAAAAAGGTTATGGAGTGCAATATAGATTTATTGTAACTTTTAAATTTAGTAACTAATAACTCTATTTTTTACTCAAATACAGCCTGCACTAATATTTGTTACATTAATACTACATAAAACTTTGGTCAATCATCTTACGTATGTAAATGCAATTACTTTGTGTGTAGATGGAAAAGCTTCAATACAGTATGTTTTTTTTATTTGTCTTTACATTCAATATAACTAAAAATAAAATCTCTGCAATTAAAAAAAATAGTAAATTCATTTTGCGACTGTCAATATTTGTTCACATGTGTGCATTTTTATCTGTTTCTGAATAAAGAACAAATCATCCACCTTTCTAACTATACAGTCAGTGGCACCATATTTGAAGGTAAATGGCTATAAATGGTATTGAGAGTTATCAGACTATGTTGACTATATTTAAGTACCCCAAGAAATACACAATAAATATTAATATATTCCAGCTATTGACCAAAGACTGACCACTAAGAAAAGGCCAACATATTCGGTCAATATAAACAAAGCAACAGGAGTCATTGTCTATAAATGCTATGGGTGGAAAAAAGATTTCAAAACATCTTGATGAACTGTCCATTCCTGTTAGGTTGATTTCGGTAGCTTCATAAGAATCTACCAGTCTCTTTTACAGGTTGCAATTACAACATTAAATTATTTTATTTTTGATAATTTCTAAAAAGTGTATATAATCCAACACTCAAATCCAAGAATGCTCATTCTGGGTTTCATGAAGCACAGCCAAAGCATATGAAAGTTAGTAATCACAACTATGGATCACTGATCACTGTAATTCATACTCATCTCAGAGCATTATCATTAATAAAAACATAATAGAATGAACATAAAAACTATTACTAGACAATCTTTTTTTTACAATTTTTGGTCTCCAATACACATTATGTTTACTTTGTTAAAGTGCGTAAAGCCACTTTTTCTCCATCTTTTATGTTTAAAGGCAGAATAATGAGAATATAAACCAATACCTTTTGACTTGTAACAAATTAAAATGAATGCTATTGCATTACTGAAGAAATAACCAATGTTAGATATCATTGATCTTAAAAGGCATAAAAGATTTTTTTCAAATCATAGTACACAACAGTGACATTATCCAAATGTACTTGAAATACAATTTTGTGAATTTCCTATCTCTAAAAGGTGGTGAATATTATAGACTGTAAAGCATTAGGTTACTACTCTTAAATGACAGTGGCAGCAATATTTAGCATTGTGTTTTTGCACATTAAGCTACACGTTACACATGACAGCTCCCTTTGTCAAAATGCCCAGTGTAACATTATCAGACCTCCAGTGAAGAAAACACAGTACCTTCAACAATAAATGAGACTTTTACCACTGGATAAACTGTGTGTACATGTATGTTGTTGCAAAGCCCCTTGGTATCCTAAGGAACAAGCTTAGGCACTGAGAAGATTTGTGGAACAATCTGCCTTGTTGGTTAAGCCATTATAATCAAACTAAACCTACAGTACATCCATTACAAGCCTTGTTGATGAAGCAAGGACAGGGTATAGCCTATACTGTAGTTACAGTATGGAGAGGCTGGCAGGTTTATGATTAAGATCATACTTTTATCAGAATTTTCATATTACTCACAAATCCTTTACTAATGCTACTTATTTTATTATAGGTAGAAATTATATTATAGTTTATTATATTATGGTAGAAAGTTAATATCAATTGGCTTGCCATATTCGTTTTTAAAAGTTAGAGTTAAGGCAATGAATGGAATAATTCAATTTGTTATTTCAGCAAATAGCACCTCTACGTTATCAATTTGATCTTGTCCTTGGAATTTTGACTAGTTTGTTGTTCCTTGCTCAGTAATCATCCACAAAATTCAGAAACATATGACATAAACATAATAATTTGATACTTTGTGTACATTATTAATGTCATCAAGATTAAAGGTACTTTTGTATATAAGATAAATTCTTGTTCATTTGGATTGTGAAGAAACAAGAACACTTATCACACAAAAAGTTAAACTGAAGTGGAGCATGGCTTTATATATAAGGGCCTTAGTATTCTGCTAATTCACTTTTTAGTTTTTCAATATCTGGTCACTAAACAAATGTAGCATTAAGGGATTTAGAACTCATATCAATATGTAATGAAATTCTTTCATGGTAATGGTTACGTAAGATGTGTTGTTGCTTCTGATGACACATTATAAAATATCCTCATTGGTATAGTTACTGCATAGAAACAACAGACATTCAATTTCCAGTGTCTACAAAACAACCACAATCCAAACCACTGGTGCTCACCAACATATACAGAAAGTATGCTAGCTTTAGAGCTTAATCAATTTAGCAGAGAACACGTACTGGTGTTTTTACACAGCATTTAACTTATAATGTCAGAAGGAAAAGTTGAAAAAGGTCCCGTATATAATATAAAAACAACATTATAAATTCCCTAAGAAAAGAATTTTTAAAATCAAATAAGAACACGTATGAAAAAAGTCACTCTCATGTTGTTATGAAGCTGAACGAATCAATTTCTGACGACTATTATTCTGACTATTATTGCTAAAACTGCCTGTATCACTCTGTTTTGAAAGAGTAGAGGTGTTAACCTCTGTGTCCTACAGTATATAAGTCCAGTATAGGCTTATATAATCTAGTCTTCCTAATATTCCACCTTACTTCGGCTGATGAAGCCATTATCACTTCTCTGCCTGATGTGTTGTGTAGTGGTGCTGCTGAGACACAATGGCTCTTAGTCTTCACCCAGGTGGTTGCCATAGTTCAGAACTAGATAGAGTAGGTATTCTCCTGTGAATGAGAATGTTTTGGGATCCTTAGGAATGAAAAGCACTATATAAATTTAAGGAATGATTAAAACTTCACTGAAAACAGCTTGCTCTTTTGCAGGTCAACCACATCCATTTTTATGTAGCCTAGGACAACACTTATTTCTTATATAAACCATTTCCATGCTCAAAATACAGATATAACATCTTTTACAGATATAATAAAGTGAGATTTTTAGAAGAAACATCTTGTGTTCATCCCACACATAAACGCCATCTCCGATACACTTGTCTTTATCTGTCTTTACATCATTCATGCAAAAAATATATTTATATATACGGATATATCAGGTGAAAGAAAAGGAAACACCACAACTATCACACACACAGATAAGCAAAGGGTTTTAGTCTCAAACCGCATTTCACCCCACAATATGAAGAAACGTTGTAAGTAAAAAAAAAAGTTAAAATATTAAATACTTAATAAGACAAAGCAGCACTGGACTTGATTTAGGCACACTTTCGTTTTGTACACCATGAACAACAGCCCTGAAAAACCACAAGATTTACAGAGAAACAAAGGCAGCCATTACAAGCACAGACATGAACGGGTAAACAAGTTGGACAGTACATTTTGACACTGCATAGAAAAAACACAGTCCAGGTCAGCACTGAAACACTGCAGAATTGCACAGAAAACATTTCTCTTTTATTTTTATGTTCTTTCGGTCTGGTGTTTTATTTGGCTAAGACGCTTCACTGTACCGCTCTAAGGTTAGTTTGCCTGGACTTGTTTCGGTCCTACTGCAACGCCATTACAGTCGAGAATGTACTGTAAACAACCTTGGGGAGGGGGCCGCTGAGGTGGAACTTTGCTGCTGTCTGTCAGACCTTCCTTTACCGAGCCGCTCTGAAAGAAACAAAGACATTGATAGGCCAGCCATAAGGACTCCAAATATTGCCTTTTGCCATCAGTCATCCTCAGAACCACAGACAAAGAGTACACTGCTGGTCTGCCTTAAAATGTTATTTTATACTAGCTTGTTACCTAAGTAACCTTAAAGTAAAGTGTATCATAAACACTGACCTGGTGAACTATTATCTACTAACATCTAGTAGTTTTACAGACTACAGATAGGACTTCCTAATTATATTTTAGTAAACAAATCTTGTACTGTACGTCTTGGACTGCGAAACCAGCCTTATGTTATACTGTAACGTGCACACAACATCATTTCACACATGGATTTCAATCTTAAGCTTAAAAAAGGAAAAAGGACAGAGACGTTTTATTTTCAGAAACGGTAGATTCGCAGATGGAGATCAATCCAGTCTTGACTGACTGCTGTACACAGAAAATGTTATGGGCAAAGGGGAAGGGGAAATGTTCTTTGCAGCGTGGTTAAAAGCTATAAAAAAAATCAATGGATTTCTTACTCTTGTGATAAAAAAGATGGAATGTATGATTGTGAGGGTTGAAATATGGTGACTGATAAAAAGAGCAATGCACGCAGTGAGTAAAACAGAAAATGTAATTTAGCTTCACCTTCAAACCTAATATTTTGGATTTGATGGCTGTAATAAATGGTCGTTCTATCATTCCCCAGAAGATGGAGCACTAAACACAGGCGTACAATGTACAAATGCAACCCAGAATGTCCTTTTTTTATGGTGGTGACATATTTAATTATTATATTCAAACGGAGCTTTGCTTGCTGTTAGATGTTGCTGCAAGATGTCGTGTAACAAAATCAGTTGATACCCGCATTTATATTGTACATATACATTTCTATCTTCATTTGTTGTTGGGCTTTTAGTTGAATATTTCCCTTGAATATATTTATCTTTAGGTGCACCAAAAAGATTTGTTTTGATTTGAAAAATATTGGAATCGCCAGTAAAGACTTGTCTCCATTAACAGCTCCTTTTTGATCTTGGGACAGGATGAGACACATGGACATTTCCGGCATATGGCACATTGCAAGCTCTACATAACCTGACCTAGAATTGGCATTGAGTGGAGGAGTGGCAATTTCTCTAAGTGACTTCACTGCAAGCCCAGTCAGATGAGTTGCTGCTTGCCAGAAAGCCAAGACAGCCCCAGATGACGAATAAGATTACTATTACTGCTGCTACAACTCTACTCCTTGGTGCACAACCGGGGATCCGTGAACGTCAATCATACTTGGTTTATAGTTCAAGTAGGTAGATGCGTCAGCATACGTAGGCTGCAAAGGAACAAGTGTTTGTGGCAAGGGTTTGTGACATGACCAGTGCTTCAACTAGCAAGGTCTGGATCACGGAACTCAGTTTATGATCTGATTGAGCAGGGTTCCTGTATGTGTCAGGGGGAACCCCCTGTTTTAAATCTCTGTTCAATAAAAAAAGAGATTTCTTTACCTGCGGTGGCTGGATGGTGGTGGGTCTCTGAGATGAAGGAGTAGGTGTCCTCGGTACCACCTGATTCATTTTGGTCATGACCATGTCAGCAATGAGCTGCCTGTCTTCGGCTTGATGCTCCCCAATCAGTGGCATTGAAGAACCCACTACCTACATTATGCAAACAAGAAAACAAGAGCTTCACAGGGGACAGAATCCCAGGCTGAGCTGTGCAATTGATCTGGAAGACTTAGCATATCTCTCAGTTGGCAGACTAACATATCCAAGCATCAGACACACATCAAAGTATATTGCATGTACAGTTAATCAAGTTAAATTTGCTTTCAGAAAGGCGAATGGGCCTTTTTCTGTCCTGCAGCTCACAGAAAACTAAATTCTGCTGCTCTCTCTAAATATATTTTTATGGTACAGCAAGAGCTTTAAAAATAGTAGGCCGAAGAAAGAATTATAGTATATAACCTATGTTTATGCATTCAGTCAAACCACTGCTGTATACTAATTAAACCTCACACTGTAAATATTGTCCAACCTGTATATTAATGGTTAATTTTTTCAATAAATCATATAAATATTTAATAATAAAATAAAAACACTGGAATACAAAAAAAAATGATTCGCTAAGTTTTGGCTAAGGAGTCCTGATCTTTTCAACAGCTTGTCACCAGCCTGGCCAGACATTCCCAGTCTGCCCACTGCACTAAGGCAGGATGGGAGAAGCTGAATCCTTGGGAAAATATCCCAGACAGCACTGCATTGAGCAAAGCATGAAGCAACATGAGGAAAAGAATCTTGAATCTTCACAGCTTGAGAGAAACAATTACCCTGTCTGTCAAAATTCATTAATCCAGCACTACAAATTCAAGTCTTGATTTTGTGTTAAAATGAAGCTTAGAATGATTTTTGGAGAAAGTAAAGGCAATTTTAATACATTTCCATGTGTAAGTGACTGTTTCGTTTCTTATTTTGATTTGGTTTCCAAGCACGTAATTAGCTTTTCCAACTTCTTAGCATACAAAATAGACAAATAAAATAATTGTGCTTTTAGACTCTGAAAAACTTATGTTCAGATCATTTTAGGTATAAATCATATACTGTAGCTCTACTGTAAAATAAATAAAAAATGTTTAAAGAAACTAGAAAACGCTTTGACAATCTCTGACTAGAGTGAAATTAAGTCAAACGTTTTTGTCAAGCATTTGTTTAAAATAGTATACTTAATCAAATTATTAATCTCTTATTATTGTAGAACATACTAATAGACTCTACAATGACGAACATGGAAAATCTCTTGTATTACAAACAGCGGTTTAATGATCAATTCATCATAAACTGTTTTTAAAAAGACAAGTTTTGTTATGTTTTATGTTTTCAAAATGCCCTACATCAAATAGAACTAATTTTGTCAGTTGCACAGCCACTATACCATCTCACATGTAATTAAATGATCTCAATCTATCTTTTTTATGTCTACAAAAATGCATTCAACACCACATTAGTATGTTCATTATCTTATGGGGTATAAAATAGCATAATAACTCTTTAATTTGTGCACTTGGTTTTGCAAAAGTATACAGAAATTCTTAAACTCTCCACAAAAGTGAAAACAGAGCAGCACTGTGGTGAATATTTCCCCTTAACTCTTCTCTTTTAGTCAGTCTTAAGTAAAAAGCAACACTTAAGAGACTTTGGCTCTTCTAGATATCCCTGCACTCACGGTCATGCCTTTCTCGCGTTGAACAAGGCTGTAACTGCCTTATATATCAGAAGCCGACATTTTCTGCTTTGTTCTCTCACTTTTACCTATGAAATTTCCAAGGTGTCTCCGGGACATACCTCACATACCTGACACAAACCTTGTATGTGTAAAAAAACAGAGCAGGCCAGCAATCACTACTCTCATGTACACAAACATACACTGACCTATTCCTCCTTTTGACATTTTTGATATACAACCCTTTGCTGAATGTCTTAAATTATGACTTGGAGCCAATATTATCTGTCCATTCGTGTATTTTTCCAATTATATTTTCATCTTCTTTGTGAGATAACTGCAAGTCGCCTTGCATGGATTCTAGGGTAACATGAAGTAATTTCCAGGCAACGATGCTGGAATGAAATTAATTGAATGGAATTGCCTTTAGCCAGTGGGAGAATTACTGATGACCAACATCCACATCCCCATATTGTCCAGCAGCAGGGAGGGCAGAGATGTTACAGAAAGGCCTGTCTCTGCTTTCCCTCTCCCTCTGTGCTAATATTTTACTACAGTACAGAAATGTGCAAAGTTTTTTATTTTCTTTTAACTAAGTTTAGAAAAGATTAAACTAAAATTAAGTCTTTCATGTTATTTTCAAACTGCCAAATGTAAACGTACTTTTACAGTATAAGCTGTCCATGAGGTCTTTATATAAGCTACATTTTAATTATTTTTTTTTGCTGTCTATATAAGCAAGCTCTCCCAGTGTATTTTGGAGTTAGATGTTTGCCTCTTCAGTATGTTTTAGTATTCTTGTCAAAAAGAAAGTTCTCTTGTCATACCAAGAAATGTTACTGGTTTTGTCTATTGCAACTGTAAAGACTTTTGGGGGGTATAGTACAAGTGTTGTTAACATAAGCTAGAACATACTTGATTAATCATAAACACAAATATAGTATTGGTGTGAGACAAAGCTTAAAATAAACAATATCTGTATCTCCAGGCATGGGCGGCTGTATCTCATTGTGATCGAGATAAATGAGATAATTGAGATAAATGGTAAGTCCTGTACACCCTAATTGAATACAATTTCAAACATGATTGGGAATAAACACCAACCAGACATGGCAGCTGCTAGGGTCTCAGTTGATTTGAGTGCAGGTGGCTGGAACTAACTCTAAATTGTTCACTTATTAAAAATCAGGCAGCAAAGTTCCTATTCAATCATTCAACAGAAGTACTCTGTTTCGTATAGGTGACATTGTTTTCTTTAATCCAAGAACTGACACATTTTTTGTCTTGAGAAAACATTTTTCACCTGAAAAATTTACAGTATACCAAGTAAATAGTGTAGTAGCATATCATTTAACAGTGCTAAAACCAAAAAACGGTTATGATGTGCCAAAGTAATATATTAGTGGCAAACTGCCTGTGTGTAGTGTAAACATTCCCATTTGGTTTTGAAAAAACAGTTTCCATGGCAACCTGAGGTAGCCACTCAATCTCAATGCTCTATCTGGAGAGGATACAGCAAAAAGTTAACTATTTCCATAGCAACAGACAGTACTGTTATAAGTAATACCCAAAAAATCAAATCATTAAACACTGAATCTCTCACTACAATGCTGGAAAATCATTACAGCAATGTGTAAAATGTAAAATGTTTAACTATGGGGATGTGCTGTATAACTCTCTACAAATTCATCATTAGATAAGCTCATAATTAACATGTTATGTCATTTATTTTTTGACTTTCTAATCCATTTTTTTATTAATGCATTCATTGTATTCACCTTTTTATACCAGAAATATCTGTATTGTTGGATAGTCAGTGGTGATTTTCAGTTTAAATATTTGCTTCTAATTAACATTAGTTAATATTTTGCTTTGAACAGAGTCAAAAAATGTTTTTAAAACAATTGTTTTCAGGATCAGAGATGTATGGCTGGAAGACATTTTCTGTTACAAATAATTAACATTAACATTAATTAATGAGTACCATTCAAAGCGTGCATTTGTTTTTTCTGTGTGCATGAATGTTGAAGAGTCACAACAGAACACTTGAAAAAGTATATTGCCTACTGGCTACAAATATCAATGCAAATATTATTTATTTTATTACATGACATTAACAAGGGGCCACCTGCTATTAATGTTTTTTTTCCCTCTTCAGTCTTTCTCTGCAGTATCCTAGAATATATCTGAGCACAATCTTTCACCTTTTACAGTCAGTCTATTTCCAACAGGACTGATCTGATGGCATGTGGATTGTTTTCTCAGGTGAAGCACAAAATGAGTCTATTTGCAAGGAAAAAGAAGAAAACCATTCCTCAGAAACAGTAAGGCACAAATGCATGGAATAACTCTTACGTCATTGATAGAGTTCTGTTCACATAAGTACGTACATGTGCATAAAAATAATAACTTCAAACACAAAGCAATACTCAAAGTAATATCCAGGCTTCAGCTCCTGTTTGTTCAGATCTCCATGCTGATTTTTAGTTTGCATTGCATCAACTGTTGTGAACCTTTAAACTATACAAGGAAGCCTCCAACATTAATTTGATCTCTCTGTAAATAATGTTATGCAGTCTTTTCAGATTATGGGTGTTAATGTTTAATATAACCTCTTTGCGTATTTCTAATCTCTGTTATTCGAGTAAATATCTGTGTTCAAGTGCCACAGTAGAATACAGGTCTTTTAATGTTTTGATTTTGACCTGGAGGTTATTTGTTGCAATAGATTGTAACTTTCTGATGGGAAAATTACAGATAAAAATCCTGACCCATAAATGCCAATAGAACCAATATGTTTTAAAATCTAAGAGTTTTAGTGAAAGACACAGAGCCTGGTGAGTAAGGTGCTATTTATTCTATTTTCCTTTGCAGCTCTGGCTCTGAGGAAAAGAAAGTATAGAAGGAAAGTTAAAGGCTTCATCGGAGTTATGTATAACCATTCATTAATATAAATGTTGCAATTTTAGATCTTAGGGGCCCATTACATTCTTATTTTGCCTTTATTATTTGGTGTAAATGGAGATTAACAAAATGATTTAATAACCCATTAGCTTTTTTCCACTACAATGCTCAATAGTTAGAAATGAAGCCCACTGACATCTATTCTCACAATGCAATATTAAGGAGAAAAATGTCTTCACAGAATGCATTATCAGGCCCCATTATGGTAATAAAGGTCAGTTAGATTTTCATCTGTTTCTTTATTCTAAGCTTATCTTCGGTTCAGTTCTTTCTTTGTGGAATGTAACTTAATCATCCCATGAATTTTTATTGTCTTATTTACATGAACTTAGCCATTGCAAGAATTTGGATGGAATGGGAGCAATGGCAAAGTGCACACCGAAGTACACAAAATATTAACCAGGCCCACAATCTCGATCTCAACATCAATCTCATTTCACACCACGCAGTGTTGTGGATCTGCATTCCCTATTCGTTACCTGTCTCATTTTTTTAACCAAAGCAAAAAATTAAAGTGTCAAAATGTTGCAGTTTGGGGCATTACTCATTAGGTAAACGATCTCACTTTATGCTCCATTTAATGAAGGACACTAGCAAATGAGTATGTACCTTATACCCTTATAACGTTATGTGGATCTACTGAAACATCTAGAACCTACATAGAACCATCGATAAACTGTATAAATATTCATTAACTTTGGATTTAGTACATGAAGCTCATTAAAGGTATTGCTAATAGAGAACCCCTGAACCTATGATTAGGGTAAGAAAATGGTGGCGTTTTTCTGCTGCCTCAACCTGCTTATAAGTAAGGAAAAATGTTTCTAGCCGGGTGTATGTAGATAGCAATTTTACTGTCTGACATTAAAATACAATTGAGAACACACTTTCCCAAATAAAAACCAAGTTTTCGTTATTTTTTGCTGAATTAAATATGTAAATTTTAATTTGTCCACGAAAGATGGTCATTCCCAAAACACTAGAGTTTTCTCCTCCGGATATTCTAGGTTATAATGTGTGCTGGAAATGCTGGAAATGCTCTTGGCTAAAGCGTGCTTTATTGTGTGCTAAAAAATAAAAACAAATATCAACAAAAGGTCCCTGTGCATGTCCAATAAGTTGCCATGAAATTTAGTTTTGATTACACACATGCTGGCCTTCCATTGTGGAGAAATGCTAGACTATCACAGATTGTCCTAGGGGGATTACAGTACGTTACTAAAACAGTCTCAAGGCTTTACATGTTTTTTTCAATAACAGCCATATATGGTACTTGAGTTCTTCTACAGTGAATGACTCTTTAAGTTCATATCATAGCCCAGGCAGGCATCTTAGTTGGACTATTTTTGAATGTGGAAAAGAAACAAATGTGATAAACAAAGCTAAACAAAAACAAAAAAAAAAACAAAAAAAAATCAGTTAAACTGTCAAATACACTTGTACACTATGTATATGATTTTCCGTAGAGCTGCTTGTATGATACAGTTGAAATTTGTTTCTTTTTAAAAGCTTCTAAAATTCAAGCTCTGAGCTTGAAATCCAAATTTGAACCACTGTAATTGCATAATCCAAACCAACATCCAGCACAAGACACCAAAAGACTAGTCCCTTAATGTAGGGAATTGAAGCGTTTTAGAGAGATAGCTAGGGAAATGACATAATTGTAGCAGGCCCCTTATAAAATTTCAAGCCCTGTTACACAAGTAACTCATTGTTAGTCTGCAAGCCTCTGTTTGAAAAATCTCTCTCCCAGACAGCTGTATATGCATTACAATCTTGGATCTTAAAGCCTTAAATGATCAGTTTTGAATTTAGCTCCATCATATTAAGCAGTATAACAAAAAAACAAACAAACAAACAAACAAACAAACAAACAAACAAAAACACAATTAAGCTGCAAATAAAGCTGTTTTGTCAAGTGAAAATTGTTTCTACCTCTATGAAGAAGAAGCAGAGGAATGTCATCTTGCAGTCATTTTATAAATACAAAAATGCAATATATGGAACCGTTTCTGCAAATGACTTCTTTAGAGAAAATTGTTTTCCTACAGGTATTATTGTCACAAAGTGTGATGTACAAGTAGAAATATTTTGTGTAAACGATGATGTGCATTTCTTGTCTGTATAAAATGGAACCTTTATTTAGAATTTTCAGGATCTATTGTATTTACATACAACTACACTCATGTGGTCTTTATTACTACTACAACAATACATTTTCGTGAACATTCTATTAATTTTCCCCCCATACCTCAGTGATGTAATCCTTTCCATCCTTGCCATGAAGAGCTTTAACTGCACAGATATCTAAGCCACCAAAAATCTCAGAGCAGGTATCCACCCACAGCCTATACCTGTTGAATGAAAGAAAATAACATTTACTCCTGAAAACAATTATACAGTAAGTATAAAACTAACACATATTGTATCAATGTTTTACTTATTGGAGGTCAAGAAGACTTTCACACAAGTCAACCCAATGGTTCGCATCAACTTCACAGGTGTGCACAGAAGGAAAGTCATGCACGTTATTGTGCTTGTGATATGGTACAGTACATGGCCTTGTGCTATGCTGAGAATATCTGTATGTACCACCATAGCACTAGATGTGTTTGAATAGAATCAGGCATTCAGATAAGCCTTGAGATATTGTTTCATGACAAAACGTATTCTGATTCTTGATTATTTAATCATTAAATTATACATTTGTTTGGCTTTGGTTCTGACTTTTGAATATAGCAGAGGAAGCTTGAATTTAATTTAGGAAGTAAAAGGACTTATTGCTCCCATATTTCTGTTCCTGATTTCGATTTTTTATTTGATCTTTTTTGAAAAGATGCTAAAACCAGACCTTGACCCAAGTCTTTAAAATAAAGCAGTTTAAAATCCTTCCCGGCTACTTAATCTAGAAGTTTTCAAATTAGTATTAAACTTTTATTAAACTTTAATTATGGTAGCTGGCTATAATTAGCAAAGTAATGTCCTAATGTTAGTACTAATTTGCACCACAATAACCCAACTGGGAGGTAATGATAAAGCACATCTACTTGTCTAAATAGCTGCAGTTTTATAAAAACCCATTTACAGGAACTCAGTGTGTTTCTGTTAAGTTCAAGGCAGTTTGGAGACTTTTGCTGAAGAAAAAACAGACTCTCATTAGTTTATCTTACATTGCTTCATCTTGCTCACAATTTTCTCCTATTCTTTTAGAAACATACAGGTTAATAACTTCAAGAACAGGCACAACTGGTGTACCATCTGGATGCACTAGAAAATGTACTAGATCTCAGTCCTGGGTTTCGGTCTGCTGATTATCAAAAGGTTCTTTTTATTTTACCAGGTGCTGACAACTTCTCACAAAAAATATTCCATATTTTCTTCTCCATTTAAAGACCTCAGGGTGAAGCTAGGATGTTTTCTTAATATGCATTTCAATTCACATTATCAACCAGTTGGTTCGTACAAAGGTGATTCAATACAAAAAGCAACAAAAGGTCCCGTTATTCATTAGCACACAGTTCTTGGTATAACCAATACAAAGGCCATGGTCATTCTTCCACATTGAGACCAATGTCCTGATTAGGGATATTTCCTTCCATGTCACCAAAACATCAAATCTATTTGAAATTCCTGTCAAGCTTATGTAACCCAGAGGCCACTGCACCATCTGCCAGCCAGTTCAGACCTGTCAGGACGGAGGTCTAGCACCTCACTACTGTAACACCACGAGTGATCATAGGCGCAGTTGCCAGTATGCAGCTGGGCATCATCACACAACATGATGACACCCTGTTGCTGCAGGATGGTTGTGACAAACGGCCTTCCAAGACTGGTTTAGCAAGAGAAACCAGCTTTCAGGGTGCACAAGGCCCACCATCTTTATGTTGATAATGCATGTAACCATGGGCCAGGATAGCACGATAGCAAGAGGTCTTGCAGATACCATATTCATTGAAATGCCCTCGCAACTGAATTAACTAAGATCAGAATTAAGCAGTAGAGTTTATGCTAATAAACTCATTATACAGTATACTGTATGTATTCAGTTAGTTTACCTCCAGCACTGTAGTACTCACTTGTCAGTCATGGCAACTTGCTCCAGCATGGCTGAGCCAGTGTTTGTCTTCCAGTTGCCAGAGATAGAAGTTCTCCTGTTGAAGGATCATACAAGTACTAATATAAACAAATGCAAAGTCAGCAGACAGCACGAATGCACTATATTTTCATATGGAGCGCGTAGGCAACTGGCACCATCTACAGCAAAGCATCTTAAATTGCCCCCCGGGGGGTGAATACGGTTATTTTGTATTTTAGTTAGCTACAGTACTTCCAGCAAATCACAGTTGTGTTGATGCTGAAGACTGACAGAAGAAGTGGTTAACGCCTTGTCGTCATTTTAATATAAAGTGAAGAAATTGAGGTGGATCACACAAATTATGGACCCCTAATACAAAGACCTATTGATTTATAGTGACATCTGAAGCTAACTCAACTGCACCAGAAAAATATGAACTCCCCAATGGTACTGTATGTCTTCTCACTGTGTCAATCAAACCATGACAATCACACATGGGAGAACAGCATTGCATTAATGGCAGCTGTAATTCTTGTGCAAAAACATGCACAATTAAATGAAAGGAGAAAGAGTATTTCATTACTGCTTCACTTTATTTCAATTAAGGATATAAAAGAGGCCATGAAATACACATGTATGCTTAGTGGATTACTTAACATGAATATTGACTTAACAATCGGCTGTTCAACAATCTATAGTGTGACTTTGGAAACGAAGGTCATTTTTTGGGATTGTACAGTGAGAATTGTAATTTAATGTTTAAATGTTATTTTATTTCATTTTGATAGAAACATAAACTAATATTGACTTATTAAACTAATTAAAGATCATTCTTAATATGCATGAAACCAGATTTTAGATGTATGGCTTAAATCTAAACACTAACTGACCTACTGTACCTATTATATTGAAATATTCTTATATTCTAAAAGGTCTGCTTTTATGTGGTTTCAAAACCTGCCGCAGTGACATTTTATATTAAGTCATAGAAAAATGTTCATGTCATAATAGAATTAACTGTTGTAGTTTCCTAAATGTCCCTTGGGAGAATTACAACTACATTTTTTTAGATTCGATTCTAAACCTCTCCCCTCCTTTGGCTGGGATTCATTTCAATGGAATGTTTAATGTTCAGGAGGGATGACTACAGCTAGGGTCTCCCTGATTTCTGGTACTCTAACTCGTAATTCTCCATGACATCACTTCCTGAAAAACTATAAACACCATAGTAAGCTTATGTAAGTCTCCTCCACCCCATCTCCGCCCCTGACTTTCTCGTCCCACAGCCAGATGGCTGGCCCTCAGCCAAGGGGGTTAAGCAAAAGCTCCGTATTCCAAAAGTAATGTACTGTAGGTGAAGACATGGAGCAGAAAACCATTTTTGCAGTTACTGTTTTAACTACAAGCCATTGTGACTCATGGTGGAAAAAAAAACAGGCTTCTCTATCTTTTTTTTAGAAGGCTGTCAGTGTGTATTCAGACTTTTTCCTGCCCATTAAACTTTTATGATTCTCCAAACGTATTTGTCATTGTCATTGGAAAAGCTGCATTCCAAAGCTATGTTGTATCAGGTCTTCACCAAAGTAATTGTGCATGCGACATGTTTATTAGCAGACCATTTGCATTACAGCTGTTCACTGCATGAGTCAGAATTGCAAGCAAATTACAGGTACCCTCTTTAGGTCCTTCCAGAATGCATTTCCAATGTACAAAGAAAACGTCCACACTACGAAAAGGCACTCGACAATCTTTCAATCACAGGATATTTTTACTTTTATACTAATTTTTAAACTTGACTAGCCAAGTTGCTGTGCCGCTAGTAGTTTTGTGAGCTACAATAATAATAAACTTTATTTTACACAGCACCTCTAAAAGTGGCTTCTGAATGTGCTTTACAGTAAGAAAAGAAAGTACATAAGGAGAGCAAATAGCAGAATCAACACAATTACAATAAGGGTTTGGAATGCAGTAGGAATGTAAAGCAGAACCTATTAAATAAAAGGCCCTTCTAAAGAAGAAGGTTTTGAGTCTTGATGTGAATGTGCTCGGCGAAGGTTACTCTCTGATAGCATTAGGGATAGAATTCCTAAACTCTGGGGTCATGGCATGAGAAGGCCACAAAGCTCATAACAAATTATAACAATCAAAGGTCATAACAATCATCACACCAATCTGAAAATTAAAAGAAAATCATCTATCCACTTTCAGTCCACTATACTACTTGAGGGTAGCATAATAACGCAAAAGTATATGCATTTTATATACCGGCACATGAACATTTATAAACATTTATTTAATGCCACAAGTTAAAATACAGGGTGCCCAAGGGGCTCCTTCATTATGTGAAGGTCAAGTCCGGACTCACGATTAGCTAAAAAACCCAGTGTGTTTTTTAAAAAAGAGTAGGAGGTTACCCCGGTGTCCTGGAAAATTTCCCATTGGCTTTTACCGATCATGTCCTCCAAATAATGCCCATCTCAGAACTGGCTTCATCACTCTGTTCTCCTCCCCACCGAGAGCTGGTGTGTGGGGATTGGACTGACACACTATGGCTGCTGCTGCATCATCCAGGTGGGGCTGCACACTGGTGGTGGTGGAGGGGAGTCCCCATTATCCATAAAGCGCTTTGAGTGGAGTGTCAAGAAAAGTGCTATATAAGTGTAAAGTATTATAATTATTATTAGGAGTAGGGTTTAGTAGGGCTATCTCGGCTGTCAGTGGCACAGCGCCCCCTGTGGTCTGCTTGTAGGCATGCAGTGCTGCTGAAGAGGATCATGCCTCTTCCCCAAATGGCAATGCACCTGTGGCACGGGACTGGGACAAGCTGACAGACAAGCGGCTTAAAGTGGGGCTGGGGTCTGTCTACAGTCTGTAGCTTTGGGCGAAGGCATGAAAAACATACCACTGGCTATTTCACATCGGAAGGATACCACAAAAATAACCGGCAAGTCTACATTTAAAAAAAGTTAAAATATGGAAATACTTACATGTAAGCTTTGTAATTATTGCCTATCTTTTGAATCCTGATGTCATACTTGGAGTCAATGTAGGGCTCTGTGGTAGCGTAGGTCTGTGTGAGTGCGACCACACTGGCAATGTCTTGGAAGTCATAGTGATTGTCTATCTTCACCTTTAGATGATCGGGAATGAAAAAGACACAGAAGAAGGAGTCAATGTTATAAGCCAGCTGTAGCTTGTATCCTCTCTACTCTCCAGTAGAGCTCAGTGTGCAATACGTAACTAGATAGACACATGATACGCTAATCACACTCTGAAAATGACTAGCAAAAGCTTAAGGATGGCAGAGATAAATGTTCCAAATTCTTTGTTGTGTCTGTTTTACTATTGGTAATTGGCAGGAGACAAAGGAGAGAGCAGGCCTTACCTTGCCCATGCCTGAATGAGCGTGCCCAATCTTCACAACAACAGGGAATGTAGGCATGGCAATCTGAAAGATAATGATGTCAAAACACTTGAAAACACCTGACCTCAAAATGCCTGAAAGGAAAAAAAAACTGACATTTTATTCGTGTACGTCTGCGACCAGCATAATCCTGTACAAACAAAGAGATTTTCGAAAGAAATGGGTTTATATCAGACAACACCCAAAATGAAGAGGGAAGTGTCATTTTTTTATATTTTATCAAGATTTATATATATTGAGGACTTATAATAACTACCACACCTTTACTTTTGGTAGATTCTAGAATGGGTAGTATTATTCTGAGGAAATTACTTTTATTATAACTACTGTTATGAGTGTATGAGTGACTGAGACTAATGCTAACACCTGCTGTTATAGAGGTGAGCCTACTGTATATGAAATTCCTTTTCACAGCTGTGTGGGCCCTTACATCAGAAGGCAGGGGAAACTATAACTTGGTCTTTGGTTGAACAAGTGTTAATTTGCCTTAAAAGTGAAAATAAGATGATGAGGAGATTTCATTACATTCAGGTTGCCAATTTGTTTAGCTTGTAGGCATGGGGGTTAGTGCACCTGAATGCTCTGATGGACTATCATCTAGTCCAATGTGTACTCGCTCCTTAAAACCTGTGGTTCCAGGTTTCTCTAATCTGTGCTGGAAATAATCAGCATTCTGATAATAGATGGTTGCATGTCTTATTTTTGAATTTCCCTCTCACATCTGCATTTCTTTTACTTCATTTTCACCTATTTTCAGCAATGCTATTTTAAAGCATTAAGCCAATCTCATTTTTAATATGACATTACAAAGACATTTGGAACTTACTTCCATGCAAGTTCCCCATAATAACCACTAGGGGGAATAAACCATTTTCAGTGACATGTCTTGGTATTTGTATTGGTATAATAAACTAATCTGCACTATTATGTCAAAGCCATTTTCGTCCAGCCCTAATGATATTATTTCCTTCAGCCCCCAAGGGTAATGGTGGAATTATGGTGTGATTAATTTCTGTTCTAACAGGTTTATTAACCCTCTTTCAAACGTATTTACAAATCTTAAGGATCACCTCAAAAAGAGCAAGATGCAAGCAGAATAAAATTCTGCAGAATTTCATAAATAAAACAAATTAAATGATCAGTCTAACCATGTCTCGTCTACATACCCCCCCTGTTTCCGAGAACATCTATTTCTTAGACTCTTAGACACCATTCGAGTAGATGCCCTGGGGTTTTGATTACTTTTATAAATGCTCTTATGATATGTATGCATTATAATTTATACATTTATGTAAAAGTGTGCATTAGGGCCTTTGAGAATGCATTGCAAAAATGTAGAAAGTATTTAATATTTTAAATCAGCCTGACTTGAAAACAAAATAGCCTTATGATAGTGCAACCATACAGATTTTCTTTCATTGTTTTACTAGTTTGATAGCATTAACACACTGATAGAGCTTGGGTTTAGCTATCCTCTGAGATTAATCAGCACATGCCTGTTAATTGAAATGAAAGTAAACAACTGGTGCAAATGACAGGGATACATTAAGTGGTTCATTTTGCAGGGCATTTATGAGATTACCATCTATGGAAGCTTTCATGCACCTTGGTGCCTCTCGTCTTGGTAATTTAAACATAATGAAAGTCAGAGAACAGATTACACTACTAATCTTTTGCCTATCCTTCTTGAGGTGCTGTTAAAATGAGACCCCAGTTTATCAGTTTTCCATTGTGTTTCGAGCTTAAAAAGACAGGAGTTTTTATTTTTCTCCCAGTTTTGTCGGTACATTTGAAACCCTTGGAGATTATGTTACTTTGTTTTAGAGAAGACATTGCTATTTCATACAGTAACCATTTCCTGAAAATTGTGTCATTGTTTCATGATAGAATGACATAAATATATCTTACAACACCATACTTTTTGGATTCATGCCTCATGCAGCAGACTTGCAATCTTGAAACAGTGTTTCTAGGATCAACACATAAGAAGTGACCTTATGAGTTTTTATATAAAACCAACCTGTTATTAAGCACAGAAATACCAACATACTAGGACTGAGTCTCTCACTTACAAATTTGCTAAGTATAATCACCACAAATTGTGTTTGTGGTGAAGCTTTAATTCTTCAGTAGGGACATTTTGTTTTTACACAAGAACATATTGATTACTCTAACGCATACTCTAACTGATGTAAATCAATATTATTGTGCACAAGATTTTATTCTGAATTTTGATACTTTGACTGAACTAATTTACAGACCTCTTTGAGATAATCTCGAAATTCTTATTATGTACAGTAAGACCTGAAGGTGATTGCAGTGCTTTGACTAACCAAAATAGGCTGTGATGTCCATAAAGACAAGGATTGGCATACATATAGACACGATCAGCTGAAGAAGATCTTAAGCATCCTACGAAAAATGCAGTGCACAGACCAGGTCCACATAGGAGGGATTAATAATCTACAGTAATTACAGCAAAAGTGTATTAAAAACATTGGATTGCAAGAATGTTTTAGTAGGCAATGAAATGTTTAATAAAATGAAAAATGTAACTTTAATAATGCATATGTTGGAAAGCCATATTCCTGTATCATATTGCTTTCTTGTTTAATGTAGTTGTGTTTTTTAAACGGTCTAGGTATGACTGGTACAGTAACTGATGAATGATTACAGTTACTCTTTGAAATAACCAGGTGTGACCCCTGCAGCATTCATGTCTTCTTAGTTAGTGGGATAAACCCCCAAGGGACTGACAGTTATTCACCACTAATTATAATGATTCAGGTCCTGCAGAGCAATCAAGACCGGAATGACAGACCAACCTAAAATAGGAAGCAAGGTTATTATATTTCTTCTTCTTTTATGTCAAATTTATGGCTGATTACTTGGTTTAAAAATGACAAAGGAAAAAGCATGTTTAAGCTTGGGTTTCTCTTTTTCATAACAAAAAAATGATTTAGTCATCTGGCAGCCTTCATCTGTTAGGATTTTAAAGGGAGCCTAAAGAATCACGATAAAAAGCACTTGCTTTAGGCTACAAATCACAAGATGGATGAAAAAAAACCTGATTTCAATTTTTGTAATGGTTCTTTAATATAATAAAGGCATTTAGAATGTAAATGTAGCAACAGCTGGCACTGCAGGAGTTAGGTCCTCTTTTAGTTAAATATTAATCTGCCTTGTTTCCCGGTGTGAAAGGTTTCACTACTGCATGTAATGATTTGGTGTCTGGGTTTGCTTGAGAAGTATGACGGAACTATTTTGTACAAAGTTGGGCGTGCTTTCTCACAGAGGGGTGGGACCTTCAAAGTCAGAGATGTACATAAGGGGTTCCGTCAGCCACACACTGTGGAGTCAGAGAGCACCAGTTGAAGCCAGTCGAAAGAGAAGAGCTTTTATGTGTTGTAGATCAGTGTCTCAGCATTCAACAGCACATTCATCCCAGGAGGAGGAAACTGAGTTTGTAGGAAGTTAATCCTGAGATAAAGGCAGCGCACTCAAAGGAAAAGAATACTTCTGTTCGAAGATCACCATGAGAGTTCCTGTACCTGGCTGGCTTGCCTTAATGCTCGTTCTCTTGACCGTACAGCTGGAAGATGTGGTAGAGGCATGCAGCTGTGCTCCAGCGCACCCACAGCAGGCGTTCTGCTACTCTGATATAGGTATGTCTGTCACAGTTCCTATGGCAGGCTGTGGTCACTGAGTCTGCACTTGGTCAGAGGCTGTTTCTCCTTGCTGTCTCTCATCTCTCTCCCTCCCTTCCTTCACACACTCTCTCTGTCACTGTTTAAGCTCATTTCTAGTGCTTTTTGTCATGCACACATTTTGTTTAACAACAGTTACTGTAGGTGTGCGACACTTCAGAAATGTATGCAATGTTTCATAAAAAAGACCAGTTAAATGATGAAAAGGTTACATTTTGTGTGGTCAGTGCAATGCAAAATTATTGACACACTTTTTTTACTGAATAAATGGTATTAAGGTAGAATCTTTTATAGCATCAGTTTGACAAGTACATATACAAATCCAGAACAAAACATTAATATTTTAAAATAATTTTAATAAAATGTTTTAACAACATAAAAACCAGCATGAGCCACCATCCATGGCATTTTAATAGGGTTATGTAGTGAAACACTGGGTTTCAAAATATTATGTTATTATCTTATTGTTGGAGCAAAATACAATATAAAGTATCCTTAAAATATATTGAATTTCAAATTTCTTGCTATACTTATTAATTTCTCTCAGGAAATAGATGTAATTGATCATGGATATTTTGCTGAATGTAACCTAGAGATTCCTCTTTAGAAAAATACACTGATTTGTTTAAGATCATACTTATAAAATGTATAAAAAATCATGTGAACATTAATTTGAGAATGCTTTGTTTAAGGATTTATGCGAATTATTTCAAATTGTTTACTTCCATTTTTGGATTAAGGCTTTTGTTTTTTTTCTGTACTATTTATGTCTCGGACCAGTTTAGTTGCAGTTGGAACACACCTGTGATGATACATATACATAAAATATCATGAAAAAGGTCTAGTAAAATTGACTGGTTGCTTTCCTGTGATAAAGTACAAATTAACAAAACAAAGCATTTAAGGGAATTAGCAAAATATCTAAATTACCTAAATAAAATATCTTAAGGGGTTTACAGTACCTCATAAGACTTGATGGGCTAAGTGAATTAAACAACTCCAAAGCTAGTCAATTTCTATTGTGTTAAAAAAAAAGTTATATTAAACATACATATTTAAAAAATGATATTCTGAAAATGATGTACTTTCTGGAAATTCTATAATTCCATTAACAGAATTCTATAATACTTTGAAGATATTTTAAAACATTGTCCTGCTGCTAGTTTAAAGCTGAAACAATCATTCTGTAATGCTTAAAGTTTTAAATTGTGATGATAAATGCAATTCAATGCAGTTCAATTAATCCAAACTCTAGTTTTTTTGACAGAGGGCTGTTATTTCTAATGAAATTAGAAAACCAACAGACTATGGAAAACATTTTATGGGTGTTGGGTACCAAATCTAAGTCTTCAAAACACAAAGGAAATGTGACATTTAGCAGGCTGTAAGGTTCAGAGGGCCCAGGCAGTGTTGGAATGCTTCCAAACCTCACTAACAGTAAATGTACAACATGAGTTTCAAAAATGTCACCAAATTAGCATCTCTATAGGAGAGAGGAAACTGTTTGCATACTGATTAATGGCTTTAAAGGCTCTGACAGGAAATCTTTGTGAACATGACAAGGCCTGGGATTCATTTGAGAATATTGATTTTTCTAAAGTTGTTTTTTAGTGATGTTTTTTTAAAACATACTGTATGTGACAATTATGGTTTATATACTCTTATATACAGTACCTTAGGATTATTAGTTATTGATAGGGGCATAGGATCCCTATGAAAAGGGGTTAAATATATATATATAGTTCCTAGATTCATATTAGGTTCAGCACATATTTGGAGGGCTTTGCTTTTTAAGTTTGTGTGCTACTCTTCGGATTGAGAGTAGAGGTGATCGCAGTACAAGGAAAAGAAGGAATTTTGGAACACTGCAGACCACTGACTGGAGACATCTGTGAATACAACTTAGCCCCATACAGGACAGAGCATGGTTTGTGTCTGCATGTTCTTACTGACCAGTTAAATGTGTGAGGCCAGACTTAAAGTGCGGTATTTAGTTTCGCCTCCCAGCAAAAACAAGCACAGAAATTAATTAGGTCTGGGCTAAACGGTTTTTACTGGGCCTTTTTTGTCTAAATGATTAGTAGTGTGGCTCTCTGTCATCGCTTGACAGCATCCCTTTTGTCAACAAAGCCCATCTTTTCACAGCACCCTGGTAACCATACATTTGGTACAACTGGCAGGAACCACATGCCCTCTGACAGCTCTAGCAGGCAAGGAAGAACCTTTAGCTTTTGGCCCAGTGGATGCTTTTAGAAGCAATCCCTGTGTGCTGGACACACGAGCTCCGAGTGTGGGTGCAAACTGGAGCCGAGCTTGTCTGAGGAACAGAAATGGGAGCAGGTTTGGAAAAGGGGATGATTCAATGATTTTTCTTACGTGGCATCAAAAAATGCCCGCTGATTGTTAGATAAATTAATTGAAGACATTGCATTTCTGAATTAAGGACTGTTTGTTGATTGCTGATTGCTAGATAAATTAATTTAATAGACTGCATTTTTGAATTAAGGACTGGGGAACATACTGTACATGCAGACCCACATTTGAGAGAAAAAAGTAACTCAGAGGTATTGTAAATCAGACCATAATGTTCTAGAACTATTGCACGGGAAGTCAAGCTCACATACGCATTGCTGATCTCACTTCTACAGGCAGTTGCAGTCCCTTATCTTGTGTGATGCACTGTTGTTTACCCTGGCCATTGCTGAGATCACAATACAGGGCTTTGTAGGAAAGCAGACTTTAGAGCAGGGCAGAAGGGAAGAAGTGTCAGCTGTCCTGCTTGTCACATCACAAAACAGGAAAATACCTACTGCTATGGCTAAAACGTGTTCTAGTTTCCATGTACAAATATAAATTCATACTCAATACTTATGACAATTGTCTTTTAATCGTAATAAACAGGGAAACTCACTCCGAGAACTATAGTCTCTCCTATTTTAGAATGATTAGAATATTCTCCCTTGTATGCCTTCAGTCAAACAACAGCAAGGCTTCTCCTGGCTTGTGAAATAGTTAATATTTTTCCTTAAAGATTCTTGGGGTAGAGAGAATGGAAAAAAAAAACCTACATGAAGCCGACTTCCTTGCAGAAATCTGTGGCATGGAAATATGAAAGGATTGGTTTCTATATTTTGGGAAATCTTATTTCACATGACTTCTGGTTTTAATCAGTTCAACAGAAGCATACGGAAACTGTGCAGTGGTTAGGCATCGATTTACAATGTTGTGTAATGTGGCTTATATTTTTCTCCTGTACATTGCACAAAGATGATATCATCCCAGAGTACCCAGATTCATTTTAGGCCAAAAAGAGAAAGAGAGCTACATGATTCACATTATATGAGTTATTTTAAAATGGAGAATTTCAAATGGAAATGACTCACAAATGTAGAGTATGGAGAAGCTCAAAAGCCTGAGCTGTAAAATATATGATTCAGTGTTGTAAGCTGGACTGTATGATGGAATCCTCAGTGTAACAATTTCCTTATCACATCTTTTACTTGCTTTGTAAAAATGTAGCACAGTAGAAATCACAGTCTTCCATCCATACAATTGTCCACATTCTAAACCTCTTCAACCAATTCAGGATCACGTGTGAGCAAGCAATGGGCATAGGGTGGAATACAACCTGGACGGTATGCCAGTCCGTCACAGGATATACAGTACACAGACACACACAATCATACCACTGCCAGTTTTCCCAGAAGCCAGTAGTTTTTGGACTGTGGGAGGCAACCGGAACACCCAGGGATAACTCAAAAAATGGAGAACACAGGGAGAACATGCAAACTCCACACAGATAGAACCCAGTGACCAAGCTCTGCTAGGCACTGCTGCTAACCTCTGCACCATCATGTCGCCCTTAAATCACATCTTTTAAAATATATATTATTCGATTGACTTTCTTTCAGTAATATCCAGTATTTTATCCTTCAGGGACATGAGAGGTTGGTTGAGAGATATACTTTATGAATTAAAGGCCTTACTCATACATTGTTTCATTCACTGCCTCTACAAAACAATCTAGAAATAATTTACAATTATTCATTTTCCATTCCATAAAAGCGCAGCTTTCATATTCTCGGCAATACATTAAACATTATGGACAGCTACTCAAACTTTGAAACACATACCTTTCTACAAAATCAGAGATTTACGCTCACTCATTGAACCATTGGACTTAAAGCTGACATAATGTTGTGAGTAACTTGCATGTTATGTGAGTTACTCACAATATTATGTTATTACACCAGTTCCTGGAAGAAAGCAGAGATGTCTTATAACGTCTGAGTTTTGAAAATGGCAAAGCCGAATAGAGCCTGATAGATTTACTACATCACTGACATAACTCTGGTCCCAGGGCACTGGCAAAAGTGGTGATAGGGACACTTGCTTAGCATTCCAGAGGCTTTAGTAGGGAATTCCAAAGAACAACATCAGCATTCCATCCCACTAGCCAGATTGGTTAATGAAAAAAAAACAGTGAGAAGGAAAGTTGTGCAGAATTTTAACCTCTGGTGGTCTGGGTCCACATTAACACCTGAAATGAGCTTGGTGATCTCAGCTTACTCTCAAAGGCCTATAGGGAGTTCTGTGTATAATGAAGAACCACCAAACAGTTTGGCTTAGCTTATTAGGTTCGCTTGTCTGAGATTTACTGTAGCTTTGAATGGTGAGAAACTTGCAAAATTGCTTTGAAAGAACAAGCTTTCAAGTGCTTGATACCATTCCAGGCAATCGAGCACAAAGTCTTATGCCTTTTTATGAAAATGATATAAAAAAGAGAGGTTGTCTGTACTTACATATTAATATTTCTGTATAAACATTCAGAAATGAAACAGCCCTCCCAGTAAAATGAAATATCTCTGGAATTGTGTGGCTTGGTGGATGTCACTGTACATAATGGATGAAATAATCTGGCTATCTGAGCATTACGTTCAACATTGTAGAGCAATGGGGAAACAACAGGAGACTTATTTTTAGTCATAAGCACATTCAAACAAAAGGATCTTTTCCTGATATACTGGATCTGTTTTTCGAGGTCCAGACAACTGCTGAACCATAGAGAAGCCTTTTCTGTACTTTTTATTGTTTTAAGTTTAGTCACACTAAGTGATATTTGTATAGAAACTCTTCACAGTATATACTGTCTAAAAACAATCTGTACTTACAAAGTACAATATTTGGAATTCTACAAAAAATGTAACTGGCTCTCAGTGAAATTGGATTTGTTTTCATTTATCTTTCTAGTTTAAATCTGCTTTCGGTCAAAGTTTGCTTGGGTTCTGTATTTGAGACAGAAGTGAGGAAACTGGTCTGTTCCTGCTGGTTGTCTGCAAATGGTTCTTCTCATGAGGAACCATTGCAAAAATGGATCACACATAGTTTCTATTACCAGCAAGAGCACATTTCCTAGATCTAGTGTGTGATATGTGATGTGCTCATATGGAATGGGGTGACTGTGGATGTGAGCAGATACCGAGCACGTCTGATGTTTTTGCGTGTGCAAAAACTTTACATTTGTATGGGATAAATGACACAAAATGGTCACATATCAATGTAATGCCTGCAAAATTGAAATCTGTGGGTTAAGCACCACAGAAAGACATGAAGAAGCTCATATTATACTGCTTTCATGTCAAAGATGGGGGTGGGTAGTGCAATTTCCTTTTATAGACTTTCACAAGGAACACAGATTTAGAAATCATTCTGCATTTTTTTTCTTTTTTACTCTTAGAGCATTTCTGTACTTAATTTCATGTATCTGGAATGTTTTTTTTACAGTGATTCGGGCAAAGGTCTCAGGTGAAAAGATTGTATCTCCGGACTCTTATCCTCACTTAAAGATTATTCAATATGAAGTGAAACTGATAAAGGTAAGATGTACTAAAATCAGTGTGATGATTACAAAAAAACAAAACCTTTATATTTTATTCTGATCATTGTATTTGGCTTTGCTGACAAGGTTTCTGTTGCTTTCAAAGCTCGTCATGTGTTATCCCCGAATCTCACTTTGTTCTGTACACCTCTTACAATCAAAGTCTATTCAACTGTTACTGCTTTGTGGCAGATAATGGAAGGAAAAATGACTATAGCAATTATTACATAACCATGGACATTTATACTGTAAAAGACAAAAATGCTGATAAGACCTGCACCACGCTGACTATAATTGCATTGATAAAAATAGAGATATTTTTTTCTTGGATACAGTCTACAGTTAGAACTCAAGGTATAAATACAGAAGATGGACAATTATAAAAATGTTCCTGAATATTCTCTTAACTTCTCTATGTCAGCAGCCAAGGATGAATTTCTGTGCATTACCTACACCCTGGCCCAGAAACACCATGTTATTCAAATTTCTCTTCATACTTCACTTGACTTCTTCAAAATAAGGAATGCCATTTCAGAGCAGGGGAGTCTAGAGTTCTTTTTTTCATATTTGTAGCTGTCAAGCTTGTTTACTCACATGCTAATGATAAAATCCATCCTAAGTTTCAGTTTGCCTTAAGAGAAGGTGTTGCAATGCTGTTTTCCAAATATAAAAGTACCTTTCATCGACACAACATCAAAACAAATGCAAGCATTTCAAATTGTTGTGAATTGAATTGACACGCATATACTGTATATTAACACACATCCCGTCTTTTAAGATGTTCAAAGGCTTCGAAAAAGTGAAGGACATCCAGTATGTATACACTCCTGTTTTCTCTTCCCTCTGTGGCGTGAAGCTGGATGCCAGCAACAAAGTTCAATACCTTCTGTCAGGTAAGACAAAGCCATACTTTCACAATATAACATCACCAGCTGCTTGGAGCAATAGTTACATACAGTATGAATGGTTTTATAAAGGACAGGTAATAAGGTTATTTTCTAGAAGATTTAATTGAAGGATTTTAATAAATAATTATTTTTTCTTCCAAAATCAACTTAAGTAATTAAGTGAAAGCTGGAGTTGCTCAAGCCATTTGTATTTGCGCCAAAATAAAATGAAATCTTACCTGTCTCTAATGTTTGTCTACAATAACAAATACTGCCATCTGCTGAAAATCCGGTGAAGGACTGTGGTGAAAGTTAATATGTACAAGAGCCTGTGAACTAGAACCCTGAATTAGCGTCCAGAGCATGTTTTGTTCCTATTATTATTTATAATTAATAATCCAAGGTGACAATTCAAAACAGTTACAATTATAGATAAATACAGTGTAAACTTGTATGTATGTGAATTAATTCACTTAACGTAAATACATGTAAGGTACAGTTAACTATAAACCACCAAGGGCCTGCTACTTCCAGTGACATACCTTTCACATTTTCTCAGTCATTTTTTTAGCCAGTGTACTGTAAATTAGATAATTATAAACATTGAATAAAGCTATCTCAGAGTGTTGTACTCTGTACTGTGGTTTTTACTAGATGTGTATTAATAGGTAAATAAACAGTCCTTAATATACAGTACATATATATATGAAATTGTTCTTAGCTTTTAGGAAACTGGATTGTAACCCATGAATTACAGTACTTAGGAGAATCATTGTACAGTGTAGAAGGTTTACTTCTCTACTGCTATGGACTTTGTGTTGCAATATGATCCATCGACTATAAAAGAGATGCAAGACTGAAACATCCCTGAGTGATTCCACTTCACCTCATGCGAGAGGGTAATATGTTTGATACAGCCAATTCACACAGCATTCTGTACGGTTCATTAGAACTCCAGCAGGCTGTGTCTTATTAAGTTCCCAGGTTAACACACATGGTGGAAAGGCAGTGCTGTGCCTTTAATAAATGACCTGCCAAAGACTTAACATTTTTGTCTTCTGTTTCCCAGGCAGAATGGGGAGTGATGGAAAAGTTTCTATTGGTCTTTGTGATTTCATTGAGCCCTGGGATAACCTTTCAATGTCCCAAAAGAAAAACCTCAATCAAAGATACGAAATGGGCTGCGACTGCAGAGTGAGTTCTTTAGCTTCTTAAACCACATTTATTTTCTGCCTGCATGCAAACACAACAACTGTTGCTTCTCCCATCAGATCAACTAGTGATAGTTGAAGAGAAAAAAAAGTACCGATTAAATTGCAAATCTAAAAGTACAACAAGAACGCCTCAGTCATTTTTGCATTTTTCAGGATTCCTAATTTTTTACCTGTGCTTGTTTTTAGAATAGCTTAGTTTGTAGCCAAAAAACAATGAACTTCACTTCTGATTAAATTCTAACCATACATAAAATTTAACAGATGTATACCATTACCTTCCCTTAGAAAAACGATGGCTAATAGATTTGCTTTTTTATTCATTTAAGTTGATGATGTGATGGAGAGGGAAACTGGTCAATTGCTGAAATATGTCATACTGTATCAGCGGACTTTCACTTATCACTCCCCGCTGAAATTGTACTCTCTTCTCTCAGATTTCTAGTTGCTATAGCCTACCATGCTCCACAACTGCAGAAAATGAGTGTCTCTGGACAGACTGGCTGACAGATAAAAGTCTGAATGGAGAACAGGCCAAAGAGTATGCCTGCATCAAGCGAAGCGATGGTTCCTGTAGCTGGTACAGGGGGGGGCCTCCCCCAGAAAAAGAGTTCATGGACATTTCAGACCCCTAAGAAGGACTCACTGTAAAGGGGAAAGGTAAAGAGGCAATGCTCTTAGACAAGCTGCATAATTGCTCCATCTCTAGGTCCTTCAACCTGGAATGCCTGCAGCTCAGTGCACTCTTCTGATTCTGTCTGAAGCTCAGTTGCCTATGTTTCAACATGTGTGAATGTATAAGATTGCTGACAAGAAGCTATTTCCAGACTTTTTAATGCAGTATTTGCTCAAACGCATCTGTTTAAGGACTTGATTACGTCAGGATACTTTATTTTTCTTTAAAGCAAACATATATGCCCACATTACCACAGGGCACACATTTTCATCCTCTCTTTCATAACCATGCTATGTAAATCGCACAGTCCCGACTAGTGCATGGCAAGTGTGTTCCTATTCATATGTTAGAAAAACCCATATAGAGTGGAATGTATTAACTTGGATGTGAGAAATGACTTCTTGTTTTAGATTTCAGGTTAGCATTTTTTGTTCGCTAGTAAGTAATTTTGATCACTGTTAATTTCCTAATGTACTTCCTAATAATTTGTTTCTAGCTGTCAAAAAAAATCTGCTTAGGTCTATAGCAGAGACATAAACCAGTATAAAAGCAATAATAATAATTGTTATTCTAGAATAGATGCTGTCTGATTCTGGATCTTGCAATCCATTGCAGTACAGTACTTTAGGGCAATTAGCTGCTTAATTATGTTACTGAAAAAATAGTCATGTAATTAAGCAATTAACAAGCTGGATGCACTAAAATTCTGCAAATGAATGGATTAGGAGGACAAGGTTATGACAAGTTGCACACCACTTCTGGTGTTTTGATATTTACATGATTTTCAGACCAAGTAGATTCAAGAAAACCAACAATCAAGATGTTTATATCTCTTTTTATATCCTGTCTTATGCATGTACTGATGCTTAATTCACATTATTGGAATGTCTAGTTTTTATGTGATGGTGTCAAACTCAATTTTTGAAGGACGTAGTGTCAATTCCTAATGTCTTCCTGATATTGTTCCACCCAAGCTCCCAGTTACGTGATATCGTTGATCATGTTATTTAATTAAGTGCGGAAGTGTAATACTTCTAAGAAGATTCTGAGGTTTTATAGGTAGCTGTACCTTTAATAAAGTGAATATTTTGCTTAATCAAGTGTAGAAAGCCTTAAGAAAAAACTTATTCTGTATTCTGTATATTCTTAGGAAATAATTTGATTAATTGTTTAATTGACTACTCAGGATGAAAAAAAACAACAAGATGATGTCAGGCCCTTCAAGAACTGGGCTTAAAAACCCCTTCTTTTCATAAAAAGATTGTTATCTTACACACAATTTCTCCTTGATTTTATTTAATGTTAAGTATTTGTTTTAACACATTTCTTCATGATCTTGGGTGTGTGCTGTAAGGAAACTGAGTATTTTACTACCAAGTCACAAGATTAACAAAAGAATGGATCAGAAATTTAGCATACAAATGCTTTTTGGCTCATATGCTATACAATGGTTTAATGTGCTCTTTTTGCCCAGAATGTTCTGTATACATTATGAGAATGTATATATTTGTGTTATTAACAATGTAAACACTCACAGCTTAAAATATAAAAGTTGGCAGATAGAAATTGTATAGTTTAAACACATGATTTATTTTTCAATTTTATTCTGTCTTTTAACAGATGTTCCATAAATACTTTGTAACGCTGAAATGAAAACAAAAATTTGTTTCATTTTCCAAAAATCTAATACATCCCTTTGTAATGTAATTATTACCTAATGGTGTCAGAAATAACCATAGTTAATGTATCTGTGGCACATTGTTTTAAACAAATGAATGTTTGTATGCGTATTTATGTTTTTTCACCTTTCAATATTAGTGGACTGTTCTACCATATCATACCAAAAAGATTGTTTATAAAAATCTTGCAATAGAGTACCTCATGAATTAATTCATCCATCTTATTTGTCTTACAAATATAACCAGCAAGGTTATTTGTTGTCAGTATAAATGTGTCAGTCGCTTGACTTTATTGTGGTGTGTTTTGTCTCCAAACAAAAAAGTATTGGCAAGATGTACTCTTGTTAATTAATTAGAAACTACACGTACTATCGGCAAAGCAGTATACCTCTACTAGTCACTGACAGAGCAGATAAAACAATTCTGGGGATAGTTAAATATTCCGTGTCTGCTCATCAGTTTAATTTAAGGAATTAGAGCAGTCAGCACATTTTGTCAATCATCGCAATCATCGCATTCAAATGATTACTTTTATTTTCAGTATTCGTTTCGTTTTTTTCAAATTGCAGGGAATTTAATATTAGATACATTTGATTCAACTGAACAAATAAAAAATGCACTCATTTAAAAAATCTAAATAGATTGCAAAGGAGACTTGTGCATTAACTTAAGATACTACATCACAATCTGAACTGAATTGCACAATCAACTTTTCATACTTATCGGTTATACAGATCTAGCCATATACAGTATATATATGAGAACAAACAAGACCATTAGCAGAGCAGGGGCACCAATAGAACAGGTGTGTGTACTTTTCAGCTCCACAGAAGTACAGCTTATCTCCTCTTTTTTATTACGATAAAGTGGAGAATTATCATTCATTCAGGTGTACTTAAAATGGGATAAAAAATAAAGCAAACAGTTGAGCAAGCCTTACCATTTCCTTATAGTCTGGGTAGAACGTCTGCTCTATGAGGGGAAATTTCTCAGGACCAAGACTCTTGCTGGCACTTATCAACTGGGAAAACTGAGAGGAAGAAAAGAAAAAAACAACTGCTTTCAAATCAGTTTACATCACACATAAGTTTGAACTTGTACTCTACTTGTGTAAATGTCACGTATTGTGTACGGATACAATTACACGTCAATTAGGCATTAAGTATTTAGAAAGGCACTCAGTAACTGGAGAGCATAAGTAGGGAAACTGCTGACAAAATGATACTGCTGCAGATTCAATTATTGCAAAGTTCTTGCAAAGTAGTTTAATCATTTGATTTAAAATTTTATTTAGAAAAACAGACAATACCTATATTATATGTTTTTAGAAATTTGAAATATACAGTATGATATTTCAGGAGGCTAAGAAAAGCTCATTGTTACACATTCGTACTGAAGCAATTACTGCTAAGTCATAGAACACTGGGACCCAGCAACCAGCACAAAATTGCCAGTGCAATCGATAGATACCTTTTTGATCCCGTGAGGGAAATTGCAGTGCAACAGCAGCTTAGCACGGTCAACACAGCACAGTGTAACGAAATGATACAATTAGACAACAATACAACACAGTCAGTAGAGTCAGTGAGAAGTGCAGTAAAAGTAAAAAATGGATTATACAGAGTTGAAATATCTATGATGACCAATGAGGGATGGGATGAGTGCTGTCGAGTTGGTGTCGACTCATGGCTACCCTGTGGACAGTTCTCCCGTCACTATCCATAGAGTTTTCATCGCACCATGCGGAAGTAGATCGCCAGGCCTTTTTTCTGCACAGATACTGCGGGTGTTGTTGCTGTTGTCACGGAAACATGATCCTCCACCACCAACACCGCCCCATACTGCTGCCGCCCAGTAGGGGTTCTTAGAGAACCTTGTGCCCGACATGGGACACGAACCCACTACCCTGAGATTAGGAGTCTCATGCTCTACCAACAGAGCTAGTCGGGGGTCATTATGAACACTACAGTTGACTAAATGTTGTTATAATAAGCTTCTAGACTTTGGATTCAAAATCTATTGATCTCACAATGTAACTTTGTTGCATCTTACTTATCTGCATGTATTGTATTAAGAAATGGGATACTGAATTCTGAGACTGAATATTTCTTTCATTCCATATAAGGACTGTATTGTTGGATTTATTTTAGAAAATGTCTCAGGATATGCCACTGGAGCAACTGCTACTGCCCTCAGAAAGGCTGCTAAAATGTGAGATTGGACCATGCACTGTATAATGAAAATTTATACCCATGCCATTTGATTGTGTGGAAGTGGTTAGAAAAGAATGAGCTAATCCTTCCCCTTAGCTAACGTGACGTTTTGTGGTGCGTCTAAAACTTTTTCAGCCTTTAATTAAGTTTTGAAGATGTCCACTTTCCTTTAAATTTCTGCTTTTTAAATCTTGCTGTGGACTAGATTACTGCTCTAAGTCATTTTTTTTTTCTGGCCAGTATATCTTGCTGTGTGCTTGATAAAAACATACACAACAGTACACCACTGAAGCAGCAGGGATTATGAACTGTTCTGGTTCCAAAAAAGACTTCATTAATATGTTATAGGACTAGTCAAGAAATTGTGAATGAAAAAACTTTAAAGATTTTGTCATTAAAGACAGTGTCACTAAAAGGATTTGATAAAATATTCTAAAAGATGTAACTCCTTTTATGATCAAAAAGCTTGTTTATTTCATATTTGTTTCCAAGCTGACTTCTTGGTCAATTGCTTTTACTGTGAATTCTGCGGAGATGTTGTATACTGCACTATTTGAATAAAATGCACCAAAGGCATTTTAGGAAGGAACTTAGAAGCATACTTAACAACACCATATCATAGTAACCCTTTGAAAATGAATGTGATGAACATGATAAATTAATTGAAAATGCAGAAATAAATAGGCAATTTAGGAAACATTTTATCCCTTTAATAGCATTATGCTTTAATATAATAACGTGTCATGTGTTCAACAACAACATTGTTGTGTTATGCACTTAACATTCTTTAGGATACAGTAAACATTTCTTGGAAACGTCTTTTGTGGTGACAAGATACCACAAGTTTAATTGAGGAACTCAGAACTAACAATGATGCTGCAATGCCGAATATGTTTTGTTATTCTAGAAATATCATTTTTTATCGAGTAAAAATAATCGGATTTACTTTTTGGTGAGAGATCATACCATTCCGAAATCCAAGAGCAAAACTTACCGTCCAGGGTTTGTCACAGAGGTTGTAAATAGATTCCATGGAGTTTATGCTGGGAACTCCACCATAATGCAGACCGATAATCATGTTGCGAAAATCTTCGTTCTCTGCCATACTGAAGGCGTGTTGTCGGATCAAAACAAAGTCAGGCTTGAATGACCTGTAATGCAATGA
This sequence comes from Lepisosteus platostomus, assembly GCF_059453375.1. Taxonomy (NCBI): domain Eukaryota; kingdom Metazoa; phylum Chordata; class Actinopteri; order Semionotiformes; family Lepisosteidae; genus Lepisosteus; species Lepisosteus platostomus. Next base: position 63,600,923 of record NC_142616.1, on the reverse strand, counting down.
CAGTGATAAGGAACAGATCTTACTACTGTTCAGAAGACTGTGTTGTCTTAGTTGAATGCTTATGTACAGAAAAAATAAGAAACTGATATTTTGTAACTTAGGCATGAATTATATTTCACTATAATAACACAATTCACACAAATAATAAATCCCAGATGAGAGTTCAGACTTTAAAGTACTATGTTAATACTTAGAGAGGAAGCCAATAGGTCCATCTAGCTTGTTTGGTTTCTACTAGCTAATTCATTCAAGAATGAAAGAAGCCATAACCCTTTATGCTAAAAAAAAACATAGTTTTCACTTTTGTTCTCTGGTTCCTCTAAAGGTTTAGGTGTACGAAAATTAATTTCATAGCATCACCCAAGTATATTCTTTGGAAGCTGCATTGCATTTACAAAACACATAAGAAGTTTTTCATTCTAGGTCAAAATCCGCTCCATCATTTTGCCAAAACTTTATTTTTCATACAAATTGTGCTAATGGTAGAATACTGGCACTTTAGTTTCAATAATATTATTAGTTTTGTAATATACTGTATATTGAGAAGTTCAAATCAGAAGAAAGTGTCTTTTCGCCGAATCACCCATTTGCACTGTACAGTATGTGCACCACATTTCATTTCCCTACTGTGCACAGTCTGCATGATAAAATTGTTTGAATAGGCCAGCTAACTTTGTCAGCCTCTCGTACTTTACCTAAATGTGGTTAATGATATTCTAAACCAGGGGTCGGCATACTACGGCCCGCAGAACTTTTCTGAGTGGCCAGGAGCTCACTACTGTTTGAATCTCGAGGGTTACTTTTTGCATCACATTTGGAAAATCTTCTACTTGTTAGCTCTGCTGCTCTCTCTCAGCACTAATGATCAATTGCAGAACAACACCTATTGCACGATGCATTTTACTTTTAGCCTATCTGACTAACTTTATCCTAGGTTACCTGCGCCTGTGCTACAACTGATTCTTACCGTAAATACATTTGGATTTTGTATTGCCTACTGTGATTGGCTCAGTCATGCAAATAAAGTCTAGCGTATGCTATCTTTTTTGAAAGCAGGTAATGATTTCAAACGGTTCTTAAAGTAACATCTGACAGGTTATTCCTGCCGTGTCGAAAAAAAAAGAAAGATCGATGCAGAGGGGCGAAAATCCAAAGACAAATGGTCAGAAGAGCACTTTTGTGGACCTTGGAAAGAAAAGGTAATGTGTCTTATCTGTCGGGAAACAACATCAAATTGCATTGCGAGACAAAACAACAGGCTAGGTTTTCGGAATACACCTGAGATGGACGGAGGGAAAAATTAGAACAATTTAAGAAAATGTTGCGGCTACCTGGGCTAGTTATCACAGCTTCTAGCAAACCCTTCACGGACGATGAGTTTATTAAGCAGTGTACGCAAGAGGTCACGGAGGTGATGTGCCCGGAGAAACGCGACCTATTCCAGTCGGCGAGTTTATCGGCTAGAGAGGGGATTTCACTCAGAAGGCCCAAGAAGGTTAGTACATTTTTTTTTAGTGGCCCTTGCTCTAAAAAGTTTGTCGACCCCTGTTCTAAAAGAAAAATAATTAAATAAATAATTAAGAAGCCCGTTTTGACTGTAAATAGATATGAATCCTTAATAAACTCACTAAAAGCTGTGAATTCCCCACAGAAACCATGACATCCGCCAGAGCTTTTATGTTTAATTAGACGTAACCCTGGGAGATGAGAGAGAATCACACTTCTTTCCCCAGCAATATTCAATCTTTTGCCTTTGTACCAAGGGAGGAAAAGCTGTAGCTGGCTAGAAACTCCAGTGCAGTGTAGTGTGAAAGTATAGGATTGGGAATTAACTCCAGATCTAACTTGAAACAGCTGTCATGCGTGTACAGTAACTACATTCTAACATATTTTAGTTCAGTTATGCTCCGTGACAGACCACTTCTGTTTTCCTCATGCATGGATATTCATTTACCAAGTCTCAAGCATCCTGAGTATTTTGTAAGGTTTCATTTAACTTTGCTATTGACTGGCTGTGATCTTGTATTATCTCCATATTTTGCTGCACTGAAATGTTTCAGAATGTACTGCAGCAGTATCATAGGAAGGAGGTCTGTGCCAATGTGGGTGAAAAGTAAACTGAAACAAAACAAAATATTTTCTGATAAATGACATAATACTCTGTCTATAGCACATAACATCTGTCAGTTAAGAAAGAGTAGATTGGGTCTCACATCCCACTTTCTGAGCAGGTTCTCTCTCTTTATGGGGTAATTAGTGACCTATCACAGGGATATGTACTAGGATCACTGCTGTTATACATTATTTACTGTACAGTATATCAATGATCTAGATCATGGCTAGTTAGTAAACTGGTCAAGCTTTCTGATTATACCATATTAAGAGGATTACCTAACACTTTAGAAGCAGCAAATTCAATTCAATTCAGTTTTTTTTGTATATAGCACTTTTCACAACATGGTTATCCCAAGGCGCTTAACAATGCAAGTAACCATACATTTTGTGAATACAGAACAGAAGATTGAACAGTGAAAAATATTTAAATACAATTCCAGACTGGGAAAACACACATGGCAGTTGACTTCTAATGTAGACATGTGCAGGGTTTTGCATGCAGGTGGCAAGAGCAAACTAGAAATACAAAATTGGAGATGAAACCAATGACCAATTACTTACCAGTGGAGATAAAGCCAATTACTTATAAAACAGACTTAGGTGTTTAAGCTGACATTTTATATATTCTAGACAATGTGGGAAAGCAATTAAAAAATGCAAACAAAATGTTAGGATATTGTTAAAAGTGTTGAGTTTAAGTCAAGTGAGTTTTGGTCACTTATCTTATAATACAAATTGTAATACTGTATAATTAATGCATAAATGAAGGCACTAACATTATATACAAGTACATTTGTTTTTCAGCAAAACAAATGAAAGCAAACAGAATTTAATTGCTTCGGTTTTATCACTTATTCAGGCTGATTTCAAAGCTGGAAAATCTCTCAAACTACAAAGTCCTGAATGGTGCTCTTCAGACATACCTGACCACCTTTGTACCACTTCGAAAGACTTGCATGTCTACATTGCAGGTACCGTCAGCATGAGACACAAGGTTGATCTCGGAGAACTCCGCCTAAAATTGAAATTCACAGAAGAAGGAAAAGGTAATTTAGTTCCCAAATTCACAGTTTCAAAACAAACGTGATGACTGTGGGTGTTTTATAGTATGAAAGCCTGCATGAATCCTTTGATATTCCTTGTTGGGCATCCTGTAAGGTGAGTCATCTGCTTTTAGCTCCACACCAACCTGTTTCGTAAGGGAGGGGAGAAACAAACCACAATATATACTGATGGAAAAAAGAAATGCAACATTTTCTGGAATGAGAATACTATAGTTATATCTTATGTACTTTCAGAAAAAGTTGTCAATTTGTTTTAAGCCCTCTGACCAGCAATACAACTTGTGCAGTGAGGCATCGCAACTTGCCAATCACACGAAAGCTCGTTAGGTGCACTTTTACCCAACGAGGTCCAGGTGGAACAGTGCCTGATCAGGTCACCTTTAAAAAGGCCTTAATTCAAAAGCCTACTCTAGGTCACTGCAAGAGAAAGGCCACACTTAGTCAGTTTTCTGTGCATTCCATAATGCCTCGAATGTCACCAGAAGCAAAGGAGAGGGCCATTGGCATGCTGCAGGCAGGCATATCATGTGACAGCGGTGCCAGACAGTGTGGAGTAAGCTGCTCCACTGTGTCCCGACTGCAGAGAAGGCTTCAGTAGTCCGGCAGGACAGATGACCATCCAAGATCCGGTCACCCTTGAGTGACCAGAGCAGGACCAACACATCAGACTGGTCCATCTGAGAGATCGTTTCAGATCTGCCACCCGTACTGCTGCTGAAACTGCCAGCAGACACAATGCCCTCATCAGTGAGACTCCATGCTGCTGGCCTCAGAGCAAGGCGACCTGTCAGAGGCCCTCTGCTCACACCTCCTAGACGTCACACCCGACGGGCTTGGGCCCGCAGAGGCTGCGATGGACTCGTCAGCAGTGGCATCAGGTCCTCTTCACGGATGAGTCACTCTTCAGCCTGTCCCACGCAGATGGGAGGGCCAGAGTGTGGAGGAGGAGGTGTTGCATTTCTTTTTTCCATCAGTATAGAAGACTGCAAAGATGAATACAGTACATGTGCAGTTGTGGAGACTGCTTTTTCTACTCGTGTAGTCACCTCAGAGTGAATAAGATCTGTCCATTCAGGAATTCTAATAAGATTAAGTTTTCTTTATACATATTGTTCCATTACTTTTCATGTAACATGGTAGATTCAAACAGACTCATTTTTTTCCACAGTAATGAATATGGAAAGCAAATTGTATGCACTGCTTGAGCAGCAGGGATTAAATTTCTTTCTGAAAGAAACCAAAAAAAAATTCTGGGCAGGAAATCAAACAATTAAAGATGGTGTACAAAAAACTGGCCACATTCTCTCTAAAAACACTACCAATGGCAACAAACACAAAAGAATCTTAAAAATCAAAACAACCAGAAAAGACAAAAATTTAATTAGTTATGTAATATAATACCTTTAACTGAATACAGGATATTAATGACACAAGTGTTTCATTTAGTGTTCCGAATGCCAAAAACGTGCACTTTAAATTGGATTTTTTTTTAATGTAGAAAAAAAGTTTATATTTTTCAACTAAAAAAATTAATTGCTTTCCTTTTAAGTCTTGAACTCTGGTAGAACTATTTGCACTGACGTGCACAAAATATGCACATTTGCATATTTTATTATATTCAGGTGGTAAAACACAGAAGCTACAGTAACAGAAATGTTAAATCAATAAGGGTACTGAGATAATCTGGGACATACATGGTAATACAAACCCACAGCTCCCTATTTAAAAAAAAGGATATGCTGTTGTATTCAGGCAACATATTATAACTTCTTATTTAAAGAAGCAGGCTTCAGTAGTGATGGTATTATCAATTTTTCTTCTTTACTTTTTACTCTCTTCCTGCCGTCCTAAACGATTAAAATTTAAGTAAAACAAAGTAGCCGATGAAGGGTTAAAAGCAGAATTGTATTACAAAACACTTGTGAAATAAAATAAAATAATTCCACTTTAACAGCGTCTTGTTTGATTTCAGTGACTGCAATGTTGTCATAAGGAAGTCTGCGGAGACTTTTGATGGAGGAACCATTCATAAAATAGGAAACATCTGGCTCCTTCCACGTGTTTTCTCTGAAGTACACCGTAACCATGACACATATGTTAGCTGAACGTCTGTGTGCACAAGAGCACATTCCTAATTTCAGTAGATTTTGCCACTGGGGGTGTCATTTTTTATTATGTAAAAGAAAGTCAGTTATTTCTCCGGAGGCAGACGTGGCTCTGAATGGAGGAAAAATACCAGCACTAATACTGTGCAGAGGCATCCTCAAGTGGCAAAATCAGTCAATACCGGTATTTGTGTGTGTTCGTGTAGGCCCCGGCTTCTTATTATTGTCGTTTATTAAAGCAGATCCAGAGTAGGAGCGGACACACCATTCTGGAAGCACTTGACATGTGCCGTAATTAAACACAGAAACACTCTGCCGTGTGAAGAGTTAGAAGCAGTTACGTGGAGGCTGAAAGCTATGGCAAATTAAGGCTGGATCTTTTGAGAGGCCACGTTGTTCCAAGCATGTGGAAGCATGTGATGTGATGCTGTGTAAGCAAATTAGAAATCTGAAAATCTGGTTCCACTTTGAGGAACATTACAGAGTGATGTCTAATAGATCCCTAACCACTGCTCTGTATTAGCAGGCACCAGGAGGATATTTACTACTGTGTTTAAATACCATGTACATTTGAAGGGAATGAGAGGAAAATAAAAACAAGGCTTAAATGTACAGTAGTGTCCTTTGTCTTTTGCCTTTTTTCACTGTTCCAGTTATTTCCAGTAACAGTACCATGAGACTTCAAAGACTTCATATTATCCTTTCACTGGTTTTATGTCAAGGGTACCTTATTGATAAATGACCATTTCATTGAAAAGGTAAAAGGAATTTGCCTTTAAATTGGGAATCCTTTCCACTGAGTTTGAGAGAGCCGCCACTATATATGTACAAAAGCAAAATTAGAACCAGGAACACTATGCTAATTTCTCCAGATGATTATGTAATGAGAATTACAGTTTGTCTAAAATGTAAAAATAAAAATTAAAATAAAAAAAATCCTTTTTACTTAATCTATTAGGCGCTCACCAGTTTGGACCTATAGTACAGATGTTGCTGGTTTGAATTTGGGATTACAATCAGGTGTCTATGACTGGAACAGCACATGTGGTACAACGTGATGACTTGGGTGCTGACAGAGATGGCATATACAGTAGATGAATTCAGGTAGGTCAGGGTATCCTCATAGGGTTTGCCTTAAAGTTACAGACTTTTTGGCCTTCCAGACAGCAGTGAGCATGAAGTGGCATTCGCGAGGCCATCATCTGTCCTTGTTTTAAATCCCTTAGCTGTATCCTTGCTGCTGTGAACCCCACGTTGTGGATAAGAACCTGATTATCTTGCAGAGGTGCATTTGGGAGAGAGTGTGAACATTATCTTCATCTGTCCTCAGCTCATATGGGGGGTGTAGGAGCAACTTGATTTGATTAAGAACAGCTGTTTCCAAATATGGGGATTCACAAAGAAAAAGAAAAGCATTGAAAGTTATAGTAAAATAGGAAAAAAAACAATTTTAATGATAGAAGAGAACCCTGTAACCTCCTGAATGTCACAACCTATGGTGAAACCAGTGGTTAGCTGGTCTAGACTGGACTGTTCATAATGCAAGCAGTTGTATTTTTTTCCATTACTGTGTAAATACCAAGTTCTACATTTGGAAATGCCATGCAAACAAACTCGTGAATACCACTAGCATTAATATTGTATGGTGTTATTGTGTCAAGATGAGTTGTTCAATTTAACAATAAGGCATTTCTGTGAGGATGTTTTCCCACAGGATGAGAAATCAAATTTAAAAAAAAAAACGTACTGCAATAACCTGTAACTGGAAGTTGTATTTGGGGCTTCTCTGTCATCTACAGTACTTGTTTCAAAATGTTTTAACGCCCCTAATGGCCTGTAACTAAAAGTTGATTTAGAAAAATAAATGAAACAGATATACATCAATATTTTAGCACTGATTAATTAAATTATGATAGAAATGAATGACAAGAAGTACTGAATAAATAAATAAAGCAGCTGTAAAAAATACTTTACTATACTTTTAAAAGTACAATGGTCAGGCTTGGACTTTACAGCAAGACAGTCACCCAAATCACACTGCTTCTACTTTGAAATGTCTAAGGAAGCATCCAATCAAGGTTCTTGACTGACCATTGTAATCTCCCAATGTCAGTCCTTTGCGAACCTTTGTGATATGAACTAAAGAAATCATTTCACAAGCACAAGCCTTATAATCTGAAGGATGTGAAGAAGTACTACATGGAGGAACTTCCCTACTGAGAAGTTTTAAACACCTTTTTAGGTTGCAGGGATATTAATAATTTTCAACATAGCATATTAAGCAAAATAGGCAATATTTTCATCAGAATTTTGTTGTTATATCCCATTTCATTTCTTAATGTTTTTCATGTTGCTTTTCCATACAATAGATACTGAATGTCTATTGGCATTTTTTTCAAACAAACTTTCAATTACATTGTATCACGGGCATGATTAAATTTGTATCAAGCTGTATTTTAAGATTAGCTGTGTACTGCAGGCAAACAATTGTGATGCACAACTGTTTGCAGAACATAGTTGTAAATAGTTTTTTACTCATTTGTGTTAAGCATAGAAATGTTGTGTATGAAGTTTGTCAACTAAAATTAAATTATATTCATCACACCTGTAGGTATTCAACACAAAGAAATCTTTTCTCCCATGACTAACCAGGTAATTGCATTAGAAAAAAAAACTGATAGCCTCATTGTGAAAATATATGTTGCTGGCAGCTGTCATGGAAAACAGAACAATTTTACAAAAGGCAAGGAGGAAATAATTAAATAGCTAACAGGCTGATACACTGTGTTCACTCAAAATAAGATCAAAGAATGGTGTCTTTACTGGTAAACAACTTTGTCTTACTTCTAGGTAAAAAAAGCTATAAACAGGAAACAACCACTAAACAGACTTAGTAACCAACTTTCTTAGTTTTTTAACACATGATCTATGTCCATCTGGACACTTTGCTTTATTACTAACATAATGTCAGGCATATATTTAACTGTTCGGAAATGTAGAAAATGTATGTTTAACATTTTGTTAGAAAAATATAACAAAAATGCCAATTACTCTTAAATACAATGAAAGCAAGATAAAATGGTTGTCAGAAACCTTTTTTTTTCTCAACAAGCACATCACATGTACTTTAGCGTGTTTACATAAGATAATAAGGATGTTTTACATCTGTTTAATGCCAAACAGCTTTTAATGCTATACTGAGAAATGAGAAAAGCCTCCCTTACTCCATGCTCTAATGTTCAGAACTTCAGAATTAAACCATTCTAAAGCCATTGTTGCTCTGCTGTGTTAGGAATCAAGTTCATAGTAGAGCCTAGTGGTTGTAGATTGTCCTGGTTTCTATTCCATGTTTCACAGACTCAGGGTAGGTGACTTTACCATGCTTGTCCATTTTTGATTACCCTCAGCATTGCTGGTGCTCTATATACACCTTTTTAAACTGGAGCAAACAGGGTCTAGAACCTTGCTCTGTGGTACAACAGTAGTGTCAGCAGGGGATATTTGAAGCTACAATGACCCTGGCTGACTAATTCTTGTTTGCCCACTGGGACTTTGTAAGTTGTGCTCAGAGACCTAGGGAATCCCAGTCACATTTGTCTCATGACATTATGTAGACCAGATATGGCCATTCAGTCAACCCGTTCTCTGAACTAGTGCCTTACTGGTTGAACCAGTAAGCTTCTTATGAACTTGAGCAATAATTGTCAAGGTTGTACTGGATGCAGGGTGAGCAAGCATTAGTGTGAAAGTCCAATTAACAGGTCACCTGGCTCACCTGGAGGCGGTTTCGTGCCGCTCCAGGTGGTTCATGGATATCTAAGGGCTGCTCAGCCCTTCTCTTGGTTCTGGTATAGAGTTCAGCTCTGACCAAAGCTCCTGTCTCTAGTTTTGTTCCTGTGTTCTCGCTTGTGGTCTTACCTGGATTCTCAACCCAACAGATCATGTCTCTGGACCCTTCATGCTTTGGACCTGCGTGTTTCCTGTGTGCTACGAACCTTGCCTGCTTGTCTCTACTACGAATCTGGATTTGCCCCTTTGTGCCTCAGCTGTGTCTTTGGCTTTGACCCATGATTGCTCTTGACCTATGATTTGGGAAGTGTTTATCCACACTATGCTCTTCCCTTCTCCCCAGCCTGCAGCTCCTCTCCTCTGTGTGCACACATCACTCTTAGCCCGCGAGCTGCTTGCTGTTTCCCAGATTCTCTTGGTTGTATCGCCCAGCGCATGGGTTCATATTATATTTCAGAGCCATTGCTTCAGTCCACCATAAGCAGTGTGCATGACAGCAATAGGTTAAACTTGGACACTTAAATGGTGATTTATATGCATATGGATAATTAGTATTGTAGGACTGACTATTTTGAAGAACTTACCTGTTCCACTTTGATGTCATACTCCCCTTGGACTTTCTTTCCACGGAAATGTTTGGCCCTAGTGGACAAGAAAGGGTCAAAATGTTAATGATCTGTACTCAAAAGAAAGAAATCAGTTTATGCATTACAAAATGCATTAAAAATAGGTTTCTCATGCAAAGTCATCTATCCACCCATGTCTTAACCACTTTATCTGAAAATCCATCTGGAAAAATGACCAAAACGTGCTTCCTAAAACTTAAATGATCTGACCCATGGTTTTGTTTTTCTATACTGCTAGATGCAGTTATGTTAATATTTGAAAACTGTCAGCACTACGTCCAGAATTACAGTTTGTAATGTAAGTGTATACAGTATATTGTGTATATAAGGGTCAATAATAAAGTGAAAAATGTCCACTTTGCAAATAGACCCCAGCCATTACACATGGGTATATCAGAAACCGATGACAAGTTACAATTATGGTAAAACAGCCAGGCCAGTTTTCTTTTTGTAACTGAACATCTACTTTTCCTCTCAATTCCAACCCTTAAACTGGTTGTAACTTTAGCTCTTAGCCTGAACCCAACCCTAATTGTAATTTTCTACTTACTTGTACCGAGGTACATAATACAGATTCCTATGCTTGCAATGTCACTTCATATTTGCATAAAATGCTGTTTATGTCATAAGAATAAAACATTTAGAATGTATTTTGAGGATAAAGTGATTTAAATGTACTTATGTTTACCTTTTTAAGAAGGTCCTTCCAGTTAATGACTCTACAACATAAGCAATAAGCCTTAGTCAGATTGCCTGGCTATTATAAATGATGATTTTGTGTTTCTTAAAATAAACACTCCATTAATTTGTCTGTCTAATACCTTGGGGTTGCTCAAGACAACATTAATGGAAAAAAACACATTAACAACATTTCATGTTTTTTTTTGCTACGAGGAATTGCTGAAACATGCTGCTAAATCACACAAAGTTGGCAGATCTGGTTTTTCCTCAATTATAAAACAAATGACTTCATCTTTGAAAATAAACATTTGTTGAAAAAGAGTGATGTCAGCTGGTGGCTGACAAAAGTCATTAGCTTTGAAGAGCTTAAACTCTAAACAAGTCCTGAATGCTGTGGGGTTAGAAGAAAATTCCTCTACTTCGTCTCACAAAAGCTTCTCTTAATCTCCCTTCCCTAGCAAGACTAAGAAAGGTGAGAAAATATCAAATGTAATAAACACATTTGCAAACTTGAATAGTCCGATTTTTTGTATTCTGCGTAATTGTACTTTATTTCAGTACGGTGAGAGGAAGTGACAGATGGTCTGAGGTTTACCTGCATGCTACTGAATGTGAAGTGACAATTTTGTCTACTGTAAGCTATGATTAAAAAAATTACGGTAGTTGAAAATGGTTCAGAGACAGTAAGTTAAAAAGTTAAGAGAAATTGGAGATTAGGCAGAAGCAGTGCTCAGGTAAGGCAGAGAGATCCAATTTCCACAGCTGAATTGAATTCTAAGGTTTGTCTCATTGGTCTGGATGTGATGAACCAGATAGTATTAAGTTGCCTTCTCTGGAATGCAAAGTATGCAAAATGGTGTCATTTAAATGCATTTCTGGAGGAGGTGAAATTGTAATCTCCCACTTTCTCTCTCCTAAATACTCCCAAATAAATTCTCATTGCCATATAAAAAGACGTAAAAATTACCCACATCTCTTTGCATCTTTTTTAGTACCCCTCCTGCACCCTTGAAGCTGCCTCCCTGGTTCTTTCCTTATAAATGAGGGGGAGGGGGTTTGACAGTGCGGACCTTCAGCGCTGAACTAAAGCATTCCTTAACCAGACTCCACAAGCAATTAGAAAACTGTAAAGTGAATTGTGAATAGCAGTGAGTTAATAGTATCAATTAATGTATTGTACTGTATCTTTGGAGTGTTGGTAGAGTGGAGAAGGGAGCAGCTAAAGAAAGTTACAATGCTATCCCTATTTAACCTTTAACAGGTGTGTGGTAGTCACCAGAGAAGAGTAAGTTATGCGATACAGTATAGCATTTGCTAACATCCCAATGAGGCTGAAGAATTCAAGATGGCCAACCCCCCCCCTTTCCTGGTGGGGAGTGAAAGGGAAAGGTCAGAACGTCTAACTCTAGGGAGGATGAACACTTACACAGTAGCTTTTCAGGAAATGGGACCCATATACAAGTACAGTAAATAAATGGTTGAAAAAATGTAATGAATTGGTACTGTATGAGCTTCTGGAATTCAATCTCTTAAATGTGAAAGGCATTTAAATCTTTTCTACACATATTATTTCTTCACCTCAGAAATAAGAAAGTCTGAAGATTCCAAACTATTCCTGGTTTATTTGTATAGGGCACATACTGTAATATTGAGAAGACCAGGTCCTGTGATCAGAACAGGCCAATGCATGAGAAGAAAATCTTTTATAACACATTGATTTACAGCCAGAAAGTGACTTCATTCCAGAGAATGTTTTAGATGGCAGCCGATGAGAGTGAAATGAAAAGTGCTCTTGTTTTTATTCTGAACGAGAAAATTTGCTGATTGGGGTTGAGCACTTCAAGTCATCCAAGCCAAAGTCTTACACGTCTCTTCTGCAAGTAACCAGAGGCGCTCGGAGGACTTTGGCAGAAGAATGAAAATTTGAGAAGACTTGGCCGGAGCTTAAAAACACAGCAAGCAGAAAACTCTTTTGTGGAGCAGTGTCTCTGACACTCTAACCTAAGATCGCACAGATTGAAGTGACTTCTGCAGTGTGAGGCCTGGTGTTTTGTCAAATAATAGCTATCTTCTTAAGAGCAGAATTATGTGGGAGCAGGCAAACAATACACTGAAGAGTGCACCTAGTGTGCAGCCTACTCTTGTTATTAGTGTTAAAATCAGCTATTTTACATTTTCTGAACATTAGCTGCATTTCAGAAGCTACTATAACGGGGGTTCTCTCTGTACTTGCTGTCTACACTGAATCCTGCAGCTGTCACCATTCAAAAAGTCCTATATTTCTTTGAAATATGCAAATAGTGTTTTTAATGTGGCTTGGCGTATGACAACATTTAAAACCAAAGTCATCACCTCAGCCTTTGAAGTGCTAGGAAATGTAATAAATTAATATTTTCAATAATCAAAATGGCTTTCACTAGTACATTTAAGTGCTCAGCCACGCTAGGTCTTGCTTTGTTGATTTTCAGCCAGTTTTCCCTCCTCACAACTTTCTTTGGCACCCAGGACCCATCCTTGAGGAAGCTTCCTTCTGCTATCACAATCCTCAAAACTGTAGATAAGGTCTGTTTTCAGCTGATAAGAGTCTAGACTGAGCTGCCAACCTTGATCTCTTCAGCATATTTTGTCTAAGATTTGCTCCACCCTTACCAGCTGAATTGCATCCCAGATACATAAATGTATTAAAAAGTAAAGTTGAAAAAAAAATAGCTTTCCTTGGGGTCTGCTGCCATCTTCTGTTTGATGCTCAGAAAACATATTTAACATTAGCTGACACAAAAACTGCCCTGATCAGGGTTTCGTCAATTTATAATAACATAGCTTTGGTTATGCATCTTACAGTACCTCCCTTAAGATGGAAATTTCTCGTTTCTCAAGATTTGTCATTCATGTTCTAAAATCAACTTAACCACTCATCTTGAAACTAGACTGTTAAATTTGAACTGACTTACACTGACGAATTTACAAAGTGTTATTTCTCAAATAGTGATACACTGTTAGTTTTGATGCTCGTATAATTTACTGTTTCACTTTGTTTGGAGTGATAATTAATATAAATTTAGTTTTACTGTTGACTGACCAACAAAGCGATTTTGCTACTGGCTATGAAAGTAATATTTTTAAAGCTCAAAATGTTGTCTTTAAAATAGCAAATTTGGGTTGTTTCAGTCAAAAAGCAAGTTAACATGAAGAACACATATTGTGCAGGGAATTAATTTGTGGTTGTTTACAGGCTCAAGAGCTATGGAAAAATAAATCTATTTGTAGTGTTTGAGCTCCAATACAAAATGGTACCCCACTAAACAACACTTTTAACTAATTGATTTGCTTGCCAAACACTCACAAACTATGACACTAATTAAAATCTTTTCTGACTAGCCTTGCATGGATTGTTTAAGAATCAGTTTACACTTCCCTGTTAGAAATCAGAGTAATGTGTTTCTGCATACTGTAGGCTAATTCAGACACCTGCCTGTCTCCTTATTTTAAACCATGGTGAAACCACTCAAAGTCTGAGGATTCCTTTTCTGAGTCTCTGGACAGGTAAATGGACAACAATATGTCTGCCAAGTAATGCTTTATTACTTTTTCACAGATTGGGTTAAGAGAACATTAGACCAGCTTCATAGCCTTTTAAGAAATAATGTTTAGAATTTGGTTTCCAAGTAATTAAATATTAATATCTCTTTTTTTGCCTGTAGTTTCTTATATTTATCCCTTGTGTCTAGGCTGATCCAAAGTATATAGACCTTTTTTAGAAATGTACCTTATGTCTTACTGTAATCCAAGAGTATAACAGTACCACCGGTAAAATATATAGCAGTAATATACTGTAACAATATGTCTAAATTGATTAATGTATTTTTTATCTGGAGTTTGCTCTAAGATCCTTTTTACTTTTTAGGTATTTCATAGCCATGTAGACTATAACAAGCTGAATAATTTCTTAAACAAAGTGAATTTGGCTATGATGCTTAATTTGATTTACCCCTCCACTGTTCAGCTGTGTTCAAATGTTCAGCTGTCAATGGCTAACTGCTAGATAAATATGAGCAGTAATTAACCGGCGCTTCAAGGAGATTGTCATCGATCTGGTTAATGTGGAAGTGTACAATGAGATGTTTTAAGGCGTTACATACTAAGCAGTATTTGTAGCTTTTTGTAGATTAAAAATGATACAAGAGCTATGCTTAACAGCAGCGTGACACACAGATCATTGCATAAGTAAAGAAAAAAAATTAAAGCATGTAATGAAATTGATGCTTTCACAGCCATGGGTTAAATTTGGAAGTAAAAATCGTGACTAGTTGTGAAATCCAGCCAGTGCTTAAATTGCAAGAAAGAAAGCTACCATAGCATTTTTTATTTTTTTCATAGTGATGATTCACAAAAGCATATATATTTTCCAGAAAATCACCCATCTAGGAGCCCTCGGTGCTTTTAAGAAGACACGGAAAATGCTGTGACTCAGTGAGAGACTGAAAAGCACAGGAAAAAACAGGTCAATGCAGAAAGAAGATGGCAATCGATGCCTTAGCATGTCTCTAACTCATGCATGGAATTTTCTCTTTTGCATTAAAGATGCTTTAAGTAACTAGTAAAACAGAAACACACACAGCAGAAAGGTGACAGTAGATTTTTTTACAACAAACTTGATCTTTTTATTCCTTCATATTGGAAGCATCTGTAATTCCTTCTGAGAAGCCTGTGTTCCAGCTATTCAATTAAGAACGTCCTTTCCAATGATTAACTGCGATCTTCTTTCTGTCTCCTGTGAGTTTTATGGAAAAAAGTCACCATTCTTCAGCGCTATAATTAATACTGTGAGTTATGTGCGACTGCCACTAAATGATTGAATATTTTGAAAATGTCTCTTGAATTTTAAACAGCATTCTGTATAATTTCTGGTATTTACTGGATAACATTTACTGTAAATTAGCCAAAGTTTGCATTTATACATATTGCCCTAAAGATCTACAGTATGGATCCCTCACAGAAGTAGTTTTTAGGACTTGGAGGTTGTGCATTGGATGCAATTTGCACTAATTGATATCTACCAAGAGCCATGCTGTAAATACTTACATTCATCTGAATGTCATCTCATGGCTCATGTAGATAGATAGATAGATAGATAGATAGATAGATAGATAGATAGATAGATAGATAGATAGATAGATAGATAGATAGATAGATAGATAGGACTTTATTGATCCCGAAGGGAAATTGATGATGTATCAAACCATCAAAATGTTTTGTTTATTTTAGGTCATTATATTTTTAGCTTTTTATAGATGTATGTTAAGGAGGATCTATAGAATCAGGCTCGGCATCACATGAATAAAGCAAAAGGAATCATTCAGTTCTCTTGAATTGCATTAATTAGCATGGAACCCATCTTTTAGCATCTGTTTAACAAAGAACAGCTGGATGACAAGGACATAACCAGAAAATTAAGAACAGCAGATACAAATTTAAAACTAGAATGTAGGAACCAACCAGGTTCGCAGTACTTATTGAATGCTTTGGTAAAAGCTTTGCAGGAATAAATTAAATTAGATAAGGAATGAAATTACACCGTATTCTTATTACAATGTGATTTTTTTTCTGGGCATTTGCCAATTGAAATTGCTAAATGGGGTTATGTTTTCATTCTGTTTAATTTCACCAAATTGTGGTGTAAATGTGAAGTTTATAAAGAGGCACACATATAGTCCTCAACAAGATCTACCTTTTTAATTAATTGCAATATTTAATAAAGTGACACTATGCTTTTCATCTGCTCGCTTTTGTGCAATTTTCCATCTCAGCAGCCTATGGGTAAAGCAGGAGCACCTCTTGGTTGGTATTGTACTGTAAGTGCTACATTAAAGTAATCTAGACAGAGTTTTTCAGCTACCAGAAAGTGGTACAGTACAAAGAATATTGAGGAAGCATCAGAGACGAGACCCTTTTGCTTCTGGAGACATTAACATGACCACCTACAGTACCTTTGCAAACACAATAAGATCTAATTTCTCTGCAGTATGAGCAAAGCTGAAAGAAATCAGGAGTGTTTTTCAGTTAATTAATTTGGAGGCTGATGTTTCCCACTCATGGAATTAATCATGTGGCTTCAGGGTTGTCATTCCTAAAGCACCAAGCCAAGGGTAAGGCTTGGTGCTTTAGGAATACAGATGCACAAGAATTTCTAATTATTTAAACTACACAGTACATCACTTCGATCTCTAAGCTTCGAGAAGACAAGTGGATGCTCTTTAATATACCAGAATCTGCATTGTCCTTTATGTCATTTTTGTCATTGAAGCTTATGACTTACAGACATAATGAATGTAGTACATACCATTCTCATGGAGTCACACAACAAAACTGTGCAAAGAAGTGTGCATGCCAACTCCTGTATTGAATATAAAATAAAAAAAGACTCAGCATCCTACATTTTCTTCTGTTCCACTTTATCCTACATTATGCCCGGATCTTATACAAGTAGGTTTTTCAAAGAAATACTGTATGCATTCAAAGTACAGTACATAATGTGTAGTCCTGAAAGTTTGTTTTCAGAGAAAGAAAATATCTCAGATCTTCTCTATCCTCAGTTGTCAAGTGTTGGTTGTGTATCATTGGAAATAAAAGGGAAAATGTGATCAGTTCCACAAAGTGCTTCCCATGTTTAAAAGATCTAATAGTACAGAATAAAACTGTTCCAGTAATGTCACACCCAATTCTCACAAAAGCACTCAGACTGCAGGTGCCGGGGGAGACGTTTTACGCTGTGAGTTTGGCACCTGCTTACTGTGTGGGATTGAGCGCTCAGACTGTCTATGATAATCTACCCACGTGAGGTTTCAACTAGATAGACTGAATTTTCCTAGCTTACCTGCAGTGTCTGTGTTTGCTGGTTGAAAGGCATGCACAAACCTAGAAATGGAAAAGGACACTTCTGGCATCTCTGTTAGATAGATGAAGGTAAAGGTGGAGTATTTTTGGCATATTTTTCCATGATTTGTATATATCACTTTATAAGTGAATATTGTTGCTTTTCAATGCAGAATGTTTTTTTTTACCAGAAATGTGGGAAATATGACATTACTTGTCAGATTCAGGACTGTAAATACAGCTTTCCATCCTTTATTGTATTATGACACAAAGACCTAATGCACAACTATAAACCAGGAAATAAGATACATATCCTTGATATCACATCAAGTCTGCTGCACCCAGCTTTGTCTATTGGAAGCCATGGGAGCACTATCTTTCTTGATCTCTGCTTGGGCAGGTTTTTGACTTGCTCTATGACATTAATGAACAGCCTTGAGCACAAGAAAGATTTGGAGCTTCAACAGCAAAATGAGGAAAAAATACGTTGTTACGTCCCCGTACGTGTCTGTGTTTTTGTTTTTTTCCCTCTCTTTCTGTATTCCAGCATGTAGCCATGCTGCCATTAGCCATATCACTCTGCAGCTCACAACTGGCAACCCACTGGAGCTCAGCAGGTGTGAGCCTGGTGAGTACCTGGATGGGAGACCTCCTGGGAAAAACTAAGGTTGCTGCTGGAAGAGGTGTTAGTGGGGCCAGCAGGGGGCACTCACCCTGCAGTCCATGTGGGTCCTAATGCCCCAGTATTGCGATGGGGACACTATACTACAAACAGGCACTGTCCTTCAGATGAGACGTAAAACCGAGGTCCTGACTCTCTGTGGTCATTAAAAATCCCAGGGAGTTTCTCGAAAAGAGTAGGGGTGTAACCCCGGCGTCCTGGCCAAATTTCCCATTGGCCCTTACCAATCATGGCCTCCTAATAATCCCCATCTATGAATTGGCTTCATTACTCTGCTCTCCTCCCCACTGATAGCTGATGTGTGGTGAGCGTTCTGATGCGCTATGGCTGCTGTCACATCATCCAGGTAAATGCTGCACCAGGTAAATGGCGGTGGAGGGGAGTCCCCATTACCTGTAAAGCGATCTGAGTGGAGTGTCCAGAAAAGCGCTATATAAGTGTAAGCAATTATTATTATTATTATTATTATTATTATTATTATTATTATTATTCAGGCTCCTCCCTCCCCATTGATCTATCACTACATCTGCACTATATTCTTATCTCAGCATCTGAGGGAAAAAGTAGGGTGAAACTACTTATGCAGATGAAGAATCTGGAGGTACTGTATGTCAGAGAATTCCTTGAGGTGAAACCCTAGCCGAAACACTGAAAGTCACTTTTTAAGCCTTTGGTTTTCCAACAACGGATTTTAAGAAAGTTAAAATCAACTGTGAGCACACTCACTCTGCTTAACAATGTATACTGTATATTAATAATTCTAATTCAATTTAAATGTACAATGATAATAAATTACATTTATTGAAAATATAATTCAACTACATTGATAAATAAATAATTTATTTAAAGCATATCTTATTCATTGTGCACTGTTGATTCTACTATTTGCATTGATTTTTACTGGACAGAGGCTATAATCTTTGGGTATGCATTCATTTTCTCCTTATTTTCTTTAAGGAAACTGAAATAAAGCAAAATAAATATACAGTAATTGTCCTGATGTAGTTTGGTCTCTCGAAGAATCAACATTCTTCAGTATGATACTTGGATCATCCAACCTAACACCATTTTAAATGAAAATAAAACAATTTTCTTAATTTTCTCTGGCTGAAAAAAAACAAAACATTTTCATAATAGTGGGCTGCTAATATGAAATGATAGCCAGATGTCACGGAAACTCATAGTAATTAGGTAAAATATTGGAACAATTGCTTTCATACTTCATTAGTAAACACTCCATTCTTGTATGACTAATACGTTCCAGAAATTATGTTTTAGTGCAAGGAAAAATGTGTCAATTTAAGCATTTACCAGTCTCAAGAGAAAGTGATTCAATCCCCTACAGGTGAAAGGGCAAAGCTGTCAAGAGGAGGTTATATAATATTATTCTAACCAAATTGTGTGTTTCTTGTTCATTTTTACCTAATTGGTATTCATTAGCTTTTGACTACAAAGGAATGTGTGACTTGTGATGTGACTGTTCACCTCCTCAAGTGTGTGCTGAAGCAACTTACTGAAAAACAACCTGATGTAAATCTATCACATGATCAAATTCCATGTAATTGTCTTTCTGCCAGAAAATGTAAGGTTCTGCACAGAAGACCAGCTCTTCTGCATTATGATTGTTTAAAGAAAACTGTAGTTATTCTTGTTTGCTTTAGTGTGTGTATATTTTCCTATTTTGCTCTGTTTGATCATTCTAAATGTTAATGTTTTTGCCATTTACCTCCCCCTCACTTTCCATTTTTTTTGTGTGCGAGATTAATATTTAATTCCTCTTCACACTCCCGAGTACAGAAATCTGACTTTTTAAAAAATCAAGACAAATAAACAACAGCCATGTGTGTGCACCATAAGGCTTCTTTCTTCACAGATGACAGCTCTGTCTGCTGTGGTTTCTTCAAACCTTTTGTGCTGGGTTTCTATTCTTCAGTTTCTCCTCAATGTGGGGATGAAGGACAGGTTCTAGGATTTTCTAAGGGGCAGGTACAGTCCACATGCGAGCCCTGTTCTACCGCTTTCATTTTTTCGAAAGCCGTTTTTGAAACGGTTAACTTAATATAGCTGGACATTTAGTTCACCTGCTGGGAACTGAAAGGAGCCACATCAAATGACTGGAGCTCCTTGACTCTTCCTGTAGAGGTTTCACCAGTCCATCAGAAGTAAGGACTGCAGAGTGACTATGAAAGCTTATGTTCTGTAGCTCTTTGTGTGAAAAGAGTGGTGTCATTGTTGTACAGCACATTGGCACTGCCCATTTTATTGATAGCCTATTCAACATAATGAAGTCATTTACTCTATTCAAAGCCAAAATATAATTGGAGACAGATTTTCTCTAAATGGAGAGCTAACTAAAATGCAGAATTGGCTCCAGTGGCTCTGGTGCGGCTATATACAGTACAATACAAAAACGCTTTCACTACACAACATCCACTGAAAAGGCCGAAAGTGAGAAAAAAAAAGAATAAAGACTGCAGGTTTGATCATTTTTATTTTTATTTTTGCTAGCATTACAACCATAAATTATTCTGTAAATTTTGCACAGTGCTGGTTAATGTTATCATGATGTTAACGGCTCACCTCACCTGTGGCTGTTTTATACAGTATGTTAGGTGTCTGATCTGTTAGCTTGCAACCAGGGCATAGGAGTTTTAAGAAAAATATAAATGCGAAAGGAACATTTGCACTTCCAAAATAGGAAGGAAATAATACAGTTTTAATAAAATATTTTAAATATTAATAACAATAGATAGATTTCTCTCACAATTACTCCGCTACAGTATAGGAGACCTTTAGTGCTTGGTTATATCATTGTAACAAATGGTTGATTATACAAGTACAAGCAAGGCTTGTTTCTCTGCATAGTCCTTATAAACTACGAATTTAAAAAACACCAGATGTTCAGCCATATGGACTTTATGAAGATAATGGCAAATTGCAATTTTTCCATTTCAAAACTTGGAACAAGGAGATATAAAAATAACTTAATACCCCATGAGTTCATTTTGATAGCTTCCTTCTTTTATACTCTGATGAAGTTGTCACTTTGTTTGTGCACTGCTCTAGAGTTAGTGGGAAAAATTAATGGACTATTAAAAGCAATAAACACTTCAAGGAGAGGCAACTGAGTATAAAGCAAAATACAGAGACACCCATTGAACAATATTATGCAAAAGATTTATGTTTTTCAAATAGATTTATTATGCATTCATGTCATATATCATATGGAGGATAATAAAGGATTTCTCCATTTGTTTCCCATTTATTGAACAAATGTGTTTTGCTGTGTAGCATGTAGAAATGTCTATGATGGATCTTTTGTGTGATTGTGATTATTTTTTTGAATGAGGTATATGGAGTAAATCATTTAGCAGTGGCATTTGAAGTCCACAATAATAAAAAATAACAGTAAACATATAATAATTACTTGGAAATAGAAGTGTGAAAACAATTGGCAGTTTTTGGTTTATTTGCCAAAATTAAATGGCTTCGAAATTTTGAAAATTCTTCAGTTCTAAGTATTGAACATTTCCCCAAATGAGCGTTAGAAAAAAAAACCATTAACACTTGCCAATGGTGTCAACCTTCTGATGTGTAAAACCCAGGCTGCAGTTGTTGTTGTTCACCCTTCAGGATTCTGAAAAGACTCTCCTGACATTCATGACGTTTTGAAAAACGCAACGCTGAGCTAAGCACGGCAGATGGCCATCCTCTGCTTGAGGCTGTTGTCTGACTTTCATAAAGGCAGTATTAAAACGAGTGCCCAAAATTCTCTGATCATTCAAAACAGAACACGACAAGCTGTCCATACAGTATATAATGTACTGGAAGACTCAAGGAGCTTACATTCAGTATACAATACTATTTAAAGGGTTTTAAATACTGTTTGTTATAAATTGTATAGTATATAAGTTTTTATACACAAGCACTGTACTGTATACTGTACTGTATATAATGAAAATTTCTTAGATACCTTAGACATAATCGGGAGTTACAATATGGATGCTACAGTATGAGCTTGAACAATTTACTAAAAGCTTCCACTATATTTTAATGTTACAACAAATTTGACTGTTATACAGTAAATACAGTTTGTTCTGAGTGAGAAATAATCTTTGTGTTATTTAGCGATTTTTAATGCCCAGTATCAGAATATTCAAGAACTTGGTCATCATAATTCAAGGTGGACTATCAATGAGCTGTCCTTATGAAGTGTAGCAGTAGGCAATCCATTACACCTTCCGATCAAATCAATTTTACGCATTGTCAGATGATCCTTGCCATAATCATGGAATGGATGAGCTTTGTACCCATCCATAAAGCTGAGACGGCACTTTTTTGTGCTACAAAATACAAATCAATCATGATTAATCATTAACCTCAAAATCTCTACATTTCAGTAGAATTTTACCATGGAATCGTGCTTCTGCTTAAGGAAGACCAGTATTGACTGAGAAGAGTAAAACACTGCAAAATGTCAAACACATTTCTAATACAAATCTAAGATTTTCACCACAGTGCATATACACTACACATACTAACTCTTCAAAATATTTTTCATGTTTCCCCAAATTATATGTGGTTGAAATGCGAATGAAAATATCTGCAGTCTTTAACATCATAGTTAGGATTTGCAAGGTATCCCCTCTGCATCTAAACCAGACCATTGTGTCATGTGTTGGGGATGTACAGAGTTAATGCTTTTCAACATCAAATGCAGCCGTTAATCAGTTTTACCTGTAAGGGAAAAAGAGAGATATCGCTTTGTCTTGCTCCTGCTCTGTTCTACTCTTCGAAGCTAAACACATTATATACTTTGCAGCCCTTTATGGCTGCCTGAGAAAGTGATATTGATCGACCCATGAGAAGCAATCAGCAATCCTCTGTTACACATGCTTTTTAATCTTAGTATTGTATAGTATATATTTGTTTAAATCAAATTAAATCTCAAATACCATTGTTTAAGGTGATACAACATTTAATTTTTTTAATATTCAAATTATATAATTGTGGGTACTTTTGAAATATCCATAACACAAGTGTGTAGTATATATTTTTATAAGCTTTTTAAACCAAAACGAATCACAGCTTTTTTTTGTCATCTCTTAAACAAAGACTGATTCCTCCACTAATGAGGGGAAAAGAGAGCTACCAGGATAAGTTTCAAAGGTTTTTCTTCCCTGGAAGTTTGCTGCTTATTTTCTAAAATAAATGTTCATTACGAATCACCCTGGCAGGACTATTTTTAGTTCTTTAATTTTTTTGTCCGTCACTGGTTTGTTCTTTTAGGAGCATGAGAGGAGAAATATGGCAAATGACAGCAGAAAAAACAGCAGAAAAAAATGTTCACTATAAGAACTTAGAAAATGGAGGTGCTAAATGTTCGCCATTAGATACATGTCTTTAATTAGAATAAACAAAGCAGGAGAGAACACATTCACTGCCTAGCTGTGACACATTGTACAAAAAGTAAAGAACATAAGAATGTTTGCAAGTGAGAGGAGACCAACCTAGCTCATTTGGTTTTAGAATAATTCAAGGATCTCATCTAGAAAGAAGTGACGCTATCAGCTTTGACAACGTACAGTAGTTGAGTGTGTTGTTTCAGAATCAAACAACCCTTTGAAGATCAATGTCTTCAAGGGGCACGCGGAGATTATCTAGGGGAAAAAAATATTTAACAATCCTAAAATCTATTTCTCCTCTGGGAATATACAAAGCAACTTGAGCCTTGAGCAGCTTTATATTACAATCTATTTAAATTATTTTATTATTTAGATTTGAGTTTAAATGAAACTATATTCTGTAATCAGGTCAAGTCATGAAACAAGAATGTTACATGGAAAATCTTGCTTGTAGAATCTCTCCCAAATGGTGTATCTACTGTATTTTGCTGAAATATACTGTATCATCATACACCAGATTTCAAGCTGCTATGGTTACATTTACTGCTATAGATTTTTCTTTCAGTGACCACAATTCCATAAACTCTTTATTTTTAATAAGCTTGCATTGATTCTATCTACATACTTGATCCATTTTGCAAAGTGGTTTCTTCTTAAGCACAAGTTTTGAAACAGCTCCCTTCCAAATGCAAACCCAAGTCATTATTATCTTTAAATGATGCAGCCTCCCTCATAATGTTCTACTTGTCTGCCATCAAAAAAGATTGATCTACGAAGTCTGGTTATGAAGAAACCAAATTAGTGTCTATAAAAGGCCACGTTTTCAAAGTACATACTCTCTAAGTAAACATTTGATACTTTTTTAGTTTTGTACTGTAAAAATACCTTCCTTTTGGCTCAATACATAATGCAGCACAATGTTAAACTTTGGAAACCTCATCACTTACTGTATGTATTTGAAGGCCTACTTCGGGGTAAAGCACTTTAATTGAAGAAGTCTGACATTTTAAAAACCTATTATCAAGTTATGAATTCTCAGAAGCTATTAAGCTTAGTCATTTATCTCAAGATAAAAGATGTAAAATATACAATTCTTGTTTATAAATGAAATATTTTAGATTTAACAAAAAATAATAAATTCTATTTTTGTATTTTAAATAGAATGATACTGTAATTATTTAAGGAGACATTGCATATTTCCAATCTATGCTGGAAAGTAAATATCTGGTATGTTAGTGTCATAATATCTTAATAAAAAATTCCACATTCTTGGTGTAAAATATTTTTCTAGTTTTACTGTGTAGATTATTCTCAATCTCAACTCAACCTTTTCAGAAAATGAAAATGGTATAAAAGTAGTTTCTCTTTTGATAGTTTTTTAAAAATACTTTTTTGGAAGCAATTTAAATAAAATGGGCATTCAAGCACTTTTCAAGAATTCCAATGCTCAATAAGTTCCTTATTGTACTAGTACAATAGACCTGAGTCTTATTGGCATATTTTTCATCAAACAATTGAGACAACAAAAGATATGAGGCATGGAATATTAGAAAACACAATAATCAACTTATTTGTACAACACTAATTGAAATTCCAAAGAACTACCATCAACGATCCTAGAAGGTGGCAGAAAACAGAGATATACCTAGTTGTTATCATACAATAGTATCATATAAAACAGAGGGTTGCGGCAAAACTATATCATAAACACATTCAATGACATTTAATTTACCCCAAAGTACAAATCCATACTGAAATTGAAACTGTAGCCCTTCTGCAGTTGATAAAATAAGGAAAACTTTTTCAGTTCTAAACTTGTTTCAGGTTGGTAGACTGTGGTTCATTGAAGGTGAAAATACATCCTTCTTACGAAAACTGCAAGGTTTTGTAACCAGGGAAAATAGTTTCATTATAAATTTAGAATCACTCACTGAGTCAGTCCTTAAGATTCCTACTGTTTGTGACAGTGAAGCCCCACTGTGGAATCATAACTTATTTTATAAGAGCAGTGGTAGAAGAGAGGTTTTCAGGAGCCCATGGTTTAGTCACTACCAGCTATCTATGTCTTCAAAGGGGCCTACACAACCTTTTTCCAACTGAATTCTCTTTTAACACTCTGTAGTCCTTCCTCAAAATAAAGATTCATTTTCTATTAAAACAAGTCAATTTCATGGGGAAAAAATGCTTTTAATTAAGCAATATGTGTTTATAAAATAAATGCATTATATAACATTAAAAACGACATTCATTTACAGTACGCCTTCCAAGTGTAATGCTTTACAAAGATATCCCTGTGCTTAGAGATCCTAATGCAGCAAGCAGAGAATTTAACAGGCAACTCTTTGATCCTCCATACCTCCTCTGGGTTTTATCTTTAAAAAATTGTAATCAAATTTTCCAAGCATTAATTGGTATAAACTGTCTAAGTTTGCCCATTAAAAGCATTTGAAATGGGCTTTGTGCAGTAGATTAATTTGATTTACTTTTTACACATTGAATGTGTTGTTTATTTTTATGTTAATCATATCGGTCAAAGCCATTTGCAGAAATAATGTTTAAGGTCTTTGATGCATTATTCAGGATAGGCTTTGATGTAGTGCTGAAGGTCTTACCGCTTTGCAGTTCAGAAATAGGACAGAAGTAACATGTGCCATTTATAATACTCCACTGAGTCAAAACTCTCACTGCTGGATTGGAGCTTTGCAGTTACCTTATTAACTGGACTTGTCAAACCATAATCCGTGACAAAGGGAATGATCAAGGATTGCACAGGAAAGAAATACAGATTCTTAAAGGATGACAGTGGTTCCCTATTCTCCATTAGGAATATTGTCTGAGTTTATGGCACTCATTTTGATTTAAGATACATGCAGAATAATTCTTAGAGAAAAAAAAACAACATAAATCTTAAAATATTTGTCACACTCTGATCTGGCTACATTGGCATACTGTAAGGTTCTCAAAGGTCTTACAGAAAGCTATTAAGAAAGTTAGTAAAATATTAGTAATATAACACTGTAACATTTATCTGACTTAAAAAATAATTCATCAGCCTTTATGGGAAATCATGTCCATGATGTGTTGTAACAAATGTCATACTGCAAATTTATTGCAGTTCATAGATATTTAAATAAATGTAAACACTTTTACTGTACTGTAATGTACTGTACAGTATACTGTGTTCTTTTTTATATTAACAGCACAGTCATGCACAAGTCAAAAAATATTAAACATGAATTTATACCCATTGGGTTAGAAGGTTAGAAGAAGCATAAAGAGTGATTAAAATACGACACAGAGTTAATTAATCTTTTACAGGTTAGAGCTTTGATTGACAAACAGCAAAAAGAAGAGATGAGAATTCTACATTTATATTTACCAGAGCCTCTCCTGGAGTGCAAGCAGGCAAATATTTCAAGTGTTCATTATTTTCACAGAAATAACCCCCTTACTAAATCATATCTTGAACCCTGAAAACATAACTAAAATTAAAAAACATGCTTTGAAATACTGTATGTGTCATCAGTCATTTACAGCACATTTCTTTTTTGCAGCCAAATGTATTAATTTTTGTAGCAATATTATAAGTAGTGGTGAGAGCCATGTCAGAGAACCAATTTTATTACCTTTCACTCTGTTTCTTATTAAAATATGATATTCACTATGTGAGCAGACTTTCTCAGCAATATGAAAGTCATTTATTGCATCTTTGGGGCATTTCATGAATCATTTGCATCTTGACAACAATATTGATTGTTAAAGTCACATTTTATGGGTTCTTGGTGGCACACTTCATTGAGACTAAGGAGCAAATGTAAAACCATGGATAATAATCAAAGACATCAGTGTGTTACTTTTTAAATTTAATCTAAATATGATGAAAAGCTCTTAAGGAAAGCCACAGGCTGACAGCTTTATGCACCTGTTACAGGTTTCTTAGTGTAGAGTTCAAATTGATACAGTCCAATCACTCCCCAGACTCTTAGGGATGTTTATACTGAGAGACAGGAGTTGAAATACCGAGCCTGAACAGAAATACCAAAAGTGCTGATTCAGTCTGTGCTACCTACTGTATATGAAACATATCATCTTCCTCTTTTTGGGTCATGTTGGGACAACAACATTCACCTCTGAATGATTTTTATTCAACAGTCGATTGAAATGAACATTTCCAAATGTTAACACAACAAATGGAAGTATTGCATTATATCCTTTCAGGACCTTGTAATGAGTGTGAATGGGCCTTAAAATGATAGAATCACAAGATGAGATTTTGTTTTCATTTGTGTCCTAATCAATTATTTCATTTAATTTCCAATTCAATGTTCATTTTGTGTTTTATTTTCAATCATCCAAACCCATACTGTAGATAAAAGGCGTTTTGGTCTCCCCAGCTATAGATCCTTCAAATATCTATAATTACTACTGCCGGGAAAAACAGCCTCACCCAGGCATGCAGCCAACTTTATGAAAAAAGCACATAAAGCAAAAAAAAAAAACCAAAACAATCACACAAAGTGTGTGTTTGGTTTTAAAGATAAAAAATGAGCAGTGCCTTTCTTGGTTTGTGATTCCTAGTGAGCAAATACACTTTTATTTTGAAAACAACAGTGTCAAATCCCTGATGGATAGACTAATACCATGGTCCCAACAAGAAACTGCTGTGTTACACCTCCAGAAAAAGACAAAAAGTACCATGCCATTCACAAAATTCTCAGTTCCCCTGGATTGGACAATTAAGAAGTAGACCCTACTTCCCATAATGCCCCAACAAATATTATTATCCCCTGTACAGTATCAACATAGCCTAGTGCCAGCCCTGCCTGGTGAAGTAGTTTGTTTATTTGATGCATTTTCTCCTGTCACCATCTACATCCTTAATTGGTTTCCGAGATCTTTTTGGAGAATTCGGATTTGGGTCTTTCTTTGTTATTCAAAACTAGCATTGATCTGGTCAAAATTATTATTAAATGTGGCAGTCCCACATGCATAATCACATCTACTAAAAACAAAACATCCCTAGGTATAACCTTCTTGTCTTTAAACAAGACTCAGTACAAACAAGATATTAAGTGCTAACAATTATAACCCTCTTATAACATTAAGTGATAACAATTTCATTATTCGCACTAAAGCTTATAAAGGGTGTGAGGTTTAAATATGTGACTAGTGATGGTTATTTTAATAAGAGCTCCAATGCATGTTCTGTGCTAAGACCACTTCTCAGACACCGATTTTTCAAAAGATAATGTCAGCTTTTCTGTGCTATCTTTCTAGTCTGACTAAAAGCCATTAGGTACTTCTCATTTACAAGCCAAATGCATGGAGCTCACATGCACTTCATTAGCAATTTAAATGTAAAAAAACTGTTACAGTTAGAACACAACAATGATTACAAATGAGAGGAGAACACTTTGCCCACATAGTCCATTTGGTTGCTAGTAGCTACTAAGCAGCAATGATCTCATCCAGCTGTTTCTTGATAGAAGCCAGGGTATCAGCTTCAAAAACTTAACTGGGTTGCTTTCTTCAGACTCACAACCATCTATGTAACACAGATTCTCCTGTTCTCAGTTGTAGATGCACTTCCCTGTAGTGTCCAATTGTTTTGTTCATCTGCTGATTCTGATGAAATCCATGTGCTTGACTTTATTATTGGCTTTTGAGTGCAAGTAAAACAGGTCCTCCAAACTTATGCTTTGTATCTCAGAAAGGAATGTTTGTATTAAATCTGAATGGCTTTAAAATATATTTAAAGATGCAGATATTGTCATGAATCTTGAGATAATATACGATTGGAGTCATTTCCTGTTTTGCTGTGCTTAAAGTTTAAAATGCTTCAGGGTGGATTTATTTGCAAACAGACCTAACCTATTACTCAACAATAAATGAGTGATTTAAGATGTAATTTCATTATAAGGGAAGCTAAAGAAATCTACAGCTATTTAAGGCAGACTGTGCTATACAGTAAGAATGAATCATAAGACATCTTAACTCCAGGTACCTAAAGAAGGTATTACAGTCATATAATATGCACTGCTAATCTCAGTGGAGACATTATCCAGGGATACATGTGATTCAATTTCAGAATTCAACAAATCAGATCAGACCTATTCAGAGATTTCCATACCACAAACAGACCATCCAAAAGTAATGACAAGTTGCATAAAGGTATTCAGAGAAAAGAGATTTGAAATAATTGATTAAGTTAGTTTCTGGACAAAATTGAATTTGTCTGCTAGTCTGTAGAATGAAAAAAGAGCAACAAATTATACATGATTTAAAAGAGGTCGAGTCAGTCTAAATTTAAATTAGTTAGACAATATTGTCTAATAATGCATTTATACAGGGAGTGTCTATTTTCCTGAAATCCTTAAGTAAACAGCCCTGTGAAAAAGTCATGTGCACGACTAAACCTACAGTACAATGTCTTGACTGTGACTAAGCTTGATGTTAGGGATAGAATTAGGTATTAGATACTCTTTGTCATTTCACACTCATCACAAGATGCATTCATATCGCACACTTCACAAGAAAATTCACAGCAACATGTTTTCAAATTTACTGGGTTTTTTGACACTTGAGCTAAAAAGAGAAAAGTGTTAATTAAGTGAGAGTTTACTTTACAGACTTCCTCCTGCAATGTCAAGCAGTGCCATTTTCCTAAATTTCACCATTACAATATAGAGATGTTTAGATTTTTGTGTTAATCTTTCATACAGGACTAATTTTAAAAGACTTAGTAAACATTGTGGAAATTATCACTGAGTTTCTACTGGTTTCTCTAAAAACAAAATCTTGGATTATTCTGAGATTATTCTGTGCTGAAGTGCAGTTTTCAACACGACAGACAGAAGTGATAGGTGAGAATATAAATCTCACCTCGAATTTCTTTTGCTTTTCTCAAACTGATAACTACGGTTACATGCACTGCTTTGTAAATGTACTCAGACCCTTGCAGTTTCCACATCTTGTTGCTTTAAAGCTTGCAGTCATGGTCCTTAGAAGTAGCAATTCATTTTTTTCACATACACAAATGAATACACACATTCAAAGCAAAACCCCAAAACAAATTAATAGATCATTCGTGTGATAGAACAATGAAGTCAAGATTGCATAAGTATTCAATCCCTTTGTTTTGTCAAACCTAGATTTATTGAAGTGGACCAAATTACCTTAACGAGTAAAAGAATTAGCTGAGTAGCTAGTGTCTGTGATCAATAATAGGGGTCACACGATTTGCAAATAAATACACCTATCTCTGTTAGTTCCCTCTGTCACATAGGGAATTTCAAGCAATTTCCACTAAGTATTTAAGTGCAATTCCAATTTATGTGTGTCTCTGTGGGTAAGGATGCAATTCAGCTGCCAGAGGTACTGATAAAGGTAAGAAGCTGCAGGAACGATGTGTCAAGGTTCTTATGTCTCATTTTTAAGTGAATCCATAATGTGTAGTGTGGAATTAGTTTGTGGGTCTGTGGAAAAGTCTATGATGTTAACCTGAATAAGAGTAAATAATACACACCTCCAGCCCCTGATATATGTCAATTAAAATACAGATTTGATGGCATTGAATGATACAAGGATCCTCACATCCGACACTAAAATCACAGTGAGGAAGAACCTTATTCTGTAAGTCAACCCCATTTATTTTTTAAATAAAACTTGGGGGATGTGCATCTTGAAATCACACTGCTTTGTTCCTTTAAAGACTGCCTGCTAGTCATTAAGGCGCCCAGCAATTTTACAGCAAGATGCCTTTTTTAAAAAGCCAGAAATGATTACTAGGGAGCAGGATCTCTTGCCAGTCAAACACAGATCTAATTACTACAGAGAGCCTTCGGAATGGAGGAAGAGTGGCAGTGGTAGCTTATTAAAAAAAGAATGCACAGCTAACATTCATCCTTTAGACTTTGTCATTAAATTAACAAAGAATTCTACTCATATTTTAAGTGTTCAGTACTGGCAATCAGGTCAAACAAAGATGTCAAACCCCATTACAACCCCAGTCCTTTATTTGCACTTGTATTCATTGTAAAGGATAGCTCTGCCTCTTAAAATAAAGTTTTAGCTCAATAGAATTGTCTTTCCTGGGAGAAAAATGAAAATCTCTCGAGTCTTTTGACCTATTTTTTTCTGATTTTAATATGTTTTAAATTACACTCCTTCTTTATTGCATTGTACATACCTCATTTAATGATAGAAACAAGTACTCTGAATTTGTTAACATAATTTCCAATATTAGTTTAGAATTTTATATATTTTTTCAAATTACCAAAAGAAGGTTTGGTACTGAAAGTTTTGCTTTACATTTCGCCACTCTTGCAGCTTCTTGATTTGAATTTGTTCTAGTATAATGAACTGTAGGGTTATAAAGTAGCTAATTACATAAGAAAGCAATTTGCATGAGATAATACTATGCATATAGACAGCTCAGTGATTGTTAACATGGTGAATTAACAATCGCTGAGTTCCAGCACCTCCAAGAAAAGATGTTCACTTCAGTAATTGATCAGTTTGCTTTATTTTCTAAATGGAGAAAATGAATCAAAAAATATTATCATAGCTTCTGATAAAAAGTTATTTTTTTATATTACTCCTATTTCCACTGGGTTTTGCTATGTTTTGTTATGTTAGGTCAGCTGCTGAATTTTTCAAACAGCATTTTTAACCGACTAGAAGAAATAATATACCAATGCCATTTCTTGACAGGTAAAGAAAGTGTTTACAGAAAAAGAAACACACAGCACCGTAGGTTCAAGGACATTCGGGAAAAGTTAGCTCCTTGGAGCGTTTTTTACCTCTTTACCAATGTTTCAAAAATATTCTGATCTTCTATTTGCTTGGGGTGTTCAAATGCTATGAATGTGTATCTTTGTCGTATTGTCATAAAATTGATGTGGGTCAAAGCACAATTGTACAAAGTTTATAGAAGTGTATAGTATACGAATATTTAAAAGGAAAAATAGAGATTTACTTCTAAAATACCCAATTAATGTCTTTTGAATCCAGGGAAAATATACTGTACAGTATGCTTCAGATCATTTTGTGAAAAAAATGTTGCACACTGTAAACCTGCAACTGTGGTAAGGGTTCAAATGATTTGTTATTAAAATGCAGTTTGTTCAAAAAAACATATCAAGATCAAGAGTTTGCAATCTCACAGCATGATGAAGCAGTAGCTTCAGAATACCTCTTTACACTGAGGCTATATTGTCTGGAGCACTTCAGAAAACCCAGTGTTCAATACACTTAACCGATATAACAAGTTCAGACTTACATAATACTGTAGGTAATACCAAAACTCCAAGTCTGCTGTTGGGAATGAGAAGGATGAATAACATACTGTATACATTACATCACACTACAATGTTGAAATTTTTTCTGTAAATAAAGGTATCTAGTAGCAATGATTTCCTCTATTTGGATATTAAGTTTAAAGCAGCATTATATAATTGCATTGCCACAAATACATACACCTCATAGCCAGCTTCTCAAATCTCTGCAAATGATGGGCTCTTGAAAAAATGAATCAAAATGCAAAGAAGCACCCTGGCTCTTTAAACATCTCTGGCAATCTGCCTGGAGAGAGGATTACATTTTCCTGAGAGGGAAAAGATTGTTGGCAGGGTGATGGTACTGAGGTTGCTTTAGGTTTAGGGTGTATCTAACCTTTTTAACATACACAGTCTCATGGAGATTTCATGGAGATGGAGAGGGCAGATGACTAACAGTTAAGCTTCACTCCTCCAAAACTGCATAAGTACAAGGCAGAAAACCTATCCCTGTTACTATTAAAAAACGTATGTTGCAGATTCAAATCCTTTCAAAGCACTGCCTGCAAACAATAATTTGTTCTTTTCACAATGTCCAAATGCTAATAGTGCAGTTAGGGTTTAGAATAACTGGAGGAAATTAAGAAGTTTCACAGTCTTAAGGAGTAGGGGGCCTCTGGCTTATTCACTTGTTGAGAAGTGATCAAATTGATAATGCCAGGATAGGTATTTAAGATGTCTGTTTATAGGCTAGCCTGCAATATCAATAAGTATTGTCCTTATGATTAAATCCACAAAACTGAAATTAAAAGATATTCTTTTGTTTATTCCATGCTGAAAAAAAGAAGAGAGAAAACACAACGTTTCGGCCGTGGAGCCTTCTTCAGGTGTGGGATGGAGTTTCCACACCTGAAGAAGGCTCCACGGCTGAAACGTTGTTTTCTCTCTTCTTTTTTTTAGCATGGGATAAACCTATTACTTGTTCCTTTGCAGCCTACGCATGCTGACACAGCTCCCCACCTGATATTCTATTTTGGCTAATTAGTCCAAATTGGAATGAAAACATTGGGTTTAATTTTTAATAATTTTAGTTTTGCTTATACCGTATTCATTTTAAATATTATTGCTTCCAAGGTTTCTTTTATACTTCTTTTTTATATATTTTGCCTGAATACACTTTAATCTTTTGATTTGATATGAACAAAAACTTTGACTCTGTTCTCATTAGCAAGACATTGAAGAGCTATTCACTGAAGAAAATGTGCATTGTGAGCTGTTGTGCCATTGTCTTAATTCAGAATGGTAAATTAATTTCAGTCCATTCCATTCCTGTTTAATTATGTTTCTGAACTGTATTGTTTAAGGTGGGTGTATAGTACACATTCATACAGTAGATTGCCTGGAATCTGGAGGTATGTATTATGACTGAATACAGAACTGTGTTTTTCCTGATACAAAGGCATAACAGGAGCAGTTTCCATGTATGAATATACAGTATTTGTGCTGCTCGCTCTTCAGATTTCACTTAAATCTTTTCAAACAAGTGCAAGGTTTTTCTTTTAGAAATGCATTGCACATACTGTGTTTTGAAAGCCTAGTACTGACAGGTACAGTAGGTAATTTATTGCTCAGATTTGCAATAACCTCTTTAGTGAAAGAGACTATTTCCATCTTCATCTCTCATGGTTCTGTTACCTTGCTAACACTGTCAACACAAATAAATGAGATTGCTTACGATTTATCATTCATTGATTGTATTCAATTGCAAAAATTTGGTTCTTTTAAAAAAAAGTGCTATGGATTAATGCGGTCATTGACAGTGATTAAGGGAGTTTTTTGGAGGGGGAGAGAACAAAAATTAAATAAAAAGTATAATTATTAAGATATAAATTTCAGTGGTGTTAATTTTAGTGATATCATTTAAAAGGCAGGTGGATTTTCAAAAGTGTATACTGCATATATAGGGATTGCAGTTGCACTAGCACATGTATAGTTGTTCTATTAACTCTTGTGGTGGTTTTATATAAGATCCTCTATTATGTAAATACCATGTTTTAATTTGGCATATTTCTCCAGGATAGGAGTAGTCAGCCCAGAGCTTACTACATTGTACAATCCAAAGAACCCACAGTTAGTGCTTGCAAATAACTTGTAAGCTGTAGCTCTCAACATTAACATCCAATACACTCTGCAGATACAGAATGATGGGTAATTTATATTTCGTTTTTGAAGTTTGATGTTTCAAAATCACATTTTCTGTTGTTACTGCTACGAGTCACTCCAATATTGAAAACATTGAAATGTATGCAATGTACATACTGTAAGTTCATGTTCAGAAATTAAACTCTGATTTTGCATAAATATATTGAATCTAGTTTATGTACTAAACAAAATATGGGTACAGAGCAGAGCTTCGATTTGTCTTCTCACAGTTCCCATTTAGTCATTATATAATTAGTTTCATAGTTAAATTTCATTCATGCAGATCAGGAGTGTACACGGGACGTGGAAATGTATGTGTATCCAACTGGATAAAGATTCTGTGTACGTTTTAGTAAACCATGATCAGAAAGTGTCCATCAAACACGTTTCCAAGAAAAGAATCGCTTGGGATGTAAGTGTTAAAAACTGCAAGACACTCTGAAACTCCATATTTAAACAAAGGAAGGAAAATGTTTCATATTGGCCATGTAGTAGAACATTGCAGGTGTTTTAACTTGTATTTCTTTAACAGAGTTTGAAATCAAGCTGTTTCAATGCTATAAGTAGACCGTATTAAACTCTCAACAGGTTATTGGGCCACAGCATTTCGGGTTTGCATGGTGTTCATATTAAAACAGAGCACTAGACTTCCCTGTACAGGACAGCACACATCATACACAAACCCCTTTTATTGCATTTTGTAGTGTAAATCCCTCCTCAAGCCCTCCTACACTTAGATGGGTGTCCTAGTCTCCTCATCCTATGGGCATCTCACTATACCACAATACTCAAAAAACATCCTCAAATTCTTGGGTGTTGTTATTTATTTTGAAATCATATATTCAGCACATTACAACTGCTGAAAGGAAATACGTTTTAAACATGAAATTAGGCATTTACTTCAACAAACAGTATCAATTTTGAGATGCAATACTCAAATGCAAAGAAATGCCATGTTTCGTGTTTTAATACTGAATGTGATGGCTGTATAAATATCTAACTGTATATCATTTACAGTATGAAAGCAGGGAAATTGTTTGTTTTTTTAACTGAAATTAAATGATCTTATCAATCATCTTTACCCCTTTTGGCCTCTACTAAATCTTAACATATAGCAACACACACACACAAAAAAACCCTTGCAGTAATTTTCTAGAATCTAACATGTAAGGTGAAATCAGTCTGTGCAATTCACAGACTCCTGCAGCTGTTTTAATACAATTACGTGGCAAATCATTGTGGGATCAGAATTCTAATTGAGAAGACGAACTGTCCGGTTGCAGGACTCGCTGTCGCAGGATGTTGATAATGCCCGTCAGAATCCACTAATCTACTTGCCTCGAAGATGTTGCATCAGCAGAGAGTGTGTGGGTGGAGGGAATGTAATGGACAGCTTCCACAAGACAGACACTTTACCACATGGTGTACATACACCCCCACATAGACTTGAACACTTGCTGAGCGATCGCCATGCTTTAGCTTTTTGAAATTGTATATGTCTGATATTTTTAAATATGCACATCTTTCTTACAACCTTGTATTTACAGTATTTATCAGAAGGGATATCCAAGGATTGGATTTAAAATGACTTTCTACAGGGACTGTCTTATAAAAAAGGAGGGTTCAGTAGGGTTGTTTATTGGATGATATATTCTCATTAATGCCCTTGAGGAGCTCAAGCGTCACTAGGGTAAATTCACTAAAGTATTAGGTAAGCATTTCAATCACGGCTTTCAGCGAAAAACAGGTTTTTAAAACAGACTTTGCTGGAATCAATTTGTGCATGCCAGCAAGTACATTCAACAAGAGGAAGCAAAAATCAAATTTTAATTCAGTTAATTTCCTAATGGAAGAGATTGGCTGACCTCTGTTTAACCGAACTAAAGTAACACTAAGCATTAAATCCTTTTTTTCCCCAAAAATGTTATTAGGTGAATACCAAGTCATGTTCTGCTGATATCTGACAGTTAAGAAACTGAATGAAGCCTTTACCAATAGGTTATCTATGCCATTATAAGACTTTACATGTTAATGCTGAGTTGATGGGGAAGGTCACTCACACCTCAGACTTGTTAGATGATTTTTGCCTGCACCAAAAAATGTTTTGTGTATATAATATTTATTTAGTAATGTTTTCATGCTCCACTAATCTGAATTATTCCTGTTGTCATTCATGGTCAGACTAACCTAAATTTTACAGCCTGATCTATCACTTGCTATTAATCTGCAGATTCTTATTCTCCAGCACACATACTCATCTAAGCCATTTTTTAACTTCAATAAATTGAGAAGCAGAATTCATTAAACAGCCTTCAGCTTTCCGATTCGTGGAGGGTAGAAGACTGAAGAAGAATTTTGTTTTTCCTTATCAACTTTTCTGTTTGTAAGCATACTTTTTTTTTTTACAATTGTTTAGTCTTGTAATGCCCTGAAATTGTCAGATTGAATTCAGAAGAACTTGCTGGTTGAAAGACCATTCTAAGTATTAATTGATCAGCTTATATAATTGCTATGCAAGTGGGAAGTCTTTTGAAATGAACCCTTTGGTACTTATGTGATTAACATACAGTATACAACGTGCACTGAGCATGAATTATATCAGGATCGCCTTATTTTATGGCAAAATAATACAAAATCTTCTATGAAGAAAAAAATACATATACAGTAAATATTCTTAAATAATTTAACAAGAATGGGGGATACAAAGGTAAATTAATTAAATGTGTTCAATTGCACGGGAATGTAATGTATTCAGTGTGTTCTATGGTCTATTGAGGACAGTATGACATTTTTACTTCACAATCTACGGCAATGTGCTGGTTCAGTCCTCACTCATCGTTGCAACTATAAATGTGACTCACACACATACCACCATGGAGTCAGAATTCTGAAGATTTTCTGAAGATTACAAGAGCAACAGCTCAAGTAATACTTAGCTGGGGATTCATTAAGAAAAAACACGTCTTAGTATGAGACAATAAGATGTGTGGAAATGTCAGGTTGAAAGATAATACGTTTTTCATCATTAGTTATGGGAAGACATTTCTTCAGCTTAAAGCTACCACATCAGTTTTGAAATTAGATGGTGTTATAACTGGAGAAACCCCAGTATCCAGAGAGATTAAAGCCAATATCAAAGTGATCCATTTTAGCTATGTCCGTGATATCAGGATGTCAGGATTTATCTTTTCAAAACAGTCAATTGCTTTTCAAATTAGAAGCACTTATGCTAATTATTGGCATTGAATTGAACTACCCATAGTACCTCTAAGGCTGCATGCCATGATAATTTACAAATGTCCTTAAGGAGTTGAATACACCGCATTTTAAGTAGTTACCTCAGTGAGCCATAAATGACCACTGCAGCAGTGTCTACAGAAGGTTAGCCCCTTTAAAATTGGAGCCTGTGGCTTTTCTTAGTAACGCAGTTTGCCTCACATCCTGTGCAGCTGGTCTGTAATTTCTGTCTAACCCATTTGTGCTTTCTCATCTTCAAACGACAGCTCTGTTCTTACCAGCTCAGTTTTTTGGAGCTCTCAGGAAGTGGCTTTTTTGTCCAGTGACTAGACTGGTGCAGCACATTTTATTTTTAAAGGACTGGCGCAGCTGTAAATTGTAATGCATGTTATTAATTAGTCAATACAGTCAATAAGCCTTACAAAATTAAGAGTAAGATACATAGAAAAAAAAACATTACAATGCTATAACGCTCTCACAGTGACACTATTGATTTTGCTTTTATTTTGTGTGAACTGATTAAAGAAATGTATGGAGAAATACTAACTGCAGAGGTTTCTGAACAAGGTAGCACTTCACTTTATTGTGAGCATAAATAGTAAACTGAATATGTTCTCATTTTCTTTAAAAAGTACCCTATATGGAGCAGGCACAATGTCAAACTAACATTAAATATTTGTCTCTTGACAATGTTGACTAACACTTGTCTCTTTGATATCTCCAATTGTTCAGGAAAAGTACACCACTTTCTAATTTCATCTTGAGCTCCTGAAAAAGGAAATTGAGAATATTTGCCATTTGTTTTAGTTCAGCTTCATTTCTGAAGAGAAGATCTCAGCTCTCTGCAGCAAATCAAAGCAGGTTTATATCTGCCTTTTACCCCAAAAGACATAAAATCAATCCGGATGAATTCGTGCTTCTATAGCCTTGAGGCACTTAAGCAACATTCCTTGCAAAGAATCTATAATAAAACAATGAAGCTGAGCCCAGAAAACAAGGTGACTTTTTGAAACCAGATGCTTGGACAAGCTGATCAGTGAAGTGTAACCACCCACATATTTTTTTATTCTAGAAATGAACAGCTGATGAGTTTTCTAGTATTTCAGGTTTGCTCTGGGTGATTCAGGTATGGAAACAAACAGATGTAAATGTTTTTTAAATTTAGAAAATATGTTTCATGCATATAATTTCAACTGTAATTTGCTAAATATTTTTCTTTTAGTGTTTACATTATATAGAGTTCCTTCTTTCACAACTTTAATGCACTGTAGCATACTGTATCTGACACATTTGGTCTTTATAAATTAGCAGTGACAGGAGGACAAAATCATCCTTTAATGTCACAATGATGTGAATGATGTTGAATGAATGTTGTGCAATATAAAGGGAAGAGTACTGCCTAATACATGGCACAGGCAAACATTCGGAAAGTAAAACTGAAGTCAATGGATGAAGTCTGAATATGTCAACTACGTAACAGAATGCATAATATTTTTCTACATGCAGAAGAAATTTCTTTGATTTAGCAATATGTTATTTAACAGACTGTCATAGCCATACACAATTGACTAATTTTCCATAACATAATTTAATCTTGTTTACTTTTGCTTGGGCTGATAAATGAATGCTCAAACATTACACAGTGCACACAGTGCAAACTTAATATTCAAAACGCAATTGTAATGGTCCCAGTGACAATCATAAAAGGATAAAGAAGACAGAAGACCGTGAATGCATCCTAAGTTGGAAGGGATATACTGTATCTTTAAATCTTTTTTCAATTTTAAAATATTCTAAGCAGGTTTTGAAACCTTGAAAATGCTCAAAGAGAATGAAACAAAACCAGCACAAACCCCCCCCCCCGCAATTAATGTACTTGAGTTTATTTCCTAGCTTCGGACGCATTAATGCAGTATAGTTTTCCTCTTTTAAGTGAGCCTAAACTGGTTATTGCTGGAAGGATAAAATACTCAAGACACAGACGCTGGTAATGAATCTGAAGATCAGCCTTAATGGTTGTCCTTTTCTTTTAGAATGCAACCCAAAATAAAGGGAAAAAAATCTAATCTCTGTATAGAAATAATGCTACTTAAATTTTGCACATTTCTTGGACCCCAAAACTTAGAAGAACTCCAGAGCCCACTGCTTAAATGGAAATAATTTATTTGAGGGACAAAAAAAGTGTTAGTGGGGTGATTGCAGTCCCCCCCCACCCCACAAAAGACAGCTCTTGCTGGCTGACTCATTCAGTTGCGTCTTTGAAACAGGTTTAGTATGATGCGTTGGCTTTGTCACTTATCAGATTAGGTACATATTTTGAAATGTGCAGTTGCTTGTTAGGGCTGTTCGCCGTAAAGCCTGACTACACCGGAAATAGCTTCTTAAATGGAACATCAGAGCTTAGGGAAGCAAATCCATTAGAATGAGAGACTGAGCAGCAACTGTTGTAAATGCAAAAGGCCACCTTAAAATGGAGGCAAGCACTGCCTGCTTTGTAGCCCATATACACTGTGAATCCTGTTAGACCACTAGATATTCCTCAGAGCAGAACGCGTCCTAGTGGGGGTTGCAACTGCACATGACTGAAAAAATACTGAATTATAGAAGGGAGGCATGATTAATTCAGTGCTTCTTATGTGAGACAGATATCTGTATGAATCTACATTGAGACCCAATAGAAATGTTCACTTCTGCCGGGTTTATAGCTCTGTGCATTGACAATGTATGTCAAGCAGGTACCTGCTGAGTCTAAATTCACAAGAATTGTTATCCATAGTCCATTAAGCCTACGATGAAGAAGACAAATATGCCCTTTTTAGAAAAATACATGTATGAAAATTTGCTCTGAAGGGGGTAAGTTTACCTTGTGGTAAAGAAAAAGAGGAGCATGCATTGGGACTGCATCAGTTACACGACATCTCACATTAGCCAGTGAGTGAAGGGGGAGTGTAGCCGAATGATGAGGATGAAAATGTGATGCAGTGTTTATAGGAGGGGCTTTTCAGCATGGCTGCCATGACAACACTGCCAGGAATTAAGCACCACATGAAATATTTCTGCACACAGAGTCCCACTGAAAGACAGGATGGTCAAGCAGTTAGAAAGCAGAATCAAGAGCATTTTGAGATGTATGTGCTTCTGCTGTATGAAGCTAAATAGGTAAAATGTTTTCTCATTCACTGTTTGTGGGCAATGAGTTACTGATCCACTTAGATATAGCTTAGATACTATCGACATATCTGCTTTTCTCTGCAATGAAATACCCCCCCAAACAAATATTACAGTATATTGCCAATAACAAAATATATTGTATTTCAGCTAACAAAGTGTACAATTTTATGGTACAATTTTATACCATAACGTTTTATGGTGAATTTTAAAATGGTCAAACTAAAGAAATAAAGCTACAAATACAGAGTTGAAATGTATGCCTAACAGCAAAAAGAAATAGCACATTTAAATGTAACTCTAAATGAGATACAAAGCTTAGACTTCAGAAAATGGATTCTTGAATTCTTCCTGTAATAATGAAAATAGCATTCCAAAATTACTAAGGCAGCAAACACTGTCCATGAGATGAATGCGATGTGCATTTTAACTGCAAGTCATTCCCCTTTGGAAATCAGAGGAATAAGAGTGAACATTATTTTGACAACATAAGCATTAGATTTAAATATCTTCTGTATTTTGTTTGGCTATTTCCACTTCTTACCTATATTAAATATAGCTAATCTGTATAAAAATCCTACTTGATACTCTTAATTGTACAATGTTTAGCATTTAGAGTCAACAAGGCTGAAATTGGTCAGTTTTTTCCTTTTGCTTGCCTACTGCTCTCTTTCACAAATAAAGTCATCGATTTAACTGAAGAGCTTTTTTATAGCTGTTGTTCCTCAGCTGTGAAAGTGTGTGTATCACTGGACAGTGACACAATCCCTTGGCACTGGATGGAGACATGTTTGGGAGGAAAAACAGATTAATAATTGGATTATATGTGTTAGGCATGACAAGAGAGTATTGAAATCTTACAAGGATAAATAAAAGCATATTTCCAAGCACTTTATGAGAACTTGTTGATATGACAACATATAGATATAAAATTAGGTAACCCAATCAAAAAGCCCTTTTTGCTTGGTCTAATGCTTACAAACCATGAAGTACTAATATCTTAAGCCTTGTGATTTACACATAATTATTTTTGGTGTGTTGAGGGGGTAATCTGGTAATGGAAATTCCTTTAATAAAATAAACATCCAAGTTTATTGGTCATTATAAGAGAAGGATAAATTATTTATGGAACTAATGCATTTCACAACAAAGTATTGCAAATATCAGCCAGAACCCATCAATCCATTTTGCTGTGTTTATACAGAAGGTTCTGTTTTACTACAAAATATTAAGATGAGAACAGAAATGTGAAAATTGCAAGAGTAAATTTTCATCAAGCTGCTATTTTTTATTATATATAAATGTGTTCAAATTTAATCATATTATAGCCCTTTTTTATATCGCCAATTAAAAATATGATACTGCTACCTAACATTCTGTGATGACTAACAAACCTTATATTATAAGTGCCGTAATAACAAAACCAAGTCATGCTTTAGGTCCTGCAGTAAATTAGATTGACTTTATCTGCTTCTGTTCCCTTTGGCTAATTAGCTTCCTCCTACATTAACAACAAGCAATGAAGAGCATGTCTCCAAATTCATTTAATGCCCAGGACTCCAAACCACCTCGAATGAACAGTACAAATATTCGTTCTGAAAAATGTAATTGCCATAACATCAGACCAACTATAAAAAATGTAATGT
Organism: Lepisosteus platostomus; assembly: GCF_059453375.1. Classification (NCBI taxonomy): domain Eukaryota; kingdom Metazoa; phylum Chordata; class Actinopteri; order Semionotiformes; family Lepisosteidae; genus Lepisosteus; species Lepisosteus platostomus. The sequence goes on along the minus strand of NC_142616.1, from coordinate 63,558,055 downwards.
CTTACGTGCTGTAGTATATTTCCCAAAAGTTAGCATATTCTAGTTGAGCCTAACCTGTACAATAAGAATTAGGACATTGATTGATTTCTTCATGATTCATATTAAAAGGTAACTTGTCTGGCTTCTGTCACAAATTGATCCATCCAGCCATTTTCTGTCTGCTTCATCCAATACAGGGTTACAGGGGATCTAAAGCCCATTCCAGCAAGCAATAGGTGCAGGCCAGGATTATACCCCAGATGGCATGCCAGTCCACCACAGGGCAGAAACACATACAAATGCACGTTCTCACACCAGGGCCAATTTTCCTAGAAACAAATTAACCTACCAGCATGTCTTTGGACTGTGAGAGGAAGCAAGACTAGGGGAAACCCAAACACAAACTCCAGCCACATAGCACCCTGGGTCTGGAATTGAACCCAGGGCCCCAGCAGCACTGCCAACTCCTGCACCACCATGCCACCCACCACAAATTCACTTCCTCTGAACGGTCTGTGACACAAAATCTTATTGGAGTCCATGATGAAAAACTGGGAGAAGGGCAAGTCTTAATTCTCACAAAAAAAATACCCCCAAACCACTTTTCCCCAGGACTCAACATACTAATGCAATAGCTTTGAATGTATCATTTTATTTTAATCTTGGTTTAATGAGGTTATTTTAGTTTGTAAACTGTCTCTCAGTTATAAATACAGTATAAAATCAGTATGCTTACTCCCCACCACCTTCCCCAACTCTACCCCAGTGCAGAAATCATATTCAAGCAGTTGTCCTTCAAACAAAATTACTTAAAGCCACAATATCAGTGAAGACTTGTTCCCGCAATCACATTCTGGGGGTTGGATTGTATCTCCTAAATACATGTTATTAATGAACTGGAAAAGGAACTGCAAGATGACTGCTGGGCTGAAATGAAGCTTCAAAGCTTGTTATATAATAGGAATGTAGATATAGGGTTTTTATTTAAAAAAAGCTTAAGAATCAATTCTTTGGACATAGGCAGGTGGACAGTTTCCTAAATCTTAAAAAGGTTTAAACTCACTCCTACAGATATTTGTTGGCATCTCAGTAAAGTTTTGGCACAAAATACACAAAGTATTCCCAGAGCCCTCCTGATGACCACCATTGACTAATATTGTCATAGGTGTTATCATAATTTGATAAAGAACGCGAGCCCCAGTTCTACACCAGCTCCTCTTCAGACTTCATTAGCCAAAAGCTAAACTAAAATGCACACATATACTCTTATAAAACAGGGCACATTCAGCCAATGTAGGCATTACACTTGTGAACAGAGAAAAGACATACACAGTCACGTGAGATTTAAGTCCCACTGAAAACAGTGGCCACATGGAGTTTGTTTGCTTTCTAAACATTTGAAAGGTGTGTAAATTTGAATACCATGCAGGTGCTTAATAAATGTGCAACATACAGAATAGAATAGAATATGCATTAGTAAGAATAATATTAAGAATAAATAACCTGAATAAATAACAATAAATAACTAAATCATATGGTTATAGACAGAATATTGAAAGTTTAGACAAGGGTTTGAAAACTTAGGGGATAGGTAAATAACTGAATTCACACAATTTCTTGTAGTAGATATGAAGAACATCTACTTATTACTATTGTATATGTTAATAAAAAGAGAAATAAGGAGAACATTTTAACATTACAAAATGTTATTGGTTCAGTGCTGAAATAAGGTTTCCTGTCGAGATAAAGACAGGTCCCAATTCATATCCCCAAATCCTTGTTTTATAGGTTCAGCTAAAGTTTCAAATATTATTTTCAGAAATTATTCATTTCTTTCTGGCTCAACTCATTCTTTCACTTTTACAATGTTTAAAACATCAATCATAGAAACTTAATAAATACTAAACAAATTGGCTCTAGGGCATCCACTCCTGCTGAGATTCCAAGTTGAACAGAGTGACTGAAATCAATTTTGAGTGTTTTAGATGACCTAGTGTAATACATTTTTGCTTTATGTCACAAAGTTCTATAGAAGATTCTGTTTATTTATTTCTATGTTTGAATATCATCTACACATCCACAAGTTATTTTTTTGCCAAGAGCTGATGACTCTGTTCCTGTAATTAACTGACTGAAACAGTTTTCAGAATTTCCAAATCTGTTTGTGGCTTGCTTTAGTGTTCTTACCCCTCCTAGTATATAGTACAGTATATCACTCCTGGTTCAGATGGTGAATGAGCAATTAGTTTCACCGACCTAAGCAGAACAGAAACCAAGCAAGAAACAGAGAAAGAAAGCAGAGGTAGCTTCATGACTGAAGAAAATAACTTTATTTAAAGCTCATATTCCCATTGATATGGGTTTTGACATTAAAAGTGTGATAAATCCTGTTGCAATCTAATGATTTTCTCATTACTTCAGATGTTCAGATGTGCTCCAGTTGCAGGTTTCTTACACAGTTATCTTGTGTTCAATGTCCTCTCTTTGCTCAAGAAAAGGTTTACTTATCACAGGCCCAGATACAGGAACGTGTATCACTCATCAATCTAAGGCAACAACATTAATAGTCAGAAACTATTATAGATTTTCTAGTTTTATACCAGCAATCTAACAAAATAAAAACAATCAAATGCCACATAATATTAAAATATTTAATTTTAAGCCATACGAGCAAAATATACTTTATAATAATTGCTTACACTTATATAGCACTTTTCTGGACACTCCACTCAAAGTGCTTTACAGGTAATGGGGACTCCACCACCACCAATGTGCAGCATCCACCTGGATGATGCGACGGCAGCTATAGTGCGCACCACACATCAGCTCTCAGTGGGGAGGAGAGCAATGAAGCCAATTCATAGATGGGGATTATTAGGAGGCCATGATTGGTAAGGGCCAATGGGAAATTTGGCCAGGACGCCGGGGTTACACCCCTACTCTTTTCGAGAAATGGCCACAGAGAGTCAGGACCTCTCATCTGAAGGACGGCACCTGTTTATAGTATAATGTCCCCATCACTATACTGGGGCATTAGGACCCACATGGACCACAGGGTGAGTGCCCCCTGCTGGCCCCACTAACACCTCCAGCAGCAACCTTAGTTTTTCCCAGGAGGTCTGCCATCCAGGTACTGACCAGGCTCACACCTGCTTAGCTTCAGTGGGCTGCCTGTTGTCAGTTGCAGGGTGATATGGCTGCTGGCTTTAACTAGACCTAATATTTTTTACCCCTCAGTACATCTCAATGTGCCTATTAACATCCAGAGCAAACATGTTTTGCTCAGTGTGTAAGTAGGGGTCTCTCTATTTTGAATGCTGGTATGTTGAATTTTTTTTTAGTAAAGCGTTTTAGCAAAAAATAGTTTGGTCTGTAGTTGATTTAAAAAAAAACTTTAGACTTGAGAGCATGTTCAGATATTAATTATATTATATAAAGACATATAATATAAGTTCAGATATAAATTCATTAAAATGAAAACATCTTCGAGACCATCTTCCATTGCAAAACATATACCCCATTCCTCTTCAACATTATAATAAAATATTTATTTGTTATCTGTATCTGCTTTAGAGTGCATTATGGCTCATGGCTGGCAAGCCTTTTCTGCAAACTACTGAGGGCTCCACAGGGGAAGTGCATTTTTTAATCTAAATCACAAGTAGATGATTTTCTGGATTGTTAAAATAAAAGCCCTAAGGGAAGTAGAAATATGTTTAAACATGAAGGGTTGCAGAATAAACTGCCCATCTTATTTGTTGAACACCATACCATTGCATCTTTCAAGAAGAAGCTGGGTGAGATCTTACTTATGTTTTTATGCAATTTCTACAGTCATCATTAGGTTTCACTATGGGTAAATGAAAAAACATTATTTATTCAACAAAGAAATTAATTCAGCTATTACCTGTACACAAATACAGTACAAGCCCATAGGAGCTTCACTTTTTAGCATTTAGTGGAAGTAAAGGCAATGTGATAAAGATATTGTATTGTTTATTTAAGATATATACAATATACATCATGTGATATTGAAAGATATTGGAATGGAATTTTAGAATTTCTCTGTTTCGTAACATTATGTGGGTAAGTGTAAATCAGCTTTGTAACACTAATTGTAAGTGGCAATGGTCTTATAGATGCCTGGTGGACATAAATAATGAATAATTTCAAAAAAGCTATACTGTAAAATTATGCTTACAAAATGACAAACATTGCTTGCAAAAGAATCTCATCCCCATCAGAAACTGATATGACATACTGTTTTGTAATTTGCAAAGATGTGCCAGGTAAACTATTACGTACTACACCAGAAATTATTATAAATGCGGCTTATATATGCGGCAATATATAATGAAATATTTGAAAGTACCATTGATTTACACAATAAACAGAACAGTTGGTAGTAAAGGATGATAATATAGAAGCAGTAAGCGGTTTTCTACGGTTATCACTTCTCACAATTCTTATATTAAATTTAGTGGCACAAATTTAGTGTTTATCACAACATAACCCAATAGCACCTCCTATGTGACAGATCATCATCCAGCACGAATTCTAATGGCTGCAAATTCACCTTGTCAACACCTCATTCTCCCAAATAAACTTAGATGCATACATTAATTACATACTTATAAATGTGCATACTGTAGGTACATACAGAATGTGGAGAAGATCATACATCAATCAAATCCTAAGCTAAGCAGTAAAAGGTTTAGTTGAGACACCTGTCTTTTGTCATAGCAGTGCCAGCTTCACACAGACATACAGTAGCTACATAATCCCAAGGAAAAAAGACAAATGTTTTCATTTTACATCTAATGCCTTCCTCATTATGTGGAGATAAATCTAATCTGTTACAGGAATCACCACAATAAAGTACAGTATATAATGTATATGTGTATTATGCAATGCTTAATGTAGATAATTTAAATATGGAGGAATGTGGATAAAAAATCAGAATTACTTGCAGTACTTTGAAACAAGAGAGATAAGCAGGAGAAACAATTTCCAAAGGTGGGACAGTGGCAATCCATGAATATACAAACTGAAAATTTCCTTTTTTACGACTGATAGGTGATTGTTTTCCTAAATTTAAAAGGTTTAAATTAAAAATGTCTTCTTTTCTGTAAGTATGCTAACACAGCCCTAATATAACCACATTACCGGGATTTTAGAAGACATGTGTAGGCTAGTTAAAATATTATAAGTAAGCTAGAAAATAGAAAACAAATCATTACATATTTTCAACTCTTTGTGGTGATGCAAAGATTCCAAGTACTGACTGCAAAAAGACAGACATGTCTTTGCAAGAGAAAATGAAGTTGCATAAGTTACTCTCCAAGGTGCTGATAATCTAGTTGTGTCCTTCTCTACAGCAGGGTTTGCTGGACTGTCTTGCCTGTTGTTTCTTTTCTCTACAGTCTACTACTGTTTTGTGCCTTACTAAATTACTTCAGAGTTCCTAAATCCTAACAAATGTGGAGTTTAAAATTAAATCAGATGATGAATAAGCAGACCTCTTGAACTGCATAACTCATCCACACTCAATGGCTTCGGGTATGGCTTTGACCTACCAGTCATTGTGCGCCTCATCAATGACCAGAAGAACCTTGAACTTCTTGGTCACTGTGGTGGAGGTCTGCTCCACTAATCCTGCCGAGGCGGCCGTTTGCTTCACAACATTGGAGATGGAGCTGAAGAAGCCTCCTCCCGTTGACTGGGCGGCCTGCCGTCTCTCTGGGGCAGGAGACGTAGCGGGAGCCGGGGCTGGGGGTGGTGGCTGCTGGGGTTCTGGCCTCTGGAGGTCGGTCATGTACCCATTGGGCAGGTTGGCAATGAAACTGCTGTCTGACAGCCTGCGCCGCAGGAAGTTCATGGCGTAGCCGATGTAAGTGTTCCGATGTCAGTCCTGATAAGGATCTCCGTGAAGGTTGTTCAAGCCTGATGCACAGCTTAAGGTCTGGTTCTGTCAGTGGGATGCTCCTAGTGTACAGGCAGAGAGAGAGACTCTTCAGTTATCCATGCAATCTGGAAATGGGCACGTTTCTAGTGAGTCACTTGCTGCTTCCTCCTTCTTCTTTCTTTCCCCCCTCTCTTTCTCGTGGTAGGTCTCTTCCCAAATAGCGGATCTACAGCCAGACACCATCCAGCACAGCTCTGACAAGCTGAATGCCTGCAAAAGATCTCTCTCCCCGCTCTCTCTCTCGCTGTCTCGGTTGCTTGCTTGTTCACTCTCCCCCCCCTTTCTCTCTCTCTCTCTCTGCTACATCACAGGGCAACGTGCTTCCCTCAGCCAGCAAGGGATTTCCAATGAATCTGCAAAAGGAAATGATGGTGAATGCTCTCTATGCTGGCGCTCTGGCATTTAACCTCTGCCCCCCCGCCACTACTGACCTTCACGTCCTGCCTTCCACAGTGCGAGCGGTTAATAAAGAAAAACAGAAAACGGCTCAGAGAATTAATTAATGGATGAGCAGAGCGGGAGGCAGACATCAGCTACAGTCTCAGAGGAATCTATTCAAGGTTGTTAACCCTTTCCTCACAAGACCTGTTGGCTCGGTCTTAAGCACCACGGAGTCAATTAGATCTGTTGGACATTCAAAATCATGTTTGCAACGCAGTTATGATTTATTTAGATTTAGGGATAGGAGCTCAAACTGTATATCTACACACCGTTTTAAAGGGGGCTTTACATATATCATTCATAAATTCAGCAGCTATTGTCTCTCATCCCCACAGCACACCACTAGTAAAAAATCTTCTTCATTTAAAAGTAAAGGAACAGTAGATGTGATACAGAAAAAAAGGGAATTCTGAAAAGAATAAAATGTAAATATTTTAACTGCATTAAGTTGAGAATTTCAGGTTTTTTTCAAACCACAGAGTGATAGAATACTGATTGAGCAGAATATTTATTTCAAGAACAAAAATACTTAAAATAGTGAAAAACACTGTTTTTAAGTTGACATATGTTTGCTTTGTCCACATTCTTGAGCACGTTGAAGCTCAAAAAAGCAAGCAACGTGGTCTTTTGCCAATATGTATATTTCCTTAAAGAATCTCCATAAATTAATGCATTAATTCAACACAGTAATTCAGCTCTGAATGTAAATAGCAAATATTATAGAAAGTACTGGATAATGAATAATATCTTAATTATAAACCTTGAGAACTCTAACCCCGTGTGGTAGCTGGGGACCGTGTGTTCTAACAGGTGCTATCATTAAGATGACATTTTAACTTTAAAATGAAAATGTAAAGATTCCATGGCACAGTTCACAAGAATAAAGATGTTTATTCGTTTAATGTCAACTTTGGGTATTCACATACTAACTGAGGTCAGTTTAATTTACCTGATGAAGCAAGTTCTCACTTTTGTACCTAATTGGCTATGTAGTGGGTCTGCTGGATCAGCTGCTGTCTACTGCACGTCACCCAAGTAGAGTCTGAAACTCAGTGGTGGGTGGAGTCCCTCCCATTTATAAAGCTCCTCGGGACCCATCTGGATGAAAAGTAAAATTGTGTTCTCGTTCTTGTTTTATGTTCTCATTCTCGTTCTTGTTCGTACTCTTGTTGCTGTCGCCAATATAATTAAGAAGAAGAATGCATGCCTGATGTTACAAAACATACAAAATATATAATGTGTTAAATGCCTCAAATGTATTTGTACATTTGTGTGTTTTAGCACTTTATATCAGATTATTGACATTAATAATACATTATTCTTGAAAGCAGACTTTCAAGTTAGGGTTGTTTTTCATTCATCAATCAATGGTTCTCAATCTGTCCTGTGTACAATTGTATTTGTAAGTTGTTGTTTCTGCTTGTTTAGAAGTATACTGGGCTAAATACAGAACATCTACAAAATAGAATAAAACAAAAATAATGGAATACATTTGCTGTGTGCTTAATATTTGATATGTTAATATACAGTAAATGCCATCCTGAAGTGTTTATTGTGAAAAACAAGAGTACTTGCTAATATATCAGTGTTAATTGGCTTTAAGAGAAGCAAAAGAAGAAAAAGCAAAATGGGAAACTCATAACTGTGCACCTCAGTCTCCTGTGCTACAGTATGTTTCCACCTGAGCTACCACATTTTACAACAATTCACCACATAATGGCATCTTGATGATTCTCCACAATACATGGCAAATGTGAAAAAAAATTCTCCTATAGACCTACAGTATAAATGTTTCCTGTGCTGTCTCTAGTTCTGTAATATTCCAGATCAGTACTACCACTTTTCTTTGTAGACACCATTACAACGGAGGTCAAATCTCACTTCTTTATAAAAGAAAAAAATTAGCAGATCTTCAACACTTTGTCTTTACATTTAAACGTTCAAGGTGACTTTCCTTGTCAAAACATTTTCAGGCAAGTTTATGGTTTCTGTGTAGACTACAGAGAGGTGCTATTCTCAGCAAATGTACAGATTGTCCTTATTTGCTCAATCAGGGAAACACAAGGCATTGAGCTATTCTATAAACATAAGGATAAAAAAATCAGTCGAACAAATTCTATGTGTTATCTTTGTGTTTGCTGTGAATAATTTCTTCTCTAGTCTTTATTGTAGACGTGTCTAATGGAATATAAATGGCATTGAACAATGGCTCATATCATACCTAGATAATTCTATTCCCATTCAAAATGAAATGTGAAAAAACCCACACTGATCTTTTTCTTTTTCGAAAATGAATATATTTTAAACACTTAATGGAAGCCCTTCTGAAAGGTCAAAAGAAATGTCATCCACCTTGTTAAAAAAACGTAGTTTCAGAATGTCCTGCTTTTCTTACAATATTTAAGGTAATCTGAATGTATTGGATTGAAGCTTTATTCTTGCTTCAGGCTAATGCAGAACCAATTTGAATGTGATGTCTTTGATATTTAATTCCTGCACATACCTGCCCATAGGATTTTGTAACACGATTGAACATACAGTAGGAATGGTTTCCTGCACAAGCTGAGAGATGACCATTTAGCCCATCTCGCCCAACTAGTTTGCTATTGTTTACCAATAGAGAGAAATATTCAAAACAGCCTAGGAAATCACAATAAAATATTTCTTTGCACTTAAATAAATGCAGCCAATGAGAATGATTACCAGTTATCTAAGAGTTTTGAACTATGTCTGTCATTAGAAATGGACAAGTTAAAATCTCTAATTGTATTATTTTTCTGCCATTAGTATACATGATTTGTAAGATGTTAAAGCAAAACACCGCTTGACAGGAAAGAACATGCATTCATGCAACAATGAGACATGGGTCTTTAAATGCAATATTATGAATATTTACATTTAAATGAATAATATTTCTTTACTTTTTTGCTTAGCCTGATGTGTGTTCTGAGTATCCCTCCATGACATGCTAAAATCTTCCAGGGGATTTTTACCCATCTCAGAAGGGTCTATTCTTTCATTCCTCTGTGACAAACCTTGCCTTGTGTGCTGAGAATTCCCTCTCTGTGGTTTCTGACTGCTTATCAATATTCCATTAGTTTTAGCTTTCAGGAACAACATAAAAGCAAAGGGAACTCCTTAATGGAAGCTTCAGTACTCAACTGCCACTGCTGAAACCATGGTGCTTAGATTGCTGCCTGTATTTCTGCCACTGTTAAGCCGCATAAAATATAAGCCGTATAAAAATCAAAAATGTCTCAAAGGAGGATGGCCCATTTGTCCTTAATGTGATTGTAACTGGAATATTTTTTCTGAAAGCTGAAAAAATCCGGAAAGAAACCCACAATAAAACTCATTTTTATTGTTCTGATTAAACCAAGACCATAGGTCCTGAAATATTGGTGTATGGAGCCCAAATAAAATATCTTTCCCTTTTCTAACCTGTCATCTTCGTAAATCCTTTTCTGAATGAACCAAGAACACAATGCACAAGAAATTAAAATTATTTGAATTTTCACCTTTCATTAAACCAAAGCAAATAAGAACTGCTGCATACATGACATGTTAATGAATTAAAGCATCCTAGAACAATTTGTTCATTTAAATGGAGACAAAACACTTTTTCTGTTTCTTCTATATCCTGTGTGTTCTATATCCTTGAAGTTCATAAGAAGAATGTTATTCCATTTCTCTCAATGCTTACGTTCATTAGTGCAAAGAGAAAACTCACACAAAATAAAAACACCACACTTGTACTGTACTTAAACACTACTTGTATAAACGTATATACAGTAGGTACTTAGTGCTTCAGGAGAGTCTCAAATTAAAGATGGCATGCTTTCTGTGAACATTTGATTGACATATGCCATTTCCCTAGGGGACAGAATATCACTGACTAAGAATTACAATTTGAAAGATTGAAGTTGTATAAGCTCTGACATTCAGATATACCCAAAAGCAATTCTCCATGTTCTCTCAGCCCACCTATTATATATATAGTTTTTTTTTATAAATATGCCTGCAGATAATCCAGGCAAGAAAACTATCGCATGAATTACTGGAAAGAAAAATTACATTTTGCCAAATTATGACCAGTAAAAAGGTTAATTTGATTAATTGAAATACGTTTATATATAGATGTAGATTGCATATTCGTATATTGCAATTAGTTACTAAAAAACAACTATGTCTTCCTTTTCATCAATCAATAGGGTACAACTGACTACAGCTTCCAAAATAACTAAATACAACTCCTTCTGTTACTTTGCAATCTCGGATTCATTACAAGGTTAATTGAAGCTACGAAACAATACTATAGCGTTAACCTCTCACAGCTGTGATTTATAGTTTTCAGAAAGGGGGAGGTGAAATGAAGCAGAACTGAAAAATGGTATCAAATGCGGACACACATGGCTAGACAGAAACTAAGAAATAACGAAACATCTATAGCACAGAGATTTGCTTTGTGAAATGCGCAGATAATTACTAGCTAGCACCGCATACTTTGTTTCCCAATCTGTTCTATAACAATGCAGTTGACAGTTTCAACTTCCAGCCTTCTGACTCACTGCACATCATCTACAAGCCCTGTTTTAACTTCTTCCGAGTATTAATTCAAAAAGCCAAAGATAAAATTCTGCTTCGACTCTGATGGCACAAAAAAACAAAACGCCAGCGTTAACAGGTCTCATTCCGTGCGAGCCCTGTAATGGCAATATAATCATAAACCCCTGGAGCTTAAAAAGCATTGCCAACCAGCTGGGGGCATATGACCTTTCTTTTTCAGGTCCTCTTCTTTGTTCCCTTGCCTCACACAAAAGAGTCTCTGCCTGTGCACTGTGCGGCGTTGAGGGCAGAGAGATGCCCGAGAGATGGCTAGCTGTAACCTGATCGCGAACGACATTGGCACGGCGACTCTGTCGTTCCTCCAGGTTGGAGCAGAAAGCGGAGGAGGAATTAAGAGCATATGAACGTGAGGGACCTCACTGAGCAGGAGCCTGTTTAAGATAACCCAACCCTCCCCGGGGCTTGGAAAGTGTCGCAAACCTACTGGGACACGTTAGAACGTAAGACAGGTCACAAACAAGAGGTCATTCAGCCCATCCAACTCGTTTTGGGAGGAGCTTATTGATCAAGGGTCTCATCCTGCTGTTTTTTTTTCCGAATTAAGAAGTAGGAATTTCAGCAGCACGCCTGGGTAGCTGTTCTCTGTTTTAAATGCGCTTCCGTATTGTTTACAAGTTCTCGGTTTTCAGCTCCTCTGGTTCCTGTTTCATCGTCCGTTCTGAAGATGGTCATGCCGCTTTTTTCAGCGGATTTTTTAACATGTCTATCGGGAACCTTCATTCTCTTCTCTGTCCCTTCAGCCTGTCAGTGAGGACACGCCTGGACTGAATCCAGAACAGTGATTAGTTTCTGTAACATTCTGACCAGAATTAAACACAATATTCTAAAAAGGCCATACTAATGTGTTATACTATATACCGTATTTTGTCTCTGTAACATCCCTTGATTTGAATTGTAGACTCTTAAGTATCTTAACATTTTGTTTGCCATTTTGGGTAGATGGGCCCATAGCCTTTCTTATGTTCTTATGCAAGAAATAATTAGTTGTACAAAAATATTAAGTTGATATCCGTTTTACATTTATGTTTAAATTCATTAATTGCTGCATTCTGGTTATGTGTTGTGTTTCAGTTCTTTACAGTGGACTATTGTCCTGGAACTCCGTGCAATGCAAGCTGTTAAGATGGGCTATTTATATCTCACTACTGTGAAAAAGAACAAATACAGAATATTTCTTACAGCAAACCAGTGTCTTGTCTCTCATGGTGGATCACTGCTGTAATGTTGATAATTCAGGCACTACACAGTTTTGAAGGTTCTACGTGGGTCAGCAGTTCAACAGCAACTTTGGAATAATTCAAACTTGAAAGAACAAGCATCAGGGAGATAGGAAGTGATATAAAAGTATGGTGAAGAACAGACAAAATCTGCTCTAACTGAAGCAACAAACACCAGAACAGCACATAGAGATTCCACAAGTTGTTTTTTAAGCCTCTTAGTGAAGAGTTACTCTGCAGAGAGCTGGAAACATCCTGCTGATTGATTAAACATGACAGAAGTGGTTGAAAATGGGATATGTGATCGAGTCCTGAATGCATTTCAAAGACATTGAAACAAACTGCGACTTGTCCATTTTCAGACTCCAGTTATTCTTAAAGGGTAATACGTACTTACTGTATTGTTCTGGTGTGCTAGAGTTTCCATCTATGAGATTAAAAATAAAAAATATATATGATAGAGCAAGAGATTATTTTATTAAGGTCATGTAATTATACTGTATATCTGCTCACGTTAATTTTCACATACCAGTCATATAACAAAAACAGTTTAAACTGACAATACAGAAAGTTTAAAATAAATATCCTGCACATTAGCGTTTGCATATGTTGTTTTTGTCTGTTTTGTGTGCTTGTCTGTTTTTTTAAATCACACACAAAAAAGCACAATGGAAAAAGAAAGAAGAGATGTTTAGTTTAATCGCATTCAGCCTCATTTGCTCTCAGTTTGTGTTCATTAAGTGTTAACCCGTGGACTGACAGAATTTTCAAGTAAAGCTTGTTCAGCCAAGCGCATCTCTTTTGTGTTTGTTTAGGTTCTAATTTTTTCTTTAATTAAATTACTTGAAAAACATTGTTCAGAAAACAACACACTCTGTAAAGTGTACACTCTAAATGAATCTCCTTAGTTTCAACATTTATGGTGATTTCAACACATGCTGTTAATCAAGATATACAAATTAAAAAGGGAATTAAATTGTTTAGTCCTCAAAAACGGTTTGAACATTAAGCCCATTGTATCATACAAAAACAATGATTTAAACCAATTCACGTTTAAAGCAAGTTGTGTGTTTTTTCACAAGTATAAATACAGATCTTGCCTGTGCAGAAAGAACTGGCTTGGTTGTTAGGTGCAGTCATACAGAAAACAAATTAAAATTAATCGCATAGCAGCCAGGCTGTCCATCTTTCTGAACAATGAAATGATGTGTGATCTAGATGCATTCACGTTTAGGAGTACTCAGACAAAATTACATAATTGTTGTATTTAATACGTCACCAAGTTGTAACTTCCATTGGTTTCTTTATGTTGCCAGAGTATTAAACCTTTTGGAAGTATGCAGTAAATCAACATCTGGCTCTCCATGGCAACTGCATTTTTGAAAATTTTCTCTCAGAAAGCCAACTGTGACATGAAAATGTGCCCAGATATTTCTATAACATAATGCTCTGAAAGTAACCAAAGTCCAGGGCACATGTTTAGTAAATGGGTGTGGTTTAGTGCTATACTGTATCTCAGTTTCCTCTACAGTAAATAGTGTAGGATACTTTATTTTTATTTATCCAGTTTCATGATTTATTAATATCTTTTAGGTTTTTTCTTACTCAGTTCTGATTCTGGAGAGATAAAGGTTGTTCTTGTTTTCATCCACCTTAGCTCTTGTTCATTTAATTAAATAATCAAATTGTCTTAATTAATAGTTCACAAGACTCTACAGCCATAAATATAAAACTTGTAGTGTATTGGTATTTCAAGAATTATACTGTGGATCACTGTGTTATAAATCATAAAGCACTGACTGGAAATGCATGGAATTAGATAGCAAGTCAAAACATGCTGCAGTTTGCATATACAGTATACTATTAAATAATTATGTAAAACAGCTTAAAAAATGAATTTTACTCCATTCACAGAATGCTTCTTAAGTTGGCTAGAAGCCTTTAATATTCAGTCCATGTTGTTCAGCTTTTGCTTTTTTTTAAAGAAATTGAACTATCACAGTAGTTGTCTTTGCTACATTTTCTTGTCTTGTCCGCTGAAAACTGTAAGAGTCAGTGAGCGCACCTGAAGGTGAAGATCCCAGAGCTGTTTGTATTAGAGCCTGACATAAAGACTATTAATGTGTAGCTTGCATTTTTTTATGTTTAGTATCACATCAAAGAGCTGTAAGAATTAGAACATACGATGTAGATATAGCTGTTGTGACTAAATTGTATGCATTGATACAAATCAGTTTTTTAACTGCTGCCAAATATTAAATTTCCACAGAAGTGTAAAAATCATTAAATATTACTGTGAATATGATTTATAAATCAGTTATAAGGAAGCTGCTTATTGATGGTACAGTAGGTGTAGATGCATAGAGAGGAAGGCCAGGCTGCAGACTGGATCGGACACCTGTCAGGCACAGGGCAAACCAAACACATTGAAACACAGGGAGCATTCAGACTCCACTCAGAAGGCTCCCAATGTGAAAACTGACCCAGGACCCTGTGAGGCAGCAGAACTAACAACTATACCAAGTCAACCATCACTGACATGCATCGTGTTAACTAAATGCATATGTCATTGAACAGTTTAGCTCTCTGCTTCTTCCACGTTGGTGTTAATAGTCAAAACATGTCCATATTTACGGGTAAACCAAAACTTTTTTCTCTTTAACGTCTCTCTCATACAAATAAAAGAAAACACACAAACTTCCACAACGTGACAATTTTCTCTTTTTTTGCGAACTGAACAGTTCTATACACATATAATACCGGTGTGGCCCTGTTACTGATTTTTTTAATTTTATTTATTGCACACAAATATTTTTTAAAAAGTATATTAAATATGGCATTGAGTAATCATTTTTGTAGTAATATCAATTTATTATAAGAAAAAATTTGAACAGATTTGGTTTCCAACATGATAGAAGAAGTATGTTTTCTTCTTTTGTTTTTGAAATTGCATACAGTATTCAAATATAAGATTTTGATTGCAGGGTGCTCACATAATGGATGTTACCCCTCTGCCTTCAAACTTAATTGGCTGCAATTATACTTCATTACTATGATAATTTTGTATCTTTTGCCACAATCAGGGATACAGATAACATACATAATTATAAACATTTCTACTTTGAATGGCTTTTTAAAAAATACAGAATTCAAACTTGCCAAATCTCCAGTGTGTTGTTTTGTAATCAGCAGTTGTGTATTTGAAATTATGCCACATGACAATTCTAAAGAAAATTATGGATATCATCTAATATATTTTCTATACTTAATTCATACTGCAAAAAATATGAAAATATCAATGTATTTCATCATATTTTAAGTTCTTGATGGTTCTTATGTGCCTACATTTTTATTTTTTTGTAATAAAAATGATGGGTAATGATGCAAGAAAGTCATATTAAAGAACCTGTTTTTCCATATTGTGAGATTACATCAAACCAACGTCATCGACACTCAGTCCATCTTGAAATTCTTAAATAAATGTCCCATATTTATATTACCTAAGATTACCTATCTGAACAATTAATTTAAAATGCTTAGATCATCTGTATGATCACCTATTACCTATACATTTTGTCCCCTCTGTAGATTACTTAATTCTGAGGATTTTTTTCTCCTTTTTGATTTATTATTGAAAAATAACTAACTTTAAAACAAGACAATCCAAATACCAAGTACTGACAAATTTACTATCGATCTGATATTTGATGTCGAAACGTTTTACGTTTTAAAGCAGTAATAGTTAAAAATCTTTAGCAATCAAGACATATTTTTTTAGCCATACATTATACCAACAACATTTTGTTATACAGAAATTCTAAGATTACAAATGGAGAAAATACAGCACGTGCAACTAATAACCACAGCCTGGTAGGTTGGTGAAGTTAAATATACATTCAGCATTTTCATTGCTTCTTAACTAAGTGAGACCTTGTTCTTTATAGCATAGCCGAAAAATGAAAATATTTCCATATGGAAATGGAATTTAGGAAATGGAATCTCTTTGAGATGAAAATACCATTCAGCATATTTAACAGGATGCCACAACATTTCATAAGGCTAGCTGCCCAGATCCATTCTGCCATTATCTATCTAGACAAATTTGCATTCAATAGGAAAAAGGAAATTTAAGTGCGTCAAGAAAGTTCTTGGGGTAGTTTAGTGGTTAAATCTGTGGTCTAATAACTGGTGGGCTGTGGCTTCAAGCCCCAGCTGCAGCCCCTGCTGTTATACCTGGTTCATGGTACTCTATTCGATTTTCTGCAGCCCACCCAGCTGTATGAATGAAATTAGCGTTCTTGGGAGTAATCTCAGAGCTAGAACCTCATGCAACATCGGGTGAGGTGGGAGTCATATCCTCTCTTGTCTACTTAACATCACAGAAACCAGAATGAGCCTGGCTTGGATATAGAAACTACTTACCTACAAGAGTGTGTCCTAAATATTGTTATGTTGATGACAGGATAATTAAAATCTCTTAATAGAAAGCTGAAGTGCTCATCATTGTTTTCCGATTTGCAGTGTATTTTTACACTCATGTGGCACAGACACTTTATTATTCATGAGATAGATTATCACAAAAGAAGACCTCATTTTCAGATATCTACAATAAGCCTGGGGTGACCATTGGATGCTGGATCATTTCTCAATTAACAGCAGCCCACTGAACCTATTCTAGCTCAGTGCAAACCTTGTTTGTGCAGTCCCGTTGCTTTAGATGTGCTTTCTTCACTAGCATGTTCACTGTGATATTGAGTGAAAGAAATATCTCCAGCCTATTATCATTTCGTCTGCTGAGTGGGCCTTTGACCCAGATTGTTCTATTTATTTCTGCAAACAATAGGTAATTCTTTTTACCCAAACGCACGTCTTTATTTTGGCTACCATTGTTTTGTACTGAATAATGTACATTTTTAAAGCATCTTATATAGCAGACACATACAGTAGCATTAACATGTGCCATTGTGTAACTTTCCTGATTATCACCATTTGCCATTATGATTTCAACAGCCATTCCCAACATTTCAAGTAATTAGAAGCACCTTGTGTTGATAGAGATAGCTTACAGCCTCTGTACAAACACAGAGTGGATCCAGTTGTGCTTGAGTATCACAGTCCAGCCATGTCTTGTTAGATTGTGGGATTGGGACAGTAAAACAAGCAAACACAAATCTTGTGCTCTAATACTGTACATATAATTTAACAAGTTTATTAAAGACCTGAAAGTAATTATATAACAACTATGATGCATAAGCTACCAAGCTGTCGTGCTTTAATTATGTGTTGCGTAATTAGATTAAAGGGACATTAATATTGCAAGAGGAATAACTTCAACTCATTTGATGTTCCCAAGAGGGAGCAGCAAGATATGGAACTGATGCTGTTGGAGTCTTTCACATTTTGTAGGAGACAACAGTGTGATTCAAAAAACTGTTTCCTGCTCCTGGGAGACTTGTATGCGTAAATAGCTCAAGAGATTGCAAACTGGATTACCTACAGTGCAAGGGCACAGATGTCAGATGCACAAAAGAGTAAAGTTTTTAAAGGAAATGCTCGAGGGCCAGCTTATCTAGTAATAAGCACCCAAAATAGTGTATATTGCCCAACAGTAACTGCCAAAGCAAATAAAAACACCCTGTGTATAATGTTGATTTCATGCAGCTGAGAAATAAACGTTGTAATAATGCTGGAAGAAGACAAAATATAATTTAGGTTTATTAAAAGGATAATAAAGCCTGCAATATTTTTTTGAAAAAATATAAATCCAAAATAAATCAGTTTAAAGAATGAAAATTGTCTCAGGTTCAAAATTTCTGCCTGACAGTGATGCATGTCTTAATGCAGAAGGCATCTGGTTTCTCGATTATCTCCGTATTAAGCTGAACTGAATGAAATGATTTGCTTAGTCAAATGTAAACAAAGTGTAAATCATGGATATGACAGCTTTTGTGATAGATATGAATGTCGACATTTTTCTTTCTAGAAACTAAATAAAATACAAATGCTTAATATCTGAATTTAATGATAACCCTGTAAATCTGTCTTGTACCCTACTACACAAATCTGAGCCAAAGAGAGACCTTTATCCCTTTTTCAAGTATGTCGGTAAATTTCAGACAGCTTGAGTTACAGTAGAGAAACTTTTGTTTGGAAAGGGCCAATTAAAACTGCAGCATGAAAAGAGGTTTATATTTAGATGTTCTGACAGTAAAATTAATCTCCGGAGGCATCATCAGAACTGCAAGAAAGGCACCACAGAAGATGAAAGACACATAATCCTATTGAGAATAAGTGGGTCAGAAAAGGAAGGCTGTATGTAACTTGATGTGCGCGAAAAAATCTTCGATCTCGACTTAAATGTTTTCAAATCAAATGCCTATTCAGTTATACTTGTTTCAGATTTCACAGCATGACATTAAAATAAATTCGATGCTGTATTAAAATTACTTGTATTGTACCCAAACTACTTTTGTTGTAGGGTGCTCTAATGTCCTTGTACTAGAAATTTGGAAAACATCCAGCAACAGAATCAGCATGCAATGAAAAAACAACCTCACATATAAGACCATTTCCCTATTAAACGAAATGTCACCAGCCATAACCTGTTAATAACCTTTTAATAACCTTTTTTTGACATCCATTCCTCAGCAATTAGTCGTTTTTCAACCTTAAAATTATTCCTTACACGTCTAATGCATTCACCTCACTTTATTTCATTAAGCATGAAAAAATACTTTTCTTTATGGCACATGTGAAAAACGTAAAAAGGCATATACAGTATCAAGCTCGGGTTTATTCTTCCAGACATATAGCATATGATTAATCTCTTTACACGAAAGTATCAAATCATCTTTTTGTAGCAGTAAGAGTGTTAATAGTAATTATAGATTTTATTAAAATGGCCATTTTTACTAAAAGAATTACATAATGGTGCTGTTATGTATAGAATGTATACTTGCCCGTACCTATTTTTATAATATTAATTGTTGTGAACCCATACTCTATTTACGGGATATTGACATTAGTTGACACCGTCAATTTGATAAAATATTACATTAATAAAACACACCAAATAGTTGCAAATATGAATTTTGGGAATATTATTCCCTACAGTGACAGTAAAAACCTCCACACCACTAGAGGGAGTTGTTTAAATTCTCTTAATCTGATTTGTTTCCCGTTCTATGGTTTTTGTAACATTTATCATGTGAATTTTGCAGTAACCTTTACAGTTACAACATGTGGAAGGGTTATATTGTAGGACTATTGATGTCCGTAGATATTAAGTTTTATGTGGGCAGTGATTGCTAGGTATTCATGAGAAAGCCGGGCACTATGTTGTATCGGTAGAATTTAGTTTTAACGTTCATTTTTCTTAGAATATTGCCTTCATTTGAATGTATTATTTATGCATTTTCTTTTTTACAACTTACTACCATGTCTTTACCAGCAGTACAGACCACAAGTGTCATCTACCGCAAGATTTTGTCTCGGTTTCCCCAGGACATGAGCTTGGCTTTTGCCTACGGATCGGGCGTGTTTAGACAATCTGGGACAACCCATGGGCAGATGGGGGTAAGCACAGAGGAAACTTAAGGAGAAATGACTAAAATTAAAAGGTTTAGATGTTTTGTACTTTAAATGGGCGGGATAGCATCAAGCATTTTTCAGCAAAGTCACATTTTCTTATTTTCCCGTCATCTGTTAAATCGAACGTGAACGTTGCTAAGAAAAGGTTTATTTGCAGTTAGAGTATATACAGTACATACAAACGCACTTTTGTTTTGTACTTTTATGTTCAGTACACTTAAAAACCATCTACCCATTAGAGCCAATTACATCAGAATATTCATTCTGTGTGCAGATAGACTCGTCGACCATGTCTTAGGTGTTAGACTCAATTCCGGGAGTGACCTGTGTCTTCTGTCTGGGGTTTGTTCCCAACTGAGTAATCTTTGAAAATATTTTGGTTATTTTCTTAGACTTATCTAGGGTTTGCTTAAAGTCTGTTGTAATTGATTGCTCTAAACATTCAATTCCTCAAAGGTACAGTTACCTGTAAATCACCTTGGTTAGAAGGGTTACAATTATGCTCTAATCTAGTTGGGCTGTGACAGTATATCACTGAGAGCTCAGGGTGCACCAAAACCCAGGACACACTAGGCTCTGCTGGAACTGAGCTTGACACCCCCAATAATTTACATGCACCAGCTGTCTTTGCTAAGAAATGGAAAAAGGAGTAATGCAAAATTCACAACTTACTTGACTTCAGGTAGGACAGCTTACAGAAAGTGGATAGAAGTATTTAAATAGGAGATAGGCAGCTCCCCTGAGTTTAATTTGGTAATTTGAACAATTTAGACAGAACGTCTAATTACCTGTTTTCTGAGTTCTTATTCAATCGCTTATTGAAAATTCCCGGTTAAACATGTAGAATTACTTTTGAGAATTACAATACTATAAATTAGGAAATACAATTTGTCTATGTGTATTTGATTTTATTGTGTACTATTCTAACCTTTTTATTTTTATTTGATCAAATCTCCCCCAGAGTAATATGCTTGATTTTGTGTTTGCTGTGGATGATCCAGTCTCTTGGCACACAATGAATCTGAAGAAAAACCACAAGCATTATTCCTTCCTGAGGTACCTGGGTCCCAGACATGTCAGCAACGTTCAGAGCCAACATGGAGCTCGAGTCTATTATAACACATTAGTACAATGTGATGGCAGGGTGAGTCTTTTCTTGTTAACAGCTGCATAAAACTGCTCTACAGGTTCTTTATACCATATAAGGCTTTGATATAAAATTGTAAATAGTGAAAATTAATATTCTTATCTTACAAGCAAAATGATAAAGCCATTTTTTATATTACAGATGATCAAGTATGGGGTCATTAGCACAGATGCTTTGATTGAGGACTTGTTTCACTGGAAGACCTTATATATTGCTGGGAGGCTCCATAAACCAGTAAGGACATAAAACAGACATTTACCTACCTATGAAATGGGTTGACTTTATCTATAGTTACTTAAAAGCATACAGTGAATTGCCATTTGTAATGATGTGTATTTCCAGTATTTATGAGAGCATTTTAGTTGAAAGGGCCCTTGGGGATAAATGGAAATGTAGGTTTTATGACTTAATCTGAGTGCAATTATATTTAATGGCCAGGTGGTGGCAGTATTTATTAAAAAATGTTTCTGAGTGAGGGCTTGATTCAGAATACATTTGACTTTTGCATCGGTTCAAAGGGAAATTTAATTTCAGTTTGAAGTTGTGATCTTTAATAGAGTCTTTGAAGAAGATTTTTTTTATTTATCTCATTCACTAACAAATCCTCATGTCACATCCAAAAATAATTTAGAATTAAAAATCAGTGTTGGCCCAAGGGTTAAGTGAATGAGAAATCTCTAATTCCTTGCACTTCAAACAGTACTTTTTTTCCTGCTTCTCGTAATTACTAGGGAATTTTTATTTTATAAGATGAAGAAATAGAAAAAAAAACAATGAAGGAGTGACATGTAATTAGCGCTCTTGTGGGGGTGAATAAAGTGGTACAAATTTTGATAGTTGACATCTTCCTTTTTTGTAATCCTTATCTTTAATTCTTATTCTTGCATGATTTTTACAGCATTGCTTTGATATGTATTGTTATTGGTTTGGTATCTTGAGTGCCCACAAAGCTGTAAAAATGGATGACAGCTGGTGTTTTCTAGGTTAAAATCCTGGTTCAGAATGACAGCAGCAAGCTGCGGGCGGCTCTGGTCAGTAACCTGAAGAGTGCAGTCACGGCCGCCTTTCTCATGCTGCCTGAGAGCTTCTCAGTGGAGGATCTCTTTGTCCAAATTGCTGGACTCTCCTATGCCGGTGATTATCTTAAAACCACGTGTTCTGTGCCATAGGCCTTTATCAATATTTTAGGGGGAGATTCTCGTTAAATCTATAAAAGGAAATATATAGGTACAGCAGTAGCATTAGTATGTATAGTTCTGTGGGTTAACACTCCTACTCTGTTAAGCAGTGCTCCTGGGTCTTTGATGGCCCAGGCAGTCAGAGCCTTGGCTTAACATCTCATCTAAAGATGCAACGTCCCCTGTCACCATATTAGGTGATTTACATTGATTTGGAAATTCTGCTGCATTGGAAAAAGTGCCACCTACTGGATCATCTACACTAAAGACAATAAACACTTAACACCTGTGCAAGTGACACTGAGGTGATTTAAAGCTTTTAGCAATAAGTAAAACTGGGCTTCATCATATGAGGTTTTAGATGAATTAATATTAAACATTAATCGGCGATAGCTGTGGATTACTGCCTGGTTTTACAGATATGTCCTGTATGTTTACTGTACAGGCTGTTCAATACCCTTTGTTTTTGTCGTAGGGGATTTTAGGATGGTAATAGGAGAAGACCGATCCAAGGTTCTGAATATTGTCAGGGGTAATCTGCCACACTTTCAGAACCTCTACGGCAACATTCTTCATGAATGCTCACAGGTGGTTTACAAGCCACTGCAGGGGAAATTAGAGGTGAGACATCTCCTTTGTTGCATTAATTTGTTGTTTTCGCAGGAAATTTGAAAACACGATTTTGGAGACTACCACACAAACACAGATTTAAAAGATTTTTACTTGAATGTGCCTTTGCCTTGAGCAGTATGTACAAATCCACTGTACTACCAGTGGGGGAAGCAGAGAGTATCAAGGATGGAACCACTAATACATCTGGCTCATGAACCTCAGTTTGGATTTACTTTAATGATTTAGATTGAGAGGCATAATCAGCCTGCTAAGTCCATTTACAGTGCCAGGTAGGGCTGGAGTACAGACACTCCCTTCACAACGCAGAATAGGATTTTGTGCCATTGTTTTCTTCCATCATTTTTACTATCCATACCCCTCTTATGCTGTCCCCTGTTGCTAGATGGGTGTAACCAATCATTTTTGGTAACCAGGCAGTGTATGCCTATACTCATCATAAGTGATGGCTCTTACGGTTCTTCTTAAGTGAGGAGGAAATCTCATTAAAATTACTGAGCGATGCCAGAACACCTTTATTGTACTTCAAATGTTGCTGTCCACTGCACAAAACGACCTACACTGGACATCCTTTACGGATATCCAGTTATAATAATTACATTTCTAAAAAAATCAGGTTTTAACCCAATTAGAAAAAGCTAGCACTAAATCTGAATTAAGTGGTAGAAAATGGGTTATAACTACAATAATAAATTTAAAAAAATCTGTGAGAATCTGTCCGGGTTTATGAAGGAAGGATGCAGTAGATCCAAAGCTATAAATTGTTATGCTTATGTATAATGAACACGCGATGCTGCAAATGGAACAAAGAATGTGTTTTTAATAATTAATAAGAATGCTTATTATTTATCTTGATATTTTCATTCATTCATGCTGGGAGTGCTGTATTGGAATAAAAGCAAATGTGCAGGATTTCTCCTGACTGTAATTGGGTGTTTAAAAACTACTTTTGTTTCAAATACTTTTTTTTCAAGATTGATAAAAGTCCAGAGGGTCAGTTCACACAGCTGATGGGGCTACCCAGGACTCTTCAGCAAGAGATTACACGTCTTGTAGATCCACCTGGAAAGAACAGGGATGTAGAAGAAATCTTACTGCAGGTGGCTCAGGATCCAGACTGTGGATTAGTGGTGCAGCAAGGTAAGCTTCATCTGTGCACTCTTGACTTCTCCCTGAATTCAGCATTGCTCATTTTGTCTTGCTGGATGTCTGCACCTATCCACAAAGTGACATGCTTCTCAATGAATCTTCTGTTTCACTTCCTCTTTTTACCTGGACAATTGTACCTTTGAATGGAGTGGAAAAGTAAATATTACATTTCCTGCAGTGATCAGACTATCTCACGCCATTCATCATAACTGCAGGGTTTCTGCCAATATGCATGGTGTCAAACTTTAGAATTTCACTTAACCTTATTGGGAGCATAATAATAAATGAGAATATATTTTCTTAAAGTGTTTTGATCATTATAACCATAAAAATAGTTAGCTGCTGTAGTTTAAGCAACAGCAATTTAAAAACCTGTACTTGAAGAACCTGTCAAACCTGAAAATATCAAAATCTTGTATTACCTGATTCCTTACTTTAAATATATCATATAAAGTTGGCATGAATGATACAGGAGACAGGAGTTAATAAAATGCTTGTTTCAAACTGTTGTTTCAAATTATCTTCTGTCTTTGACACACTTGTACTTGCAGGATGGGTCTCTGTCTCAGAATGTGTATTCCAGAACCTGTATTCCAGTAAAATAAATAGTTGTTTTTTTCAAATCTGCGCTTGAAAAGAGTTTATGCTTTTTTACAGTTTTCAGTGCTAGGTGCACATTCATAGGAAATGCTGACTACTATGCTGTCTTTATAAAAGGCACAAAATATTGTCTCTGTAATTGTTCTGTAATTGAAACAATTTCACCTCAAAAGTTTTAAACAAAGCCTCTCATCAAGACTTAATAGTGTTTTTCCGTATGAAATCCAAGTTTCCAGTTAGTGCACTGACCTCTACTTACATAGTACTAAAATAAGTCATTTTCTAGGCTTTTCTTTAAACTTTAAATGCGCACAGTACTTTTTTCTCTCAGCATGTCACAAAATGACACTTCACTTTATTTAATTTTGCTCCTTCAGGAATATCTTCAATTGTCAAGACATCAAGCCTAACACAGAGTGCCAAAGGCATTGTAACTGCTGGTAAGAGAGAGAGTCAGCCTGGGCTGCTGAATGGATGTGTGTTGCCTTCAGTTATAAGATAAACAGCTTTTAAATATGGGATTGGAAATCTTACATATAAATAAGAGTAATACAATACTGTTTTTTATATTAATGCAAGAGACAATAAGGGAAAAATATTGGGTACCTCTTTTGTGTAAAAATGTAACATTTAAAAAATAGATGCAGATTTAAATTTGAAATAAAAATACTCTCTTATAATGGTTTATTTTGACTATTTTAATTTTCTTTTTAATGAATGACTGTCAACCCCGTAGGTTAAAAAGTAAGTAATGTGCATAATGTGTAAGATGAAAGATGCTTTTTACTTCAACATCTTCTGTTTCCTCAGGCTTGATAAAAACTGTATCATATAGTCTGAAAAAGCTCCGGAAAATGTGGAAGGGATCAAGAAGGAAGTCCACCTGAATGAAGTCATCTACTTTATGGACCTGTTGAATATATTTGCTATAAAAGTCACCAGTTTCATTGCTTTGTTTATTTTCATTTGACAACTTCACTTATCAACGCAAAGGTAACACTTGAATTTGAAGTGCATTTCCCTCTTGGTCCTTTACGGCTGGGTTTTAAAGAGCTTTCTTTGTTCTGGAGGGGAAAACATTCTGGAAAATGTGCTCCTCAAAAAGCTAGATATGAGTTTCATGAAATATGAGGTATGTTAGCACAAAACTTGTGTGGGAGCTGGATCCTATCCTGGCAAGAAATGGGCAGAAAGCAGGGTCATACCCCTGGAGGGCCAAAGGTTTGTTGCAGGGCAGACTGACACAAACAAACACCCGAAGAAGGCTCCACAGCTGAAACGTTGTGTTTTTCTTCTCTTTTCAGTGTGGAATAAACCTTTACTTGTTCCTTTGCAGCCTATGCATGCTGATGCAGCTACCTGCTTGAACTGCTGCCACAAACACATACAGGACCTGCGCACTCTCACACCAGGGCCAATTTTCCCAGAAGCCACTTAACATACCAGCATGTGTTTGGATTGTGGGAGGAAACTGGAGGACTAGGGGAAAAATCGTGCGAACATGGGAAGAATATAAAAACGCCATGCAGATGGCAGATGGCACCCCAGGTCCAGAGAATTAAACCCAGGGCCTCAGCGTTATTAGGCAGCAATGCTAACCACTGTACAATCTTGCTGCCCTATTACAGACACATCTCTGTATTAAAATGTCTGACTTCAGGTTGGTTGTAAATTATGTACAGCAATTATTTTAACAAGTGAATCTGATCTACAGTTACTCAGGAGGATTCTCACAATATTCCCTTTCTGGATGGTTCATGATATGATGTTTTAGGTTATAGTTTAGGCAAATAAATCAATCTTGCTGTTTCACAATCGGGTTATTTTCGGTAACAACAGCCTCTCATCGTATATTCCAGCCTTAGTGTTTGCATGTCCTTGTCATTTACTTAGAAACAGAAGGTGTAAATTAAGAGTTCCTCTCCACATTTGTAAATTCAGCCAGAGCATTTACCTATACATATACAATTCAATTCTCTTCCCAAAATTTTGCCTCAAATATATTAAATAAAATTTTTATGCAAAGTGTAAAATAGCAAAACTATTTTACTGAATTTTTCAAAAATTCCACCACATTCAAATTTGAAACTGTTTTCTGATGTGACCATACAACAGATCTTGTAGACACAGATTCAGCGTTTTCTCATTTCATCCACGGTAATTTGTCCTTTTGCTTTACTTCTGGGCCAGAGCTCTGTATGCTGAGTCAATTTTATCCTTTTCACTAAAGCAAACTGGCAAATAATTTACAAGCTTCACTTCCATGGGAAGTTGCAGCAGAAAGACGTTATTTTTGCACAATTCTCTTGGGACTTTGCTATCCTGTAGTTATTCACATGGCTTGAGGTCTCACTTTTAGAAATGATCTACAACCGTTAACTACCATAACGATGCAGCTTAACTCCTTGTTTATTAGAACAATTTTTAAATGTTTTGGTGTGTTTTTCCTGATGTTGTGTTGGATAATTGTTTTATCATGCCAACCTAGACATTTTGCATTTATACTAAAGGATATGTGCTGATGTATCCCATTATTTGTCAAAGATTAATTTGGCCTTATTACTTAAGTTTTATAGCATTTATATAATGAGTCCTGCAATATAGCTTTGTTTAGACCTATCTGTCTGTCATTCATAGCACATTCATTTGCTATTCTTAAAGTGGTTTAGAAATCCCGTAATTAGTGATGATCAATTCCACTGAAAAATGTCTCCTTATCTTGTTAATGATAAATAAAACAATTTAAAACCATTTATCACCTATCTGTGTATGCTAGGACAATTAACCATATGTGGAATTTGTCTGTTTATGAGATAGGCAAGAGCAATACTAAAGTACCTGGATGTCTAAAACATGCTAAAACTACAAAAAAGGACAAACACATAACATTATCCAGTATGATTATATGCAGATTGTGCCAAACCATGGAGGAGCTTACAGTTTTAACATTACTGCCTTTTTCCTGACAACATAGCATCATTGTGGCTTCACCAGCCATGGCAATATTTGCTTCCATTGTGTTTCAGAATATGTTCACCCAATGACCTACTGCATTATGCTGGTTTTCGAATAAATGTGCAAGTGAAACTATTTGGCATTCCTCCTGATATTTCAAGAGGAATAGGCTTTTCTTGGGCAGCCTTATGTGCTAAGAAGTTTCTAAAATAATTTCACTTTATTCCCATAGCTCAGAAGTCCAATATTACAAAGTCACATTAGTCGACATGAATTCAATAAAAGATGTTTAGGATTGCTGTTCAACACCGAAAAGAAGCAAACGCCAAGATCGTTAAAGCAGGTGGTAAGTTCGGGGAAAGGAGCTACTTGGGGACGAATTGGAAAGGCAGGCAGCTGGCAAGCACCAATTCAGGTCAAGGAAAGGCAGCTTGGAATGTTCCCCATGCTTCCTGTGAAATCAGGCCTTCCAAAGTGAAAATAAAGTTTTACAGGCTCTGCTTGTTGTAAGATTATTTAAAATGCATCTGGCATTTAAGCTTTCAATGATGTTGATTTGACAGCCGTTCCTACCATTCAGTATTCTAAGTGTAACGAATCAGTTACATGTTGAAAAAATATGGCAAGCATGTGCCTTGTCTTATGTAATCTTTAATACTCTAGGTGCTTATACCTAACAAAGGCAATTGTTTCCCTAAATCTGCGCAGTAAATTATGTAGATTTGGATTGGAGAATTTAAGACAGCTCTGTTGCCTCAAACTGAAGGTTTAAGGAGCAGTTGGAATGAGCTCAAATTAAAATCCTACCTTGCTGGTATGAATTACATTTTTGAAAACAGTATAAACTGGGTAGGTGTTTTACAATCTTAAAATCTCTTAATTTGTGATGGTTCAACAATATTAAAAGTTTAGGTTATAACATATCACTCTATTGATTTTTTTTGCCAATATTCAAAGAGCTAAATCTTAGTGTTTCAAGTAACTAACCTTTTAATTACATTAGTTTATACTGATTGTTAACTAATTAGAAATATCTGAGGATGGCCAAATTGCAAAAGACCTGAGTGGACTATGGCCAGGACACCAGGGATAGAAAAGGCTGCTCTTTCTACTTTAAAATACAGAATTGCCACGATTAACTATGATCTTTAAACAACAACAACATACAGTACAGTACATGTACATACATAAAGAAGGAAAAGCACTGAGTGAATAGTAGAACATCGGAAAACATCTTAAGACATTTGCTAAAAGTAATGTATAGTAACTACTGTTTATTCTGTATATTTGCTTAGCTTCTGTTGTTTTATGGCTTCAAGTATGGTATGTGCTACTGCTTTGGCTATAAATGAATAAATGGGTTTATCAGTTGTTATTTCATTACTTTGATACACAACACCACATTACGTGTTTTAGTGAAATTAATGAATGTTCCAATATTTCTGATAGCATTACGCACACAAAGTGTTTTTTTTTTACAGATCGGAACTGTGAAGCTATCGTTTACTTGCATAAATACTACTTTTGTAGATTACTCGATGTAGATGACATCAAAGCGTTGCTTTCTGGCTCTGTTCCGTATTGATTTACTTTCTCTGCTTTGTATCATCCCACATAACAGGTTACAGGAGTAAAACTGGATGCAATTATTAAAAAAAAAGATTCAATCCTGCAGAACGGAGTGAAAGAGGGTGCCGTAGAGCTAAGCGTTTTAATTTCAATGAGTTGCTTTCGTCCACACATAGTGATACACAGCAGTTGCGTTTAGGACCAAGAGGAATCCTGCACCCCATCAAACACCGAAGCACGCTTGTTGTTGTTGGAATATGAGACTGCAACTTCCTTATTGTCCTGTACCTGCTGCTGGCGAGGATGTGATGTAACGCGTGCGATTATCATAATTTATGCTGATCTCACTTCGGAGAGTTTAGCCAATAAGAATTCTTCACTTTCACCACCTGCTAGGAAGAGAATTCCATCATTCCTCACATTCTTCCTCTTGTGTAGTTCCCTGCGAGGTCCTAAATCAGAACAAGCTCTTTTGCCTTTGTTTCAGCTCTCGGATACTTCATCTTCATAGGCATTCTCCGTGACCCGAGACTGGATCTGGAGTTGAGTTCCAGTAACAGCAAAACCCTCTGCATTTCAACCCTCAGGACTCCAAAAGTGGCACTACAAGGTGGTATGTACCTATGTATTACGATGGCAACAGGCATGTACATGGAGGAGAACAGTGGTAGGAATGCTGATCGCCAACAGGGGATGAGGAAACATTGAAGACTACTTCAGTGATCGGAGCAAGCTTCGCGCACGCTGAAGTGGTCTTAAAAAGTGGTTGATGAATGTGTGTCCAAGTTGTATTGTGAAGTGTAGCGTGTAACGTGTAACGTGTTTGCGCTACGTTCAAGAAGCCGTTGAG
Organism: Lepisosteus platostomus; assembly: GCF_059453375.1. NCBI lineage: Eukaryota > Metazoa > Chordata > Actinopteri > Semionotiformes > Lepisosteidae > Lepisosteus > Lepisosteus platostomus. The sequence continues at coordinate 63,528,159 of NC_142616.1, read as the reverse complement.
GATGCACAGAAAACTTACGTAAAGCTCTGAACGCTACAGTATGTGCAGTATTTGTCAAAGCGCTGCACGCATAAAACATGCGATTAACTTCAAAACGTAGCGTGTTTCTTGGTATGCGAACGTCATTATGAGCGCGGTGCATTTCTTACGTTTCACAAAACGAGAGCATGAAGTGTTGAGGGAAACGCAGCGTGCAAGTCGGCAGATGCGTTCTTTGTAACCATTCGACAATTTTGCAATCCTGTGTCATTTTCTTAGAAAATTTGACGTGCTGATACGGCTCATGGATTTAAAGTTCTGACTCCCTCTATGGAGAAATGTTTGAGAAAATAACAAAAGGCTGAATCATTTCAAGTCCCTTTAAAAATAAATGCTTGAATGCCGTATAGAACTACGTCTGAAGATATGCTAACATTTGTCTAATGACGATCATTTCTTGAGATGTATACAAAACGTCTTGGGAATGCTAATTGAATACACTTTCCTCTCAAGAATCATTTAAAAGATGCCTTATACTCTGAATTGTCTGTATTTTATAGTTGCTTATTTTAAAAAAGGGCTGGGTTAACTGCCACTGTTTTAATGGTCGTTTTTCTTTCAATAAGTATAGGATAAGTGGTATCCTTGGAATGTAGAAGTGTAGGACGCACACATGAGACTTCGCTGTAGCAATGCTCTCTATCCTAAGATTTAAACTACGGTGCTTCACTTTCATTCATCATTTATTATGTGTTATTGTAGACGTAAACAAGGAGCTTGGGGCCAATGAACTGTAACTGAAACTACGAGTACGTTTTTTTCCAGTTAAATTTCTTTTTTGCACAGTGCAGTTATAAAGATGCATTATACAAAAGATTTTGACTTTGAAAGGCAGCACGATGCGTCACCGTGAATCGTTGTTCTGTTACTATGTTTCTGCCTTGTTTTGGATACTTGACATTTCTTGATAAAATGAAGCCAAAGTCTCTTCCTTTCATAATCCCTCAACAACACAGTTGGCAACACTTTGTAATATTTTATTTTACTTGTAGGATCTTGCCAAGAATGGAAACTCCTTTGGATGTTTTGTCAAGAGCAGCGTCTTTAGTACACGCAGATGATGAGAAACGTAAGTTGAGAATCTATTTAAGACGTCGAAATGGTCTCTTGGGGATGTATACTTAATATAGTTATTTGAATGTGCATCTACAAGCAAATGATAAATTAATACTAGATTTATTTATGAGCACTTTTCAAACTACTGGAACTGACTAAAATAGGCTTAGGCTTAATCATTTCATGTTTCTTCACATCCTGTTGTTTAAGGAAAACTTGAGTCAAAAAGCATTTTAAGATAACTTGTGGTGCTGGCTGTATTACTGCAGTCACAATTCAAATTAAATACGCTTGAAAGCTGAACCTAAAGTGTTGTAATTGGTGTATTTGGAAATGAAACATGTTAATGCTCAAATTAAAATTGATTGTATTTAAGTCATTTAGTTTTTCTTCCATAAATGTTAAAGACATGTGCCTCTGGTTACCTGTCATTTGTAAATGCAAGTTTCAAAATGTGATCAAGGATGCTGTGCCAACAATATTGAGGGAATTAGGGGAATAAGATACCCTAAGAGAAACAGGAAAATGTAGGTGGCTTGGTGGCTTAATTGAGACTTATCCAATTAATTAATGAAATAGGGTGTAATATGATATTACGTGCAAATGATACATTTTTATTTTCTGTTTGGAAAGGTGGAATATATGAAGAAACATGCATAGTCAAAAACTGTAAAGTGTACAGTGTTTCTTCCATTTGCACACTGAGTCAATTTATTTATATTTACATTTATTTATATTATATTTATATTTATATTACTTATTATATTGCTTAATAAGGGCACCTATTTAGTCAGTGTGAGGGCTTACTTTCACTAATGTGAGTTTGATTATAGAGCAGTATTCTTTTACAACAACATGGGGATTGTCAGTGTGAAATAGCTAAATCCCTACTCAAATTATTGCAGGTAGAAAATAATGATGATCTTGTGGGACACCTGCAAAAGCAGCAAATAACCTTCTGGCAACTGAACAATCACTTGAGTGTTTTGTTAAGATGTCACTCGACATAATGATAGCAAAACATTTTGTTAACCTGAGATTTCATCCAGTATGGCGAGAAAATTGCATTGTTTTGTTCTGAATTTGAGAGCTCATTACCCGTCGTGAGTACTGTTTCCGGATTACATGGTAAGTCCACAGTTTGGACATTGTTAATCATCTGATGGCAGCAGAGTGGAGCTGAGGACTAGTAACTGGAAAACTGTGCTTTATATAATGATCAAATGTTAGTGGCTTTGGATAAAAACAGCAGCCAAGTATATTTCACTGGCACAGTTGCATGCTGGTTGGCACAGCTGCCTTACAGCTCCACGGTCCAGGTTAAGGGTTCATTTCCAGTCTTTGTGGTGCTTTCATGTTTTTACCTTGGGTGTGTGGGATTAGTCCAGGGACTGTAGTTTCCTTTCACCCGCAAAGACATGCAAGTTAAGTTTGTTTGGGTACTCTAAAATGCCCAGTTTGGAGTGGGTGTTTTCGAAGGGGAATTCATGGAAAAATAGAAGGAAAGGAGCTTGATGGCTGAGTGGCCTTCTGTCGTTTGTGACTGTTTTGATGTTTTTAGCTATCTTGTCTCTTCGGGGGAATTTCTGTCATTCAGAGGACAGCTCAGGTGGTAGTCGCTGTGTGCTTGTTTTAATCCACAGGGAAATGTGGCAGGAAACATCCTATAATTAGCTTAGCTCTGCTGGCTGCCTTTAAAAGGGCAAGACTTTGATTAATGCCTTGATTTCCTTCAAGCTGGTATTTTGGTAGATACTCCTTCATTTAGAAAATTAAAAAAAAACGTTATTACAGGTAATGCATGACGAAAATTCCTGGGGAGAACATTTAAAATAAAATTGCTACATCTGAAAAGTTGGAGAAAAAAATCTTGAGTTTTTAGGATTTTTAGGATTTAGGATTTCCAGCTGGAGGAGCTGATATAGTCATCCACACACATATCTTAGCATGAGCTTAACAATATTCAGGCTGATTACTCTAGAGGGATTATTCCTGCTAAGGTAAGGAGGATATTTGCAATTTCAATATTTGTTGCTATCATTTTGACAGTTGTCAAATGGAACTATGATGGACATATTTTGTCTGCATAGTGGTTTTTTTTATCCGTGTTACTTACTGTATCTCTGTTTTGTGCAATCCAAAGAGACACTACAACAGATTGCTGCTGTAGACATTTTCCGCAAGTGCTTGTAAAGGTGTAGGCTTTCTATTCTGTCTATTGTTCAAACATGGCAAATTCTTGCTTGGATTAGGACAAACAAACTTGCTCAGCAGGCAGTTTTCTTACTTGGCCAGTTTGACGTGAAGTTGTTTATGATTTCTTTATAAAAATAACTGAATTACAGATTTTCACTGCTGATTTAGTAGAAGTACTTATGTGTGCTTTTTAATCAGATTATTTGGATTACTCTTATGGAGCTGAGTGTAAAGCAACTCTGAATGTCCTTTATAATTGACTTGAAATGAAGAAACCGGTCAGGACATGATAGCTACCATATGAAGTATTATACTATGATTCAACAAGTTATGTAACTCTAAGGACTTCTTGCAAAATGCTCCAAGCAAAATAATAGGTAAATATGATTTTTAAACCTCCTTTGTAAAAATAACTAGATCCTAGACTGAGATATTTTAAATCATTCCCTCCATTTAAAAGAAGAAATAAAATAGCGTGGAATTTTAATGTATACTGTGTGAACTAGTTTTTTCAAAACCCCTTGTTTTTCCCCCATCCTCTATTTCATTATGAATAGAACAGATGTCATGGTGTTGTATTTTTACAAAGCATTATGCACAAGCAGTGTACAACAGATCTGTGTCCATAATAGTAAATTAGCACTGCTAACCCAGAAGCACTGCTGTTCTGTTTCTATTGATGACAAACCTTTGGAATGCATACCCCTATACTGTGAAGAGTAAATATAGAAATATAGAAATATCTATTCAAAATAAGGCCTTTCTTTGCTGAAACAACCTACTGTATGCAGCCAGTTTAAGAAAGAGAAATATATACAATGCTTTCTATAATAAGGAATGCATTAGAGCTCTATCCTAGCAAGAGGTTTTTCATTTCTGAAACTTGCTCATTGGAAAAGTCTGTTTGCTTTGGCTTTGCCACTGGTTTTGTAATTTCAACACACAGAACAGAGCTGGATGCTGACCTTTACTGCTCAATGATTTTCCTGTGAAAGATTCCCCCCCCCGTGGCATTTATTCAGTACAGTACCAAACACACACGTTCCCTTCCACTGCAATGCTTTTGTCTATACAACCTGTGGCCAGTTGTGGTTAATGGGCAGAGTGGTGTTGGTGTCTAAAGTGTTTGCACAATGTGTGCTGCTGTCCTTCTTGGCGAGCATGTTCTTATTTTTTAGGTTTTGCGCTGTGTCGCAGTTGACCAGAAGCCTCCACGTGTTTCTTTCTCCAAACATCTGAAACTTTGACTGGTTACGCCACAGCGGCCTATCGTTTTGGATGGGCACGTTTGAAAAAGGCTGTAGACCAGCAAGTAAATATTTCACACCTGCACCTTGCACTGAATAGAGTTCTTCTAAACTCTGCTTCTTCCTGGGAATAAAGCATTCGGCTGTTACACAGAGTGGTTGCTCCAGATGTCACATGCTTTTCATATGCAAATGGCTGCCTTGAAAGCAATTTGCCAAGCAAATTTTATCAGTTCATTACAAAGCCACTCAATCTGTAGGTATAAAAGACTGAGGCAGAGTGGCGCTTCGAACTGATGAACATGGGGTTGAAAGGCAGCGTTTTTGTTTTGGTGAAATGAATAGTCTTAGTAAAAGTCAGGGGATGAATGAACAAATTCATCCTTCTTATCCAAAGTTTTGCTGGCTGTATGAATTCTTAGATTTTGTTCTCTCTTGTGCTATATATTTGATCTTTTTCAAATGAATTGTAGTAAAAGGTAAATGGCTGAATTTGAAAACAAACCCTACATTCCGTATAGGAATGGTTTACATTTTACTGGACTGGATGTAACGCGGATATGAAGCCTGCTCTTCATTAATGTGGTGCAATTATATAAGATTTCATAGAGAAGCTACTCCTTTGTTCCATGCTGTTCTTTTGAGCTGTTTTTTGTGTGTTGGGGAGGTTAGGCACAAAGCTCTGCTCCTCTTATTGTGTTTGCTTATCAGCTACTTTCAAGGTCTCTAACCCTCACAGGGAAGAAAAATGCAATAAAATGATGTCATTGCTGACCAATGGGCTGGCAGCTGTAGTAGCAATCAATGCAGCTCCTGGCTGTGGATCCTGAAAGTCTGCCTTTTGCTTCTCAAAGTTCCTGCATCTGACAGAGTTTGCTATTAAGGGGGCAGTGAGGTGACACCTCCTGTTTTGAGGGTGCTAGGACTGGTTCAAAACAGGGCAAAGGCCAGTTCTTGCAGGGTTTTTAGCCTAGGAGAAAACACAACAAGCGCACTAAAGAAATTGAACAATGTCAAATGGCTGTCAGGGCATACCCACGTGTAGAGGAACACAATTCAAAATGAACATGTTTTCAAATGAGATTTTATTTAGCAAACATTGCCTTTACATTGGAATCAGTCTTTAAAAGCAAGCCAGTTTAGCACAGTATCTAAGGTAAAAAGTACTGGTTTCTTTTGTTTCCTACCACTGAATGTAAAATTTGTGTAAAATCTTGCAAAACATTGCTGTTGTAGTAAAATGTTCTGTGCAGGTTTAAGGACACTCTGAGTGTGGGAGTTGTTTGTAAGAAGGAGTGAGGGAGGGATGGGGGTCAGAAAGCGATCGGATCTGAATGGCGCATGTGAAAAAGTGGTGCCGAACCAAAAACACGTGGAACAGGACCGCATAGTAATTGCAGAAGGCAACTGAGAGGCGAGGTGATCCATTGAACCAAAAATATCATGAGGCTGTCTGGAAAACCACCTGCTACAGGTGGTGTTGAGTACAGGTGCCCAGGATTAAGAGTGAGAGAAAAGAAAAGGCCAAAGAGAGCTGCGAAGATTGTCAGCCCGTTGATTCAAAGAGTGGGAAAAAGAACGAGGGTTGAGGGCACAGCCAGCACTTGGTAAGCACAGCTGTGGTAAAGGTGAGACAGGGACTAAGAGTGTTTATTTAGTCCACAAGAAGGTTGACGGTTTCTTTACTTTCAGTAAGTGGAGAAATGAATTTGTTGTGAAGTAACTAAAAAGTTAGAGGCTAATTCAGGATGTAGAGTTATGGAAGGTGAACAGCAGATTAGGATATCAGGCTGCTACCCAGAGAAGAGATGGTGAGTTTCAGAATACATACAATAAAAGAAAATATACACTCTGTTTCGTGTGAGCCGTTACCTGTTTTACAGGATTCATTAAACTGCCTGCATGCTTATATTATGTTCTACCACTCTGTATATTACTCGGGCCTTTTAAAAGGGTATGTATATGTCATTGTTCCAGATCTACAAGTACCATCCTGTACTGAATCTGTAGAAACTTACATTCCACTCCTCTAATAAAATAAAAATAATCATCTCCTACCCCCAATGATAACTAGGTGTATCCTGTCTTTGGAAAAGGAGTCTTGTGTATGGTATTTAAGAGGGTGTCTCTCTCTTTTTACTTTCAGAGGTGAAAATACAGAGCATCGTAAATTAAACCATTTTGTACTCTTGCACCTCAAACTATAAACCGCTGTCAAGCCAGATCTGTTTGTGAAAGTAGTTCCCATTAAAAGGTTCTTGACTGTGTCATCTTTAACTGGAATTTTGTGAATGGGTTTTGGAAAACAAGGTTTTGCCTGATCAAGTGGAATGAATATGTTATTTTGTTTCTGTTATGTCTCAAAACAGATATTATATGTTATTATATTATATGTTTCAAAACCGATTATCATCAGAAATACACAGACCTCATGCTGTTGCCTTTCCCTTTGCAAGCGCAACAGAGCTAAAAAGAGCTATCAGCGTGACAGCATGGACCTGCTTCCAGAAGGCAGTGAGAGTAATGACTTCCCAGTAGTACTCCAAGCTGGTTTGTAGTGATGTGTGAGTGCTCTGCACTTGCTTTCATCAGTGCCCGCTCCTTTAAGAATCTAGTTAATATTTAAGTCTAACATCCAGCATAGGTAGAAAGGACTGGCATAATAATAATAATAATTGCTTACATTTATATAGTGCTTTTCTGGACACTCCACTCAAAGCACTTTACAGGTAATGGGGACTTCCCCCCACCACCACCAATGTGCAGCATCCACCTTGATGATGCGACGGCAGCCATAGTGCGACAGAACTCTCATCACACATCAGCTCTCAGTGGGGAGGAAAGCAGAGTAAGGAAACCAATTCATAGATGGGGATTATTAGGAGGCCATGATTGGTAAGGGCCAATGGGAAATTTGGCCAGGACGCCAAATAACTTGTACAGGCTGATGATCTAGGCCATGCTATACTGTACTTTAACATCTAATAATTTCTCGCAACTTAAATTTAACGTTTTGTACTGTACAGTACATTACAAGTGTTGTATCATTCTCTAATACAATAGATTACTGCTTTTATAATCCATTATATGCACCTTTCCCCTTCAGCCAAGATAAGAGTTAATTTGCATTGGCCCGTGTGACGCCTTCTTTCCCTTGACCTCCATTAGTATCTTCTTTGTAACAGCTTGGTTTGATATGAATATTTAAAATATATCCTATATAATAATCTTGTGAAAGCTAAAGGCGTACAATGACAAAAGCTGCATTATTTCAGATTTTCCAGAACTATTGTGCTTATTTGCATATTAACGTTGTCTGCTTTCAATTGTAAAAGCCGACCTAAGATGCAAACTACGGTAACTGCGGGCTGCAGCGGGCCAGTCATCCTGGACAAACAGCGTGGCAATAACAAATTAAAAACGCATTTTCCTCAGAAAATTCTGCTGCACAAAAGTCCTTTCTGATTCAGTACCCTGGACGTTTGATATTCCTGACAGCTCCTTTCTTGTGTTACAGGTGATGACTAGTCTTATTTCCTGTCACGCTCTGGGGAGATAAATAACCAGTGACTCCTATCCAATGACATGTTAAGTTTGAGTGGGCCAGCATTGCCTCAATGGAACAGATAAAAACAGAACAGTCTTGGGGCTTTGTGTTTTAATTCCCCCACTTGATATAAATCTGGGGGCACTGCTGTACACAAAGTGCTGGAGGAGCCATTCTGTACAAGTGCAGTCTGTGAAGGGCCTTCATGGCACAGATGATCACGATCTTGCATATTTTTAGACAATTGCAGCTGTTGGAGATGGGAAGAGATTTTGAATATAAGAGGACGAAAGAAGAATAACTATGGAATAATTCCCTTTTCAGTTAGTATACTAAGAAATAAAGCCCTTTTGCTGATAGGTAGCCCTTCCACTTCTGCCGGATGGTTCTGAACAAAACAGAAAAAGATGCAGCTGTTTGCTATTACCGGTAGCAAATACCACTGTGTACAGTATATGCTTTCTTGCCATTAACTTAAAGCAGCTTGCAGAGAAGTTTAATTTTAATCTTTTTTTTTTAAATAAAGGCCTAATGTGCAAGGAGAAAAAAAAGTGATTTAGCTTTGATTTTATTTTTTCTCAAATTGATTTCAAAATGTTCAATTCCATAAGTATATTTCATAATCGTATCGTTTTAATATACAGTCGGATGAAAAAGACAGTACACCCTCTTTCAGTTCAATGCTTTTACATATCAGGGCATAAATAACAATCGTCTGGTCCTCGACAACTTCTATAATTAGACAAATCTATCCTCAGATAACAGACGACACATCACAGATTTCAACATGTCATCATTTATTCAACAAAAAGTAAGCCAAAATGCAGAAACCATGTGGGAAACGTACACCCTTACTGCTTCCATAGGGATTAAGAAGGTAGTTAGCAGCCAGTTTTGGTTAAAACTGACAAGGGTTAAAATAAAGCTATAGATTTGTCTGTTCGCTTGACCCAGGTAGGGCAGATCTTTAGTGTTCTTTAACAAGGTGGCTACAAGTTCGAGCAGTTTTGTCTTAAACTTCAGTTTCCTTCCTGTGGTGGTACTGTAGCTAAAGCCACTAGTAACTCGTAATGGTGAGTTGCAACAGAATAAGAGCATTGTGTTGGTGGAAAGATTTCTCTTGAAAGCTGACATTTTGGGGGTTTCATCATTAGTCATTAGTGAAAAAAAACGATTCGAGCTCATATCAACATTATTTATTATCGGCACTTTTTAAAAAATATATATATAATCTAAAAAAAAATAAGTGTAGCACGAGAAGCTGCTGATTGACCTTGTGAAAGCCCATTCCAAACTGAGAACTGCCTGCTTTCATGTGGGCGAGACCTGCCTTCACCCGAGTCTCTGAGCTACGAGTGCTTTCAGCGGTGTGCATCTCCATTCCTCCCCCGGCACTTGGCACATAATTGAATTTCTTGTCAAAACCAAGGCAGCAGGCATGTCTGCTTGCCTCATGCCTCCAGCACCAAGATATAGCTTGATGTTCCAGCCTGGAAAGAGTGCGTTCATGTCAGAATGAAGAGTGAAACAGCTGGGCATAAACCAAAACCACCCTTGATACAGACAAGACATACGTGCTTTGTCTTACCTCAGTCCTGAGTGTTTTGATAAACGTACAGGTAATATTAAATGTGTGTAGGAATGGAAAATTGACTTCAGATTCTTTTATGGATGCTGTCTTGCAGTAGAGAATGCTAGAAATACATGAAAATAAAAGAACAGTTACACATGAGAGGAGATTGTTTGACACATCTCGCTTAATTAGCTGCAAGTAGGTAATCTTGTGGCGATTTCCTGTGGTGTAAATTTGCCTCTGTAGCTTGTTCTAGATCCCACACAAGTCTTTGTGTAAAGACGTACATTAACAAAATTTCCTAATAAAAATAGGGTTGAGTCTATGCTTTACATTTTCTCACTGGTGTATCAAAATACCCCTGAACAAAATGCTCTTAATCAGGCAATTATGCTAATTTAATTAGGCAAAATGTCTACTCTTGAAATCTTTTCCAGGTAAGTTCAATAAAGGAATCCCAGTACTCCATAGTTTTGTATGCTGACTGAAACAAAACATTCCTTAGTACAATTTTGCACAATATAAGGCATCCTTTTTGGTATTAAGTGAAAAAGATAACCTACTTCTGGCTTTGCCTTAGGCTATGACATACAGACAAGTTTATTACTCATTTAACATCTGAATTCTGCTTATACAGATAATGTTAGAAGTAGACGTTATGTATAATTTAGAGGTAAACCACAATGATGATGGTGAAAGCTCCAAAAAGTGTTTTTACCAAAGTGTCACCTCCAAAACAATTTCTCTGGTATTTGGGCATCACCAGTGAATATCTTAAAGCTATAATATATAGGTACCACAAAAATGGTAGTAAACAATACATTGAACAGTATTTCACTACCTCCAGTAGTAGCTTTTAAGTGAGAATGGAGACCTTTTTATCAACAAAGTTGCGAATGCCAAAGAGTTCAATTTTGTAGTGTTCTTTGGCTAAGAACTGATTAAACAAAAATAAACCCACTTTATTAAATCTCCATGTCTGTGTGCATTAAAATACTGTGTGTACAGTATATACAGTATACAGTCACTTTAAATGGTGCAGAAACATCTGAAATGTGTACTGTGAAACTTCAAAGACGTAAAAGGTTTTGCAAATTGTTGGGGTGATGATGGAATTTCTCCCTACCACTCCTTTGTGTAGGCTAAACCAACATGAAATCTACCTAAATGGCTTACATATGCAAACAAACTTCCCGAAAACACTTCCAAAACCAACAAAATAAAGTTAACTACAGTTGCATCTGATTATACAGATAATGAAAAGATGCAAATGAGAATGCATTTGCATTTTAACGATGGAAAAAATCTACGCTTGCTGAATGGGCAGTTGGAAACCAAAACTTAGACGTGTTTTGCATCAGAGGATCAGAGGATCTTTTGAAGTCCGGTGATGCTCTACCTACTGTACCTGGGTCTCACTGCAAGTGACAGAGGAATAAAACATTTACCCCATGAGAATTTCTCCAGTCCTCTTCTGTCCCTTGTTCTTTATCTTCAGTTTCTTTCCACCTGTTGTCTGTCTAATCCAGATTTTCTTTCCCGGGTACATTTCTTAACTGGTCTGGTCTGTCAGTTTTTCCAGCCATCAAGATTAATTCGTTAAGTGAAAACACTGCTCTTTTACCTTTTTTTGACTTTGTATCATTTTGGTACTCCAGTATTCAGAGGAATCAAACCTTTTCCTACACATTCCCATGCGCTGGGAAGTTGTTGTACTGCATTTATTTTCAACTTGGAGTTCCTGACTGGCCTGACCAATAAAGGGGCTTTGCTTCAAGAACAGGTTGCGCTCTATAGCCTGTTGTAAGTTCAAGCCGGAGTCATGTCACCGATTGTCGCGTGGAGACCCCATGTGGTAAAACGTAAGTGGCAGAGCTCTGCCAGAGGAGGGGCATGGATTAGTGAGCCTGGATTCTGCTGGCTCTGGGTGAAATTGCACCTGTGGCTTCCTGTGAACCCGCAGGTTTGTAGTGACATGTGTGAGTGACAGACTGCTCCTCCAATCAGTGCGAGCCCTCCTGTGGGGGCACTGTGGTGCTTGCAGCATGTCAAACCACGAATGGGCTTAAAGGGTGGGCGGGTCGGATGAGCTTTAAATAAAACAATAATTACAGATTGCAAATTGGGTGGCTTTCAAAAATAGGGACAATTTAAAATCCAATCTCTTTGCATCCATTCCTATAAGATCTCTTTTTATTCTGACTTCTAAATTTGTTACCATTCCATAGATCTCCTGGAAGACATGCTTTTAGGGAATCTCAGCCTAATATCACTTTGTAGTTCCAAAGTCTGGAAGAAAGGGTTTAAGATGAATATGGTAATGCGGCACAGTTTCCATACCAAGCATCCAAGCATCCACCCAGTTTATCGAGACAATGATTTCACACAACATCCTAACAGACAGAACATCTGTAAGGCAGCAAATGAGCGGATGCTGTCTGGTCTTATTTGATCTTTCAGTTTGTTTTTGATTCATTGACTTTATTGATCAATGAAAGATTTTAGACAATCTTCAGGACTTTATTCACTCTTACTTAGTGCATCCCTAAGACTCAACAATAATAGTTGTTTTAGACTTCAAAGTATATTTTAAGGCAGGCCAGATTTTATTTTTCTCTGGATACTTCGTTATTCTCTCACAAAGAGATTTTTACAATGGAAGATGCTGTCTTCAAAGTCTGATCTCCCACTGTCACCTCCCAAAAAGAGTTCCTTAGTGCATGTGTGTTCATAGGATTTTTAAACATTTTATTTATCTTGTCTGTCTTGACCGCTGCATTAAGGCAGATAGGGTAATGATTATTAGTGATCCTACTTGGACAGATCAATGCTCTGTTAGGGTAAAAATAAGCAACTGAGTGATCAGACAGTTGGACATGTAAAGTGAAAGGAAATACCTTGTTGAAACAAATGTTTTCGATAATTGAATGAGGTTTATAAATTGAGGGATGGGTGTATTGATGTCTGAATCTGATATGAGCAGAGTAAGGCGATACTTCTCTGTGTGCAAGAGCACTGAGAAGGAAACGTAAGGGTTAATAAGCATAACTGGTTTTATTTGTTTTTATTTGGAGGAGGAACAGTATTGGCAAGTTATCATTCCCTGGGTGCTTGCAGTAAGATACATGAAAAAACTGCTTATCTGCTTTCTCCCCAGGCTATTATGACAAGCCCTAGCCAGAGCTGGAACAATGGTTTTTGGCACTCTGTCAAAAAGACTTGATCCTTTCATGTAGCACAATAATAATTATTGTGCTGCAAAAATATGAGTAATAGTTGCTGTTCCTTCTTTGATCTTCGTAGGTTGGCCAGTGACACTTAGCATGAAATAAAGGGACGTGTCTGAGCTGCTGAAGTATTAATGTAATTATTGTTAAATACTGTATATGAACCATTCATCATAAAAAAAGCTGTTTTCCCTCAGAAAAAGTACATGAGGGAATACACCACTGGGGTAAAAAGAGTCACCTCCTCCTCTTGTTGATTTCTGTTGTGTGTGGTTTCTGAGAGCACAAGAGCAGCAGCTTCGATAAAACAAAATATATTTTTTCCACACATCTGTCTGATGGCATTGTTTTGCCTGCTTGGTTTAGAGGTCTTGGGTTTCATGTGTTTTTGTAGTGCTGCCGTTGATCATCCTCTGCCAAAAGAAACATGTTCTGGCATACTGATTTGTCCTTGCCTGGGCGACCTCTGCTTTTACTGACAGGACTAGTAAATCTTTAGTAATAGCTGATCCAAAGTTCATAAAGGACTTGGATGCTGAGCAGGAGCATAGAGTGACTTATATCTTGGATAGGCTGGAGTGTTAGGCTCCTTGCCCTCATTCTCCCCTTTTCTGGGGCTCGCATAAATCTTTGAGCAACGAATGGGGTAGGTTAAATCATATTGTGTGCTCCGTTCTGAAGGTGATACCAGCATGCAGTGCTCAAAAAAAAGAGGAGGTCAAGGAGGGCAAACTGCAGCTGCTCAACCAGATATGGGAGATCCTGTGGTGTGCAGTTTCTGAACTGGAATGCAAGCTCAACACGGTACAAACATGAAGAAACTTAAGGCAGGCAGCTATTGGAGAAATGAGGGTTCTGAATGTGGCTGAGAGACTAGTTTGAAACGATACACACAACTTTGCCGGCAGTTAAGTGCAGGAGATTCTGTTTTGAGTATCTTTGTGCATAATGGCAGGAATGTACTACAGGATTCAGTTTCACTCTTGAGTCAGTCAATCTTCTGCGTTTACTTACCATGCTGTTAGTTTAACCACGTGGAGAGGGTAGTATCAAATTACCGTTTCGCACAGTTATAACATGGAGACTTGTGTATTTGTGGGGGGGGAATAAAAATGCAAAAAGCAAGAGAAAAAGTAGCCACTGCTGCTTAAAGAACATACTAAGCAATGTGTGTTGTGGTACTTGGGTGTAAAATCGTTAAGTATGATTGCAAATTGGTGATTTTATTTGTACTGGACCTCCTTGCTAAGAACATTTTTGTATGTTTTGTCAATGAAAATACCCATACCTGCAGAGAAGAGTGGTTGTGAAATGTGACAAGACGTTACACCTCTTTGAAGAAAGAGTATTGTAAATGTTCTCCCCCTTGACATAAGTAGTGCCATATCTCATAAAGTTTGCATAATACATGGCTGGCTGGTTTAAGTCTCCAAATTTACAAGCAATAAAACTGATATGGAGTTGAGGATTGTTTAGAATTTGTAGTGCAGAATACTAAAATATAGAGTGATCTCTAATGTAAAATGATGTTTCCTTTTTATATATATCAGACAAGAAGGAAACCGTATATGGTATTAGGAGTTTTTTTTGTCTGTTTTGGATAAGATGACAAATGTTGACTTTGTACAAAACCAAAATGTTTATTTTTGTCTATGAGCCATATTTAGTTGAGGTCCTTATGTTTCTTTCCCAGGTTAGCCCGGAGCACTGATTTGAAGTTAACCACACTTATTGTACAATTAGTATGTACAGTATATATAGAGAGCACTGAGAGTATAACAGATATCTGGAGACCAGAAGTGTATGAAGTATTTTGTGCTTGGGTATGTGCAGCAGGTATAAATACTGTAATACTCACTAATGAAGTGCTACGATTGAACTTTCTCTGGGTGTTGTGAAAAGTATGCAGTATGGATGGGCTGCTTGACATCTTCTGTGTTTTCTGCTCTAATAGAAAGTGGTTGCTCAAAGAGTGATTTAATATATTGACATTTAATACATGTAAACAATTAGACATGAAGTGTGCTTTATTTTCACAGCATTGTGTTGATTCATGATTTTAACTATCATGACTGGCAAAGTCAGCATCCAGATGGTGAAGAGTTATCAAGAGTTTCTAAATTTGTTAGAATTAAGCTGCTCTTTTGAGGGCTGTCACCTCTCACAGCCCTCAAACTCTCATTTCACTGTGATATGTTTGCTGGTTATAGATGTGATAGTTACCACTGTCATAAGATTCTAAGTCGATGTTTGGTATGTGGTACGTGCTAAATAAATGTAACTGCCATCGCAACTAAACACCACCACGTTATCAAAATATGTATAAACTAATATTTATGCTAATAAGCATTAGTCAAAAGGGGAGCTTGCATTTTTGTGTACAAGAGCAGTAGTTCTTGGTTTGATCAAAAGAGAATGTCATCTCTACTAAAGTGTGACTCATACTGAAATGTTTTCCCTCTTTAAAACTGCAGTTTTATAAGAGTGACAGGTTTTGCCATCAGTGCGTTATTTGTGTTGCAGGCTCTTGTTGGGAGAAATAATATGTGTATAAAAAAGGCTGTAATTAAGATTAATTTCTAAAAAATGTATAAAATAATTCCTTCATGGAGATGCAGTGCTTAATTTTAACAGCCAAACACTTTACTCAACTACCCGTAGGTGCCCCCATTTTTCTTCATATTCCTCCAAACAGGAAGTGGATCAGAGTGTTTTGTTGAAACTTGTTTCACAGGAAGCTAACACTGAGGCCTGATCTAAGGTTTTCCTCCCATAGAACAGAAGTTTGGGCTGCTTAAAATCACTCAGAGCTGGGAGAACTCCTGCTGTCCTATATTATGTAAATGACATTGAGAAAGACAATGAGTTAGACCTAGAATTAGAATGAACTAGAAAAGATGAAGCTGCAAAATATTGAATATTTCCATGGATGATCTGACTGTACTTCCTGCATATGAAAAACTGTATTAATCCTTAAATTGCTCATTTCTTTTCTGAGATGAGGCATACTTAAAATCTCTACTGGAAATGACTGTTGAATTTTCTTTTAAATAAGGCAGGGATTTTTCTTTGGTTCAATAAAACTGGTTGCTTACATCATAGCATGGAAAACCGTGTTCAACTCGTTGGAAATTTCAAAATTGTTGTGTAACCTTTAATCGCCTTACCGCAGTCTCAACAGATCTAATTCTGTCTTGTGCACAAATAGGGATTTCACCGACATTTGAACAAATTATGTCATTTTGAATGATTAACCCCTTTAAAACATTCAAAATCCTGATCCTGTCTAATGTCATTGCTGTTGCAGCATTAAAGTTTCTGAAAAAGGAAATTTAAGGGCATTTAAGTCCTGCTTTATTCTTGCATAATCTGAACATGCATGCTTCAGGTGTTCAAGTTGTGACAAGAGAAGAAACCCTCTTTAAAAGGAAGCAGTTTGCACAGAGGTTGTACATGTTAAGGTAGTATTACTTCATTCGAAAAGGGATCCATACAAGGCAGATTAGTGTGAAATAAGCCTTTGTACAGAAGGGTTTTGTCCTCTGCCCCAAACAAAAAGGATTAATGAATGTATAGATCCATATATGGAGTACGTTCCTGTAATTTCAGCTTTTAGTGCAGGTGGGTTTACAACACTGTAGTTTCTCAGACTATTTGCAAGTCTAATTTTTCTTCAGAGCCCTGCCATGAGTTTTTAATTAATTTTGCTGGATAAGACAAGATCGTGCCCTTCATGTGTGTAACTGGTACCTTTGCAATGCATTTCTTAAATATAGTCTGAAATATCTGAAAGCTCAAGTGCAATTAGAAAATCTCGACTGATGTTGTCTCCATACCAAATTTGAATTTCCAGCATGGTGCTGTAAATTAGCAAAGAATGTGATTTAATTACCAGTATACCACGATTCGGATCACATGAACATGCCATTGAAGGCATTTTCTGAGTGGCCACTAGTTTCACATATTTCATCATAAAGAAAAGTTTTATGTTCTGTGTGTTTGGGGATAGGTTAATATGACTACAGAAGCATAATTACAAAGTTTAAAAGCAAGAAGAGTCTATCTGGTCCACGTTGCTCATTTGGTTGCTATTTACTTAATGCCAGTCCATTTCTTACGAGATCATAAATAAATTGCAACCATCCCATCTAAACTACACAATTATTTGCCATATCTAATCACCTGGAGTGCACAGTCCTGCTCTAAATTAGCACAGTCGCAAAATATGCCCTGTTTCACAGATGTTGACAACTCTAATGGATCTAAATTGGTTATTCTAATATTTTAGGTTAAAATTAATTGACAGTCGATAGTTTCACAAATTCTACTGCTTCTGTGAGTGTGGGCATATGTATAGGCCTAGGGCTGTATGTAATTAAATGTGTATATTACACCTTATTTTATTTTTTATTTGCCCAGAGTACTCTGAATTGCCGCATTGTATATTTATATGCTAGCTGTTCTATTCACCCAATGGAGTCTGGGCCAGTTGCACACTGTTGACAGAGCCATTCCAATTATACAGTGTTTGTGAGCCGTTGTTGTCTCCTTAAACTACCCACAATTGTAGACAATGGATTAAGCAACTCACTGAATGGGGGTACTGTTCTGACTTGGCTTGGATATTTTGCAGAGTGTGTGAAATTTGAGACAATGGGTCTTTAAAACCAATGAGAACCATTTTCTTTAGTATTGAACAGAGGTGTGGGGGCAAGGTCTTCAGTGTGAATAGACCCCCACTAATCCCTTTGCAAGTGAGAGTAAAGTTAGAGCTAGGTCTATAGTCTTGGTGATGAGAGAGGTCAATTGAAAAGCATGGAATTAGTTTAAATAATCCCTTTGGTGCACTATTTTGTTTCATCTGTGGGCTGCTTTTTATTTAGAATGCATTAAGGTCTTTTGGAGGTTAGTGAGGTTTAATGTTTCCTGATTCAGTACTGGGGAGGGAGGGAGATGTGAGCAAGAAATGAAGGTAGCCCTATGCCAATGTCCAGATTTCTTTCCTAACAATTGATCATGTACTGGGGGTGAAGTATTCAGAGTGAGTATTTAATTACTCATTTAATAAAATTGAAACTCCTCTGATTGGTACTTTTCGGTGATTGTGTAATTCTTCCCTCTACAGAAAATCTGAACATTATCAACTTTTGCAACAAGTGGGATAATGGTAAAAAAAAAACATGGAACTTACAGTAATACTGTCAAATAAGCTACTTACAGTACATCTTATCCAGTAGTATTAAATATCTTAATCAACATCTTAATCTATTTTACCTTTATCGGGGGAAAAAAACAAGTGTTAACTATGAAAAGGTAAACAATTTTAAAAAGTGTGGTAGACTTTCCATTGCTGCTGTAAGCAATTCACAGTGAATGTGTGGGGCAGCTGTAGCAACCTGCAGTTTGCTGCAGAATCAGAGTTCCCAAACCATAACCCGGCACAGAGGCTCCCCCATTCACATTAGTGTCACAGCTTCATTGCAGCAGAGGGAGTTGCGTCAGCTGAAGTGGGGCCAGGAGCAAAGCTCTTAGGACTAAGGTCTTGCAACCATAGAAACAGAACAATACAATTGGCTGATGTCAAAGGCTGGCTGCTTCAATTTTGAATAAGTGTAACTTTTTTTTTTTTACCGTGAATTTGTGCACCACAAATACCCAGGCTGCACACAGGCTGGTGGGTACAAAGGCATAGGTGACCATTTAAATCTTTTCAAAGCTGCTTCGAATGTTGTTAGGTTTACCTGAGGACCCTTCTTTGTGGCGCATTTGGATGATCTAACATTGAAGGAGATGAAATATGTCAGTACAGGGCTGCTCTTACCTTTCAGAGGATAAAATCATTTTCACCTACAGCAGTCCTGTACAGTTAAGGGCAGGGATTTACCAGGACGTTATTAGAAAGCAAGAATGGAAATTTAATGTGGAGCTCTTCTGTACAATCTTAAGGCTCCTTTACTGAGCAGTAAACTTTATTTTCTTTTGTGCAGGAGTTAATGTGCTGTCCTTTAGTATACAAACATGAAAATGTTCTGTCAAATATCTAAAACATGAAGTAGTCCATCCATCCATCCGTTTTCACTCCTCTTTTCCTGGTGAGGGTCGCGGTTACATTAAGCAGTACCACTGAAAATAGTTCATTTGCTGAACTGAAATCCAGGGAGTCTGGCATTGGCTAGATATTAATTTGGAAATCTAAAAAAAAAACATCAGTATATTTGAAATAGAGCATGTTTTTGTGCTTTGGTGGATCTGTACTTACAAAAACTGCTGAGGAAACAAAAGGTAAACCAATGCTTGAGCTTTGTCCATAAGGCTTTAAAGAAGAGGCACACCCCTTTCATTAACTCTCTAAGCACCCTAACAAAGGAAGCTGGAGGTTTTGGATTCATGTTCATTTAGAAGTAAATTACATATAATGCATTATGCTCTGTTTTGTTAACTAATACGTTTGGAATGTATAAGTGGAAAGGTGTGTATCCATACGCATTTGTTATCATTAGTTACTGTATATCAAGGTGCTGAAATGTGCTTTGCTTCTGAGCTCTGTGAAAGAAAGACGTGACGTTTGTGGCTGCTGAACATTGCCTCAAACTCGAAAAACAACTTTTTAAAATGAAAACACTGGATGAAGTCTGAAACTAAGAAGTTCCAGTTTTTAACTGTGTGTGGTGCTTTGACCGGAGGGAAAATTACATTGATACTCAGCAGGGAGTTGCTGTGTAAATTAATCTGGGTGAGGCAGCCTTTCCTCCTTATCCTACTTTTAGCTGTCAGAACAACAGTGTCGTTTTTTCTCTTTACACAAACTGAACATTTTTCAACATTTCATGTACTTTTGGGTATACACTGTTGAGGATATCCTCCAGGAACATGAATGGTAATATATGTAGCATATGTTAATAAAACTGCTTTAAGTAAATAACATCTTAAGTTTCAAATGTTGAAGTCAACCAAACATCAAGACAGCAAACTGAAGCATGAATCAATATTGTCAACGTGTGACCTGAAAAACCTGAATTTTGACACCGTTGGCAAACCTCACATGCAAAGGATTTCAAGACTTTTGTTTGAATGGTTCACTTTCATTCTTGAGATCATAAGTAATATGATCTATATTAATATGTAATAGTTTAGTACAAAATGATGGACTAGCCTTTCATGAGCTTTAGAGCTGTACAGTAAAGGTTCCTTTATATCAAACAGTATAGCTACAGAAAATGTTTCCAATCAGCGGTAGAGCGTGTTGCCCTAAAAGTCTTTTGTGTTAATAACCTGAGTTTTTGGAAGTCAGCCTTTTAATTTTATTATTACATGAATGTCCTTTATGTGTGTAAATGTGTGAAACAATAGCCTAGATCTGTTTTCGCTGCTGTTTTTTCAGCTATTATTCTCTCTGCCTCAAACCCATTTAGGACCTGTCAATTTAAAACAGTCCGCATTTGACTGAATATTTGACAAGGTCAACAAAGCATTTCTAGCAATTAGTGAAACCTAGAATGACAGACACTGTGGCTGGTGTCCTGCTGACCCTTCTGAGTGTTTGGTTGATGGGTATTGAAAATGCGAAGTGAAGCAGATTTATTCCAAGCAGTAATTTATTCTCAATCCTCTATTCTGAAGCAGAACAAGTCTTTTGGGGGTGGGGGGATTGCCGACTCTGTGATTCTGGATAGTTTACACCTTTACCTGTCCCCTTAGGAGTCAGTCATCCATCTAACTGTCTAATGAAATGCATTCACAAACCTTCCATAGTCACAGCTGCAGTGTGGATTGATTGAAGGTAGTGAGGTTTGCCCTGATTGATGAGATTTTCATCACTCTGATGACCTGGAATAAATTGCAGGTGCAGAGCAGAGGATTTTGGGAGTGTTGTAATGGTGGTTTGTGAAAGCCTTACCACCTGGGTGTCTACCCACCTGCAGTGCGATGTTGTGATCGTCTAACGTCTTGTCAGGCTCTAAATCCAGGTGGACTAGACAAGTCGGGTTTTGTGCAGTGTAAACACGTTTCAGGTGGAGCCCTGTGAGTCCTGCGTGTTTAAACCTAATTCAAGAAGACGTTGCTATATTTCATTTCTTTCATCTTAATGCAAGGCAAACCCAATCCGCAGCAAATGAGAAACCACATGTTCTGGAAACTACCTCTGATGTGTTTTTTTACCTCTTTATTGGACAGTACAGAAACACAATGTGCGCCACTGGGTGTTGTAACCTGGAGCCTTTCCTGTAAGCACTGGGCATGCAAGGAGGGCACCCTTGATGGGATGTCTGTGTCCTGCAGGGCATGCACACACACCAGGAGAATTTAGAGATGCTAGTTATCATAGCCAGCACATCCCTGGAAGGTGTGAAGAAATCGGAGCAGGCAGAAAAGTCCCATGTGGACATAAGGAGTATATGCAAACTCCAGGATCATTCCAGAGACCAGTGATAATAACTGTGGCTCTGTGCTGGCCTTACGTGCATATATAATAGTTTTATAACGTATAACAAGATCTATCAGTAGGACAGTGCTGTTGATCATCTTCTTACTGAAATCTTACTAATCCCACATCTTAATTAATAATTCCTTACACTTATATAGCACTTTTTTGGACACTCCAGTCCACTTCTTTACCATTTCTAAAGCTTCCTGGGCAGCATGTTAAAGAAACAGAGTAAAGATCATGGATTACTAAAAATGATTTGCAGTAGTAACATTGGTAGATGAGAAAATTAAGGAAAATTTTTACTTAGAGGTTTCGTCTTCTTATTGCAGCCTGTTAATAAATGATATGTTCTGTCTGTTCAAAGACAAGCTGTTCATGCCTTTTAAAACATCCTTGTTGGACACACTTTCTAGCAAAAATGCTTTGAATTGCTTTACTTCAGTGAGAGTTCATGAGACCTATCATTAAACCCCACAAAATGCTGGCTTGAATTTTTAAATTCAAGACCTAGCCTTGAACGTCATGAAAATTGAATTCTGGATATATTTACCACTAGGGGTCAGTGTAGTATTGCATGGAATTTTGCATACTGCGTTTCAAGATCAGCATTAAAGCTCATATCTTTTATTTAGAAATTTAGCTGGGGATTGTCCACAAAAAAAGTTGCAAGTGATGGATTGTCAAGCATCTAGTTGAATTTATGGTTTGTGCTCATGTTTTTTGGAGGAGTTACAATCTTTGGTTTTACTTCTGATTCTCCTTGTTAATATCAAGGATATGTTTGTGCTGTAGTATTTATAATTATTTCAGGTTTTACAGACTGAATGGCTGCCCTGTGTCTCTAGATTGTCTTTCAAGTTTCATCTTTAATGAAAGTGGTCTTAAAAAGAGTTAATTAAATCTGTTAACTGTTTTAAAAAGTGTCAGTTAATCGTAGATGTATATGCAACTACAACTTCATGACTAACCATAGTGAATCTAAAGCCAAACATTTCTTTCTTAGTCTGTTTAATGTTTTAATTTCTGTCATCATATTTCAAAGCATTAAGCAGGATGTGTGCACACCTATTACTTTGGGTAATCTTGGATGGTTATATAAAACTTCTTCCCAGAACCTGATGTTTACTTTTGTGGAGAACATAAATCCTGCTTAGCTAGAACATACTTAACGCAGAAAACAATACTGACTTCTCAGTATTTGCTCTTTGAGAGAGATTATGTAGGGCTAAAATCCTTAGAATACCACAGAACCCTGGGAGATTTCATAATCAACAGAATTAAAAGCTTCCAGGAGACGGTTCCTAAAAATACATTTCTTCACATTTACTTTTTTACCATGCCTTCGAGGGCTAAAACTCATTCATATGAGTACTATTTTCTTTACTGTAAAGGTTTTTCAATATAAAAAGTGTTTTTTTTTTCCTCCTCGAAGTTATATGTCAACATGCTTTTTATTCTAAACTCAAAGCAGGCATTTCAGTACGATAACCTTTAAACATAACTAAGACTGGAGTTTAGGTACTGATAATTCATCTAAAGACATCTTTAAAAACACAAGGACTATGCAGAAGCTTTCTTTGGGAAAATGTTTGAATTCAGGGTTGCGTCTTCATTTGCAATATGCAACAAGATGATAAAATGATGAAATGTTAAGAAATAAAACTGCTCATACACATGGTTTCTATAGCAGTTCTATTCTGCTCCTGGCCTGTAGATCTACTTTTAATATTTTGTAATTAATTGTAGCATTGTTAGTACACGTTATAGACATACATTTGATTATTTGATTTGGCTGTTAAAGTGGGATTTCTTGGAAAGGGGTTTTCCAGTGTAAAACCACAATCCTCTGTTATTGTAGAGATTGTATCTTCTGATACCTCTATCTTGTATAAAGCATTGTTTACATTTCTGATAGGGCCTTCGCTATAGCTTAATCCATGTAGAATGTGAGACTTTCCTAAGCTGCAATATTGTGTACATGTCTTACTGCTCTGAAGTCCACGATTTTACCTTAAAAGTGTTTTTGAATGTTTATTTGTGTTATTGTCGCTATCAACGTGTCGTTACACTTTTGAATTGTTACTGTGTCAAATACAGATGTTAAAAACCAGATAAAGTAGCCGTGGCCTGCCAAGAAAATTGTAGAAATAACGGAGACATTTGGTTGTTTCAGCAGCTTGGTGATTACCGATGTCATGTCAGCTTTGCCTTTAACAAACACAGTTTTTTTTATAATTAATATAATAATTGCTTACACTTATATAGCGCTTTCTGGACACTCCACTCAAAGCGCTTTACAGGTAATAGTGACTCCCCTCCACCACCACAAATAAATATGAACATTTGTGAATATTTTTTTGTCCAATTAAAAGCGGGATAGTTTAAGAATTAAGATCAGTTCATTGACAAGCAAAACTCCCAAATAATATTTGGGCGTACAACGGGCAGATTTCAGTCTTACAATCTCTGTATGGAACAAGACTTTATTATTAGATCAACCGGTTTTTTTTTCTGTGCTCTTGCAGATTTTATACTGAACTCCAATGACTGAAATGCTCTAAATATAAATACTATGTGTGGGGAAAGTAAGGAGACTGTGCATCCTTGAAAAGACCTCTTTGTATTTTATTTTCGCAGAGGCAGCACTGTTTCCTGTGACACGCAGTTCTAACATGGCTCCGCCTTTTTTTGGGGGGCCCCCCTTTCCATCTCTTCGTGATTTCCCTCACTCGCTCAAGCCCTCGACGCTTTTGGAGGCTGATCTTGTGCAGAAAAAATCCCTGACATTTGAGGCGCTCCAGGGATTTAACGAGCATGCCCAGTGGCCAGAGCCTACATAGAGGAAACTGGTTTACATACGAGTCATACCACGCATAGCCTGCTTGTCAGTGCAGTTAACTTGCAGCGGGCTGTGAGGAGAACTGGCGCGCCTCTCTTTTTGTCCCAACAACAGTTTCAAAATCTATTTTTAAAGCGCAGCATACACAAGGGTTTTCTAAAAACCTTGCGAAAACCGCAATACGGCCCCTTACTTTTAAAGAAAGCATCACCCCTTGACGGGTTGAAGTTTTTTTTTGTTTTGCTTAGAGAGAAGTTAAAGGCTGGGCCTTTAGCTTTTGAAGTTGTGTGCTAGACAAGCTGAGCGAGCGGTCGTGCCGTTTTCTCTCTCTCTCTCTCCTGGGTGGAAGCAAACAAGCTGGTCTTTTTGCTAACCCAATAAATGCTTCTTACGAAAATGGACCTGTTGAACTACCAGTATCTGGACAAAATGAACAACAACATTGGGATTCTTTGCTACGAAGGTAAACCGTAACTTTTCGCGTGTGTGTTTCTTTTACCCCTAGCGTTTACATTGTTGCTTTTCAAGGCCATTGTTGTAGTAGCGGTGTCAAATTATCCAGGGGGTTTTCAGATGTTTTTTTAGTGACGTCTTCAGATCGGTGCCTTTTTTTTAGCACACAAAACCTTGCTTACATGAAAATATATCGCCTCTGTAATTTAATGTTAACACGATTTGATGAGATTCCTTGCTACGTTGCATAATTAGTAATGTAACAGGTTGGCGGGGGGGAAAAAGTGTCTTGAGGGCACGGAAATTGCATCACGTCCCAACTTAGCTGGTACAGTGCTCAGACTACTTCTTTTCCTACTACTTTTAAAATAACATGGTTTCGGAGACGTGACTTCGTATTCACAAAGGGATGCCGTCGTCTGGTTTTTGACAGTGTTGAAATGGTAGTGTTCAGAGCTGGGGCGGGTGTAGTACAGACTTCAATCTTTGTTTGACTTATTTCCTGGGCTGAACCGAGGACGGGGGAAAAAAAAAATCACCGACAGTGGACGATGTTTCCTGCCCCGTAGTGGGGAGTAATCGGACACACTAACCCCTCCCTTCCTTGAAGGAAAGCGAGCTTTTATCAATGAGGAGATCGAGTTCGTCGTGTAGTGAAAGTTAATTGCTGTGCTGCTTATGAAATATGTGCTGAGTGAGGTGTCCGGTGAAATATCTTGCGACCACGTCTTTACTACGTGCAAACTGAACGAATTACAATGGCTTGCCGACATAACGGAAAGAAGGCCGTACTCGACTAATTAGATTTGAGAATGCAGTGTTTTTTTTTGTTAACTGAAACCGCACACAGACAGTTGCTGCAATTTATTTCTAGGGAAGGCCAGACGCTTTCCCGAAGTTTGGAAGTAGTTGAGAGAAAGTTTAGCGTCATTGTCATTTGGAGAGGAGAGATTTGTCCTTGTAAAGAGACATATGGTTTTCATACTTAGCTTAAAATCTTTAATTGTTTAAAGGAAGATTCTTTACAGTCCAGTTGCTGTGCTCTCTTTTTTGCTTTCCTGTGATGTGTCCGGTAATTTAAAACCTAGTTCAACAATAAAACGCTCTCAGTTTTAGAATTCATCTTTGATTTCTATCATAACCACAGAAATCGCAGTCCTGAAATGGTTTTTCAGGGTTTAACAACTATACCGGGTGGGGAAACTAAAGACATGGCGGTAGTTATGTTTCTGTAAGATCAAAACCAACTTTCGTATACAGTACTTGTTCAATGTTTCTGTAGCTTGTCTTGTTAGAATGTTCCAGTTGTGATCATCTCCAGTTATCTGAAGATCTTGACTGTAAAACACTACAGCAGACAGCATTTAAAACCTGGGCTTATCAGATACTCTAAAGTTCAAGATTAGCCTTATCTGTGTTTTAGTACTACTGTATATATTTGAGCTGAGGTATGATGTTTAAGTTAGCAATGCAGCAAATGGACACTCTTCTGTGCTAGTGTGGCATGAGTAGTGAGATCTGCTGATGGTTTTCTTATTAAAAGCGGTTCAAGGGATCCCGTTATCTGTTGAATGTCTTGAGGTTTGAGCTTATCAGAGAAACTCCAGGTCTTGTCTGAATGGTCTGGGAGTCTGGGCAGCTGAAGCACTCTGTACCAGCCTCCTGTTCACAGCAATCACTTGTCAAATGACAGTAATGTGATATGGGCTGCATTCTGAGCAGAAACATCTGTGGTTCGTTCTGATTTGTACTCTGTTCAGATCAGGAAGCCAGTGCACTGTAAGGTGGCGAAGCTACAAAGCGGTCAGGTTTTTCATATTCTAGTTCTGAAGGTAGCAGAAAATGTGGAGTCCTGGTGCAAAACTTTTAATTGCTCCGTTGGCGAGCCAGGGTTAGTGCTACAGAACTTTTAAGGAAGGTTTTGGATCCGTTTCTCCAATTTACAGTTGCAAAGAAAGGCCAATCGTAGACGATGGCAACGAACTAAGCTGTAAGTTTATTCTCACGTGTGGAGGAGAAGTTATGTTGCAACATGTGATTCCCCATGTTGCCATTAAGGTGCAATGTTTTACAAGGCCATTCCAAATATTATTGAATATATACAGAACCTGCTTTGCAATGTTTCTGCGTTCGAACTGTAAATTTACAGTAAGAAGAAAAGGTTTTAGATTAAGACACTTTCCAGAACTTTCCAGTGATCCTTACTACATGGCTAACTTAGGCACTGCACTCTCAAAGACTTTCTTCTCTTTGAAATTCCTTAGTAAGCATGCTTTGGGCTTAAAGTGTTTTGAACTCAGTAGGTGCTTCTGCTGCAATCAGTCAAACCAAAGAAAGTATTTGTAAGAACCCCCGAAGTGTGGCAAATCTTAAATATCGGCAATCTTTGGTCATAAATTCTTGAATTGTTGTGATACATCCATTATGATCTCGTGAGATTACCTTCGATTGTATTTAACTCCCTTGGGTCTTTCTTAATTGTCTGATGGATATTTGTAGTTTCTCTCTGTACATTAATTCCAATATGAATCTAGAATTAAGACTTCACATTCAAACCTTCAGTTCTTCTACTGCTGTATTTCTGAAAGTTTGTTTAGCTGAATGTGCTATGAAAAGAATTATACTGCTTACTGCTAATTTAGTATACTTATTTGCTGGAGGCATTATATTAGTTGTGTAATCCTCCACATATTACAGAGGTATTAGGTTATATAATAGAATGTTTTTCTTGTTAAAGAGGCAGAATTCTGTTGAGAAACACTTCACTGTAATGCCTTAATGGCAAAGTGGGATTTACAATTGTCCTGTGTAGTAGTCATCAAATCTCAGGTGAGGCACTGCTGTAATCCTCTTGAAGTACTTCAGTCCGATTCAGTAAAGAAGCCCAGCTGTATAAATCGGCAGAAATTAACACTTCAGACTGTTGCAAAAGTAAAATGTGAAAGTTGGAATGGAGGGATTTAGTAATGTTTTCAAAAACGTTAGTGTAAAATAGGTTGGGATGTTAAGAACTACTGTATTGGTTTCATTGGGGTATCCCTTATGTAATGTATTGAATTTTCAGGTGAATGAAGAATGTTAAGTTTATAGTGTTTTATAGATGCAAAGACTCAGTCTTACGCTGTAATGCTCCACTTTCAGGAAGACTTGCTAGGGAGTATGTGTTGTCACTTGTTCCTTCTTATGTCCATTAAACAAGGAATGAGGATTTAAAAAAAAAAACATGGTTTAAAAATAGTGAAAGTCATTTGTCATTATTGCACTGTTTTTTTTCTCTCCTTAAAATTGTTTTCCAGTATAAATAGCTGAACCACGAACATATGTGACAAATGTTTAAAGTTTTACATACTGTATCATTGCCTTCCTCGCTTGCATGTGCTGTTTCCAGTGAACACACATTGAACTTTAGTACAGCTGTCTATGTGCTGTAAACAGATTTTTTTTCCATTTGTGAAGAATGAATCGGTCCTTTCATGTGCCACACAGCTCACAACTTGTGGAATAGGGTCACTTATTGTTGTGCGTTTTATCAAGTACAGTACGTAGCAATCGGCACTGCAGCTACATACTGTCTGTGGTACTGTTCTGAGTTCCATTTGCACAGCCTTATTGTGCAATTACACAAGCATTGCCATAATAAGCCATACTGAATTGCTTTTCATTTCCAAGCGTTTTGTTTTGATGGGAATACAAATTTCATAATGCTCGAATGGGGCTGACTCACTGTAATTAGAATTTTCAAGTCATTTTTGTGATTTCCGTCATGTGTGCCAGAGTTCTGTTTCCTGTGTAGAGTGTGTAGTATAAACAGTGGCTAATGGTTCAAACAATAGTCCAGAATCAGATCAGACTCCCCTCAACCCTGTGTCAGGAAGCCCCTCCCTTTCTTAGTTTAAAACATATTTGTCCATAGCTTCGACTTTTCCTCTGGTTTGTATTTCACTGTTGATTCTGAGAAAGGCTAATCAGCTGACGTTGTCTTTATGGTGGTTCAGCTTTATTACACCCTGAAACAAAATCTAGACACTTGTGAAGTATGTTTTTGGCATAATTTATAAGCTGTCTTGGAAAGCTCAGAGTTGAGCAAATACTTGCTTACGCCCATATTTTGAAGTTTTGCACAGAGTTGTTACTAAATTCCTATGGAAGCATTTTGGACTCTTGTGTGCAGACAACACTTTGTGTTTGTCTGGCATAAATGCAGAGACTGATAGTCTGATACCATAGGCTATGAGGATATTAAGCTGCTTCTGTAACAGGACAGTCTTCCTCAATACACAAGACATTGTAGTATTAGTATAATAGTATAATGGAGAAGGAGGAGAGAGAGAAATAGTAAGGACTAAACTTGCATGTGGCCTACTTTTTTATAAAAACTTTGGACGTGAGTCATCTTAAAACGCATGCACTATTTCTGAGTTACCTGAAGATCTTTCTTGGTCTGTAACTTTCCACATCTTTGGCATGAAGGAGTGTGTATTTGTGCCCAGTCCTCCATGTTTGCATTTATAGAATTCAACAGGCAGCTTTTCACTGTCTGAGCTGTGGCTATTTTGTTGACCAGATATAAAAAAGATGGATGTTTATAAAGGAGAGTTCTGTTTTGCATATTCTTCCTGCAATAACTGAAAGAAACATTCGATTTTTAAGTTTTAATATTTTTTATTTATGCAGGGAAAACTTTTCCTTTATCGTCTGTTCTAAACTAGTGTGCTAAAGGTTTATATTTTTGATTAAGCAAGAAAAGTATTTTAATAATACTCTTTATTAAAATAAATCCTGACTGTAACTGTGACTGTAAGTGTTACAAGAGGTACTACTGCTTTCCAGGGATTGTTTTCAAGTATTAACCTGGTATAACATGTAAGGATTCATTATTTAACTGCCTGCATAATAGATCTCAGGTCCAGTTAATGAACAGGGTGCTAGCTGGAATGTTTCCCCCCAGCCATTCCACTGTTTAATCACATGGCTTAGTGACAGAGGGTAGAAATGTATAATCAGAGCCACCATTCAAGACAGTAGCACAGCGAATGTGTGTCCTATTTTTAATTTAACAATGTAAGATTTGGACCACAGTTTTGCAGTCAATTTCAAGCTTTTTGGAGTTGTCAACTTCCGACTTAGGTTTGTTTACTGTCCTATTGTTTTGGTTTATGCTGATTTCTTAATTTTAGTTTCCTCAACCAGTGTCTTTGCTTCTGAGTTGCTTTTTAGTGAAAACACCATCAACATCTAGGGTTAGTTTTCACAGCTGCAAGGGCACTGACGACAAAGACAGTTGCTAGAGTAAGTCATCTTATTACTATTATTTGGTTCATATAATATTATTATTATTATGCATCTGGGCAGTCTGAAAAGTAAAAGTACCTGTGAAACAGAAAGCCTACAGTTTTCACATGGTGAGTCCGGGGCCCTACGTGTGATACCACACTGCCACCACAGTAGAATTGTTTCATATGAGGCTGAACACATTCAATGAGAAATAGTTCTAAGAGTTCTTCAAGAATTGGTGCTTTTTCAAAATGTGTTTTTTCAAAACAATCACCTGCTTCTCGAAATGTTTCCAGCCTCACTTCACCCTGTGAATATTTGTGTTTCAGATTTTTGCCTTACATCTTATGTGAATCTGTTCCTGAGCCAGACCATGTTAGTGTTGTGGAGCAATCTGGTCATGTTCTGGTTTATTGTAAATGTCACATCAGTGCATACCTTTTTAGTTAGCTATATATAATCATGATGGCAATATGATCTGTGTTTTGAGAAAGTACAGAAAAAGCTTTTCTACTCTTCTTCCTATCTATGAACTCTTTATGTCCTTCCGATGCTGTCGTCTCCGTGGGAACAGGAGAGGTTGCTTCCTCTGATGGCTCTTTGTTTAGATCTTTTTAGGTCCCATCAAGGCAACTCGCAGAAATCCTGAGCCCATGAAGCCTTGG
Source organism: Lepisosteus platostomus (assembly GCF_059453375.1). Lineage (NCBI taxonomy): Eukaryota > Metazoa > Chordata > Actinopteri > Semionotiformes > Lepisosteidae > Lepisosteus > Lepisosteus platostomus. Next base: position 63,497,615 of record NC_142616.1, on the reverse strand, counting down.
ATTCTCCCAAAAAATGCCTGTTCTTCCCTCATGAAACGACTTGAGTTTATTTTCCCACTCTACTACCTTTTGGAGGGCTAGGTATGAAAAGAGGTTCATCGAGTCCCCAGACAAAACTAACAACATGGCCTAGTGAAGGCTGGAGCTGTAGACTTTTCATACACACCTCTGTGCACTTTATATGACCACTTTCTTCTTCATGACTCATGGCTTTGAACAACATAAGCAAGATGGGACTTTTATTTGTTGTGTTTAAGTAAATGCAGTAGGACATTTCATAGCCATAAGCGAAAATGGCGTATTAGGCCTTTTTATAAGTACCATTCTGTATCAGACTTTAGTGTGCTTATGTAATAAACTAGTTTTAAATTAAAAAAAGTCAGTGCCTAAAGCTGTCTCCCTTTTTGTATTCATTATCCAGTGCCATTCATTGACAGTCATTGGCCTAAAAAGGAGAGAAGCTTGATTAATTGCTTTCAAGAGATAACTTGTTTAGAGTGAAGAGTGCACATGAGCCTAAGGCTGGGCTGTCGGCGCCTGACTGGAGCGAATTGGGTCGGCAGTTTTTTTTTCTCCAGCCTCCTCGGGCCTTGTATGACATCTGGTGCGCATTGCTGCTGCTGGCTTTCAAGCCGCCTGCGATGGCATCCCTGCAAGCAATTGCATTCTGTGGTTGGCTTCAATTCAATCGCACAGAGCCAGCAGATAGAATGCTGACACTGACACTTTTCTTGCTGAACGCGGCCAAAAAGTTGCTTTGAGCTGAAAGGTGAAAACCTCAAAGTGATATTCCATTGCCGTTTTGTTCAGTCTTGCTTGTGTTGTGATTTGAGGGGATCGTGCTCTCTGGATGTTAAGGGTAAAACCCAAACACTTGTGAAACGTGTTAATGTGCAGCTGGTCACGAGTGTTTTGTCTTTGTATTCATCTGAAGTACAAAAAGTTTATCTTTGGGAACTCGGAAAAGACTCCCCACTTATGAGCCTTTATGATTCGTGTTCACTTCAGTCATTTTAAGTTTCATTACTTCTAACACTATAATTGTTTTCTCACTGACTTTTCCAGTTGTTTTCCTACCTTTTTTTAAAAGCAGCACTTTTGTGTCGGATTGCATCCGTAACCTGAACTGCCTGCTGAAATTAGTGTAGCACCTTTGCTATAAAGCTGTGAAAAAAAAAATGATCATATAGCCCTGAAACACGATCTCATCCTGAGTTTACTTTTTGAAGTAGCAAGAGAGAGCCTTGCTTTGATCATTTTCACTTAATGACTGCCTTTGATTAGATCAAACATTTTAATGCGCCTTTCTTGACAGATAATGATCTTTATGGCTCAGGACCTTTTCTTCAACAAAAGTTACTGTACTATAATGCTCTGTCTCAGCACAAACTCTGGCAAGATATGCTCCCAGCCCCTGCCTCCATTCATAGAGTTTAGTGCAATGCATCTTCAACCTAATCATCCGGCTGAAATCTAGATGCAGAGATTTGTATTTTGGCACGTCTGTTGTGCATAGGCTACATTTCAGTTTCGTTTACAGACTCTAGGCAGGAAAAAAACAAACCTGGGTAATATTTTGATCGTCAAAACTCATGTGGCTCATGCTCCATTTTTAGGTTAGTGGTGCCCTTTGATGTGCTGAATGTGATATAAAAAACATTTTTTATGCATGGGTGGGAGGAAGGGTGAGTGCAAGTTTCCCTTTATCCTCTTGTTCTTATAGCTTGGTAGTAGAACTGAACGCTAAAGACCCGATTTGTATGCATTTACATTGTAACTTTGTATAAATTAGCTTTATTTTAGTACTAGTTTTTTTGAGTACTTTGTGAAACCAGTTTTGGGATTATCTCAATGTGTAAACTCGTTTTTACAGTGGCTGTATGTTTTTCAGTGCAGTCTTTAGGCTGTTCCCTTTTTATTCATATTAGCAAGTGCATTAAGTGTATTTGAACACTTTATCCTTTAACTGCTTGCAGATAAGCTGTTGCATATCGTAGGTTCTACTTTTCTCAAGCAGACATGTCAGTTAAGTAATACGCTGCAGGAGCTGTGACACGGAGTATTTGCAGAAATGTAGTTGTATTATCAGAGCTTTTTCTTGCCAGGCCAATGATGTCATTCCCGTTGCCATGGCGCGCGGTCAGACTGCAAGAGACAAGCCAGTCGGGAAAATGGGCCGTTTGTTTAGAAGACAGAGCTGTGGTTTTTTCCCTTGTGTTTAAAATTGAAATGGGTTGATGGGGACAAACAATGATTTCTATTACTATTCTTACAGTCATTAAAATCCAGTAGAAGCCCAGAAAATATTAATTGGGAGTTAATATCTTTGTAAAGGTTTTGCAGAGGAAAAGTTACCTGTGGATTGTGTGGGAGTTCATTTTCTAAGGAAGGAAATGTACCTCAAAGGCTACTACCTTTGTGTTGATTTGAGAGTGAACGGTTTTGCCGTAGTCTAATTTTGCAAAGGAATTTTAATGGCAAAGAATGTGACTTGAAAAGCGCCTGATCTACAGTAAAAAGATAATACATTATGATAAACAATGACTTTCAACAGAAAGAATGATTTTTTTCTGGTTATAGAGGGTCTTTAAAGGATGAAATATACATAGCACTGCTAAACACTGTAAAGCTGTGATCTCGCCTGTTTTAGTGAAACCTTCTGTTAGCAGAAAGGTCCGTTTGTCACTGCTATTTGAAACTGAGCTGTTATCCTACTCATCTTATTGTATGGTCTACCGTGAGATACAGTACCTATGTTTTTCACTTGTATCTAGAAAACACTGGTTTTCTGCTAAACATTTCACAAACAGATCCTTCAGTATTTAGGCAGACTTGTTCCTGTCAAGTTCCAGATATACTGAAAATATATGTGTGCTCCCAACTGACAATTATGCTTTTCTTGTGTACACAATGCTATATTCAGCAAAGAGACTGTACTGTAGTTTGAAAGTACACAGTTGTACACAGTGTTTTAATTAAAAACACCCAGGAATCGTAAAGACTTGGTAGTGTCTTGTATTGTACAGCAAGAAGCAAAAGCAATGACCATATGATTCATACATTGCTGCATTTAATACTATGCTTTTGAATATATTCTATGGTAATTTGACATTTTAGTTGTGCAGCTATGTGTTGCCATTTATAAATCTTTTGATTTTGTTGTCAAATTGTTTTTAAACATAAATTAAAGCTCCTTATCCTAGAATGTCTGTATTTTATATGATTTTAAGACCACATTTTATTGCACTTAATAGTGCTTTGATCCCTTTAGACTGTGAATATATCAATTTTATGAAATCGTTCTTAGATGGTTTTCCAGTAATGTTTTTTTTTAAACCAGTTTATATTGGTAGGTGGTAGTCCTGGTGTTTTTAAACATTTAAATGTTGCCTGGGTTGGATATGGTATCTGAGTTTTCTGTCTTGTGAAACACTTAAATTAGCATGCACACTGAAGTCTAAGTTCAGTTTTTTTTAAGTTTCATCACATGGTGTCTTATTAATCATGTTTACTAAGATGCATTGTTTTGCTTCTGATTTGCAGGTGACGCTGCTTTAAGAGCAGAGCCCAGAATGCAGTCCATGCCTATGTCTTCTGTCTCCAATCATAGGACAGGGCCTCCACCCATCAGCCCAAATAAGAGGAAATTCAGTGGGGACCAAGTAGAGGATGAACTTGACTGTGACAATGAGCACGTGGCCAAAATGAGCCGATTATTTGCTGCACAGCTGTAAGTCAATTATTCCTGTTTTTTGTCATTTTCTTATTCTTCACAGTTTTTACTCTGGCTGTAGTGATGTCATAATATCAATCAGAATACTCTCGGCTTCACAATGAGAGTGAATATTCAATTCAATGGTCAATTAGATGTGCAGGATAAAAAGCACAGCACTTTGCATTCATATTTGTATATTACATCCATTTACAAAGCTTGATGGAGCTGAAGTGTACTACTCCTGATGGATTTATTTCTCTTAACTCGTGGATGAGCAGGGTAAACATAGCAGATGCAGAAACCCTGTCTGTTTCTTTGAGGTTATAGAAAGGCCATATCAATTGAAAAGGGTTTTTCCTGCACAATTCTCGGGCTTTGGAATACTGCAGCGGTTGGCATGGAGCTGAGGTCTAAAGATTCCTTGCATTCCTGGACGGTGATTGGAGCATATAGTCTGTTTGTGGTGCTTGGCCATGCCTTCATGGTAGCTGCTCAAGAGGCCTTTGGATTCCTGAGATTCCTGCCTGTTTCGAAGGCACTGTGTTCAGTCATAAGACTACAGACACAGCTATTTATTGTTAAATAACTCACTGAGGTGTTAGTCAGAGCACCCAGTCTGTAGTTCATGGCCTTGGAATTTGCGTAACAAATTAGGATCCAAGTGCTGGAGGGAACCAAACAATCCGAGGTGCTTCGGCTTGAAAAAAGAATGGATCTCTTTTGTTAAACGCAGTGAGCACATTTTTATTTAGCTGGCAAATCACTGTCTTATCCCATCCCTTTAACTATTTGAAACATGTTTTCAGGGCCAAATAAACATGTTTTGATCACACTGGAAGTAAAGTGTTGTGGTGAAGTTGGGATGACTGTGTTGAAATTTGGGATGGCTGTGTGATCTATTTGTTTGAATTGGGCTGCTTTACTCCTTTAGTACTGGGTTTGTCATTGACTGGAAATCAGTGAATTTCATGCAACACGAAAAACTGAGTTTTGTGACGCTTCAGAGACTCACTACTGTAAATCCTCAGTAACTACTGATTTTAAAATTTTGAGACTTGGATCTTTTCATTTAAATAAGGTCATAGAATTTGAAATATACTGCGACTGAAGACATTTGTACTTCAAATTGGTACTCCACAGCTTAGTTACCACTGACATGTAAAAGCACCAAACAGATTTTTTATGTAGCGCATTATTCCACCCACTAAATTAATGATCTTTGCACTGTGGTTTCAACTACTCCTACAGCCTGTCCTTGTCTACAAAAGGCCTTTTTCAGTCTTAGAAGAAAGTGCTCTTCTGTTCACATCAAGGTTAATTTTTAACCATGTGATTTGAATTTGTTAATTGCAGAGGAAAAGAAAAGTGGCTGTTGGTGGCATTTTCAAGCTGGGATGAGGATATTTTTTGTGTATTGTAATGCCTACAGTAGTAGTAGAAGGAGTGTTTCTAGATCTTGAAAAGTGTGGCATGTACTGAGTGTTAGGAGGCAGTAATACTAAAATTCACACACCTGAAGAAGGCTCCACGTCCGAAATGTTGTGTTTTCTTTCTTCTTTTTTTCAGCATGGAATAAACCTATTACTTGTTCCTTTGCAGCCTACGCATGCTGACGCAGCTGATGTCAGGAATTCACCAAATTTTAAATTGGTCACATCTGGACTTAAATTATCCAAATATATATCTATAGAAAGAATCTGGACAGTGCAGTGTGTAGTCTTATATTGGTCAGCAGGTGATAAGCCTTTACAAAGTACAGGATCTGTTTCATTTAAAAAAATATCTTCATTTTCTTAACTTTACACCACTTTGTACACAAAGCCTTTTTTTTTTTTACTGGATGTGAATATTTGAATATTCTAACTCAAACTAAAGACTAAATATATACACTCCAAAAAATGTACCTTTTGTGAAATATCTGGCTTACATTTCTTAAAGGTTTGTCCAGGGGAGTCTGAACTTCAGAGACAAGTAGAGTTCTCCCCATTGTTGGTTGTTTTTGTGAAGTGCTGATACCTAACACTTCCTAGCCCAGCAGTCATGGAGGAGGTGTCGGGTTTCTGTTATGGTTTGCTGGCTACGAAGGGCAGGCTAGGGCATTGTGGGAGGAAAATTACTCCTTTCCTGCCAATCTTTTTTGCTCCAGGACACACTTTATACTTAAAATGTTGAAATTAGATTCTCTCTTCTGTGTTAAACAATACTTTTTTGGAGAAAAGCAGCTTTTTGAAAACAAAATGGAGCTATTGGACATTGTGGGTTTCAAACATCCTGTTTGCAAAGTTCCACTTTAAAAGATCAGTGCAGCTCACTGCACATAGCCGTGAAATTATTGTAGGATGCTTTTCCCCCCATTTCATTTGAGCGTACCACACCTGTTAATTATTTCCTCCTATTTTGTGACGCCCTGTGTCACTGTTAAAAAGAAACACGATGTGTATCATATGAAGATTAAGCGTATACCAGTATACATTTACACCAGCATACATTTGAACATTTATGATTTTTCATCGGCAAGTAGCCGCCATTTATGAATTAAAAAAAAACGGGGCTTTTTTTGTATTGTTTTTTGCGCTTAAAAAATATTCAGCGGACAGGGTAAAGCAACACACGGGCTCCTGCTAACCTGTGTTGTGTAGGTTTCTTGTCAGGCTGAAGCCATTTTCTCATTTTCACAGTTCAGCTGAAAACAAAGGCCTCCTTATCCTGTCAGCTAGCAGTGCTCAGAAGGGCTGACATCAGCCTTTCCCCCATCAGGCGCCTCTGCTGCCATAAGAGTCAGTGCTGGGAGCTGGGAACTGCCAGAACAACCTTTTCTCATGGTTTTCGCCCTGCCAAACAGCACATGTAGCTTAGGAAAAGCCAAGGTAGCTAGAGCTGATGAAATCATCTAATTCACTGTTATTTTAACTTGTACCTCGCTTTGTAGCCCTCATAGAATCAGAAGGCTGTACTTTGAACAAACCTTTGATAATCTGTATTGTTTTTTTTTTTCCTTGGCCGGTGTATGAAATTGAAATCCCTACCTTCAACTACCAATCTTAGTATTATTGCTGTAACGTCTCCAAGGACGACTTCTCCTTTATAGTGCAATAGGTTTTTCAGTGATGTAGCTCTTGCAGTGCGATCATTTCCGTAACTTAACCTGACCTGTGCTTTGTTTGCTAACTTGTTTTAAAACTTTTTTTAAAAAACTAAAAATGAATCCTAGTTTTCTTATTTTCATATTGAACTACAGAACTCTCATGGATTTGTACAGCAGTTTGAAAAAATTATGAAGAATCAGCATCTTCACGTTCTTAAATCCCTAAACTTATTTTGCTTTTAATATTTTTTATTTTCAATTTTCAAAAATCTTCCCATTTGTACATCTGTTATGCAACTGGATGTACAGCTTACTAGCCACCTTTAAGTTATCATTGCTTTATTTGCATAATAATTAACCTAAGAATATAAGGATGTTTATAGAATATGCCATACAACCTACTTCTTCATTTGTTAGTTCGGTAACTAAGTGAATCTAAAGTTTTATTCCAGTTGCTTCCGATTCAGTTGCGCTGCCTTTTTCTCACTACCGAATCTAAAGTAGTATCCCCTTAGGATATAGTATATTTCAATGAGTTCTCCTTTTTTTTTGACTGAAACATTTAGTTCATTTAACCCACCTGTATATGATATTACTCTGAGACCAAGAAAAAGTTCTGTTGCTCTTCAAACTCTTTATAGCTATAATACCCTTTTTGTGGTATGGTGACAAAACCTAAATATTGCAAATTAGGCTAGGTCTTACTTAAGCTTTGTAAAGCGTGGTTTTTCCATTTAAATCCCTCACTTTGTGCTATATACCCAAGTATTGTTTGCTTTTTTATGGTTTCCTTGCATTGTCGTGATGAGGACATAGAAGAATCTGTACCCAGAGCCCTTCCATGAGTAGCTTCCTGCTGTTAAGAATCAACTGTATGATAAGTATAACATATGTTCCCTTTTCCTTTATGTGTGCTTTTTAATTGTTTTCTAGCTCTGCAAAGTTTTCAACCTACCTTGGCATAGACAAATGTCTTTTGAAACTCCTTTCTTTGTTTCCAGTAGAGTATATTTAGTCAAGTGACTTTGTTAAATTCAGAAAAGAGACCAGCTGCAGTGTGGTGCGAAGTTCTCTCTTATCTGGAGCTGAATATCTTATTCCATAACCTAAATTCCACAAACCTCTAACTTGTACGTATCCTAACCTGTAAGCACGTTCCATGATATTTTCGATTATACCTTTAAAATCTTGGGTGTGTAACTTAATGGAATGTAGTGTTTGTTTTAGACTGTATGTAAACACATTTGCCAAGAACTCTCACCTCTTTCCTATTTTTTTTATTTGCAAATAAGTTTATTCAAATTGAGTTTAATGGAACTCAAACAGAGTATACCACTGACTTTTAAATACAGGTTTGATGTTCTGTTCATTCTATTTTCAAGTTTTAAATCATTCTTATGATAAAAGCAATATAATGCATTTATTAAAACTGATCATATAGACAAACTGTTTCATCAAGCCATGCAGGGCACCACAGGGGTTTACTATACTGTTGTAGTGTTGCAGGTGTTGCAATAACAATGGGCCAGAAAATGGTGTTGAGCCATATATCAAGATTGTGAGAGATGCCCTTCATGGTGGAATTGCAGAGAGTCGCTGTATCCTGTGGTCTATTCCATTTTTTTTTATTTGTCCCAGATGTTTCCTGTATCTTTCCAAAGCAACCCTCCAAGGAGTTAAAAGAAGAAAAAATAAAAGTTCAAGCTTTTTTAAGGATAAGCATTTAAACTGCTCCTTAATACGTTATGTTGTTGTCGGGAGATAAAGGGGACTCAATTCATGTAATTCATTAACTTAAGGAGTGTTGGGGACAAAATATCAGATCATCTCAGAGGTCATTATTGAATTCACTTTTAACTGACTCAGGAAGACAGCTGCTTTTCACCAGGAACTTTACAAACTTAGACCGTACCTTGTTTACAGAGGGATGGGTAATTGAAATAAAACCAATTGTGTTAAAAAGAACTGACCTAGAGGTTTTGAATATTTAATTTCAAGCCTACTGTACAGGAAGCCCAAGACTCATTTAACATTTAACTTCATTGATCAGGGCTTCTGTGGTTCCTAGACCAGTGTGAGAGAACGCAATTGCACACCTCAGGATAATGGCTAAGATCAAGGCAAACCGTTGAATACTTGGTCCATGTTTCACCTTCGCAAAGGTCTTCAGTGCCACACCGTTTTGTAAAAGAGCATCGTGCCTGCAGCTTTGGGGATATTATAAATATAGCCCTTTACTGTAGACTGATAGGAAGAGTATGTGCTTAAATAAGGTAGTAGAAACTGCTTTGTCACGTGGTCCCTGTGGGCTTATCATGATTTTATAATAGACTAAATAATATTATATCCATTCAAAAAAACTAATTGCAGCCTGCACATAACCAGGAACTTTGTAAAAGGAACATTCTTACGTTTATGAACATCTTTACATTACGTAGTGTGCCGTCCCGTTGTACTAAGTTTTATATTTTTGGGAATAGAACGGGTCATCTTGAAATCAAAGTTAAATGTGTGCGCCGTGCAAGATATGGTAGTAGGCCAATGCTTTTAATTCAGCAGAACAACACAAAGGGTAAGCAGGAGACTTTTATTTTGGAAGGGTGCCCAGCCCTTTTTTTCCTCCAGAAGACAACATGCCAAGTTTCAGAGGCCCAAGGCTTTCTTGTGGGAGGACGCTGGGCCGTCTTCATGCTTTTTTGGCAATGATTAAAGTTAGGTTAGTACCAAAAAAACTTCCATTTTTTTCCCTTATCCTTTTTTTGTGGAAACAGATGGCCGTCTCATATTTTCATCTGAATTTAATTTGAACCGTAAGGTAGCGCTTTCCTATAGAGGTAGAGGCAATTATTGGCTGTAGATAGCAGGCCATATCCACAATCCCCCCCCACACACTCCCATTTCCCCTCCAATATTTCAGCTGCTTTGGAGCTGGCGAGAGGAGCTGAGGAGAGGAACAAATTACTGCTGTCCTTTAACCCCTTCTGACTAATCATTTGTCGCATTCATTCTTTACAGGACATATCAGGTGCATTCTGAGTGTTAGACGTGTGCCTGCCACACAAGTTTTGATCAGTGATCAGTGAAATTTTGTGGAATCTTCCATTTTTCTTGCCTGGCTTGATCTGGAGCATTTGTAACTTCCCTATTGCTTCTGGGTGTGAAAGGAGTTGAATTATTTAATACATGCCCTTCTTTTTGTTGTAGTAAAAAAAAAATACTTGTGTACTTCCTTTTATTTGTATGAAATGAAGTACAAAAGTTTGACGGGGAAAGAAATGAGGGGAAAAAAATCTTGAAATTCAGAGACATATTTGAATTGTTTTCTGGCTAGCAGGTTTGTCAAACTTGATGGGGTTTACAGTCTGTACATTCATTCATGAGCGTGGCAGCTCTCACATCGGCATCATGAGAGTGAGCAAACTCCTGACTAGCCGAGTTATAAAAAAGACTTTACAGGTATGGGCTCTGACCTATCGGCCACAGAGTCTAGAAGTAAAATCATATTGGTATTGTAGCAAAATATACAGTGAAAGAAAACAGTATCACGTTACACCCACTAAAGCTACCAGGCGAACATGAGAATGCTAGTTCCATGGAACTGTTGGAACTACACAACTATTATAAAATAAGATGAGCACTGGAGCCAGATATAAACAGTTGCTGAAGGTCAGTATCTTTTTACTAAATGCAGGTCTAGGAGATTGAAGCCATCCCCCCCCCCCCCCCCCCCCGACTAGCCTAGAAAAGGGGCTAGACAGAATTCTGAGTAATGTTTCTTCATGTTAGCCATACAAACACTGCCGGAAAGCTGAGCTACAGGAGAAGAAGAAATGGGAAATGGGCTTGTATGGCCTGCCATTTAAAGAAGTGTGAAGTATCTTGTTTTTAAAGAAACCAAGCTACTGCTGAGCATACGTGAATGGTTTTGAGTGTTGCGAGCTGCTTTCCTGCTACCAAAGAGGAGATCATACAGGATGCTTGACCTTGAATGTCTGGAGTAAATGACCAGAATATATCCTACATTTTAATATAAAAGAGGAGCAGAAGGAAGGAAACTGAGTCTCCTGTGTTTTTTTTTTATTTGCTTGGCCCTCAAGTACTATGGGCTTTTCTCAGTCAGGCCATTTTTATGTGGCAAAAGACATTTCTGGTGGATGTTACACTGTACAGTGCAGTTTCCTTGTCTGTCTGGTTACCTGGTAACTATTTCCACAACCAAAACAGGGTCCAGGGTTCTCAAACCTGAACTCCTGGAGGGCCTCTTGTGGGCTTTGTTCCACCTGACCTCTGAGTTACGTAGTTGGTCTCATTCAATAATTGCATGATTGTAATACTTCTCCAAGGTGTTTGGCAGAAAAATAAAATTTTGCATAATCAACGGTGAAAGAAAACTCCTACATGGGTGTGAGACAATAGGGTAATGACTTAATCGACTACTGAGGTTGGAACAAAAAACAGAAGACACCAGGCCCACCAATAAAGTTTTTAGACCCCTGGCCTAAAGCCAGAATGACTTGGAGCCACAAACCAAGCTCTTCTTTATTTCTTTATTCAGTTTTGAGCTTACTGAACTTCTCAGGCATTACTATCTGTTGTCCTGTATTGCCACTCAGTCATTGTAGACTATGTAAACTACAAAGATCTGTCTATAAATGTTATCAGTTTATGGAAGGACTTTAATAATGGGTGCACTGAGAAAGTTAATTACCCTCTGAAGCTTGAATACTTTTGCAGATTTTGCTTCCTGAAGTTGTTGCAGGGATAGATTTGAAAGGCTGTGAGTGTGAAAGCAATCTGTGGTGCCGCTGTGATGTAGAACATTCTCAACGTGCATCAGAACCACAAATCTGTGATTAAAGAAGCTGCAGGATCAACAAAGGCAACTACACAGTCCTTATAAACTCATCCGGAAAGTCAGCCACTTATTATTATTTTTAGTATTGTCAGGCTTCTTAGAAGCTCTGATTTAAACTTTGAACAGCCCAGAAGTCCCCTTCCTGGGCCTCTGTACAGTTGGCAGCATGTGTAGCCTGATTCTACAGGAAGGGCGTAATGTACTGTATAACAACACCACTGTGGTGGGGAGAAAATACACCTCTCTTCTTTCGAATTGGTACATTTTGGATGTTCTTGTTTGAAGGTGAAATTCTCCCTAAGCAGACTGAGGACCCATCTATTTTCTCTTAGTAAGAAAATTCACTTTATTTCTGGTATTTAAACCTGCTGCACAGACAGGAGACCTTGAAGCTGTGCAGCTCATATTCTTCATTTTTTTTTAGTAGAGATCCTGTCTTGTAAATGTCACCTTTGAAACTAATCCGTGCCTTCAGACTTTGGTTCGATCAGGCTACATGTTAAATGTTTGTGCTTTCTAATTCACAACTGAATTTGAATAAAAGCAGAGTACAGTGAATATGGAAGCTATTGAGGTGCTGTTCTTTTACACAAATGACTCCCCACAAGAGCATGACTGTTCCTGCAGCCAGTGGAACCAGTTGAGTGTACAGGTGTCTGTTCACCTTTGATATTGTCACTCAGGTGTCTGTTTCATGTCTGGATCACCTCCACATCCATTCCCATAATGAACGCTGTAATGTGTTGCTTGTTGTAAGAACGGTGAGCTGCTCAGATGAAGCGTGATATTTCTGCTTATAAAGACAACAAGCCCAGTTTATTATGGGTAACTATAGTGCACTGGGCGGTTAATTACATGGCTCACCGAAAGCAAAGCAAAGTTTTATTTGGGGTGTTTTCTTCTCTGAGTAGAGAATAAAAGACGCAAACCATCTGAAATTAAAATTCGAATAAAGAAGCTTCTCCGACCACTTCTTCGCCGTTGCCCAGCTTCCCCGGGTCCTGAGGAGTCCTCTGTGGGCAGTACAGGTGAAGCACTTTGCATGCCGTCTGGGGCCGCGCATAACAGCTCTTTATCTTCCGCAGAGGCAAGCCAGCCAATGGGGACTACCGCAAGGACCACAGAGATCGCAGCCGCAGCCCGATCGAGCGCGCTGCGGTGCCTGCCATCAGTATCCATGCCAATCACGTGTATGCCCCCATGCCCAGCTTGGCAATGGATCAGCCACTGGCACTGACCAAAAACAGCATGGACGCTGCCAGGACCGTTTCCATCTCCCCCATTGAGCGGCAGCAGGTAAGAAACCGGTGGCAGGAAGTCCTCGTTTTCTTTGACTTGACAAAGGCGTTTTGAGGAGAGAAGACATCCCCCAGTGGAAGCAGTTTTCCCCCCCTCTCTCCTTTCCTCGGTGCCGGGCCTGCGGTTATCTCTGTGTTAAGCCCTTGATTCATTTCCGGAATAGGACTCTCGACTGTCTGCTGGTTCATATTGCTCCGGCAGAACTGACCCTTAGCAAACGAGGAATCAAATCTTCAAGTCTGCGTTATAGCGTTATTGGATACAGTCAACAACAATTTACAGTCACACAATTGTCATGCAATGTTTAAAGCGATTTCTCCAAAATTCAATCAAAACACTCCCATTGACTGTACTGCTTGTATGTATTATATAATAATAGTCATTAATTGTTTCTCATTATTTTCGAACAGTCTTTGCATTTGAAATCAGGTTTTGTGGGAAAGTTTGAGTCAAGCCCACATTTTGATTGCTTCAGATATATTGAAACGTATTCACACACACTGCACATTTAGGTACTCAGTCTTGACAGTATGTTGGACGTATGGCCAGCCACCAAACTATTTATAACACTATCCGCTAAGAATATGTGAATGTAGATCATTAACCGTATTGGAGAGTCTAACTGTGCACATAAATTGCAGTATTTTAGAAATTTAAACCCAGATTCATAGTCAAGATTAGATGTCGTTACGTTCTTGGTTGCAACACCACATTGTCATTTGTAAACGAGACCGGCAAGTTCAATGGCCACATGTAAATGTGTTGAGGTGAGGTACCCCTACAGTGGTGACTGTGAGGACTGGATGCAATGTTAACTGGACGTTATGTTAATGCAATGTTAACTGGACGTTAACTGGATGCAATGTGACAGCATCAGTCAGAGCCTGTCAGTGTTGTTAAACACAGTTCATGTGTATATGGGCCTTGACTATCCACAAATGGATCAGTGCTCAGGGATCTGGACTTGGGTTTCAAAACCCGGGCAAGACACTGCTGTTGTATCTTTGCTGAATTGTTCCAGTGAAAATACCCAGCAGTATGAAAGGGTGCAAATGTAAATTGCTTTGAATAAAAGCAGCAGCCAAATACATTAGTAACTAATAAAACTAAAAGTGTGAAAGAAAATTGGATTGAATTTATTTAAAAAAATGATTTTTAATGTGAAATATTTGTTTTGTCATTTGTTTAGAATCGTCCCTCGGTGATCACCTGTGCTTCTGCAAACAACCGGAATTGTAACCTCTCTCACTGCCCCATTTCACACAGTGGTTGCAACTCCAGCCTCCCCTCCAGCTACAGGAGACCCTCCAACAGTGAGTCACAGTTCCCCTCTATAAGACCTACAAGAGCTTGTTGTTCTTCTTTGTGCTGCCTATATAATGGAATTATCCCTAACAGAAATCAGTCCACCTTAAAGCACCCGAAGTCAAAATGCATGTATTAATGTCTGTGAATCTGACCTGAAAAAAGGTGGAATCATGTGGAATACTGTAGAATGAAATCTTGGACTTCTGGTCTGTTCAGTGTTCAGTTAAGTGCCATGAAGATGAAATTTAGAATATATATATAAACTCTGAGCTGTAGATGTATCACCTACTTATGTTGTAAAATCAAAACTCCAATTGCATAGAAACGTACTCGACTTCAAATCCAATTTTAAACTCATCAGCCTATGTCCCTGTTGACTGCTTTGACAAACCCATGCTGCTGTGACATGGAATACAGGCACTTTCTGTCCCTTGGCTGGGCAGAGGCCAGTTTCAGGTCACGGGAAAAACATTCATTGGTCAGCTGGGATTTTGATAGGATCTTGCTTTTTTTTTTTAAATTTGAGATGAACACAAGGAACCACTTTTTTCTTCTAAGGACAGATGTATATTTTTTTCCTTTACATTTCGAAGAAAATGCTGTAGATCTGTTAAATACTACGCAGCATACACTTTTTGTATGTACATTTCTAACAGACCTTCACTGGAGTTTCAATTCGATTTGAAGCGCTTCCTTGAACCGTTTTTATTTCAACGTTTCTGCTTTTGCGTCTCCTTCCACCTAGCTAACACCGCGTGCGACCCGGTGATAGAAGAGCACTTCCGCCGAAGTCTTGGGAAGAACTACAAGGAGCCGGAGCCAGTGACAAACTCTGTTTCCATTACCGGCTCCGTCGACGACCATTTTGCCAAAGCCCTTGGTGAGACCTGGCTTCAGATCAAGGCTGCGAAGAGCAGCGTGTCCGGGAGCCCTGAATCGGCATCTCGAAGGGGCCAGTCCCCTCCGTCCTCTCACATGGTCAACCACAATCACTCCCCCTCGGTGGTGTCATGAAGAGTGGACCACAAACCCTTCAACTCAGAGCAACATGCATGATTTGGCTGAGCTTGGAACAGTGCTAAATATATATATCTATTCAAACAATTTGGAGAAAGGGGAGGAAGTTTTTAAGTACCTTTGCATACTTGCTTGGCATTTGCAGTAAAGGATGCCCAAAATAAGAAAAAAGAAACTAGCAGGAACTATTTTTATTAGGAAATTATTTCAGATAGCATCCCAACCACCTGCCTCAGTTACCAAAGAAACCTCTGATGCAAATCTGCTGCCCCTATAAAGAATAAGCCATTCTTTCAGTGCTTTCCTCCCTGTTTTCTTGTTTCTTGAGTGTAGAGTTTGTGTGGTTTGCTTTTTATCTCCTCCGTTATGTAATGTTGTATGTTTTTACTTGAAAAGAAAGGCCAGGTCTGATTTGCACTATTGGGAGATGGGTAGGAGTTGCTTGTCGACTTCATGTCAGGCGTGCACCGTTTTCTTTGTGCTCCGAGGGCAAACTGCTGACAACGATGGTTAGGTGATGTTGCATCTTTCTGCATGAAGGCAAAAAAGAAGTGCTTTGGTGAGGGAAGGTCTCATACAGGTTATAGGTCTTTCTGTCTCTGTTTTCAGACTATGCTTTTATTAATGCTTGGTGCTCACAACTGGACTGCATCATTTTCTAAACATGGGCATTTATGTGTTTTGTAGTTGTTTCCTTAGCACTGCTGTTTGCTAGCATAGTTGAGGTTTGAAGGGTAAAATAGTGCTTACTGATGCATGTTTTAAATAGCTGGTATCTATTAATGTATAGATATTATGAATCTTAATGCTATTAGCCTTTCTTCAGATTAGTTTATTTTTGTCAGTAACAGTCCTAGATATACTTACTGCTGGTACAGTTGTACTCAATATTTTTTTTATGTGATATTCATTATGGTAGCAGCCAGCAACAGAGGACAGCCTCCGGACAGGCCATATATATATATAAACAGTTAGATTTATATAATGTTAATCCGTGGTACAGGATGCTATAGCTTTGCGCATGACTGAATAAGGTATACATAAACAGCTGTAGACTGGTCAGCTTCAGAGTTGACCTGCTCCCTATTTTTTTTATTAATTGTTTCAACTGCTACTTTAAACAACTTAGCTATGTAGCAGGTTGCAGCAGCTTGTGAATTATTGACTTATCAACCTGTGCCTAGGCAGCATACATTCCTCCATTAGAGAACTTTGTACAGGTATTGCATTATGTTTTGCTCAATATTGATAGCTACTAACTAGAAGCAAAGATGACAGAAGCATTCATATAACACAGCTGGGCTTTTACTAAACCGCTTCTCATCTTGCATTCTTGTATAGAAGTCATGTGTCCATACATTCCATCATCCCAATTCAGTCATAGGACGTTTCAAACATTATATGACAGTGCTAAATGATAAATCTATTTTTTTTTAGAAAAGGGTAGCTGGCTGCCAGACAGCTGCAATTTGAAACAAATGTCTGAATGGAGATTAATCAAGGCGTCTTTAAAACAAAAAATTCACGGCCGAATTCCTTGTCGATTTTTTTTTTAATTCAATGCAAATGTTACAGAAAAGTCATGTGTCATATTTGGCCGTGATATTTCCTCTGTCAACCGATGAACAGGAGAGGAGTACAGCCGTAAAGTGTCCTAAGGTATTTTTCACATTTCACTTCCATTCTTCTGGGTGGGAAACACTCGTCTCTGCTTTGGCTTTCAATACCCTACACACTGTAGGAAAATCACTAAATAAAAAAATACACTTTTTTTATATAGGTAACTTTAAGACCATCATTACGCTGTGCGTAACGAATGTACAGAAAAAAAATTCGTAGGTATTTTTTTGAGGAACAATTAATTTGTTAATGATATGTAGCTATTTAATTTTCCCTGTTCTTTATTGTAATCATGCATTTTTTGAGAAAAAAGTTGATCTTTTTTTTTGTTTGTTGTAGATTTGTCTGTAATAAGGTTAAAAAGTGCAGGAACACAGTTATTCTATGAGAACACTGCATTAGCATTAATAGCCACTAGTTTATTATTGCTAAAGGCTACTGAGCATTGTTACAGTAGAATATCGAACACTGAAGATGCTGATCTGTGGGCAGTTTGCCTCTTATGTAAGCGAATTGAACAAATGTATTCAGCTAGAGAATTACCCGTCTGAGATGGGTAACTCCACACTGAACCCGGTCTGCCTGGGATTAATCTTAAAAGTTATTTAAATAGTTGATTTCCTGAGGAAGACTAGCTGTGCTTCCTTAGATAACTGACATTGAAACAAACTGTTTACAAAGTTCCTTTACATGGAAGATGCATCTACAGTGTACTTCTAAATACCCTAAACTGTTTTGTAAAATCTGTATTATACCCTCTTTCTGTGGCCTTGTTTCTCCTGAAAATAAAAAAAAGGTTTTGGCAGGCCACCTTTTTTGTACTTAAAAGTAGCCTCAATGAACAATAAAGTGCTCTTAAACTACAATCTTGGGTGTTTCATTTTTTTAATGAGTTCAGAATAATGCATACACATTTCATGGAAAGGGAAATAGTTTTTTTGTAGAAAGTGTATTTCCATCTGTAGAAAACTGGGCAGGGTATTGCAAATCTTGCTACTGGATAAATACGAAAGTATTTATTCACACTCCTACATATTTACTTGGAAGAAAGATCAGAGTGATTTAAAGTTTGAAAAATGCCTGAATTGCTATAACTATCAGGAAAACTTGACTTGTAAGATAAGAAAAAATGTTTTGTTAGAATGTTTACAGAAGTTCTGTACAAAGGTTGTTAAAGATCCAGCTGTTTCATTCACAATTGTCAGAGCGAGAAGGAGTGAGTAGTATAAGTCTTCCTGGGAATACATACCACAGCCTTTGAAATCATAGTACTTAGAGCATTCCTCATTTGAGCAAGATCCTGAATGTTGCCACTTTGTTGCATCACCCTCCCCTAGTTTTTTACAGAGGCTAAAAACATTCATTTGAATATCAGAGTGTTCAAGATGAATTGCCTACAGCATAATAAATGATATAAATCAAAAGCATTCCATATAACATTCCATATTCTATATGAGGATGCAAAGGAAGACTCCTTAGGCAAAAAAACCCAGCAGTACAGAAGTGGGGAAAAAAGTGAAAAGAAAAACACTTATAAAGGACATGGAACATATTTCCTGGTATCTTTGCAACACTTACAAGATATTTCAAGATAGAGTGAACAACACCTAAAATATTAGACTCTTTTGGGCCAGGCTTATTGATTATGTCCAGTTGCATTTTGTATTTTTCTACTTTTTTCTTCCTTTTTTAAAACATTTACATCAAATAATTGCCATAAGGTTATAATTACTTTCCAAGCACAACATATTTGTAAGATAAATGGCAGAATTCCGGTGATGCAGCTGTTAACCTTGTATTTCTCAACATGCACCTGAAAAGGAAGGATGTTTCTAATTTAATAAACTGATTGTAATAACACCTTCAGAACTGCTCTTTAGAATACCGCGATACCAATATTGTCGCATCTATTCTTTGCATATACTTGGCATTTTTATTTCACAACCCAGCACTATTCAATATTACAAATGCACTCATATTATGATGGTACACACCTGTTCTGAAGCACCAAGATGACATCACCAGCATCAGGCTGCTGCGTCACAATGGAAATACTAACAAGTCAAAGGCAGCTGTTTCTCCTTCAAGCTTGGTTCAGCCTGCCTTCATTTTGTTTGTAGTTCCAGCTTTGTTTTAAATCAATGTATTAAGAACCTTCAATAATTAGGCAGATATGGCAAATTGGACACAAACTTTTGGAACACATTTTGGAGTGTAAGAGGTACATCTTTCTATGTTTCAGTCCATAGTAATTACATTTTCTCACACACACACTTCATAAACATTTAGATCAATGCATCTAAAAAGAAAGATTAGAAAAATTACTGATCTGGAATCAAAATATAGATTATTTTTTAATCTGAGTAACAAAAATATGGATTATAATCTAGAAGGAAGGTAGTGACACCATGGTCTTAATTTTTCCCCACACAAACTAAATTAAAAATCTTTATCATACTAGCATTCACTTCATGCCCATTCCTCTAGATTTATTCTATTTCAATATTATACAGCTGCATTGATAATGTAAGATATAATGTAATAATACAGAGAACTACTGTTATTTATTTGCAATCCCACATGACAAGATTTTGAAAATCCTTGAGACATACATTAGCCTTTATTAATATTGCTCAGAATAATTCCTCAAATCTATAAGAACTTAACAAATGATTTTAAATTCCTTGTTCCATATCAATCTTTGGTTTGTAATTAATACTAGCATAAGCCAAACATAAGACAATATGGACACTTTTCACAAATGCATACCTTTTTAAACTTCTTTTAATAGAGTCAACTTTTTGGATATTGGGTCACAGGAATCTTTTTCCTGGATGTACAGCATACTGCATTATCACTGATTAAATCTATTTGAGTATGGAAATGTATGTTCAGATATGAAAGTAAAATATAAAATGTTATTCTTATTCAGTGAAAACACGTGTAAGACCTAGATGAACGTACATTACCAGTTACACAAAGTCCTCTGCCTCAAGATGCTATGAGTTGAACCCAGAATAAACAAGATTTTAATCTGAAAAAGCAAATGTAAAGATTCCCCATCTATTTTCTGCTTTCAAGTAGTACGTCCCCATTAGATTCCAGCCAACAAGCTGTGAAGATTCTCAGTTGTCTTCCCACTCCTCTGCTTCATCGCTGTTTTCAAATGCTCTCATCATCACTCATATCCCAGATCTGAAAAGGAAAGTGAAACGTGCTGTGAATAAAATTATGAATGACTATTTAAGAAGACTATTGGAATCAGTCCATAAATACATAATCCCTGTTGAACTCAGATAAGGAGAAAAGGCTGGCCATGGCATTCTTTTCTCACAGTTTGCCATTGTAATCCTAGCATTGTGTGATCTTGCACCGTCTTGCTAGAATATCAACATTTATGGAATGTTCTGCAGAAATTGCAAGACTATTAACTCATTGACATCATTAATGTATTGCTGAGGAGTAAGGTTGCCCTCAACCTGCAACAAAAGTGTTCTTGTGTTAAATGAGATTCCCCTTCACACTTTCCCCGTCTCACCAGTTGAAGTAAACAGTAATCATAATGCTCACTACGACATCTCTGCAAGTCTTGAGAAATGGAAATTTCAGCTGTCAACATTATCCTCTGAGCATGAACATAATGTGTATGCAAATGGTGAGCTATAGCCCATTCAGGTTATTTCTTCCTGGAATTTCTTGTGCGATAGCCACCATATTCTGAAAACAATTACACAGATAAATAAGACAAATGTGACAGCCCAGGGCTGGTATGGTGACATCTTGCCTTCTAGGATATGTCTTGTCCCACAAAAGGCTGGACTGTTTGTTTCTCTGGACTAGTCTGCCAGTTACTTAAAGCATCTCATTCTTCAGGCAACCTCTTCAACAGACAGACCTCTCAAACAATCATGTTAATAACAATCTGGTGATCTTCATTACACAGGTGGGGCATGGTCATATCTTAAGCTGCATTTTATGTCTATTTTATATTTATAATTTAATATTTCTATTAAATTGTATATTCATAATTTATATAATGATAAAGAAAATATTTATTTCTAGCTTTTATTTAGCTGTTTTTATTCAACAACCTATTTTTGTTAAGGTTTACTCAATTCCAATGCCTAACATGATGCTCCTGGCAATTCAATGGAATAACATCAGGTAAGCTCAGTATTTTGCCATCCTTAGAAAGAATTATACTCAAAACAATAAGTATATGTGCAATTTTTCCATCAAACAGGCAATTATATATAATTATAAATGGCTCATTGTTGTCAGATTGAAGCTGTAATGTTTGGTTATGTTTAGAATAATTCTGCAACATTGTATTTGTTTTGCAATAAAAAGTCAGTGCTTAAGAAATGTAATAATACTTTGTAAAAATGCTCAACAAATATTTATACAAGCACAATAAATTAGGATTCTATCTATTTCACAAATAAACATATCACTTATACCTGCAACAACTTCATAATTCTAACTGTAAACATTTTGCAAAAATACATGTTATTTATAAAACACCTCAGAGCCAAGTTACAAGTATTACAATTAAGTAGTTAATCAAATAATTACATCTACTATGTACCCAGGAGCTCACATTGAAACAAAATAAAGAATTAGGCTCTCCAGAAATTGAGTTTGACACCCATGGACAAGATACTTCTGGCCAGACTCATTGTGGCCTATCCCTACTTGTGACCATCTCTGGCTAGAAACTGCTGGCTGTGATTACACAAAACTACAAATAGAGAGCAAAAGTATGCTTTGAGCCTCTAACATACTGTACCAATAGCATGAAGACATTGTTGTCTTGTTAACTTGTGTAAATTGGTTCCTTTATTTTGCTTTCTTAAATTTTACCAGGCCAGACATTCACCAGCTTAAATCATCTCATCACCTATGCCCAACAAACTCTCTCACTGATGAGGTGATTCAGTGCTCGTACAACATTCAAACATATTTCACTATAAGTCCTTAATGATTAATCAAAATGATGCCAAAAACATTTAATCAATATCCAGATTGTATTTTCCTAGAAGCATACATGCATAAAAAGTGACATGTTTCCTCTGATGCTCAGTACATACAGTTATGTCTGTCACATCTAAAATGATTCATTTAATAAAAGTTCACTTTTATACCTTTTCTATTTAAACACATGCTGGTTGGTGGACACGTACAATGGGTTCCTGGAATCTAACGTATATATTTCCTGGATTGTTTGTGTGCTTGTTTGTGATTGTGCCTCTTTCTTCACTCATTGCTGCGATAGTTTCATTTTCTCTACATGGCAAATATAAAAGTAAATCTGGAAAACTATATCTGTGTTCTTCTCTTATTATACTATATATATGTATGTATGCATTTAAGATTCCCAACACATCTTTTTGATTTCATCTAGGACCAAGATAATATTTGCTTACAAGCCAAACAACAAATCTGTCTTTCATAACAGAAAAATACATCAGCAACCCCAAGTAATGAGCTAAGAATAAGTAAGTACACTAAACATCTGCTGGGGCTTCTCATGTCATGTGCCACAAAGGGTTTGAAGTCTAAAACTCAATTTTGTATTTCTGAAAATTCACTTTTGCTTTTCTTGGGGATGTCCTTACAGAAGAAATATACTTAATTTTCTCAAACTGCCCATTTGCACTTCCAAAACTGTTTTTTTTTAAAAAAAAAAACAAGGCTAGGCTTGTTTCTAATCAGGCCTGAGAGTACTCATATCTATCATTTAAAAGTTGCACCAGATAAATAAACTGGTACAAGCTTATATTACTTTTTATTGTTCGACACAAAACTACAAATAACACAAGCAGTCCAGTGTTGAAGATAATTAGTAATGTCTCAACATACAAACTTTGAACATACCCATGCCGGTAACATAAAAGTGAAACAGTTCACCAAAATGCCAGGTTGATTCCTCTTAATGACTCTCCCACTTCAATTGGTAAAGCAGTAAAAACAGAGTCTCATGTCTTGATTTTGAACTATCCTGCGTCACAACCAAACTTAACTAGATTTTTATAATCCAAACACACTCACATTTGGAGCATTAAACTTGTTAGAACTTGTAAAAACATTCCATAAAGACTCCAAAGTTATCTGCCCAATTACCACATTTTTTTTCACAAGCAATGGAATAACTGTGTTCTAAACCAGAAACACATGTACCATAGAACTGGACATGTGGTGTATGTACAGTATAGACAATACTGCATATCTACTTGTTTGAGACATCTAGTGTCAGTGGTTCTGACAAAGCTAATGGCTTTGTCACAACCATTGACATTAAGGACTGAAAGCACATGTGATGTGACCTAACCCATAATGGACCTTTGTAAAGAGAAAATGTATTTGATTCAAAGAAATAAAGTAACAGAACCACAGCAATTAAGTGTTAAACACTATTCTACCAACATAAAAATGCTTTTCCATGTGCTTGAATCTGCATTTTGCCTTGGGTTAATGCAGTATTTGATTGCATCTGAATTATATGCACAGTATATAAGACTTCCAAGATGGATATTTAATTATTTGATTTTTTTTTCCTGCAGTCCTCTAATTAATCTTTGATGTCTAATGGCAAGCTCAGCTCCAAGTTTTCATCTATGATTTGACTGTCTTGTAATTGTTTTTCATTATCAAGGTGGATTTTATATAACCTATTAGAAAAGACTCCTTCTTGAGGACATACAACAACCTCCCCCACAATACAATGTGTCTGCATCTTTCAACACAAACCCTCAGAATAAATCAGGAAAATGCAGCCAAGAAACCATGACTGAATGCTGTCACTGTAGGTTTGTACTATTATTTGTCAGACTGCTAATGTTTCAAAAACATTTCTGCAATTTTAACAACTGATACCACTACAAAACAAAAGGAACAATTTTGATTTTCAGGAATAGGTAGCCATTGTCTTTGTTTCTAAAAAAGTGTTAGACAATAAATGTTAAAGTATTGTTAATTTAAGGATAGAGAATACGATCTTCAAAAATATTACCATTTAATAATCCAAATAATGTTGAATGTGCACTCTTAAAAATGTAATTCCACAGAAGGGCCTACATGTAAAACAGGCTATAACACGCAGCTGACAAAACAAAAAGAACTAAAGCTTTAAAGACATCTGTAGCAGTCTGCGCTACAGTTTACATATTAATCCTTCCTGGTAAAAGTACATATTCAGGTAACTAAAAATGTGTAATGCTGACAGCATAAAGTTACGTATCTTTTCATGTACCTGCAAAATATACCACACGGATACAAACAACCTTAAATATTCACTTGTACTGTCAAGAGGGGAAATCCCATTAAAAAATGGTCTATGATTGATATTTTCAGCAGAGCATCTGGGATTTGTGACGAGTTTCCTTTGTGACAAGTTTTGGGGGTTCAGAGAGTTAAGGATGTGGGTCATAGGCCAGAGCTGCTCTATAGCGCTGTACACCTGGAGCAGCAAGGACTCAGGCTCCTGTGCGCTAATGACAGGGAGGACACTCCACAACACGGCCCTTTATTCCTTTGCACCTGGGCGTTCACTGGCAGCTTACCTGATTTAGCTTTCTGCACGATTCACATGCAAATCGAAAGCCCAGCCTGAACAAAGGCAAAGACAAACAGGCAATAACGCTGATGTTAAAGCTGGCCGAATGTTTCACTTTGAAGTCTCTGCCCCCGATTCCTGCCCAAGAGCTCTCGGCAAAGCTACCGTTTCCAAATCATGGAGAGAGCGTGACACATTCGTTTCAACTTCAAAGGCTGGTTTCCCTCAGTGAGTGTCACACTCCCAAATTAATCACGTTTCCAGACCGTTTCCACAGGAAGTTGCACTGCCATGCTAGTTAACTCTAGGCAAATCACATATACATCAGAAAGGATCTCTTGTAGACCTGAGAAGCACTTCCATGTCTGTAAATAAGCCCGGCCTGCCGTCAGTCTGAGATTCCCTGAATTCCACTTACCCTCATTACAGGTGGAAATACATTTCAGCTATTTAAGGAAACATGAAATGCACAGATATTCTTAAAACCAGGTGTCCCCATGTCTGGTTTTCAAATCTAATTGGTTTTCTGGGTCTCTATTTTTCTTGGTTGTATCTAGTCATCATCTCCAGAACTTAGACTTTAGATCACTGGTTTGCTTTTTCCACAGCCAGTGCCCCAGTATGGTGGCCGGGGACACCATGCAGCAGGAGGTGCAATCCTTCAGATGAGATGTATAGTAAAACTAAGGTCCTGATTACTTGGTCACTGTTTGTCAGGGCGGGGGTGTTAATCTCAATGTTCTGGATAAATTTCACTCTGGGGTTGGGAAAGGTGACTCCCTAAAGTTCCCTCTTATTTTAACAGGTGAAATAATTCTCCACCTGATTTGAAAAGCAGTGGGACTACTGCCTCGCATCAGCTACTGTAGGTGAGTGCTGCATTTCGGTGATGGGCCAACTGTATGTAAGAGCTCTAGATTCCTTTGGGATGAAAAGCAGTCTATGAACACAGTTTATTATTTAACAATACACAGAAATTTTAATTTGCCAAAAATCTGTCTTTCATAGAACTGAGCAGTTTTATACTGTATATACTGTAGTAGTAACTCAGCTCAAACACTGCCAGTAATATCAGGATGAGATCACGAAAACCTTTAGTTTTTCAGTTTTAATATCTATCACATCTGGAGTAACCGATTTACTCTCTGAATTGATATGAATGACCACAATAAATGAATGTTATGTGTAAAAGTCTGCTGATACTCAGAACGGGAACTTCAGATTACAACAAAAAGATTCTTCATAAACAATCCTTTTAGTGGTTTTGGCATATCAGCATGGCCTTGTTTTTCAAAAAACAGTGAAACTATAATTATGTGTGTCATAATGTTAATTACACACTGGTCCTGGGTCTTTTAAACTGTTTCTGCTTTATATAAACAAGGAGTATATAATGGTTTGCTCGTAATTGAATGTAATAAATTTTAACATGTACCAGCTTGGTCTCTTTGCTTTTGTGCCTTTTATTTAATGTCTTATCTGTTTATATTTTTTCACACCATGTGCATATAGTGAGGCCTAATTAGGGGGCATGCTCCCTTGCAGCTCGTCTGCTAAATGTGTTAATCCTAGACTTCTCTCTTTTTACATGTCATAATACACACTGTAGAATACGTAACGTTACATAAGCTCAGAAACCAAGCAAAGGTGCCTCAGAAATGAATGGTGCTGTCACCGTGTTTGTAACATCTTAGAAAAATGGCTAAAGCAAAACATAAAAGTGTTGTACAGTAGCGATAACTTAACTTATCTTACAATGACCATAGATGTGTCCCAAAAATGAAGTAAGTCTCTCAGAAATGTTCAGTTGCTGTACATCAAACCATGACATTGTTACTGCAGTGGTGAAAATGGTTGACAAAATGCTTCTTGGGTATTTATTCACATTTCCAATTATGACGTTTTTTCTAAGACATTTCTGTAATAAGAGATCGGTTGTTGGGCCTATAAAACCAAATGAGTTGCTGTCACCTTCTTTTAATGCTTAATTAAACCCTACCTTGTTTATGGAGAGGGCTGAAGCTGAAATGGTTTAAGACATTTAATGCTGTACAGCTTATGAGAACAACACTCCTCCTGGCTATGTTACTATTAAGTCTTGTGAGATTCTGTTCCTCCTTATTTTGTCTCATCTCACTAATCCTCAGGGGCTTAACTGTGTAGGTCTCTTCAAGAGCATCACTAAGAACAAAAAAAACATTAAATCTACCACACTACATAATTAGTCATCCTGAATAACATATTGACATCAAAAGAGATCTTTTTGATGTTTGGGGATGAAAGATTGTTTTGGATTTTCCTGGAGTTAAGTCTAACTAATTTATTCAGAGACTCGGTTTGCTTTGTGTTCCAAGTATACTCACATAAATTCAACACAAGAACTGTCAAAAGAGGTGAAATTAGCTACAACAGCTTGGTGTTTTGGGGCAGGTTAAAAATAAACAGGATTCCTTATCATATATACTACAGGACAGGTTACAAAATATAACCAACCTTAATGTTAACAAACCAGTGTTGCACAGTTAATTATTCTGAAGTGATAGTCCACACCCAAAAAGAACCAAAGTGCATTTTGGTTTGGGCTAATGTGACCTAATTGGTAAGTGTGTTTATTACTTTATACAATTATTTTTCTTGAATTATAGAAATTAGCATGATGTCCTCTTAATTGTGATCATTGTTTCAAAAGGGTTCATTTGAGCTTCAATGGGAATAGATGACAAAAGGATGTAAACTACTTTGTATTCATCTACTTGACGTGATTTAATGGTGTATGTGTTTTTGGCTAATTCAGCCCACTCGGATTTTCATTAGGAAAATTTCTCAGATTCACAGTATTTCTACCAAAGAAACTCCTTCACAGCTTAACAAGAGAGGTTTTCTGAATATTATATGTTACATCAGAGGTCTAACATCTAGCACAAAGATGTAATATGTCACATTTCAAAATGGTTACACATTAACCTTACCAGAACTGCCCTACACACGGGAAAGGGGCTAGTAAGGCTCACTAGAAAAATGTGGTAAACTGCCAAGAAAAAAAAGATTTAAC
The DNA here is from genome assembly GCF_059453375.1 of Lepisosteus platostomus. NCBI lineage: Eukaryota > Metazoa > Chordata > Actinopteri > Semionotiformes > Lepisosteidae > Lepisosteus > Lepisosteus platostomus. Next base: position 63,470,109 of record NC_142616.1, on the reverse strand, counting down.
AAATGAACCCATAAATTAGCAATATCTAGAAAGATAATTTTAGATTCTTCCTCTAACATTTGGAAACCAGGTGCATTTCACTTCGTATAGTGAAACCCACAAACATACACATGTAAAAATTCTGATACATAGTTGGACAGAGGTCTCTGTAAATGGTGCTACAACTCAGATTTTAGACTTTAGGAAGCATTTAAATAGAATCATGTTGTAAGGCTCAATGATACTCTGATTATATCCCATTACGTAAACAGGGTTTAAACTTAATCATTATGGTTTAAGTCGGTTCTCCAAAGCATATGCTTTTAGCATTTCATTTTTTTCCATCAACCCCCACACAAATATTAAAAGCAGGGTGTGACCTGTCATATTCTTCAGGCCTCATAATATGGACATCCCTTACAAAAAGCTCTGCCCCAGGGGATTCTAATTGCTTACATGTGCATATCTTTAAATTTCACACCACACAACCTACAGGGGATCCAAAATGTTCTCTTGGGATGACTTATTGTTATTTTTATGGAACCAGTGACCTTAAAGTTGAAATGCTCTTTGATATTTTAGACAAGTACATTTTCTGGTGCTTTGCCTTTCTGTATCCTTTAATGTTTCATGGGCTCCAACACAGTTGAGATTTTAAATGTGAGATTACTCTTGTAATAAAGAACGGTACTGCTCTTCACAGATGGTACCTTGGAAAATAAACCCCTGCCCCATTTATTTTTGCTTTTTTCTGTGACCATGAGCTTAAATCTGGTTGACACCAGCACTTAAAGAACATTTTGGAAAAGAAGAAAAGCCCATTCTGAAAAGCCTGTCTCCTTTTATTCTAGCCCACAAAAAGTCGCAGAAGGGAAACATCACACCAGCAAAAGAGGAAATGCCCTCCAGCCACGAAAAAGAAGAAACTAAGGTGAGATATGAAAGGTGAACTACTAAGACAACTACACAAAGTAAGGCACCACGAACAGGAGCAAAGAGAAACATACTGTTACAGAACTGGTTTTATTGGCCTACTTTCTTGTTAATAAACATCAAAAGAAGAAGCAGCGGAAAAGCTTTCAAACGGATAAGCTCAAAAGCAGAAATAAGGCCCCTCTTTGGACTCACTCCATCAGTGCAGCTTTGCATGTGTGTGATCCTTTGTGCAGACCAAGGAAGAAAGAGGGAAAAAAAAGACTTATGTAACCTGAATAGCACTATCTTTTGCCAACAATTTACTACAGTCTCATTCAAATGCTCTGAATTTTTTCAAAACTTTTATGGATATGAATCCCCACGTAAGCTTTTTTTTTTTGGACTCAGCCAAGATTATTTTTCTGTGAGTTTCTCGAGAACCTTGAATCCATTAAAAACCTTACTGGAGTTTTATTACGCAATTTCAGAAACATTTGGTCTATCACTAGCTACAAATTTATAATAAAAATAGGATTTAAACTTCAATGAAAGGAGGCAGATAAAGGAAAAGGGTTCAGAACAAAAAATAGGTACTCATTCTATTTTTATATTCTATTATCTTTTATCATTCACAGGAAAACATTCCAACTTTTTTTCATTGCCAACAACGAGCACTGTTTCATGCAAAGCCAACTGAAAAACAGAGCTTGCTCTTGTTTTCTGAAACCTTGTGAATTCAACAATAAGAAATTAACAAGGAGACCCTCTCAGCTTTCTCCTACAGACTGGTCCTTCATCAGCTGGTTATGTCACATCTATGCAAAAAAGCTACTGCTAATTGTGTAGACGCAATTCTGGGTTTCTTAACATTGAAAAAGAAATATATGTACAGTATTTAAAAATTTAACTTCATTTTCAAAGAAAAAGAAAATGCTGCATTATAACTGCACCGACATAAAAACCTTAAATTATCCTGCCTTCCTTTGGGGTGGTTAGAGTAATAATCCAAACTGATGGAGTCTGAAGTAATTCTTATAAATCAGTACAATAAAGACTGCTATCATATTCTTACACAAAATATTTAATAAAGCTAAAGCCTTTCAGAAAGAAAAACTCTATATTCTTTCCAATACATTGACAAGAAGTATATCTGTTCATAAAGCTTTATATTTTTAATTTCCAATTGTCTGCTAACAAAACTAAGGTTATCCTTTTTTAGCATTTCACATCAATGAAAAAACGTCTTAATTTTCCCAGACTAAGTCACGACAAAATGGACAAATTCAAGCTTGGTATCTGCAGCAGTGATCCCCCCTTTAATCTTTTGGGTACTGAAATATATAACGAGATCACAATCAATCTTGTACAAACAAAATGAATCTGCAAACAATTATTTTTCAGACACCAGCCAACATAAGCATAGCTAAGTTGTGTTTTCTTTCCCACAATAAGAATCATCTGAACTATCAAACTAAAACATTACAGCCTTTTCTACAATTTTTTTTTTTAACTGTACCGATAGACATAGAGATGAGAAGGATGAGTGGCATTTTTGATTGTCATAAAAATCAACATAATATTACTTTATTCTTTATTACTTTATTCACAATGTGCAAATAAGATCAGAGGCTGAGATAATTGATAAAGCGATAACGTTTACCCTTACCTCGAACATGTCTTTTTACAGTTTATATAAAGGGACTCTCAGGCTATGCATCACTTATGCAAATTCAACTTTACATAAAACCAGAGTTAATCAATTAAAAAAAAATCAGGCATAGTCTTTTATTCATATTTTTAAGTATGAACTGCTTACAGCTGCACAGTGATTCCTTAAATTACTTTTACTATTTAATCCATGCATTTATATTCTATATAGTCTATTTAATCAGCGAATGATTTCATTTTATTGTAGAACATGATGTATTTATTATGTTACAAACTCTGCACATGACCTAAGCAGTGTATAAAATAATATGACACCAGAGTGACTTCCATAAAAATTTCCATAAAATTTGATTTTAAGGTTTACAGAACTCATTTGGTCCAAGATACTGAATTAGTGGCGATATTTCCGCATGTTTTAGACAAAGTAATACTAGGAAGCACACAATCACACAAATTTGTGTTCCTGTTTTTGGGGGGACCACACACTGGCTCCCATTCTTCTTCATTACAACTTTCTTCTCCACACAGGATGAAAGTTCCTGATACAAATAGTTTCAGTATTTCTGAAATTCAAAAGAAGAAGCAATTTGTTTTCATTGAGAGACCCCTCCCCCCTCCCAACACACACCATCAAGCTTTTGCCAGAAATGACAACAGTGTAAGAAACTATTCTCAAAATGTATCCCCACACTGAAAGTAATACACAAAATACACAGATCACCAACATCTGCTCATGAAAAACAGGTGTCTCTTTAAAAAAAAGCGCAATAAAGAAAAAATGCAGTTCGTTCTCCCACAAAGGCCTCAAATATTTGAGACTAACAGGAAAGAGGTTAAACGCCAAAGCAAAAAGGGTGTGCCAAATAACACAGAAAAGGCACGCTGCCCCTGTGTACGAGGGGGGTTGTAGTGAAGTTCAGAAAGGGTGCAGCCAGACCAGGAGGACAAAAAAATCTGATTACGATACTGAACCAGCAGCAGTGTTACAACCTCACAGTCTGGTTTTGTTGGAGCACAGAAGTGAAGCAAGGCTCAGCCTTTTCAGCACTTTGGTGGTAGGTCTACGAAAGGAAATTCAGGTTGCTGCCGTAAGTGGTGCTGGTGGACGAAACTAGACAGAAAGAACCAATGAACCAGTATGGTCACCAGGGAAACTGTGCAGTGGATGGTGTTGGCCTTTGGGTGAGATATGGGACAGAGGTCCTGATTACTTTGCTCATAAAAATCTCATGGTACTTTAAGAGTAGGCATTCATAAAATCTACATAAAGTTCCCTCATAATCTAATTGGTGAAACTATTTCACACTTCTTTACCTGATATAGTGTGTAAGGAACAGCCATTCATTAAGACCAGCTGCTGCTTGATAAGGTCTCCTCCTATATGTAAAATTGCTTTGGGTTCCTTTGGGATAAGAAGCGATACGTAAATACAATAAATTAATTAGTAAACACTAGTGCCAGACCCTTTCAAAATGAATCCAAATTCACCAGTATACTTTAACACTTTAGCTGGAAAACAAAAAGGTCATACAAGCAAGTACATGGATCATTCTAATTTCTGTGCTGAAATGCACTATGGAGTAAATAAAATAAAAAAAACTGAATTTTCATTCTAATTATAATGTGCATTGCAGTTTGAAATATAGAAATGGCATTTATATACATATTTATTTTTTACATTAGCCTTCTGCCTTCCATTATTTCATGTGCCACCAACGAATGCAGAAATTTGTAATTAAAAGCCCACACAAACAGCTGTAATTTACACTTTACTTCACCAACTACAGTGAAAGATGGTTTTTGGTGATACTTCAAGTTCAGTTCCAAAGCAGTTAACTGCTGAACAGAAAAGTTTTAACGGCATTTGGTCGTCAGTGTATATTGATCATGCAAGCACGAGGGCACTTACATGTATATAGACACCAGCAGTACGACGCTTCCTCTGATGAGTGATACAAAGCTTGTGGTTGGACACTGATCCCTGCATAAATGGCTCATTTTGACTTATACAATTTAATTTCCCCTTAGAACAAGCTAGAGGCTTTTCAGAAATCTGTCCTACTGCCAGTAAGATTTCAACATTCAAAAAACAATGGTTTTGAACCAGCAAAAACAATAGCAACAATGCCTCCTTTGTTATTCGTCTCACCTATTACTCAACAGTAGTGAGATGTTTAACAACAGTGGTGATTCTATAAATAATGTTTTCTTTAGTTTATAGAGTAGCATAGCTTATTAAAAACATTCTCAACCAATAAACCCATTGCATGCTCTTATCAAGAGAATTCTCTTTGTGGCAATCAGCTTCCATTAGCTTCACTTCAAAAAACATGTTCTAAATTATTTGGAGAAGAGGTTTCGGAGACATATTAAGATATGAACAGAAAGCTTGGTGGTCTCAAACTTGTTTTCATTTTAGGACTGGTATAATGAAATGTTAATTAAATATTAATTTGACAGCAGACCTCACAGATTTATGGTAAATTTTGATCTTTCAATTTTGGGGATTACTTAAATTGCTCTTGTAGTTTCATTGATATTTGCATTTTATTGTTCCATATGTTTTCAAGATGTCTGAGAACAGTGCAAGACTAGTGGTGTCAACTGTAATGAACTGAGAATCCCTCTAGAGCCAGATTCTGCTAAAATATTCTTTTAAACCATCACTCTTACTCCTAATACTAACCAGGCTGTGAAAATCAAGAGCATTTTCGTATTCGTATTTTGACAGCTACCTACAAAACATTCTTCAGCAAACATGCTCTTCTTCTTCCATGTCTTCCTGTCTGTGTATGACCACGTTATGCGTGTTATTTTAGAAGAGTAAATTGTGTTCACCTGGCCCCCTCCCACTAAAAGTCAATGAGTTTTTCCAGTCTAAATGGTTCTCTCACAAGCAGTTCCACCTGACATATCTGCAAAAAGTTTCTTGCTTAGTCTTGACCGTTTGTGGAATGATGTGTGGGGGAAAAAAACAACAAATTGTCTGAACACTTCACAAGTCGGCCAGTCTAAAGTTTTGGTTTGATTTTGAAGTGAAACATTTTAAAACAAAAACGTCTCTTCACAGCAATGTGATCCGTGACACTCAGATGCTTGTTTTTGCACAAAAGCCGAGATTAGTCAAGCAAATTACACAATGTGGTCTTTATTGCGACAATAGCAGTCAACCAAAATCTCCAACAAAGTTGGAAGTGCTGTAATACGCATGTTTGCTTCCCCACAGCACTTGTTTGGTGGCAAAACAACTCTTTCCTGACAATAACCTTTTCTTCCAGTAAGTTAACACCCAGTTATTATTAGTAAATACCTGCAGACCCACAAAGACGCTCTTCCAGGAATGGCAAGCCTTGTCTGGTTGCACATGGATATACTTGTAAATTGTCTGGATGTGCAATGTTTTTTTATGACATTCTCCCTGGTTGCATTTTAAAAGGGAGAGACTGTCCCACTGCATTGTAACCAAATGTTTACACCCTTTTGCCTTTCTCCTATGTACCACAGGGCAATTTGTCAAGATTCGATATTTACTTCCATCAGCTCCATCGTCATGAAGGAACCCACAGATTACTCTTTGTACAAAGAACTCTTTTCTTGCTGTGGTGTTTATGAAAATAAATGGGGATGATTTCAAGTTTCTTTTAACTCCTTCCAAGTGGCAGGCATTTATTACATATAAACTGTGTATGTAATACTGTTAACAACAAAAGGAGGCTTTGTAATCGGTGAAACAAGAAAAGCCTAAGGCCTTTAAAAGCCAGATATTCAATCAGTCGGTGGAAATACTTTTTTCAAATCAGAAGAAAAGCGGACCAAAACTAAGCAGTGTATGTTTGATTTGCCTTAGTCTTCAGTCGTGGATTAATATTCACTTGATTCTTTGAGCACAGAAAGGCAGGAGAAAGCTGAGGACACATTTGGGAAAGAGTTCATAAAGTTATACTGTATCGTCAGCTTTTACCCTGTCGTAACTGCTGATGTTACTTCCATTAAGTAACTTTCCAGAAGCATAATGGATTCAAAGCAAATTTAAGAATGGAACAATAATCAAGAAAACAAGTTCTAAATTTTACTAAATTGTGAATGACAAATAAACCTTATTAACTGACCTAAACCCCATTAACAAAACTGAACATATCCACGGTCCCTCTTGTTATTGTTAACCTCCTTACTGTCATTACAGCGACAGTTTTTTAAAGGGGGCTTTCACACAAACAATTACAGATTCTGTCTGCTCCAATCTCCTGGACAGGAAATGACTTGTGCTTTATAGAGGCTGTGATCTGAAGAATGCAAGTGTTTGCCAATGGCCTGTAAACAACAAAGTCTGTTTTGATTCGAAACACTGCTTGAGTGATGCTTTAAAGGTTATAGTGCTTCAATTAAAGTGACATCAACTGGCAATCTCTTTTTCTGACTACTTCTGAGCAAAGAAATAAAAAATTAAACGTATATTATGGGCTTTACAAAAACCTTCACGCTTATGTATTTTCCAAATAGAAGACTAGAAATTAATAACACAATAGAGATCTTCTAAATTGGACACAGGAAGAATTGACAATCCTGACTCTTTGTTTTGTTTTTATATACACAGTCATTTACTGTAATTGCTAATTATTATTCCAGAAGAAGGTGTTTCATTTTTTATTAGTCAGCTAGAATGCCAGATTCATTTATGCCTTAAACCAAAGAAAAGAAACACCTAAAAGCCTTGTGCCCCATGATGTCATCATTCCACCTGATTCCCACGATTCCCAGTGTCGGCAGGAGTGTATTAACAGCAGCACAATCTGAACATCTTGTTTGTTGCCTGAGAATTAAGCTGAGAAAAGCAATTTCATGCAGGGGATATCAGCACTGATGAACTGAAGGCAGAATACTGGGTGCAATTTCTAGTGGACAACTAAAGAAAAAAGCCTCTCCAGACACAATTTACCCTGCTCTGATTAGAACATTCTTAAACCCCTAAATAGTCTAAGCTTCATTCAGGCTAGGACTGCTATGTAAAGTATTAAAAAAGACCCCAAAATAAAAAAAAACATATCCTTTCAATGTGAAAGCCGATACTGGAAGGTGCACATGCATTACAACTTTTAATCAGCAGTTAGTACGCTTCTGTGTGTCATCATGTCAAAGGTGTTTTTAACGTGTTATTTTTTTAACGTGTTATTATATTTTATTAAGAAACAACAGTAATTACAATAATAACAGCAACAGCAGGGAAAAAAAAAGCAGAAGTGGCATGACATAATTTTGCACACCACAGCAAATGGTTATAAAAAATAACATCCTTCTGTTGTATTTTGTTAATCCAATGGATGCCACTGCTTCCTGGATATAAACCGTGGGGAATTACATTTTGAAAGTGTTATATCTATAGGACATTTCCATGGGAAAGAGCACTAATTTAGTGTCTGCTGAAACAGTCCCCAACGCTGAGCTCAGAAAAGTACTGGACAGCTGTGGTATTGGTTGAGCAGCCTGCGTGCTCTGTTGATCCTATGTACTTTCCTGGTTCTCAGTCTAAATCACATTAGAGAAATCACTGTTCACAGAGGGAATCAGGAAAATGTATATAGTTTATATCTATATATATAGTTTTTTTTCATAGGTATGTTCCCTTTATTTCTCCTGAAGGTGGCACAAGCTAGAAGAGAAATACAATCCTATAAACAGTTATAGCTGCCTTAGTCGGATGTGGTAACTGGAAATGTGTGCTTTTCCAGACTTGATTATTCATCTCAACCATTAGCATGGTGTTTACAGCAATATTTAGTTACAAAGCCTGAGCCGTGAACATAGACAAATAAAACTGCAGAGTTTATAGAAATAAATCTAACAATAAAGCCTGGATTGTTACATTTCCAGGTGAAAGTGATTCATCTGTTACCAAGTCTAAAAGAAATCTATTTAAGAAAAAAACAACAGATGAATTTGAGGAGATTAAGCTCTTTCCCCTTCTCTGAGGCCTCTGACTTACTAGCATATCCAAGCCCTCCATCATCTTCCACCCCTATGTAGCTAATCTTGAAGTGCTTGTGTTTCTCAAAAACAGTTCTAATGCACATTCCCTCAGGAGTGTGACTCAACGCCATTTACTTTCAGCACATACAACCAAAGATTTCTACAAACATAATCTGTTTGAAACACTGCAGCAGAGAGACACCAAGTAAAAGAATAAGAAGGGAACAAATGTGAATGCAATTAATCAGAGAACAAAGATAGGAACGATCTTTTATTTTTGTAGGGATTCAGAGGCATGGTAGCTACAAAAACAAATCCGTTCTGACATGGGTGTGGTGATCAAGCAAACTACAGCTGTGGTTTGCTGCTCCTCTGTACAGAGAAGCTGTCTGATTCTTTTTTTGCTGCAGGCAAGTGAATGCTGTGACATGGTGACATATTTCCTTTCCTATATACCAAAGCAAATACTTCTGAGTCTTTTAAATTGGTTATAATAGTTTACACAGAACAAGCTTGTAACTCCTACAACATATACATTTTACCCCTAATGTACACACTCTGCCTGCAGTCAGAGAACATTCAAAATATTCAGTAAATAATGAACAAAAAAACATTTTATGAACAAGAGACCTTCTTCAAGATAGTAGGGCGAAGTGCAAATATACTATAATAGCAATGGGTACCACTGTGTACAATTTCTTTCTCAGTCTGCTATTTTGTAGAGAGCAGGTCAGACATCTCTGAAAACTGTTGACATATAAGTATACTTATTCCTAAAACAGGTGCCTACCACCCTACTTCTCTACTGTTCACAACATCAGTGGCTCAGTAGTACATAAAACAGATCTCACATGCAGAAAATTCCCTCTTTAAGAAGTTACAAAGACATAACTACCAATAAAGTTAAGAATTTCAAAGCGAATCCAAAACATACTGTATACAATTTACCTTTTTAATTTACTAGTTCTATACAACTATACTTTCAGAAATTAGTAATTAAATGTGTAGATTTTACACCCGCTATAATTATAACATAACGTACCAGTTGTCTTTTCAAGGTAATGTCAAATGAAAGCAGAAAGGGACGGGCTGTGTCTTGTGTGCTTTTAAAGACAAACAACAGTGAGGCTTTCAGAACAGAATAATCAGTATTTTGGGGCTTATTTAAAGACCAAACGAGAAGTCACATACAAAAGGGGGATATTAAGTACCGTTAGAGGACAAATCATCAATCACGAAAAGGTACAGTACCTATACATTTTGTAGTTTTAAAATATATATACACACACACACACATCATGCATGACTGCACTGCTTTTATATTCCGGTATTATTCTGCCAGCTATGGAAATATATACTTTGACCAAAACATAGCTTCATTCATTTGGATTTAGAATCTGGATGGATTCTCTGGTATCATTTACAATGTGAAACATAGGTACATTAAAAAAAAACTACTTGAGCATTTCTAGCTGAAAATACAAAAAAAATACAGTGCAAAAGAAGCCTCCACTTCTGAAGTGTGTGACAGCAAGGAAATTGTGCATTGTTGTCAAATGTGCAAACCCCAGCTGGCAACTGGGACAAAAAATGTGGTCGGCCTTATAACCCAGAGCTAACTCAAACCAGATGTGAGTGAGAATGCATAAGGATGAGGAGGAACTCAGAAGGCCTTTGGTAAATACTAAAACATTCAAAAAGTATAGGTAGCACGTTTAGAGCAAAAAGTCACCACATTCCTTGGCGAGTTAAAACAGAGCTTGCAAATGTGTAATGTCAGGCTTAGGGTAAGAGGACACCAAAGCTGTTAAAGTGCTAGGAAATATTTTAAAATATATATTGTACATATATACAAAGATATAGTTCAGGTGGGTAGCTGCGTCAGCATGCGTAGGCTGCAAAGGAACAAGTAATAGGTTTATTCCATGCTGAAAAAAAGAAGAAAGAGAACACAACGTTTCGGCCGTGGAGCCTTCTTCAGGTGTCGACACCTGAAGAAGGCTCCACGGCCAAAACGTTGTGTTCTCTTTCTTCTTTTTTTCAGCATGGAATAAACCTATTACTTGTTCCTATACAAAGATATGTACAGATACATAAGCACATACTCACAATGCATATATTTTCCATAAAAGCAACTGACCATTTCCTATTAGCTGATACAACAACAAAAGAGACAAAAGAGACAATAAAAAGTGACATAATCCTTAAAAATATAATATCACATACAGGTAGAATTTCTATACTATTGGTGATATTCGCTGTGTACATACACTAATACAGAGTATTCCTCAATTCCATTCCTATAGACTAGTGCATATTTACATAATCAACTTCTCAATGTCTCTACTGTGAAATAACCTTTTTATTTTTGCAAATCGTGGTTGGTCATAACCTTTTTTTTAAAATGGATGTTGATCCTATTATGATTTAAGCGCAAGTCATCCCTTGGAAAGAAGTGGAAAAAACAGCACTGCTAAATAAACACCTTTCAGAAGAAGAATAAAGACTCAAGAATGCAATTAAGAGGCAAAATAAAACAACACAGAATGACAAACTTTGATAGGTTTAAATGGGGAAAGTAAGCCAACGAGCATTTAGCAGATTATACACTAGGTCTTACAGTTTTATTATACAGTTTTATTTGATCTGATTTTTGTAAATGTTAATGGTTCCTTAGGATAAAATACTGACCCCAAATCACGATTTCATAACTTGTCAGTTTCTACGTGTTGTGTATTTCATCTTCAGTTAAAATTGTCCAAATTCGTTCTGAAGAATCTATATAAATAGCCTGTCTTCAGGACGCAATTTCCATTAAGGCAAGAACAGGAAAAGATACAACCATGCTGCATGCGAATAATGAAGATGGGTTGATTGCTACTGACATGACTGGAGGTAGCCTGTCTGTAGAAGACGCTGCCTGAAGAATGAGATTTCTGCTACAGTAATTGGCCCATTACTCCTGAGAACCCAGGAAATCAGCTCTTCCGTGACTGGACACTCTCTGCCAGCTGGGCGCAGCTGCACAGGAAAATTGGTAGAATTGACTATCCAGAGGCTGATCAAGTTTGTGCGTCAACGCTGACAGGATTATGTTAATGCTCAGAGGTCGTAAGTGAAATTGACCTGCTAAACTTTGTAACCGCGAACTTAGTAATATTCTTATGCCTGTATTCTTTCAGATTTTTTTGTGATTTTGTTTGATGTCTATGTATAATATTTGATTAAATCCATTAGATCTCAGTGTTGTTTTCTTTTTCGCACCTTGAATGTACAGTATAAGAACACAAAAACACATCATGGGGTGGAGCTTGTGGAGCACAAATCCACAGCTCTAGATTTATGAGATCTGGTCTTTGAACTGTAACAGCTGTGGAAGCCCACATTTAAAAATATGCACCGTTGGCGGGACTTCTGTTTCAGCCCTCTTTTGCCCCAAACACCACAGATCTTACAGGTGGCTGCTTTTATCCATCATTTCTTTCTCCAGCCTTTTTACAAGGAAAATGAACACTTTTCATTTCAACAGCATTTCAAGGTCAAACCAAAGCACTCAGAAGACTAGAATCTAAAGCCTAGAAAGCAATACTACTGTATGTCTTCTGACATTGTTTAGTGTGGGGTATGTGCTGGGGTAAATAACCGCAACAAATTGAAAACCTATGGAAAACAAAAACAACTCAAAGAATTTGGCTTTAGTCTGAATGATTAGAGTGAATGAAGAGACAGTATAGAAAGTATAGAAAAGCAGTTTTTAGGCAGTCATTGCACTACATCTACATAAATCTGGTAGTCATTTTTATTTCTGGTCCATCAGCGGTTAACCACAAATAATATATCCATGCACCAAAATCCAGTAAGTAAAGAATACTAAAGGATTTGGATTATTAATACTTTACGTAGCAAATTCAGTTTGAAATTTTATTTAAAAGTGAATGGCTTACTTTCAGCTGATTTTTTAGAATGATTATGGTATGCAGTTATGTTGTTGTTTTTTTAATAAAAGCTATTTATTTTCCACGAATAAGGTGCTGTTCATAATAATGGATTAAAGGCTTGAACAAACACCATGTATTCTAAAATGTATTTTTTAAAACACATCAAAGCTGGACTATAATGAATTAAAAATGTCATCTCTGGTGTGGAAAATGGGATGTACAATTGAGCAGGTGCTATTATTCAGAGGGGTTTTTTAACCCGAAGGGTGGAAAACTGTTCAAAATCACTGTCCTTTTAAACATTTGGCTTGTAGAAACTAGTTTTTTTTTAATTACATCTCTTATTCATTTCAGAAGGTAACTGCCAGTTTATTTTGTGATCAGAACTGTAATCAAGAGCGAGCTGTGCCAAACAGTCTTTTAAAGGTCAGACTTTATGAAAAACACTAATAAAGGAAAAGAAAAAAACTTTAATGAAGAAAACTGGAGATCAGCCAAAGATTTAAGGCACTACACTTGAAAGCTTGAGCACAGCTTTGGTAAACCTAATCTGTATTTTGGATCAACAAAAAGAGTCCTAATTCAGACAGTAGATCTTAAACCACAGGACAGATACTAATGCCATCATACAAGTATACAGACTTTGCTTAAGTAAATATTATGACCTGTCTCCTTTAGGTGGCTGGGTAGTTTCAATAATAACTCAAGCTAAAATAAGTTGAGACTATAAAATAAATAGAAACAGGACTAATACCATTAATCAGCAAAGCATGTCAGCAAACATTAATTAGGACTCAACCATGTGCTACATTTTTTTCCTTAATGAAAGAACACTAATTTCTAAGAATGTACCTCAAAAATGTACCTCAAAAATACAAATACAGATCCAAACAAAATATAGGTTACATTTTAAACAACTCACATTACAGTCATAAGTTGCATGTTTGCAATACTTTAAACGCATTTATATTTCTAAATCCTTTATATTTTTAAATGCTTTATAATGCTTTCTATGAAACTTGAAATCAGAATATTTATCTAAATTGGATTTATTTAGCACTTCATTGACAAATGAAACGTATGCACACCCAAAATCCTGAAAAGTGCAAGATGCTACGAAAAAATTATTGTAATGCAAAATATCACTCGGGTCACATTATGGATTCACTTTTTAAAGTAAAATGTAGTGTAGAAAAATTACCCCATTCCTAGACTAGTCCTAACCCTATCTCAAATGCTTTCTAAAACTCATTAACATTGGAATACAATCTTTATTTTCTCAATATAGCACATATACTGTAGCACAATATGCAGTAACAATTACGGAGAAAAAAATCAGAGAAAGATTAAAAATTTTCTTAAACCTGGAACAAAGCTGCAGAAAAAAATCCATGTAATTTAGCGTAGCACTTACTGAGATATCGATACAGTGATTCTGTGATATCATACTAATTGTACTGTTGTAGGATTGTGTTTTCAGGTTGGAAATGCTGCCTAAAAATAGTCTCTCTCAGATACAACAAGAGCTATGACAGACTGGCAAATGAGTGTCTATAACAACCTCAAAAGGGAAGGATTTTCTTAGTATGAGGTTTAACATAACACCCTGGCAAAGACCTGAAGATACTGGAAAGTTTCACAAACACTGCAATGATACCAAAGCGACAGGACAGGACAATTTAATGTGTTGGTATTGTTCCAAACTATGAGCAGATATCTTTACGACTGTGAACATCACACCGATATTTCTTGTAGTAAAAAATGGTGAAGTGAATGTGAAAGAAGTGATATTTTATCAACACATTCTTTCATAAAAGAGCAAAATACAAGCACAAAGACATTCTATGGGGAACCATACAGGATGCTTTTAAAAAGTAAACAAAAATAAAAATGTCAGCTAAACAAATGCACTCATCTTGAGACCATGCCAGCATGGTCTTTACTGTTCAGAAAGTAACTGACCAGTTGGGTTAAGGGAAAAAGAGTGATGTCCCTTGTAACTTCAAACACCCATTAGATACAAATGTGATACAATAAAATCTTTTCAACCTCATGAGGTTTCAATTTTTGGTAGAAACTCTAGTTACTCATGATAATGTGTTTTGTTAAAAGTGTACAAACTGCCCAGAGCAATGGGCATCTTGTTTCTCCAATTTCCCCCCCACCAACCAAAAGACACACAGGTTAGATTTGATTGGCTAATCTAAATTGCTCCTAAGGGATTGCTCTCTGGTCTCCATTAATCAAAGAACATGTCCTGATATTTCCAACCTGTCATCACCCAGTCAAATAAGCCACTCACTTAACAAGAAGAAGAAAATCACTAGGAATGACAGAAATTCATTTGAGTTAATATGTGCTCTCCTGCTTACCAAAGTTGGTTAGTAGTGTAACTGTGTCACAAACACAAAGCTGAGGTACTGGTTGCTGGTCAAATTCCAGCTTTAGTTGTGTTCTGGGCACTGCTGAAATTGGAAAGCACAGTACAACAATAAGAAACGGATGGAAGAAAGCCAGTGGGCATTCTCAGCCAACGCTCCAGAAACACGTACACCAGCTCAGCTTTGCAGAGTAATTAACAGTCGCACACCTGTAAGGCGATACACTGTATATATAAGACTAAGCGGGTGAATGCATAAATCTTCCATGGCGCCAAAGCACTGGTGCCATGTATAGAGATCACACTTGCTACTATAACAGGGTTGAACAGACTCCATGACATGTAAAGGGTGCAACCAGAGAAGGCCTATAGGGATAACTGGCTCACAGCTATAGAATTACTGCACATGCCTAATGCATTATTCTATACCCCATATTTATAGCAGAAGAAAAAAAAAAGCAAGAAAGGGGCATTAAGTCAATCTTTTTTTTTAAAAAAAAGAGGTCATCTGTTTTAATAGCTGTCATCTGACTGCTTGTATTTACTGTTTGCAAATAAAAATGTGAATATAATGATTTCCAAAGGCTTGTTCTGGTCTAGAACAAAATAATGGAAATTGAGAAACGAAATGAAAAGAGATTTCAACAATAGCACTGGAAAGGATTTAAACGCTGTAGTCTAGCAAAGAAGTCATTTGGATATTGGAAACGGAAGCAATTATTTTTATTTCAAAGGAGTTTTGGAAATATATGTTTAATCCACAACATATTTTTGGTTTAACACAATTAACAGTCACCTAGCGAATATAACTCATAGTTAAATCTCCGTGGTAAATATTTAAACCAATAGGAGTTAGGGAATGCAATCTAAGGAATCTGTAAGCAACAGAAAAAAAATCCAGAAATATGAACTGTAGAATATGTACAAAAAGGACTAATTATGACGGAGCATTAATACATAAGGAGTGGTTGAAATAAGCACAGCCCGGACAGAAAACACCACCTTAAAATGCCACAACAAGATTATTTGAGCTGTTCTGAAAATGGCACAGAGCCTGACCTTCAAGCAATGCCTAGACATCACATCACGTGTTGCCAGAACTCAAGGCGAGTGGGATTCCTAGAGCTTAAATTAGTGCCTTTAAATCACCGTTTTGCTCATTACTCACAAAATCACAATAGTTTGACAAAAAGACAATGATTTGCTCATAATGATGGAATTACACTTTCTCTACAGCAAAAAGTTTGGAATGCTGGGAAAAAAAGATTTACGTTTCAAAATCAGTTGGGAATGTTCCACAATATACTAGATCATTTTTATTACGTTTATATTTTAAACCACTTACTGCATCATTTTATCATGTAAGATGCACAAGGCCAAATATATGAAGGATGCATATTGCACCCTGGCCTAGAAGAAAAAGTGCATGCTTTTTTATTTAACTCAAAAACATCTGGTTATAATTTGAGCTAGTAGCAACCGACTAGTGTTTTTTACACAACACAATAATCTACAGGGGCCCGTTTAGCCTGCAACTGTTCATTAGATACCAAACATGCGTTATAAATTCCCTAGCCCAGATTACAAAAGCAGCTTTATCAACATATCATTTGAGAGCATGTTGTGCAATTTTCCTCCTCTGGAGCTTATGAATCACAAAAACCCTTCTTTAAAGACTTTGTTTGGGTTGATTCTTGTAGTGAGCTTGATGGATTATCTCACTCTGAGTTGGCACACGTAAAACCTGATGTACTGCACTGATAGCTCTGCCTCAGATACAAACTCGGTTTTACAAGCAGCAGAAATTGGAGTGGAACATGGTCGGAGAAAAATTGAGACAATTTTTTCTCTCCCTTGGTCTTCATCTGCTCCCTAATGAGAAGGAACTGCTGGTTGTCCAGAATCTCAGCTGGATGTTTTTAGTGTAGTTGTGTGATGGAGGTGTTATTAACATTTGAAGTATATTTATAGCCCAACTTTATCCTGCTGTTTGGCTCCCTAAACATTGGCTTAGGAGATGAGCAAGAGGAGCATGGAACTGTGTAAACATAAGGAGGAAAACGTTTTAATAATATGTCTGTGGGCAAGGATTGTTCCTGTATTACTTAATCTTAGTATTTACAGACCAAATTAACCTTCTACTGAATTTCTCTAAACAGAATTCTATTAATGCCTAGTCTTTGTAATAGTGGCAAATAAGAGCTCAAAATATGTACAGTATGCCCTAAAAACTTCAGACCCGCTCAATCTACATCTGTGATTATATTGTGGTACATTTCCTACAGATATATAATTACTAAGAAGTCTTGACCTCCTGAGTGGCACAGAAGGCCATGTCACTCCCTGTGCCAGGGATACCCTCAATGAGATGGGCACAACAGACTTACCCATTTTCCCCACAGTCGGTGGGCTCAGAGCTGCAAGCCAAGAAATGAAAAACACTCAACTGGCTGTTGCAAAACAGGTCATTATAACAAAATAAATGGCCATTCTAAATGTATCAAAAAATAGAGCTGAGTATTGCTTTATCCTAAGCACAATACCAAAGTCCGTCAATAAATTCAAAATGTTCTTATCAGGAAAATGACAACCTTTTTGCAGCCGGTGTGTTTCAACATTGTGTTGAACACACATGACACCGGTACATTCATAATGTACATTCATTATGTTGAAATTTGTCATCAACACAGTTGATCAGCAGTTACAGGCTAGTAGCATATATGACCACTGTTTGAAAGAAGTACAAGCTGTATATCATCATCATCATAATCTATGCTTTGAACTACACTGCAAAGGCTGTCTTGTGGGAATCTTTCAATTTCATCTCAGAAAGGCCAGACAAGTACACCCCTGGTCATTTCTCAAATCTGCAATGGGAGTCAAAGTGAGCATCCACAGCATAATTATCATATTATCGTCTCACAGCAAAGCCTTTGTTAAATGACACATTAGTATGCGTTGTGCACCTGTAACTGTCATGTAGAATGAGACCACAAAAAAGCAAATAAGTTGTGAAGAATCAAACATCTAATGGCAACCATAAAGCATGGGTCTACACTGATCAATCATTAAAGTGATGCTCTGTAGCAACAAGACTACACTCCTGCCTAGGTTCTCAAACCTGGTCCTTCTCATCGATAGGTCTGTTGTTCTACTAGTCTGCAACAAACCTGCTGACATCCATCAGAATGGTGTACACAAAACCTTGATTTTTCACTAAAGGGGACTTTGCTCCACTGATAGCAAGCCCAGCCCTGGTGTTGCTCTAACATGTGAATGACATAAAAGCACTCTTCTCATGTTACACGGGACATATTGACTCCCAGTCGATTCTCTCAGTCACGGGGTAAGTTAGTGCTTATTCAACAAAGTCACTTGAGGGTGTCAGTTATCAATGCGCAAACAATCGCCATGATGTCAAAAACACCTAATCAATATTCAACATCCTTAAGCTTTATTTTTTCTAAAAATATATAGACAGAGTGACAAGCCATGCTCATTATACCTTCTCGCATGCTGAAAACCGACATTGTATCTCATACTATTTCCAGAGTTATTCAGCATGAACCTATTTATGGCAATAGTGCACATCCATCTGAATGACTGAAAAAGTTAGTGAA
The DNA here is from genome assembly GCF_059453375.1 of Lepisosteus platostomus. Classification (NCBI taxonomy): domain Eukaryota; kingdom Metazoa; phylum Chordata; class Actinopteri; order Semionotiformes; family Lepisosteidae; genus Lepisosteus; species Lepisosteus platostomus. Next base: position 63,451,645 of record NC_142616.1, on the reverse strand, counting down.
CACAGGAAGGCCTGATAGAAGAAAAATAGACATGATTATGTATTCTAAGAATACACAAGTGGTGCCTTGTGTGACGAAGGCAGGAGAGGGTGGGCTGGTGGTGGGCGGATATGAATCCAGGATGGTTCTGACACAGACAGAGCCTCTTTGTGTCGAGTGTCAGAGATTCCTGGTTTTCTGCTCGCTCGTAGCACTACAAACCGATGAAAGAGATAACTCCACTTCTCCCCGGACCTCTGACGCGGGTGATGTTTTGAGGGAAGGAGAGCGATCGAGGTGTGACATAGGTGTGAAAAAGAAATACCCGGCTTAAACAAGCAGAAAACGGCAGACCCAACGGGCGAAAAGACGAATGAATCTAGTTGGCATCAGTCTTAAAAATGAAATGAGAAGAGAAAGAACTCTTAACCGAAGTGTAAACAAGTACTATAGAAAAACGCATTCAGTGCAATCACACACAAAAAAATTTGAACCCTGAATTTCGGTGAGTCACCCTGCAGTGTTTATCCTGACCAAAAGACCACACAGCCTACAAACAAGGAAGTACTGTGTAGGTTAGAAGCAGACTTCCTTTTTGAGTGGGATAAAATATGGTTTTCTATGAGAATCCTGTGACCAGTCCACATTCTGCAGGAACGCTCAATCAGACCAGCGAATCAGCAAACATAGCATACTGATGGCTCATGAGCTATGTGGTTGGTATTTGTGAATAACCTGCTTTTTGTGTTCCTCTCTTCCATGCCACAGTCACAAACTAATTGGAACAGTATGAAATGTTGCTTATTTCCTTGTGTTATTCCAAAATAATAGCTCATCCCAAAAATTAGGCTGTACTTGGCACAACAGCATTATCATATGACACTGAGGTCAGTGATGCAAAAGAAAAGATGCCCAAACTTGAAAAATTATCCTATTTATATTCATGGGTTTGTATGTCTGTGTGTGTATGTACCAAATTGTTTAAAGCAATATTTCTTCCTCACAACTATATCAAAGTTTTGTTTCATTTTGTTTAAAAAATTAAGTTTAGCCTTATCTGCCTCATGAATTATACTTTCAGATTTCGATTTCAGATTTTGGCATTGGTTTACATTTCCTAAGCATATATTTTTAATTTCTACAATTTCAGTTTTACAAAGTGGATCTCTGCCATCGATCACAGAAAAGCTGCTTGGGCAGACAATCACTTCCTTACAGTCATCTGAAATGCTACATCAGGAACCTTGGCCATAAGTAACAATACTTTACAGTAAGTCAAACTGAATTAAATACCAGGAAAGTGTTTTCCTGGTTTTGGAATACCCCTGGTTTTTATTCAAGCTAAAATTCATTAGTTTGACTAATCAAACTCTTAAACTGATCTGATCGCTTGTATTTTCAAAACCATTTCAGTTTCTAAGTTTATAGTTTCAAAGACTTGGATGAATGTAACCAATGAGCAATAAAAACACTTACTATGGTTGCCAGTGTAATTCTCACCTATGTCTGCAAATCATCAATTAGCAAACAGTAAGAGTTGTTTAGAAAGATAAAGTGGAGAAACAATTTTAAACCACGCTGACTCAGAGTTCTGCTCACTATATTTCTTGGAAATGACACAAATAAAGGAGACCATTTGTAAAACAATGTCCTCCGTGCAGAAATAAAGAGGACTTAAAAATTATCAACAATAAATAACAATAAAATAATACATAAATCATTCATTAAAACACAAAAGAAGCATTTTGGAGGTTGTCAGAAAATAATGTTTTCATTAAGGTACTGTAAAAACAGGTTTCCTCTAGCATCTACCAAATTCTTCCTTCCATCTTTTCAATTCCTAGAATTTTAAACTATTGCTACTGCAAGCAAAGTGCTGACGTGGGATTTTCCCACAGTTTCTAATGGTCTCTGTAGCCATATTTGTCATTTGAGAATCTTGATGAAGCTGTATACCAACCTCCAACTGTTGTCAGAAAACATAAAATGTTCCAAAGGAGCCAAATGAAAGCCAGATGGGAGTTGCAGAAGCCAAGAATTAAAAAAAAAAAAGTTTAGATTTGTTATTCTGAAAACGTTTTCTGAAAATATGTGAGAACCTTCCTTGGATTTCTGCTTCATTACCGTATTATGGTTTACTATTTTTCTTTGCGCAAACCTTAACAGAACAGAAACTCCAAACATATTTTCATAATTTGGCTCATATTGCAGAGTCTGTCTCTCATTGGAGTATTCCTTGTACATTCATAGAAGGCTGAACAGCTCTGAATCTCTAACAGAGCTGCCTAAGTCATCCTGGATTGGGTACGCCTGGGTTACCTAATACTTTAATTTAATTCGTTTTTAATATGAAACAACATTTTTCAATAGATCAGTGAATATGTAAGAATATTCAAATTGGTCTAATGAAAGGCCTTCTAAATCTCAAGGTTTTACTGCACAGAATAGGACTGCATTATTCATTAAAATGATACAACCCTCAGCACCGCATTAGAAAAAAGACCTGTAATTAAGAAAGTGTTTTATGATCTTGCAGAGTGTCGTTAGGTTGTCATTTTTCAGGTCCTGGCACAGTATACCTATTGCATTCTTACTGGATAAGGATGAGCACTGATATAAAAGTGATGAATGCAGCAGCATTTTAGATTCAAACTCTGACGTCCACATGTTACATCTGGTTGGAGATCTAAATAATTTCAGTGGTTCAGGAAAACAATTAAATCCATCCCAAGTTAGGCAGAAATATCAAAATGACCTGCTCCAAAGCATTATGGTACAGACTTCTGACATTTATTAATCAGCATTAGCCTTGAAAAACACTGTTTCCTTAAAGAAGTGTGAATTCAAATGTAGTTGGGCTTCTGGTAAGACATGCTGTCTTGATAGTGGACAAATGACTGCTAGGCTGAATAAATTAACCCGTCAAGGTTTGCTTTCTACTATAATGGGTAGAAATGTCACTGGATGACCTAGTATTACCCTGCTAGAGCCATAAAGTTAAAATTCACATCCCACTGAAGAGGCTAAATCCCCCTTGGTCACTTCCTACCTCAGCCGCCTGGGTCTCCTTGTGCAGCAATGTCAGCCCAGTGAGGTCCTCCAGGAAGGAGTGTGAAGAGTTAAAGACTTCAGACAAGAACTGGAATCCATCCCGCTCATAATGATCAAGCACCTGCAAAAAAACAGCAATTTCATATGCTAATTTTCTGTATGATTGTAAAAAGTACAGCATTAGCCAGAATGAAGAGGCTATTTAACAGAGACATTTATTGGATATAGGGATATACATAGTGTGTAAAAGGACCTGGATTGACAGCATGACTGAATAAACCTCTGCTTGTAGCATGAAGATAATTCACAGATAAGAGGACAAGCAGAAAACTCAATTTCTCCACACAAAAAATGGTCCAGTTTCCACTGACAGCTGGTTAATGTGAAATAACTTAGTCCCCATCATTACAGCCACACTATGGAATAGTGTCCTGAATTTCAGACGAAACGTGAGGAGATTACTGTCATTTTTTCTTGTTCTGCTAGTGTTTCTTTACTTCTCTATATGCTGATGTGATGTCAGCATTACAGGGGCCAAACGTGGTTGCAGCGCATTTTATTTCAGTGTGTTGTTTTTGCTTATTCTGACAAATTATCGAATTTATTTTTCACAGCATATTAACCTCATAGTGTTTACAGGTCAGTACAGTTATTCTTGAGATAAACCAGTCATCGCTTAGCAACATGGAAATAGAAGCAATGGAACATTTACAAGATTTCATTATGTTTTCCAGAAGTGTATCCCATGATCCCTAGCTTTGACTGATGGAGCTCACAAAGCCTAGCAACCATGTGACACAGGGGACATACATCTGTTTTACATTAGCCTCTTTTAGTTAAATGTGGTACGCCCTCACAACTACTCTTCTTCTATAATTGTTTGGAGCAACTGCATAGCTTTTTTGTCTGCTAAGATAAAAATGCCACGGCTCTTCAGTCCTTTCTTTGAAGCTACTGCATCTGGTGATTATTGATTTTTACTATTAAAAATACTGCTTAAGAACCTAAAATACACTATTATAGAAACCACAGATAAGACAAATCCTACCTGTGTAAACAGCACTACACATTAAGTGAACATTGTACAAGTTTTTTTTTTAATGTGTTTTCAAACTAGGATTTAGGAACAAAGTGATGTTTTAACACAGCATTTGACTTTTTACAAACAGCTGTCCCCACAGATCACACTGAATTAAACCAAAGCTTTAATGTAATCTAAAAACCCATAAATCTACTGTCAGATGAAAGAGTTAGCACGTACAAGTTTGTTTAGAAAAGAAATATGAAATTGAAGGGGAAAACATTCAATTTCAGAATTGCTGTATTAAGAGATTTACCAAATGCCTTCGGCTGCATTTATATTCCAATATTCCAATTGTTTTATCTTCTTTTATTTTAAGTAGAATCCAGTTAAATCATACACAATATTTGATCATTTTATCATATTGTAAGCCATTAGGCAGTAAAATAATAAGTCTCTGTATTATCACAATTAAAATTGTCATCTCTCTATAGCTTTCAGAGATATCAGCTTGGCCATATTCCTCAAATCACTATATGTAATCTATTGCTCTCACTGAACATCTCCATTTCAATTGACGGTTAGCTGCATTTGGAACAATGTGACATGTGGGCTGTTCCCTATTAAAAATTGTTTTGAAGTCAATGTAAAAATAAATTATTTGAAAGAAAAAGACTATAAGGGGACTATGTCAATTAAAGACCATAAGCAAGGAACTGCAATGTAGTTTGCATTACCATTTAGGCAATGGCAAATCGAACAGAACTGCAATTTACAGTTTACAAACTGCACTGACTGGTAAATAATGAATAAAACCGTGCTTTATAAAATGACCAGTTTTGGTTCTTATGGTCTTCTGAGATTAAATATGTAAACAAATATACCGTTGAGTTATATTCATCATCAAACATAATATTACTTTTCAACAGCCTGCCTATAGAATTAGTTTATAACAGAATTATATCAAGAACGTTCTGATAGGAACATACATACTGCAATAATGAAAAGTTTTTTTTTTCTGAAACCGAAAATTATTTTTGACTTTACTACAGAAGTATACAAAAAGCTTAATACAAATACATATAAAAAGCTCAATACAAAGCAAAGTGCCAGTTTGCATGGTTTTCTGTGCACAGGAAAAATACTGTTTTGTCAGTAATAATCTGATTAAACATCTTATTCATTGATATTTGCTTTAGAAACTGTTTTTACAAAACAATATACAAAACCACTCCAGGAACAAGTGGAAGTCTGTATGAAAAACAACATTTTAGTTGTGGAGCCCTCTAGAGGTGAGTTCAAAGAAGGCTCCTCAGCCAAAACATTGTGCTCTTTTCTTTTCACTTTTCAGCTTCTACAGCTCACCACTATAACCTCTGCGAAATTAGTGGTGTGCTACAACTTTTCTTCTCAAAGCCCAAACTGCTTTTTAAAATTATACATTACTTTATTTCAAGATCCTCAACTTTCCATTCTCCAGTTTTCCTCTGCGACTCCAGTAAAAACAGGGTTTTTACAAATCAATATTTTGCCTCCTACAGAAGAATTATTTATAGCTAAACTTTACTCATTTTATTACTATTCAAATTCACACTACCATTAAAAACCTTAAAGCCCCAGTATGAAAGAAACCATGACAGTGTTCAGTCATCTCTTTCATCGTATTGCATTGCTTTTTTATCATTCCAAGAACATCAATTTAAAGATTTTTGGGGAGAATATTTTTTACAGATATTAATGCAATGAAGCCAAATTTGAATGAAACCCTGAGCCACACACACACACACACACACACACACACACACACACACACACACACACACACGTAGTGGCCTGTGTACCAGGGTTGAAAATAATAGTGCTGCACTGCACAGACCTGCATGCTGACACATGCAGAAGACATTGAGCTGCAAAGATGATTTATGAGATGTGAGCCTTTCAGCACCCTTTTACCCCAGGGGAGAAAACGCTTCAATATGCAGGTTAATTACTTGCATGTGACAATGACATCAACAACCAACTGTGTCATGATTAAAACCATATGGACCCATTACGCAAAATGCACAATTTCCCCCACTAGATGTTCCCTAATGATTTGTATTTGTGACACAACCCTTGTGTGGGGCTCCTCAAAGGGCAAGAAAGAAATAAGTACTCATATAATATTGAATTACAGCTCTGCTTTGGCTCCAGTGAACTGAAGCTTGACAAATAAAACATAATATGTAATAATTCTAAGTGCCATTAAAAGCCGCTAATAATCTATTTTGTTTAGGTCATGTTACCTGTGAGCCATGCAAAGGATTCTTTTGTTAAAACATTACAAATGTTAATATCAGCCAAAAAAAAACAATCTAAGAACACATCACATAGTAATCCTACTGTCCTACTTCACCATGCAAGAAGTACTGTAGATGCTTTTTTTAAACAATGAAGGTGCTAAACTTACTACTGGTGAACAGGCGGTGCATTTATCAAACGCCAAGCTAGCAGGAAGGACATTGTCAAATCTTGATAGAAATCCTCGAATCTATAAAGGAGAAAACAAACAGAAAGAAATGTTTATGAAACATATACTTCACTATGAGGTGTCAAGAGAAATAATATGAAAGACTTTAGCGCCCCCTGGTGTCCTGAACCACACTGCTGAAGGTAATGCATTAAGATCAGTTAATTGCTACATTCAAGCATGTATGCCAACATGCTTCGTCCAAACAAGACGAAATACAATAAATCAATAACCGAAAGCCGAGTTTAGCGCTTAAAACATCACAAATGACTAAGAAAGCATGTGTTGTAGCTGCTTCAATATGTAAGTGTAAGAGCACTGTGGGGACCTGTTTTCTGAATCTGTAAAATACCTTTGCTCATAAACAATTAGTTTCACACAATAGATGGTTATTCATTCATCTAGACTGTTTGGAAGTTAATAGCGAATTGATCAAAGGATCTCATTCAGCTGTTTCCTGAAGGCTGAAGCCACATAACTGGCTTCAATAATTTGGCTGGGTAGTTTGTTCCTGACTCCCACAGCCCTTTTGGGTAATGAAGTGCCTTCAGCTCTTGGTTTTAAAAACATCTCCACATATGTTTCTATTTCTTTTCTTTGTTTCATATTTCACTTTTAACCGGGCTGACTTTGTCGATGCCTTAGAAAAATTCAAATACTTGAATTGGGTCCCCTCATAGTCTTGTCTGTTCAACGTTGAAAAGATCCAGGTCTTTTGGACTGTCAGTGTGGACATTCCTATATTGACTGTGTTCGCCAATTGAAATACAAACAATGGCGGAGGCCCTTATGAAAAAAAAAAACAATTTTAATGTAAGAAGCAGATACTAAGCTTACATCCATTATGGTACACTAATCAAAAAGCTTTTTTAATGTAGCTGCTTCCCCAGACTGAATTGAAGAAACAGAACTAAGAGAGACCATACGTAAAATCCCGCATTACCAGAGGCTTTTATTGAACTCCAATTTTAATAACTAGGCAAGTCAATTAATTTCTCCAGAATCAGCAACAGCCATGAAAGCTAATGAAATAGACAGCAAAAGCTGCTCTATGTGTAGTGCTATTAATTTAATCTAAATACTCCCTGATGGTTTTTGCAAATTATTACTTTTTGATTATTTTTTTTACCAGAGTTTCACTTGCAAATTAAAACTAAGTAGTTATGTTGCACTTCAGTCTTTTTCAGAGCACAATGCATATTTATATATGAAGATTTGTGCTTCAGATTAGGGTTAGCGTTTTAACAATTTCAATGTCAATATCATTTAGTTTTGTTGCATTAGAGTTTAAAGAAAAGTAAACTTTTCTAGTGGTATCAAGAGGTTTATTAATTGCTTTTTGTCAGAAAAGTCCTACATATTTGCTCAGAAAAAAAGTCAAAATGAGAAAATATTTTGGTGAGTTGAATGTAAAAATGCCTATCATTAATCTTTTCTTAATAGCATTTCTCTCTCTGAAATATCACTACTACTTCAAGGTACTCTAGACCTAAGACAATGTTCATAAAATCCTTCCCTAACTAATTCCCTAATGCTCTACAGATTATGTAAATTAAGGAGGAAAAAAATGGTGAAAGATAATTTGCTGGGAAAAAAAAGAAATTCATTGCCTAAATGAGACAGTGTGGATTTATGTTTAGGGCCTCAGTATAGTCATGAATCTACTGATTACTAAGCTGAAACAGGGAAAAACTACTCTATGATACAAAGTCAAATTGGCCATCTTGGAAGGTATTTGAAAATACAATAAACTATGGATTAAATGGATTAAAAGGAAACAACAGCTTTCACCAGTCATTCAGCAGATGGTTAATGAGAAGACATTCACACCTTAAACACGATTTATTTTTTATGAATACAGGCAGAAGTTTTTGTTTTCTATTATTAGATATTATGACACATTTCCCCTCTGAATTAGACGCATATGATTGCAATGGCTACAAATAATTTAAAAAAATATATTGAGAGGAGATGTTTGTTGCCCCCCGATTAATCAGTTCAAGAGCATGTGCTGGTATTGCAGTAGTAATAGAACAACCACTTCCAGAACAAAATTAATCAAAATTAATCATCAGTTGCCTTTCTATACAGATAACAAAAGTAACTTTACATATGCAGAAAAAAACCAAGAACTGAAACATTCTGCACCACCCGTATTAATCAGGTAATTCCCATATTTATTACTGAAGTGAATAAATAACTGGTAACCTGTAAAGACAAGAATACAGAGAGCAGACCATTAATGTGAGTGCTTTCCTCTCCACATTTATTTAAACTCGGTGTGACTCTGCAGTGAAATAAAGTCCCTTCTTCAAGTGTTCTAAAGAAAAGTACCCAGGCTAGTGAAGCAAATCCCAAGAGTGCCTGGAAAAGTTTTATTGGATATTGGATATTGACAACCCTGCTGCATTACACTTTTATTATTGCCAAAGATAAAAAGAAACATTGTTTATTTGTGTGTCCCTTACAATCAGTGACTTTACAAAGCCCTACAGCGGTCCAAAAGAAAGCAAAAAAACAAAACAAATTTGTTTGGTTGAATTTCTGTGCATATCAATGTTTATTTGCCCTTGGTGCTTCACCCGTTACACTAAAAAAAGGTCCCTCGACAAGAACAAAAAATATCTATCCCATGCCATGGAACGCGCTTACACAAGATGACACTGATTGACTGTGACAGCTTTAATAAAGCCAGTGGCCACTGCAAGATGCAGCACAGGGATATGATCACAGTGCTGGCACTAACTAGCCCACTAAGGAGAAACAATGAGAATTTTGTAACTCAATTTGACAGAAATACACCCCTGATACCACAAATCATAGCTAATTAAATCTTGTCGCTGCATCCCAGCTGTCAGCCACGGGAGAGGACAAAAAGCACTGTTCTTAAACCTTTCATTAATTGCATATTTACCCCTTTAATATCACATGACAGGTGCCGAAGAAAATCACTTCCTCATTTCTTTCTGGATGATTATTTTTATTGCATTTTCCTTGCCATATCTGCATACATTGCAGACCGGTAATATGACCAATTGAATCTGTTTATTAAGTAATATGCAAACCAAGACCAGCGCAATAGTTTCTTAAATTCAGACAATCTTGCTTCAGTCTGGCATCTCATGTGAAATGTTAATTTCTTGCTTAGGAAAAGCAGTGGGTTGTCAGTTTTTAGACCACAAGGAGGCAGTGTGGTCTCATAACAGAAAGGGAATTAGAGAAGTCATCATCAGGCCCCACCCGTGGCTGACAAACAGACGATAGCATAACCCTGGGAAAACACTAGATGGTTCTTCCATGTGAATTAAAGGAACAAATTAAGTGTAGAGAGAATTCTTACAATTCAAGCTCTGAAGTATCTGTTAAAGAAACATGCCTATAATTGTTTTTAATAAACTTCAATAGCATAATTTATTAATAGTTCAGTATGGAATTTAGCTTTAATTGGACACACCCCTGATAATTTAAATCATGGTTAATTCATTTTTGTATAAATAATAATGTCTGTATCGAGCTACAAGTAACAAATGACCTTTCTGGATGTTATCTATCACCAAAATGCTATTTAGCCGATTCTGATTAAAACTACTTGCCTTTAAAACATAAACATATATACAAAAATGAAATACATAAGTATTTATCTAAGTATTTATAAGTAACGATCTTGAATGATCCTTATCATCTTTAGAGAACAGCATACAAACAAAATCAGAAAAATATCTGTTATCACCCAACAGCAATCTAAACACTTCTCTGAATGGGAATATTTGATCTCTAAATTTGTGATCATAAGGTGATAAAAGTGTTTACAAAATCATTAATCTAAGGAACTTAACCACTGGCTGTGATATGACTGCACAGATTACAACTTTAAACACAGAGAGAAATGCAAAGGGAATAGAAGTGTTTTAGAAGTGGATTACTTCCACTACTGGTGATTGTGATTGTGAAGGCTGTGCAGCCTAGTTCCTCATATTTTGCAATTCACTACGCTGGCCGTTTTGCTCGACATTTAATTTTCTACATCACACGGTTTGATCTGGGGTTGTTATGCGAAGTCAGACCGTCAGTACACATTTTCCATCTAATCCTATAATAAATGTGAAAGTTCACATTGTGAAATTATGTTTTTTGGTAGATGGCATTATTTGCAAAAGGTTGGGTGAAGCAGTAATTTCAGTGCCCCGGCCTTTCCACAAGTACATTACATTATGCATATGTGGATCTAATTTCACATTGGCCCTTACCAATCATGGCCTCCTAATAATCCCCATCTATGAACTGGCATTACCTGTAAAGCGCTTTGAGTGGAGTGTCCAGAAAAAGCGCTTTATAAGTCTATGCAATTATTATTATTATTTAAGACAGCACTCTTTCTAACCTTGTAGATTCCAGAGAACTTGTGAGGTGCTAGTTTGCCCTTTATGAGATTCACAGAATGGTAACTGTCTCCTGCAATCTGTATTGACGCAGGCAATCACCAGAGAGTATAGCAAATTATGTGGAGAAGCACAGACAAGCACAGTCAACCTGAGAGGGGAATAGACAGGCCTAAAGGTTACAATTTTAAAGTTTAACCTGGCAATCCTCTCTCTCTATAGGGTATAGTAAAAGTGATGTATTTTTGAAAGCTTATTGTTTTGAATTTTTTTTTCTCATATAAGTAAGCCACAACTGTATATTTATTTCATTTGTCTTCATCTTCATGCTGCAGTAGTAATAAATGATGAATGCAGCATCAAAAAGTGGGATAATTCCATTTGGATTCAAATCATTGAGGATAAAGGTATCACAATCTGAAAATGTTCATGATGGAATGGGTAAAACAGGCTAAACTACTTGGACCACTGTGAGAGTATATTCCTCAGTGCAACATACAGGGTTGACAGGTCTAAGATCTATCTTTAGTTAAGAACAGAAAATCAATTTTTGGGAGGGAAACAGTCCTATATAAATGGGAATCAATTCTCCCCTTCGGGGGCATTGCGTATCTTCCTTTACATTCAAGGTGACCGTAATTATCTCAATGGTCTCTTCGATTTAGGAGATGACTCAATAAAACCAGTTACACAAAGGATAGCCTTTTCCAATAAGCCTGATGATAAACATACAGTATTGTGCTTGTATGTGCAGAAACATATGAAAGTAACTATTCGGTCTTTTCCTCCAAAAAATTTAATACACAGCTGTTTCCGGCTAATTTAGATTCTTGTTTGGGTCTGAATTCCTGTTATTTGATGAGCTTTTCATAACCATATGCTCTACAGATCATGTAAATGAAGCAGGTGACTGCTTTTCTGAAAAGACCCTCAGGGAATATCCTGCAATTTCCAATGATCATGTGGTGTTCAGGTGCACAATTCAACCAACTCCTTTTTTTTCCCCGCAGTGAAGCCACCATAAATATGAATCGTTTCCAATCCCATGATAGCAGGCTTCTGATTTGCAGTAGAAACACCTCTTGGGAAAGGACACTATGTTCCACATAGGTCAAGGGATCAATGATATCAGTCTCCTTCTCATTCTTCTGCATAAAATTAGCACTATAATGATGTCTGACAATTATGGTCAGTGAGGCTTGAAGGAAGTTTTTCAAAGCAGGGGCAGAATGTCATGTGATAAGCTAGAAAACCATTAACTGAAAACACATACGCATATTTAATAGGTTTAACAGTTAATATGCTACTGGAAAACCTAAAGTTCTGGATGTCTGGTTCTGAATGTCTTTCCGTTTTCCAGACAGTGAAGTGCTACTATACACTGTTAAGTGCATTTTAAACTGAAAACAGGAAATAATTTTATTTTACCCAAACGGTTTTGGGATATGAAATAACCTACCCGGCACTGTTGTTGCTAATAACCTGGTCCTTTCAAGTAGGGTCTGGATGAGATCGTAGGATCAAATTAACTACTACATATCAAATGGTGTTGATGGGCTGAATGGTTTCCTTTGATTATTCTTATGTTTTAATTTTCATGATAATGATATGTACTGTAGATTTTTTTTTTCATTCTGATTATATCTAATCCTGCACCTCTCAGCAAAAATAAACATCAGGCTTTAAATATTAATGAACAATGAAAATTTAGACTGCAGACAGGTATGTCTGAGTGAATCTGGGTAGGCATTAGCTTTAGTCCATTTCTACAGCAATTTCCATTCAATACATACACTCTATATGCGCAAATGCTATACACAATATAATACAAGGATTTTTTTACTTTTTTAAGATCAACTAATGACAATGGCTGTGAGACGCAAGAAGCAAAAGACATTTCAAATAAGGATGGGCATTGCAGGCAGTTCCTCTAGGATGAACATTAGTCATCCTGGCAAGAGTATGCGACATTTGGAAGAAACTTTAATTTGCCCATTTGTAAATCTAGTCATATCTCCAACAGCAAAATAAGTTCAATAACAAAAGGGGATAGGAAGAAATGAACAAGCTGCAGAGAAATATAGTATATGCCTGCATTTTTTGGCAAATCTGCAAACTACAACAGCAAAACCTCCTGCAGATTTTCTCAGTTGACTGACCTGATGTGGGACAAGACCAAGTGAGGTTGGAGGTTCATTCATTCTGTCATCACTGCTGCTGGCTACTGCATAACCTCTGTGACAAAGAAAAGAAACAATAGGGTCAGTTTAGTCAACATTTTCAACAAAAAACAAGATCTGTCACCATGGTTCAGAGCTTCAGTGTTTATCTACAAGGAAACAGAACACAAATGTAAGCAACGGACATCCCTGCAGGATTTACTTTCCCTAATTTTTAAGTTACACATACTTTTCAGTAAAGGAACAAGTCAAGGTTTATTCCATGCTGAAAAGAGAAGAAAAGAAACACAATGATTCGGCTGTGGAGCCTTCTTCTGGTGCGTGAAGACTCCACAGCTGAAACGTTGTGTTTCTTTTCTTCTCTTTTCAGCATGGAATAAACCTTTACTTGCTCCTTTGAAGATTAGACATGCTGATGCAGCTACCTACTCATACTTTTCAGTATACCTCTTGGAAGTAAAAATGTTTTGCAAGTTGAACACAGTTTTTCTTCTTATTGACTTTGCACTTTTTACGGGAACTCGTGTGGTACAGTAGATATTTGCTCACTTATTTTACTGGTTGAATTGATATAGCCACAAAATATGAAAATAAGTTTTCATTTTACCTTCACAAAACAATGTGGAGGCCATAACTGAGCCAAGCAGCTCTAAAGATGAACTGAACTAGCTACCAAAATGAATTTTAGAGGGACAAAAACAAAGGGGTATTACATCGGAAAAGCTAAAGATTTTTTTCTTTCATGGTGTTTTATTACACTCTGTTTTGAAAAATATGGAACAGTCAACAAGTCGTATTTTCTTGAGACTTATATTTCTTTCTTTTCACCTTTATACAGTACATTATTTCATGTTTATCATCACAGTTATTTCTGTTTAATGCCATATTATTAACTGTTCTAGTGGATTTATATTTATAATTAAAATGTGCAATCCAATTATATTAATACAGCACAAAGTTGATTAAATTACATTGAGCCAGCTAATGCATTAGCAGTGAATGTGCTTTTTCATTTGAGAGCAATAGATAAAATGTCACCTGTATGAATCAAGTGCATTTACAAGAATACCTTTTAAAGGTTTTTTCATTATGTTTAAGATGTGTAATCATCCTCTCACTTGTGAAGGTAGGTGTCTTGCAGAGTAATGCCTAGATTTTTCAAAAAGCCTCCATAGTGCTTATCTAAGTGAAGGGATTTGCACATAATACTAGGATTGGTCCTGTCTGCATCTTGAAATTGTTGTAAATGACCACTCTAAAATGAATCATTTTCTTTGGGTCTTTGTTGTTACCTTCTGGTGCATTTTATAACAAGGGAGATTCTAGAGCAGCTAAAGGGGAAAATAAAATTTCTGCTCTTTCATGACACTACCAGTCTAACAGTCAGCATTTATATACTCGCTATGGCTAATATTTTAGCAAAATCATCAATGCCCAAATGAATACAGTTACATGTCTATATGTATTCACCTTCCAGACTTTCAGTGCATTCCTTATTCCTTAAATGACTTATACATACTTGAAAAAAAGTTTTTTTTTATCTCTGTGAAAACAAATTGGTAATGAGAAAAGACATCAGTGCTGGTCTTAAACTATAACACCACAGTTGTTAGGAAACATTTTTCTAGCAGTAATCAACCATGCTTCACTCCTGATGGTTTCTTTAAAGAGAAAGTCAGGCTACTCAGGCTTTACAGAGACATCCTTTGCTATGGCTTAATGTGTTTGGAGGGTCACTCAAGAACATTTTTAGACCTGTTTGAAGCAGGTGTGATAGTAGGCCATGTAGCCGGAAATTCTGTAATGGAAGCCTGAGCATCAAACGCAGCTATTATGTATCTGATAGTTGTTTTTTTAATAAAACATTTTAAATTGTATACAGTACATATATGACGCACATAGCTCTTCATCCTGGAATACAACCCATTTACAGTATGTTAGTTTGGTTAACATTAAATAAGTTATAAATGTAGACAGTATTTCAAAGTGTTCTGAATGTGCACTGCCTATTCCTCTGGAGATGTGGCGAAAACTAAATTTTTTGTCAAAATCTTACAAATATTGATAATTTTAATGAAATTGTGTAAATGTATTTTCTTTTGCAATTACAATTATGAAGCCATACATAAATTGAAAATTCATGCTCGTTTCAATGTTTATATTTAACAAAACCTTCTCACAAGACTTCACAAATTCAGTAAACAGATATTGGAAGCACTACAAATATATTTCGAAATCGTAACTAATGGGATATAAAACTCCTAGACAAAGCAGCAGAGAATCACTTTGCTCAACTACACGCATTAAGGTCAAGGTCATACAGAAATGAATTGTGACATCTGGTTACATAGCTGTCTTTCTCTTTTCAACTTAGGAAAAAAAAAAGATAAATGCCAAGTAAATTTATTCTAAAGTTAGCCTGCCTTAAAATTGACTTATATGCAGTGACCTCCTTGAGTAATGAAGTTCGTCAAAAACAAAACTAATAATATTTTGCAACACTGCAGTTTCTTTTGGGAATCCACTCAGTTAAACTAAATTGAAATAGATTCTCAGAGGCTTGATTCTGTAACAAAAGGGGTAAATAACAAAAAAATGTATTCATAAGAGCGACATAAACTCATCTATCAGCTTGTGGTCCTTTAATATTTTAGGCTTATTGTCAGAATAGCTTCTCAATGTGCAACCACCAGTTCCCTAGGAAGAACATAATAGAAAGCTACACACATTTAATCAGCCTTGAATTTAAAATTAAGATTGAAAATAAACATTGTTAACTGGGTTAAGGAAAAACATTTGCATACTAAATAAGAATGATAATATGGAGGATGACAATTGTTGTACTTAAGACCGAAAAAATGAAAACAACATAAAAATACAAACTAAAACATCATATCTCAATATTCTTCATGTAAAAAGGACATATTGCTGTTTGTTTAGCCATTGCTGCCTCTTACGTTATTAAAATGTGTATCGGTTACATACAACAGTCAAACAATCAGGCTGCATGTAATTTCTCAATAATTACTCTTACAAGCATGCCATTAGAGGGGGGGGGGCACGACTTCACTACATTTCGTTTCATATTTGTCCTTTTTGTTTCACAAAATCCAAATTCATCATTTTAGCCCAGCCAACAAGAATTCCTATCTTGCGGAAATGAGGAACGAAAAGAGAGCAGTTCGCTGAAAGGATAACTTACCCCTCTGGGTGCTGTAAAATGGAAATCATTAATTCTACAGCAAGAGCACCAGCTATCGTGGCAAGCCCAGGGCGACTGACGGTACACTGCTGGTCCAAAGTGCGGTCCCTTGTGGACTATCAAAAAGAAAAATTTAGCAGGCCAACGTTAATGGGAGTCATTCTCTGGTTTTATCTGCCTGACATTTTACTTAATTTACTTCAGTGCCTCTTTATTATGCCTTACAGCTCATTGTCTTTTAGGACAATTACTACTACACATACTGTATGTTCATGTAAAGAAACACTTCCTATTCCCTAAATTGTGCTGTTTAAACAGCGATACAGTAGATGTCAATTATACATATACTCATACATATCATACGTTTTGTGTATTTTGGGACCATTGCATATTATAAAAATTTTCCCAAAGTAATTTGAAATACTTTCAAAAATGTATGAAAACCTCCATTCACTTAAATACTTAAATTACTGCTTACCATCGAAATCATTTCACAAAATGCTTGACACTTTCAAGCATTTCCTTGAAATTACTACATACAAAAGGCAGATACTATAATGAGATGTTCCCCCAATTTCATGAAATGCCTAGAATTTCCTTATTTTGCCAACTACAGGAAACATACCATATACACAACTGTATAATACTGTATATTTTTAAAATTAATTTGGTTTAAGACTGAATGAATGACACATGAATGAATGAGAAGACAGATACACCCAATTGCACTGCCATTTCAACCTACTGCAGGAGCCACAGCATCAAGTGAGAAGCAAAGCATCTCTTGCTGAAGTTGCCTGAGGCCCACAGGCACCAGGCAAGTCACAAGAGTTGCTGTACCCAAATCTTTTGTCGTTTTTGAAGACATTTCATTGCATCCTTGCTATAGATATACAAGCCCACACAAATGTTTTTAATATCTAGTGCTCATTACCTCATTAATATGTCTTCATCAGTATTGGTGAATGAAATGAAAGCTTTTTTTCTAGACAATTTTACCAACACCATATCAACACCTACCAAAATAAACTCAAATTACTGAATTACTTTTCTTCCCACAATATATTCAGTTCCAGGTAACAATATCCTTTAGCTAAATCTTTTACTTGAAAAAAATGAACAGCACAGCTACAATAGCAGCCGTCTCACTTGACAGCGTTGTCCAAAATGACTTCTGCTTCAGACAGCATTTTGAAAGGCAGTTCACTGTAGTTCTTTAAATAAAAACTCCACTCTGATACAAAATAACAGAAAAGGAGGATATTTGTAAGTGAGCCTGGAACACCCAAACAGTGTCGGCACAAACGTTAAAAGGTCCTGAAGTACGTACATCCCCGGGCGCGACGACGTCATTGCAGAAGTAACAGCCAAGCCTGTGCCCAGGGATGTTGGAGAAGAGCGAGGTTCCTGGGACAGCCGAGTAGGTGGAGGAGGAGGACATGGGCTCTGCCTCAGCGGATTCGGCCTGCCGGGGTTTCTTCAGGCCGTGTCTTATTACAACAAAGGTGTCAAACCCAAGAGCAGCATTAACAACCAGCTTTAGGAAGAGGGGAGACAAAAGACAAAAGAAAACGCACGTTGTTACTTCTGTTTGAAAGCCGAGAGCTAACCCTGTGCCATATACAGTACAACAGGGTACTAATGTGAGAACAAACGTACTTTTCCTTGGGTTTGTCATTTGTGGATTAGTAGCACTAATTAGTGCTTTACACATAGGAGTGTGTACTCCTTTACACATAGGAGTGTACCCACTCCATCCACCACTGACGTTGAGCAACCACCTAGTGGAAGCTGGTACAAGCTCTGAGAGGAAAACATCCAGAGCACCAGGGTGAGCACGCCTACTCTGAGAAACAGCGCCATGGGATTTTTGCTTAATGTCTCATCCAAAAGATGGCAGCTACAGCACAATGTCTCCCCCTCACCATAATGGGACTTTGATTGGATCGGGGGGGGAAGAGACCCCTCAATGTGAGATGCTGACAGTACAGTGGAAATGCACAGAACAACACTGGATCAAACAGCTTTGCAGGGATTTTGACAGGTTTTGTTATGGCAAAACATGGCAAACTGTAGTTTACCTATTTAGAAAGGGGTTTTTCGATTGCTTATACTGTTTATAATGTTGTACTAATGTTTGATTATACAAGCTGTTAACTATTAACTACATTTATTCAATTCAATTATAGCTATTATTATTGTTGCATAAGTTATTTATTGGAACAAGTAATAGGTTTATTCCATGTTGAATAGAGAAGAAAGAAAAAAAACATTTTGGCTGTGGAGCCTTCTTTTCAGCATGGAATACACCTATTACTTGTTCCTTTGCAGCCTATGCATGCTGACACAGCTACCCACCTGAACTAAGTTCTTTACTGTCATCTGTTTCTGCTCATGGTCTAATGAAATGGCCCTACTGGCTAAATAAAAAAAAAAAACATTACTATTTGTCTCCTATAAACAACATGTTGTTATTGTACATGTCAGTGACTAAATAAATAAGAACAACACCTCAATGGTAAAAAGTATTAGAATTACAGCAGTATAAGAGCAGTATTTATGCACAATGAAAGGATAAGCCATGCAGGGAGGTCTGCCTAATCTTTAAAATGCTGTTGATATCAGTCATGTAAGCTTCTAAATAGGAGATGAAGTCTTGCTTGAAATAAATTATAGTGTTTTGGTCATTAGTGTGTAATATTGTACTTTTTTAGAAAAACATACATTAAGAACCATAGGTAACATTATAAGCAGTAACCATTTGCTCCATTAGGACACAGCCGTTGTACACTGCAATTACCCTAAAGGGTACAATGAAGTTGCAAGACCTCTGTGTCAGAACCAGCATTTCTTAGTCAGGATTGTTACCTTCAAACCTTTCAATGCCACAGCTATTCTTTATTATTTTTTATAACTATCCCAAGCCAATTATTTCAAATCACCATCCATTTTTTGACATGATTCATTCCTTAGACTAGAAGATTAGTTCTTCTTACTTTACCAAGTGAAATAATGTATTTGGTACTGATAAAAGAGAATAATGGAATAAAAATATATAAAAATATATATTTTGTTTTAAAAGAACTTATCATCATCAAAACAAACACCCTTTCCCACAGTTAGTCTTTAAATTTAAACACGTGAGGCACTAAATTGTTACATTATTATTAATACTGAAATCTCGCTAGGCACTGAGGTAACACCCCCACTCTTTTCAAGAAATGCCCTGGGATTTTTAACGACCACAGACAGTCAGCACCTCGGTTTTAAGTCTCATCTGAAGAACAGAGTCATTTTTGCAGTATAGTGTGCCATCACTGTACCGGGGCATAAGGACCCACAAAGACTGCTGGGTGAGCGCCTCCTACTGGCCCCACTAACACCTCTTCCAGCAGCAACCTTAGTTTTTCCCAGAAGGCCTCCCATCCAGGTACTGACCAGGCTCACACCTGCTGAGCTTCAGCGGGTTGCAAGTCACAGGGTGAAATACTGGAGCAGCTGGAATAATAAGCCCTTATGCTCTATCGTAGGCCTGAATTACCTTCCTCTGACTGGCAGCAATAACAGTGGGCAGCCAGCGGCTCTCCCGCGTGTCCATTAGCAGGAAAACAACGTCGTGTGAAGCGATGAGCTGCTCCAGCTGTTCCACGTCGGTGCGAGCCTGATCCATTGTCGCCTGCGAGAAATTCACGGGGTGTCCCGGCATGGGTATGCTCATGTTATACCCCTTGGCCGCCTGCAACAAAATACGTCATCAGAGCAATGCCTTTTAGAATTCAACATGCCTCGTTCTTATCTCGCCTTTCACCTTTCCTGGCTAAAGTTCGAAATAACAGGCTCATTAGCGAAAGGACGGCGGCGGCTCGGAGGAGAATTCTCCAACGACCCCCTTTCTCCACACCCTGCCAGGGCTGGAAATGTTGGAAAATAAATCCGATATTTGTTTAATCTTTGCGCGAATGAAGTGCACCAGAAACGGCCTTTATTTTGGTAGGGGCCACAACAGGAGAGCGCGGTGAAGTAGGAGATACTCACTGCCTACGACCTGTTATCTGATCTGTCACAAAGGCTTGAAGTTAGCAGAGAGAAAGGCAGAAACGGCTGGCAGGAACCTCCCGCTATGCCCCCTGCCTGTGTTGATAGCACCGACTAATTGCCCTGACCCTCAGCACAGTTACGGAAGACAGACAGAGGGGCCACTCATTAATTGGAAAGCTGGTGAAATGCAGATAAAAATATGAATTAATAATGTTGATAACATCACCAGGTGAGGGAGTTAATTTGATTCTTACCAGCAGTCATTACAGATTCTGGGGAAAAGGAAGAAAATGCTATGTTAACCTACACATGCAATTCCTCTGTGCACAGCTGATCCAATGGCAACGTTCATACGGGGATGACATTTATGGATTCGGGTCAAGTAAGACACTTGTCTTTCAAGGAAAGGCTTGGCACTTCTCTAGCATTGTAATGTGTCCTTGATTGTAAACATCATGATGACACATAGCAGATTTTAGCAGAAAAAATATGACATGGCAAAAGTGCCAAAAGATGTATGTTCAAACATAAAACAAGGAGGAGAAATAACCTTGCATATATTTTCACCAAAATTCATGCAAGGCTTTAAACCAGAATGCCACTAGAAGCATATGTTGAGAAATAGGTCAATAAATGATAAGATCAGATAAGATCACTTTATTGGCCATATACAATTTCTTGCATTAAGAATTTGTCTTTTCGCATACCCCAGCTTGCCCCACACAGATGGGGAGTGAGAAGCTTGGGGTCAGACATTTATATGGCGCCTCTGGAGCAGTTGGGGTTAAGGGCCTTGCTCAGGGGCCCAACAGAGTAGGATTCCTCTGGTGGCTGTGGGATTTGAACCGGCAACCTTCTAGCCACAGGCGCAGATCCTTAGCCACAGTGCCACCACACTTTCACTTGCATTTTCAACCCGAGGGATCCCAAAACACCTTACATAAAAAAGAACCACTTCACCACTGAAGAACAGCACCTACATGGGCAACATGAGGCAGCCATTCTGTGCCAGCAGCCCCCTTGCACTGCAGATCAGGCAGAGAAGTAAGAAATAAGCTCATTGATCAAATGAATAGGGGAAATTTAGGAGGGTGAGATTGTGCTGGCCTGGTGTGAAGCATAGTCAAGATACCGAGGTCAACACCCTGACATTTAATTTTGAATCCGTTTTTATTTGTAATACTGCTGCAAGATGAATTTTCTTTGACTATCGGTTAAATAGATTAGTCCCATCATTCATAGATGAACAGAGCCAAACCTGACAGATGTCTTGCTCATGTATTAGTATGTCCTCTGCCAATGAGCCTTTTCCATTTGATTAGATGCAGCAACAATCATCACCTCGGTATTGCCCATCTTATCAACTCCCCAATTGTGTCCTATTATTTTAAGATAACACAGAAAGCCGAAGCACAAAGCCGCTAATTTTGCTGGATTCTTTTAAGGCACGAGCAGCCAGCCGTGAATAACGATAAGGCATTTTACAATAAATGTGCTTGCATCTTAAATTAATAAAACACTCTAGTGATAGTCCTTTAAGCACAGTATCTTAATAAAGTGCTTTATTTACCGATGTTTTTTTAATATTTGCTATACATCTTAAGATCAAGAACACAATGTACAAGGCAGGAAAAAAAACAAAACAAATGTTGAACAATTCAGTGCAAAATATGTTAAGCTTTAAGGCTGATTTTCTCTTAAAAATGTTTTACCTATAAGAGATATATCAACGTAGGTCTTTAGGTTTCTTTTGCCTGGACTATGGTTCACTGGTGGCCCTTGTCCAATCCCAAAGAACCAAAGTCTTGCAGGTTTTCCAGCTAATTAACTCCTTAATTGTTTATAGACATGGAGTATACACAGCCAAATGATGATGTAATTACTGAAATTAAGAAACTGGGAGAAGAAATGAGATGAAAACCAGAAGCCCCAAGGCACTCTTAATGACTAGAAATTCCTCACAGCATTCCTATACTACACAACAACCAATTCCAGATCTCAGTTTTTATCCCTATTCTTCACAGTTCTTTCACAACTGAGGTTGTACAGTGAAATAGAAAACCTCTTGAGCTGCAGCACACTTTGGCTACCAACTGTGCAATATTTAATTGTTTTGATTCAATATCTTTATTTAAATCTTTTTGAAAGTATTAAAACACTAAATTGAAAGTAGTCTGTCATAACAGTCATGCACTTTCAGAGTGCCAATACAAATTCTGTAAAAAAGGACATTCGCAAGAAATTAAACTTATTGCCAAGTTTTAAATGAAAAAAGAGGAGAAAGAGAGCAGGACTGGAGTTAAAGTAAATCAGAAACAGTTTTGCTAAATAAATACATATGAAAACCTATTAGTTAAAAAAAACATAAATGACTATTAAACACTTACAGTTTTGTATTTGTCATTTAAAAAGCCACAGACATCTGAATCTTGGAAAATTTGTGTTACTGCTCATAAGGTGAACCTTATCCTTATGTTTTGGCATTCCCCATAAAGAAATGAAAAAATTCATATACTGTATGTGAACCATATGAACCAAATGTATGGTTCAGTAAAAGTATTGGGAAACAACATACTGTAGAAGCATACAATAAGACTAAACTCCCTAATCTATGCATCCAAAGTGCTTTGGCAAACCACTGAAAGTGCGTTTTTGTGCGTTTTTCAAATAATGCAAAGAAAGATCAAGGGCTGACATCTGAGGGTTCAAATAGGCCTCACCACTCCAGGGAAAATTTTCTCAAGCCTTTCTACTGCTGCCAGAGCCTTGGGCTTCCCCCCATTAAGGCAGTCTTCAAACTCGTACAGAGGCTGCCGCACTGGATTGGAGTACGAGATCTTCGCATTGTCCAGAAACGTGATATGTCTCACTCCCCAGCCCTAAAGGAGGGGAACAGAACAATCTGAATCTGAAAATGCCCTGGTCAGGAGACAAAGCTGTTCACCTAACTTAGTTTAATTAACAAACCTATACTCTCAAGATGCATTAACACATGACTAAATTCAACAAATTGTTATACACTGAAGAAGCCTGACATTTTGTCAAACTGGTTGGTAGTTTATCTGGCCTTTATATGCAAAAAAGCTTTAAATAATAATGAGCTTAAGTTTTTCTCATTCAATTTTAAGCAGCATTTGCCATTAGCATTTATCTATTACCAATTAGATCCCAGCCCCTTACCATTAAAGTTCTTGCAACATTACAGCCCAAGGTCCCAGCTCCGAGCAGCAGACATTTGGTCGAAATGATTTTCTCCAAGTCCAGCGATGGGACCAGCCTCCAGCGCATCAGCTTCAGGTTCAGATCGACCGAGGACTCGGCCAGCCTTTCTCAACGAGAGGGGAGATGGGTTTTTTTTTCAGCAACGGCTTGAAATGGAAAACTCTGAACATGGTAACAGGTGGCAGGTGCAATATCGTGTCATGAAAATGTCAGGAACGCTTAGGCGATTCCACACAATACCCTTGAAAGAGCAACAATTTTTAAAAGATGAACTAAGCATTTTAAAATAATTCTACTATGCTTTACGTGTTTTAAAAAAGGTAGTGGGAGACAAAAGGATGGGCTATATAAGCTTTTATTTTAGTGTATAATAGCTGGTGCCATAAACGATAGTTAAACATACAGTACCTTTTAGGGTCCATGCATTCACTAAGATTCACCATTCTTGGGCCCATGGCTCCCTTCTGATTCTTCTCCCAACCCACACTTTTTGGGCATCCTTTAAAAAATACAGATCACCAATGTTCTAGCACTTTCTCAAAGTTATATACAATTATCGATTGAGCATAAATCAGGTTTTATGACATTATGTCTGTTCTGATCCATCACAAAATACCTGGAAAAAAATTCACATAAGCAGTTTTAAACAGTAATATCAACCTGTTTATATCAAACAGTTAATATCAAACAGTAGTTTTGTTTTTGATGCATCTATCATACTGGTCTGTAGTTTGAGCAACATCCAACTGAAGCACACAGGAATAATATTTGAGAAATAGTCTTTGTAGCCTGGGTAAGTAAATGGGTTGGTTTGGATAACTGGTTGACCACATCCCACTTCATATAATGAAAGTGTCTGGTTCAAAGACCTGGCACAACTCAAGAATACAGGAGGTGCACATTTAGCACAGCTCTTATTTATGGTTAATTTCCCTGAACCCTGCCTTATCACTGTGTTACATTATTATGCTTAAATAAAACTCAAATTACAATACTCTAATAGTCAATATTTTCAAACTAAGTAATGGCACAAAAGCTCTGGAACGAATGAACAAGACATTGTAGTCCCGTAATTTTGTGCAGAGTAAAGTACGGAACTTGTCTCAGAAAGCCTAACCTCTCAAAAACTGAGAACATCTGTATTCCAGCACAGCTGGAATATTAACTTGTCTGAACTAGCACTCAGCACATATTCTGGTATAAGCAGCAATAAATTCCCACAGTGAATACAAGAAACACAAAACCACATTGTTGCATTCCCATAATTAATTCGAGAAACATAAAACCTCATTTCTGTCTTCCCAGAATTCCTTCTGGGCACTTAAAATATAATTATTTTATGTATGACCACTTTTGAAGAAACTCAGAAAACTGTACTAGGAAGGAACACAAATTAGAAAAAGTTCAAACATTACATCATAACACACTCATTGGATAAGTTTAACTTTTATGCTCATACCAACATATTACAGTATATTTTTATGCCAGTTGGTGACGGAATTTCATTTTTGTTTACTGGCAAATCTGTGGTAAACCATCAGCATGACCTTAGTTCAGTGAGTGATATACAGTACCACCTATTTTCTACACATCTAGAAAAGAACAGAAAAGAATTGTGATACAGAATGAACCAGAAATTATTGTCAATTTCTATCGGCACTGTACAAATCACTAGGCTGGGAAAGCACAGACTGAACACAAATGAAACTATATGGAATAAAATAATGGATTACATGAATACATCAAAAATTTAAAGCAAAAAATACTGTATTCTGAACTGTTGTTCTATGGCCCAGTTAACAGCACAGCAGAAAATTAATACAAAACTTATTTTTTCTTTTTCCTTATGAGAAAATTAAATGTAATCAAAGCTACTGATAATAATGGTTATGTCTGTTTCTTTCATCCTTTCCCCCATAAATAAATTATTGAGGTTAATTAAAGCACTTCAGCCTTTAATTAAAAATAGAAAGATGGGATTGATGGCCCCTAATTACACAAAAAAGCTCAACAAACAAGCAACTTCACAGATCACAGAAACTTGCATGAACAGTAACTATTAGTAGCAGAAGTGCTTTCATCCTTTTCTCACAATTGTGAAAGACAAGATTTTCTGTTTTATTCCCGAACTGTATAGCTTGACAAAAGGGAGCTGATTAGGATGAAAAGCAGATTACCCGCGCTCGCTGAAACCCTTGGGAGTTCCACTTCGAAGATGATGCTGTGTTTAATCGACCTTGTGCCCAGCAGGGTTCTGTCTCTGAAGCATAGTACCTCCACTGAATCCAAAAGACCACCCCTGACGTCAGGAACAGAAAAAAGAAGCTGAATATAAAATAGCTGGACTTATTCAAACAAGTATTGTATGCCCGCAATCATGTAGAGTGCTGTTATTTAATAGGTTCTCCTGCCGATACTGAAATTTAAACGATTTTTGCCATGTTGCGATGTACATTGAAATATGTAAAATACAAACAAAATTGACCAAAATAAAAATTACCATCAGGGCAAGTTTGTTCATATTTAAGGTCATCTGTATGTTTTGAATGCGAGCTACATTACAGCTCTACATTCTACTGTACATCAAGCTCAGAAACAATAAGTCTCTTGCAACTTTGTACCATTTGCAGGCGATAAGGAAAAGAAGATTCCTCAGTGGCCATCCAGGATGCTGAGGCAGAGTGCAAGGATCATAGACACCAACTGTAACCTTAAGACAACAGAAAGAATATGCCAATTAAAGCGAAAGAAAACATAAGAATTAACTGTCATTGTATTAGACTGGAACATCTGTACATATGTCTGCTCCAGAAGATGAACACAATTCAGCAAAACAAGATGTGAAGTTCCTGCGGTTTAAAAAAAATTACTACAGAAGATGTTAAACACTGCCTTACACCTTTTCTTGCCTGTATTATAGAAGTAACATATGAACTGTAACACAATACTTGTGATGATACTAAGATCACACTTTATCCTATCTTACATCCTTGGAGATCTGCATATTATACTGGTTATTACACGACTGAGTAATATTGCACACCCATGCATTGTTCTAGTCTCCATACCTTCTTTTGCTCCTTGAAGAAGTCATCCCATTTTCCGAGCACAGATACTGAAACACAGTCCTCTGTATACTTCACAAGAAAATACGGAAGAGCCGTAGCCCCGTTCTCATGGCAAAGACTATCATAAGCCTCCTGCAATGCTTGAGTCTGTGACAGTATCATAGAAGAAATTCGGATTATTTTTAATCAATATATAAGGCGACATAATAAAGACATTGAAATGTGATGGCATAATAACTCATGTGCTGTAGTTCAAAAACAGTACTTGTGTCTCCCAAATGAAACTCTTCATTTAAAGTCAGTGCATAAGACTTTACATTAAGGTCAGCTGCATAAAGAAGGTTCCCAAAACCCCTTTTCAGGTGGAACACTTCTTCATTGCCATTCCAAGAGATGTGGTTTATAGACAATAGAATATACTCATGTTCTAGAGAGTGTGTTGTATATGTGATACTACTCTTTCAAATGGCCCAGTTTTATACATTTGCAAGACTTGCAAGTTTCGGACACTTGTAAGAAAAATACTTTTTGTATATGTTACTTATTCAATGCCAATCCAACAAACCTGCTTAACAGAGAACTTTTCTTCAAGAGTAACAGGCTGCTGAATTATTTGAATACCTTCTGAGAAGCACAAGACAGGGAAGCAGAACCAGTAATAGAAATGATACTTCTTTAGATCCTGGAAAAATAAATTATTGGATATGAGTAAAATGACACGTGAGAGGAAAATTATATTGTCAAAACATTCAGGAATATACTGTAAAAGGCTTTATAGGGAAAAACTGCATTTTATTTGCACCGCATATACAGTAAAACATCTGTGGAATATTTAATCCATCCTTTTTCTAATCACTTTATCCAATACAGGGTAGTGAAGGACCTGGAGCCGATCCCAGAAAGCAATGGAGGAAAATTAATAATAATAATAATTGCTTACATTTTTATAGCCTTTTTCTGGACACTCCACTCAAAGCGCTTTACAGGCAATAGGGACTCCCCTCCACCACCACCAATGTGCAGCATCCACCTGGATGATGCGACGGCAGCCATAGTGCGCCAGAACGCTCACCACACATCAGTGATCAGTGGGGAGGAGAGCAGAGTAATTAAGCCAATTTATAGAGGAGGATTGTTAGGAGGCCATGATTGATAAAGGCCGATGGGAAATTTGGCCAGGACGCCGGGGTACACCCCTACTCTTTTCGAGAAACACCCTGGGATCTTAAATGACCACAGAGAGTCAGGACCTCGGTTTTACGTCTCATCCGAAGGACGGCGCCTGTTTACAGTATAGTGTCCCCGTCACTACACTGGGGCATTAGGACCCACATGAGCCGCAGGGTTAGCGTCCCCTGCTGGCCCCACTAACGCCTCTTCCAGCATCAACCTTAGTTTTTCCCAGGAGGTCTCCCATCCAGGTACTGACCAGGCTCACACCTGATGGAGCTCCCTGAGGAAATGTACACAAGGTACACAAGGAGAGCATACAAACTCCACACAGAAAGAACCCCAAGAATTGAACCAAGGGCTCCAACAAAATGAAGCAGCAACACCAACCATTGTGCCTCCATAATGCCCGAACAGCATTGCTGAAATTTATTACAAAGCAATATTTGAGAAAATAAGTATTATGCAACACTAAGCTTCACTGCAGTTAATTGTTTAAACTTAAACTTGGTTAGTTCTTCTTGGAAAGCACAAAGACTTAATAATCATACCAAATGGTAATCTCAAGAACCTTATAGGTTTCTGTGGTCATACAAAACAATTAATTCTACATCAATAAGAAGATGAAACCAAAATGTTAGAGAATTTCTTATCATCGCTGTTATAAATACGTACCGCAAAAGTCAATAAAAGAAATTTGCTTAGAATTGAGGGATTTTCTAAAACCTCTCCAGACTGTATTGCATCCCATATCTGTAAACAAAATAAAGTTATGACAAAAAAAACCCAGAAACAACAAATATAACAAGTATAACTTATATGGTAAAGATGAAAAATGTTGTCTAATTTTACACTGTTTATATTACCTGTTTTTCTGTGAATGATACTACAGATAAGCCCATTCCCCTACAACATTATTTAATATAACATTCTAAATAAAATTACTTCACACAAAAAACGTACAATGCTATGTTTTATTAGTAAAACCGGCAAAAAGTACAAATATGGAAATATGGCATTTGCTCCATGCTGAATATCTTTAGTTAGTGACCACGTTAAGTAGAAATATGTAATACAATCATTATTCTACACACACAATTATTGTCCATCACATAATTGAAATTCTGCAAATAAAATGTGTGTGCGCTCAATAGATGGCACGTTTCCATATTAAAATCAGTTTATACTTTCCGTCATTTTAAGAACGTTACAAATGTCAAGATTAATCAAGATTGTTCATGAAAACTATTCAATCAGGTTTTAAGGACTGAAAACCCTTAATTGACTTTAATGCAGTCTTTTAATGGACCAAGTTAAAAATGGGACAAAGACAAATGAAACATACTCTGACTACTCTTATTCACCCATTTTCGCTCGGGAAAGACCATGGCTTTTCCTTGTTTGATTTAAAAATACTCAAAGGTCACAGTTTATGACCATTTGGAGTTTGCGTAAGACATGCCCATCAATAAAACATCTCAAGCCTTACAAAAACACTTTTCCAATCGAAGAAATACAACATCAAAATACAGAATCAAAACACTACAGTTCACTACGAAGTCTCTGTAATAACATAAAGCCCCCTTTTTTTTGTGGCCAGTCTGGCTTTACAGATATTTAACTTACCTGCTTGGCTTCTTTTTCCAGTAGCGTTTTCTTATCACAAGACTTAAAGGATTCCAGAGTGTTTGTGTTGTAGAGAGTACCAACTGCAGGGCAACAGCGGGTTGGAGTGGGGCCATCTCTAAATACATAAAGTAGCAGTTTTACTGAAGTAAATTAACTTCACTACTGGTGACAAATCTTTATAGGTGTTTAATTGGTCACACTGTCATCACATTCACTAACTGTCCTCAAATTTCAAGGCTTGGTTGTCAACTATATTTAAGTTAGATGGCACTCATGTACTGTAGCTACACGCTAGTTCAGCATGGCTTATTTGGTGTGTGCATGCCAGTGCTGCAACATTTTTGCAACATTTTATTCTGAAGCATAGAACAATTCAGGACGCAAACTTTGAAAAGGAATGGAATGACAGATTCACTTTTTTTTTTTTACCAGAATGTGGAATCAATTCTCACACTATATTTTGCTTCACGGGTAAAAGGTTCACTGTCCTGCTGTATGTAAGAGTAAAATCAATCAGTAAACGCATGGCTTGCAGTTTGTCAACAAAGAATTTCCCTTTCTTTTCATTTTCCCGATGATTTCAGCCGCCCTTCCTGCAATACAATTATTGGCATGCATGCATACAAGAATACACCCATAGCCAATTACATGAAATGTGCCTCCGCCGAACATCACTGGCCTTTCTGGGCAGAGATTTCATAAATGAAAAGAAAGGTCAAGGTGTTGCCAGAATGCGCCCGTTTTGCCCTGACACGAAAGCTTTATGTAATTCAAAATTACATCATAATTTCTGTTTCTTTTCATCAACAAAATAACAGGTCTCTCATTTATCAGCTGAAACCACGCCATTTTTAAAGATCACATCATGGAATCGAATCCAAATTAACTGCATGAGCTTTAAAAAGAAAATATGAATACGTTCTACAGGGAAAAGCAAAGTAAAAGTATCAGGTTAATCATGGCAATGGCAGCCACCCTGCACTGCAGACAGTTATATAATGCAATATGGTCAATGTTGAAGGAGCAAAAAAAAATAAGAGCTTCAGAAAAACGAATCTATTTCAATAAAACTTGGGTTTGTTATTCAGAACACAGTGTTCCTGAGCTTCTATTCTCTCTCCTATTTTTTGTAATTTAAGTACTCTCGACTAGACAGCAAAAAATGACCCTCAACAGTCTGAAACATCTTGCTTTTGCCACATTCATGTTATTAGTAATGAAGCAGAGTTCAACCTTTATCTGAAGTACAAACCACGTTCTAAATTTAGATACTCACACATCAAAGGCACTGAATTCCAAGGTTAATCGAGTAGGGAGCCCAACAGGATCACCTTGAAGGTGAACATGAACAAGACAAGAGATTACATAAACCACAGAGCTTTGCACAATGGAGCTGTGTTAACTTGCATCCAATACCCTCTTTTTATTGACCTGTGAACGAGACAAGTTTATATCATAACAATAAGTAGATAATTCATATTTATTGAATAGCAGAGACGTGGTGCCTCTAATGAAGATATAACCAAAGTTCAAAGCTCAAAGCAGAAGGGTTCAAAGGTGGGCAGTATATCTATGTCTTTGAATGACTGTAAATAAATGTTTATTTTAATAGGGAAATTCTGAGCTGAAGCTACATGAGTATGGACTTCTGAACACTTGGCTCCCCAATTCTGTAATGTGTACAGTAAATTTATAATAATAATTGCTTACACTTATATAGCGCTTTTCTGGATGCTTTACTCAAAGTGCTTTACAGGTAATGGGGACTCCCCTCCACCACCAATGTGCAGCCCCACCTGGATGATGTGACAGCAGCCATAGTGCACCAGTACACTGCCCACACATCAGCTCTCAGTAGGGAGAAGAACAGAATGATGAAGCCAATTCATAGATATCAGGCCATGATTGGTAAAGGTAGAGGAAATTTGGCCAGGATGCTGGGGTAACACCCCCACTCTTTTCAAGAAACACCCTGGGATTTTTTATTGGGATTTTTAATGCCCAGGGAGTCAGGACCTCGGTTTTACATCTCATCCGAAAGACAGACCGTTTTACAGTATAGTGTCCCCATCACTATACTGGGGTATTAGGGCCCACACAGACTGCTGGGTGAGCGCCCCCTGCTGGCCTCACTAAAACCTCTTCCAGCAACAACCTTAGTTTTTCCCCTCCAGGTACTGGCCAGGATCACACCTGCTGAGCTTCACTGGGCTGCCAGTCGTGAGTTGCAGGGTGCTGGCAATGTAAAGTAAATTGGATTCAGTTTGGTGGCAAAAAAGTCAATCCCCCTTGCAGGTTTATCTCATAAATGCCAAACTCTACGTCCAAGCACTTGAAATGGTGACCTGCTGGCATCAGGAAGCTGCAGCGCATCTTTTACGTTTCGAGGGCTTTTCAATCATTTGAACTGAACTCACAGGGAACACATCTGACCTTCTAAACTAAAATCCTTGCAGGATTTGAACAGTTTGCAATGCGCTTCCTCATACATTACCCCTTTCCTGACTCCACTCACCATTATAATAGTACCCTTTGATGCTTTTTGGACTTTCATCCAGCCGGTAGTCATTGAGTTTCTTCTGCGTGAGCTCGTGCCAGAAGCCAGCTTCCAGGGCGCTGCTGAAGGGAGCAAACTGCAGCTTGGGTGGCTCAACCTGAGCTGTTCCGCCTCTCTCTGTGGGCAGGGCAGCCATTCCGCTCTACAAATTCGGTTTGCTTCTGGAACAGAATGTACAACACAAAACGCACAGCTCATCTGTTTGTACGCTGTACCCTTAACACAAAATACCATCCCAAAACATTTTAAAACAGATCAAGCGCAAACCATGTTCCAGTTGCAACCAAGATTTATTTTTTTTTAGTTTAGCTGCAAGTCCTACCTCCATCTGATCTATATTTATGCTTGGTGAGAACAAACTCATTTTCCTTTTGGTCTCCAACCCACAAAGAACGTTTTTTGCAAAGACCTTTTCTTAGGAAGAAAATCCTCCAAATCACACACTAACTACAGGGGCTAGGAGAGATTACAACCAGTAATAAATTGCAATGGACTGATGACATTTCCACAGTCTTACTTAAAAAAATGAGGAATGTTCGTCATAGACCCTTAACTAGGATATTTCAGTTCCCACTTAAGATGGGCTCTGTACCAACAGATTGAAGGAATGGCAATTTTAACATCAGTTCATAAAAGAGGGGCAACACTGAACCATTAAACTATAAACCAGTCTGGAAATATCACAGCTAAAGCAGAAGAATACTTCAGAAATATTGTCTGTCTCTTAAAATCCCATTATGGATTTAGAAAAGGAATGTCTTGCTTAACATATTACAATTCTTTAAACAGCAAGGATAGTTAATACCAATAGGTGCTCTAACATCACCTGTTCAAATTTCCAAAAAGCTTAACCCTCAGATTAAAAGCCATAGGAATTTTAAAGCAATATATGCATGTGAATGGAGAACTGCTTCACTGAACATGTAACAGCAAGTCAATTTAAGAATAATATCTACCTGGGCCAAAGTAAACAGTTATGTAATGCATAGATCCATTTAGGCCAATTGCTCTTCCGGATCCCTATCAATGATTTGGAAACTAAAACGAAACTTACTTAAGATGGAGAATAGGAAGCTCTTCTTTATACATAGAGTTTTGAGTGTCTGAACAGGCCTCCCAGTCTGCTGCTGATGTTGATATCCAAACTTGGCTCCTTCAAAATGCAGCTGAATAAAATTTTGTCTTAGATACTAAAATACCAAATGAACAAGATGAGACGAATTGCCTCCTCAAGCTTTCTGCAGGCTTTCTTATGTTCTTAAAAGGAGGAGAAAGAAAAAAAAATGTCCTTAGTTACATTACCTCCACCTCTGCTGAGTTTGGAAATAAGCATTAATGGAAACAAGGGACACTCAGTCTTCAATAGCACATTTTGAATATAAATCAAAGGGGAATGACTCATCAGTCTTCATTGCATTTTTATTGTAAATTACCTTTTTTAACTCAAAGGAGTATTCTTTTTTAGTAACATAAACAGCATTAATGAATTACTTCAATCAGGATGAATTCAAATTCATGGGTTGATTAAGACAGCTTATTCCATCACCTTGTTAGAGTCGTGCACAATATCAATTGATTCAGTAACTTGAACCGGATGCAAATAAGAAAATGCAAACCTATTACAGTCCACATCGAATACGCTTGGTGTTTACTGCATATGTTTGAAGTTTACATAGAACGTAATAATTTATTTTGCAAAAAAAAAGTGCAAGAAATGATAAAAGTATCAATTTGTAGATTAAGATTAAAGAATTCATTTCACGTTGAAAAGTTTCTTCTTTACTGTCAAAAGGAGTAAAAAGCTGATATTTGAAAAAATATATTAAACATAAACAAAGGCAGACATTTTAGTGCTTCTAATATTAGGATATGCAACTGTTGATTTTTAATTTACTCATGCAAAAACTGATATAAATCAAACAATTCAATTCTTAGTTTTCCATTGTGTCCAGATTTAAAAAAAGTTATATTTTTTGAAGCCATACATCTCCAAACTTTTTTTTTTTACACAGACATCAACAGCCCTATTTTCTCTTTTGAACATGAAGAACAGGGCTCAGTAAAGTAAAGTAGCACTGGAACACCAACCTCCCCCCAAAAGACACATACTGTAGCTCGTACAATAATTCTTCTTCTTTATTTAAACTCAGAGGTTCAAAGTGTGAAACAGATTTTAATCCCCTAATAAGCTCTGCTGTGGATGAACGTACTTTCATTCAACAGGCTTCCATAAGACAGACAACACAATTTGTGTAATTAAATACTGGCGCCACCAAGTCTCTTAAGCATTTACATGACCCCATCTGGCATTCTTATACACATTTTAAATTAAACAAAATGCTGAATTCTGGATATTTTAACAAAATACCCCAACCACAAAATTAAAGATCTTGTAGCTCAACAATCCCTTCTTGTAGCACAAACAATTTGACATTTTGAAGTCAAACAAGCATTCACAATACTTGATAATCCTGAATCTGTCCATGTTAAAACTCTGTAGTAAATTATTCAGTCTTTACTTTTCTCTATTATGAACATAAATAGAAATTAGGAACAGTTTAATGCCATTTTAATGATATACAGGATGACAAATTATGATTAAGCACCCAAGTAAAAAATGCATTTACGGTTCATCATGACTGAGAAACTGATAAATTGCACTAGACAGCAAGACTTGCTTTTCCTTCCTACTTCATCTTCTATCTGACATTTAACATGATGCATTAAAGAAGAGCTTTTCAGCATATTTGATACGGATTAAAAGAACCCAAGGCTCAATGCAATCACTGAGCAATACACATCTGGAACTTTAAATACTTCACAAATTATACTGACCTTGTCCTTAAAATATGCATGTAATGCTAATGGTTAAGCCAGTGATCACTGTCCAAATACCACTTCTGCCTGGTAAAATCAGACAAAAATAGACCCTTTCTGTTAAATTAGCAAAGTGAGCCTATATGCATGCCAATGGCTTGTACTTCAGAGGTGCTTTACATGATTTCCAGTTGAAAATATTCCAGATCTTGAAAGTTTGATTGTATCTATTCAGTGAAATTCTCTGCCTAATACCAATCACTAATAAAAGAATAAATCAAGACTCCAAAATACTTTAAGGACCATTGTTCTACCAGCAGCTAAACCATCTGCAGAGGAAGAGAAAATATTTAAAACCCATAACATATCATCTTCGGACTCCTCGCTGAATATCTAGGTGCTATGTTTGTATGAGTCTTTTATTTATTTTAGCAAAATAGTTACTAATACCAATGGTACAAGCAAAAATAATATTTATATCTTAATACAATGTAGTTTAAACTCCATTAAAAAAATGATACATATCATTTTATTAGATATTAAGATGTTAACATTATTGGTAGGTAAAAAGTGAATACACAAGCAAGACTTGAAGTATCACAGATAAGAGGCTCTGACCAATACAAAATATAAACTGACCATCAAAATAAACTTGTCTCTTTCTATTCACATATGTTTACAGCAAAATGAGGTATGGATTTTGATTAAATGTTTTTGGTGTCATCCTGATTAATTGTTCATTTATTACTAATCGTGATACTCTTGAGTGACTGTTACATAAGCAATGAATCACCTCATGAGTGAAAGAGCTGACTGGGCACAGGTACAATTCCCAACCTTGAAAGACGTTACAGTCAAACACAGCCTGTCAATGACAGCCTGTCAATGACAGGCCATGATCTAGGAGACCACAAACCAGGACACTAAAACCGATGGCGATGTCTCTAAATGTGATTGGTAAGGACGGTCGTGTCTAGGTGATACAGAATTCCACTTGTAGTGATTAATAACAGCCTGACTGCACATGTCTACATTGGTCAAGTCCTGGGACCTCACTTGCTGCTCGACCTGGTTACAGCAGGACAACTTGCACCCTCATGCTGCTCATATAATAATGGCATTCGTGTGATACTTAAGACATGGATGCCCTTCTTGCCAGAGTTAAGCCGCCATGAACATTTTCTGGATGAACTAGGACAGTATACACCATCTACTGTATGATGACAGATGTTAATCAGCACAAATGTTTTACCTATGTCATTCAATAAAATGTGATAGCTGATAGCTTTTTTGCAGGTTGTACATATTTCTTTTGATGTTCAGTGCAATTTAAACAGTCACAAGATTATGTTCCTCCAGTAAGTACATCTAAAAAATTATATAATTTAAGTATACACATTTATAACATAGCCTACAGATACAGACACAAATACTGAAACCTTTCTTTTCTAACAATTTTATTCCACTACTGAGTTGCTTATTGATTGTATTATCAATACAGGCTTTCCAAGGTTCATCAAATACTAATAATGTTCATACCTGAAGAAGAGGCAACTATATCAATAGATTTGCAAATGTTAGTATTGGATCCACTTAAACACTCCATTAAACTTGGTTAATTCACATGGACTTTTTATTGTTACACACCCAGGTAAAACAGTGTGCTCAAAAACTCAAAAAAATCCACAGCACTGGAAATGAACAGCCCACAAGTGACCATCATCTAGTAACTTGTTGGCTATTTTACATTAATCAATCTTAATTACAGATTAATTTTAGTAGTCACGTTAATTTCAGTTTTAACTTGAAGCTACAGTATACGTTCCACTCGGAGCCGCAGGATTCTGAAACAGTAACATATTGTTGCTCTATAACACAATGAAGAGCTTGAATTTCCACGTTACCTTTCCTGTTTTACTTTCTGATAAAGACGCATGCTGGCATTGTTTTCTTGGTAATTATTTTTCATCAGAATCCATCCTTAACATACTACACACTTACCAAATGAGGCGGGGAAGAATAAGGTTAAGTGAGGTAACGACCTAGGTTTTAATGAAAAATGAATATCCAACAGCTTTGAGCTACGTAGCTGTAACGTGACACTTATATAGTTCACCTTATCATTTAGATTCATATCATAAACAGAAGATTTAACCGAAAGAAAACGTAGAATATTTAGCAGAATTTACAGAAAGCAGTCCAACACTATGTGCTTTTCATTATGAAAAGGAGTAACTTCTACTTGGACTCGAAAATAAATCATCACATATTTTATTAATCATGTTTATTAGATAGCCAAGTGTTCTGAAGAGAAGGCATATCATTCCGACTACAGGGAAGCTGGATGAAAAAACTTTACTAAGTATAATTTTGTTATGTACCCAGACCAAAGAACAAATGCTCCAACCTGCATACTTACCAAAGCTACTTCCGCCTTCGACACTTGTGACCGGACGCTCTTAGAGTGACGTCAGACGTACGCAAAGAATGCACGTAATGTATTAGTTACGCCAGTGTTGTGGGAGTGATACGAATTTCCAACAAATTACAGCGTCCAAATGTATAATCCTTTCTGATTTATTATAGTACAGGCGTCTGCAGAACTAGGAATGTGAAATTATTAACAAACTTCACATATTTACTACAAAAAGCTTTTCCAAGACCTAAATAATAACAATCCAGTAGATATCGTCTACATTTAATTGCATTACAAAATGAAAGCCAAAATGTTAGCAATAACTTACGTAAATCTTTAAATCCAAAAAATCAAGAAACTAAATTGAATCTAGCTAACAAGGTAGACAGGGTAAATACACGAAGCCTGGCCATTATAGCTATCTGTTTGTCTCGCCACTTACATAGATTAGTGTCGCATGCAAAATAATATTTTCATCCACAGAAGTCGACCGTGGAAACCACTTACTGCACTAAGGCATTGCATTTAAATACATTTTACGGTGCGTTAACTATTGTATAAAAAACAAAGAACCAAAACAGAAACAAAAAAGCGCAGACAGCCAAGCACGAAAAAACAGAGAAAAACTGATATGCACCATTCCTTTTCATTCTGATAAGAAGGAACTCTCCCTGTTGTAGCTAAAATAGTAATGTTACCTCCCCACGAAGCAACGCAGCGACCTATAAGGTGAGTTGCCTCACATGGAACTAGAATCGTTTTTCTTGGTTTAATACAAAATGGATCCCAACATGATATCGATAAATAAAGCGTGGTGCCGCATGAAAGATTTAAACCTGTTTCATACTGCAGCAATCGACGAGCAAACGATATTTTGTGATTGGTTTTCCCCCAAAAAATATCCTAAACAGATTTCAAAATTCCCATGATCAGTGCATGGAGTGATGTGGTTTTTCTAGTCTGGCTATACTGAGAACGAGTTGAACTGGAGACTCAAACTGCATTTTTGGTGCCTGTTCATCAGACGCAGCAGTCCTGAGCGTCCATGCTAGGAACTACAGTAATTGCTCAGCAGCGCCATCGAAAACGAATCGGCCTTGATCTATTCTTTTCTCTGTGACAAGTCTAAGCCTGTTAAAAACCAATTTATTGGTATTACGTTAATCAATTTAACATATGCCCTAGTGGAAATTGTAGTAGAAAAGGTTCATCTGGTATCTACCAGTGACCAAGATCTTCTAGTTCAGAAAACGTTCAAAAGCCCATTGAGATCTGTTTATTACTGCATCAATCTTAAACAGTTTATACTGTATTCTACTGGCAATAATTCAATAATAATTAGTGGGTACAGTGTTGTTGTTGTACTATGGATATGAGAGTTACCTATTGTTAAGCAACATGTCTAATGTCTTTCAAATATTCATGAAACCATGTTAGGCAATTTGTCAGTTACCTGAGTAATTTCTCAGATTTAGTCATTAAACATATTAAACTTAATTATTTATGTACAAGCAGTTCAAATATAAGCTGGCTGTGATGGGCACCACAACGAAACTATGAGAATGAAAATATTATCTCCTGATGGAATCCCCCCCTCACATCTGCCACCACTGAATACAGTAGTTTAGTTGTGACATTGTCTTGTTTTTTGCTTGTTGAAAAAAGAAATATATATATAGCATTTTAAGTTAAATCTACAGAATCACACAAAACCACACAATTTGTCTTTTTAAATACATGCAGAACAAACATATTTTAGTATACTGCATGATCACATTTATCATAGATTTAATAACTTACTGTACAATGTATTTAAACATGACTATTCCCATATGAATAGAGTTAACTAACCTGTTGATAGAGTTAATGTTGGGCACAAAAAACACGTCTGAAGAAAGGAACTGTCCATCTCCTCATTATCCTGGATGAGAATAATGGCATGATCTTGAGTATTAAAAGCTGCTAAAACTTAGATAGAAGCTCTGTACATAAAGTACTGTGTTGTAGGTCCATAAGCATTTCAATACATCTGTTTGCATACTGCTTTTCACTGTGGACCATGAGCTCGGTTAAGTGCAGTAGGGCCACAGGACTGATTCACAAGGTGACACCTTGTTAGCAAACTGAATTCACACTGCACATTTTTTTTGTTTAAAAATAATCAGTATTTAATTAAGTAAAAAATAATTTATAGTTTTCATGCACCATGTCTGAAAATAAATGTTTAATTAGGAACAGATGAGAAATAGGTTTGAAGCCTCTGAAACAAGCCTGCATTTTTGCTTTAGAAAGCATGTTTACAATTGTTACAAAATATACATTTGTTATAACTAGAATTTAAAGAAGACAATTGTACCTACCATATACTGTATCATAGTTCTTCATATTGTACCTTGTCAAATCTTGTACACCATGGTATCACCAATTGTATTCATGATATACCATACTACTGAGCATACATCTTACTGGTACTACATGGTATTGATATAAGTGCCACTGTACAATCCACAGCCATGCTTGAAAACATACTTTTATGAGACCACAAAATATTTCCCCCTCTGAATGTATAACCTCTGGACTCTTGAGAAACCCAGCTCTTAAGAGATACAAGATGTGTAGTGGATGATGACAACAAAAAAAGAAAGCTACTGTATAAGAGTCTGCTACTTATTTTGTCCGTTTTCATTTTTTGTCAATGTTTAATTTAAGCTTTTGTTTATCCAAGGTGTTTGGAATGTTATTTAGCTGTGACTTGGTGCTCAATATTGTGTCGTGTCCTTAAGTTTTTCTCAGAATTGCACACTTTCATATTGCAGTCAGTCTTCAGGAGCAATGGTCAGTGGACCCGAAGGTTTGTAGAATAAGCTACAAATTCTAAAAAAACACAAACATCTTCCATTGAGAAAGGAGCATTTGGTACTGAGTCAATTTGGTACTGGTTCCATAGGCGTTCTTGAACTGAATGAGCCTATTGTCTCTACAAAGAGAGATTAAGACTTTGCTCTTTTACTGTATGTCCAGACAGTTCTTAAGTTTGACATAGTTCAGTGAGTTTTGTTGATTTGACTCTATTGGGCATTACAAATGACTGCTGAATCATCTTAAACATGGGCAGTGTGACTGAAGCTTACAGTATTGTTTACTGTTTTTATGTCTTTGAACTTTGGAGGTTTTGATGTATTTGGACATTACAAATACTTAAAACTGATTTGCTTGGTAGTTAGTCCTGTTGAGAAAAAAACACACTAATCTTGATACTATATCTAAATATGTTATTAAAACAATCTTGCAGATCCCAAATACTGTAGATTTTGTAAGTTGTAGGGAAAGATAAGCCCTTTCTTTATCAATATTTCGGTTACATCTCTGTATAAGGTGTTTTGCCATTTCCTTTTCACTGTAACAGTAAAGCCAAAATCATGTATTTTCTTGTAATAGTGCCCTACATTCCTTGATAGAAATATAGTATTTCTCTAAGATAACCTTTCATATGCGTTGAAAAACAAATACAAAATTGATGTTGTAATAGTTTATTACAGTACTAGTAACCATTACTGATATTGTAACATGATATATGACTGTGGTATCCATCATTTTCTTATTACTTCATCCAATTTAGGTTTGCAATGGAGCTGGTACCTGCAAATAACGGATTCAAGATGGGGTATACCTCAGATCGGTCGCCAGTCCATTGTAGTAAATGTGCAGTATTTACAAATTTGTTTGACTTTTCCTGCTTTTGGCCTGCGAATTATTAAGTTCTGTTCTGAAGGATTAATTTTGTCAATTATTTAAAACAAATTTAAATCTGTCACTTCTTTAACAAAACATGAAACAACAAGGCATGAATTAAAATAACACGTTACTGAAACATTTTACATTTCTGAATAAAGTGCGCCGTCAATGGATGTGGAAAATGTATCAAAATACTATGACAAAGAAAAACAATGTTGTTTAGTTAAATAATAGATTACTTTGTAAATACAGCCAGCACAGTGTAATACACAATTTACTCGACACATAAATAAAGGCATTAATTTGATCCAGCAAACTTTAACAAATATTTTTATAAAATGAACAATAAATAGCATGAGTCATAAATTTAAGATGTTATTTTTAGATACAAACACTAGTAGATTCTACATAAGATCTTTGAATAAAACACAAAGGTTGCATGTTGTTTCAAA
The DNA here is from genome assembly GCF_059453375.1 of Lepisosteus platostomus. Taxonomy (NCBI): domain Eukaryota; kingdom Metazoa; phylum Chordata; class Actinopteri; order Semionotiformes; family Lepisosteidae; genus Lepisosteus; species Lepisosteus platostomus. The sequence continues at coordinate 63,410,220 of NC_142616.1, read as the reverse complement.
TTCACAGTTCCATTTTCAACCAAACATGAAGTTAATATGAAACACATAAACCACTTTTTAAAGCATTTGTCTGTTCTGTAATGAATATAAGATAGTTATTGGAAAATACAAAAGATTTGCTTCATATACAGTATATCCAATGTCCAGTGTTGCCTACAAGGAGAAGGAAAAAAAAATATTTACATACTGTGAATACTGAAACAAACAAATGAATCACTAGTCCTTCTTTATATAGTTCTTTGGTTTGAGAGAAATTAGGATTCCAGTAAATTTCCAATCAAATACCCTTTAATTGGTACAGTATGTTTTAATTTTTAAATGGCAGGGCAGCTTGTTCATTCATATTTCTAAAAATAAAATATTTCTTAAAGATAATGAATACAAGGATTTATTGATTAGTGATTAAATGACTATCACCTTTAACATCGAATTACAAAATAAATTATTTCAAAATGACGCACATAACACTAGGAGCGATACTATACAATTCTTTCTGTGTGGAAATGTAAAAGGCCACTATGTTTCATGCTGTCAACATCAATAGCAGAAACTGTGGTACCTGTTTTCGACATAAAAGGTCTGTGATCTAAGATTTGCTTTCAAAACATGGATGAATACTTTTCACATAAACACTAACTTGAATAGCAAGAAGGCCTCTTTCAGACTGGAATAGAAGCTCATTGAAATGCTAATAAGTAAAAATGTTTTCCAGAGGTTATTTTAGGGTGATGACTAAGTTGATAGTACTAATCTAAGGCAATGAAATTCTTTATGCTCTTTTAATCTTTTGTGAACACATGGGGAAGATGTCATTGTACTGCACAACAAGAACAAGACCCACCACCGTAGGTCTCACACACATTGTTGAAGGAACTTTCTTTTGGAGAAAGACTTTAATTAGCATGATTATTTTTACACAGAAACATCTGAATTGCGTAAAATAGGTTCCTCATTTCAGAATAGTAAAATTGAAAAAAATATGTATTGCTATTAGTCCTGAAATAGTTTCCTTTTACATTTAGAATGCTGAAACAGTCCTGATTCCTTTGTCATTTAAGACGTTTTGGAAATGATCTGAGAATTACAGAGGGTAATTTCAAGAGAAATTGAAAGGACTTGTAGGGAGGTTTGGGTTGATTTGATATGAACTATCGTAATATCAAACATGATAATGCACATCCAGTGGTACGTGGAAAAAATCCTTTAAACTATTAGGAATTAATATGGAGTATATTTTTAAAGATTTTTTTGAAATTTTCATTGCAGAGGGGATAAATGAAAGGATTTAATGTGGAGTTGATATATCCTAGCCAGATGGTGAACATATGCAGATCATGATGAACACACGTTTTACAAAAGGCCATTACCATAAATGTTACAAAGTAAGGGATCCAACACACCATAAAACCTGCGATGATAAAGCCCAACTGTTTTGCAGCTTTTCGTTCCTTACTGATGCGAAGGCTCTGAACATACTGTTTGGACTGGGAGCAGAACTTTTGCCAAGACTGCTTCAGGTTATTCACGCTGGCAGTATCTACCTTGGGGCTACTGCTGTGAGACCACGATGGAGGCTCAGGATGTGAGAACTCATCTTTACACAGGACTGTGGCAAACCTCTGAACATCAGAAATGTCTGTTATCTCGCAGACGCCAGCGACAGAGTTGGGCACAATTAAATTGCAGTCACTGACTGACACAAACATTGCATTGACATCTTCATTCTCTGATTGCAGAATGCCCAGAGGCAAGCAGGCCACCTTCAAAGGTGTCTCAGGACCCATGGCCAGATGCTGTTCGTTTGTGTCCCCCTGTGTACCAAGAGAAGCAAGCGGGTGCTTTTCTTTATCTGTCAGGAACATGTCTTCTTGCGGCTGCTTTTGATGTTTGGGGATAGTGAATAAAGCAGCCTGGTAGCAGCAGTTAGTTGTGTTTTTCTCAACCCAGGTCTCTATACCCTCATTTATGTCTTTTGGGTAGTATTGCTGTCCGAGGCTGTACTGATCAATCAAACCCTCAAAGTGGGAAGATTCCTGAGGAGCACTCTCTTCCTGTCTGACTACATCAGTCTTACGCCTCTTCCCAGATATTTTACAATTGTTAGCGAAACAATTCCTGTTGTAAGAAGAGGGCTTCGACTCCTTGATGATCTCCCTTTGCCGATAATGCTTTCTCACTGCCATATATATCTGTGCGTAAAACCACAGCATCAGCACGGAGGGAACGTAGAAGTTCAAAACTGCAGTAAGGACTTTGAACCAGGTAACAAATCGAAAATCCGTGTCGCATTTGTTTTCCGTTTCGGGCCGTGGATCGACGTCGGAAAAGGTCCGCCATCCCAATATGGGTATGACCCATGTCATTGACAAAAGCCAGGCCCCTGATATCATTACACTGGCCCTGGCCCGGGTCCGATATTTGAGATATCTAAGTGGCTGCCTCACAGAGCGATACCGATCCACACACAAAATAAAGAGGCTGAAGATGGAAGCTGTACTGGCTACATAATCCATGACTAACCAAAACTGGCAAACCATGTTGCCTAGTCTCCACTCTTTCTCCAGCAAATACACAATGCTGAGGGGCATCACAGTAGCACCCACAATAAGATCTGCTACAGACAAGCTAACAATATAGAGGTTCCCAACTGTGTGCAGCGTTCTCTCCTTCTTGACAGCGTAAAGGACTAAGATGTTCATTATCACAGTCAACAACGACACAGTTCCGAGAACCAGTCCAAGCAAGGCATCATTTATGTGGTTGTGGAAAGTGACACTTGAGTTGTTCAGTCTTCTTTCTTCAGCATCTGACTGTTTTTTCCAAGTGCCATTGAAGGAATTGTCTATGAGGGAAAGAACAGATGTAGTCTCCATTACTGAAGTCCTGGGTCTGTCCACATGGTGTAAAAAATGCAGAAGACCATAGACCATATTATGTTTTTGTCCTGGATCTGTCTCTGCTAACACCTACAAAATGAAAACAGAAAAAAATGACAGCATTTGAAAAACTGGAAATACTGTTTGATATCAACATATAGAATTAATGTTTTAATATCAGTATGAAATGCATGGCTCTAATGCTATTTGTATAGGCCTTGCATATTTTCTAATAAAATGCCTTGTTTTCTACTGACAAAGCATCAAATGTCTTTAAAAATCTAAAATCTAAAATCCATTAAGATAAGTATATCATTTTATATCTAACTACAGATCATTCAATTTTAATGTTAAACATACTCTTAACGATAAACAAATGATTTGTAATTATTACAGAAAACTATACAAAAATAATTCAATAGGCATAAAAAATGAAAACTAAGACAGTCCAAAGAGTGTTTTGGGAAACAAAAAAATACCAAAGACTATTATAAATTATAAGTATTCAATTGTTAGTTTCCCTAAGGGGCAGAGCTTAATGCTTGTCCTAGTCAAAAGCATTAAACAGGACATAATGCAATTAAACTTCTTTTATGTCAATATCTAGTGCTGCGTTAAAGAGGCAGGAGGGTCTTCATTTATTTCCATATTTTTCTTCAGTAAAAAGAAGCTGGATAAAATACATTTCAAAGAAAAGATTTAAAAAAAAAGATTCAACAGAAAAATGAGAAGCTGTCTGAGTTCAAAGACACAAAGCTTCAAAAAAGGAAAAAAAAAACAACCACTTCATAGATGCCTACTGTTTATGCAAGTAAAGAGCTTTGAAAAATGATCAGTTTATTTTATGTGGTCAAATTTTGGAAGAAGAGGGGCTGCAATAAAGCTGCTGTAACTCCACACAAAGGACAAACAAGATGAGGAGTATCTCGTTTCAGCCACATGCTATCACATCCTTAATGTTTGTCAGATCTGTCTGGACTGATTTCATACGGTACTGTATGTGGACGATTCGTGATTGAGGTTCACAGTGTAAGTGTTATAATGAGAACTGTAACTACCTTAGGATAAATTCTATTCCTTATGTTCACAATAAGACAGAGAAAATGCCATATTTATTTGATATCATACTTGCTAAGCAATTAAAGTTCCACCCTTGATATTTTAGAACCCCAAAACAGTAGCTGTTGCTATAGTTGGAACTATTGCTTCCTCCACTAATGAGGTTTAAGTCTTATGCCACCGAAAAAAGGTGCTGAAAAAAGAATTCTAGCTGACAGACTCTTCAACCATTTGAAAACAACTAAAAGCACAAAAGGAATTCAACCCATAATTTGTTTAAGAAAACAGGACACATATTTCTGTTATTTTCTTATGTATCTGTTGTATGATTTGTGGATCTTGCTCATTTAGTTGCTAGAGAATGATCTGAGGAACTCATAACAGCTACTTTTTGAAAGAAACCAGGGTGTTAACTTTGACAATGTGGCTGGGCAGCTTGTATCTGATTTCCACAACCCTTTTGTGTGAAAATGTGCCTCCTGTTCTCATGCTCTTCATGCACTTGTGTTCTCTGGTTCATGTCGTCTTATTAATCTGCTCATTTTACGAACTGTATATTAAAGGACTGATATTGGAAGCACTAGCTCCATGATATAATTAATTAACTACTAAATGCACTGACTGTGATCTAAAAACCTACAGATCTTGAAGTTAAACTTAAATTAATTCAAAACAAAATCACCAAGGCAGGTAATTCCTTAGCAGACAGAAAAGTAAAAATTTACAATAATGACAAAAACAGAATGTGATTTGATTCTGTGAGTCTTGTTTTGAGCCCTGCAGAATAAAAGACTGATTTCTAATTTCATGTTATGTATTTATTGTAACCTAAACAAACGATGGTCAACATACTGTACAGTAGTATAGCACTAACACAAAATAGGAAAGGAGTGTATCTTTCTCCAAACATTTTGGGCATGAAGCACCAAATAACCATTCTTAACAACTTTTAGCAAAAGAAAGAAAAAGCATTCTATCCCCAAACCCATCTGTTCTGTTAATTACACTTCTGTAAAATCAAAATAAATATTCATTAGTGAAATGTTTCACTTATGAATAATTTCAGAGAATTGTAAATACAATCAGAAGCCTTCAATGACGCATTAAAACTATGAAAACGTCATCTGTAGCCATAGTTTAAATCGGAAGAACAAATACAAATTCAAAACTTGGAACGTGACCAAATGAGAAAAAAACAAAAAATTAACCATTAATGTATTTAATTTTTACAACTCAGCCATGAAAATAAATGTGATTTATCATTAACCTTTCAACAGTTTTTCCCCAACAGACATTTACACATGTACCTTTCGGTATCGGCTAATAAATTACAATATAAAATCCAGATGGAGATGATTTATTTACTCCAGTATAAGGTTTTTAAGTGCAGTATTTTGTTATCAGTGCCTCCTGACTCAGACATTGTTTTCCTTTTTGACTGCCAAGTCTCCACTCTTTTAGAAACTCATTAATTATATTAATTGAATGAACACTGCTAGAAAGAAACTTCAGAGTGAAAAAGAAGTGTGATATTATATATACTGCAAAGGAACAAGTAAAGGTTAATTCCACACAGAACAACGGAAAAAAGAAACACAACATTTCATCACCCCTGAAGAAGATTCAACAACCACAAAATTGTGCTGCGTCTATTTTTCAGTGTGGAATTAATTTTTACTTTTTCCTTTGTAGCCATCGCATGCTGACGTAGCTCCCCACTCGAACATTTATATCCTGTACTGTACAGTATGACTGTACATCTACACACACACACCCATTATTTGCACCTTTTAATCAAATAAAATGAAGCTTATTTAGGTGTCTTTTCATGTCGATATGAGTAAGTGAATTAGCCCTGGACAGCAGAGAACACATGAGGGTGCGTGTGAACAGCAGCCATGAAATGACATGTCTCTGTTGCTAAGGAACCTTGCTCTGCACAGACGCATGGCATTTTGAAATGGTACCATGCATGATTTTCATGGTGCTCAACTCTTTAGAAGCTACGATAATGGGAAAAGTGAATTGAAAGAAAGTAAGAAAAAACCCAGGGTGTATAGAAAATATCAAGAACACCACATGAAAAATTAACCACTTGTAAACAAATTTGTAAACATTATGCTTTGTCTAATGGTAAAAACAAAAACCATTAAATTTTGGAACCACACAAACTGATGAAGATACATATTCTTATACAGTATCCTGTTAGCAGAATAAGTGTAGGAATGAATACTGAAAGCTCTATTTCATGAAGACTTAGAGCCAAATTTGAAGTTTCAATAGCTTATACAGCTGTTTAGTAGAAAATGTGTAAAATGTATAACTACAGACATTACTTTAGTCTATAAAGAAATTAGAAATGCAAATAAGATGAGTAAAACCATTATGATTTCAACATCTTTGGCACAGCTTAGGAAAAGCCACTATGGGGTCCTGCAAATGAGACTGAATCCCAAGACTTAACCTGATATATTCAGGATGCCAAGAGGGGATGTCCTTATCGATCCGGGCAGTGTTGAGAGTGGTAGGTAGACAACTACTGGGGACCAGTGATCACAGCATGCTATCAACAGAACTTTATTTCATATTTCCAGACGTAACATCTAAAGTTGTGACACAATGTCTGGGAAAACAACTAGAGTAATGAATTTCTGGTCAATCCCCATAGATACAGGTAAGATAATGGATGAGAAAACACCACAAATTGGATGGCTAGATTGCAAGGACACAATGGCAGCTGTGCAAAGCAAAAAAATCTCACCAGTAAGAAGATCTAAAAGGCTGAGGCCAAAGGGGCTTGCCAAATAAATTATTAAAAAAAACATTAGAGGAAAACAATTTACAGGGCACTGAGGATGCACCAAGATCAAAAGAAATAACGAGAATACTGAAGTTGACAGAAAAAATAAAAAATGAAATCAGACATGGCAAGGGAAAGAGAGAGGACACCACTAGTGTAACTAAGCTAGAGCAAAACAGCTTTTCTGTTAGTGCAGCAGTAAACGAACATTGAAGGTAGAAGTCAAGACAAAAGAACATGATGTGTAGAAAACAAAAAGGCATCTGCAAATTTACTTACTGCTTACTTTGCTCATAACCGAACTAAATTTAACCGAGATTAATACTGACTCCCCCGCACAGATCCGACTGACTTCATTACTGAAATTGATGTTTTACAGGGAAATGTGAGGTTTTACTAAAGGCCACTTGAAGCTCAATGCACCTTTTCAGTTGCACTTAAGAAATTAGGGAAATTCATATACTGTATAACCAGATGCACAAGTTCTTCCAAAAAAAAACACTAAATAACAGGGTTCCTTTATGCAGATCAGTTGCAGGTAAAGTAAAAAGAGCTGTCCTCATATATCATGTATTGCAATTAGTATTCATCTTTGCAAAAAAATAATCGTTTTCATGCTTTCTTTTGATTGAAGGGAAAACATAAAACCACATCCCGTCCAAACGTGTCCTGGGCAATATGTTCAGACTCCTGCCCATATGCACATGTTCAGTTAACAATATGTTCATATTAATCATGCAAAATGGCACAAGATGGCTAAATCCTGATTACTGTACATGATGTCTCAGATGGTTTTTAAGAAAGCAGTGAATGCAAAGGAAGTATCGGAAATAAATACACGACTTTTAGTACATAAATACAGTTGACTCGTAATTTACGAGTGTCCAAGTACATCAACATACAAGTTCGGATACTGTAAATATCTTAAAATTTTAATTAACTACCCAGTACGCTCGGCATTCATATGTAGTACTGGAAACTAGAAGTCATTAATAAAGTAAACTCCACATAAAAAATATTTCCCAGCCTGTAACTGCACATGGTGAAATTGTGTCTTTTATTTTCAACTAATTAAATTCAATTAATTAAAAGGAATATCTTGCTATTGTAGCACCTACACCATAACTAGATAATTTGTTTCTATTTCCTTTAATGTGTGAAGCTACCATGACAACCGTAAAAAATTCATTATAAAATTTAGAAAAAGCTGGAGAGCAATTGGGTCACTTTGACGTAAAAAATCTCCAGAAAACAGTTCTCTTCAGTACTTTAAAGACAACTGAGTAAATATGGAGTGCTATTGAAATTATGCAGCAATGCCGATGGGGTAGATGTAATTTACTCAGATTACTGTGGAAAACACATAAAAGGCTTACGTCTGAAGTATCTCCCTCTTCATTGGCTCTTATGGAATAAGGCTTTTAGAGCTGTTGTAGAAACGCAGGCATCAATATTAATGCTTGAATTAGACAGATACACCAGAGCGATATACCAATTGTTACAAAACAGAGAATATAACATGTCTTCAAGCTTAACCCAAGATGTTCAACATTAATGCAAACATTGAACTTTGCTAAGGGACACCCGACAGTAACAAAAACCAACATGTCACACCATTAAACTGCCTTTGTAATAATTTTAACGACTGAGTATTTTAGTGCAACCCTGGCAAAATACACATGCGGTATGTATCTGTAGCAATGACATATGTAAATTAGGTTAATACTATGAAATGGCACGCTCTTCTAAATTAGAAATTCCTCCTGAAATTCTATGTATAAATCCTTGTATTAAGGACTGAAGTCATTAGTAGAACAGAATCTGATTTGGAATGTGATATGTCACACATTGTTTATGTGATTGATGCCATGTAATGTTAAAGGTCGAGGTTATGTTATTGTATATTGGTTTTTTTTTTCATTTTTGTATGGCATGGATAGTGTGATATGCAGCTGTCATGATTGTAATCCCTCCCCCTTAAAGGCGCTCCGGCTCTTTCACATTTTAGTTGATTTTGTGCATCTGCTCCCTGTTCCAGAACCTTCCCTACAAAAGCCAGACGCTCATTCTATTCCAGGCTATTCTGCATTGGAACAAGGACACCTGGAGGCCCGCCTACCACCAAGTCGCCCTACGTCTGCGGCCTTGAGGGCCCTTGAGGGCCCTTGAGGGCACAGGCCTCCTATCGGCATCCTGAACCAGCCGAGTCCGGGACTTGGAGCGCCCGGTCCTGTTACCTGTTTTTATTCCCCGTCCTTGCACTGTATCCCGTTCCGGCTTTTAACTGTGTTTTGTTTTTGTCTCCTCCTGGATTTATGGGTTTTTGGACTTTTGGACTTCGCCCCGGTTTTCCCCCTGGACTCCCTTGGATTTGTTTGCCTGGACCAACACCAGTGCACACTCGTCACGCCCTCCCTGTTCGTCTACCAGCCCAGTTCCTCGTCTCCTCCCCGTGTGTGTTCACTCCCTACCGGATTGTGCTGTCTGCACAGGGTCCTGAAAAACGCATCATAACAATAGCACAATGGATGGGCACGCATGAGGTATCAGGTAACGTGCAGGCAACCAGTTTCTGCAAAGCAAAATATGCACCCTGATGGACTGCAAGATGTTGCCAATAGTTCCATGAAAATTCCCACAGGCACACATGACCATAGCTAGAAAATATTCCTACAGTATGTGCATGGTTATTGCTAGGAATGTATTGAACTTTAATCACCTTAAAAACAATGCAAGGATCAGTAGGGCATGGAAGTGCCTGTGACGAGGACAGAACATGACACGTAATCTTGTAGAAAATACAAAGAAGTGCAAGTATTGGAGGTTTCTTTACTGAAAAGGAAATAACTGCCAGGTTATACTGTGGAGGATGATTTGCAGAAATCTTCAACAAGTGACGGGATGGGATTCTCAGTTCAATAAGCGAATAGGAACCAAGCAAGTGCGTTTTGTTGAAAGGTCTCATTTTCCCTTTACATTCTAGTGTAGTGTGAGGGGTGATCTGCATTTTGCTGCATTATCTATGTGGAGATAAAGCCTGATATTTCTCATGGCACCATTTATCACATTTGTATACATCTCTTCACTACTGCGGGGGTACTCTACAGAACACCCAGTACTTGCTACGTCTGCTAAATTTGGGTGACCACAAGCTTGTGTGTCTTCTTAATTGGAGTGCCAAGAGAAACCAAAGACTCCCCCCAAAAATAAAATATAGCCTAAGCATAACACAACTTAAAAGGCATTTATAAAATGTACTGGAATTTACCGCTTACAAAGAAAGATTAAAAACAAACACAGCATAACCTTTTCCAAAACTGATTCACCTGATTCCAACTCCTAGAGTACTGTAGCTAGTGATATGACAAATGCTTTATTTCCTACTGACTTCTATCAGCTGCCTATAATGTCCCCTGTTTTGAATGTCAGAGCATGTCTATTTATTTATACTGTATGATGCATGTGTACACACAAACAATTTTATCAATACATTCCTGTACAATTCGTCTACATCCTCAACACAAATATCAGTATACAGAGATAGTAGATAATTTGATGCTGTGCATAGCTGTCATTTACACCTGAAACAATTCTAAACTCATTTTCCTTTAAAATGTTGGACTTTTAAGTATGGCACAGATTTTGCATTTGGCTGAAACATATGATAAGTCCTTGTAAGGCAAAGTCACATGGTCTCATTTAACCATGTTAACCAAATCCACTGAACATCTTCTTTTGCATGTTACTTTAGGATTACATACATTTTCCTCAAAAAGACTCAATGGTCTCTTTAAGTCTCGCCCAAACTAACTTTTAGCTGAGAACTGTATTACATTTTACATACACAGTAAAAAAAACTATGATATCGCACTTGTTTATTTCAATATACTTAAAACAACAAATAGATAATATGAGTGATACAGTTTAGTTCAACTAATCTACTTTTCTGCAATCTAACACATCTTAGATTTTTAATTAATTTGCATTTCTCTAATCAGTTCATATGACAAAAGGTATTGAGTTGTGAGTTTTTTAAGGATTAATATAAAAAAGTGATGACTTAAGTCGTCTTCGGAAAATTAAAAAACACACTTGTGAAAAAAAAAACATTACAGCAGAATTACACGGAGCATATGTTGCATGTATTTTGAAGACAATCTCAACTGGATCAACATATTTTGTTTAGGTTTAAAAAGAAAAATGAAAGTTTGGCAATAACACTTTGACATCATGAATCTCCACCACAGCTCTGACAGTTTATGTTAATCCTAAACTGACTTCTCACATGCAATACAGCTTCATTGCATTAGATGTGTTTAACTGATGTTCATTAGAATCCGTAGAAACTAGCAAAATAATCTCACTTCTGAGTCAGCTACCAATGAAGCAGAAACACTCAGTGTTACTGATCTTAAGTCTACAGTGTTGATAAAACAACTGTCTGAAATACTTTAAGACAGTCTGACTACAGTCAGACTTTTAACTGTGTATGAATGTTTTCTACAAGGAACCACCCATATACAGTAGTTCAAACAGCTATGTACAGTACTGTTTTTAGTGTAATGGCAAGTGGGGGGAGTTCTATAGAAACAACTCTAAATGTGATATGTCAGATTCAAAGTGCTATTTATAACAGATACCCCTTTGTTTCCCCCAAACACAATAATCCTTCAAATATAAAACAAGGGCAGAAAAATACTTAATTTATTGTATGTGAAATACAGTATGCAAAGTAATTTAAAATTATATTAAAACTACTAAGTAAAGATAATGTAGAACTGTACAGCATTTTGTTTGATCTTGAAAAGTGAATAAAACCACTCATTTAACCTATGTATCTCACAACTTTAAATCCCTCTTTTCTATACTCCATTTTATTATTTCTATGGAAACGTTTACTCTGTTCGATGATTTTCGCTCAATAACAAATACATACACCACAGCTGCAAAATCAGTTACAAACCGTGCAGATTTTCAAATAAAAGAACAAAAGTACATGATGAACATTTTAGAGTGACATAAATATACAGTATACATAGCGAACATGATTTTCAAACAAAGTTTACAAGTTACGACACACTGTAGCAAAGAAATGGAACACGCACTTGCTATTGGTATTCAACGATTTTGCCACCTGTGGAACATATAGCAATTACAGCTCTGTTGTACAAATGTATTCAGAATAATCTCTTTATTTGGAATGAAATATTGAAAAGCAACATCCCACAGTTAAAGGGTCATTTCTTGCTATATTCACAATATTTTCCCGTTATTTTTTTTTGTATTTATCAGGTAAATATTGTTTTCTTTATATTATTAAAATACAGTTTACGTATATCTCAATTAGCTAACAGTTCCTAATACGTAGGTCTATACACTGTACATAGTCTTCATATATATTTTTTAGATGTTTATAGTGGGTTTTAAAAAGTTTTTTGAGTTTTCATTCATTCAATCTCATTGGTTCAGACTACGGTGGTATTTTCATTGTTTTTTATTGCCTTGCAATGTCCAGGCAGCGCAGAAGAAAAGCAAGTTTCGGATTGAGGAAAGCCCCATAACCCATTGAAACAGCTAGAATTCATATGAACTTTCCACGACAAACACGGCAGTTGCGGAAACATATCGGGGGAAAAAACAAACCTGTGAAACATGACAAACATCTTACCCGCAAAGAGGTGAAGCTCCCCACAGCGCCTTTTTATTCCGATACTTGAACCCGAGGAGCGTGAAGAGTATGGCAGCTGGTTAATGTTTAAGAAGCCCTGGACGCTTGGAATCCGCCAGCTCTGCTCACTGTTCAGAGATGTGTTCACACCCACTTCCACATGTACAGTACAGTAGCTCCTTCTCCTTACTGTCCGCGGGATGGTCGCCTTCTCCCGCAGAAGTGAGAAAACAATCCGAATCTTTTCCAGTTTCTCCATCTGCACGCATACCGTAGGCTTCAAACTGAAATTGCACTACGCCAAAGACTGCAACAAGTTCCTACCTCTAAATTGGCGTGGCTGCGCTTTCATTTGACTGGTAAAAGCAAACTACAAACGCAATTCTGCGGATGGCTTGTAGCACACATACTGTAGGCTAACACTTGTTCCCGCTCTACAGTAGGAGAACACCATTCTTGGGGGAATTGTGGAAACTACTTTTGTAAACGGAAGCATGTTGTGATCATTTAATATTCATCCCAGATACAAATCAGAAAATGATTCTTACAGCCAGTACGTATTAAGCTTCATTGGTGAAAACAAACGGAATTATTTTCTTTAGAACAAAAATAAATCATGTTGTAGTAAAAAAAAAAAAGACGTGTTTTCAAATAGGGGTGGTTACTACCAGGAAAGCAAACATCTGTTTCAGATAAGTAATGCTCCACTAATCGTAAGGGTTAATCCTGCAGGTGACTGAAAACATTACAGCTTTAAAGTGCTGTAAAAATTCTAACTTTAATGATTATTGTTTCTAAAGGATTATGCACAGTATAACCCATCAATTTAACAGCAAATTACAAGCCTAATCTATTCCTCACATGCCTAGTCTCTCTGTAATAGATCAATAATAATTATATTTCCCCTATGCTTGCAGTAAGATGAATAGTCCATGACTTTTCACTTGCAAAACATAGTCATGCAAACTCAGTTTAGAAAACTGTTCTCTCCACAGTATATTAAGGAACAAGAGGGTCAATAAATAAATGTAGGGTATGGCTGTATTGTAGGAAATGTCAGAAATCATAGGCTAATCACCTTTTAATAGGAGGTTACTCTCCTGCTGTCTGGTATCAGAGGTGCTCAGCAGAGCTGAAACAGACATGAAGTTTCTAGACAGTCCAGACTACACACCATGTCAGTCTCCAGCTGTTTTGTTTCCTGTTTCTGCTTCTGAATTGGTAACACTTCTGAATGCAAGACAACGGCTTCAGGCAATTGTTCTGTTCCTGTAAGGTCAGATAGTGGTTTTATATAGAAATAATATCTAATAGCTTTCACAGCAATTTAATGACAGATTTAATTGGGAAACCAGTTGTGATTAGGCTGCAAATAGCTGTACTCTTTACATGAACCAATTATTTCTTCCTAAAAATGAACAGAAGAATAAAAGATTTCGCTGTCAAAATTCTGTTTATTTATGGTCTGTCCACCTTAATTTTATAATCAGTAATTTAGTATGTTGAAGACAACAGAAAAGTATTTCATTTGGTTCCATTTGGATTGACCTAATATTGAACCATCCTTGTTGACTGCACAATCGATCACAATGTATGTACTGTATGAAGAGAAAAAACAGGAAAAGCCTGGATGATTAATCTTTTGTTATCTTGATGTGTGGTATTTTTCTAACTCTCACATTTCATTTGAAGGGCTAATAACAGGTTTCTTACATTTCCTTTAATAACATTTAAATGTCTTTTCTTATTTCTAATAGATGTGGGTCTTGAGCTAATCCACAGAGGACATACAGTAGGAACAAGTCAATAATGTTTGTGAAGAGTTAGGTTCCAGTGCTCAATAGTATTACACAAGATACACAACTAGTTGAAGCAGCTGTCTTAAGAAGCTAGCCTACTGTATAACCTGGTTACAATATGTAACATTATTACAAGCCACTAAAACTCAACAGAAATCCAGAACAAAATCCATCTTTTCTTAAGTCTTTATTTCCCTCGGGGTCCATCTCAGTATAGCTAAGGGTTATGAAGTGCTATTCGGCAAGACAAATAATGAAATCAGCCTACAAAGCAAGCACACAATCCCATCTCACTAGATAAAGCAGAATTAATTCAAAGACAGGACATCAAAGATTCTTCCTAAAATGTATACTTATACATAGCCAAGGAACTATGTATTTTATGAGAAAATATTGCATGCAGAGTATCTCTGATGATTAATAGTATGTCTTAGATTTACGAACAGGATATAAGAAGTGCCTGGATATTTTTTATATCAGCTATTCAGATATGTCATATGATAAGTAAACAAACAATGTTCTACCTTCACCGAGTTCTAAACTGTTGTTGAGCACATAAAATCAAATTATCTCAGAGCATTAATGCGAACTGAAAGTATTTCTAGTATATTAAACAATGTGTCTCAAATTCTTAAAATTAAGGCTTGGAGTACCGTTGTGATTCTCCTTTGCTGTGTGTGTGACTGCATATATACTGCTTGCTGGTATAAGTTACTGTATGTTATCATGACACGACAGTGCATGAAACCACCAATATCAATCAGAAGCTGTGTTTTTGTCTGTGCTGTGTCAGGTAACACATTTTCTTAAATGTCTTTTGGTTTAGTATCGATACATTGCTTTCATTAACACACATTTACTTACATTCTGCTTGCATTTATTTGATTCCCTAAGATTTCAATTTCAAATAATACTAAAATGTTAAATTTGCCTACCCTCAGCAGCACGTCTCATTAAAATTCAATGGTAGCATGAAATTAATGAATATTGGCTTTTAGTAGCTCTTGTTCACACTAAGCAAGGGGATGACGTGTCAGGCCAGCTATGTTTGGTTCACATGAACAATTCATCTCCTACACAACCCATAATGTGACTGTTGAATTGCGCAAAATGATGCACAAACACTTTCAATCACCATCTCAACGGACAGTTTAATGGCACAACACCCCAAATCTGGGGTTAAACTTGTTCGTAGTATACACCCACCATATTATCTAAGTTATATATTTATCATAATGACAACTCTATATACTGTAGATATCACTTACCAAGAGTAATGATAATCCTGGCATGATTTACTAAAATAACACTCAACACTAGATAGTCCAATGTCAGTGCTTATTAAGGTATCCAATACCACTAGAAAATCATGTTGCTTTTAAAGTATTGTGGAAATGTAGCAAAGACACAGAACTATTTTGACTTATATTCTCTACACAGCACTGCAATCTAAATTGCCTACTAGACAGCTCGAATTAATGTTATACTGGCTGCTGTACACTATCTTGGCTTCATGGTGCAGTGTCTGAACTGCTCTGCTTAATGCATTGTTATCTTTTGTATAAGAACTCACTGGCCAAAAAAAATTAAACAAAATCATAATAAAATTTGCTTTATCCTAGATTTACTTACCATGGTATCTAATGAGCAGTTCTTATGGACCCATTGTAAGAGAGAGCACTTGTCTTTACTCTGCTTCACTGTAAGCTGATCTATTATCTCTTTTTTAGAGCACAGAAAGGAAGAGACTCGTTCATAGTAGGCTTGATATAATTATAGAAAAGTGGGGATGGTTTTTGAAAAATATAAATAACCAAGCTGATAGCATTTTTCTTGTGATACTGATGTAATTGGTCTTAAAAACTGAGATGATAACCATTGTTATCAACAACTTCACTTTTCTTCCACCACATCATTGAGCCATCACAAGAAACATACTCTATGAAGTTAAAAAGAGCACTGTCACTCCAACAGTGTCAATTTCACTACTGGGCCAGAAGTAAAAAAGAAACTTGAAACAGTTCTGCTAATTAAATTCTTTTATTTTAGTCAAATACTGACCCCTCCCTTCAGAGTAGACAGTGTTGTATGTCTGTACTATATTATTTAAACACATTTTATAAGTAAATTAAAACAGAACTAGCATACTCTAATCTCAAATCTCAATAAGCATCTGAACCATATTTGAAGAAATATTACATTTAATACTCCCCAGAAGGCCTACATGCTGAATAAATTAATCTAATTAAGTTTAACTCAAACTTCAGTATAATGCAAGACAACCCCACTACTAAATTACATATGGGCCACTTTCATCACTTAATCACAATACAATACAGGATTACACGGCAAACTAAAACATGACTAAGTTGTAACTACAGTATGAACCAGTCTGAGCCCTCTTTTATTTACTCTGATTGAACATTTTATTCTTCGCTATACATAATTTAATCTATGTGTTTTATCTAATCCAGCTCCATTTGATTTCATTGTTTGATTGTATAATTTGGTTCAAGTGAACCCTGCTATATTTATCCTGTTTAAATGGCGAACTGGACTTTCCATCCAGGGGGAGGGGCTGTTGAGATGTAGGACATGAGGGTCCCATTGCTGGAATTAGCAACTAGTTCATTTGTATGGTTGTTAAAATGATGGGGTTTCCATATAATGTGGCTTAATATTAGCTTTAAAACAAACACTTCTGAGTGAATAGTTTATAATTAGAAATTAGTATATAATCAGTATTTTTTTCAAATTGCATATTTCTAATTCTTGGCTTTAAATGAACTGGGCTTGATCCCCCCCACCCACCCAGCATCATCACAGCAGCCTGTATTTATCTAGTACTTTTCATTCCCAAGATTCCAAATGTTTTAGATCTTAAATAATTTCAGTATTTATATAGAAATAGACCAACTTCGCCCAACACAGAAGTACAGCTACCTCCTGTGTGATGTGCAGCAGCCATTATGCACCTCACTACACAGCAGAAGTGTTAGAGGAGTGAAAAATTACTCAGCTGTCTGACTGCAATCCTAGAATTTCAAGTGATTTTGTGTCACCCTTACAGTTTCCATGTTACAAGTACTTTATGAAGATTTTGCATTACTGAATTCCAACTATAATAAGTATATTACACATAGCAATGCATCATCAACATTAATTGTTATAGGCCACGATTATCATTACAATGCTACATATGTTAGAGGCTGCTATCACAATTGAAATAACAAAAATACAATAAAGACCAACATGATTGCTGAATTGGAACCACAGCTTTCATGGCACTTTCTGACGTTAAATGAAAACAAAAAGTGGATTCCAGCCTGCAGTCTAAAGACTGCTCAGGGTGTGAGGAGTGTTTTTCAGTAATTCCACAATACATGCAAATGCCACTTGTATCATTTTAAAATAAATTTACATTTTCACAACAGGTGTATAGTGGGTATTTATGTATCATTTTCCATTAATCAAACACCAACTACGTACTGTATAATAATATTGTGTACAATATGTTTGGTGCCTTTGTTGGATTTTCTACATTTGTTTTTCTCATAATTTGAATGTGGTGGTTCACATTGACAGAGCTCATTTACAAAAATAATGTTCCCTGACATAAGGGCTTGGGAAACGGCGTGTTAAAGCATTCTGAGCCAATCCTTTCAAAAAGATGCTCTGGTTACTATCATCAATGGCTTAAATGATAGTGCCAAAGGATCAGTGTAGGTCATTCACTTCGGTATGATTTAATTTGTTTGCCTTGCATTTTACCCAGGGCTCAAAGCAATGAATGATTGTTTTTATAGTGTTATCTTACAGAGATTAAATTAAAGTGTTCTGCAAATAAGAACAAAATGCTTATATACTCATAGACTGAATACATTTGGTTAAAATAAAATATTCAGCCTTGATTGACTGCATTTGTTAGATTGTAAGATCCAAATTTTCTGTCTACTTTGTCTCTCAGATATAAACAGGCTCTGAAAATCCATGGCAACCCTTGGTTCAACTCCATCAGTCTATGGTGTCCATCTGCTTCTCATTGGTTTATCAGAATAGTTGGTCAACAATCAAAGCTTTTCAATTTTCCTACAGTACCTGTTCTGGACATTTCTCTGTATACTGTAAGTCTGTTTTATTTTCTTCATCTGACAGAGATATGCAACACAGAGGAAACTTTCGCATCACACTTCAAACTGCCCTTCAAACCTTCAAAGCTCCTTTGTTTGCTGCAAGCCATTGAAAAATGAATTTGTCAACAAGTTTAAAGGTCAGTTGTTGAAATTTCAGCCTGCCTGCAGGCTGAAATGTAGTCTGTGGTCAGAAAGCAGGTGTGTTTCATATTTCCCAATGTGCTGCTTCATTAAGTCTCCACTTTCAAGAAAAATATGTGGTTAGCAGCTACTGTAGGTTTTTCCTGATTTCCTTTTTCCTTGTGGAATAATAAAAAGTAAATAAAAAGTACTCTTTATATGTAGTGGGACTGCCGCATTTCAGGTATTTCTTATCCAGTGTAAATCCCCACCACGATAACTTTTTATCTCAAACAAACACATCGGGAAATGCAGTCCTCTTTGATATTTTAGGCTAATTTTCTGAGGGGAAAACATATATTGTAAACCCTTCCAGAGATTTTAGTAAACCAGTAGGATTCAGCAGCTGACTTACTATGAGAACAGTCAAGTTACTACAAATACTGAAAGTACACTTGGAGAACATGAGGGTTTATTTTGAATGCATGAGACAAGTGTTTCTTTTAAAGGAATGACAATGATGATGGCATCAAAATGACAGGAAGGAGAAGTGCTTCTGCTGTCTGAATCTCGCAGGCAATTGGAGACATTTCAAATGAGTGCCTTCTTATTAGAAAAGCAATGCACGCAAAGGTCTCCAATTCAATAACCAAATACTACCAAATAAGAATACAAATGACTTTCAAAGATTGTAGGTTCACATTGTGCTGGCTGAGATGGAAGTCAAAAGGTAGTGAGGTGAAAGAGATCATAGGGTCAATATACGAAAGACATTTAGAGACCTGATGGTTTTAGATTGACAAAGCACAGTTTGTATCGTCCACTGAAATGGTTTTCAATACCACCTGCTTTCACTATTGTGTCTCACTCTCTGTCATTATTCAACAGGAATCTAGGTTAAATGGCGTTTGCAACCTGCAACATTTGACAGGAATAGTTTTGAAATGAAAAACTGATGACCATTGCTGACAGGTGAATGTTTGCACCCATTCCATCGCCTGCCTATAGCCTTCATTTGACAGGGGTATAACCCTATGAAAAGAGAAAATAAGCACACAAAGAGTAATAAAAGTAAAAGTCTAAGAGGGGCAAACTACTTATTACCTGACTAAATATTGAATAGTGCATATTTTCTGTTAAGCAAAGAACTTGATTTTTCAATGGTGGTGGTACTGGAAATACTGGATTCATATATACTGAAGGGAGGTGGTATGCACAGTAGGTAAGACTTTGGACTCATGGCTGGTAGTGAGTTCAAGTCTGACATCTGAATGATGAAGATCTTATTTATCAGTAACTGCCAAAATAAGGAAAACACAAATATAAAGTTATATTAACAGGTCATTTGGCCACCGTGAGACACCAGAACTGCTTCACCAGAACTCTGCTGGAGGCGTGCAACACCATCCTTCCAGGAGAAATTCCCAAATTTGGAGTTTTGTTCATGGTGGTGGAAAACGCTGTCTCCGGCGCCACTCCAGAATCTTCCATAAGTGTTCAGCTGGGTTTGAGATCTGAGCACTGAGTACGGTCTTGGCATGTGGTTTACATTGTTTTCATGCTCATCAAACTATTCAGTGACCCATGCCCTATGGAAGGAGGCATTACCATCCTGGAGGATTCTACTGCCATTAGGATAGAAATGCTGCACCATAGGATGAATGCGATCACTCAGAATGGCTTTGTTTTTGTTGGCATTTGCCTTGCTCTCTTTGAGTGCACCCAAACCATACCAGGAAAAAGCACCCAGCATGATAAAAGAGCCACCAGAACCCTTCACCTTTACTCTAGCCTACAGGTTTCTTTTAGTGTGTCTCGCACATATACTCATCAACTTGTTGAGAAAAAGGTGAAGGATGACTTATCTTACCATGTGACTTTTTCCCCACTTGTTAGTAGACCACTGCCTTCTTTATGTGTACTAAGGGGATTATGCACTGCAATTAAACCATAATATCCTTCTCTGTGAAGTTCTCAATGGCATGTACTAGATTAAACTGCCTGCTGACACCTTAGATTGACATTTGCAGTCAACTGATTCAGAGCTGCTCATCTGTTTTGCCTTGCATTGCCAAACCAAGCGCAGACACCTTTGTTTTGGCAGTTACCTTCCTGGTGAGTCACTTCAGTAAGTCTAAACAATTCAAGTCAATCTTAATATGAGATGCATATTTACCTAATATCTATCTAAAATGCCTGTACATATTTTATTGACTTTTCTGAAATCATTTCTGTGATAGTAGATACAGTACTCTTAACATTGCCTCACACATCTTGTTTGAATCCTGGGAGACGTAGGCAAAGACTTTCAATGAGGGAAAAATTCTGTGCTACAGTATATTGCTTGCAGGTTGAAATTCCTCATTGTAAGTAACATTCTGAACATTTTCTACAAGCTAAAAATGTGTTAGTCAGCAAGCACTACTTACTATTAAATGTTTATTGTTAATTATATTTTATGTATTACATTTAATAAATGTGTTGCAGCCAGCTAAAGCATATGAGTTTTTGAAATACTGTATGCAATTGGATGCATGTTTATAAACCTATTAACACCACATAACCTGTTCACATTAAAAAAAAAGTATACTGTGCCAAAACTCTTCAAGTTCTAATGACCAGTATGATGAAAAAATAAGTAGGCATAAGCCTGTTGCAGACAGCTAAAACTCTAGGAGTTCCTTATTCTATAGATTATTGTCTGAAGCATCAATCAATCAGTGTTATAGACCGTCCCAGAGGTTGATGTCCACAAGTGTCATCAGAGTGGAAATTTCGCACCATAAACTTCTATATGATCGCTTACTTCCTTTCTATGTTATGACCTTGCAGACATTGGAACATATCAGAGACCAGCACCTAAATAATATTGTATGATGTAGTTCCCATCATCCATCTGTTCGTGCCATGCAACCTGATATCGTTATCAGCGTCAATTACACTGGGCAATAATCCACAGTGATAGTGTA
Organism: Lepisosteus platostomus; assembly: GCF_059453375.1. Lineage (NCBI taxonomy): Eukaryota > Metazoa > Chordata > Actinopteri > Semionotiformes > Lepisosteidae > Lepisosteus > Lepisosteus platostomus. The sequence goes on along the minus strand of NC_142616.1, from coordinate 63,388,796 downwards.
AGAGACACTAAACATATGTTTCTTTCTCTGATTAAACACATTTCTGTGTAGAATGGACTCAAGGTAATATGATGGTGTGGAAACCACACATGTGTTGAACACGTGTTCTAAAAGTTGTCAAAATGTACAATTATTAATTTTTCCTTCTGTATCTTTCTGCTGTATTTCACCCATGTACAGTATATGTAACTATTTTGAAATTATCCGAGGTTGAAGTTTGCATTAGGAATCAATATGTGATTCAGCTAAAGTTGTGCTTCCACAAATCTTACATGCTGAGCTTGCAATTCATATCACCTAGTCTTACCTTTGACTTGAGAAGTGCAAATATGATGTTAGCTGAAGTCAAAGTATGATGGCATTGCTAACCCTAACCCTACTCCAGGAATAGTTCTCGGCCATGACTTTTAGATCATTTGAACACAGTTTTAACGCTGTTACAAGATTTCTGCAAAAGTGTCAAACAACTGTTCCAAATGTTGTGAAAATGTTCAATTAACTATTCTTTATGTATCCTTCTGCTGTTTTTCATACATGCTTACTATATACATTACTGTATATACATAATAATATGGGGAATGATGGTAGTTACAGAACCATTGTATTAATGTTAGTGTTTAAGGGGTCTCCAACTTTCCACTTTTGAGTGAAGGGTTTTAGGTCCAAAAGTAGGTACTGTATGCTGATACAAAATACAAAATACTAAAGACTAAAGAAACTAGAAGAGTTTTAAGGTCAGGTTTGGGGTTAACAAGGTAGAGACAAGGTCTGCTGTTTTGGCTGTTATTACTCCACTTAAAAATACAAACATGGAAATATATTAATTTTGATTACATGGGCCCTAAAGATGACTCCTTTTTAAATGTTTTTAATCAACGGGATTAAGGATTATTTCTTATTGTCCTGTACATTATGTATTTTCAACAATCTAACATTTTTAGAAAGATAGTTTCAAAAAGTATGGCATGACAATACAGGTTCGACCAAACAACAGCAGGTGTTTGAAAAGAGAAAATCCCATCCGCGTGCTTCAGTCGCAAGGCAAGTAATCATGATAGATTTGGATTGTTCTTCTGAGAATCCTAACCTGCAGCTACACGGATCTTAAAGAAATGTAAACTAAAGACAGACATTACCTCAGAGGCTTCATGTTTAATGAAAACTTCTCACCTCTACCAATAAGATTTGAAAGGAAGACAAATGTTTTTTATTATCTACCCACAAAGTTTATAATTGCCAGTCTGTCTTTGCATCTCAGCTCACAGCAACGTGTCTCATACTCACAAAAGGGAGACTGAGAAGAAGCACACCAGCTCCTCCGGTCTCACCATCTCTTGAGCTACTCACCTCTAGAACATGCTACAAGCCACTGTATACAATGACTCATAGGAGGGTTGGCTGTGATTGAAGGTGAAGAAAATCCCTCGCTAACAACATCGAGGGCCTGCAGGTGCCCAAGATGTCACAGGAGTTGTTGTGCTGAGAACCAACATCATTGCCGTTGCTGGCGACACCAAAATGTTTGCTGAATGGGTTCTGCTGTTTGGAGAACCCAGTCACAGTCAGCAAGTGGTATGACTCAGGCATGAGCCCAAAGCCCGTGGGCTGTGGATCACAAAGCTCAAACCTCACTTGAAGCAAACTCTCTTCGTGGTTGAGCTGCTCAAGTGGTTCTTAGGACAACTATTTTTAAAAACTATGCTGTGATACTCTTGAAGTACAACAGAAATTAATACATCATACAGTATACAGTATGTATGGAAATGTATGGAAATGTATGTATGGAAATTGACTACTGCAATGCTCTGCTCCCTGGGGTATCTAAATCTACTCTGAACAAGCTGCAGTATGTCCAAAATTCAGCAGCCAGAATCCTGACCAGGTCTAGTGCAAGTGTTCACATTACTCCTATCCTGGAGTCCTTGCACTGGCTTCCGGTCAAATTCCGCGTAGACTTTAAAATCCTCATGCTCACCTACAAGGCTTTACATGGCTTGGCACCTCAATACCTGTCTGAACTTTTATCGCCCTACTCCCCACCTCGCAACCTCCGCTCTTCAAATTCTGCCCTACTTACTGTCCCCCAAGCCCGTCTACATTGTATGGGCGACAGGGCCTTCTCCTGCTATGCCCCCAAGTTCTGGAACTCTTTGCCCAAGGATATTAGAGAGTCACCTTCTCTAAACTCCTTCAAATCCAGACTCAAAACCTTCTTCTTCAGAAAAGCCTTTACTTAACTGGTTCCATTCTTCACCCCTCTGCTCTTCTTAATACCATCTTCCACGGTCTCCTCTATTGTTATTGTTGTATTGTTGTAATTATAATTGTGTCCTGTCTTGTGAAATTTTCTTATTTATTGTTGTAGTCTTCTTATTTATTGTTATTGTCATCCTGTAAAGCGCTTTGAGAAGCCACCTTTAAAGGCGCTATATAAAATAAAGTTTATTATTATTATTATTATTATTACTACAGTATATATTTATTTAGTTACATCTATAAATTACTGCAGTCATATGAGTATATGAATTAATATTCTAACGACCTGTGGGGTAAGGGTGAGCCATCATACAGTCTATAAATAAATGTCGTACCTGCTCTATCAATATGAATTGTACAGTACAGTTCTGCGGGGCAAGTATACCAGCACATTCAGTACACATCAAAAATATAATAGGATTGAATTATCACAAGATAAATACCTGGGATATATAACCATGAAACAATTCACATGGTTGCTAAGGTAGCCCCTGTGGAAAGTCCCAAAATATTACACAGGCCCTAATGTTTAGCATTTTCTTTAGGCAGTAAGATGCTTCTATAAGGGATGTTTTGACTTAAAATGGAAGGGACTAAATAAAAGAAAACCTATGGCTAATGTGCATAGTTATAGAAATACAGTATCATAATATCCATTGATAGTGGATATGTTGCTCCACAGTCATATTAAGTATAATCCCAGTATTTATATTAAATATTATTTATATTAATATTAAGTATATTCCCAGTATAAGTTTGGGTAAGTAACATAAACCCTATTCTGTGTCTGTGTAGTCAATAGACATTTTAGAAAAATAACAATTTGTACTGTAGAACTACAACATACATAATACTTTTAAAACTCAAATCAAGCCTAGAAATTGAAATTGTAGTGGGAAAGAAAATACCTGAGGTTCTTTTTGTAAACACAAAGAAAAATTAGTAAAAATGTATAAATTATTATATGTATAAGTATTATTCACTTGTAGTATGCTTGAAGTATTAAAAGGAGACACTGTGTGGCCAGTAATTAGATATCAGATTTGAATGTGACTGCATCAAAGCCTTTTCTATGAATAGGGACAAAATGTTCTTTTCAGAATGGCATTCTTAACTCTGAAACTTTTTTATTGCACATAAAAAGTCTTTTTTTGGTCTGGGTGATATGATTATATAAACACTTTGCACAGGAAATGCAAGTTTTGGATAAATAATTATCCAAATAAATCAGATTCATTATCCCTTGTCCTGCTGCTGGTGGGTCAGTTGTCGTATAAATAAATTGAATGAAAAAAGAGAGAAATAAAAAGGAGTGGGCAAGATATTTTACAGATGGGAATGAAACAATAACTGAGTAATAGCACAGTGCCCTCAATTAAGGAAAACAAGTTTATGAAAGATGCAAAATATGGAGTACTGAATTGAAATGATTTATTTTCAACTGGGGATGCAGATGAGTCAACTGATACAAACACCTAAAAACAAGCTGAACAGAGGGCCCTTTCTTTAAAGCTTTCTTCAAAAGCTGGAGGACATAATGATTTGTATTGGCAAAGGGGACTGAATAAACTTCCACAGATTTACAAGAAATAAGATAAGAGATGCAGATGGCATGATAAGGTGGAGGGGCTTCCCTCTGTTTTACTCAGGACTTTACAGAATCTAATGTGAGATGCATTGTAGTATTTTCAAGCATGAAGAAACCAACTTTCTTCTGCTCTTTCTACAGAAATGCAGATTATCCTGTCTCTTTATGCATTGACGTGCTTGCTTTATCCTGTTGAAAATGCTAAATGCATTAATGCATGAGTCACCAGTTGACTATATTATGTCAAAACTGTTTAGTTGTTGTGATTAAATTATTGTCCACATTTTTTTTCCATTTATTGTAAATTGTACCTCTATTTCTCTTTATTGTATTTGATTCACTGTTATTGACTCTGTTGGGGTTGTGTAAAGCACTAATTAAGCACTTTATTAGAGCTTATTCACATAGTTTGTCTTCTATCTGAATTAGTCATAGTGCTGTAAAGCACACCCATCATTTGTTTATTTTGGTAGCAGTAATATCTTTCTACAGGTTTTTGCATGGGCCAGATAAAACAGAAGAACCAGATTTATGGCTCTTTACTTGTTATTGACGTTTTCAGCTCATAAAAATGTGATGCTACTTGTCATATCATAGAAGAGCTCTGGAATAAGGTCACTGCATTATAAAATAGGCTGTTGTTACATTGAGTCTTTTTAAGACCTTTAAATTAAAACATACAGAATATTTTGCTGAACTTCACACTGAATATTGTTTAATAAAGGCAGAGTAATAATAAATGAACCACTGAGCACAGATTCTGTATTTCAAAATACTTACTAAACTGCATTTTTAAACTCTCATTAACACATCCAGAACTGAAGTAGAAAACAAGAGCAGATCTTAAGTAAGAGCTAGTCCAATTGTGAAATTTGAATGTGGGTTGATGTCTTTACCAGATAACCATCAGTACTGGAAGAGTTCAGATCCACCACAAGAATATGACCTCCTTTATCATGGAGGTCAGCAGAGACCTCTGTTTCAATGCTTTTGTATCATGACTTTTTTCTGTGTACAGAAATGGAGATTATCCTGTCTTGTTTCACATTGCTGTGTTTGCCGTATCCTGTGAAAAAAATGCTGAATGCATTATAATGCTTGTTTTGGCACAATTCCCTTATTCTGCTGCTAGGGTTAGTGGAGTTTATTGATGCATGTGTTTCATCTTTTAATTTATACTGTAGCAAGTGGCATTAAAACACATCAGATGCTATTCGTGTTGTGTTTTTAATGCCTCTCAGTGTATTGCTATTAACAACAACAACTGGTACAAAAGGACTAGCAACAACAAATTATATGTGATTCAATTCTCAAATAAAGCGCAGAGGGGGTATGAGAGTTTTACTCAATTTCGGTCTCTGATTATCCTGGACATTTCTATAGTATACCACCAGCAGGAACTCAAAAACAGAAATTTGGTATCACCACAGATAGCCTGTAAACAGAAGTACAGTTTCAGTTAATAGTTAGATGAAAATTTTTAATTTTCATCTACTTAAATTTCCCAGCAAATTTCCAATACAATTATTATTGGATGTGGAAGTCCGAATACTGCAATGTAGTATAGTTATGGAGATCCACCAAGTAAATCTATGTATGCTAGCATCAGACCAAAAATTACAGTAGCTGATGTTCAGAAGTGAAAATTTAGTCTCTCTGTGTTAATACTATAACATTTAAAACTAGATGGAATAAAGTGTCTACTTTGCACAGTTAAAAGCTGTTATTTAAGTTTCACTGGCAAGCTATAAACCCACCAATATAATACTGTAGCAAGGAAAAGTCTGAGCAGTTCTTTCTACTCTTAGCATCACTATGTAGTGGATTTAATAAAAGATTAAAAACCATGTTTATTTCATTTATAGACGTTTATTTTATGAGATAATAGGTATTCAAGAATGTCTTTATTTGACAGCTAAGAAGAAAAATAAAAGCACAACATTGATTTTACCCTATCAATTGGTAAAACCCTAGATAGAGTCACATTCATATTTTTTTCTTAAACAGTAAACATAGTAAATATAACTGAATTAATTGGTTATTTTAAAGCAATGTCCATTCACATTCAATCATGTACGTTTTAAAAAAACAGTTCTAAAAATAAGAGTTCAGCTATTCATCTAAAAGAGCAATAGCTACACCTGCTGGCATTAACATGCCAATGTTTTCAAGGGACAATAGCAGAAGACACATTTGTCTTTAGTGTAATCCCAGCCTTATCTGCAGGACCCCATTAACACTAATGGATTAGTACTGGGATAATTTACTTTAAAATAGACTCCATTATTCTGAGTAACGAGAAACTCTGTTGTACTCAATCCAGCTGTGTAAAAGGTTCAGTATGTGGGAAAGATCAGTTATTTCTGGAAGCTAGTAAATGGCACAAAGCTGGATTTAAAATTAAATATAAGGATATATTAGAACATGTTTTCATTTACTGTTATTTATTCTTTCATATACATACTGTTATTTATTCAAATTTCATAAAGTGTTAGTCTTATAGGAATCATAGGAGGAGTTGTTTGACACGTTGATGAAGTAAAAGACATGATAGCTGTAATATATACAGTCTTAGCCCTGCATCCATGTGCACTTGTCATGGTCTTAGCTCTCACACTCAACCTTACACACGAATATACAGAGGCAAACATTGCACTTTCCAACACATAGAGGTCTATGTTTTACTTTCAGTATGAATCACCCATACCCAGAGGTATTTTTTTAACTGCTACATAGGAACACCTTTTAAAGCAATGTTTGCCTTAAAACAGATTAAAACTTTGAGGGGGCAGTCCCTTTCAATTCTCTTTTGCATCTGTTAAAGCGATTGGTGAATTCAGGTTCACTTTTGAGCCTAAGCCATCTAATCTGTCTCTGGCCACACATGTAATGGAATGTCGGTGACATTTTGCCAAGCATTATACAGGATGTGTAAGAACTATAAGCATGGATTTATCTGAGTCGTGGCTGCTTCTCATCTAAATACTGTGATTTCCATGCAATTTCCAACTCGCACCCCCATAACACTTCGGTAACGAGCCACATCTTCGCATGGACTGAAACTGCCACCGGAGTTGTCCGTACACGGTATGGGTGACTGTCAATGTGTATTCCATCTGTTCTGACTTTCTTTGCAAACTGTGACGAATTGGCACTAGTCCAACTAGTGAAAGAACCTGAGAGAGTGGGGTCCACAACTGGTACAGAAAACCTTCAGCGAATGCTGCTGCCTAGACAGCATGTTATTGAAGAACAGCGCATAAGGAACAAGGAGAAACAGGAGGCTCACTGGAGGCCTTTACAGCTGCAAATGTCCCCAGTCTATTGGAAAGGACTTCACCCGTGGAGGTGTCTGTTGGCAGTGACACAATGAGAAAATATTATGGCAATGTCCTCTTGGTCCCCAGTAACAGCTGCTATGACAGTTACAACTGTCACACGCAAAGGACCAAAATCACATCCATACAATCCAGATGAGGACATCTGTCACTATTTAACAACTTTCGAAAGAGCGTCCATATCCAGTAGCTAGCTACAGGAGGACTGAGCTTTATATTTAGAGTCTCTACTCCTGGCAAAAGCCTGTGCAGCCTACATAACTTTGGACATATCAGAAAACAATTACTGTAATACGCGGAAGCAGGCGATATTATATCACATTTGAAATCAGCCAAACAGGCACAGCAACTCTGTGAACAGATGAACTGGAAGAGTGTGAATTCTGCCCTCAGGAGGTGACTTCAGTCCCTTCCCATTCCTCAGTGTCCATGTGCCTCCATCTCAGCGGATTTAATCAGTGGTCTCCCCCACTCCAGCGGCTGAGGCATGATCCTTACCGTGGTCGACAGGTTTCCTACGGTTGCCCATTTTATTCTGTTACCCAGCCTGCCATCAGCGCCACAAATGGCAGGTATCATTATTCAAGAGATTTTCCAGCTTCCCCTTGCTTCCCCTCGGATATCACCTCAGACCATGGTCCTCAGTTTCTGGGACACCTTCTGTAAATGCCTAGGGATCCAGGCCAACCTATTGTGTACTGACCCTCGCGCGTGTCCTTGACCATGCTCTCAGACTCCCCTCAGCTTCACAACCGCCTCTTGACAATATCCCAGCTAGACCATTCTTTGCTCTTTGACCACGACTGTGTTTCACTGCGACCAGCTTCCAGTGCAGTGCTTTCAGTTTCAGTATCACCAGGTTAGTGCAGCAATATAACAAATATAATATTCACAGGTTTAGAGCTGGAGTGTATGTACTCCATCACTAGATAGCTCCCTACTGATAGAGACAGGTTATCATTCCCCCTGCTGTAAGCTGTCATACATATTAAAACAAAAATGCAAAATGGAGAGCACGGTCATATGCCAATTATGGGATTAAATAAGAAATAAACACATCATTATTTCAAAACTAGACTGCCCAAACACATTGTTCTGATGATGCACTTCCTGATAATTATGGAAACCACTCCACACATACCCTTTTTGAGCACATGAGCCACACTGAAAAGTCAAAATAAGAAATTGCATTTTGAGAAACAAATCCAACTCTGGCTTAACTCCTCCATATGTGGTTTAAAAAGGCAAATGGTGATTTTAAAACATGAAAAAAGATTAGATTTATACAACTGATGACAGGTTTGAGTTTCAAAGACCATCTTTTCATAATGGAAATGCACTTGTAAGATTTGCTCTTTTTTTTTTCCTTCTCAGAAACACTCGAAAGGATATCAATGGATTCTAACAGCTTTGCTGAAAAAGCAATTCAATATATTGAATGTATGCAAAGTGCCTAATCAATCTAGTTACATCCCATTAACATGCCAATGGAGCTGCACAGTTTAAGTTTAGTTGCTTGCCTAAGTGAGTTTAACAAGTGAAGTGACCAGCACCTATCTAAGAAGCTGTTTATTTCTTCCTCTTCTGACAGCTACCCACCCACCCTCTCCTTTCTCATCTCTCTCCATCTCTCTTTCTCCCTCCTGCTCTCTTTTCATCCTTTTGACAGTCACACAGTCAAACATGTGAGGAGGTGGGGTTGTTATATAATCTGCAACCCTGCTGCTCTCTTTATTAAAGGCACACTGAACAAAAAGCAATCGGCCCCCTTCTCTCCCTGTAAATGTTGCAGAAGTACTTCACTGAATTTTTAGCATCAAAATTGAACAAAGGCAGATCAGTTCTGGATGTAAGCAGATTTTTGTTTCCTTTATTTTAACATTTCATTAGGAACTTAAATTACCCACCATTTTTTACAACATCCCTTCCAATTAAATTATATTTTGTACGTATTGTTCCACTAAACACATCCCACACTACATGGATCAAATGGCTGATATTTACATCTGTATGTAATAATAGTATATATACAGTAATTGGTGATAATATTTACTGAATTTCATTAATGTAAAATGATGGCTTTTCACTTTCTATTAGTCTGTTAGTATACAGCAATATATATAAAGCTTATAATAAATGTTAAAACAATTATTCTAGCAGAAAAGTAGTTCAGAATGCTGGAGCTCTGCATCCAGGATAAGTCGATCTACAAACAAATTTTCTTAGTTCTTGGTGTTGCATTTTTCTCATTACCCTATATTACAAGGTAGACAGGTGTTCATAGAAATAAAAAGAGGCTTCTTAAGATTTGCAGAGATACTGTAAGTCTATGTGAAACAAATTCCTTATTTAATTCCTATTGGCTGAAGGCAATTTCCTTTTAACACTGCTTGGCTCTGAAAAAGCAGATTGAAAAAGAAGGCAGTACCCTTATCATCTCATGGTTCTTTACGATAAAAGCAAAAACACTGCATGCACACGAATGTGTAGCTTAGTAGAATAAATTAACAAAACTAAAAAACTTTAAGGCAAGATTTAAAAACGCTGACTTGAAGAAAATCAAATACGGACATGTTAAGGAGAATTCAGAGAATGTGAACATGTGCACTAGCTTTCTGTCCCTTTTGCGTTTGTCCATTATTACTGTGGTTTGCGGGGGTCTCATCATCCTAAGGGCTGATTGACTGATTAAATAGCAATAAAATGTTTCTGGAGCAGTCATTGCATAGGAACTGCCAGTACAGCAGATTAACATACAGCTTGTGTTTTTATAATCAGTTACAAAGTAGCTATTTAATCCAATCATGCAAAAGGAAATAGGAGTGTGTAAAACAATCCCTTGACAAACAGAAGGAGTAGTATGATTTTATTGCGAGTATGAATGCTGCTTTCCCCCATACATTCCACCATCAGTGTGTTGATAAATGCTGCCTGCTTAATTCAACAATGCCATGTCACTTATATCCAGGAGTTTGAATTGGATTTCACTGACCATTCTGAGAGATCAAACAAGAGAGGCAACATTTTGCATTGCATGATATGAACTGTCATATGGGATAACTGTTGCCAAGGCTGTGCTTCGAGATACGGATGTGAATGTATATAAAAGGTGTGGACCCACAGACTGTATTAACATTGTGAATACAGAGTGAATAAAGCACAACATATATCCAATGCTCATAAATGTTCTGCCAATACACTGAAAACACCAATATTATACCCTTGAAGCACAAAAACACTGGCATTTCACACAGATTGTACCTGTGCTGAGAGCATTCCATACGGAAAAAAAACAAAAACATTTTTTTCTTAAAAAGCAAAAGTTTTAAATTGTTATTCCTCCTTTTCTTACTATTCTAACCCCTCAGCAAAGAGATGCATGATGTTATAGATCATGACAGCGCAGTGCAACACTGTGCCAGTAAACACTTGATAAATTAGGAAGATTGCAAAATTAGCTTTGCTAGAATAATGTGATACTCATATTGTGAAGCATTGAGTTTAGAAGACGTTTTACGTTGTTCCAGTGGGAGAATAATCCCATTTAAGCGTAGCATGAAATCCTTTCATATTCTTAATTTTTTTCTGAACACATCACAGATCTTAAGGCAAGAAAGTCCCCCAAAACTACAACACTTAATATTTAGTCACAGAAACTACACTGAAGGACAGTGGATGAAGCAAAGTTATGTTTAAGTTGATTGTAGGGATCTATTACAGTGTTATGAATGAAGCATAATGAATGACAGACATCTCCTGTAGGTATGACTAAATACATGAACATTCATTAAGAAAATAGTCATTTAGAGTACATAATATCTTATATACTGTATAGGATTCAAAACAGCTATGATACAATTTGATTAAGTAACAAAATCATAGACGAAACTTTTTGGACTCTTTAAAGCTGTTCTGCTTTACAAATAAAAGCCTTTTAAATTCAATGGCAGCATAAATAGCTACACTGTAAAAAGTAATAGTAATCAAAATTAACCATGCACACATTTGGAAAACACAACATAAATGGTTCATTAAGGCTCATAACTACCTTCCCTCCTCCAGAGCAAAAACAATAACAAATGTTAATTTCACGCTCCTTTGAACTCAAGGACCATAAGATTTTGTCATATCAGGCATGGGAAAATATGAAAATATAAATAAATGTGGAAATTAATAAAAAATGAAAACCATTTAAAAAGAGGAGTCAAACAGAAAACCATTAAAATGACAAGGGAAAAAAAACAACTCATTTTGGAAAATCATTTTCGTTTTTAGAAGGAAAGTTATATTTCATCAAGGAGAAACAATTTAACATTGTTTGCTGTGCTCCACATTTGACTTGTTGTGAAGGCCTTACTGAAAGCAGGAAAGGCAGTGATCCATTTGAAATGATGAACAACACATCCAGCTGCACTGACAGAAAGGTCGTTGCATAAGGTCAAGAGTAAAGCTTTCAGGACAAACAGACTGAGGGGTTTTAGACAAATGTTACTCCTGGGGTAGGCAAAAACACACAATAATAACATAACTAAGATAATTACAGTTAAAATATGTATTTAATATTTATTTGTTTTTGCATTAAACTGATGATACTAATAGATACTGATTCGAAAACAATATTTCATTATTTTGGCCACCTGTTGAATAACTAGCTTATGATAAAACTGCAACTGTACATCAAAGGCTTACTTAACTTGTACCACAGTGTCAGACACTGGAAGATTAAACCTCCTACATGGTATCTTTATTTGGAAACCAGCAAGAGTTGCACCATTTGGCCACTCAATGACATTACAGGCATTTAGTCTATATGTTTTGACATTGTTAAAAAAGGCAAATATAAACAGCTCTCTAAAATTGAAGATAATCACTTGAAAGCATCAACTGGGAGCACGGACAGTTAATTGCATCATCACAATGTAATACAGGCTTTTTTCTTCAGCAACGTATAAACAGAGAACATAATACTTGTATTTTTGGCTCATATTGCATCCTTTTACTGAAATGACATTAATCTGAGCATAAATAGTGTTTGAAATTTCACAGTGTAATTGCTCAGATAGGGGCAGATGCAGTGGATGAAAGATACAAAATGAAAACAGCAAGGGAATTACAGTGAAGAGAAATGGGGACAATCTAGACTTCCTGATGAAGAAAAATGGACATTTTCCTACCACGATTTTTAAACCCGCCTGCTGAGTGTCAACTGGAAATCATAGAAAACATATATATATACAGTATATATTTAATATGAACACAAGAGAAAGCAATGGGAAGAGTCTGGTTTCATAACAATAACAATAGCTTTAACATTAAAAGAGATTTTTGAAGATTAATCTGTAGCTATGACACATGTTTGAGGTATCTGGTACACTAGTATTGCAAGCTACATGAAATTAGGATGTTGTTCCATAAATACCTAATATTTTAAAAAAATAAAATAGCACAGAAGTATTATTAATGGACCAATTGAAAATATGTTGTCATACCACCATGAAACATAATTTCTTACTATATGATGTAATGTGACTCTGGCAGTAAGCCTATATTGTCTATATGTAAAAGTTCATGTAGTAAACATTCATTGCTTTTAAGACATAAATTGTATATTATTTGTGTCTTTCTGGAATTTCCTTTTTGCCATTCTTGAATAGAAGCTGTTATCTGTGCAATTCAAAGTACTGACCATCATGTGGCACTATAAGTCTGCTTTACAACATTATAATTTATTCTTTGTGCAAGCGCGGAAATCCACACACATCAAATGTGACTCCAAGAAAGGCTATTTGCTTCTTGCACCTTCTAAAATGAAGCTTGTTGCTGTTATTCTCATTATACATGTATATTTTCTTTCTGTTAGATTTAATTTTAAGCATGACCAAATGATAACACCAAAAATAATTCTATCACGTGCCCTGGTGTTTTATTCAAAACAGAAAGAGATATTAGAATGTTAAAAAGAATTAGGATTGTGTATTAGAAATGTAAATAGTGGAAAAACAACAGAATATTAAAAAATAATATTTTCTACTTTTCTTTGTGTCATAGCCAGATTTCTAATGAACTCACAATAAAACACCTCTTTTTAATGTATTTATTGATAAAGTATTATGGAAATATAAGCCATATACATTGACTCAAAGGTCTCCAACAGAATACAGTATACTATATAACCTCTTAAGGATTCTATTGTCTCACGTGTACTGATGAGACAGAGCTGCCAAAAACTCTATCCGCTGAGTTAACAACCCTTTTCTGTAGTAATCACAGACAGCCAGTGTTAATCTTACTGTAGCTTATGAAACTGGCTTCAGCAAGATTAATTTGGTCTGTCAAGATTACTAATCAACATTACGGTATGCGGTATTTGTGGATAAATAGGAAACTGTCCAATCTGTAAGACTCACAGGATTTATTTAATGTAACACTAATGTTTGCCATTTGAACGCTAGGAATGGGGGGAAACAGTTTTTCAATCTGTACTGTACATTGCAGTAGGAATATTAAGTAGCCATGTTGTACCACATTTTTTAATTAAAGGGACCTTTGGCTTTCCTAATGCAGAGAATAAAGGACAGAAATACCGTTCCCAACACCTGTCAAAGAAATGCATGCCACTGTTATTGTATGTCTTATTCTTTACTGTTAATGCAACACTGTAAAATATGAGAAAACATTGGTTTAAAATGAAATCCAACCAAGGAAACTGAAATGCAGAAAGTAAACCATTTAAAACTGAAAGTCACGGAAGGATAACTGTACCCAGTTAACAGTTGGTAAAGAAGCTTGCTTTTGAGTATAAGTAATCCAGACATCTCAAGTCAGACGCTGGGTCATGTCACCAGATGACTGTGGCTAGGATGCCCCTGATGGCAGCACACAATTGCTTTAGAACTGGCAGAGGTTGGGCAGTCAGGGTTTCTCCAGGTTCCAGTGAAACAGCACACTAGGCATCTGCATTACACACCAACTCTCCCATCAGCACTATACCTCCTTGTATGCCGCTCCTTTTAAAAGGCTTAATGGATGGATGAGTTAGAGGTCTCTGTACTTCTTCATTCTCACCCATACAGACAAAGACTGATTACATTCAATAATAACCCCTTCATGAATCTCCTCTCAACATCAAATACATGGTGTATTAACTGTTACCAAGCTAGTTTGAAATATATATGTCAGTGTTACCAGCAAATACATGTACTGTATGTGTGTGCAAAAGGCAATCTAATTTTACTCCATTACTATCAAACACAAAATGTTAAAGTCATCAAGCTGCTAGTTTTTGAGGCTCAGTCTCATCTTCCTCAGAGCATATCCCATGCCTTATACAGAGGCTACATGGATAACTGTAATTACAGCATAACTTGTCTATTCAGATTTAAAATCCTTCTATGCATTCATTATTCATTCAAGATTAATACAGGATAAATTATGGTTTTATTATTGTGCCTGATTATAAATTCCTACAACCACATTCTATAATTCCTGGCGGATATATCACCAAACAAAAAATGGTGATAAATTAAAAAAATAAAATGATTAAAATGCCATTGGAGAGGAGGAATGAAACATACTGTTTGTACGCTAGCAATTTAGAAATATTAAACCATAGCCCCTAGGCTTTGATCTCTAATGTAGTGTGTATTTTAAAATTTCTGCTCAGAATCACTTTAAGACTGATTAAAGTAACAATGGCAGAAGGAAGAGCTGTCCATAATGTCAAGGCTGGGCTTAAAACAGGATGTTCTAACATGACTGAGAGCATTAAGACACCCTTGGTCTTTCAGGCATGTGAAGATAACATTTCTTGGCTTTGAGGGCTGAAACACTGGACTATGTAACACCAACCAGTTTTGACAGCTTCCAAGAAAATTCTATTGTCATGAAATACGATAGCAAACAATTTGGCAGTAAGATTTAACGAGTGGATGTTGGCAGCAAATAGACTTGTCTGCATTATGCTAAGTACACTAACTGAGTCCTTGAAAAACAAACTGTAGTATTGCACCAGTGCATAATAGACAATTACACATTTAAGAAGTGTTAGCCAGGGACAAAATGTCTTTTAGTTTTTGAAAGACTGCTTTGAGTTTAATAGCCACCTGAGGGCAGTAAAGACTCATGGAAATTTTTGTGCTTATAGCAATCAATGTCACACTATGTTAAGATTATGAGGGTTGAAATCAAAGACATAGAAGTAGAAGCACAAGTAAATTCAAAGTTTTCAATCACATGTCTGTCTTTGTAAGGTTGTGTCAAGACCTTTGGTATATAGTATCTGCACTTTTCTCAGCACTGACAGGACTAAGGTGCTAGGGTGAGAGGACCACTGTATGTTAATTTGTATTTGATGACATTTTTCATCTTATCTCTAATCTAAAATCCTTCACTTTTCCTCAACTGTGTTCCTCCTGAAAACTTGTACAGCTATGTGAGCATGAAAGTGCTAAAAGTCATATTTTATATCCGTTAATCATTTTATATGCCAATGTACGTACAGGGTGCGGGTTTAAGATGAGTGATTTAAAGAATGAAAATGTCCTTAAACATGCATTTGAATGTTTGTGGCAACTATATCCAAAGTGCATTTTATCCTTAATTAAAGTGAATGCAGTGAGCAAAAGTTTGACATTTCAGCCTGGATTACTGGAACTCAATTTGTAGATTTGCATCATTCCCTTGCCCTTATCTTTAAATATAAAAATACCATTCAATCAAATCTGCCATTTAAAGAATTAATTAAACAGACCTGCTATATTGTCATATACACACTTTATAAAAATCCTTTATTAAAAAGGATTTTTAGATTAATTGTTAGACACATAAAGGGAAAATGAACTGATCAAGTGCTATGCTTGTTAACTGTAAAATGATTATCATTTTTCAATTTGGTGAATCAAAGGTCATTGTTGATCGAGAAGCATATTATGACACTAAAAGAAATCAAAAGGAACAATGTTTTATGAATTCATGGTGAAGAACATACAGATCTGTGTCTTGCAGTTTAATTATGGTACAGTAAATACAGTACATAAAAAAGTTACAATGAATGAAAACTGGTCTTTACTACAAAACAACTACTCTTCAAATGTGAACATGTAATAATGGATATTAAAATTGGCAATAACTGCTAAATCTCTGCAGTTAGTGTCAAACATATCCTGTTTAGCTTTAAAAAAGACACTTGGGTGTCGGTCACTACACCAATGCTACATCCTTCAGAAAATGGAGTTTATAACAAACATTTGGGAGGAATTACAACAGCCTACTTCAATCATCCTCAGTAATTCGGAATCAACCTGATGTTATTTCCTCTCCTTCAACATACAGTAATAAATACTATATGCAATCCTCATTTCTCCCTCTCATACATTTCATCCATACTGTACATCTTACCCACCAATGCAGCCTTGCAGCTGCCCCTTGGTGACTCCTCACTCCTTATGGGGGTCTCAGCCCCCTCATCCTTTGTCCGGGAGATTAGCCCTCAGCCAAGCAGTTTATTATTAAAAATAAAATGATAAAATTATGTTTTGGTTAGAAAATGAGAGGACAAATGATAAATATGTATGCTAGCAATTAAGA
The DNA here is from genome assembly GCF_059453375.1 of Lepisosteus platostomus. Lineage (NCBI taxonomy): Eukaryota > Metazoa > Chordata > Actinopteri > Semionotiformes > Lepisosteidae > Lepisosteus > Lepisosteus platostomus. The sequence continues at coordinate 63,372,029 of NC_142616.1, read as the reverse complement.
AATATTAAACCATAGCCGCTAGGCTTTGATCTGAATTGTAGCATGTATTTTTACATTTCTAAAGCCCTTTTAGAATGGTGCAATCTTTAAATGATTTATCAAAGATAATTTTGCATACAGTATATTGCTTTTGATTTCTTATAGTAAATTTTCTCAAATAAATTAAATGTACATACTTTTTCTTAATTTCTGTTATGATGCTAATATTTTGTGCAGTGGGGTATAAACTGTCAGATTCTAGCCAGGTTAATGCAAAGCCTGACCTGTACATCCAAACTTATAAACAGGTTGGCATTTATGGATATGGGCTATTCAGTTTGTTCATGGTCCTGTCTATAAAGGAGGAACATAACTATACCAGTTTCTTTGAACATTCTCTAGTGTAGAAAAAACCCTCTACCAAATTGCATAGGAGGGTAATGTGAATAATCCATCTCTCTGACAGGTGGGCTTGTTTCGGCCCTGTCAGGAGTACTTTACTTTGGATCAGTCTTATACACCTTTATATTGTTCCCAAGCCATAAAAGCTTATGGTCTGTGCTTTTTATGTTTGTTTCCAGGTCCATATTTCACATACAGATCCATATTTTATGTGTGATATAAATCTAAGACCATTTTGATTTCTATTAAGTTTCTACTTTTGTTGTCTGTTTCCTCTTTTCCTTTTTAGAGACCAGGAATTGGATATTTAAAGTTTTAAACCTTTAAATTATGCTTTTTGCCAACCTATAGTGGAACATGTGTGGAAAGAGATTTTTGTTTCAAATGGCTAAAACAGTGTTTTAATGTATGTTGAGTTTACCAAGCTAAACAGTAGATATTAAAATGGCTCAAGGGATACACAGTTCACCCTGAGAGCTTGACAAGACATTTCCATCAGATTTAATCCATTATCCATTTTCACTCTGGCATTTCATCTGAAGAAATGATGAGAAATTTGAAAAGGTCAAAGGAATAATATTAACCATTGAACTTAATTGTTGACTGTTTTATACCAAAGTACAGAATTTCTAGGGAATAAACTCAATCAATCGATAAAAAAACTCATAAGATAAAAAGAATTATTTATGACCTGGGGCTATGAGCCCAAACAAAAACTCACACATTCAGAGCATACAGTAGGTGTGTATATACAGTATAGTTTGTACTCACGTTTCAATCTAATTTATTTATAAAGACAGCAGAAGAGAAATAACTAATTAGAAAACCAAGAAAAAAAAAACAGAATAGCCAACAGAATTGAGAAGTATGTGAAGATAAAACTTCAATAGCAATGCACAAGGAAATATGATGTATAATATGGGTCTTCCATTAGTTTCATTGGGAAGTTATGTTTCTTTGGTGAATTGTTTTTTAATGTAAATGACTGTTTATATATACAGTATAACTCATTATAAATTATTTTGAAACAAAAAAAATGTGCATCTGTAATTTGAACCAGTCTTCAGTTCCTCGGGGTTCCTACATGTTCTTGTATGATACAATGGGGAAATGAATCAGTTCCATGCTACCTCTTTAGAGAACTCATTTCCATAAATTCCCCACCGTGATTTGTAGTATGTACGATAATAGGCTTGACATGGGAAAGTTATGGTCGTGTAAGTGTGCCATCAATCACTGTGTCAGTGCCTGGGGGGGTGATGTTAATAACAGCTGGAGGAACAGCCGAGAAGGAATATTCAGTGATTTTACTGTACGTTACTGTATGGTTCCGCCAGACAGGATCACACATTGAACAGTAAAACCTTGTCTTCACATTGCCCATGCATGGCCAATGGTCATTTATTTCTGTGTTTTTCATTGAGCACAATTTGAATTGAAACGGAGAACAACAAAGGAAGGAAAAAAGCAAATACGTCACATTGGAAGGTAACGCAAACCAGAGAAACTGCGGCATCTGTTATCTATTTTGATTTTCACAATGGTCAGCACTTTGTTGTAAAAGAAACTCAAAAGTAGCCAGGTTACTGTAATTAAACTAGAGAGCCATTGTACAGAAGAGAAACTGAAGAATTAATCTATTGAAATGTATTTCACTATTGAACTTAATAAAGATAAAACACAGATATCTGATAGCAGCCCTTTGCAGGAGAGCCATCAAGCCTTTGCAGGAGCAACAATAGGGATCAGCCCATCCTAGTCTCTGTGTCTTTAGAATGACACATCAGAACCATAGCTCACAATGGTTTTGCTCATAGGTGATCCATCTTCATTATATCTTCATTACATTTTAATGCCTTTAGATGTCAACCTAGCTAAGCAAAATGTTCCTTGTCAAGACATTTAAATTTTGGCATGTAATCTAAATCACCAAATGCCAACTGGATAATATTGGCCTTCTCAACTCAATCTACAATTTTTGGGAAAGAGATTCCCTGTTCACCAGTGTTTCTTTTGTTGAATGACAACATATTGTTAGATTTGTCAATGAACTGTAGCAAAGGTTGATCTAGCATTGACATAAGCACTGGTGAAGCGATGGTTACTCAGCACGGGCAACCTCTTTATTCCCTTACCTTGTTTCAAGTGGATCTTTTTCTATTTTGACACTATACAGTACATATGGAGGACTCCATTACAGTACGAGAGTCTATGAGCCCAGGGAGGTCACTGTCCAGGGCTGGGAAACATCTGACTATGGAAGCCTTAGGTTGCCAGCAGGGCAGGATACAACCTGGATGGAGCGTGAAAGGCAGGAGGGGAGTGTTTTGCCAGCAAAAACTAAAACAGGGACAAATAATGAATATGTATTTGCAAGCACACGCTATATGTAACCATTTACAAAAATAGATTAATAAGGAACTTTACAAAACTCTAGGACTTCAGACTATCAGAGTACACAGTTAAAATGTTATCCTCCTTTTCTCACTGATGATAATTATGGTAGGTTAGGGGTTCTATGGATTAACATCCCACTGCAAAAAAAAACCAAACAACTACAAAGTTTCAGTAGTTCATCTAGTGAAATTTCAACTTGGGGGAAAAAAAAGTAAATCCAGCAAAAAAAAAAAAGACTCACAGAGTCTATCATAAGCCTGATTTATCAGCATGTATTGGCTGCTACATCGGGAACTGTCCTTCCTTAAGGTGCAAGTCAACACTGATGCAAAATTCTGAAATTTCGACACATGCAGCAAGTTGTGAAACAGAATAATGGAACCAACTGACAATATACTGTGACATAATGGGAAAGTTTGGTCTGGGACGCCTTCTTTATTTCACAGTTTTGTGATACTAATGGTTTCTTACAATATTGTCATGCTACATGTTTCACACGGGCTGAAGATGGTTGTTCCATCAAACTTCTGAACAAGAGAACAGATCTAAGTGAAATTCATTCCGATGGAGCGACATGAGTAGGTTCCACTTCGAAAAAGGCTGACGGAAACATTCAAAAATATTTTTCGGAAACTTTGGTAGCCTTTAGATGGCTCAAGAAACTACACCACATGAGAAAAATATGTCTCGGCTAATGGGAGGTCAAAGATGTGACCTGGGAAAGAGAACAGGTGTTGCAGCAGCTGGGCTATCAGGTTACCTGCTGTCACCCACTTAGCTCAGAGCCATTTGAGATTCCAAAACAGCTACAGTAACACTTAGTGAAATACAAACTGGCATCAATGAACATAGCAGTAAACATGCTGTAGGGGATTTTATTCATTTTGTTGTTACTGTATCTTTAAGTAAAGCATTTATTTTGTAATACTGTCATGTGGTTTTCCTCAGCTATGCCAGATATTTCATCTGTAATTTGTATTTGCAATATCTGTTCCATTAAAAGAGGATAATAAATAGGTGAGAAGATGAAGAAGCAGAGTATCTCATCCAGGTTGTGGATATTGCCCAGACCTCATGCTTGTACAGTATATGGTTCAAACTGGAGGTTTAAAAGTCACTGTAATGCTTCTACTTTCACCAGAGCTCCACATTCTGTCACAGAGAAATATTGTAAAGTATGCAAACCTAGTTTGTACAGCTTAAGTGCCCTGAGACTAGCCGTGAACTCGGAGTTCATTAAGCACCCTTTCAAATGTGAGCCATTAATTTGGGCATTATAGTTTCTCTGCTAAGGCAAATTAAACACACACAGAATAGATATCATTGTGTTTCCCAAGCAGAACAACCCAACAGCAGGAAACCATATTACAATAACTGCTTTCCTGCAGCTTTTCATTGTGAATTAATGAGCTGATTGTCAGCCAGAATTTCTTTTTGGCCCTCAGGTTAGGTAAATATGCTATCACAAACTATATGCCCCAGTAAGAGAGAAAACCATTGTAATTATACATTATGCACATGAAGTTGTCTAATAGAGAAAATAACAACAACAACAACAACAATAATAAAACTGTGCAGTATTGGCCAACAATACATTTCCACTATATACGAGGCCATTGAAACACATACAATGAAAGGAAATTGCGTGACACAGCACCAAGGCACAGAAGAAGTCTCTTTTTTCTTTTGCCGAAGAGACTAAAACCCCGAAGCAGATGAGCTGCGGTTGTACCTTCTTCTTAGTTTACACTCTGCATTCTTTATTATGTTATTTTGTGCAGCTCCTGACATAGGACAGAAAAGTGAAGCAGAGTGAAACTGACAGGGCAGCCAGGCCAGTGTATAATCCCATCACATTGGTGCAAAGGATTGACAAGATTCTGGATGACTATTTCTGTACAGCAAATAAACACTTATAAGGACAGAGGACAGAATATATCCTCTTAACATACTGTGCTTTAATGGTCCTAAATGTAATGTTAATTGAAGTCATTTCAATTTGGTAAGTCTAATTTTCATTACAGCGATCAATCATCTTTCCATGTCCTGAGGCAGGTTACAAAGGTCTGGGTTGGGGTCTCTGTGCTGCACTAAGCACTGAAGTGGAAATGCATAACTGCCATCATTTTATTCAAATGAAATTATAAAACAACAAAGAGCTAAGAGAGTTCACTTATTGTTGATAACCCAGCCGCAATGATGGATCTGCAGGGATGGCTCAGGCATCTTAAATTAAAGATTCCTGTTGTGAATACAAGTGGCAGCCTTTTTTCCCTGCGATGATTTATTTCAGTGAATAAGGAACCAACAATATTGTAGCCTCTTTAACTACATTTGGTGTGACTGACAGGTGAATAAAAAAGATGTAAAATTAAAAAATCAAATCAGGAAGCATGAGTCGGCTTTTGTTGCCAATTGTGTGCGAGTTCCCTGGAGGTTCAGTGATTCTACCCAGTAAAGGAAATGTATGTCTCCATTTCCCCACAGGGTTATTTATGATCAGGAAGAGTGCCCATGTGTACCAAGCTAACCTGTCATCTTCATGTTACCCTGGGAACTGGTCCTAAAAAAGGTCCGTGCACATAAAAAAGCCTAACAATAAAACTGTAGCTGTGATCCTGTTAATAGCAAACAACACAATAATATTTGATTTGTTCTTACTCATTCTGAAAAATGCCTTAGAAAAGGTCTACATTACCATTTGTGAATATAAAAACAACATGAAGTGAATTTTCAACCTTTTCCCTTGATTATTATCAATCAATACATGACATTATAGGCTTTAGAGATCTACAGTAAAATATAACTTACAAAAATGTATGTTGAGTCAACTCATTATGAAGATAGGTGATGACATTCTTTTATATTTATTTTGTGGGGAGTTTAATCTATTAAATGAAATTCTGCTGCTGTAAGATGCAAAGAGGAGTGTAGGGGTTTTAAATCCGAGACTACAAAATGATGTGCTTTTTTTCTTCTAAAGAAATAATAAATAATACCTTTATTATTTTCTCTTTTAGATTTTAAAATAGAAAACTGCCTCTAACACCAACATGGCAAATGTTAATTCTATTATTCTCTTTCTTCAATGAAATAAAGGTGACAGATGCTTGATCAATGCATGGATTTAAGGGAAATCACTGATTCATTGTACTTTATAATTCAGATGCCCATCATGTACAGTATGTGAGATGTGAAAAGCACCCAAAATGAACTTGGCTGGATTTTCCATTTTTGTGATTTGTGACTATGATTAGCGTTGTGTTCTCTGAGACTTGTGTTAATCCCTTGTACCTTTCAATTAGGCATTAAATGCAATTCACAGAACACAACAAACCCAAAGAAGATTTGATTTCCAAATGAACTATATAAAGGTGGCATTGTCTCATTTTTGCAATAAAGACGTTTTTTTGTTGGAGTATTTTATTTACTTACATTTCACTGTACTGCTTAGAGAAAAGCACTAGTTCATGGACAAATTGTAAAATTTCATTTTTTTCATCTGTCACCTTTGTTGAGAAAACATTGTATTTTTCATTTTTTCTTGTAAAGACTTTTCTTGGAAGAATATAATGAGGATAAGAAATGTAGGTCACAATTAAATATAATTTGCTACTCATACAGTATGATAATTTAAGGTTTAGTGTGGATAATAATCAAATATCTCAGGAACAGATGCACCCTCCCATATTAATTCATTGACTTGTTGGTTTTTGTAGGATTCAATTCACAGTATAGTGCTGGCTTTTATTATAGTATTAACAACACATTTCTGGCCAGCAGGCTTTTGTCCATAAATGTTGAAAACATGTGCAGCTACTTGTACACAACTGGCAAAATACAGTACCAAATAACATAGGGACCAAAACTCAGGAGGTTGTGATAGAGGTGTATGTCTTCAAATAATGACAAAACTGTTTTTATCATGTACTGCTTGCCATTTTTGTCCTTTTTTGACTATTTCTTATACTGTATATTTAATTTTCCTCCCACCAAATTGGAATCATCAGTTGTTTCTTTTATATCCTGGCTCCCAGTGACGACTCCTGGGCCGCACTGAGAGAACGAGGAAAGTCAGATGACCTCCTCTGATCTGTCTACCTCTTGTGCCCCTTCACCTTTCCATATGCTGCAAACTCCATGGCGCCTGACAGGGGAGATAGTGCTGATTGGAGGAATGGCATGTCCATCACTGATCCTCCGGCTCCTATTGGAAGGTGGGAAGTTGCAGGAGTTACGGTTTCAATGAGAGTGAAGAGAACCCTGGCCAATTCGTCCCAACCCTTTCCTGCCGCCAGGAGTGCCACCTGAGAAGCCTCATTCACAGCTAACTAGAGATCTCAAATCACAGTGCTCTACCTGCATGTGAAGCTACTGTAGTGTCTCCATTGGTTCAGCTAGTTGATTCCTTTGGTCAAGAAAAACTCTTACTAAAGTTTACCATGGAGAATATGACTGGGGAGTTTCCTCTTTTTTTGCTGTGTTCTCCTGTGGTTTTAACACACCATCCTTTGTAAGAGCAGTTCTGAATTGCCCTGGAGGGGTTAATGTGTACTCATTTGCACACATTTCCTCTAGCAGTGACAATTACACAGTACTGTAAAATGTTGAAGAATAACGAATTAAATTGCAATAAAATGGCCTGAAACAGGTGAACCATACAATTTATCCTACAAAGCATGTATAGAGCTGTAAACTCTTTACATTCACATATCTAAGATCCAAGACTGCATCACATTTTTGGGCAGCCAATTGCCTCCTGCAGTTGCATAGAACTGAAGAACAATGCTTAAGCTGCCCATGTTCTTGGCAGCAAAATCATTTAAGTCAAGCTAATTCAGAGACACTGAAAGGCTGGGTCCTAATTTAGCAACAGCTGACACAGCCCCCTATTTGCTTTAGGAGTGCCTGGAAATCTGACTTCTACTGCTAGGTTTGCCCATCACTTTGAAATTCCTTGAGTTTTTCTGACAGATGAGAATGGAAAAGTATCTCAGGCTCATCAGTCCTCTGATTCACCATTGCCTTGCAGCAGAAGTTTGTCCTAATGCCAATGTGGTTACTGTGTAGCATTTGCAGACGTGAAATTGTGCACAACTAAGCTTTAGTAGTGTGGCATTAAATATTAGCATAATGATTTATTAGCAAAGTCACGCAAACCATGTACAGCGGAAATGAGGTCCTTCAGGCACACACTGGTGACATCATTAAATTGCAACAGCAAATCAGGAGAAAATAAATCGTTTTAATATGAACCATATAATTCACTTGACTCTCTATTTATTTAAGTTGTCCTTTCATGAGTACTAATTTTTTCTAACTCACAGTGCATTTCTCTGAAATTCCATTGATGTAGTTCAATATATCTTCCTAAAAACATTAGGATTTTATCTAAAATGATTGAAGGGACAGATGTACTAGTGATTGGTTTACCTGCATGCATAGTTAGAGGAATTATGATTATGAATAGTATACAGTAGAATCTATATACTATTGTTTGAGAACAACTGACTTTAAGCAATTTTTAAACTTTTTTGTGTTGGCATTGCTATGTTCTTCACCTGACACATTAATGAAGTGCATAAAGACGAGTGCTGCTAGCATTTAAAGAATGAACAGCACACGTACTGAGGCAAAAACTGACAAAAATCATTGAGGGTAAAAATCCTGATTAGCGCCACAAGCAGATACCTTTCTTTGCCTGTAGTCTTAGGGAAACGCAAAGGTTACTGCAGGGAAAGGTGGTGACCTTAAATATAATGCCATCTGAGCCCCTAAAAACTATCTGAAGTATTAAAATAAACCTGCATTATTTTGATATACAGTAGGACACAAAAATAAAATACTATTATTTTTAATGCTATGCAAGATTTATAGCAATATATCATAATATTATGATACATACAGTACTGTATAAAGAAATTGACAAACTTTATTTTAGGACTACAAAATTACACTTGCACTATACTAAATGGATAATAAGCCAGCTGTTAACACATTTATAAAACATTATAAATATTTTCATAAGAAGTTATGTTCTGCAAAGAAACCCAGAGTTATAATTAAGGGTAGAGTACAAGCTATTAGGATAAGGGTCTTGCTACATGCAATTAATCTACAAAATAGGTTGGTTATTTCACCTTTATACTCTATTGTTTATTAATATAATTAATATTACATAATAAATAAGACATTGAGGAATTGCATATGCAAACCCCACATAGCTAAAAATCATATGGCTGATAATCTAATTGTATTATGTAATTCTTATTTAAGCAAACCTTAATACCTCAAGTTATGATGTGTACATACTGTACATTTTGAAATATTAATAATGTTGTAGTTTAGTTACACTTTTCAATACATGTTAATGTATGTAGTAAGTCTGTGACAGAATGACTGAACCAGTAATTACACTATAAATGTATGTTTTCACAGCATGCCATTTGTTACTTGTAGGTCATCATTAACCCCCTCTCTGCTGGGATTATAGCCTGCCTTTTTATCTGTTAGATATTTGCTGGAGGTCACATCTTAATTAATATCAGCTGTGGATCTCCAGCTGATCTACGACAAGCACTGTTTTTTTTTCTCATTATTATTGGGGCCTATTGTTAGCCACATTGAGCACACCTTCCCTGCACTCTACATGTTTAGGAAGACTAGGTGACATAATGCATTCTGTATTTGGACCTCATGTATCTTAAGTAATAACTATGCTACTAAGTGCCTTTACGAATCTAGGTACAATGAATTAATCTAGGAATTATTTATTGGTTGTATCCTAAAAATAACTTGGCAGAGATATCCAAAAATGATGATGGAATTACTACTCATATAGCCTGTATATTCATCGTCGTACCGATTTACCGATGTTATCATTCTTGTGAGGCAAGACTCTTCTGTTATTGAGGCGTACGTAGGCACTTGTGCTCGGATGATCAATTAGGCCCAACATTTTTTTCTCCTAACGGGAGATCCGTACTTAATACAGAAGCAGAATTGCCAAGTGGCAAGAAAAAAAATGAAATTGGTTAGACTTTTTTTGTACAAATATAAGCAATAAAGGGCACTTGGGCCAATGAGGGCAAAGGGGCAGGGGCTTGAGCCCCTGTAGCCACCCACTCTGCACGTCCCTGTTCGTAACCCCCTATTTGTAACAATTACATAATGCATTTACATATTTAGACATGATTATGTAAACACATGTATTTCAAAGTATAAATATAATACAATTACAAGGTAAAGTGCAAATACACTGTAATTAATACACCTGTATTTAAAGTGTATCCAGTAATGGAATGATTCACAACTATAGAAGCTTGCAAGCAGACTGAGTTCCATCTGAAAAAGTTAATAGTTGCTTCCCACATGGTATACAGCAGACATCTACTCCAGATAAAACTTCACCAATGCCAATTTGAGAATCTCTATCCAGGTACTGCCCTTACACATTAAGTAATCAGCAATCTATTCTTAAAGGACTTAAGATGTGCACTTTGGGACTACTGACAGAGACCTTGATTACAGACCAGCAATCTCAACTGTACCAAAGTCAGTTATTTAGAAACAGACAAAACAGTCCTTCTCAATTAAAGAGAAAGTAAATGCATGTTTAGTGTGAAACGCTGTTCCTTAAAAAAAAAATCTGAGTGCTATTTTTAAAGCACTTATTTGGGTTATTTTGAAAGACAGATTTAGACTGTAATGACATAGGATCCATTATCTATGAACCAGACTGCTCTAAAAATGAAAGCAAAGTCAAATGTATCACATTGATATACAGTACCTATGGTATGGACAATGTACTTTTGTCTTCTTAAATAAAGGTCCAGTACATCTTTACATTTTACACAAACCTATACTTTGTTTTGGGTTTATAATTTAATCAATCCCAATTTGTTGGCTTATTTTTACCCTCTTACCCGATTAATCATATTTCTGACCACTAAGAAAAAACTAAGAATCCCTGAACATGATTGAAAAAAAAACGTGAGAGAAATGCTAATGTGTCTTAATTTTGGCTGTTGAAAATTTCATGTCACATTCTATTCAGAAGCAGAGAAAAGAGGCTGGCTATTAGCAGACTCACATCTTTTATCTGCAGACGACAGAGTCAGAAATGGGCAAAGCCTTTAGGGACAGGATATTTGTTGGCTGTGGTTTCACCCTTCAGAGACACGCTGTATAGTTTCTGTCACTGTCTCCGTGTTCCTCCAGGCAGCTTTTTCTTCTTCTGTTTACATGATGTTATCGGTGTATCTACAAAACTGCATCACCTGTTTTTTGGGCTGGAGGTGTGTGTGAGGAAGATTTTAATTTGCATTACATTCCTTTCACCAGCAACAGCTATAATAAAGTGTTCCACAGCAGAGGTACAACTGCATTTGGAGATAGACATCCCCTTTTCATATGCATACAAGACTAACAATAACCCCTGGGCTTCTGCAGCAACACCTCCCTCCCTGTAATGAAATTACAGAGACGGATGTAGCCGAGCACCAAAGCAAATGCTCTATTATCCAGTCTAAAAAATAAAGTTAAGGGGCATTTCTGTACTAGGGTTCTTATGTGTCAATATATGTATTTGTATGTGAGATTGCACAAAAAATACATTTAAGGTATATGTACATATTTTTAATAAGTAATTGCACAAACATCTGAGCAATCACAAAACGAAAAAGTACAGCAATTAAATGTATTCTAAGCACATTAAATAATCTAGTTATTGATATCAGGTTGCTACAGTTACTTCATAGTTGATTAACTTTTCCTGTAATACAGTTTAAAAATAAATAAATATTTTGCAAAAAAGTAGAACACCCCAAGTAAAAACCTTAATATCTGCAATACTATTAGAAGAATAGAGTCTAAAATGAAAAGCAAACCTGTGCTGAAATTTGATCTGGTTTCTAATGTGGTAATTCCTCAATGAAATCTGGTCAATATAACAAAAAACAAAACACAATTCTATTCATAATACAAGCAAATGCAAAACCAAATAAATCAATGAGATGGACTTTTTTTGTAGAACTGCTGAAAACACACCAGAAAATTGAACTGATATTGAAACTGTTAATTAAGATTCTATTATTTCTCGCTCGACCCTTTCTGTTTGCAAAGGAAATATATTTTTTGCTTTCATCCCACACAATAGCACAATGACTCAGAAAAAAATATTTTTTAGGCATCTTCTAATAAAGCCTTTTAAAATGATTCAGTGTTCTTCTTGGTTAGGGCCTTAATCAGCAGTGACTTAGCAATAGGCCTTCAGCACAACAATCTGATGTTATCAGCTCTGACAATGGACAAGACAGGAACATAATGGGGAGGAGTGCTCTATAGAAGGTCACTTAGGACATGGTGATGAATGGAAATCTGTAGAAATCTTTTTCGTCACATTTGAGGAATTCTTCCCCATGTAGCCTAAAAAACAAGACCTGACTGAACATACATTTTGCATGCTGAGGCTTGAATTGGGCACTTAGCCACAGCTAGAACAGTGTGATTAGATTGGATCAAACAGAGCAATTGCAGAAAGCTGATTTCGTCAGAAAAAGTCACTGTGCACAGATTCCAATCGCCCCTGGACACAGCCAGTTATCGCAACTTTGAGACGTAGATGCTACAACAGATAGCGCTCGACAAATTCAAATTAATGTGAATATGCAGCAAACTATATACAGAACTTGCATAATGAGAATCCTTTTTGGACAACCACTTATAGCTCCTGAAATGCCACATCACCAAAGCTCATATTTAAATTTAAAATTAACTACCATTAACACAAGAATTTTTCCAAAAAGCTCTGCAGGCATAAATCCTCTCTGCTACTTCACTTAAAATAGCAACGTGCAGTTTCCACTGATTACATTTGTATGTAGATGACAGCAAAGTTGATTTATTCATTTCTGGATTATTTCACAAGTTAAATCCAGCATAGTACCACTTCAGACAAAAGTCTCATTTTCAAAGATATGAGGGAAAAGGTTAGAAGTTATAGGGAACTGAGAGCAACTGACAGACTACAGACCTATTAACTCTTCAGTGGAAGACAAACATCCCTTTGTCACATTTAGATAGCGAAGAATCCTAGATTCAGTACTTTAGGTATCCACTCAGCATTCCATTGACAAAAATATAAAGTTCTAGTACCACAGTACAAATATGAAAATTTGTTTAAAACAGGGCGTTAGTTAGAAAAGGGGTGATGATCAATTTAGCAATTAAAATGCAGGATTATAGGTGTGATAACATTTTGAAATATCTTGGGTTACAATATAATATTACAATGCTATTAAAATATTAAGTAGTAAACGAGAGTGCTGATCCAGAATAATAGGTGAGAGAGATCAATTCCATATAAATTGAAACAGTGTAGGTGTTGCTTATTGAGGCTAGAGTTGGGCATGGGTATTCGTTTGTATCTCTCAATTTTAATACCTGAAGAAGACCAAATAAGTGATAATCTGAAAGATGACAGTAATGTTCTATCGTATAAAGTTTTCTTACACATCTCATGGGTTATATAATTGTAAAACACTTAAGAATATTTTAGACATCATCATCTTCTTGTATGACAATATTCAGGAAAATCGTTACTAACTGATCTTTATTCAGAAAATGATGTGCTTATAATCAAAGCCTGAAGACTAATAACAGATAAATTGTGTTCCTGCAATAAATTAAAATTAGTTTTAAAAAAACAGTCTGCCTAAATCATGCAGATACAGCCAGTACATTGTGACATCAGATACAAAGGAGGAGATGTTGCACCTAGATTATATGAACACTTGGTTTGAATTTATTTACTTTAGAAACTGGTAATTTAATTTTGTTAATGGATTTGCAAATTGTTTTCCAAATGAAAGCACATATTAGGAAATAGTCTGCACCTTTTATATTCATGTAAGTAATGACTCCTCAGAATCTAATAATAGATTTATCAGAAACCAACATAATAAGTTTTTACTAAACAAACATTAACGAGATCATTAGTAAACATCAAACTTCTAAAGTTTCACCTTTTCAGCCCCAGGCTCCCCAAGAAATTATTATAATATTCAATTGGAAATTCTAAAGATCTGCAAATTGATTTCCTGAGCTAATTAATCACTTGATTTAATTATCAGGAATTATTATGATGGAAAAGTAAAATTAATTATCTAGTAAATTGTGACCCATGGCACCATGTAATAAAGCAGATTAAGTGTGCTAATAAAAGCATTTCTCAAATTTTGAAAACGATCTTTGTATTTCCAAAGTGTAAGAGAAATATTTTTTTTTCATGCATTGTCTTACCCTACATGTCAAAATCAGACCACAGGCAATGAGCACAACAATTCATTTTTTTTTAGTTGATAAAATATTCTCTTCTGAAAAAAACAATTGTCTTGTAAAATACCACACTTAACAGGTTACTGAAATTGAATCTAACGTATCACTGTTACAAATGTTGAACTGTTAGAATATTTCACCATTTTCAATTAAGTTCTTATTAAAACTCTTATACTGATTAATTACTGATTCTGTAATTGTTTATATATTTCCAAATGCTGCCAATAAATCCGACTTTTTATGTGGTCTTGTAGAAATTCAGTAGATACACTTTGCATTGAGACCTTCACTGATATTTCAATGTTAGCTTTCCACTCACCATTACTTCTGCAACCAACAATCCTAATATACTGTAGACTGGAACTTAAAATGAACATGTCTCAAACAGTAAGATCTAAGGCAAAATATTTTGACCAATTAACTAAAAAACATTTAAGCCTTTCAGCTAGATTACATGCAGTATATGAAGAAAAGAAAAACATAGAGAAAAATATTTCTACTTTCTGCTTACAAATATGAATATGGCTGTACATAGGAACCATTTTGTGCTGGATAGAATGTATCTTGTAAAAAAGAAACACAGCAGACAACCTAACCAGGGAATGAATACTGTCCAAATTTTGTCTGCAGAAAAGTACGATGCTATTAAAACAATAAAAATGTCTTTTTATCGAAAAACATGAGAACAAAATCTGCATAATCTTTCATTAACAAAAACATATTTTATTATATTTCCAAACGTTTTTTTTTACTGTGTGGAATTTAAAGCATTAATTTTCCAATACGTAAAAGGATGAAAAATTGTGGAGATTGCCCACTATTAATGATCATGTGTAAATCTGACATAAAAACCTGGAAGTGTCTTGCAGACTCACAAGCCTCAGGCATCAAATGTATTTTTAAAGAGACACTGTACAATCTTGTAGATGCACATGGAGAATGAAGCAAACAGAACAGTCAGTTTGTGTGGTACAGTATGTCCTCATTATCAAAAGAGCACACTCAACATTGCCCATGTATTAATGCTGTATAGAGTACAGTATGTCTCAAATGAAGGCTAATTATATAGTCTGTATTTCTCGACAGTTATTCATTTGAACACTTTAAGTATTTTTTTCCTACCAGACTTCCAGTCATATATATTTTCAGCTTATTTGAATTCTATCACAGTACACCAGGTTTATCAGTTTTAAAGTTGTTTCTTGCATTTTATTTGCATTGTCACTTATTAAGACTCCAATGTTTTCATTCTTTTGGCCTTTTTATTGCTATTTCTTTTGTTCAATAAAAGTAGGGGAAACATAAATTCTGTTAAAAATCATGTACAATATACATTAATAGCTTTTTTGGCTTTTCAGATTCCAAATCCAGAGCACTGTTTCCTCACTTTTGTCTTTTAAAGTGATTGTTGACTGTGCTATATTTGTTTCAGATAATTATATTGATTGAGCAAATTATCTTCTCTTTCACAACAAGAGGAAAAAAAGTTTCAGCCTGTGACAATGTCACTTTTGTAGAGCCATTATCTTGCATGCAGTCAGCGAAGCATGTACAAATGGTAACTACCAGTTTTCATGGTAATGAGTGTTTGATGTTACATTTCTTCGGACATGCAACTATAATAGAATACTCTCAGAAGAAAATGTCCAGGTGTTTCTGGGGAATGAGGGGGTTTCAGCAGCTTTATCAGAAATTATTTTCTGCCTTTGCATTGTGTTCTGGTAAAATTAGTTTTTTTAAATTTGGTAATGACCTTGTAAATTGCAATACAAAATTATTCTTCATTTCAGGACTATTGTCTTAACATTGCACAACATAATACAAAAACATCACATTATTGAAAGCAAAATCATTTTGCTTATTAGTATTATTTTTTCACATACTGTGCTCTTTGCAATGCTGCTAACAACCTAGCTGATTACAAATATTTTCGGATGGAGAGATGTAAATGCATTATTCTTACAGTTATGTGTAGCAATATCGCAGTGGTGCATATTTAGAAAATCAAACCTCTGAAGCTGAAAAACAACTGAAAGAGTTCATCTTTTGTATTCACCAACAATAAGACTTAAATGGTCAGATTACTAGGATTATTGGTATATGCTGAACACACAATATCATCAGTGAAATTCATATTACATGACTGTTCAATCTTATAAAAACAGGCTCAGTTAGAGCTCTTGGTTTAGTACATGAAAAGGTCTACCAGACATGCTTAGCCTAGAGGCAAGAGCGCTTTGGTACTGGAAACAAATAGGATGTGAAAGAGAACCACATGAAAATGGACATCTTAGTCCTTCAAAACGTTATTTAAAATGTTAGAGCTCTCCCTATGTGCAGAATATATTAATGTATTGAACTTAATAATTTTCTACAGCGATGCGTTTTTGTTTAAACAAAAAAGGCATTTCTCATGTGAATTAAAGGACTCTTTATATTAGCAATGCTGTTTTGTGCAATGTGACAAGTGTCTTATACAAAAACACATAATGACTATACAGTATGTGAACAAGAATATTTTTATATTATAAACTAGCTCACTCATCTAGCCAAGTATTATAGGAAAACTGCACATTTCTGGTTAGGGCTAAATTGTTAAGTGTTAAATGGAACTACGCCTGAGCACATAGGCATCAATTTAGAGAGCATGGTCACTCCACTCAGAACATGTCGCAGCCCAGAATTGAGGCAGGAGTGCTGGGAATATTTTTCATTCTTTAAAAAACGTTACATGTATTTTAGGTAAGTGAAATACCTAATGACCTTACATGCCATGACAAAAAATGAACAAACGAGACAGCAAAACTGGTTGCTACTTCGAATTGTAACTTAGTGAAATATGGGACGGGCTACAGAAAGAAATGAATAAACATGGAAAGTTACATTAAGGGGAGGTCGTTCTAATCATCTACTGTAGCTTGTTTGGTTGCCAGTAGCTAAATAATCTGAGAATCTTAACCTGCCATTTTTTTGAGGGAACAAGGGCATGAGTCTCAAAGTCTTACTTTTATTTTTTTACGATATTTTGCTCTATTATCTTTGGAAGAGGATGTGAGACCCTTGAAGAGTACAAAAACAAAAAGAAAAGAAGTTACCTCAAAATGTTACTCAATAAAACACCAACAAACAACAGGGCTCTGTTCCCAAGTGTTTCCACATTATCTCTTGTGTCTATTTAAAAGTACGATCTACAGTATTCGTAACATTAACCTGTCTTTAATAAAATCTAGCCTATTCTGTGTAAAGGCATCATGGATCACCAGCTTTTTCTCTTTTTAATGCCCTTTCTTGCAGCTTTCCTAGAAGCATTCTTTAGCTTTAAAAAGACTGTGTCTAATTCTCTGGGATCTGTATTCAGTGTACTATGAAATGCAGTAAATGCTAAATAGTGAATGCTATCTGTTTCTTCTCTATTCCTTTCAAAATATCTTTGCCTCAAGCGTGTCTTGTATTATTTGGCCAAAGAAAAGACTCCAGGCTCGTGGCCTGTAAAATTAAGTTATAAATTATAGAAAGAAAAAAATGGTTGCCTAAGACTGTCTTTGGGAAAGTCAGGGAAAATTTTCAACCTCAAAGGAAGATATTTTTCATTTCTGTGTTGTATTTGCCACTATGTAATCAGATTTGAAGCAGTCAATTTCAAAACCTTTTAAAATAAATAAAAATAATAAAACAAACAAAAACATAAATTCATAGGATCATATTGCAATGAGATATAAGATGAGACAAGTAAATAAAAAGGCTCAGGATAAGTTATTTCCCATAATGACTTTGAGATAACCAGGAATTGATCTGTGGAGAGATGACTAAGTGAGCTTCTTTTCAATAAGCATTTATAGAAACATTGTCTTTTGCCAAACGAACCCTTTGGACTGATATCGATTCTGGATTTTGGTGGTCATTCTTTTTATCTTAACTATTTTTGTACACAGAAGATGTTTTGGTATACACTGTTAAGAAAAATGTTGTTAAAATTCCAGAATTTATATCAAGGCATATTACCAGGTTACTGTACTAACAAGACCTCATTGAGACTCATTGGTGCTCTGGAAACAATGTGCTCTCTGACGAAAACAATTTCTTTCAAAATCCTTACAAGCAGTGACAAAATAAACTCTATGAACTTCTTCAGAATAAAGAGTGGACCATTATACCACGGTATAAATGAAAACTAAAAAGAGGTACATTTTTACACTGACAGCTGTGGCAGTTGTGAAGCAGGCACCAACAAGTGAATCACATCTTTGAAGACATGGGCTCACGTACAGTACTCTTCAGATGGATTACAGTAACTACCAAATCAGCCAAATGGTCTAATTCCTACGGGCCTAATGCCCTCTTGTTTGTAAACTTCCTAACATCCTAAAAGGGGAACTGCAACACTATTTTTATGTTTTTGGGTAGGAAGGAAACGGCATTGATGAGCGCATTTCAAAGCACAATGAAAGCAAAATGTAGTGTGTAAAACCTTCAATTTATATCACAAAACAGAAGAAATTTCCAGGTATGCACAGAGCCAGATTGCCATCATTGTCTGCGATTCAGAACGAGACAACAACATTTCCAGTGACTTGAAGCGGCCTTATGACATTGTAAACAACAGGCTTGTGATACAGTACATCTCTTTCAATTGAAATATTGCTCTTTGACTTTGGAAGGAAATTCAATAAATACTGCTTACTCTGTATGCTGATCATGTTGGAACATTTCTCCAATGCTTCACAACCTGTAATTATTCGCTCGTACAGTACATCACATTACATTAGTCATTACAGTTAATAGTGAGCAGGAAGGGCTGCATCACACCACAATTCTCACAAACACTCGCTGTAGCCTGTGGTGAGACCAGCTGTTTGCAAACAAAAATGGCAACCCTACAGTACTTTGTTAAAGTTCACGATTTTGTGCTTCATTCCGAACTAGTAAGATTTTCGGATACCGCAAATTAATTTTGCTACTGAGATTTAATAACTGGTCTGAGAAATGGGGACTCCCCTTTAAAGCCTAAATACAATTTGAAAACTGGGTAAGAAAAACCCAACTACATTTCTCTGTTTAATAGATAATGAAGCTACACGATGTCTTCAATTATTTTTTTAGTAAACAAATTCCGTAAACATGACTTTTCAATCAAGAAAGCTTGTTTGGGGGAAGAGAAGAAAATTATGAAAATGAGAGTGTCCACTGCCCAGTTTTTAATAGAGTAGAGGCTGTTTGATGGTGTTGGCATGATTGTGGTCCTCAGGCACTGATGACCTTTATATTGTAGAAGGATCAATGAAAGCAGCAGAAAATTTCATATGTTACCCAGCGCTTGAAGGCTTATTAGATGGAATTTTGTATTGCGGCAAGTTAATGACCCTATACATCCTGCAAAGGACTACTAGGGATTTCCTGCAAAAAAGGGAGATTACAGCTATGGATTGGTTATCTCAGTCACCAGTCTTGAATCCCATTGAGTTATAGTGGACTGAATTGAAGGCTACTGTTGCAAAGAAGAAACCAATTTCTATTGATCTTTTCATCTCAATGCAGCACATCTTGAACAACAGGCACAATATCCATGAAAAAAAAAAGTCAGGAACTGACTTCAAAATACCGTAAAAGAGGATGTTGGCTGTAAAGCAGCAAAAGGTAAGCATAGAAAATATTAAAGTGAGGGTTCCCAAAATACTTTTGTTAGACAATCAAATTATTTGAATGAAATTATAGGTAATGAGTGTTCTTTTTTTAGTTTAGTGTTTTGCTTTTATTGTAAAGCAGAAAAAATAATTTTCATCTTTTAACAACAAACATGGAATGCAATACAACATTTTATCTTTGTAATCATTTTATTACTTCTGTCTGAGATTACTGCATGGTCTGTTGAAAAACACGATTCAAGCTAACTTTTAATGACTTTGAGCTGGGAAGTGTGCACGTTATTAATACCCATAATTAGTTGACAAATAAGTCAGATGAACAAAATGCTGAAATTTGATCAGAATTTTAGTAGTGCATATTGGGTCATCATAGCAATGTTTGCCCAGATGTTTTTCTTTAGATGTGTTACTACCTTGACCTCAGATAACATGAAAACCTGTTCTATTTTGTTATTACTATTCTATTTTGTTATTTTTTGTCAGTGCTGTGTTCTCCGGGTAATCACATCTGATTCTTAGATAAGCTGCATACAGCATAATGGCCTTTCTATGAACTCTGAATTTGCCATTAAATGCTGATTGAGGTGTCAAGCCCGAAAGTAAAGGAAATCCTATTATAATTAACATAGAATCAGTAAATGGACTTTAAGTAAACAGTAATAAAGAAAAACAAGGTAACGCCATTGATGGCTCTTCATGTAGGTGAGTATAATTTTGTTATTATTATATATTCCTAAAACATCTCTTATAATTTTAAATTTGATCACTTTTAATGTCATTTTATGTTCAATTAATAAACATTCTTCTTGAGAATTATTAGGTTTAAAAAATGTAATGCACATTCAATTGTAAGGACATTCCACCATACCTAATCAGCAATCAGAACAATGACTAATTATACAATATACTGTATAAAACATTAAATTTATGTAGTTAATTGTTACTGTTTGTCTAGGCCATTATGTAACAGAGAAGGCCAAGATAATTATTCTCAAATTCCTCACTTCAAGTTTAAAGGCCTTCTTGTGTCATATAGGATCTTTGTGAACAGTTTACATGATTGTTTGCTTAGGTGAGGTGAAAACATTCTTTGTTTTCCTCATAGTGGAGAGAATCTATTGAGCAGAGTGTAGGCCCTTTGTACTTATCCGAAAGGAATACAATGACTCTTCAGGCAGTAACTGCTGCTCCTTTTCAGCTCACAGAGGTAATTATCTTCAATCAGGACCACCTACAAAATCTATAAACCCTTAAACACAACTCCAGCTGAGGAGATGTCTTTTCTATTCTGTTTCATTCACTGACCCCAAAACTCAATGTTCTACCCTTCACCTCCATTCTTCATAACAGCCATTTTGGAAAATAACTGCATTGATTTCTGCAGAGTGATGAAAACAAGCCAATTTTTCAGAACTGCCATACTCATTAAGTAAAAATGACTAATGTCATTTCCAGTGGTGATACAATACAACACAATATCAGGTTGTTAAATGATCTTGTCTGTGTAATTCTGCTTAAAGACTAACCTGCTTTACAGTATTTTACAGGTGTAATGATCTTTTTCACAAATATAAGATATAATAATAGTAATAGTAATATTTCTCATTAAACTAAAGATGTTGCTGGATTATTACAATATTGTTGTATTCTGATACCTTAAAACTAATAATTAAAACAAACTAATACATGTAAACTAAATGATTCCCATAAAATTGAAATGTTTCAAGTATGTACAAGTTGTTTCTTGTCCTAGAATTTCCTCTGTCATCTGCATCATAAAAAGACTGCAGACATAGCCAAAGACAATATTTCTTACATAATGTACTGTACACAAAGAAAAAACTGATTTTATATAATCTGTCCCTATAATATGACAAGTAACCTTCATAGCTATTGAATGAAAATAGCAATAAAGTTTGTTTCTTAAGCAGCAATGCTTGGTTATGGTTCCACTTAAATCTAAACTTGCCCAATTTACATGGCTCATTCTTCCTGAATATGGATATGAAGAACTAGCTGTGTCCAACTGTATTTGAGACCCTGAGCTCATATTTAATCCCTGAGACTTCAATCACTCAGCTGTAAAACAGGAACAATGTAAGAACCCACAAGAAATTAACTCTGCCATTTCACCTGTGCTAACCTTTGTCGTTATAATCAATTATCCATTGATGAAAAGTCTGGATCAAATCACTGTTTTTTTGTAAATATTAGTGATTTCACAGGATAGTATGGTATTTCCTAATATTACAAATTGTGCAAAACTTTGTGTTTCTGACACATAATAGATGGCTTACTCACTAAATTTTCGCAAGAATCTGAGCTCTTATCATTAACATACTGTATTTTATGTTCTCAGACTTGGACCCAAGGGAAGTTTTCTAAGTACAGGTACAGGTCCCACAATTTCGCACTCACCACATTTAGCATAAACTAGCCTTGCTATTTATTTACTGTCTCTTTTCGTTCATGATTAAATACACAGTGAAGTTCATAACCCATTCCCCATATACTGTATGCAAGGTTTCCTAAGTCTTTGCTCCTCGCAACCTTCGTTCTTCTAATTCTGCTCTCCTTACTGTCCCCAAGCCTGTCTACATTTAATGGGTGACAGGGCCTTCTCCTGCTATGCCCCCAAGCTCTGGAACTCTCTCCCCAAGGTTATAAGAGAGTCACCTTCTCTAAACTACTTCAAATCCAGACTCAAAACCTTCTTCTTTAGAAGAGCCTTTACTGAATTGGTTCCATTCTTCACCCCTCTGCTTTTCCTTGTACCACCATCCATGGTCTCCTCTGTATATTGTAATTGTGTTTTATCTTGTGTATTTTTTATTGTATTTATTGTTGTTCTCATTCTGTAAAGCACTTTGAAAGCGCTTTTAAAGGCGCTATATAAAATAAAGTTTATTATTATTATTATAATATGGAAAAGTAATATCACTTCTAAATACCATTAAAGCTGAAAACCCTAGGTACATCAAACAGGATACTTCAAAGAACCTTAGCTAAGTTACCTTATTTCATCATAATTTACAGCAATAATCTCACAGAAGAGTCAATAGTTTTTTAATGACCTGATCTGAAATTTGATGACAGGCTGAAAGTCAGTAATTGGTTTATTTATAACTAGCAGCTTACTGGTGGAAGCAGTGCAGGCAATAATTAAGAAGAGGAATGATGCAGTCAAGAAACACCAGCTTCTGTCAGTCTCAAAGAAATTCATAGTTAGCAAGAAGATGCAATGTCTGTGTCAAGAGCTATTTGTCATCTTAGGTAGACAGCCCAAGTAATTAGAAATAATGTTATATTTAGTCCCAAAGAAATATGGCGCAGAAACAAACGCACACCACACTGACTGATGAATCAACAACTGACAAAGTTTCAATATAGACAGAGGTGTGTTTTCTATTACATGCTGTGCACTGAACCATGGAGGCAGTTGAAGTGAGAAAGTACTTCTTTCTGGCAATTATACTGTACATCTACATCTACTGTATATAGCCACACATACTACAGTACAAACCTCGTAGTAAACACTTAATCTTATTAATTCATTTGAATAAATTGTGCTACATGTATGTTGTCATTGACAACATTTACAGTATTAATAGCTTTTCATGATTTAAACTCTTACAAAGCAAACTAGGTAACCCTCTATCCAGCATCAGTTTTTCCAATCATGTATTAAGATTTATAAGCCTCTATTCTGTTTTTCTGTTAATTAATGACAGCTCTAGGTACAGTATGAACCAGGAAATCTCAAGATTCTTTATATAACAAGATTAATGTACCAGGTACAGTAGGTGGCATCTTTGGCATTCTACTGCTTACTACAATTCATCTGCTGATGTGATTTTCTGGTCTTCATACTAGCCCAAAACAAAAACCATCCGCTCACATAAGCCACATTTCACTGGTGAATTCCCTCTGTCTCTTGTTGATCCAGTTTGTGTATGTCTGTGAAACAACAACTGTCAGTAGTTCTCATTCCTAACTAGTCTTCAGATTTTAAAACCAACAGTATTTTCTCTTCATTATGCTGTAAATATTTTGAAATACTTTAATTATGAAAATGAGCCAAGAACTTTAAACAAGTATTATAACTAAAAGTATTAGTATTGATGTCACTAACTCACTATGTCTGTGATTCCATTGCTTTCTGTGATTGAGATCTGGTCAGTCCGTGTTTTGTGTTCATAGACCGACATCTACTGTGATGACTTAATTCCTCCAATACTTACAGCTCACTTGAGAATTGATGGTCAGAATGTTTTTCACTATTTGATGATTCCTTTATAGCCCTAAAGATGCATCACTTTTGTGAGCCAGCCAGAAGACAGTCCTGGTTATTCATAAATCAGCAGACCAGGCTAAAGCATGACAGATGTTCACAAGAGAAAACTTGTCCCTGACCTTATCTTATTATTTCCTAAGACATATTACTTTACTTCAGAAACCACTGTCCCCTCACAGTATGAATCTCTTGTATAACACAGCATATTCTTTCCTTCCAATACAGTAAAATGATTTATAGACAACTGTGCAACCTATCGTTTGTGGATCATAAATAACACTTGTACTTGTTCTTTTTTACTTTGGCAGATACCTTCATCCAAGGTTTTGCCAAGGAAAGAGCTAATTAAAAATTAACAAATACCTCAATGAATTATACTTACTGTAAAATTAAATCACCATAAGTCACAGAAAAGGAAAAAAAAAGACATGATTTATGTTCTGATTTTTAAATTTAATGATAATGAATTCCAATTGAAAATAGAAATATGTTTAATAGTTCTGAGGATTAGGCACTTGAAAGTGGAGATTTATCTCATTAAATGCAGGTGCTATAAGAAATAAAAGTCAGTGTATTACAGAAATATTCAGCATCACATTATAACCATACTGAAGGGTTAGAAAGCTATGTAATATAATAATATTATATTAAAGGCTGTAACCTAAAATCGTAAAAAATGTCCCTCGTTTGCTCTTTTGTCTGTTGTATCCAACATATCTGGAATTTGCTGACAATAGTGTATATGGCTTTACTATGGTGTTTTATGTAACATACTGTACAAAAGAACCTTAAAGAGGCCTCCTGCAGGAGCAAAGAGCCTATAGATTAACTTTCTGTTGGATTGCAGTGATCTTACCACTGCTGAGAATCACGGAGTGTAATTGCAACAAGTTCAGGTCTCATCACAACCTAGATTCCTTGAAACGTCTAACAAGTGCTCTGTTCCCTGGAGACCAATATTTTTTCCTGACTCAGACAAACACAAGGCATTTAGCTCCTGATGTACGAACATAATGTCGCCTGCGCTTTAATAGCAACATTTATCAATGCCATTGTACTTTGTTCTCTAGATAATTAAGTCCAGTTGTTTAGTTGGGGATATCTATAGATTTCTTTTAAATGGGGTTAAACTGTGAACTGAGATTTCAAGGATGTAAACCTAATAAAAGCATCATTCATCTTGTCCAACAATACACAAAATGAGAGGAGTTGATATTGCATGTAAAATGTAACATCTTAGTTTTGGAATTTTGACCTAGGATTCACAAAAAGAATAATGATTTGGATTGAAAGACCGGTGCTCATTCTTTATGTAATACAAAAGCAATTCAGGACTTGTCTGTAAGGTTAAAGTGCAGCATAACAAAATGAAAGGTAGTAATTTTCTAGTTCAATTAGCTTTCCCCAGAGCACTGTACTGAATACTGAGTACTGAATTCTTCATAAATATTTTGAATTGTGTCATGATTATTAGTTATCCACCAAACACTACAAATGACAAAGAAATGAAATTCTATTGAAAGCCTGCAGAAACACTGCTTTTGCCCTGCTCTTGGTCTGTCTGTTGACAGTATATTTCACAATAATTTTTTGGTTACAAAGTGAAATATTTCCATTGCGTTTCCTTCAGAAAAATATTTAAAAGGCATGTCTAAAAGACTAGCCACAGCAGAACACAGATTTTTGAAGATTCAGCCACACTGTCCTTATTTGAAATCGTATTTGAAATGTCTCAGCAAATCCTCAGCAAACATGCAAATATTGTAAATCTGTTCAATTCTGGCCAAGGAGAATGATTGTCTGCTGTGCAAAACCAGATTATTTTACTGTCACTATTTATTGCCTGTGATGCAGTTGGTGCATTTCATAATAAATACTGGGTCTTACAAAGAGCCCTGGAGACAGGGAGACAGGTGTAACTGGGGTATGAATGAAGTCTGCATGCATTGAATGCTTATTTGGATTGTTGCATACCTATGCAGGAAGCACAATTTCTTTTCAGCTTCTATCACAGGAACTGAATACATAATAGTAAGAGCCGTTCTAGCAATATTTATGACACCTTAT
The DNA here is from genome assembly GCF_059453375.1 of Lepisosteus platostomus. Classification (NCBI taxonomy): domain Eukaryota; kingdom Metazoa; phylum Chordata; class Actinopteri; order Semionotiformes; family Lepisosteidae; genus Lepisosteus; species Lepisosteus platostomus. The sequence continues at coordinate 63,345,911 of NC_142616.1, read as the reverse complement.
TCTTTGAACAATTCACATAAAGCTTAGATTTATCTGAAGCACTACCTGATATACAGTATTATTAAGTGAAATGTATTTAAGCAATAAATGAATAACTAGTATATTGATGGCACTCAATAGTACATGAACATAGTTAATTCTATGTGCTTAGTTATTTGGTTAGCTTTTTTTCATTTCCTTGAAAAGTATATCTTACATGTATGTCTTGGTATAGTATGGATATTCAGGCTATGCCATTTCTCAAATGTTTTTTGTTTGTCATTTTGTTAGGTCCATTTGTCTTGGTTAGTCTATGGCACTGACGATATCAAAATTACAATATAGAAGGGGATAAAATCTATGAGAGAGCTATACAGTGGGATAATCTGATCAGATATGCATCCCCAATTGAGTGGAGACACCAGATGTTTGACAGCTTATGAAACTGGAGTTTCCCAGCAGCCAAGTTCAGTTTAAAAAAGACAGACAGAAAAAGAGCTACAGCACAAAGTCAGGCGAGAAGCAAAGATGATAAAACTAAGTGTACCAACGTCTGTCACTGCACATAGCATTCAACATTTGGATTCCTGGTTCACAGACCAAAACCGATCAGGTACTAGGCACTGAAGAGTCACAGCTTAAATTTAGAAGAAGAATTGCATTCTTTAATATTTGTGGAAAGATTTGATTTCCCTTTTAAAATCCACCAAGCAAAGTTTTGTCCATCTCCTCCTAGCATCCATTTATAATGTGAACATACCACTGGAAGATTCTTTTTTTCATTCGATGGAAACAGATTTACAGCATGTTCCCAGCTAAAGATCTGTCTACATCTGACTTATTAAATTTGGTAAATCTGAGTGAGTGGGAAACACTGGACACAGTGTTTGGGTTCTGAAACTATTGTACCTTAAACTGTGCTATAGATTGTGTCCTGTGTGGCTTAATAAATTGTTGTTTTTTAAGATATTGCCTGTTAATTCCCCCACCACCCCCAAATTCTTCAGGAAAAATTAAGGAAGCTACATAACCCTACTCATTATTCCCTTCTAAGGATCTATTATTATACTATATATCTTTCAGAATTTGCTTGCACTTAAACAAGACTTGACCGACTCTCATTATTACTGTTCTATTGTTACTATTAACATCCCACCCCCTTTTTGCAACAATATTTTGTATTAATCCAACCTGCAGAATTTTTGTCAAGTGTTTTGATAGAGTGAATGCCAAGACTCACTCAGAGACATAATGAAACCTGTTCCAGCAATGACACAGTAAGTTTTAAAGTACATAATTTGCCAGATGAGTTCTGTTTAAACCGATATGGTTTTCATGTGGTATTTCTGTACTGTTTAAACACAGTTGGAAGCTGGTGTTTGCTCTAGAGATTTCCCAATTCACTTCTTGTATTTGTTCTGTTACAGTGGCTTGGACAGTTTCTAAAACCATTTACTTTAATTAAAATCAGTGCAACATGAAAATTAAGCATGATGTACTATAGCACATTACAAATGAGAAAAACCTTATAGGCACCTGGCATCAATTTCAAAGTAATTTTCATTGTTCTGAAAATAAATCTGAATAATTGCTTTTTTTCTCAAGTATTGTCCTCTGTCTAGATAGAACCATATACTGTGGGTAACCTGCATTACACAGGTTTCTTGCTCCATATTTAACAGAATGAGTTTGTTTTTACTTGATTTCTTTTAAGATGGTATTTTAGATCTGTCAGTCAATAGTAAAACGAGGCATTTAACTTAAGTTTAGTAAAAATACATCGTAAACTGTGTCCTTTCTATATTAACCTATACTGTATGTCATAATTCAGCTGTAAATATAAATAATATTAATATTAATGGAATCTGCAGTCATTTTGAAACAATTTTTCATTTATTTAGTCCTTTGTTCTCATAAACAAATGTAAGAAGCAGTCATTCAGTTTTGATTAAATAAAGGTATAGGAACTTCAGGAATAATTGGGTGTATTTGTGAAATCCAAATCTGTTAAACTGTTCTTCAATAATGTGTAATGCCTTGCAGAAAACATTCTCTGCTCCTGACTGTGATTACAAATGAGGCCTATGTCTCCACAACAAGACTGTTTAATTGGTACGAGAAATAAGAATGCTTAAAATGTAAAGTAATAGGAAGTGTAATGTTTCAATCTTTATGTATGCCAAATCAAAGCCTATGACTCATCAATTTAGCCTATCCATCAGAAACTGAAACATATTAATAAATGGAATCACATCATCCGACTTCCTGGTTTAGACACCAGCCCACAATTTCAGGGCTCAAAATAACTGAATAGGTTTAAAATTTCAAAAAGGACTAAAAGCCAACAGAAACACAGTTCTTTTTTTCCTTGGTCCTTTTAAAATGCCTTCAAAGCTTCGAAGTTATTCAAAGGGAAAATAAAATTGGCCAGGGTTGTTTAATTCATTCACTTTAATTAACAGTCAAAGCAGCTGTCCCAAACACTGAACCATGAGTCACTGTTTCTGTTTTCACAAAACAACTCCAATTTAACATTAGAAGAGAAAGGCGAGGCAAAATTAACAAATTCAATGTGGTACTCTTATTAAGATGTGACACTTTTCTGGTCCTGTGCTGTAAGTTTCTTACTCTCTAATCTGTCATACAGCTGTTAAACCTTTTCATGTCTCATTCCACACCTGTTTCTTCTTTGACATTTTAGTAAATTATATCTTTCCTTTGGTCCAATGCAGAACCAGCTACTTAACCATAATAACCTCAAAGTCTGTCTCTCATAGCTAAAAACTGAAAAACAGAATCTGTTGCAGTATGTGTTTTCAAAAGGCTACGCACTGAGATGAAAATTTTTCCATGAATAAAGGGATAAGAAAACAGTATTTTCAAAACTTGCCTGAGGTATTTACAAGTTTTGAGGTATTTAAAAGTCTCGCATAGACTTATGCCAAATATAATTCCACCTACAGTATAAATACTCCTTAATTTGTGTCAACTAGCCATCCTTTAGAATCCAAATACCAAGCAATTGTACAGTATATTTTCTAACATAGCATTTATAAGATTGTATCTTATATCTGGGTATTTTTCACAAAACAAAAACATCTGCACCTTTGCATTCATAACACTACTGTATTAACAAATAAGGAGAGAATATGTGTTGCCAATTTCAAGTATTTCATTTAAAAAACATTCTTCCTAGTGTTTACAATGCCGTCATTTGTATAAGAGAGTTGATTTTATTTATAAAACAGAAATAAGCATGCCTTAAAACAGTTTTTAGCAAAAGCCTACTGATTTAAATTCCAAAAAGGCATGCTTTGTGTTTTATTGTTAGTATGTTCCCACTAGTCAAATGCAGTTAGATTAAAACAAAAATATTACTAGGATAAAAGGTCCATCTTTCCTGTGCATATTGACTGGCATTTGCAGATGTCAAGTGTCCAGTCCGCACGCAACGTTATCTCCACTGTAATGTTCCTATTACCTAGGTTCAAGAGATTACACACCCACTCACACAGAGAAGCACTTATAGAGAAGAATTTCATTTGAAGGCTTTACATCTCCCTCTCCCCTGCAGCAGGCAAGTCTATCCAAGGCAAAACTGTTGGCGCAGACTGTAGCAAAGCCACGGAGCAAACTGTTTTGTGCTCGGCATGGATGTTTTCTTTCAGCACTGGAGCATATTGCTTATGTTGAACGTTGTGGGGAAATCGGCGATCGCTAGAAATGTGCCAACATTCAGAATGGATCTCTCTTCATGTCACAAGGTGCATTAGTTACGTTGAAACAAATTGGATGGATAAGGAATCCATGGATTAGGAAAACATTTACAGTTTTTTTAATGAGTTTTACCATAATTCAATTAAAAAAATAATTTTACCAAACCTTTTCAACTGAATTAGCGGACAGTCATTTCTCTTCAGCTTTAACTGCAAATTCAGAAAACACGCACCACCGTCAAAAATAAACTCCTTAATTTGTCGGCATCTGTCCCAGGCAACTGGACCCCTTACCCTTACAGCCGGTGTTTCTTTGAGTTATAGCTGTGTTCTTCTAGCCACCATTTCACACAACCTTAACAGATAAACAACACGAAAATACAAGATCATCAAAGATCTGAGCAAGAACAAGGCTGTCTTTAATACTCCTCAATTAGAAACTTAAAATCTGGATTTTATATTTTTTCTTTGGAATTTTATTCAAAACAGTTTTTTTTTAGAGAAACAGCGTATTTTTATTTTTCATCTGCCAGGATCATTCATCTTAACACCTCATTTGACCATTTCCCACACATTAGCATAGGAGGGAAACAGCCTTCTAATATTTGGCTCCTTTCACAGCTAGTCTTGGCTGCCTTCCATTGCCTTTCTACAAGAAAGACGGCCTACAAGGGCTCCCATCTATTTGTCACTATCTGAATGGAGCCGGTCACCTATTGTGTTAATGAATTATTAATCATTCTGTAATACACCTTCCTGACTACATTTTGTTGGTCTAGAACCTTTCCAAATATGTGGCCCAGGAAAGAGACATGCTTCCAGTATCAAAGATCTCAGACTGTGAAGGGGATTTGAGTATGAGGTAGCTCTAGCCTCCCGTTTACTTTGTGCCAAATATTAAATCTTTATCTTCTCTAATGTGTCATCTGATAAATGCTTCCAGAATGTTGTGATTCCAGCTCCCTTTAAGTTTTACGAAATGTACAGAGTGTTTAATCTACCTTAATATTAATTTCAATTTCAATGTACATTATAGTGTACTGTATATAATATACTGTATAGTAAATTCTTTCCCCTGTTCTTGTGTGTACAAATATTGTCTGTCACAAAGCTGGTCACAAAGCTTTACGTGTTGCTGTACATATACTGTACCACACAGATACTAATTTAAGCAAATCATTAATATTGAATTTAAAATAAGCTTGTACAGTTTCATATGCATTTTATAAATGCCATCTTATGACATTTAATTCTAGATACAGTGTATGCAGTAATATTTGACTTACAGTTAAAATAATACAATGAGACATCATGTAAAAATTTAAAGGATCATCATAGAGATAGTTGCAGATGTTCAAAATACATTTGAACAGGTAGTTAAATAAAAAATTCCCGGATAAGCTAAGAGCAAAATAGAGAAAACCAAGGAACCTTTGCAAATAAAACAACTTGTGATGCAGTTTGTTACAGAAGCAGTAAAACCAATGAACTGAACTGTCATAGAATCTTACTAGGCAATAACAGACTTCATGATGACACCAAGGTGATCCATTACAAAGGCCTGGAGAAAGAAAGGCACTGCATACTGTATGCCCCAGAGACCACCACCACCTCATAGATGTTGATTTGTTTTAAAACAGTCCTTTTGATAATTTCAGTAGCTTTATCAAATATAGTGGAACAATACCTGAGCTCCCTGAAAAACATTCCTGGCATTTTATCTTTATCCAGGTTTTTATGAACAATATTTCCTATTTGAAAAAAAAATACATTTTGATCTGAATATCCTAATTATCACTCATTTTTGAAGGTAAATGCTTTTACAAAACATAAACTATTTTAAACAGAAAATTCATCAGTTTATGGCTTAAAGGCAGAATCATGCCATCCCTTTATCTACACACTATATCATGAAAGATACACAGTATGTCTTACTGTGTACCCGAAGCAAAAATAACCATATCTATCTTGACCAATCTGTCCTGAAGCAAAAAAGGTAGCTTGAGCAAGAAAGGTAGAAAAGAGGAGAACTAAAAAAAAAACTGCACAGCATTTAATGTGGTTAAGTGATTTTCCACATACATACCTAATGTGCAGTACCTAGTTTTCCATATATGCATATTTACAATACATATACTGCTGATATCTGTTTAACTCTTCCATTTTGAAGCTGTAACTGTTGAAAGATGTACTTGTTTGCTATCTCTGTATGTAAAACTGTTACGACAAGAAAGAGCTTTAATGCCAAGTCTCTAATTAAACCCGATTGATTTCAACATGTCTTTGGGCAGGAAACAACAAGCCAAGTTTACGTGAGAACATGAAAGAAAATTGCATGTTCTACTCTGGTGGTTTGGTTTTACACAAGACAAAAGGCAAGATTTCTTGCGTTGTGAAAATGTAACATAGATCAGAGTGTATCCCTTTAAAACAGAACAATAAACATTCTTCAAACATTAGAGGTTAAGTTAGGTTGTTTGCTTAGCGCTGTTGTGTTTAATGACAATAAGCTTTTCTCCCCACCTTTTTGTACCAAGCAAGGTAAGTGGTGAATTGCGCATGATGACACTAAAGGTCACTGGTTTATCAAATATTATGAAGGTTTTGTAGACTTTGTTTCAGGATGTAGCTACATGCCTAAATAACTCCTAGGAATTAAAGAGATTTAAATTTATTCTGGAGATTGGCTTGGTGAGTCTAAGATAGTGAAGGTAATATCATGGCCTTGTCACGCATCGCCACCTCTGGAACTACAGTAGATAATTTGTTTTTATTGATGATGTTACTAATGATTGCAGCAGCAGAATGAATACTGAAATTCTGTCTGATAACGAAAGAAATGGTTCCATCCTTATTAGGTAAAACATAAAGGTAAAAAAACGTTTTCATAGTTTTGTTTTTGCATGCATTTTACAGAACAAACCAGGAAAAGTTATGAGAGGAAAGCAGCTTCTCAGATTATTTCACAAAGTGTTTAGTGATTGGTGAGCTCCGGGACTCACGTACGTCACACCACATACAGTAAATATTGTCTTGTACAATCTGAGTTAACTTCAGAGTAATCAATCTCCATACTTAGGGCCACTTAAAATCACTTGGATAAACTTTAATCAAATATCCCAGGCTCATGAAATCTAGATTTAGCATGACATTTAACACAAATTTTGCGCAGTACAAGAGCATTTTGGATTTTGGTTCTATTCTTTTTATTCCATCACTATGTAGTGTTCCCTGAAAATTAAAAAGAAGAATACATGCATTTATAAATTCAATACCGCATTCATACAGTAGTTTGCAGAACTGAACTTTTTGGCTAGAACATGTATATATCGCAATGCCCAAAATACATGGATGAACAAGTGGAAATTATAAAAAAAAAAGCAGATAGAATGCTTGAGATTATTTTGGGCCAATCTAAAAAAAATTCAAAGGGAAGTAAGTTATTACGAAACTAAGAGATGAGTTGATGTGCACAATTTCATGCCTCATCTCAAATGCAACAAATTACAGCACAGAACCCCATAGTAAATGCACATACTGTACAGTATATAGCACATGGACGTAAAGACAAAGAACTTGACCTTGTTAGTAATTAAAACATTCTCAAACCTGTATATTTATTTGAGCTGAACCTTTTTTTTCTCTTTGGACCTTTTCTGCTCGCTGCATACCTTACTGATGGCTTGGAAAGTTGTAGCTGTTCTCTCCTGTCAGCATGATAATTAGAATAAATCTCTGACTTATCCCTTGCTAGTAAAAAGACAGCCCCTGACAGCTGTGAGTTGATGAGCATGGAAAAGAATCCTTACCATTCATGGCTAAAAGACCTAAAACTGATACTTCTTGCTACCAGTACTGCCCCTAAAGTCAACTGTAAAAAGCTACCGCCTGAAATTGTGCAGTGCTATCTAAGCTTTAGCAAATATTTCTCAGACCACCATATTAAAGGCCAAAGGCTCATTTAACAAAACATTTTTTTTCTTCAATTTGCACAGAATACCTCTAGATGAGTATTACAAAAAAAGATAAATAAAATGCATTGAAAAACACTTTGAGAGGACCTGCTAACAAAATCTAGATCAAAAGATAAAACTAAATATTTTAAAATAAACCACACATAAGAAAAGTTACAAAACAACAGGAGGCCATTTAGTCCATCTATCTTATTTTGTAGTTAGTGTTCAATCGACCCTATAATCTCATCCAGCTGTTTCTTGAGGGATACCAGGATACCAGCTTCAATAACATGGCTGGTTGCTTGTTCCTTGCTTAGGGATCCTGAACTGCAATTGTAAGATGCCTTTTACAGGAGATAAATATAAAATGTATACAGTATTTTAGGAGATGTATTAGCATTCTTCATTCCTAATTTAAATAGCCAAAAAAATTTAACAAACCGTAGACTTTGCTAAGGAGATGAAAGAATACTTGAACTTATGTGTAAATATTCATAATTTATGCAGTTTGTGGAAAAAATTGGTTTATTAAATAGAACACAGCATGTATTAAAACCCAATATCATTAAATATTATTTCAATTAGAAACAGTTCTTAATTTGTAACAGAGGAGTGTCTGGGGCCTAAACTTGTTATGACTTTGAATGTGAAATTTAGTTGCAGCTTACTAAAGAAACTGAAAGTTAATGTTTCGACTGAACTTCATTTCTAACAGTTGAAATAGTCTAATAGTGTCAAATTATGACAGAACCGGAACCAATAACAAAAAGCAAAAATCAAGCTTCAATTACACTCCATTTTGTGTTTTAAAGCAATGATTCCTCCTTATAAAAATTAATTGTTTAAGAAAATGCTGTATGGTATGTCAAACATCCCTAACAATAGAAAATGTGGAAAACTTCAAACAGCAAAGGTTTTTGAGAGCCAGTCCAATCTTCTCAACACGAATGTGAAAAAATAGTACTGTGCAGTGGTTGTACTCCTTCGTGTCCTTTGTACTTGCACAGGAATGTGGCATACATTTAATACAGTAATCCATGTCAGATGATAATTTTAAAGGCTTCTGAAATGTCAGTCAAACGTAAATTAGAGTGTACCACAATACCTTGGGTGACATTTTTTTCTTAAGCTAAACTGTGCTGGAAATAAATGGTACATACAGTAATTCTATATTCTCCTTATTTGTTTTGCAATTCAAATAACATTTTATAATTAAAACACTAGAAATCATCTGGATGTCAACATAAGGACATAACATTGCCTTAAGCTTTTACCTTTTTTGTGCTTTTTACAAACATTTAAGGTACGCAAAGAACAAAGACATCTCTGAGATTTTATACGCCACAGGCATAAACATTTTTTTGTTTATAAAAACTGGCAATTAGACTGCACCATCTCTACATTACAGCTTATGGATGCAGAACAATACAAGATGACCACTGACAGGTGTTTCTGGATAAATGATTTCAGTTTTGGATTCCTCGGCTGTGGGGAAGGAAAGAGAAGCCTCAGAATAGAGAAAGCTAATCTTCACATTTGATAAGGTTGCATGCTTCAAAATAGCTTGTTTATTGTGGTCATAACAAAGTGCATCTGTGGAGCTTTCAGTTGCCTGGGGATATACAGTATACTAACCTTCAGGCAACAGTACATTCATGAATTAGAATATCTTACAATCCCACAATGACCCTGACAGCCATACAAATGGTCTGTACAGAGATCTTTCAGCTGTCCAAACTAAGCTCATAAAGATCTAGTGAAACATCCACCTACAGTATGCATTCAATGCATTCAGAGGCAGAACACCTACACTAGAGTAGCTCTTGTAATCAAGCTATAGCAGGAAATTTAATTTGTTGGAAAAGGCCAGCACTATTGGAATTAAAGACAAAAAACAACACTACTGAATTGTTTTGTTTTAAAAACACATAACACTTGGGATTCTGCTATACACCAAAAGTCCAGTCTCTTTCCTGTTTACAAAGCCAATTACTAAATATTAAAAGAAATGAATCAATGTACACTTGCCTAATTAGTGTCAGAATCCAATGAATGAAGAGATATGAGGTGATTTAACCTGGTGACTGGAGAAAGAAAAAAAACGTGAAACAAATGAAACAAATTGCAAAACGTATGAAGAGATCCACACCTTCATGCCAGCTGAGAAGTCAAATCCTCTTTGCACTGAATTAAGGTTTTCTGCTAACCACCTTGATCGATGTCAGCAGCTTGGTGCCGACAAGAATTATGATACACTAATTGTTGTGTGCAACAGACCAATTGACTGTGATGGTCTGGACAGAAGTGTGTAATCTACAGAATAAGGGTTCTATAAATTAAGGACATGTTTAATTTCAATGTTTTCAACACAGCTTCAGTATGGTAAAAATACATTGATCGATATCACAGAATCCGATTAAAATTACAGTAAAAATAAAATGAATTAATGAAAGCACACCACATACAGTACATTGCATTACAGTGTATAGAAGAAAATGTTTTCTAAACTCCCGGCATTTGTCTGTTGGAAATTTCTTTCTTCCCCTCTGTTTGGTACAAAAAATGTTCAAATGGTTGTCGACAACATGATGGTGACTTTCCATTGTGTAACTAAAAATACAAGAAATAGTTTAACATTGGTCTAAATGTTTTGTAAACACGTAAAGGGCAATTCTAAATGGTTAGATCACCTCATCACTATGGCCAGGTTAGACCACTATCTGGGTTACTAGGCTGGATATGGAGAAGTTTTCTGCAAGAGTCTTGACTTGCAATACATTAGGCCAGCCACTGGCATTAAAGGCTGTTTCTGTTCTGTACTGAAGTGTTAGGATAACTCTTGGTCTGAGAAACAGCCTTTGCTTTTCCTAAAATGTGTTGTGTATAAGTGGAAAAAAAAGGCAGACTGTAAACTCTTAGACTCTTTGCTGGTGTGGGGAGCCATCCTTTCAGATGTTATACTGTAGCTAGCTCAGACGCAATTTTGTTATACTTACTGCACATGATTTATGATAAATGTACCATCGCAAAAGCCTAGAGAATTTTGAAAGCAACTGAACAGTCCTAGTCTTGGCATGAGGATCAGTTGCTGTAGTTTATGAAGAGAGAGCCCAGAAGTCTGCTCTGCTTGAACTCCCTTATTTCCTCTACCGTGAGATAAATGAAACGCATTTCCAGCTGGAAGAAATAGTTGTTGGCTGACACAGAAAGCCTCCCTGTCTTAATTTATCAAAGGAAAATACGTTACAAGAAAAAATGGTATCTGAACCCATGCCTGCAATGTGCACCATGCATGCAGTGGATGATGAATGCAGAAAAAAGCAACTTATTTCCAAAGCATTCACATTTCACATCTCTCTCTCAGTTTTACAATATTTGAACATATTCGCCTCCGCAAAACGAGTGGAGCTATCTTTTCAGTAGCTGCTGTAACCAATGGCTTCTGAGCTTCTGAGTCACATTCAGCAAGGCTTCTTTGTTATAGTCAAAGCATATGTTGCACATGGCTTGAAAAAATGCCAGTATTCTATTTATTTCAGACTGACTGAAAAGGACAAATTTGAAAAACTAAAATATAAATAAACACCACATTCATATAAATACTGCTGTTAGAACAGAAAGATGTAAATGAAGGCAATTACAATTTAGAAAAAGCTATTTACTGAGTGTTTCCTATGTTCTTAATGATTAGTACAACAAAACTAGCATTGCATATTTTAGAAGCAATGCCATACATTTGTCATTTAGCTGTGTTGTACAATCTACAGGGGATGAAAAGCATGCTAAGGAAAATAGAACCCCCTTTTGTTACAGAATTGCACAAGGAGCATTTATTTTCAACAGGTAACAGATTTTACTGCAAAGAAAGAAGCATTTTAGACTGGATGTGAAGAATTAACTAAATATGATTGTGGCAATTGAAAATACACTGCACATATGACGATGAAAAAGCACATTTATAAAATGAGATATAAAACTACATGGCTATTTTAAGTATTTCCCCATTTAGTTTTTTTAAATTAAAACAGAAATAAATATACAAAGAATAATATTTAGAATATAGAAATGCTAGTATAATTGCATGTATAATTGACGTGATATGATCATAAGGACATGATATTTATTAACATGGCAGTTCCATTCAGAGATGGAGATAGTGATGACATTTGTAAAGTATGATGAGTTCACCGCTTTTAGAGTGAACTATAGCAAATCATTAGAAAGTCTGTAACGATTGTTTAAATGTCAGAAGCACGAGATAGTTCTGAAGAAGCTTACAGTAGCACCTCACACTGACACAGAGTCTTTTATCAATCTTTTTCATTATGCAACTTTTCAGTGATCAGATGGCCTTCCTTGTCCTCCTTTACTGGATTAATAACATCATCTGGAACACCAAAAACCCAGGGAGCCTGCTTAAACTCATTTTGTGTCAGGATATTATTACCTGTAAAGAAATTACATTAAGGGTCATTTGCACATAAACTTAATAAGACTATGAACAGTCCATCAGAGCTCATGTAGGTTCCATACACAAAGCAATACAACAAGACAGCTCACTAATTCTTGAAGAAAGCCCAGAGCACTATATTGTATAACACTGCACCAAGCATTCACTAGTGTGTCTTTCCTTATGTCAGTCATAAAATTTGATTTTGGTAAATTTACTCTGATACCCTGACCCTTTGGATAAACAGTTTAAAATGAACACAAAGGATATGAATATGTTTTCATATAATACCCTAAGCCCTTTGTGTGCCATGTATTCTCTAATTAAATTACCCGTAGATTATAGCCAATACTAATGAAACTGAAAATATATATTTTATGAAAAATATATTTATCTTCAACTAAACAGCTTGCCTTGGTACAGTATGTTAAAATTAATTTTAGACATTCTCACACAAAACTGATTCACAGTATTCACTGATGTTTCTTTATGAAATCAAGTATTTTGCCCTAAGCTAAAAACATCTTAAACCCAACAGCAGACAGCAGTTAACACTTTAACACCCCACTTGTAACTGGGAAAAAGGACAGATAGATAATGAAATAGATAAGTATGATTATGTCTCATTATCATCATTATTCATAAATACCACACTTACCATCAGCATCAGCTGTGTGAAATGGCTGGCTGGCATCCTCTTCTTCAGTTTCAGTGATTTCTGACAGCTCAGTTAAACTAATGGCTCCATCTTTATTTATATCATATGAACTGAATTCAGCTGGAAGCTCTGTTATGGGAAACAAAAACTGTGATGTAAAAAAGGGAAGCACTCCACATCTGAATGCCTCCAAAATTATTCTGAATGTAAATTTCATGGAACAGCTGCACTTAAATTATGTCCTAATTTTTTGGGGGGTTATGCAAATTAATTCCAAATGTGTATAATAGTTGTTTTGTGTTAGCTTTAGGAGCGCATTGAACTTTTGAAACATAAAATGCGTACTGTAAGTATGCTGAATGCTAAAGGCATACATAATGTCAGGTAATTTTGTCCAGTGTTTTCCTATGGCCCAGATTAGACTTTAATAGCTGCCCTGTTTGTGCCATTTCTGTAGGCTAGTGAGAGGTGTGAATATATTTGATAGAAACAACTAGAATCACACTACTGCCATTTACAGTAAGTACCCAAAGGCCCGCTGTTAATTGTAAAGAAGAAAAGAACACTGTAATTTGGTACAGGAAAACTATTGATTATATATACAGTATGTCACATGCACATATGTACAGTATATACAAGTTGTATAGGATTGACAAAACTTCAAAAATTCAACTTTTGCAGAATGGAGAATGCTTGTCTACCAGAGAAGTAGTAAACATACAGTAACATCCATTATTAGGAAGCTGCTTATTTCTGCAAACAGTCACAATGATATGGACTCGATCCTGGATGCTCAGAGTGCAAGGCAGGACTACAGTACACTGTGGACAGTACACCAGTCCATCACAGGGGTACACACATACAGTATGTATACATGGGCAACGTAGAGATACCATGTAATCCAGCCAGTGTTCCTCTGGGATTTGGGAGGCAACCAAGACATCCAGAATAAAATCCTACTTGAAGACTACACACAAATGGAGGCTTAGATCAGAAATCAAACCTGGAACCCAAGCAGTGCTAAGTTAACCACCAAACCTTTGTGCCAACTTGAATTTGATTCACTTCCATATTAAAAACCTTGGAACAAACAATTTGCTTCAGTGACTGGCATCATTTCATTGCAAAAGACAATGGAACGCCATTACACTACCTTGAATTTTAGGTGAAGCTGAACTTTTAAGTAGTTACAGAATTAAAATGTATAATATCTTTTTCATATCTGCACATAATGAGTTTTGACTCTACATCAAACCAGTATCAGATGAAGAAACTGGCCACTACAAAGCATTATAAGGAAGAAAAGTAATTATCTAATACAGTGGAAACAACATGTGAAGCACTAACCAACTTCTTCCAAAAGCATGAATGTTTTCAAGAATATTAAATTTGCCCAAGCCGAGATCTATTTAATACATATGTTTAAATTACTCATGCATTCACTGGACTGCAATGCATTAACTTGGGTAGCCAGTAGCACTACTGTGTTTGTTTCTTTTTGATAAATGGCACCTTTCATGCTAAGGTATCCAAGATGATACCTTTGCAAAAGCAGAGCAAGAAAAATTCCAGTTAAAAGCCATTACTTACGTTCACTGAAAAAGAAATGCTTTCAATGCAGTTTATAGTTTCAATATAGTTTTAAAATATAGTTATAGAACTTCTGATGTTGATCAGGAGGGAGTTTCAGTACGCGGGCAATAACAGCTGAAGGTTCGAAGACCAGCCAGCTGAAGGTGGTATTCTGGCACAAGCAGAAACATAGCCTTTTCAGAAGTGAGGGATAGGGCACCTCTGTGCTGAGAATTTTCTGAAGGTAGAAAAGCACTGACCCATGAAAGACTTTATATCTTACTGTAGCTAATTTAACCTTAATTCAGGAACTCACTGGCACCCAGTGTGAAGTCCTCCAGCATGACAGTAAGTGATCAAATCAAGGTACTGTGGGTTAGTAACCTGGCAGCAGGATTCTGAACAGGCTGAAGCCTTTCATGAGGGTTAAATATAAAATTTCAAATTAGCATTTTATTTCCAAGGATATGCCAGTGAAAAATATTCTTACGTTTACTGGAAACCACACCAAATAAACATTTAATAGATTAACCTCCACTGTAATGAACATTTAGTATCTCTACAGAAACACAATACTTATTTAAAAAATGGTTTCAGGCTTCAGATGTATACATTCAAATGGCAGATTACCTTATTTGCCATAAATCTGTGGCACTGCAATTTCTCTCCAATTTACCAGCACGACAATAAATCAGTTTTGTAACCTACTATAAAATTAGGATACAGGACATCAAGTTGTACTAAAATGCCCTTTATAATTAAAACCACATTGCATGCCTCTCCATGTATGGATTCATATTATTGCTAATCCAAGCAATGCTCAGCATTTCATGGTTCAATTCTAAGGTTTCCAAGGCAACTCTGTGATACTAGCCAATCACAGCAGCCGTACATCTGAATGGGCTTTGAATATGCATCTCCTACAGCCAATAAAAAATACCCAATTAAATTTACTGGGTATTGTGCGGATAGTGACTGAATCAAAATAATCTTTGCATAATACATTATAAGGGTGGAAAAGGACAGTCCAATATAAATCAATGGATGACTTGGGCCTATTTTCACACTTTCTTAAGATTATTCTAAAGGTGTAAAAATGTGAACTAAATTCCTAAAATATTTGTCCCTTGAGACAGCAGAATGTCAAAGTAAGGGAGCTGTTTTCCATGAGGGAAGAAACTACTGTCAACAAAATAACAACAGTCTTCAGATGTGCTTTACAGCATGAACCAAAAGCAGCATTGTGATGTAAAAAAAACAGCTGACCAAAAATCACTGAATATGACTGAACTGTTATTGTTTAACAAACAGCAGTAAATGACAACTCTGATGGATTCCAAAGATTTCTTGTGTTTGTCTGCCACAAATGTCTCGTATAACCAAAAAAGTTCAAGCATAAAGAAAATATACTGTAAATGTGGCTCATTTTTTAACCAGGAGTCAATAATTAAAAAGATTTCTATTTCTGAGTTGACAAAAAATCTTAAGCATTAAACAAAGATAATGTCATCGACTGTACAGTATATACTGTAGCTTCTCAACTGTCATAAGCGCTGGAAAGCTAACTGTTTCTGACGGTATTGTAAAAAATTATTTGTGCTTCAGATTGTGGAAAGTAAACAATAATTTGCCCTTTTATCTTCAACCACTTAGTTAAGAAGAATAATACTACTTTCAGAGAAAATAAATATAGTGCATTAACAGGACTAAAGAAATACTTTTTAAAATATGTTTTTATGTTAGAAAAGTCTCATATTATTGTTTTATTCAAGGGGCATATTAGAGTTATCTACTGTGTAACGGCACTATTTAAAGCACATGGGCTATTGGCCATACTAGTATTTGTAACACAGTTCCATATTGTGAAATCACACCTTACAGAATTCTGCAAGACTACTGTTCCAAACAGATTAAGCCTGAAAAAAACGTCTTGTATTCAGAAAAGTCAGCTTTAGAACAGCAGACATTCTGCGAGTTTTTTTTCCACAGTACTTAAGAAACAAATGTTAAAATTAAAAAAAAGAAAAAGAAAATGTCAACTTTAGTTTGGAATAACAAAGCATATATTTTGCTGTAGAGGACATACATCCAATACTACATTATTTTTTGAGGATTCAATAGGCTGAAGGAGAATATGTCTGACAGCGTGCTTACTAACATGCAGTAAAGGAATTCCTGATTTAAATGACCCGGATACTTAGCCTAGAATATTGCAATACAGTCTTCTAAGGCAAGCACATACAGTATATGTACAGTGCCAGGTGAATGGTATCATTCGTTTTACAGTGTTTCAGGTGCCAGTACATCAAAGCAATCAGTTGGAAATGGCAGGTCTATATTTACATTTTGAAGTCTGTACATTGTACAGAATGAGCCTACAGCATCTATTTGGTTAATTATTCCTTGCCCTGGGGCTAGTGTGGCAGACAGCTGCTAACATTGTCACTTGACTAAATGGGTGTATTAGTTCAGGTGGGGAGCTGCGTCAGCATGCGTAGGCTGCAGAGGAACAAGCAATAGGTTTATTCCATGCTGAAAAAAAGAAGAGAGAAAAAACACAACGTTTCGGCCGTGGAGCCTTCTTCAGGTGTCATGGGTCTTCTGGTGTAAATGGGTGGATACCAGTCGTGGCTAGAGATTGTGTGCTTAGTTTCACCTGTTCTATTCATGACCTGATCAAACAGTATGTATAGCATGTAATATTTAAAGAAGAAGTTAGTTGACAATCAGCTGGTTAACACAAAATGTAACAACATTTGATGAATCTCTAAGATGAGCTTCCTACTCTTGGACTTGGTGACTCCACTGCCTGATGTTTTTCAATTCACCTACATTTTCAGTTTCACATTTGAACCTTACTTGAAACGATAATCTGACTAATTGACCCTTTTCTTCATTTTCTGCTCCTGACAAGATTACATTTTCAAATCCCAACACCAAATATAATTCAAAAAGGTCAATTGGCAAAATTATTCCTTTTATTCGGGCTCCACTTAAAAAAGCCAGCTCAGTTGGAACAAAAATCAGCTGACAGTAAAGTCACAGCACAGCTCAGTGAAGGCTTGAAATAAGTTTTAATTCGTTACAAAAGAAGCCATTTTACAGAGAATACCCAAGAAAACACACAAATTGCATCTTCCTGTAATGCTCTGCCTTCAGGAATTTTGGTGGGGGAGGTTATGATCTGAGTACAGCCCTGGTCTCTCTCTAGTGTTGCCATGAATGAGTATCTTTTAGAAGTGATCACTAGGGAATTTGTATAGGGAATCCATACAAATACTGTGCATGTATTTCCACACATGGAACAACTGCTAGGTTTCACAATGGTTATCCCTGCCTTCCAGTTCAAAGAAGCACATACAACAGATGTCTGTCTCCCCTTTTCACAGAGTAGATTAGATCAAATCCTATTCCTGAATAAAACCAGCGACAGATTGAAAACTTACCAACAATTCTAAAGCTCACTTCCATTGCCGTTGGTAAAACTGTCTTGGCTTCTGCATCCTCATGCAGTTCTGTTCCTTTCGTGGAATGAAGCACAGTTGAAAAGCCACAGGTGCAGAAAGAAAGCATAACTGCCAGCAGTAAACGGGTCTTCATTATTAATCTGTTTAAAGCAAAAGACAAGTCCTTCTCAGTGTTCAAAGGCCTCCCTACCTTTCTGTCAAATGACAGAACTCACACAAATGGAAAATCAATTATTTGGAACTTAAAGGACAGAGATAAGAACAAAACCATGCACTTACTGCGGGAAAAGATGAGATGAATAATAAGGTGTTTACATTTGTGAAGAAAAACAACAAAAGCCATTTTGCTAACTTTTTGTTGGGACCACATACAAGTTGGCCCAGCCTGTGAATTTCTTTTTAAGCAGCTGATGTATTATACATTTGCCCTAGATGGTGTTACGCTTACTTAATTACCTGAAAACCCAGGTAATGTTACAAAACGCCTGAACTTCCTTTCCATCTGAGTGAACAGGTCTTCTATACTAACATAAGATCATCTTTGTGGAGTTTGCATTTTCTCACTGTGTTCACATGGGTTTGTGCTGGTGCTCTACTCCATAGTCCAAAGACATACTAGTAAATGACATTACTAGTCAGTAGCACTGTATGTGTCCTGCGATAGGCTGGTGGCACGTCCATTGTGTTTGTGTTTTCCTAAATACAATAACGTAAAGCAATGCTATTGTACCTTTTCACGGCTCATTTCACAGTACATGTAATTTTCTTCATCAGAAAGTTTTGCAAATGCTGTTGGTACAAGAGTTTTCCATTCCAAAATCTACATACAGGATTGACGTTACAGCGGCTTGATTGTAATTCTGATTTTGTGAATCTATAAATTCAAAGGTTCGCCATTTTAATCGAGCTACGTGTGTATCGTTCGAAAAACTTAGTAACTAAGTTTTAAAATGATAAACACGAAATCACGTCAGTTTTGTAGCTACACATAAAAACGTTTTTTCCCCCGTATATAAATATTTGTTTAATCTACAGTAGTCATCCTTTCCTCGAAGATGTTGTAAGGGGTCATTCCAAAAAACTAACAGTGGTACAGCACGGTTTTTATCCAATATGTACAGCTGACACATTTTCAAAAACAACGGAATTTATTTTTCACTTCACCTCTTTAAAGACCACAATGTTTCGTGCCGGTAAACTTTGAAGTACTTACTTTAGACTTTCCTCTTCTTCTTCTTCAAAACGAAGTGCTATCTAAAAATAAAAAAAAAGTTATCCACTCGTTTGGCAGGCCTCTTCTATGGAAACGGGATTATTTTAGAATTAGATCACAGAATTTCTACTTTGCACATTACTCAGAGACACAACTGACCTACATAAAATATCAGGGTTTTGTACAACGCTTTACCGAGCTTCAGTCTTGGGCAGGGCTGTAGTGTACAGTACGTATGAGGTGGAACTGCACCTCCTCTTTGTAGTATACATCAGGACATCTGCGTTGACAGTTTAAAAAGGTCTCCATTAAACACACGCAAACAACAGGCAGGAGAAGACAAGACGCTGTCATGACTGTTGTGCTTTCGGACTTGACATAAGAAATGTTTATTGTCTGCATTTCAAATAATCCACTCCGAATCTAAATATTTGATGGGGACAAAATAGAGTGCTATTAGTAAGTGCTGTTTCGTTATTCATTCAGCCATTGAATCCGTTTTCCCTCGATGTTAACTAAAAACGGGAATTTAACTGGGTTACAACATATTTTCTGGAAATTTTCTGTTTTTCGATTGAGTTCTGTTTAGGTTTCTTGCAGGAATTAAGACTTTATCTGACGGGTCTTGGATTAAATTCAATGTGGTGCAGGGGGTCTACTGAGTGTAGAGATGAGTGAAAATCATGCTGGTTCTTATTAATTTAATAATCATATTATCTCCCAACACAACATGCTCTGGGTGGTTTATTGGCTACTTTCTAGAACACAGTTTTCCAATATAACTTTCAAGCAGCTTTTTCAGCGTTGCAGTTACCAATCATTTCTTAGCAGGTCCATACTGCCTTATGAAACAGCCAGAAAAGAAACAAGAGTAGACAGTATCAATCCTACATTAACTACAGTAAGTGGATACTTAATTGTACTTCTGAAGATATAACATTTTGTAATGTAAGGCATCAATAAGCTCTTAGTTAAAACTATAAATATTTTAAAACTCACAGCAAATACTGTATATCCAAAGCAGAAATGTCACTGTAAGGTTACAGACTTATTCAGCAATTCAAATGTGGTGCAAAACGTTTACAAACTTCTTTTGGTTAAATGACCTCATTTTGCAGCCTACTTTACATGAGTCATAAATGATGATGATACCTTGAGGCAGTCATGGAAGCTTATTAAACTCCAGTGGATTACACAGACATGCAACTTGGAGAAGAAAATGGAATTTCATGCTGTCCCAGCAAATATTTAAGAAGCAGCAAATCACATAATCTATAATTCTTTATTTGTTTTTGAAAGTTCAGTAACATATATAGGACAGTCATGCTTTTTTCATATAACACCATCTAAAGACATTTACATGGTATGTTATTTTTATATAGAATATTATTATTATACATTAGGCCCATGTAACATAGAAATATACAAAACATTATTTTACTAGACATAGTACCTATTATTATTATTTTTACATTTCAGTAAGATATGTGCTTAAGATTCTGAGATCAACATATTATTGCAGAAAACAGCAAATAATATTATTTAACATTTAGACGGAAACTTCAAAGGTCATACAGACATTCACAGTTACATGTTATACACAGTACAGTTTTACGACATTATTTAAGAGATAAAACTGCAGTATAGTAACTTTATACAAAATTCACTGAACAGTTGGTTATTCATTGCACATTTTCATTATATAGCTTTGCAGAGAATAAAAATGACTTATTTAACCAGATCCCTGTTGCTTGTAGCTGCCACTGAAGCAAACTAACGATTTCTCTATGTAAATACAATGGCAATTGCAAGTTAAAGCTTTGTGCTTTTAACTGGTAAACTAAATAAACAGGGAAAAAGAAAACAGTCAACTCTTTCTCTTTTTATATGACTCTATATATATCTATATTTTTATTGCCAAAGTACTCCATTATTTATATACTTTCTATAAAAATTAAAATATCCTGTACTGCGATTGGCCTGTTGTCTGATGACAATTAAAGTTTGGTGGTAAGATTTCTAGATTTAGTTAGGTTTAGTACTGGAAACCTGCACAGTCATATAATTAGACTATGGCTTAAAATAAAATGATTGACTTTAGGCTTAAGCCCTTCACAGCACTTATTAATAAGTTTCAGGAGAAATTTGGTCACTTTCACCATTTATTTTTCATGAGTACCTGAGGAGTGGCATATTAATGAAACAAGAAGGTCTGACTTTTTAGAATTCTGGACTGTCACTTGATAAAATGTCGCTGGAATGATAACAACGTTTTTTTACCCTGTGTGTTGCAGAAACATGGAGATTTGTTCATTTTGGTCTCATCAAATCTAGATGTCACACATGAATAAATGCCTTTACGTGTTTAATGATTTTGGTCCTTCTCACTTAATTGAATAAGTAGAAAACTTCAACAATCTTAAAAAAAAGAGTTCGATCTCATACAAAGATTTTTAGAAAATTAAGATAAAATTGTAACAGTCTGTTGCAACATTAATCTGGTTTAGTGACAGAAGAGTTATTACCTTAAGGGCTCTGATAATTGCCATTTAGAATCCCAAGTGGGCATGTGCTTATGCATAATTTGTCCCAGGATTGTGGGTGAACAAAACAGCTTGTTTATTTAAAAAAACAAGGAATAATTTGTAAAAAAAAAAATGTTGGTTACAAAACGTAACACATCTATCACAAGAATTTGTCCTTGCCTGATGCACATTCCCATAAAAATCATTGCTTTTAATTCTTGAAATTCGGAACACAATTTTCATATTGCATTTACCTGCCTCGTAAACACATTAATCTTCTTTTTATATATTTAATTATTGTACAATCATATTAAATCTATTCTAATGATTAATTTCACAACAATATTATGTTGCTTAATAGCATAATTACATGAAAATAGTTGAAACGTTAGCTCAATAGTATTTAATCACATTGGGCCTTGCGGTTTTCTCTGGTTTGATATATTACACATTAAAATTCAATTTTCAAGTGTAATTTAAATTGTAGTGATTCTGTAGATACAGTTTAACATTTTAGAAACACTAACAGTCTAACATTTTGCATATGCAATACAAACTATCACTAGGACATTGCTGGGTAAGTTTTTACAAATTAAAAAAGAACAATTTTTGTAATCAGGTTGGTCACATTTTGTCCCCTGGAGGTAGGTGAATATATTTCAGACATGGAAGTCCTTGGTCACGTTCAACCATGATTACGTTTTTCTGCATTTAAGTGAGCATTTGTTTAGCAGGATTTAAATATAAGCTTCCTCATTAGTAGGATTGGTACTCTCTGTCTGTTGTTCGGGTCCATTCTCTTGAGTCCTAATGTCTGCCGAAGGCTGAGTCATTATTCGAAGACGCTGGAAGGCACATAGAAAGAATTCACTTTAAATAAATACCCCAGATGATTCTGTAGTTGGTGATGCTACAGTATATAAAGTTGTATATTTTATTTAGGAAGTTAAAATGGTTGTTACCAAGGCATAGCAATGGAGAATAGACTTTTCATGCACAGATGTTACAAATACGGTAGGCGAGCTTTTCCATTCTTTATTTGGCAGGTCTGAAGCCTGTTGTAAAACAACAGCTCTCTCAGAAGCTGACACAGTGGTTCTGCATGACCAGCATAGCTTTTCTTATGTCACAGCAGTATAGTAATGGTCTGTAACTAGACCTGCTGTTGAAGTTCTATTCAGTTGTTTGAATATGTCCAATAGAACAATGATAAACAGGTGCCATGGCTCTTATTGGCCTGAGTTAATTGCGTTTTAAAATATTTCTTCACAACAGTTTTTTTTGTGAATATAACAGTATATATCAGTATTCATTTTCTTTCCATATTATCCATTTATATTAAGACTACCGATAAATACTGTTGTGCACTTTTTCTTACCCTGGAGTGGGTTAAATAATGGTCCATGGGGTTGTATGGTTATTTGAAAATCTAAAGTGATCCTAAATACCCAAAATCCTGAATACTGTAATAAAGGACGATGCAGTATATACACCCTCAATGCAGTATGTCTTTCATGAAAAGCTGAAATACTCATAATCTGTGTAATATAACAAAATGTCATATTTTATATTCCCAAAAGTCCTGCGGCCAATTGATGCCTAAGACTGTCAAAAAAAGGAGATGGCAAATAAAAAATCCAATATAAAAGCAACCAAACAAGTGAAAGAAATTACCTGTTTTAATGAGCCCTTTAGTGTGAGAAACATGTAACCCATATAGCCAGGGATTAACACCATGGAAGACAAAGCCATACACCATCCTACTCCTTGTCCCCATGACGGGAAAACATAGTTGTTCATGGTGAGTGGAACCATTTGCACCGCACTGAAGAGGAACACACCCTAAAGCAACACAAGAATTGTGTTACCCTACAGAACCCTTGAAAAGGAACTGAGTCAATGCAGTTTTCTGACAACCAGTTATGAAAACATCATAGGCAGAAGTGTAGCCATAGAGCAGTGAATTTGTGATTCGAGATTTTCTGATGCCCTGATTTCTTAATCTTTTAACCTTTTTACAAGATAGAAACCTCCTATTCTTGTACTTTTCAGTCATTTATTTGTACACTATAATCCAACCTACCTAGAGGTTTAGAGAGAATAAAAAGACATCAAGCCATCATTAAGACAGACATTTTTTTTGCATTTTTATGATTTGGTCAAATATAATCTATAAAATCTTGCATATAATGTATAGTTGTACGTATATATTTTTGTATATGCTGTATATTAAATTTTGTATACTGTATATTTTATTCAAACCAGATGTTAAAATATCATTTAAAGAAACAAAAAGGATGCTTACAGCCACAATTAAAGGAGTGAAGACAGACCAGCACAGCTTCCACCATAAACACGGCCTGTATCCGACCATCTCTTGAATGTTGTCATAAAACCTGTTCACACCTTCAAGAGACAGAAATGCACAGACATGCAATGTGTTCTGTTAGTGTCTCCTCAGGAATCCGGGAATTTATCAAATTAGGAAGTGATAGTTTATTGCCTCCTGACTGAGAAAAGGGATTTAAAAACATGCTCTCATACTTTATAGTTTCCCGTATAAATGGACAAAAAATAACTAAATGCATAAGGATTTTAAGGTGAGTTTTACATCATGACTGTAATACATACCATAGCACCAGGATATGGAAATGCACTCAAAGAAGACCAGAAACAGCAGACACATCCCACTGGCTGAGTAGTAGTCAAATAATTTAAACACGTAGATCCCACCCTGATGACATAATCACATTGATAGTCAGTCTGGTTGTGACTTTTATGGAAAATATTTAAAATATTACACATGAGACCATTATTATAAAGGTTAAGCACAAAGTACTATACTATAGTAAAGGTGTTAGTATTGATACATTGTTTTAAAACAGAGTGTTATGTGAGTCTCGAACTAATTACCTACTGTATTTAATTGTTGTTAAAGAAGATCTGTGAGGAATTTGAAGAAACATCTTAATAGAATTTTCAGATAATAATTTTCAGATAAACAATAAGAATGGACAACATACACTCTTCCAATTGAAATTATTCTAACATTATTGGTTCTATTCATTTTATTCTAAAAATGTACTTTATAGTCATGGCTAATAACATTTAAATACATCTATTTACTTTAAAAATTGCATGCATCTATTTGTTTACAAAAAAAAAAAAACAAATTAGTAAAGATGCACTATAATCCTAAAATAAACTGACAGCATATAGGGACCTTTATTTTTTGTTGAGCTCAATAAAAAGCCTAGAAATAGCTAGAAACACAGCTAAATCTAGAAAAATATAAAATACAAAGGTTTAAGCAAAAGAGCTCAATGTCACGTTCCTACAGGAAAGTGGATGCCTTTGATGTCGATGCTTAATAATCATCGAGAATATTTACTGAGACAAGAAATGGGTTACAAAAGAGAAACCATTTAAAAATTATGCTTACTGCCCAGTAGAAGTAACAGGGAGTATGATTTCATTATTTTAGATGTTTATCAGCCAAATAAGGACAGTGACATTGACCCACATTTTCAGCATTTGTCTTCTGGCAGGAATTAAACTAAATAAAGTGCTTTCTCCATTAGTCCTAGATTATTTTAAACAAAGCACTGGATTTCAAAATCAAAACTGTAAAACCTTGTATTCTGATTTTAAGTTATCTTGAGAGAATGGTAAATCTGCTGTCTTCTTTATCTTTTTAATATGAAGTTATCTTTTAACATTATTTTGTTTTTTGTCTTTTTGTTTTTACAACAATCAAATTTGAGAATGCTAATTTTTTCTTTACATCTAAGCTGTCAGGTTCAAGTCCTGTAAAGAACAGGGAGAATGAGGAAGGACGTCTGTGCTCCTTGATATCAATCCATTCATTGTCTGACAGGAACATGGTCCATAACGCCTGACAGGAGAGCTGGAACTGACTGGAAGAGCTGTAAGTCCTTCACTGACACCTCAGAGGCCTGAGAATTCAAGAGTTTCTGTTTGATAGTAAACCAAACCTTGGCCTACTCATCCCAACCCTATTTTTGTGTGCTGCCAGTAGCAAAAAATCCTGTTATAGTCACCTAGTGACATTGCCCTGGCTTAAATTCACCATATCTGGGTTATTAGGGTCATACCATTTTTTATTAGGTGGAAAAGGGCAGTGTTGGCTGACTCACAGGCCTGGGACTACGGGTCCAATTCCCGTGGCACTACCTGCGTGGATTATTTATGTTCTCTCTGTGTTCATGTGAATTTCCTCTGGCTGCTCCAGTTTCCTCCCCACAGTAAAGACATACTGGTAGGTTAATTGGATTCTGGCAAAACTGTCCCTGGTGCAAGTGTGTGTTTCTGTGTACTGTATATGCCCTGTGATGCAAAGGCATCTCATCCAAAGTCTACCCTGTCCTGCACCTATTGCTTGCCAGGATAATCTCTGGCTCCCCCATGACCCTGTATTGGATACAGTGGTTAGAAAATGGATAGATTAATGTATGTTTTTTACCACATGTCTTAAATATTATTAAATTATATTTTCATATTATTAACTGTGACTAGGAGCACATCAAAGAGGCGAAATGTTGAGTGGGTTGGAAGAGCTTCTCTCAGTAAGGGTATCCTAGGTCTGCCTCTCAGCAACCAATATGACTAGTCAGACACCAATGAGATTGCACTGCTGTCAGCGAGAGCTGCATCACTCCTCTGTCTGATGATCCTTGACCTGCAGGCATCAGTGGATTCAAAACATGAAAATGGTGGTACACAGCAGTACACAGTAAAGTCTATTCCATCCGTATTCCTCTCTCGCAGATCCAGAGATTTTAGTGTATGAGCTGAAGATTAGAAATTGTTGTCTATACAAAGAAAATATTGCCGACTCTAAATGAAAGACAAAAGTCTGACTTTAGCTCTTTAGCTGTGCCAGTAACAGGGCTGGTTTAGAAAAAAACATCACATTCGGATACCAACTACATGAAAAACACTACAAACGAGTGAAATGCTTACCTGAGTGATGTTTGATAACCCAATCAGATATGACACAAGGCAAACCACAGCAATGAAGATTTCCCTTCGAGCACGCAGGAGACGTGGAAACTCATCTACCAAAGCAGTAATGAATCCTTCCACTGTACAGAACTGAAGAACGACAATTGGAAAAAGTTCAGGGAGAGAAATATTTTTTCTTAATTAACCTTATTTGTTTGCTTCTCTTAAAATGATCAGGACCATTAATGGAAAATATCGATTATGTGAGTATTTACCAAGAAATGTAAATGCACCTGTTTGTCTTAACCTAAAACGTATGCCATGATGCTTAGAATATTTTATTTAAAAAGACAGACAAAAAGAGTGAGATGCACTACAAAACTTCTTAAAACAATTTTTTTGGGGGAAATAATTCCAGAATGTTACCTGGCTGTCAATTCCAAGCATAAGTAACATGGAAAAGAACAAAATAGCCCATAGTGGAGATATCGGCAGCTGTGTCACAGCTTCAGGGTAAGCCAAGAAGGCCAATCCGGGTCCTTAGAAAGAAAGACACAATATATTTTAACGTAACTTTTAACTTTGTAATTTAACACTGATGTTCTTCAAGTTACTTTATAATGAATTATATCTGTGCTCACAAAATGCAAAGGATGATGTTCCTGCATGCTTACTTTAGATATTTATCTAACATTCTGTTTGAAACACCAGTTCGCAAATGCAAAATGTTATATTTAGATATTTAAAGGTAACCTTATGCTGACTATGGCAAGATCATTTACAGTACTAAACTTACCTGATGCAGCCACATCAGCTATTGGTCTCTTTGTAACATGTGCCATGAAGCCAACAATAGAAAAGATGACAAAGCCAGCAAACATACTGGTAGAAGAATTGATACAGCACACAATGATAGAGTCCCTAAGTGGCACAAAACAACAAAACACACATAGATATTACTGGATATATTTGGTCATTTCACCACAAATCATATACAATTATCTTTTTTAACCCTTACTGCTTTAATTGCTACTGATTTAATGGCAGCTTTAAATCACATATTCACAAATAGTCTTGGGTTTCCCTGGCTAATTTGTTATACAGGCCTGAAAATCCAACTACTATGCCAACAGAAGCCTATAAAATCCCTTAGGCTAAGAACTGCAGCAGCTGACTTTCTTACAGACAGGACCTACATGACCAGACAGCCAGAGTTTTTTTCTCTCTTTTTCTTAGTAGGAATACAGGCAAAAAATAAGAAGGGAACCATTCCATGAACCTACAGTATTATAAAAATGTATTTGATTCCTGAAAAGGGGTTTAATTTCCTTGACGTGGAAATCACTCCCTTACCTGTACACATTGTTATTGAAAGGATTGTAACTCCCCAGTGCAATCAGAGAACCAAGACCCAAACCATACGAAAAGAAAATCTGAGTTGCTGCATCCAACCACACCTGTAAAGAGAAAGGAATATGTTCCTGATGAGAATTCTGATTCAAGAATGTTATGGTCTGAAATTTGATACATCTGGTTCAAATACTACCTCAGATTCTTTAAGTTTGCTAAATTCGGGAGTGATGTAGAATAAGATTCCCTCCTTTGCTCCGGGAAGAGTGACTCCACGGATAAATAAAATGAAAAGCATAACATAAGGGTATGTAGCTGAGAAGTAAACCACCTGGAAAACAAAGTGAAACACAGTCAATTCTGGTTTAGAGTATGAGAGCATCAGAGCACTGCATATGTACATTACAGTGCTGTTAATCAGAGCCACTGTCAAAGTCCCATTACAGTACAAAAAAATAGATCTGTACAGAACTTTCCATGGTTAAACATATCAAAGGTTAAGCGTAAAATGTACTTAATCTTGATTTGGAACAGAATAGACTTCAGAGACCTTTTATAGTAAGAACAACACAATTAGGCACCTAAAACAGCCAGGTAAATGAATGGTACAGTAATAACAGTGGGCCTCCAAAAATCAGAGTCTGTTAACAACACTGATCTGTGTATTTAGTTAAGGTAAACCAATTCAAAGTATAGATCAATACAAATGAAGCCCCAGTCAATTGTTATAGTTAATAACATATATTACATACATTACGCAATGAGAAGGTTTTAAAAACGTTTAAGTTTTAGAGCACACTACATGCATGAAGCCTTGTTAGCTTTTGTGATGTTTTCTAATAAACAGTTTCCTTTGAACACTCTGAACACTTGGGAGTCATTAACTATCCAATACTATGTCTGAAGCAGAAATGAAAAATAACAAGTTCTGTTTAATAATTAATTAAATAATAATAATAATAATTAATAAAATGTGTAAAACAATGAAAAAATACAAATTTTAAAATAAATACATTGATCACATATCCCTGTACAGTAAGTCTTCCATATCAGATAGCCAAGCCTGTATTTTTTAGAATTACGTCTGAACTAGGCAACTATGCAAGGCTGTGATATAGCAGGGAACCACACAAAACTCTTACCTTGCCAGTCCACCCCACCCCTTTCCAGATACAGAAGTAAACAAGAACCCAAGCAATAGCAAGCGTTATTGCTAGTGGCCACCTAATCTGGCCTGGCTTCTCCAATCCGTCTGTCATTTGATGCATGTTGCGTCTATAAAAACCAGAATTGACATGCGTGAGATTTCTATTAACACAAACAAGTTCAGATCTTTCAAAGTGTCTTTTTTAAATTTGTACTGGGCCTTAGTGATAAGACAAAGGTGTTCACTGCTTTTGTGTTGTGTTCGACGTCACAAAGATGTGGTCTTACTCCCAGAACTCCATGACTGCACTGGTCAGGTTGGTGGTATTTACAATGCTGTAGTTTGAATAACATCTGTCTGTATTCCATGGGTTGTTACAAGATTTCCATGGAAGGTCCTGTAAAACACAAGAATAATGCATTTGACCACACTCTTCGTTTCCCTCTCATTGTTTTGAACAGATCCTGACTAGCACATCACCTGCTGATTCAACGTGGAAAAAAAAGTTGATCAAAGCATGTAGTCATTTCACGTTTATATATAAAAAAAAACATTATTTAATGTTTCACTTTTTTAATTTTTAGTGTCTTTATATTCTCTCTTTACATACATTAGCATACTTTTAAATGTTTAAATAGCCACAGTTGTCTGGCTAATATTTTTTCAAAAGAAATTCTGTACTTACTGTGGTAAAGGAGTTATACAGGTAATAAATTGCCCAGGCAATAATGACAATGTAGTAAATGTTAAGCCAGAACGACAGCACAGCAGCAGCTAGGCCCACACCTAAAGTATGAAAATGATGCATAATCTATTCAGTAATGGACAAGGCAACTGGAATATTGAGCTCAGAAAAAAAATCTAGGTAATAGAAAGATGATGAAATATACAATATGCGTGTCATTTAATAACATTTCCCCAAATAAATGTTGAGGATACTTTTGGGCTAGCACATTTATTACCAAAATCCTCGTCCAATCCAAACTATTTCCGATCAACACATCAACGACTATAAGCGTAATATTAAAAACAACAACAACAACAACAACAACAACGTTTTAAATACTTTTCAAACGGAACGGGATTATACATGAAAAGGTCCAACACTTAAGGAATACAATCGTATATCCACATAACAGATGATGGCGAAAATACCGCCCTTGAAATATTTTCCTGTTAATACCTTTGAACATGGGAGCGAGTTTCCAGACTCCAAGCCCGCCGATAGACGTGTATTGACCGAGAGAACATTCTAGCAGAAACAAGGGAACTCCAGCAAATATGAGGGTCAAAAAATAGGGAATCAAGAAGGCTCCTGGACAGGGATTAAGAGGTGAAAAAAAAAACAGAATAAATATTTTCACACATTTATAAAATCTCTGTTCAAAATCCACTGATAAAATAACTGGATTCGCACATTAAATTCGCGGTTTCGTTGTGAGCGCGTGCATTTAGAAAACAAGTACCCTTTCAACACAATTGACTTTTGACTCATCAGCTTTTCTTTTTTCTTTTTTTTTTCTTACAGGTACATGCTCGACATGTCCAATTTTGCTGATGGTAGTTTGGAAACTCCTTTAAAAAAAGATGCCAAGGAAATGCATGTTTACCTCCACCGTTTTTTCCACAGAGATAAGGAAATCTCCAAACATTGCCCAGTCCAATTGCATAACCAACGCAAGAAAGGAGGAAGTCAAATTTCCCACTCCATGTTTCTCTGTCTGGAATGTCCTTTTTCTTCTTCTGGACCTTCACCACCAAGGTTTTGGGTTTGTCGTTAGTTGTAGGCGCTTCGTTAACTTCAGTTAAGATATGTCCATCCGAGCTTTTAGTACCATTTGTCGCCATGTCTCTGGATTTAGCAGAGGTCCTGGCAGACGGACGGGAGATTTCAGCACCAGTCCACGTAGACAGCAGCTTCGCGGTCTTTACCCAACTTTGGGACCAAATATTGGGGAAAAAATAATAGATGCTGATACAGCTTGCAGGTCAGGATTGACGTTGACCTGAGAACATGAAACAAAGGATCTGTCAGTATTCTATGGGTGAAATATACTATACAAGTATATGTCGAAATACTACGAAATGCGCACTTTATCATATGAAAATTTCATGACAACTAAACCTTCATAAGACTTTTTTTGTAACCAACAACCTAACAGCTTTACATGACTGGAATAATAGCTAAATATTACATGAATCAACAATCAGTACTGGCTACCACGAAATTTCATAAAATAAAACGTCAGATTTTACTGCCCACTAAGAACCATTCCGTTTTACATGTAGTTTAGTAAACAAGTCTGGAATGCGTAATAACGCATGCATAGAGAAAGAGCAGCAGCAATATTCCAATTCCATTTTTTTACGTTTATAAAAACAACGAAAATGCAGTTAATGGCAGTGATACAGATGTCATTATTAATTCTTCCACATGAGACAATTACTTCACCAATATACGAAGTGCCATTTTTCGCAATGAATCTGTCTGTTCCGCAATACGTTCTGTTCACGTATACTTCCTATGCATTTATTGTTTGAAGGGGCTTTAACCAAACTGCCAAATAAAGAAATTAATAGGAAGCAGAAAAAAACAGATACAGTTTTTTTTCTTTATCTTTGGTGCACCTTAACGAAATAGACCAAACAGTTTAAAACAGTATGCCGGCGTAAACAAAACCGAAAATCGTATGAGGTACCTCCTGTATCTTTCCGGTTATACATTACCAACGAATCACAATTGGTATTGAAACAGTAAATAATTTTCTGAAAACTTTGGCGAATCTATTATGCTTTGCTTCCTAAAAGGCACACATTGCAAGCTTTTAAAAGTTGGGCAAACGCAGTTATTCTATCAAGGGTATAGTTAGGAACTAAATGTGGTGCTGCTGATAAATACATATCTTACAGGGTTATCTTTTCAGTAGCTTTGATGGATACGGGAACTGACAGCATTCTCTTGGAGCACTGAAACACAGTCGGATTCGAAAACAAAAGGATGCCTAAAGCGTAAAGCTTTGCGCGCCGGGATCCTGCGCTCTTCTTTCGTGTACAAATATATGTTTCCAAGTTCATCCAAAGGAAGACTAAGCGTTGCAATTTTATGTACAGATCTTCAGAAAGTAACACACTAAACACCTTTTTAGCTATCAGCGTGCCCGTGTCTACCTCCACTTTGTTTCTTCATTTACCTTCCTACATTTAAAAATCAATATTACTGAGACTGTTTATTGTTGTTTACCACTATCATCTTCACAAACAATCATCTTGATAAAAATGCTATAACATGTCCATGCTCCTACCACTAATAATAATAATTACTACTACTATACAATTTAACGGCTCAAAACAAACAGCCTTACTCACAATAATGTTGTGAAGTCAGTCAGTATTGAGACGGTGGGAGCATCAGTTGATTTCTCTTGAAGTTCCAAACTTGTGATTTTGTCGGGACCAACAAAAGAAAGTTGTTTCCATGAAATGTTTGCACACAGCGGAAAACGCTATCCTTGGGGAAAAAAGAAGCCAAGTGCCTTTTGAGTGGTGCTGTCCAGACGCGTGTGGTGCTGGAAGGAAAAAAAGCAAGGTAGGAGCAGCTTCGCCTTGTGCCGCCGTCTAACATCAACAACCAGAGACGTTACATGAAGCACAAATCCCCACTCTCATCTACACAGCGTCAATGTCATCTGAAAGTCAGCCCTCCCCGTGTACAGCATATCCACCACTGAGATCGCAGCGGGTTTTAGACTGAAGCGTCTTCTTCTCTCAGAGCTTTATATGATTTGGGTTTTTCACGTATTTGCAATATTTTACAACAATTGATAGTGGTCACAGTCAGATACTACCTTATGTAACGTCTTTACGTTTTTTTTTTGTAAAGGTATCGGTTGAAAGATCATAAAGTTAACCTATTCATCTCTGACCCATCCACCCCCACCCCCGCCAAAACTGGGCAAGTATTAATATGTTTATTTTAATCGAGACCAAACTATTTCGAACTTTCGTACGTACAAGCTCATGGGAAACTAAGCAGTGTTTATTAAAACCATTCATTTCCCATTCCAGCATTTTCAGCAACTGAATTCATGTGGCATTTCGTTGTATTTTGTTTTTAAAAAAATACGACTCGCACACCAGTCGGTTGTGTCCTTAAAACAGGATGAAATACTTCTTTCATGTTTCTCAAATTCATACAGAAGTGCGTCACTGAATTTCAGCGCTATCTAAATCTCCAACCTTTTCCCAGAACACATATCACCCCCTCTCTCTGCTCCCCCTTTCCCTCTTTACACACACTCCTCCCCCAAACTCCTATACTCACTTTATGTTACCCCCCACTTCAACCCCACCAGCCAGATCCCGAAAACTAAGGACTTGGAAACAACAAACTGTGCAGAAAATGGGTTTTGGGGGAGAAAACCGAAAACTAATTTATTACAGCAACAATCAAAAATTTGAAACTGGCAGATACGGAAGATGATGTCAATCGTTGACTGGTTCCTGGCAAAATGTGATAAGGAAATTCGTCAATAACTGGGGTCTGGGGGTGTGAGATAAATTGAAAACTGCGCTTCTAATCTTCTTAGCTTGCTGTCAACAGAAATAAAATGCCCTTGTGAAAGAACTTAAACGAACACACACTTAATACAGAATTTAACTCTATATTGAGATAAATTAATAGTTTCTCACCAGAGGATTAGGCAGCAAGGTTCTGTACAGTAAGAATGGTTTGATGTGAGTGAAAACATACGGAGTTGCGCAACTGAAGCTGGGTTGAAAAAAAAAACGATTTCATTTTTCATCTGACTGGTATCCGGAATTTCTGTGACTGGGAAAAGTAATCAAACCAGTAACCATTAGCCACGTGGTATGTGAAGTATTCCACGTTAGTAACACAAATTAGTACTCACAATTAACCGTAGTAAAAAACGACTTTCCCAAACACATTCAGTAATGAACGCAGACTATTTCAATTTTTTTTTACCTCAGTAACTGGCGTACAATAGGCTTTCTTGAGACGTTATGTTCAATGCGAATGCTTAAATGTAACCTATTTAATCTGGACGCTATAAACACGAATGTAATTTTGGTTAGCATTGAAGGGAGCTGTGATAAATGTCACATACACAGAGCTCCTAAATCCTTATTTTCATACCACTGGTCCAACAAATCCACAGTTTCTTCAATAGCGTAAATCTTCTGTACAGTATCTGCTGTATTTAATATTTCACAATGAGTTTCATATATACTGTAATTCCCCAAATATCTATTATTTCATCAATAACCCACAATGCCAATTCTGCGAACTATGAAATTAAATACTGACCTACATTATTTTAAAAAATCAATATTGTGCTTAGTGAGGTACAGTAGTACTGTACAGCAATTCTGTAACCTATCCATATCCATCTCAAAAAGAAAATGAAGACAGGCAAGATCATATGCATCATGCCCTTTCCAGAAGAGTGACTGGAAAAATGCTGTGTTTTTGTATTTTAAATTTAATTTACATTTCTATTCCCTAGGATCTGGCATCCAGTAGACTGGGACATGATACTGGTCACTGCACTACTGAAGAAACAGAATTTACAATAATCACATTCCAAGAGTATTATCCCCTTAAAGTACTCATCCATGTGTATTTTGCCACTGCAAATTCTAGACACCCAGCAGCGATACCTACAATTACATTCTGTTTATCAATTAAATTGGCATTCTTGCAGAAGAAAGATCATATAAGTTTTTTTTAGATCAAAGACTAAAATTATAGTTCCAGAAGAACAATGAGGAGAGGTTCTTAGGTGGTATTTTCTATAAAGTACTAATAGTAATGTGCACTATTTAAATTGAGATGTATTGAGCTGTAATATAGAGAGTACAGTATCTTATGATGACCCTGCAAAAAATGGATATCCAAAATTTCTGTAAAGGCATGCAAGATAATAAAACAGAAACAATGACAGATGGTAAGCAAATGAGGGGTGAACTAACCTACTAAACGGTAGAACATGAAATTTAGCATTTAAAATCCCATCTGGTTTGCTTTCCCTCTGGGGATAGAGTATGAAACATGCAACACATTTATGGACCTGCAGTGAAATTTCAAGAGCTTGGCAATCGCTTGCAGCACACTTGATCACTCAACTGAACGCTGAACCTCAGAGACTGCATAAGGTAGCAATTACATACTCTTACTGGGGCTCAATTTTCGGATTTAATGCATGATTTGTGCTAAATGATTTCACACAAGTTGTACCAGGCATCTATACTATTAAAAAAAGAAGTGAATGTCTGTTTCGGTTCCAACGTCTCGCATTTGGAAATGTTTGCATTTGCTGTTCATAGTGTCCACAGTCAAGACATCTTGCTAAATTCTTTACATTGTTAGAAGTTGAGACTGTAAAAAAGCTCTAATTTTTGCTGCAGTATCCATTTTGAAAATCTTTAAGTAACTACAGCTAGCATTAAAAAATATAGTCACGAGTAAGGATTCCACATTTACCTCAAAATCCAAGTGGTAGCATTAATACTTCTGAACTGTTAAAACTGGATTAGAATATCACTGGATATGGAATTTGACAATATGTCTTGTAACTGTATCTTGACTTTCAAGACAAGATACTGTACTTTGTAATAGTTTTCAATACGTTTAGTAGAATTTTTCCCATTCTAACCCAGAAGAGAGTTCAAAATCCATGCCAACATGGAAAAGATACACTTTCTGAAAACGCGAACAAAAGACAGCTCTAATAGAAAATATCATCCATTCTTGTTTTCATAATTAACAAAGAATAGAGTCTAACTTCTGAAAGAAGAATAAACCAATGTAAAATTGTGTTACAGTAGAGCCACAATGTAACAAGAATGCCTGATTGGGTCTAATTCATCTAATTCTGAAGAGGACTGTTTAACTCACAGTACTCTAAAAGTCTATACTGAACTTTTAACCATAGAAACCTGCCCCTTCTTTTTTATTAGTCATCTGTATCTTTAGATTTAAATTACACATTTTAACTTCCTTCATGTGTGCAGTTTATTAAACCTTTATTGGGGATTCTAAATTTCAAACATTTTACAACTTTAATATATAATCAGAATGAATTCTTTATTGTGGTTGGATCTGTTGTATCATGGTCAATAACACTCAAACATTCATCTTTATTACCTAACTTGACCCATAAGTAGATTAGTTCTGACTCTGGTTCATTTTCAATGGCATTTCAGCCAAGTTATATTTATCAAATGTGATTTTTTTTTTCTGAATGGTGTAGAAATGGCATTTCACCAAGATGTCAAAATGCAATATCATGAAGTGCTGATTAAGATAGAAAACCATACTTGGACAATGGCTTTATACACAACTAGGGATTGGTTTTCATAACAGTAATGGGTTCATCTAAGGACAGTGGACTCTAGTCTCATAGCAGTTACAGTTACTTCAGTGTTATCAATTCTGACAATAAAAAGGGGGATATTAGTTACTATATTAGTTATTAGATATTAGTTAGTATATTGGCCTGTTAATTATTTAATTTATTTAGATTTATTTAGAGGTAAAATGCTAATTATAGAAGGTAGAAATAAACAAAACACTGAAGCCACACTAGCAATTAAAGTAGACAAAACACATGCACATAGGTTATATTCTTTAGGATAATTTGTATATTAATTTTCAGACCAGATGCAGATATTTTCCATGTATTTAAACTTCTCTGCTTACCCATTTACAGTTTGAAATGTACTCTGAAATGGAGGACACCATGAACGTGTGTGGCAGGTGGCGTGAATTTATTTAAGACCCATGTATTTGAACTGGAAACAGCCTTAGGTTTTGGATTTCATCTTTATCTGTATTGGAAAGAGTCGACAACATAGCACAAGTGTCAGAAAATCAAAGCCTTTCTTCATTCTTAGCTACAGAAAAGAGTGTCCTGGTGTCAGAACTACTTAGATGTGATGCTTGAAGGAGCAGAATGAGTGTGCTCTTCATTTGTAGGAAGGTCAGGTACCAAGCAGCCAGCCATCCAGATGGAGCATCAATACTCTATTTCCGCTTTATATACAAGGCTGGAATGAGACTGAAATGTCTTTTGGTGCTTAATAGACAAAGGTCCTAAAGCCCTTTGCAATAGGTTAACGGCTTTTAGTAAGAAAATGGGGGGAGATCAATCAAAATACAGTAACTTAAACATAGGAATACTTTACACAAAGATATATACATATACAAAAGCTGTAGAGAGATTAGGTAATAATGTTCTGAATTTATATTGTTACTGTATTGTTGTTAGATATATATAACTTTAGTTGTATAACTTAAATTGCCAAGTGTAAAAATAATTTTATTTATACAAAAATGAAAAGCATAAGTATATAGAGCTCCTCAGACACTTAAAACTATTAGAATTATTTTAGTAGTGTACTGTATTTGTTTTACAAATAGTAATATGAATTTTATATTTCAGGTATGCACAAAAATGAATAGAGAGATCTCAGAATATAATACAACGTAAGACATACGTGATTTGGTGCTAATTGTTTAATTGGGATTGCAACATTGAGTAGAATGATGGTGAATGAAGTGGTATATGTGAAAGCTTCAACAAGATGTTTATTTAATTTGGTTAATCAAAAATACTTTCCACTTTGCATTATTAAAATCTCCACCTGGTTGGCCTAATGCCCAATTGGCCTTTACTAACTGTATCGACACCTTTTCAATTCTTCATTGACTGATAAGTTATAGGTTGATAATCATTTTGTTTTTCAGATGACTTTGCATTATTAAGACAAACAACCTAGTAATATAAAAATACAAAATAGTACTCATTGCAAACTTTTGGCAGGCTGTCCTCAAACAGAAGTTGTGTGATTTTATTACTGTGGCATTAGTTTGTGATTTAAAATGTTTTAAACAGATTCTATTTTTTCATCATCAAAATAGCACTGCATTATCAAATAGAAATATTGATCTCCTTCCTATGAGGATTTATTTACAGTCTGCCAGGCATGAAATGATTCTAAAAGCTGCTCTAGGTGATTACAACCAGGTGCTCACTTATTGGTACAATTGAACTTATATGACAGCGATGGACAGCAGTGCAGACACCTGCTGCACACAAAGTAATAACCATAGCCCTCCACAGACTAAACGCTAAAACAAAGCAGACACAATTTTCCGTGGTATTCTGGAAGAAAAAAGAATAAATGAGTCAAAATCATCCCCTGCCCCATCCCCAACATTCTTTTGAACAAGTATTTAAGTAAATCTCAATTTCAGTTCCTAATTAAGTTCACCTTGAATGGGCCTTGAGTCAATTCATGGATTTTTTTTTAAAAGAAGACATTAACCTGAAATTAGTGATGCTGAGCATGTTGATGGCAATTCAATGTGCTAGGTGGAGAAAGGATTTTGAATTCCTGTTTTCCTCTTCACAATACATAAACATGAATGCATTTATACTGTCACACCAATTTGCATCCCCTACTATAAATAATATTCAGTATAGATATTTCAGAATGTGGCATCTTTGACTATATACTGTAAGAGCATTCCATTCCCTTTTTGGTTAAACATTTAACTATTAGTACTAATTAAAAATGGAAAAGACATGATTTGTTTTCAGTGTTCTGAGTTCAGGCTTTTGCATAGTTCTTGCAAAAACATCCTGCTATTTTGGCTCATGAATAAACTGATTAGAACCTAGGTTGACTCATTAATATGCTAATTACAAGCAAAGCACATATTTTATTCATAACTGTCGCTCAGACTCATTTGTCTTCTGTTTACAAAAGCAAAACAAGAATAGAAGGCTTCCATTTTTATCCTGCATTATGTGGTGTTATGTCAGAAATAGATTTACATAAATAGTTAGTAATATACTGCAGAACCAAAGGAAATCCCTAGATGAGTTAAGAGACTCTCGCCCCAATCACTGAAAAGTATGAAACAATAGTCTGGAATTTTGTGCAAAGCTTAAAGTCAATGCCATCAAAATAAATAAAAAAACAAGTCCAACGACATATAGTGCCAGATTCACCCCACCTGCCATTTTTATGGATTATAAAAGCAGTCCAATATCATTCTGCCACATTCTGCCCATTAAAATGGCAGTTGTTTTATTGTTAGAAATGTTGTTTGATTCTGAAGAGACTTCTTGGACCTGTGTTCCATTTTTTTGTATTTTGTAACCATTAAGATATTTTATCTTAAATCAACTGAACCATATTATGGTTATTTTTTAAAGCAAAGCTGGGTAAAGAATAGGGAGACAACTGTTGACAAATATGTGCTACAGAAGGTACAAAGCATACAGTTTTCAGTGATACCTGAAATTTGTTATGCCATTTTATAAACAGAAAATACAGTATAATAAACATATACTATTGAAGGTATTACATTAATGTAACTATGACCAGTATTTATTGAACATTAATAACATGTTAGTAACAAAATAACCATATATAACCATAACCATAACCGGGGGGCTATTTACACGAGGTTGCTTGATCTATTTATAATAAGTTGTAGAAGTACGAAGTATAATTTTGCAACCCCTGAACTAAAGCATGACCCATTTTCAATTGACAAAAAAATATCAGGTAATAATCCATAAAGAGTGAACTAAACAATTGTAATATTTGTGCATCTGTTGCTAGGCAACAGTACAGCTCGGATCCTTTGCCCATTTCTGCACTCCTATGGGATTTTGCAAAGTCGGGAGCTGAAAAGGGTTCATTAAGTTTTATAGAAACTCTATTAAGGGTTCAGATTAGGATACTAAGGTTAATTAAAATTCATTACATCCTTAAAACAACAATAGAACAATCTTTCGCACAGGATTCCACATGCTGCTTTCCAAGAGGAGATGAACATGCTGAACCTTGCTTTACCGTATTCTTGGAAGAATATATTTACTTTTGAATTATGTGTCCATTGTGATGGTACTGTAGTTATGTATTGATGGTGTTTATTATACTAATTATTTTTCATCAATTTATATATAAAATAATAAAACAAATTTACAAACTAACCATTGCTTTTGTTGTCAAGTTTCCCAAATCTAAATGTTTTAGGTGATTTATATTGACAACGACTTTAAAGCAACCCGATTAAAAATTATATAATGTCATTCCATTTAGAATGAACATGCACATTTTGTACATATTCTTGCACTATATCCAATATTTCTACAATTTCTTAACATTACTTCGGCTGTTCCTGTGTTTCCAGCTTCCATGTAATCTGTGCTAATCCTTTTAACGTTCAAAGATATTCAGCGAGATATGTCGCTTATTTTAAAATTACATAAATTAGTGATTAGATTTCTATTTAGTCTTATAAACATGGGAACATTCATGTTAAGAAAACAAGGGCATACTCATGATGTCAAATGTATGTTTTCGAAGGTTTTTGTGAAATACTGGATATTAATTAGAATTGTTTATCATTTAAAAAATGATTATTCTTGTTCACCTGCTCTGGTTTTACAGTCCACACATTTTAGCCCTTAAATTTGATAAGTAACAAAAAGTTTTAAAATCGTTGATATACTCTTGACAAAACACCTACCTGAAAATTCAAAATCATGCAAGTATAGCAGCTCAGTAGCACTAGAGCTATTTTTTATTTCAAACATTACAGGGACAGACGATCCTGTGTGTTTATCCAGAGGCCAAACTACAGTGGGTCTGGTGTCTAGAAACAATTTCTTATCACCTCCTCACACACTGGGCACAGAAAATGAGACAGCATACAGTATCTGCAATGCCTGGCTTTAAAGAAGTATCTTTGCCCTCATCTCCTTCAAATCTTCTACTCAAATAATTGTGCTAGTTTCAGAGTCACAGCTGTACCATGAATTCAATAGGTGACTCGTGTATCAATTAACAGTTAATACCTTGTCATTCAAAGAGCTTTGATTTGATGTTTTATGAACCTTTAAAGAACAGTTTCATAAAGATATCAAAACTCAATGTCTAGCGTCATACAAATTTCAAGCATTCACCACCTAACACATACATGTATGTTGTGAAACGTTATTATAAAGCAAACTGCAAACCAGAGGAGTTCTGAACTTATCAACCTTTCGTATTGGTTTGAAGAAATACAATTTACAACAAAACTATATTAAAAGCATTTTCAGTTCCTTTTTCACACAATCTATAAGAAGCTCCTAAAAATGGCAAAATTCACAATCCATCATGGATGAGAGCATGTCTGTAGAAAATTGTTCTAAGTCTACAACCAGCCAGATAATACTGTTCAGTAGTTTTGTCAGATTCTCATTAAGGGGGGAGAAGAGGTGTGATTTGAATAGTGGCTAACTCTGGGTACCCAATGAGAACAATAACCCTTCATAAGACTGAGCAGGGAGTTGCTACTGGGTGAAGATGGTGTGGAGGGTGTGATGTGATAGTGACACACACAAATGCAAGAAGCGTGGTATTTATACAGTATATACTGTAGATAGGAGAAAGTGGGTGAGGTTAGGGTTTGACTTCCTGCTGAACTTTTGCTTATATCTCCATTTGGTAACATTTTCAGAACTTTCTGATAATACAGTACATTTCACATGTAATCCCAATAATCATCTTACCAATCAACCAAGCAACAGTTACTCAACAGAACTAACTGTATTGGAGCAGAAATGCCTTTGCTTCAACGGATTTTGGATTTTATGGACAAAATCTACTAAAGGGGATTTTGCCTGTAAAATCAGAAATAATGGACTTTGCTCGCAATAATGCTGA
This sequence comes from Lepisosteus platostomus, assembly GCF_059453375.1. Classification (NCBI taxonomy): domain Eukaryota; kingdom Metazoa; phylum Chordata; class Actinopteri; order Semionotiformes; family Lepisosteidae; genus Lepisosteus; species Lepisosteus platostomus. Next base: position 63,304,163 of record NC_142616.1, on the reverse strand, counting down.
AATGCAGAAATAATAGAACATGGTAAAAATAAAGACTATATACTGTACATTCAAAATCTGGAAAAATAAATGGTGCCCCGCAGAGGTAAGTCAGTTGCTTACAATGTGTTTCATATGCTTTTGCAAGTTTAATACAATAGATTTACGATACAGTACATTAAATAAGGAGCTTATATATAAAAAAGGTACAGGGACAATTTTCTTTTGCAGTGTTGATTGCAATTAAAAAAAAGATACAGAAAGCATGTATATAAAGCATGTATATTTATATATATTCTCATATCATAGTATGTTATGGGCTGAAAAAACATCTTTTGGGACTTAATGGACATTCAGCAATAACAGAGACCCCGTCCCCATTTTTAGTTCATTTAACCAATGGTTTACAGTACATTGATATGTATTGGTTTACTAGAGCTCAAAAATGGGAATGCTAGGGCACTGCAGCTGTTCCACATATTTTCAAAATTAATTACAGAGCCTTAATTCTTACACTGTGTAGTATTTCTAATTTTTTAATGTCTGATTTGTGCTTTAAATAAGTCTCAGCTTTATAGGGCTTGCATGTTCCTCCCTAGCCTATTACAACTGAGTGAGCTGGCCTACTGCATTTCTCCTTAAATACATGTGGCCAAAATAATTAAGCAACTAATGATCTAACTTAATGGCATCCTTGAATTAAATTGACAATGTACCCAAAAGCATAGGAACATTTAAAACAGTTAATCAAAACCAGTCTCTTCAAAATAAACAGCAAATATTTCCTGCTTTAGTTTCCTCAAGTGGATAAAAATGAAATCTATTACATAAAAAAGCAGGGAAGAAACAAAACTGGAGAGTTTTCATATCAAAATACTGTTGTAACAATCTCCTCTGCTTGAAAGTTGACTGTCACACTATCGTACATTTTCCGGCTCATTAGGGATTGATTGCTATATTTCACTGCTGGTTGAAGATAGCAGGCTTTACATTGTCCTTTCTTGTCACATTAAAAAGGTGTGCTTTTTGATAGTATATCACTGTGTAGTAATTATATAAATACCACCCAACCAGCTGTCTATAGTTCTGTCAAGATATGCTGTTTTATTTTTACAAACACTGATATTGCTTTTCACTCATTTTTCCTAAGGCACGAATGTAATTCAGGTACGGTCCAGAATTGAAGATTAAACAGACATGTAACGAGCAGCTGTCTTCTTCAGACAACATTTTCTTAGACAACACCAACCTGCAGAAAAAAAACAAATCAAATAAACAGTAACACACAGGAAAGTAGACGACCCTGTAGTGACAGAGCCCTGAAAATATCTTAAGTAAGAATAGCAAGAGCCCAAGGCTTTCTTCCCAGTATAATATTTTTACAGTTTTATTTCAGTAGAGGTCAACAGTCTGACACTGAACTAAATTATTACTTTTTGTTCAGGTTTTGACCTTCACAAAAAGTCATTTTTTTACATGCAGGGCATTTATTTGGACAGGAGAACTGTACCGTGTATGCACAGTAGCATACTACAGCACAGGAACGTACATTCGAATTGCAATCACCTATCTGAATACAATTGAAAAGAAGCCCTTTACACAATAGATGTGGTTTTATTGCGTTGTTTGTGAGGAAGCAATTTTACTAAATGACTTTGGAATTAAAGGTTTATTTTTTCTTTTATGTAATAAAATAGCTAATCACCTCCTCCTTGCTTTATTTCACTGCTGGTGGAACATAGCAGACTGTACATTGTAAAAGCCATTTTAGAAAAAGTACAGCTACATTTTTTTTCCCCAGGTCTATGGTTTATATCCGCCTTTTTATATCATGCAATTATGTTTTCTTATCAAGTAATCTGTATAGTATGTTCAGCACATCTATTCTGGAACAAGCTACCAGCCCTGGTAATGAGGTTGCTATTAATTAGCTACCGGCAATGAAATGGGTTAGATTGTCTGAATGGCCTCATTTCATTTAAGAACATTTTAATGTTCTTACACAATTGAATGTACAGTATAGGGGGAAAAAAACTGAAAAACAGATAGTTTTAATAGTGATAGTGCTGCCAAGAGCAGAAAAAGGATAAATCAGGTAAATCAGTTGGACCACATCTGATTATACAAATCATTTATTAAATATAGTTCTGATGCTTTATCTCAAGACTTTTATTTACAATCAAGTACCACAGAACTAACTGACAGAAGCTGACAGCACTATCGATGTTTGAATTACAATTTGTCAACTGACTCAATGTAAATATGTCTAAATACAGGAGCACATAACCTATTGAAAGTTGATAATGGAAACAGGTTGTATTTAAGATGGACTGGTGATTGATATTTCTAGTAATTGCCTGGTAAGTTGATGTGTCATGCTTCCAAGAGTAGTCGTTACCAAGACCTTTAGTTTGGTTCTGTCTTATCTCCAAATGTTGTGTTTTCTTGGAAATCCGTGGTTTCTGGAGAAGAAAAAAACACTTTCTTTAATTTGACCTTATTCTGTGCATTGTTTTCATAACATGAAACAATTCATGTTGATGTCCTTGAATGATTCAGCACAAATATATATTCCTTCCCATAGTTAAAGATACAAAGTGTCATTTTCAAGCATTTATCTTATTTATATATGTACAGTACTTGCTTTTTTAAGACACGTTATGATAACGGCACAATATCATACAATCAAAACTTATTTCTGAATTAGTGCATGAATATTACTGTAAAATGCTTATAGATTGAGCATAACTAAACAGACTGCCCAAATTAGCTTTTAGGGGCATCGGAAGTCACTGTCTTGTGAAACTATAGAGAGATAAATGAATTGAATCATTTGCTTTCAGGATTATGCGGTGGAACTAAATTTCAGTGTTGAAGTGGTTTTATAAAACAACACTTCTTAGTTTCCTGTGTGCGTACTGGAAAGAAATAACAGTAAATAAAACCTTTCCTGCTTTCTGTTGAAACTGGTGCAATCTCCTTTAACCATGTTGCTCCACTTATCCCCTGCATTCCCCCTTCATCACTATGGAAACGGGCTGGATAGCTCTCAGCCTGACTTGCGCCATGCCATCATTTACATAAAAGTGAGGAAGGACTCTGCTGCTAGATGTTTGAAAATTAATATCTCCATGCATGGCTAAAATTTCTTTAGAAAGAGATAAGGTAAAAGCATTTGCAGGTTGATAGCTTTCAGCTGTCCACGTCTAAGAGTCACTTATAAAATTAACTCTTACAAGTACTGTTTGTACCACAGATGCCCGTAACCTGATCATTTTCTTTCAGAAGCGTTAAGATTTGCAGGTTAGTCAAACGTTTTGATTTTTTGTCTACACTGCTGTCACTGTGACAACCTTTGTGGCTGAAAGGGTGATGTTACGTCATTAACAGGAGTGCTGTTGAGCTCTGTCACAACAAACTAACACCCCAACAGATTTTTTTAAGGGGTTTGTTCAGACTGAAGAATATTACTGAAACTGATGTGGTCCAACCAGAATCAAACAGAACAATCAATCACTGTTTTTTCGGATCTTGAGTTCTCTCCATTTTTATCACTTACTCTTCTAAAGACATGATTTGGAGGTTGGAATCATCATGAATCTATGTCTAGTACTGACTATGCAGAAACAGAATCAAACAAGCATGAAAATTTGAATGAGTCGTTTGTACATTTTCTTATGCTCATGTACAGTACAGTATAGCTTAATGTGTAGCAGGGCAATACCATCCCGAAACTTCTATTTAACCATAATGTAGCTTTAAATTTGATAAATGACTAAATTTCAATGAACAAATATGATATAAAAGACCACTGCAAGGCTACCCCCATCCATGCTGGTGCACATTTATTCCTTTTATAGCATTTCGTTGTATAGGATTACATTTAGAATACATTTTCAATTTAAAGGCTTCATTTGCCTGCATACCCGAGTCTGTACAGTTTTCTGTTAAAGGCGTAAACACTAAGAAGGTCAGAGCTGATGTTCAAATATTGTTAAATCTACAGTACTTCACATTATAGGTCATGCTGGTATGTCAATCAGAACTTTTATTTGTTTGCAGGTGAAAGGCATCACTATGCCAGCCAAACTGTCCTCACCGGACAGTTTCTTAATCATTTGATAAGGGAGTTATATATTTGTAATACTGTATTAGGCGGCAGAACATAGGGTTTGCTAATCTAGGAGTACCTCTGATGTAGTCTTCTGGAATCATAAAATACTTTGACTGAAAGGACTTAAATATGCTGCAAATGCTAATCATAGAGAAAACCACAATGTTGAAAGAGCAGGTAAAGTGTCAGATTAAATGCACTGTTAGTTACTGACATATAATCTGTGACATTATTCTTTCACTGTAGCTTAGACCTAAGATGGAAAACTCTCTTTGCTTACTCTGAAGGCAAGCTCAGTACCTCAGCACCAAAAAGACTGTACCATCAGGCAAGGTGGCAGCTTGCTCTGTGCAATTAGCCATACTGCATCCGGCTACCAGCAGATGGCAATCTCCCAGAAAAACACAGCCCCTGAGATGCCCAACAGCACAGCCATTCACTACAATGTGCGCCTGCTACATTTCCCAAGCTGAAGTACAAAACATGCCTTGCAGCTTTCGTCACCCTTTTTCTCTGCTTTCACAGCTCTCCAAGCAAGTTACTTCAGATGGACACACGTATTTCTATGCCAAAGGAGCTTCTGTTTAAATTACTGTTGAATTACTCCAGTACTGCACTCTTAGTAACTTTTGTTGAAATATTGAGATAAACAAAAACATGACACATATTAAACTAAATATGCTCTCTGCAAAGACTTAAAATGAAGACAGAGTATACAAGCCAAGAAGAACAGCTTGATTTTAGTTCTATTTCACACAGAATTGCGCCACAAATATTGATCCAAACACATTTTTCAGTGTCTTAGTGAATGATATTTAACTTCTTGATGTAATTTAGAAGCGGAGAGCTTGGTGCCACAGAGATAGCTTTGGTGCCTCTCATCTTTGGGGTTCTGGCTTGAATCCTGGACCTGGGGTGCTGTCTGTGAGGAGTCTGCATGTTCTCCCCATGTTCACTTGCCTTTCCTCCAGGTCCTCCGGTTTCCTCCCGTAGTCCAAAAACTGCGTTATTCAGGGTCTGAGAAATGTGGCCCGAGATGTGAGTGTGTGCGTGTCTGCCCTGTGATGGACTGCCATCCTGTTCTGGGTCTACTCTGTTTTGAACCCTTTGCTTGCTGGAATCGGCTCCATCACCCCCACAACCCTGAATTGGAACAAGTGGTTAAAATATGGATGAATGTAATTCAGTAATTCGGTAATTCAGAAAAAGGCTAATGCAACTTTCATTTCTCAACAAAGTGAATTCCATTCCAAAACATATTGATCACAGGGCTGGGACTTATTTTGGTTTCTGTAGCATTAAGTGGATTGAGAGTATTTGGGTTACCGCTGGATGAGATTCTTGTCCATCACTGGATTACTGTATCTGCAGCTGGGTGGACAGGAGCAAAGAAGATGAATTACCTTTCTGTAAGAAAGTCGGACTCAGAACAAACTTGAACCCACAATTTTCCAGTTACGAATCCAGAGAACTCACTGGATTTCAAAACAGATTCATCAAACATAATAACTGATCAATTTAATTTCCATCTCGAGGGTCTCCTTTTAGAAATGTATAGGACTGTGACCCTTAACCTGAAATGACCTTTTCATACAGTAAATACCCTTCTTTATTCTTGAGGAAGTTGTTAGGGTGTTAGGGAAATCATTGTAATTGTATGCATTTAAATTTAAGAACAGAAAAGAGACCCCCACCCTAGTACAAACCAATTACAATAATTGACAAGTTTTTGGTGAGCCAATTATAACCTTCAGCTATTAATTGAATAGGTTTTGGTTGAGGCAATTACAACTTTCAACTTGACAGTTTGTATCTCCATTACAAGGCCCAGCTGCTTTTCTGTTTTTGCTAATTAGTTGCACTTAGCAACTTAGAAAAAGACAATTACCATCATTCATCAACTGTCACATCCAACAGTAAAACAAAGTACATCTTATAGATCTGGACGGTTTTTCACGGAAAGAAACGATCAATAAGTATTTAACTCAACACAATGCAGCTTCAAATTTAGTTGAGTAAATCGGATGGCAATTTTGGAAATAATTCTTCAGCTGTTTTTCAAGATCACTTGGAGAGCAAATTAAAGCAATTGGATGATTTATGGAGTAATTTACATTTTCTTTGTATGGACTTGGGATCAAATGTAACATTTTATGTTTTTGAAACCTACTGCCTTGCTAAAAATGTTAAAATACTTGCAACACCAAGAAAGTTCAGAAAAAAATGGCATATTAAAAACACACTTTGCTTAAATGCCTTTTAAGAATCACTGTTCCTAAACTCCTGAAGATATATTCTTTTATTGTGAGTATTTTTGCATTCATATATTTGTGTTTATTAAACAGAGGAATTTAAACAGAAATATTGCAATTATATGTAGAACCCTTGACTCAGAAGCAGGTATTATGAGTTGAATGGTTGTCTCCTGTTTGAAAAATATATTGCTAATGCACATGATTATAAATGGCTTAGTGGCTTTCTGATTAAACTGCAGAGTAAGTTGAGTTCTGCATAAATAAAAGCAATACACACAAAAATATTAATATTACTTACCTTCCATGAAAATCAGCAATTTTACCAGTTTTATCTGCAGATGGAGGCAAACCAATCTAAAATCAAGAGAGATACCGTATTCCTTTTTTGTTACATAAGCCCAAGAAATTCTGGGTTTTGCACAAACCTGTCAAAAAAAGAAGAGAAGGTTATTAAAATTATCTAAACTGGATCTGCGTCTCTAAATAGAGCTAACTTTATCTTATCAGGATACCTTCATCAAACACTTGCAACAACCTAATCTCAATGTGGAAGGAGGAGCAATTGCTTCCATAAAGCTGAATTTGCATTAAAAACAGTCTTTTGAACTCAAACAAAAAATTCTCCATTGGAAAAAAATAAAAAGCGTGCGGAGAAGTGAACTTTTGTGATTAAAAACACTTTACTCTGCAATTATTTTGTAATCCAAAGTAAAACTCTCATTCTGTCATAGAATAGGGAAAGTCTTGAAGATCTTTTATGCTGTAGCTGCCACCTGATTGATTCCTAAATTAAAAGACCTCATGACTGCAATCAGTAACATTTTGACTTAAAACTGTGCTACAGGACATGTTATCAGTTTTGCTTTTAAAAAATATTTCTACTGACAGAAGCCTGTTTGGAGCGTGATTGTACTATGTATTAAATGAAAGGTAATTCAGTTCTTTGGACTAGCAAGTTGTTCAATGGAATCATCTTTTTACATTTCCAAAGTAAATTTTCTTCATAGGCAAATGAAAAGTAAGACTTTGAAGTACTTCCGGGACTCAATTCACTTGGTGGATAGTTTACACTTGCACGGTTAAATGGCAATAATGGAAATAATACAACTGTTCAATTACTAAAACTCCACAATAAAAAGTTTTTTTAGTGCTAAAAAATCAAGTGAAGCAGGGAACTTTTCTACAACAAACAACATATAACACAAAGAACAAACATATTGGCAACATGTTTTACTGTTGTTTGCTATACAAATGTACGTCTCATTGCATATTCTGAAGAGTGCTTAGAACTTAATTTCTTTCTTTACATAAGAAAGGGTTCAGAAAAGAAGAGCAGGGTTAAGGTTAGACTCTAATGAAACTCACTTGGTCATAAGCACATAATTGATCTGCTATTTAAACCAGATGTACTGTACCAGATATTGGTTATTGAAAGAACCAATGATATAAGCTTCCTGTCACCTGCAATATTACTTTGGGCTAAGAGTTTCTTAATTGATAAAGAACAACATCATAAATAATATGAGTAATTGAAAGGAATGTTACCGCAATCAATCTCTATGTGTATTGTTTTTTTAGTTTGCTTGCTTCTTCTTTTCCTCCTCAGCCTCCATCTGCTTCTCCTGGGTTTGTCTGACAGGGGTACTGGCAGCTCAGGTCACTGTCTTCTTACTAGGGCTTACTGCTGGTCAGCCAAGCTTAGCATTGAAGAGTTAGTTAGAGGAGAGATGTACTTCAAAAATTAAGACCAAAAGCCAACAGAGCTAGATAGAAAATGTCTAATACATATCAGTCATAACATTGTCCAATTGTCCTGACAAAAAGGCCTCTATAGTAAAATTATCCTAAATATTATTCCCTCCTTCAGAATATGGATAATGTACTTCCATGACCTCCATGACAGTAAACACATTTATTATTGTACATGATTAATACTTACTGTAGAATGTAACTTTATTCTGTTTCACAACAGCTGTCTCGACTTCATAATATTACAAATATTACAAAAAGATGTTCCTTTTTCTAAATGTAGACATTTCATTTTGTTTCTAATATTTTCTCTTCGTAGTAGCACCCAAACTGTCAAGGAGTCTGTAGTGCCTTCTCTGCCCTTTGGCCAAGTTATTAACGTCATCGATGTCCCTAAAATCAGGTTTTATCCCCATAGACGTAAATCTTTCTGCTATCATACTTGAGTAAAACAAATCACCTGGACCCTCAAGCTTCTGTCTTATTTCCAGTCTGCCTTTTCTCTTAAATATTCTGGAACAGGCTGTGGCAACTCAATTACAATCTTGTTTTACACCTAATAAGCTGTTTGAACCTTTTCAGTTAGGGTTGATACAGACAGAAAAACAGTATTGAAGCAGCCCTTGTTAGGGTAATAACTTGCTGATTGTCTCCAACATTGGGTCGCTGAATATTCTTCACCTTCTGGACTTCAGTGCAATTTCATACTGTTTTCATACTAGTTTGAGGATTTATCCCATGAGTACAATTATACTCTTAATCTGTTGATTCGGGCACCCTTACTCTACTGAGGACCAAGTTTCTCAAATGGGTTATAGAACTTTCTTGTGTGTAACACCACATCTGTTGAATTCACTGCCCAAATCTATTACAAACTCTGTAAGTCTGACATTCTGAAAAGTCACATAAAGTAAATATATTTTTTCACTAAAATGTATGATACGTAATTCAGTTTTGCTCATGGTTCTACTGGGTCAATTTGTTTTCTTTCTATTTTTACTTTGGTTATGCATACTACATGGCTACTATTGTACAGACTTTCTTGAATAGTGTTTACTAATAAACCTACAGTATTATTACTGTTTTGTTGCATAACTGCCAGCTTTAGTCTCATCTGTGTTTTAAAATTATTTCATATCTGACAGGTTTAGTGAATCACACTTGATTGGGTTAATTTACTTTCTGTTGTTTATTTTCCTTTTGCTTAACTTTGTTGTAGAAACGGCTTGATTAGACATGTCCAAAATATCAAATTAACAGCAATAGCAAAATGCACAGGCCATATATTGTAGTATCTCCAATTCTAGCTACAAACGGTCAGTTCTCAGTATGCCTGCACTCATGTACCATTTATTTTAAGTACTTTAATGCATCTAAAGTGAAAAATATTATGATTGTGTATCTAAACTGCAGAGAGGCTTGTATTTTGATGGCATCCTTCATAACCTGGGCACACTCTTCTCATTAAGGAAATGAAGTGGGATACCAAAATTACCATTTAGATAAACTAAGTCAGACTCAACATCACTTTCACTCCATTAGGTGTAATGTTCTGGCTTAACAGGTGTAGCACCTAATTTATTTATTCTGAAACTCTAATGAATATCATAAAACATCAAATATTCCAAATGTTCATTGCTCTTAATAACAAGGCACACTGCAGAATAAATACAGGGTATGTGCAAGCATAAAAATATCACATATCCTTGTTCAAAAATAATGAGAAATATCAGCCAGTTTTATTTTGATAAATATCATTATTAACCCCATTCAAAAAGCACATCTGAAATTCTTCTAGTCTGACACCAACTAGCTAATGGCTCTGTGGTGTCATATATTTTCTCAATGAACCTAGCAAATTTGCAATCACAATTAATTAGAGTGAAGGTGAACTATTTTGACAAGTTTCAGGTTGAGCTATTTAATGACACTTTATAACATAATTTCCAATCAAGTGTTACATGACAACATACTGTATAGTACTGTGCATCTTTCAGAATATTTTCTCATTTCAGGAACATCTTGGCACCTCACACCTGCCTTAGAGCTAGAATTCATTCTTTAGATGACTATCTTTAAATGTTGCTGGAAGTAGCCAGGCACGTTATTGTGTTTGGGAGATATATGACAGCAGGCTGTTCAGTGTTACCCCCCAAAAAAAACTGTTTTCTAGTTTAACATGCTCTTCCTACCAAAGATATATGGGCAAAAATACATTAAATAGCACAAAAGGAAGCTTTGCTGTAAATGAAAAACTTGTGATCCTAGATTCAGAACATTTAAAAACTAAAATCTCCAATTTTTACTGTGGGATTAAAGCGCACCCTTTTTATAAAGGTAAAAAGGTTTTACTTTGAATGGAGTTTTCTCGGTTTTGCAATAAAAACAGCATTTTTCCAATTTAGCGATGAATGCAGACTTAGCTAAGCACATGTAGAATGAAACGTGTCAGCTGCTAAATGTTTATTGTTAGAATCACGTAGAGGGGAAGATCTGAGCCGCGAGAGGTCAGTAACAATGGAGCAGAGCAATACTACAGTCTAAAATGAGGCCACTGAAGTAAAGCTTCAGGGCAAAAAACTGGAATCTTGACAGATAACAGCAACCAAGGTGCTCCCTGGAAACTAGGACAGAATGAGTCAAAGACCAACAGCAACAGAAAGACAGGATAGACAGGAAATAATAGTAATATTATTAAATAGTAATAGTAATAGATAGTAGTATGGGTACACAATAGTATGCACTAGTGTGTACTGTACTTTCACAAATGTTTCTCTTATTTAAAGTTGACAAACATTAAGTCAAGTAAGCATCAGGCAAAATGCTGAGTCAGGCAGAGAACCCAGTTCAGCCTCAGCTCACACTAAGGGAAATCTGTATTGAAAACCTAATCCTATAACACTAGCTAGTACTCAGGTACACACACCAATGCGTTAGCATGTGTACTTAACCAATAAAGCAACCACCTGCAATATAGAGCGATACAGAGACAAAACAAATGGAACAGAAATATTGTCTTCAGATTCTGTGTTGACTTCCTATGAACCAGGTGCATTTAGTTACCAAAGCCATCTAGAGCAGATCCAATCAATTTGAGGTTGGTAGAAAGTGGTCAGTTACTAAGTGCAGAACCTGGGGTTTAAGTTTAATTTTGTGGGGCTGTTTTTTTTATTACACTTTATCGATTTCTGAAATACTGTACATACAGGTCTCCTGTGAAGTGTGCTTCATGGCTGTGGCCGTCCTGTGCTGACACGTTCAGGTTATACATCATGTAACTTACAGTATGATTCACTGGTAGGTTGTTAAATGGATCAATTGAATCATAATTAACCACCAGTCAGCTATGTTGACTATAGAGTATCGAGACAAGACATTGTGCACGTGCCATCCTATGGTCATCTTTTAAACATGGGCAAAGTAAAAAGGCATTTACCCCTGCTTTAACAAGTTTGATCAAGCATATTGGCGATCCATGAGTTCGTACAGCACCCTCAGAGCTTCTGCCTGTGAGCCGCGGTTGCAGAGTTGGTCATGGTTTTTTATAGGTGTTTTTTATGAAGCATGAATGAGTTCTTTTTGAATAGACCTTGATACATCTGGATAGCAAATGCATTAAGGTTTTGCCAAGACTTACTACCATCTGTCAGTAATAAAAATCGAACGCATGCTTTATAAGTATCACTTATGAAGCACATAACAGACATTTCTAAATGACAGACTAGAATTAATAAGGTACTGTATCATGCAGACACAGAGAACTAATATACTGTATGCCTTCCATTGTTACCGTAAATTGAAAAGATACAGTTGTCGTATGGTAAGGTTATTTTCTATCAGTATGAATGCCTTTTAAGACATAGTTTTCTGTTGACAGCACTTTCCTTCAGGAATATTGATGCTTGTCATACATTTCTACTCTTAAAATGAAAGTTAACAGAGGGATTAGTCCGACCCCCTAAGCAACAACTAACCTTCAATGTTACATGCTTCTCTTACCCACAAAACTATATAATAAGCCAAGGTTTGTGACTTCTTTAAACATTTGCCTTTTTGCATGTGTTCTATCTTAAGGAAAACAGATAGGGAGATAAGGAAAAGCTCCTTTCACATGTCATGGATTGTTTATGAGCTTTGAGACCTTCTGGTCATGCAAGATAAGTGTGTTTGCGTTGGAAAAGAGCTGACATCCCAAGTGACAGATTTTGAGTTCCATTATGCATCGCTCATTTTAGACAATTAAACACCACATCTACAACGTCATCAATTATCATATTTACCTTTGATTAATTTCATTCATGCCTCAGTTACTTCACAACTTCAGGGCTAAAGGGTCACCAGGTGTCTGAAAATTCATTGTAAAGAAAGCTACCATCCCCTTTAACTCCAAGTCACAAGTAGTTTATTATGGATCAATAAACCAGGAAAAGACAACAAAAAGTGTCTTTTAAGAATAAGAACTACTGGAATGATCATAATTCTTAAAATGAAAGTGGGTAATTTTTAACAGAAGGTTGTTCTAATGATACACAGTATATGACCATATATTTCTTAGAGTACTTTAATATACACCATTTTGATTAGTTGAATACTGTAACTCTTAAGATACTGTACATTATGAGCCAATTATATACCAATATAGCTGAATTTCAATTAATGACTTTCTTCTGCATTTTGTTCCAGCCTGCTTTACAATTGCATTTGTGTCTTATGAGATCCTCATCATTTGGCTACCACTGAACTGCATCTGAGGGCATCTTGTACAGGAACAAAACCAGAAATCTGGCCTGTGCTTTAGCTTTTACAACCATACAATACTGCCACTTTGCCTTCCAGACTTGGAAATACCATTCATCCCTTTCTTACTATGGTGCATAGAAGCCTTAGAAAGAATGACTGGAGTACTCAAAGAAGAAAAATCAAAGTCGGCCCTATTCAGTACTTCAAAGTAAATGCAAAGGACACAGATGGAAATAAAGTTCAAGTGGATTTATCAGTGAGAAGTGAAAATACTTCTTTATGAAAGAAGGCATGAGTGTATTGATCACCCTGCCAATCCATGCTGTGAATGCTGCTTCACTGAGATTCCTCAAGAAATAGTAGGTGGATCACGAGCATCTGGTACAGTACAGTGGCCTCTTATCATTGATGCCTTTTCTTTTACCATTTACCACTCCTGGATGGCTTGCATTGAACATAAAATTAATTAAAAGTAAAAAAAAGTCAGATTCCTATGTGAAACCCACTCAAGTCTGTTTTTGAGATTATTTGTGATTCCATTTATCAGTAAGCATTGTTGTTCAGATATTAAGTTGTCATTATGTTCTCTGAATTTTAAAGTAAAGAAAATCTACATAATGCTGGAGTGGAATATAATATTCACAAGAAACATGATAAAATAAGAAAGAAATTAGCAAATATTTCTTTTTACCTAAAGCGGAGTCACTTTACAATTTAAGTAAAGCTGACTAAAAGCTATCTTCTAGTTCAGTTTTCAGATTGAAACACTTTCACGGTGTCTATCTGTAATGTCATCATACTTACGACAAGAAAATTAAACTGATACATTTACTCATTAGCATGGCTGACATACACTAGAAATTGTCACACATTTTTTATATGACGCGTAAGGTAATATTACTGGGTTTTGATCAGTGTCTCCGAGATGTGTAAAGCAAAAAGCAGGAACGATAAATGATTACCTAGAATTACAAAAAAATCATGAATGAATTTTACATTTTTATCATGACGTGCCTGTCATGGTACAAAGGAATGCAACACATTAAATCTCACAGGCACTGTATTTACACAGGCATTGATTATTAAAGCAGATTAGATCTGACATTGCTTTCAGGTTATTTCTCTCTATAATGCAAATTGTCAGCGTTATCAAAGACAAATGCAGAATCTTGGTATTTTGTAATGCAAGCTGAAACACACACCTTGTTGTAAAGGTAATGTATTATACATTGTTCTGTAAATACTGGATTCTACAAAGTTAAATATTTATTTTTTTAATTTTATGAAAAACATATTGTGTATAGTATCTTTCAAAGCACAACAGCAAGAAACAAGAAAACAAAGTAAGGAAAATAATGTATTGTCCTTTGAGAGTGTTTTTGAATCTACAATATATAAACATTTGGAGGCTGGTTGTGACATTTTTCACAGTTATTCATGTTAGCTACTTTTATAGATGCCATTAAAAATGTTGAGATTTATCTCAATACATTTCCTGACAAAATTTAATCTTCAGGATGAATAGCTGTCAAATTTCAACACAAGAACATGATTTATTTTTTAATATTTTACTTGGTATACATTTGACATGTAAAAAAATCATTTCTAATTTATATCTTTTTATTAATTGACAGAACAATATTTAATAATAATATAATATATTGTAAGTAAATATTTTTTGCAAGATGCAGAAATCATATGCCTCTCTGTATAGTATCATTAGTTAATTTCATTAATACCTGTTGGAAGAAATATGCTCTACCGTATGTTGAGGTTAACAAAAGAAAAACAGAATAGACCATTTTTCTATTATAGAAGATATTTGAATTTCTAGCCTAAAAGATGGGCTTATCCAGACTATGAATAAAAAAGCTCAATAACTGTAAATGCCCTTTTAAACCACTGTTGTTCAAAGAAAAAAAAAGTGTCTTATTATTTTTTCAGAACAATTCTAAAGGATAAAATTAAACAGGGTTTCTTTTGTATTTGGACAGACATCCAAGCATTCTCTGAATAACTGAAACGTCACTTTTCTACATTTAAGAAATACTCTTATGTAAGGTCAGGGAAATAGATCTTTAGGCTTTCTGGCAAAGGCAGAATTCATTATTTTAACCTCTCCCAACAATTGTGGCTGGAGGCCTTGTTAAAGGTATAGGTGATGAGAGTCTTGGCTATTTACCATGGCTTTTTAACCTAGAGGGAATGAATGGCAAATTAAACACATTCTGTTACAGCTTTTCTGATGTGAGAGATCTGCATATGTTTTTGTTCTTTATCATTTCTTTCACAACACAACTTGACATGCTGCATCCCACACCAGGACAAGTGTCCTGAAAACGAATAGATGAAAAACTTGACATTTCATGGCTTCACCAATTGAATATTGTATGTTATTACCTTACTCTCAGTTTGTTTTAAAAATAACATTTGGTGGCACTGCCTTAGAAAATGATGGTTGTTGAGTTTCACTTGAAGTAAAGCATATTTATTGGGCACCTATGGAACATGTTTTTTTTTCCATTTTTGTTGTGGTTTTTCTGTTCATTTGCTATTCATTAAACCCTCCATCCATCCATCCATCTGGTCACTCAACTATTCAAAGAATCTGCAGCCGTGATCCTGAGGAGCCACAGTGTCTTCTGGCCTTTCATTTCAGCTGAGCTTTGAAAGATATAATTGGAACAATCATTTCTTAATTAAAATAAGTTAATACTCTTTGTGGCAGAGGAGCCTGTCACGGGGTACAGATCGCACAGAAAATACAACATTCATACACCTTCCATTGAGTGGTTGCTAGATAAGTTCCTGGGGGTGCACAATCAGGGCTTGACTAGTAACTGCTATTACTTAATTTCATATACATTCACGTACATAAACATACCTAATTTCACATACATTCAAATACTTAAACACAGGTATAAGTGAGTATTGTGGTGTGAATGGAGAGCGCTCTCAAAATGGATGTTACTCACTGTTTGTTTGGTGTCAGTACCTCCGGGGTGAGTCAGCCTATGGTGGCCTCAAAGGGCCAAACCTAACCCCAGTTCTCAAGGGTTATTTATGGAAAGGAGATTTCCCTTTGGCTCAAGAGGCTGGATCCCTGTTGAGTGATGCTGGAGGCCTGGGTTCGAGTCCCTGACGGTGGGGGGCTGACCTGATGCAGCAGTGGTGAGGGTGCCCACCTGAACAATTTAACGTTATAATACCTGTAAAGCCTTCAAGGCAGCCTTCTTGGGAGGCAACACCCTGGCCTTTTCATTCATATATTCATTCCTGCACCACCCATGCATTCATACATACAGTAAGCTGTATGTTATTAGTTGCTGTTCTAAAGTACACAACAGCATAAAGTGCAGAATGCCCTTGCTGCCATCTTGTAGTGATGCATATGACATCAGCACAGCCCAGGGTCAACCACAGGACCAGGCAGAAGAAGGGACTGCTGCTGGCCAGTTGGTTGCATATCCACATCAGATAAAGGTTACCATTACTAGCTCTGACAATTTTACCCCAAAGGCTCTTACATGCAGCCCTCAAAAAGAAGAAGGAGAGAAAAAAATAATTGCAAAATATGAATTTTAATAGATTATGGCAACAGCTGAATCACTAGTTTCAGTTTAGCCTCCATGTCTATGTTAATAAATAAATAATGCTTGAATCATGTAATGACCTCTCAGCATGACATGTCATTATGTACCTTGAACATAACACAAGTCACACAAAATAAACGAAGCAGTCTGCAACTCCCTCTAGACGTCTATCGTTCTGTGTCATTATGCATGCTTTTGTTGTTAAGCATGATTTAACAACGTGGTAAAAACTTTTAGTTTCAGTAAAATAAAATGCTAAAGCATTGATTTGTGCTCATGATGTCCTCTTCATGTGAAGTTTTTTTTAATTCTGAAAGGTTTCCAGGTGTATAAAATAGTAGTGCCTGAAGATCTGATAAAATCTTGTAAATTAGTTCATTTACCTCTTTAAGAAGCTGAATTAGCTTCTTAAGAGCTAAACTGCAATGAAAACCTACAGCCATACTAGCCCTTGAGGACCAGGATTGGAGTGACTAATTCTTATAAAACCAAATGTCTGCAGGAAAGGAAATGACAAGACATGAAATTCATGTAGAACCTTCAAAGCCATGTTGCTTCCATTTGTTTCCAGCAATAAATAAGACATTCTGTACACTGTATAGCTTGCACCTAGATTCTCCTTTAGTCATTATGTGGAGTCTTTGAGTGACATTTCCTACTTCACCAGGAAACCACTCAGAGAGAGAGGAGTTCTGCATTCATAAGAGGCGCTATTATTGCTCACAGAGACCAAAAACAGCGTGGTGCAGTTTGGTAATAATTTAATTTAGGTGTGTTACAGCAAAGGGTTTGAATACTTATGCAATCGTGACTTTTTCATTTTTCTTTCATGTGAACTATTTAGATCTTTTTTGTTTTTTGCTTTGAATGTGTTGAAAAGTTGTGTATACTGTACAACAAACATTATTTAATTCTTTATTATTAAAACTTTAATATAACAAAATATGAAAACCGCAAGGGCCTGAATACTTTTGCAAGACACTGTACATTATTTCATTATTTTTATAAATGCTTTTTAATTTTCCATCAAAATATTCCATTCTGTTAAGGCAGCACGCTTGCTATATCTAGCAGGTGTTGGTTGTTTTTCATACACAGGGCCAGGGATTTCTTCCCAAGGCAAGAATGACAGTTTTATAACACAAATCTGTCTTTGGAGCTCAGTTGTTGTTGAAATATTTCATTTCACCTGCCTCGTTCCCCATATGACTAAGAACAACTATCCATTTCAGCTTCCACAGCACTGCATAGTAATGATACAAGCACGTCAGTTTGTCTACTCTTTATTCACATACTGTATCTAAAAGCACAGAATCAACTACTACTTACTGTAATATACTGGTAGTAAAATTGTACTTACTGTACCACTGTAGTTTGTTTCACTGTGATACATTGCAAGAACAATACATACCCAATTGTTATTATTTTTCTGACATTTTCGGAGCTAATAAAATGCTGTGCCAACAATATAACTTCAAGTACTATGCACTCAAAAAACCATCGCATTTCTAACAGCACAAGAAAAACAGGAAAAATGAAAGACGTAAATCTGTTTTGAGTTTTACATAAATTCATACAGAGCCTTTCAAAAGTATTCACCCCATTCTAATAATGTCCTATTTTGCTGAATAACAGATTATGTATACACATTTTTTAAAGTATTTTTAATCAAAGCTTGAATGCTCAATCTGAACACATTTATAGGAGAATGACAGCATAAACTACATAAACCAAAGGAAATTATAACATCTGGGTAAGTATTCATAGACCTGTGGCCATATTTGCTGGAAGCATCTATGGTGGGAATTACAGCTGTGAGTCGTTTTGAATAAGTCAGAACCCATTTTGCACGCTGTCTGATGCAATTTCTGCCCATTGATTTTCTATTTGCTTCAAGTCAGGATTTTGACTGGACCACTCAAGGAATTCACTTTCTTCTTGCTAATCTGCTCTACTGGGTCAGTGTCCTGTTAAG
Source organism: Lepisosteus platostomus (assembly GCF_059453375.1). NCBI lineage: Eukaryota > Metazoa > Chordata > Actinopteri > Semionotiformes > Lepisosteidae > Lepisosteus > Lepisosteus platostomus. Next base: position 63,285,758 of record NC_142616.1, on the reverse strand, counting down.
TGGTGAATTTTTGTATTTATACTGTAGGATTGAAGCAAGTTTTCCTCTAATTGTTGCCTGTTCTTTGTTCCATATCCTTCCCTGCTGTTGGGAAGCAGGGCAATAACATAATAGTTCCACATCATGCCTTCTAATAGCTTTGGCTAAAGCATTAAGTTAGGTTTTCAACAGATGGAATACTTAATATTTAGACCAAACATTCACTATTATGTCTTGTCAGACCACAGCATGTTTTTCTACGTTTGCAGTACCACTTAAATGCTTCATTGTGGGTTTTTTTTCAGTAATGGTTTCCTTCTTGTCACTGTGCCATTCAAGACAGTTTTGAGGAAGGACCAGGATATTGTTGACTCATGGGCATTTTCTCCCATGTCTGCTGTTGAACTCTGTACAGGTAGCTCTTTAAAGTCACTACTTGCTTTGGCAACTCAGCTGCTCAATTTGAAGGGACACCCTGATGTAGGCAGTGTTTGGGAATACAATATACAGCACCTTTCACCATGATCAAAGGAATGACCAGTGACTTTGAATTTTTTTTCTACCCTCTTCGTGTGTTTTTCTACAAATTTATCCCTGGGATTTTCTGAAAGCTCCTTGGCCTTCATGGTTGAATTTTTGCATGAAATTCACTACCTGACTTAGAGGCTTCACAGAGACCAGTGTCTCAGAAATCTTGCAAAATATTATTACTGCACATAGACAGAAGCCAATAATCTAATTCTGTTACTTTTCGATGTAATTTTGTGCACCTGAACTAATTGAGTTTTTTTGCCATTTTTGCTGAAATTTAACCCCTTTCAGTTCGTGCATTTAAGTTTTGATTAAAAAATATTCACTTCAAAAACTGTGTACAGTATATATCATTTGTAATTACTGTAAACAAGACGTAACACTTCTGGAATGGGCTGAATACTATTGTAAGGCACTGTATATATAGAAAATACAGATGAAACTAGAAGTTATTTGAAAGGCATTGAACATTATGCAAAAATATAGCAGCTATGCTAAATGCAATCATTCATATATTAGCATTTCCATTAAAATATGTGAAGGGTAATCAGTATTACCACTCAGCATAATTACTGTTATTAACACATACAGAACATTCAAGCAACATGATTTGGCTATAGTTTTATGCAGCTGTTCTGTTACATACAGTAATTTTAACCTTTCACATGCAAGAAATGAACTACAGGTACTGTATATATGACAATGTTGATTTATAACTGTCTTTACATTTCTGACAAGGCTTAATTAATTAATTTATATGTGCTTACAAGCAGATTTATTGTAAAGAGTTCCAAAATATATTTTAAATATTATTATAAAAACACAAATAATAAAACGTGCAAACTTTAATGAAAGAAAAAAGAAATAATTTGTGGTAAACATGAGAAACTAACGTTTTTGGAAACTACCGTAAATACAGACTGTGCAAATGACCTGTAAATTATAGATCTCCTGATATCCTACAATGATTTAACCTCAAGATAACTGTAAGTGAAGGCAGTGGGTTTACTCAATTTTGTGACATTGTGGAGAAATCTTAGTAAACTATCTGTAAAGTATGACAAATTCAAAGAGAATATTGAAAAATGTGCTACAATATCCTAATAATGAGTCACAGAAAAAGCAACATTATTACATGCTTATCATTGTTGAAAGCTACTGCATGGTCTATAGCTGGTATTTTATTTCCTTGGGGATCAGAACTGAATAGATGCACCAAAAGTGTGACAGTAAAACTTCATTTAAAACATCTACAATGGAATTCAAAATCAGAAGTCAGCAGCAGTCAAATAATCCCAGTTGCCCCATGACTTCAAAGTGAAAATTAATGATTTTGAAAAATCAGAATGCTGCAAGCCAAATTTTGATTAATGTAAGAGTCTGTCCATTTTTTAGATCAATGCCCTTTACTTTGAAAGCAATTTTCTCTAGTTACAAAGCAAGCGATGAGAGAGAGAGATGTACAATTTCAGCAAAGTGCATACTCTCAATCAGTGCTTTTTTTTAAAAAAAAAATGTGGTGCAGCTGGAATCAAATAGATTTTCTGCTAACCTCTCTTTTTTATACAATTTTCTTTTTTTAACTTAACAAAATTTGGGTTGCATGACCAAAGGTCCAGTTTAGTTTAGCAATAGGTGGCTGTGACACAGCAAATGTGTGCATTACGTCTCTTATTTTACAATATATACTTTGCATATTCTTTTTGGTAGTAGCAATTGTAGAATTATTTTAATCAGCTTGAAAAGTACAGATTAAAATCAGTCAATTAATATTGTTCTATGAACTGCCTGAAAGATATTCCATTTGCTGTTCCTTGTGGAAAGAATATCTGAAGACCAATGGGAATGATGAGAATGAAAAGTAATTAAGTTTAAGGGTTCCAAGGCACTAAACATACTTTAAGATACTTTAGATAAAGTTGTTTTAAAAAGAGTTGAAAAGACTTTTACAGACTTGTATATTTTTTCAAAACATGCTACTGTAAATCTGCAATTCAAGTTCACCTCTTGAAGATGGCCCTGAATTTCGAGAGATGAATCAACAATAAATCATCAGCAATTTACTAAGAAATGGGAACGTTAACAAAGGATTCTTACCCAATCAAATTTTAACTCACCGCGAAAGGGCACCTAAACCATCAAAATGCTGCTGACATGTTTACTTGGTTTTTAACAAAAGCATGGATAGCAGCAAAGTAAGCCACAGCACTGACCTTGAAAATTACATTTACTATTAAAAGTTGTTTTTTTATCTTGATTTCAAATTATAGAAAACTGATTAGGACAGCAGAATGTTTTTTTTATGACTGGACATTGATTTTACTAATACAATTAAAATATATAGGTGGACAAATTAAAAAATTACATAAGGCCAATATTCTTTATATAGGTACAGTATACACATTTCTCCTTTTGCTATACTGTGATCTGCAAACAATTGTATTATACTCTTATAAATACATCTTTTTTTCTATAATAAATTCCAAAATAATTGTAAACATCTCCAAATGGTTGTTGCAGAGTAACTTTATGAATATGTTGCCCTCTAAGATTGAAACTGCAATCCCACAACACGACTGACACCTTTTTAATTTCCCTGCATGCCCGTAGCTAAATTGCAAGAAAAAAAATATTTGTCATGGTTTAAGAGGTTTATTAGCTTCAAAGCAAATAGAGCTTGATTCTAAAATCCATAATTCATGCCACACAATCCTCAGCGCTCGAAACAGAATAGAGTGGATCATGTGTGTTAAGTTTCAAAGTGAATTCGGAAGTTAAAGGTTTTACATCAGGTTTTAGATGTTAGCTTGAATTTGCAGTTTGCAATTTAATGTTATACAATCACCACACAAACAAATGAGGTATACCTGTACGCAGCACTATCAGCACAGTTAGGATAAATCAGAAATAAATGGATAGGTTTCATAATTTTCCTGTCCTTAAATGCCTGTCACCCTGAATCATCTGCACAGTAACCAATGGCAACAAACAATAGCACCTGTCAATAGGAAATAATGAAAAGGAATTAAATGGTTGAGACATTTGTATTCCTTTGCATGTCAAGTGAAACCTATGGGAAATTGACCCAGTGCTTCTAATGGCTGCTGTGTGCTGTGGCTTGGGATATTGTTTAAGATAATAAAATCCAATCAAGAAATAACTCATGATTATGTTAATGACATTGCACTTGTCAATTTGGAGTCTTGAAATGACAAAATTAAATAATTCATTGAACACATCAACAGAAATAAAGAACACTCAATCCAAATGGTCATAAAGGTTAGCAGCTAGCAGCTCCATGAATATCAATCACTGGCCACAACCACAAACAATCTCACGTACACACGAACAGCCGGCTTCTCTTCAGCCTCCTGTTGCCGTTTCAATCATTTATGACATATAATGCTGGAGATGTACTGTATGAAACCCATTCCCCGGGCTCCAATAGAAGAAAAGGATGAAGTTGAATCAGCCTTTCAGTGTCTTTGAAAAATACTTTCACAGTACATAAACACCACCACAATACTGCTACAGCTGCATCTGAGAACTTACACTGTATGTTCCAAATTGCAGCAAAGGAATCAGCCTGCACATGAATTCGAATGATTCAGTAAAATGTAAGAATATTATGTATTTTCTAGGTTGAAGAAGATACTGTAATTTGTATTTCAGCTGTAGTAAAATATTTGTCCTGCAACACATTGATAGTTTATTTAAGTACAATGCCCTCTTTCTTTTTATGTATTTTAAGATCCTGAACCATAATCTCAAATAGGAGTCAATCTTTAAGTAAAGGCTTCCAAACTGGTGTCTCTATCACATACAGGAATATGCTTTTAGATATTTGTGTCAAACAGCAAATTTCAAGGCCTGAATGATCACGCCATTCTCTAACTTGACATTTTACTGTAAATACATTTTTCTTTTATGTCAAATTCAGTTTTGGAATTGATCTGGTAGTGTTGTTACAAATTATCATCTTAAATGACAAGTTGCACTGACTGAAGGGTATGTTTGAATTTTCAATTTTTCTGGAGACACCCTAGATTTTATACCATCCTTTACAATACAATGGTTTGGCCTTATAGTCCAGTTGGTTTTAAAATACAAAAACATCCTAACAGCACAGGGTTTTAAAAATTCCGTTATTAAACTTTCACTTTGAGATGAAAATATGCAAAAATAGTTCCGCTTTACCTAACACGGGGATTTAAAATAAAATGAGATACTATGTTAGCATGTTCAGTCATCTGCAGCAAAAATAATTTATTTAGATTTTAGTAAAGGTTATTAAACTTGCAAAATCTCCTATGGGCTGTTAGCCTGTTTATCTAATACCTTCAAGTGGATTTCAGTACTTTTTCAAAAAACATCTGTAGCTAAGCTATTTTCTTAACCTGTTTAGTTTTTAGTTTTAATTTTTGTAAATTGTAGTGGGAAGCTTTAAAGTGTATTGCAAGAACAACAGCACCACTTTAACATACAGTAATAAACTCTCATGTGTTGCTCTTTAAAAGAATACATACTAAAGTCAAAGATGCCTATTTTTGGCCTTTCTTCTTATGTATATTTGTATGTGTGCATGTTTAGGTTGAGGTTATAGAACAATGCTCACACCTGAAGAAGGCTCCACGGCAGAAACGTTGTGTTCTCTTTCTTCTTTTTTTCAACATGGAATAAACCTATTACTTGTTCCGTTATAGAACAATAATGTTCAGCTCTATCAAAATTAAATTAATCTGAAACGCTTAAAGTAATAAAAAGACAATTTTTCCTTTGTTTATATTTCTGATACATAGTTCCATATTTTATTAGTTTTGGCTTGATGTTTTATTGATAGACTAAAAATCAATGGTCATAGGTTAAAAAGGTGCAAAATTTGAAGTCTTGTTTTATGTATCTATTGATCCTGAAACTAAAATCCATTACTTAGAATAAAGAAAATCAAGGTGTGATAGCATTTTATAAGACACAAAGATCAAATAATACCTCATCCATCTATGATTTACGAAGTAAACCAACAAAATATGGAGGCTGTCAATTTCAGTTAAAAAATACCTGTTGTATTTTGGTGCACATTAGCAGAGAAAGCTAAAACTTGAATATGCTTTGTTGACCCAAAAAACGTTTTTTTTCCAAAGGATCGGATTTCCCCACAAATGAAACAAAAAGGAGAAAAACACACACAAGCATTATATTTGAAAAAAAAAGTTTTAAATTGAAAACTTGGAACATCATGTTTGATCATGCTTTCCTTCCCTTTTCACTTTCTGCTTCTGCAGAGGTCACACGTGTTAATGACATTCTGTGAGATTACAGCGCTCCAATAATTACTGTCCCACTGCTAAATATGATACTATCTGTCCACATTTGAATGTTTAAGTTAGAAGATTTGAAATGATTAGATCTGCTGATCAAGAAGAACCTTCATTGCAGCTCATGGTTGTGCAGTACACATTCACTATACTTTAAAGAGAGATTTGTTCTGGCGCCTGTAGTCTAATCATGTGAGATTTTAACCTGGGTCACACATTTTCTTTATTTCTGACTTCTTTCTTAGAAACACTGCTGTGGTGTGCTTTTTGGAATAGAGAATTACACACTTTTATTTAATTAAGGTATCTGTTGCCAGAGTTTATCTGCAGTATACGTCTTTTTGAGTGCATGGTGCAGATTGGTGCTGTGTCTGGTGCTTTTAAAAGAGTACAAATACCCAAAACACAAAATGAGCATGGTTTTGTGTATAGAGGTTCTTTGGTTGGAAACTTAAAGGATGACACCACTCGTGCAAATTGATGGGGATGTGGACTGCATTGTAGAAATATTGGTCTTTTTGCACTATTTGTTCTTCTTTTTGAAACTTAGAAAGCCTCATTAAATAGTCTCACAAAAAAAGAACTAGCACAGTTTTGAAGCAATGTGTGGCAATAAAAAAACCTGTGGAGTATACCACACATGAAATCTAATTCAAAGAGCAAAAGGTCTCCAGAACATTAATGCAGTTCTAAATAAATTCCATTACAGACAACAAAAAAGAGATGTCTTCTAACATTAATTATTTTTAATTTACATTATCATGAGCATGTCACAAAATGACAATCATTTATGTAGCATGAATGTTTTGCAATTACACTGTGATTCACTGTTCACAAAAATGGGAAAAATGGATGGCTGAAAAAGTAATTTTCCTTCTCCTTGATGCTGTCACCCTGAATCTCTTCATACAATTGCCAAAAGCTTGCCTAGCATTTCAATGAACTGGTTGAAGGAAATTTCACCCCACAGTAAGGCCCTGAGTCCTTTAAGTATTTTTTAACGGTTGATGATGTTTAATTAAGGTCTCTTCAGCAATTATATGATTGGAGTTTCGCCAAATGTATATCAGCAGTTTATTTTCTATCTGGTGATTGAGTAATCAGCCCTTCCTGGTGAGAGTACAGCAAAATTACTTGGGAATGCAGGTAAATGTCTTTCTTAACAATTGTATTTGAGTCACTTTAAATAGCAGAGCCTATTTAGATACATACATTGTAAAAACTGGGACTTAATTTGCATTGTAATTCTTCTTTAAATGGAACACTAATAGGAATGTATTGATACTGTACATCATATAATAAAATATTTCCTATACTCTGTTGGTTTTTTCATATAATAGATTAAAGTTCTTGCTTTGGGCAAGTGATGTTGAATTCTAAGCACAGGAAACCAGGACCAGGGTACTGAGTAACCAACAGAACAGATCCTTTTCTATTCTTCACAGAAGGGATGCAATTCTTCACTGTTTGGTTAGGCGACAAATAGTTGCTATCTGTCAAATTCACATCTTTTCTTTTAATGTTGCCACAGAACACTGCCACAGGTGACAGAATCATGAGGTCATACTTGAAAGACATTATAAGTATAATAGCTGTTACTAAGGTTCGGATCAATAATCTTTTAGCATAGATCTTCGAACAATTCTGATTTCCTCCATGATGAAATCAGTGCTGAGTGTTATGCTTCCTTCAAATGCTTTATGAAAAATATTTTTAATATTACAGTACATTTACAGAGTTCATTTTTTACATATTTCCAAGGCATGAAGAAAAACTGAACATTGTGTCTTTAGAAAATGTGCTATAATTTTGCCAATATTATTACAGATATCTTTTGTTTAATCAAATACTGAATGTCTTATAATTATTCATATTTCAATTCATTGGTACATTTTGTTTTGCTAGGCCAGCTTCCGATAACATTTTTTCAGTGGTATGAATACATTTATTTCCCATGTTGTTATACTTCTGTCACATAAATTATTTTTGTATACCCTTTTCTTGATTTTCCATATTGTAACAGGAATTATTTGACAATAATCGGACCAGAACAGCAACAGGAAAATTAATTAAATAAAATTGTTGTAATTGACGTTTATAGCTAAAAAGATGCCAATACACTCTGCATGTGTTAGGAATCGTGTCACCCCCATGACTTAAAAATGGATAAGAACGTACTGCGTATTCCACACATGCCCCCCCTCCTTCTGGAGATGCTAGTGAAAGAGAAAGAAATCAGTCTGCTGGTCAGGAGGCTACTATTGCAAAACAAGGTCTTCAATGTTCAGCTGTTTAGGACATATTTGAACAGGCTTCTCAGAAGTTCTTCATTCACATTAATTCCGTGAAATAAATTAAAAATAGAACTTTTGGAAGATGTGTGTTCCATGCACTTGATTTTACTGCAGGGAACACCGTTGTGTTAAAATCCGGTTGATTTTTATTATGATTACATAAGGCTATTTTAATTGGCTGCATCAGATCACAACATTGTGTCATGCAGAAATGAGAATGAACATTTGGTGATGTTACATAATATGTCTGCATTATCTTTTATTAATGAAAATACTGTATTCTTTGTATGTAATTTAAGCTTTGAATCAACGTATTTGCAAATATCATTAGGTTTTAGTTTTTGTTATTTTTTTAATTGTGCAACAGATAATCACCATTCATTAACACGAAAAATAAAGCATACAACTGTTCAGAGAATTAAAAACATACTCGGATAGCAGATAGCAATTCATGCTAAAGTGTTGTTGCTTTCTTTGAAGATTGTGGAACTCTTAAATTGGTGAAGATGTTAAGCATTATACCACATATCCTCAAAGTCCTACAGCCAGTTCCATTGGAACAAATAATCCACTGGAAAACCATAAAATTGTGCCAAGTACTTGGGAAATCATTCAGTTAGTTTTTGTTGTTGGCAACAACAGCAAGAAAAACTGACCTTTTCCTAGTTTCTCAAGGCTATGCTGTGAGTTACATGAAGTATGGATGTATGTAACATTTCTCAGCAACTTGTCAAATTAAAGCACACATGACTGTGCACACTGCAGGACTAAACATTAAGTTTCAGAGCAATTGATACAATAGGTGATTGTAAAGCTACAGTATAGGAAAACAGAATCAGCTTACATTGCATTAAAATACATTATGTTTTTCACATGTAATTTTACTGATCCCTGGTTAATTCCTTGCCAGTGTAAAAATCTTTCAATATTCCCAAAGAGAAAAGCTATTGGAAACTGAAGGAATAAATAGCAGCCTTAAGACTTTGCAAAAGAAATATTGCAAGACAATTTAGATTTCAACTTTTTGGTCTTCCAAACGCCACTGAAAATCTGACTAACTTCACTGAATGATGAATTGCCTCATTTATACCACTACTGCAATAAAATCAATTACAAAATGTAAGGTGCATTTGAGAACGATATTTTGCATGATTTTCAGAAAGTATAAGATAAATTATACTTTTAAGAGCATTTAGTTCAAGAAATTTCTGGAATACAAATACAGTACATTGATGTCAAGATTAGTGTTAGAAGGCAGAACCATCTGAAGAGGCATGTTGTTCTGCCTCATGTAAACAGAAGTGTGGGAGGAAGGTAAGATTGCCCAATCTCGCACACTGGCGCTCTCCTGTATACTGTACTGTATATGGGTCGCACCGTCGCGTATCTCTCTCGCCTCATCTCCCCCCGCCCCACCATCGACACCCTTGCAGCCACTCCTCAGCTCAGCCCTTGAAATAGTGAGGGTGGCGTGAGCAGCTTATCCCCTCAGAAGAACAGCCGTTCCCTCGCTTAGGCGAGTCATGTCAAATACTGTCTTCTGTATGTACAATATTTCATCTCTCTGTCACGTTCATTAGTGTCTAACAGAACTGCTGAATTTTAAGTTAAAGCTAGTTAACCATGGACAGACTTTTCGTTGTTATTTGGGTTTGTCTGCATGGTATAGATGTTTGCAGACCAGCGAAGACAGATATTAATTTAGCTCTACATCTATTACATAGACGTCTAATTTTCATTTTTGTGGGCAACATCAGAGTTAGCAGCCTGATGTTTCACCTTTATTAGGACTTATTAGCATGACAACTAATTTCTAGAGAAAGGGATGTATATGCGTGTTACAAGGAACACCTTTCAGTGTTATGCTATCTTTTAAGAGCAGGTAGTCGACCGTGAATTATGGGAATTAAAATTAATTAGCTCTTGCCAGTTCATAACGCTGAGGGGTGGAACAGTTAAAAAAGACTTCTGATTCCGCCCTTTTGCTTATTGAAATTAATTTGCTCATTAATTCTGAATGATGTACAGGTTAAAAAAAATAATTCAACAACCAAATACCATCTTTTTTTAGATACAGGTATGCAGTCAATATACTGTACAAGACGATAACAAACATATTGCCATGTTAAACAATTGAAACACATTGCACGTTAAACTCATTAATAAAATAGATTATATTTAGCAGGACTCAAATATTTGTTGGACTGAAATAAAAAAAGGGCTGACTCATACAGTACATGTATGACTCATGCACAGTATGTCTGGAAACTAAGTAGTAAATAAGAGGAAAATTTAAAAATTATGTCTTCCTACTATACCTACTGTAATTTTGTGAATTATACTTGAAAATGCCTTTAACATTAAAATTAATCTCTTTCTTCTTGATGAAGCAAATACAACATACAGTATGTACTGTACAAAGGTATTCATATCACAGCAATATAATTACGTTATAAATAACTTAAATTACACAAAACCCTGAGATCCTTATATCAGGCACAGTTATCACACCCAATCCTCGCTTTAGAAAAAAAAACTGCTGTATTTGAATCCTTACAATAAAGTCTTTGCATTAGGTTTCAGTGATCAAGAGAGTATGCATTCATTGCATTGCAGCCTTTTAAACTAATAACTAAAAGATCACATACACTGTATTTAATTTCAGAGTGATGCTATTCTATGTGTATTTATTCCTGTTGCAGAAAATTAAAAAAGAAGAACCACATTAGTATTTTAGTCCATGTTATTATGTGAACAAGATTACAGTCCGTTACGAGTTCACAAACAGCATTTGTTTCTATCCCAAAATAAATCCTAAAATATCTAAATACAAAAACATTACAAAGCTGTTATGTGTCAAACCGTACAATAACACGTAAGCAACTAATGTAAGTGCACAGTACAATTAAGAATAATCTAGTCATAAATGTATAGTAAGGTTCGGGGATTGATAAAAGTATGCTAAAAGCAAATTAGATATGTTTCAAATATTTTCAGTCCAATGAGTGCAGGTATTTTTCATTACATGAGATATCCAAAAAGCAAAACATTCATGATGCTGAATACTGTATAAAGTCCTCTTCTGTATTCTGAGGCTAAACATTACATGCTTTGTTTATGGATTTGGGAATTCTTCTTCTTTTAATTCATAGGAGAGTTAACCTCAATTACCCTTTTTAGAAAAGGAAGAACTTTGAAATCTTCACTTCATTTTAGAGGCAAATCTAATCGTATAAGTCAGATTCATTCCCGTTATGATATAATGACATTTACACATAATCAGGCTTTGAAGTGCGCTGGCAAAAGGGGTTGTTGGGTACTTCTGAGCATATCCATTCTACTGCTTATTCGTTTTTTTGTTACTTGATTCTTCAGCATATAGAAGATTTAGAATCAAAATTAAATCTTCACGCATAAGGAGAAGCAAAATGTAAAATCGATGAAAGTAAACCACTCCAACAAAGTACACTAAGACACCTGAAAATATTGTCCTTTTGACTGCTCATTGGCAGGGCCGAATGAAGAACAAACCTGGAGATTTAATGATAAAGCAAAGAATTCTCTCAACCCTGCAGACAACGTGTAAGTTCATTATTTGCACATAACGTGCAAAATAAAGTATACAGTGTAACATTATCACACACATATTAATAAAAGCACTAGCAGTACAAATGCAAACTATGTCAACCCTAAAAGAATGAATATTTAATATATAATACATACTGTAATAGGCTATGATAACTGCTTTGTGACATAATATAATAAAGGAAATACTTTTTCAACAGTGCTGGATCAGTCAGGTTTGCGATGCAAAACTAAAGCTCAGGTACATATTGTGTCTAACACAAGGGCACAAGAAAAGGCTACACTATTTTATGATTTTTACTCTTGGTCCCATTTTTCTCTATAGTGCATATCATTTTTTTGTCTAACGTTTTATTAACTGGATGACCACAACATTACGATTTAAATCTCCGCCTCAGGAAAACAAATGCAGATCATGCATCAGCAAATATTTAAATTCAGATTAAAGACTGCGAAAAATGCTGAGAATACTTTACATGCATGGTACTGTATACAATTGTGTAGGTTGATTGTTTGAATTGCTTTAATTTCTTTTTAAAAACAGAATTAAATCAGGGGTTAAAATGAATTCTCTTTTATTTGGTAATGGAGCTACAAGGCCAACAAAATCCTAACAGGAAAATTACACAGTATTTGCCCTGTATGAATTGTGACTCACAAGATTACATGTTATGGTGACACTATGTTTTGAAACGTTTCTCTCAAAAAACTGACAAAAAAAAACTACAAGAGATAAATAGTAACACAGGATGTCTAAACTGTAATTTGGAAGGACTGTCAGAACCAGAATGAGTTTTGAATGAATAAAATATTGAAATGAGTAGAGGAGGATTGAGCATGTTGGTTAATCTCATTTACGAACCATTCAGTCAGCAGATGTGGGCAGCAGTGATGAGGATAAATGGAAGGTTGTGGGTTCAATCTCAGGTTAGATGCTGCCGTTATAACCTTGAGAAAAGTACTGCACCCAAACTGGTCCAGTACGTTACCCAGCTGTGTAAATGGTGCAACTGTTAAGTTGCTTTGGAAACAACAGCCAAATAAATTAGTAGTCAAATATTAATATCAATCAAACTATGTTTTAACAATATTTAGTATATACAGTAACATATACGTACAGTACTGCATAGTAATAATGACGCATACATTTCTAATTCTAAGATTGTGTTATCATGACCCACACATAATGACAATGTAGTGAACCTTCCCTTAGTTTTTAATTAAAGCATCTGTGAAAAAAAATACATACAGATACACACGATCATACGAAGAGAACATAAAAGATTGAAAAATGACCTATCAAGACAATACTTATCTGTACTGCATCTGACAAAAATGGAATGGGAGATATAATACTTTTACTTTCAGTTCCATTCCATTACAAACCATCCTCATACTGACAGAGAAGTATTTATTTTACACATAATCTTGAATTTGCCTACCAGAAACTGCACCCATGCTTTTTTTCTTGTAGAAGTCACTTCTATGTTACACATGATGTTACACTTAGCATGATAAAAATTATGTATTAGAACAAACACACCTACTGTATATAAATACACAATTAGCTAAACACTCATATATATATAGTAGTATATTATAGTAACACATAATATAAATATGTAATAGTTACTCTATAAAGAAGACTATTTTACTATAAATATGTACATATGTACTGTAAGTAGTCTACATATTGAAATTGAACTGTATGTTAATGCAGTAGTGATTGTCCTTTCGTTAAATTACAAAAAAGCTGTGCGGCTTTTTAACACTGTACAATCTAGTTTCTTGTCTCTTGGTTTGTAAAAGGTTGGCCAGCCCTACTCTAAGCGATCCTAAAAATAACAAATGTGAATCTTGTTTAACTGATTGCATTCCTCCATGTGTTAAAGTGTGGGTCATCCTGATCACTACATTTTCAAGGCTAACAGATCATTCACGGCATATAACATAACAGAAAGAGAAAGAAGTATGTTCGCAAAAAGCTGTAACTACTGCACATGGCCTTTGAAGTCTAAATTTGAGGTGTATTTTTAGGAGAGCAGAGGGGAATTTGTTCTCTGAATTATATGACTCAGACGTTATGGGTGATTTGTACAATCTTACTAGTTCAGAGAGCAGTCATAATTCATTCTTTGCCTCTCACATACAGTATCTGTTTGTAGTTACTTCAATAAGGTCCTTATAGCTTCTGACAGAGCAGCCCACAGTGACGAACTGCATTATCATAAACTAGTGCTCTAACGCTTTCATTGTCTTTACAGAGTGACAGCAGTTGCTCTCTTTTCATATGGGTGTTATGATTTTTCACCAAAGGGCAAAGGAATGGTCAGCTGATGTCTCTTACATGCACTCTCTAATTTCCATGTGACATGCAGCTATGACTTTATGATGATGGTTTAAAGAAAGAATGAGTCATCTTAGATCATTATTAAATCAAGTGGAAACCAATCGCTGCTGCGCCGTTAAATATGCACAGAAGTAAACAAAACGTTCCGCAGACGTACAAAAATGGTGAGTTTTTGTACAACCTTGTCCAAAAATACCCAGCATTTGCTTAAACTGGCTCACATTACAGACAACATATGACACCTCTCCCCTAGTACCTGTCATGACTGCTAGGTTGACTTAATCCATGAATTTACCAGGTCTCTGTTACATTGGTTTATTAGTAATAACAGAAGAAGACTTTTCTTTTTATCTAAAGATAAACCTTGTTATGCCTCACCACATACGTCACCAAAATGTTTCCTGAGCTGTGGTCTTACAATTACTTTGTGAACTCGGCTTGATCAAGCATGAAATGTAAGTGCATGGGTGCATACTGTACGACGTCTTTTCACACATTTTACTTACAAGTCTTACTTTAAAAGGACTGTTTGTGACATTATTTGCAATCAATATGTATCCACATTTTATATAAGAATCACATTAAAATAACAGAATGATGAGGCAATAAATACTGTACAGTACATAGGTCCTCTCAGTTCTTGAGATATGCTGTGTCAGAATCCTAGATTTTCCAGGCAGGCCTAAGTGCATCTTTGAGTGTAATTATTAGGATGTAGCAGTGGCTAGTAAACAGCTCCATATTTAGACAAAATTAAGGATTAGATATAAGATTGAATTGTAACTAAAAAAAAATAGCTTGTAAACTATATAGTATTTTTTTTACAAAACATGTCAAAATGGAGGACTGTAAGGCTAGCAACTGTAATGCTGCTATATGCTTTTTGTAACAGGGTACTTAAAAAAACGTTTTTTTTAAATTTTACTTGTACAATTCCTGAGGCTGATTAAATGACCAATGTCAAATCAGTATTTGAAGCTACTGGCTAAAGGACGAACGTTCATAAAGGACACTAAATGATCTCATTTTTTTCATTCGTATCAATTCACCCATTGCAAATGCTGTACTGTACAGTATGTTCTGTTTTTATGAGTATTTCTTTACTTATGGAGCGCATCCATCACAGTCTAGGACACTTTTTGTCCTGTGACAACAATAAGCCCCCTGCCCCCCTCCCCAAGAGAGAACAACATATTATAACTTATTACGTAAAAGATGAAAAGGAAACCACCCCCCCTCTTTACGATTTTCCCACCAACTACAGTACATAGACCTGCTTCAGGTCTCTCCACCATTTTCTTTGTGTTGCTCACTCATTATAAAGGAAATTGCCTTCTCACCATGCTCCCCGCCATTGTGCAGTTTCTATAGAAACCAGAGCTAGAGATTACATTTGCAGTAAGGTAGCTGACATGTACTAAAACCTGAATACAAATACAAAACTGACCAAAATAAGGTAGTAAATGCACTAATGACCATTCATTCTTCCTTTCATTTTCTTCTTGTGAACTGTGAAGAAATACAGAAAATTGTATTTATCATTGGTGTTCTGTTTTTTTTAGACTCGGGGAGTGTACATTATATCTCCTGGGGAAAAGGATAAATAAACCTGTAAACAGTAACATTCAATCAAATGTCAATGAACATCTCTGAAAAATTAATGTTAACGTTTTTTTTTTCAGCATTTTTAAGGACAGGAGTGTTAGGGTCTCTCATCAGCATTCCTTTTACTACGTCAATGTTCCTTTTACTGTAGCTAAATATTACTGAATCAACCAACACCAAACACCAAATAATGTATCATGTACTGTGGTGTGTCTTTGAAATGTATTTTGTTCTAAAACAGGGGAGCATTCTAGAAACTATTTTTAAAATACTTAAAGAAAACAGCATTGTATGCATTTCTAACCCTCTGATCCTTCTGTGTTCAGAAACATTCCAGCAAAACAGCTCTGCAGTAATCGACTTTTTCTCAATATTTTGAATCTGCTGCCACCTGCTGTTTGTTAGGATTATAGTTTTGAATCTATTTTCTGATACCCAGGCTTTATGGGAAAGTAAAACCCATTTGGCAAGGCTTAAAAAGGTATGTGCTTAATTCATTAGATTCAAGTTATCAGACCAAACTTAAGGTGAAGTGAACTAATAAATAAAAAAAACCCTCAAAAGTCACAACATTGCACTGATCAAAATCATCAATATTTTTGGAGTTGAATTTTAGCGGTTTTTCACAGCAAGAGGATTTTACTTTCAGTCATTGTGGAATTCTGAAAGGGACTAATTGGAAGTTTAAAATCAGTTGGAAAGGGTCAGAAGTTATTAAGCTTCTTATTGTTGGAACATAATGTTAAATTAGAATTTCTGACACAGTTAAACCTTTTAAATCAAAATGTAAATATATTTGTTTGAGTAGCCTTATTATGAGCCTTATGGCTTACCCACAGTGTTCAGTAAAGTGGTGTGAAGTGTTTAACACAAAGATAAAAATAGAAAAAGGTAAAATGTATGATAATGCCTTGTGGTGATTTTGATCCTTCATAAATGATCTAACAGTGTTATTGTTTGGTCCCATGGTAGAATAGAATTTAAAAAGCGGGAAAATGAACTTAAAATTAAAATGTCATTTAATTCAAACAATGGAACCTACTGAGATTTAGAAACCCGCATTTACCTGTATGCTAAATTCTAAAGAGTTTCATTAAATAATATATGCATCTTTGATTGCATGTGAAGCTTAATTAGTGGCATGCAAATACAGGTAAACATCATTATAATGGCTTTACTTCACACATTTAAATAAGACTGCATACGTCTGAACCTAATGATGGAAATGATTGATTGACTTGATTTATCTTAAAGAACTGAATGTGATTAAATTTAAATCAAACCTCCTAAGGTAATAATGCAGTCTCAAGATTTGAAAACATACTTTTCCAATACAGATTAAAAAACGATTTTTTACAGCCCATGTACAGCTGAACACAAAGTTTATTTTAAGAATATATCAATATTTGTGAACAAACGGATACTGAAGGAATTATTCAGTACATAATTAATAACTTTCACACCATAATGTTGCATCATTTTGGAAATTTTGTAGCTTAAATTCCTAATTTAATCATCTTTAGCGAGCTGGTTGGTTTTACACATTTTGAAAGTTTTAGCACTCTGGTCCCTCATGTGGGGCCTCGTATTAATGTGCTGAACTACTCTTCGTAATGTCCCAAACTGGCAGTGTCACGTCAGCCAGTTATGTCATCACCTTCCAGCGTCCCCATTCAGCTGCCATGGAAGAGGACCGCCTGGAGTCCCTGAACACCTGGACTTGGTTGACAGCCACACCCTGGTCAGATGTGGTGTTCAATATAGACCCAGATCTGACAGGGCTTTGTGCTCTGACATTGAGCCCCTTGAGCTTGGTCTGTGTGTTTTCCTGGCTTACTTACGTGCTGCAGTTGTTGGTACTAACCCTATGTTTTCTTTCCAGCTTACGGCTCTGCAGCTGTCTGTGTACATAGCTGCACAGTGCAGATTGTCTGGCTGCCTGACACTTTCCCTTCGACTGCATGTCGACTGTCTTGCTCGTTGTCTGGGAATGCTTATCTCTGGAATCCGGCTCCACCAGCGTGCAGGTGTGCTGGGCAGTTGCAAGTGGGTGCAGGCAGATGTGGCGCTGCAGTCTGTTGTTGGGTTCTTTCTCGTTCTTGGATCGCCATCCAAGTCCCACCTCGGTAGCACAATATTACACTCTTACCTTTATAAATCGTTGAACATCTATAAATCAATCCCATATAGGCATAAAAAAGGCAGATAATGTCGGAGCATTTGGCAGAAAAATGTGTACCATTTTAAAGTTGTTGAAATGTGTCAGCCAGCCAGATATGAGGCTATATTTGGATGTTTCAAAAGTTGCCCTTTGTTTTTAGGGGTCTCTAGTTCCAAAAGTCAGGGTAATCTGAAGATAAGGAGTCGTGTTGAACAGCAACAGAATCAGCAGCATATTGGTCCCATTTATTACCAGTGAAATAATTAAAGAGGTGGCTGTAGCCAACTTCCAAAACAGAGAAGACCCGGTGGGTTAGAAGATGAGTGGTCCTGTTTAAACATCAGACAACTACTAATATGACTCCTGTTAAAACAGATATTAATGTACAACTACTAATTATAACAATAACAACAGAAGACAGAAGATCACTCAAGTAAAAGACCGGGGACTGGATTAGACTGTAGTACTGCTGTGTACACTGCTGAGTGCCACTGTGTTTTCCATCTTCATGTTGGAGTCATGTGACACTTTTCTGCCAGCACCCAGTTTCACAGTTGCCATAGTTACCAGGATGCTAAACCTCCTTTAAATCACCGTATAGCAACCTGTATCTATAAATACAGTAGCATGTTCTTAGTAAATTTTATCCTCAGACCACATTTTTTCCTCTCTGTCTTTGGTCTTGGCTTGGCCTCAGGCAGTGAACTGTCAAGCAATCACAGGAGGTACTGTATACTAGGCCTGCTTCTCTCCCACTCCTGACAGTGCAGTGCTTATGCACTCTATGGATGGTTATCGTCTCTGCTTAAATGTCATATGCATTCCATTAGGGTTCAGTATTGCTCTGTTGCTTTAGCTTTGTAGCTTTAGCTTCTATACTTTGATTACATTGCAGTGTATTTCATTACCTTAGATCTACAGTATGCAGGCTTTGTTTGCAGCAATCAGCAGCAGAAGTACACAAAAGATTGGTAACTCTTTTATCAATTTTAAAGAGGAGAGAAATAGAAAAGACCGGATCAAATGCAGTTTCAAATAATACAATGTTTTACTTTTGTTTTTCACAGGTAAATCTCTCTTTAGAAACTAACAGCAGTTTTGACACCAACAAACCTTTCACAATCACATTTTCTAATGACAAAAAGATAGTAAATCGCCAGTGTAATGACCAAATTTGAAACAGCGAACACAAAAAAAAAATCGCAAGTTTCATAGCTTTGCACTTCGTGTGCATAAAAGTTCCTTACAAACTCCCATTTTCTCCAAGCAGGTTTTGTGTTGACAGCTTGGAAAAGATCATCGTTAATTAAATAATTCAGTCCTCCCACCAAAAGATTTCTTTTGTGCCCAAGCCACTTGTGATCTATTTGAATATTATCACAATATGTATAATGGTTGATTTGTAAACTTGGTGTTCACAAACATCAGCACAACCATTGCCTTATTCTCAGTTTCAGTATTTTATGGAAGTTGACTAAGTCATGAGAGTCAAACTGAGTTTAATATCACTTGTTCTGGACATAACTGTTACTAAAATGTAACTGAAAACATTCTTTATGAACAGTCAATCCACTAAGTAAAGAAATTATCAAGAATATCCAGGAAAATCTCATGAATTAAAGTTGAAGTCAACAAAATAGCAAATCAGTCAGAGCAATTAATGTAGTAATTCAGTAGGTTGAGGTTACATACACAATTTACTGATGTGTTAAACTATCCGTTAGAGTTAACAAACCTTCAAGTTACACACTTTCTTTTTTCCTTTCATTCATGTTTGTAAAACACAACATAAAAGAAAGATATATTTTATATGCAAAATAAGTAAATCTCGTAAGTCTTTACTTCTTTAAACAACTTCATACAAAATCAATAACATTCATCTTTTCAATGACAATATATTCAAAATTAAATATGCGTTAAACTGTTATTTTAGATTTTTAAGAAAAACAGAAAACCTTTGTTATTCATCACTCAAGAGAAAAACAGTGCCAAAAGCTACTACTGTACATTCATCCTCTTTATTTTGCAATGCAGAAAGCTAAAAGCTTCACATTAACATTGCTTTAATAAAACAATAAAGTATTCATTTTTCCACCTTTGCTGCTTTATAGTTATATTTTTCTAGTTCTTTTTACAATGCTGATCTTCTCAAAAGGAGAAGAAACCAGGGAACCCACCCTTCGGTTAACCCAAAACAAGGCAATAGCATTTCTTCTGGTCGATTCAGAAAAAGCAGATAATTGTTTAAGGGCCAAAAGGATTTTCTGTATATAATCCTCTTGTTCCTACTTTGCATTAAAATAAAACTTGCATTAACAGTAAGAACTGCATCATATACTGTTGTATACTGATGAATCACTAGTGATTTAAAGTGCATCTTGATACTATCAAAGACGTTTCTCAGAGTGGTGCACGAAACAGTTGATTAAGTTCATTTATTTTCAGGATTGCTTCTTAGAAATTCATCTTTCAGGAACCATTCACATGTTTACTTGCCATGAGAAATCAACCACTCTTTGAAGGGGCTAACCAATTAATGTTGCAAACATGATTTTACACAAGAAGGGTGGACTTCCGAAATTCTGTAAATTTTTAAATCAAGAAAACAGTGCACATCTAGAATCTGCCACACTGAAACAACTTGAACTGGTGAAAACCAATGGATGATACACATCATCTGTTTCAGTGGGCTCTAAGATATGAGCTAAAGACATTTCACATCTTGAAACTCAGATAGGTGAATGCAAAGAAACTGCAATTAAGAAATTGCATTTTCGGTTTTACTTATTTATAGAGCTGGTACAGACCAATGCATTTTGCTTGATGTGGAAGCACAATCTATACAACAAAAATGCAAAAATGCAAAACATTTATTAAACAAAATGATGTACTAGTACATCATTGGACTTTATCCTATTTTTAAACCTACACAGGCACAGAAAGAGCTAGTGAACATTAATTTTCTTTCCTTTTTAATATTTATTTTTAAATGTAAGCAGACAATAAAATCTTGTGCCCTATGAACACCAAAATCTGTATGTAAAACATACAGTACATACAACAAACAAACTTCAAAAAGACAAGTTGCTGTATAACATATCAGAAGTCTTCACAGACATTTTTGTTTTCAAAAAAAGTTTTTGTCTTGGGTGAGAGTACACAAAAATTGCCAGAATTGTTTAAAAATTACAACAAAATGTTAAATGGATGTTAAGTGCGCACATTTACAAGCAAAACTTTTCTGTTAAAACTGCATGAGAGGGTAGACCACACCAAAGGAGTATGCATGTGTACAGAGTTCTTAGTAAATTCTTTACTTTGCAGCTCTGCTCCTGCTACACAAATAAACATCAGTGATGTGCTTGAAGCATCATCATCCTGAGATGAGGTTTCCTAACCCGGTGCAAACTGACTAAAACTAACCAAACTAATTTTTTTTTTCCCTGAATATAAGAATGCACATGAGGCTAGTACTAGAAAAATTAAACAAAGTCAAAGTCATGTGGTACACCAATCTGAACCTTTTTTTTAAAGAAAGATTACTTTCAAATGTTAAAATGAGTAATCGGAGCCACAGTTAGAAGAAAATCAAGGAAAACTGCATTACCACTGTCAGCGTTGATTAAACTCAGTTTAATCATGTGTAATGTAAGAATTCTGTGTCTTATAAAATTTCTAGGAAAAATAGTATTCTCCAAACTCGCCCTGCGAGTGATAGCAAACAATGGAAATGCTGATGAAGAAGGACTAAGCACAAGAACAGGAATTGTACCCAAGAATTACACTACAGTAGGTCTTTCCCCACAGCAGGGGAAACAATCATCTCTCAACCCGTAGACATACATTTAAATTTGGAATGGTCTGAGTAGATCTACAAATTAGAAACATACTGTATCTATACAGAGTTCTTCAATAATAATCAAAGGTATAAAAGTTTTACAACACATTTTACATAGATATCATTCTAACAGTAAATACTTACTAGTGTCACAGGTATTACAATGGGATACTAATATCATGAAATGTTTATATTATCATTTATTTTTACAATTAACAAAAGGTCACCTTTTTAATTATGTCATAATGCATATTTTAAAAATGAACTTGTTAATAGTTTGCAAAACAAGCGTGTCTCTATATTTGATTTCTTTTTACAAAAATAAAAAAACAAGTCATTTCACTTCCTTTTTGTAGTAGTTTTTAGAAATGTGTTTCTTTTTCTGTGATAGTGGAGATATTCCCATCCCCTTTCAGTTTGGCATCACAGTCATTTACTGCATAGGACAATGAGCTTCCACTAAGTTTACCTCGCATTCTCAGATCTGAGCTTGGAGTGGTTAGCTTTTTAATTTTCTGAAATCAAGACACACAAAAAAAAATAAGTTTCTGAAGAAAGAAACAAACTTTCCAACACTTTAAATATATCCTCAATTTTCCTCTTGCTTCTGATAAACATTTGAGTTGGGTTCGCTTGCTAACTTGCTAACAATCACACAGTACATCCTATAGATATATTATTTCACACTGCAAACGAGACAACATAGGACCTTTTTTCTTTCTTTTTCATATAGACTCCCTTTTTTTTCTTTGTTCAAATATTTGCTTGTAAATCCTGACTATTACGTTTTTAAAAGAACCTTTGCTCATCATCAGAAATGGGCTTCTTCACTAATTTTACAGGTGTGCCAGGAAACAAAAAAATTTCTTTAGATTACATATTGGACCTACTGTATATTGTATTCTGTCTTTTTTTCTCATCACACAGCATGTAGCTGACACAAATTTAAAGCAATATACTATATTTTGACAAAGCTTTTTATACACCAGTCTTTCATTATTTTTTTCTCTGCATTCTCTAGACTTGGTTAGCAACGGTAAGATACAGACGTAAACATGCCATGCAGAAAATACAGTTATACAGTACTGCAATAAAGCATTTTTTAAAGCATGTTTTTTTTTTTTAAAGCACACTTCATACATGTTATGCCCCAGTGTGTGGTCCATGTGTATTTTTGTTTGCTATGTTCCACACTTCCTGACCTTGATTGTTCTCCCTCCCCCATTGGTCCATCATTACACCATTGTTTCTGTATTACATCATCTTCAATTAACTTTCGACCAATCAGAACTCAGCTTATTCAGTATATAACTTGGAGGTTTTCAGAATGAAGGGGCCTTTCGTTTAACTTCGGTCCCGTTTCGCTTTTGGTTTTGCTTTGGCTTCGCTTTGTGTGTGTTTTCGTATAGCTTCGGTTTGTGTTCGTCTTTGTTGGTTTGTGTTCGTCTCCTCGTACTTTCGTTTGTTTGTGTTATCCTGTATTTCGCCATTACCTTGCCCAGATGTATTGTATCAACCTCTTTGTTCTTTTGTACCCTGTTACTTGTGTCTACTCTCGTTTTCCCTTATTGGTATTCGTAGTTCACTTGTGTATTTGTGTGAACTTTTGTGTAAGGGGTTTGGTAGAGTTGGGGTATGTCCTTCGCTACCTGTTAAAGGGGTAACATTTATTTTAGGAAATGACCTGGCAGGGGGTAGAGTATAGCTTACTGTTTTTTTCCCCTTGCTTTAACAAACATTAGATGTTTGTTTTTATGGGTGGGGGTGTTACGTCCCAGTGTGTGGTCCATGTGTATTTTTGTTTCTATGTTCCGCACTTTGATTGTCCTCCCTCCCCCAATGGTCCATCATTACACCATTGTTCCCGTATTACGTCATCTTCAATTAATACTCGACCAATCAGAACTCAGCTTATTCAGTATATAACTTGGAGGTTTTCAGAATGAAGGGGCCTTTCGTTTCACTTCATTCCTGCTCGGCTTGGCTTTGGCTTCGGTTTTGGTTTGCTTTTGGTTTTGCTTCGGCTTCACTTCTTCGTTTCGTTTGTTTCGCTTCGTGTGTGTGTTTTCGTATAGCTTCAGCTTTGTTGGTTTGTGGCGCATTTCGCCCTTACCTTGCCCAGACGTAATGTATCAACCTCTGTGTTCTTTTGTACCCTGTTACTTGTGTCTACTCTCGTTTTCCCTTATTGGTATTCGTAGTTCACTTGTGGATTTGTGTGAACTTAGTTTAGGTTGTTGGGTACATTCTGCACATGTAGTTGATCTCTGTATTAGTGACACTAGTTTAGGAGGGCTGAGTGCCGTTTTGTCTTGTATGGATTTGGGTAGTCAGTGAAGGTTAGCTAGGGTGTTTGAAGACGCCGAAGACCGAGTGTTTCTGGTTTTCTTTTGTAGTTAGGTCAGTTTTCCCTCACTTTCAGCTCTTTTGTTTGTTTTCTTTTCTTTGGCACTGCTCTAGTTTCCTCTCCCTATGTGTTATTGTGTACCACTCACCTTAAAATCATCACTTTAGCCCCGCCACTTGTTATCACACTTCCTAAGTCCCTCACCAGAACCCACCTGCTTCCAAAAACTATCCTAAATATTACACCCCTTTACCCCTAGACACTTGGGGTCGTAACAAATAAAAGTATGCATTTGTGTTGAACCACTAAAAAATGCTCTTTACCTCTGAAAAGGTTCCTTCTGTTGTCCAGAGTTTGAAGATAATGCCCAGAGGAATACAGACCATGGATGACAGAGCCATCATCCAGCCTATCCCATATCCCCAGTCTGGATACACATAAACATTGTTGTACTTTAGAGGCTTGTACTTAATTAGGAAAAACAGAAAGATTCCCTGAAATAAAAAAGCAATAAAAAACAAATGTAAAAGAGGATTCAACCTTATGCACACATTTCAGAAACATGTAACAATCTATGAATTGATTTTACTTGCACCTTAATATTCTCACTTGAAGCAAGTATTTAACTCAAATGAGCTCACTTGGTGCATACACCTATTCCGAAATGCTTTTTATTCATAGCTGGGGAATTTAAAGCAACACTCAGCTCAGTCTTTCAGATGCATTAACTTCCAGATGTAGAAAAATGAAAGAGATTTCAATCAACTTTTCAACATACCGCACAGATGCCTGGAGTTAAGAACATCCAACACCATTTAATAAAAAACACTGGCTTATATCCAATCATATCTTCAATATTTTGGTAGAACCTATCGCTTCCTGTTAAAAAAAAACATTTTAACCAAGAAAGTTAAAACAAATTAGTAAATAAACTTTGTTACCAATACCAAGTAAGGTTATCTTATTTGTCATCCGTGAAACATTTATGTGCTAGAACTTTTAAAAAGATAAGAAATGAAGTCAAAAGGAGGCAATTTGCATTTGTGTAAGAAAGCCATTACATTTATCACTTTCGTTTACAATCACACCAAAAGGGAATATATTGTAACTGACCAGCAGAGGGAACCAAAACAACAATAATAAGATTAGTAGAGAAGAAAACATGCAGTACGTCTCTCCATCATTACAGGATTTTTGTCATTGACACTATCTTAACAATATAATATTATATTTATTCTTTTGAACATACACAGAAAGCTACACAATTTGGCACAAGTATGCACCAATCGATTCTATAGTCACCCACGCGTTAACATGGGCATCACCATGATTCTTACCGTATACCCAGCCTATACATATAGACTCAAAGATTGCTACGAACAGCAGGCACATTCCGCTGGCTGCATATGAATCAAACAACTGGAAAATATACATCCCACCCTGTGAAGAAAAAACAGAAGGTTAGACATGACTTTGCATACGACTTTGGAGTTTTACTCCGATTCTGCAATTAAAGAAAGAAAAAAGGTTCTATTTTTGTACTTTTGCTGTCAAGTGGCAGAAAGATACCCGTGTGATGCTCCTAAAATGCTCTTCAAATGACAACTCAGGGTCAAAAGTAACACCTAGGTTTCTAAATGTCATCGAGGACTTGATTTCAATACCACCAACAACAACTTTGCAAGGCTAAGGGGCAAAATGAAAACCTTACACAGAAAGGTGACTGTGGAAATTGACATGACAACAGCTTTAGAAGTGTCATAATTTAGAAACTGGTGCCTGGCAGCCAAATAAGAGCTAAGACAAAGAAGAAAACACTTGAGATCCCTATAACTCTTCATATGATGAAGTAAGATGCCCTGGTTGACACTACCAAAATCTGCACATTATTTCAGAAGTCAGTGACATGAGTGTGAACTACCCTAACAAGAGCTGTATTAGTATTGTCTCTTTCTAAACTGACAGCAAGGGTTCAAAGAGTTCATTGAATGACATATAAAATGTAATTGTGCCACTGATGTCCATTGCAAAATATTTGGCAAGAAAAGGTAAATTGGAAATTACAACATACTGTAGCTGTGGGTCCAGATTGGGCTTTTTAATATGGTTTACTAGTAGTAGACATTAAGCTCATAGGAAAAAGACCAGATTTCAAGGATTCATTGATAACATTAATCACAAAATGGACAGAAAGCAGATAACCAGGCCTTGAGGGAGAGAGAGTAGGGGCACAAGAATAAGGTCCAAGACAAAGACAGTGCAAACATTGCATTAGCTGAGAACAATGAGTGTCTTCAGAGTAGGAACCTTTCCATTAAATGTCTTCTCCCTGACAGTGACAGTGTTAGTATCTGTCTGCATTCACTCTTTTTTGCCTAAATAATTATTTGACCCCTGTGTAGCATGTGTGGTCACACCCCATCTTCAAAATACTGCTTTAGGCATCTCCAAAACCCCAAGCCAGGGTGCACAGAAAAAGGCTAAATCCTTGATGATATAACTGCAAGGGAGTTTGAAGACTGGGGAGTGACCTGTTATACCACACTCCCTACTCCAAACCAAGTATTCTTGATGACAAGTATCACTCTCACTGATCTGAGTGACAGCACCACAGACTCCGGGTTGAACCACCGTCTCAGGGATCTTAGGTCACACTGTCCGAAAAAGTAGTGAGTCCATCCCCCTGCCGGCGGGTGTTTGACCAGTCATATTATAAAGCAGGCAGCAAGCAGCACAGACTTGGTCTTGGATATTAAGACGAACCACAGGGCTTTTGTGAGCTTTCTGATAGTGTTTTATCCACATGTATCCACATTTGTCGCAAACCATTCTTTGCCATGTGAATATTTATTCATATATAGAAAGTATAACAAAACAAAGCTATCACCGAACAGGTGAAATTTATCATACCAGCGAATAATAAAACA
Source organism: Lepisosteus platostomus (assembly GCF_059453375.1). Lineage (NCBI taxonomy): Eukaryota > Metazoa > Chordata > Actinopteri > Semionotiformes > Lepisosteidae > Lepisosteus > Lepisosteus platostomus. The sequence goes on along the minus strand of NC_142616.1, from coordinate 63,258,826 downwards.
AAGGACCAGTAGTAGTGTCTAACTTAATTTCATGTCCTTTCACACAGCTTATTACACATGGGTTTTAGCTAAAAGCTGGTGCCACATTCACAAAATTGCAGCAGGGGTTACTTGCCCCCATACGGAAAAAATAAGAAAAACCACTCTGACTTGACTGTTTCACTTGTGTATTTGGAAAGTAAGCCAATTACTCATGAGAAAGAATGATCTTACCTCTGTCAACATTATCAATCCAATGAAGTACGAAACCACCGACAGAGCAAGAATCAGGAGTTCTCTTCGGTGTCCTCTTCGGAACATGTTAGGATACATATCCGCTACTGCTGTCACCAGACTTTCCACACAGACAAACTGCCAACAGTGCAAAATAAACAACCCAAACACAATATTAAACAGGTTAAAACAGTCAACCCAAACCACATTTTTAACACAACTGGCACTTAAAAAGAGCCACATGCCTTTTTTTTTGTACACTTTAAACACTTAAGGTTTATCAGCAGATACCTTAGGCTTTTTATGAGTAAAGCCTTTATTTAAATTAAAAGGTTCTAATTAATTAAATCGGAAGAATATCATTATCAAGATAATTATTAAAATATATATGTGTTATAATATTTCATATCGTATTACATATGGAGTGAAGTTAATTCAACACAAAAGTCGAATTAATGTTTAAAGAAGTCCATACCAATGCAATAGAGGCTTGTTGGGCCAGTGCTCATCTTGATTTTGTAGTGTTAAATGGACTAGAAAGCATGTCCCTCCCTCTCTGAATGGGACACCAGTTCGCAGGGATTACTCCCCCAACACCGTTACTGTATATACTCTACAATAGCTGAGGGGACTGGGGCAACTAAGGTAAAGTGCCTCAATCAAGGTAAACCACGCTGTCTGTAGTGTCAACCTGTCAGTCATGAATCCAAAGGATTACCCACCATGCTAAGCCATCCCACAATAGTGCAATTATGTAGGGAAATATTGAAGATATTGTAATTAATAATTCTGTGTCGATGTCATCATGGTTTGTAGTGAAACAGTTTTCTTCAGTTAAAATACATCTCCGATAATTCCAGAAATTGGCATTTCATGTTTAGACTTCTGTTTCCATGTGCAGTTACGAGCAGGAGAGCAAGAGCATAACACATTTTAGATAACAGTGCAATGTGATTGGTTGGTTGGTTGCTATGTTAAAAAAAGTTCGAAGGCTGCAAAGGACATGGATTGCTTTTGGTGTTTTGATGATGAGAAGAAGATGAATGTTTGTGTGTGAGTGTGTGGGAATGGTACACCACCTATTTCCTCAATATCGTTAAGGTTTTAATATATAATCTCTAACAATTCCGTACAGTTTTTCTGGAAACTGAAAATGATAATGCACAGATCTATTTTACATGGAAGATCATTTAAAAAGCCACATTGACTCTGTAAATATATTATTTAGCTACTGTACTTCTTCCTTTTAACTGCCACAACAGTATTTATGTCTCACTTTTGCTGTAACAGTATCATTGCATTTTAATCAGCTCTCTATACGTTGCATTATGAATTGTTATTAAAAAGCTGTACAGTATTCATCGGAATTTCTTGAATGAATTATTGAATCCAACCTTTTTTGGATGGTGGGCTTTAAGTGTTTGGTATAGGAGTTATTAGACCAAGACAAGCCCTTTGTACATCTGCTGTCTCTGACATGCAAAGGGACACCAAGAGTATAAAAAGTATACCAGAAGTTTAAAGTAGTTCCAGATAGGAATGGAGATGGTCATCATTCTATTTATTATTGATGATCCATTGCATTTATAGTGCACTTTTTATCCCAAAAGATCTCACAGTGCTTTACATACACTGCAGGGGGAGATACTGTATGCATCAACCATCACTGAAGTACAGCACCCTCCTGGGTTACCTGTGGCAGCCATTACGCACCAGCAGCCCCACTATACAGATCTGAAGGAGACATGAGAAATTGCATCACCCGTTATATTGAGGGGGAACTTCAGGAAGGCCACGATGAGCACGCCCTGTTCAGGGCCAAATTCAAAAGTCAAGTCAACATGGAAGAAATGCCCTTGTTGAGAGAGCTTCGGTGGTATCACCGTTATTTTCTTTTACCTGGCTGTCTAATCCGAGAAAGATGAGCATCGTGAAGAACAGTGTTGCCCATAATGGTGATAAAGGCATCATCGTGACGGCTTTAGGGTAAGCAATAAAGGCCAGACCAGGTCCTAAAATAAACACATTCAGTATTAGTGGAATTGATAAGACAGCTGCATGTGTAACTGTATTTGAAAGAAAGCTGGTACTGTCACTTCATAGATTTTATCCCTGTTATTTGTTTTTGTGTAGCAGAGCAGATGAACCAGGACGATAGCAATGGGGTCGAACCACCAGAGGGCGGCATTGCAACAGGTCCAGGAATACATTCCTTGCATTCCCAAATGGGGAATTGGGTGCACCTGGAGATGCCAGCTGCCCATAAAAGCACTCAGGGAAGAGTCAGAGGAGGTCTGAAAAGATCCTCACAGCCATGCTGGGTAGTGAGTGCTAAAAGATCTCAGAGTGAGATCCTTGAAAAGCATTTGTTCCAAACTTTTTACATACTCTTTAGGTGGAGTGAAGTCTGGCGAAGACTGGTCTTGCCTAGTATCTGCCTCGGTCGTTTCTGTGTCGGCTCACCAGTAAGAATGACGAATAAGAGTGAGACCGACCTAACAGAATCGACTGGGTGACGATTTTCCACTGTTACAGGGGTGAAAACAGGGAAGAAAATAAGCAGAATAGATAAACCACAAGGGTGGCTGAGGATAAAAGCAGTATGGTTCCTTGGGCTATTTAATCTCCCTTGTGCTCAGGCAGAGTTTATGTCCAGATTCCCCATGGTGATCTGCCTATAAGGGGGGAATCTGTTACACCTTGTTAATAGCCAGTCGCCAACTAACTGGTCTGATTTATTAAAACACATGTAAATACAAATGCTACAGAGGTGAAAGATGAAGAAGAGAAAGGAATTACCTGCAGTGACCAGATAGGTACAGGGCTGCTACAGTCTGATGAAATGAAAAGCTATATTGTCCTTTATCTTAGAATAAAAGAGTGCACACTTTCTGTGGGCAACAGTAGACCCTCCTAAGGGTTTTGACAAAGAAACATCTCAGAACTGGTTGCTATGGTGACGTGGATCTTTTTAACCTTCAAAGCCTTTATGATAGCAATTGTGTAATAATGTTCACTGCCACGGGGAGGAAAAAGATCAATTTTGTTTTAAAGTGACAGTTAGATAAACATGAACATTCTTGTTGTGAAAAGCTTTTTTGAAATATTCATATTTAATCATGTTGGATTTTTGCCTATAACCTTTAACAACAAAATTTTCTAAAGCAAACAGACTACAGACACTGAAGTACAAAACAAACACCTCTCAGGTCTAATGAATTTAAACAAATAAGGATATAACAAATAAATATGAATATCAAAGAAAATCCCAGACAATGGGAGCAAAATGACAGATTATTGAATCATAAACCTTCAGATGAAATTTGAGACAGTCAAAATAAAAACATTGCAAAGGTAGTATTGGTACAAGCACTCTGGACATTAGCACTCCTACCAACACTGACACACAGACCTGATCTGCCTCTGGACAAAATGCTGTGATATTCTTGTCTTGTGCTGGTGAAGGCTGCAGTTGTCTCTTCACAGTGAATTGGGTCTACAATTAACTCTAGAGACAGATCCTGGTCTAAGCTCAGAAAAAAAAGTTGGGCATAGCAAGACCTCAACACTTGTTTTCTGGAAGTTGTGCCCATTGTAAAACTAGAACTGTATTGTCATGCATTCTTCTGTTAGAAAATCAAAACCTCCAGACTGACAAGATATTTGGTTATGTACTGCTAAGGAATAAGGTTATACTCAATCTGACCAGAGGTGTTCTTGTCTTAAAGATTCCTCCTCAGATCAAGACAATCACACTTCCATCTTCTTGCCAGTTGCCAGTTACCATCTTTATGCTTCAACAATGCAACAATCAGCATCACACCTACCATCATATCTCCACACAAACTGTCTTCTGTTGAAACTGCAACACCATTCTTCATTGAATAAAACATTGCAACACTGACTCTGTCACCACTTTAGATATTATCTTACCCACATGACGATATCAATTCTGTCTATCAGCTGTCAATAGATTCCCCTGAACAGCTGTTAAGCACGCAGATTATTTTATGTAGTTGGTGAAGTACAGTCTGTTCAGATGTGGGCTATTTGTTCATAGAATGTCTTGTGCAGTCATCATGCAAATGGATCAGGTGGATGTGACAATTCTGGGCTCGAACCACTCTACCTTTCAGGATGTGTGTCTAATGTACTGATTGTTGAAGCAAAACATCATGCTCTCCAGGCAACTTCTCTCACAGACTGCTTTTAATCATGCTGATAGCAGCCAGACAATCTTCATTACTCAAGCAGGGCACGGTACGTTAATTAAAGTCATGACTAATAGCTAAGTCTGTGCTCAATGATCTATTTATATGTCCAATTTACACAATGAAATCAGTTTTACCTGAAGAGATGTATAGCAAACATACTGTAAATTAAATTGCCAACATACAGTATGTCAACCAAATTGCAATCCTACCTTAAGAAAGATTGGCATAAAATTCCTGTCAGTGGCCCTAATAAATTACAATTGATGACTTTTAAAGTAACTTTTTATCAATTATATGTCACACATATTGAACAAAAACATTTTCTAATAGAGAACGTACCTGATTCTGCTACTGCTTCTATAGGAACATTCTGCTCATAGGCCATGAATCCCAGCACAGAGAAAATGGCAAAACCAGCCACAAAACTGGTCCCACTGTTCAGACAGCACAGCATAATACAATCCCTATACAAAGACACATTTTTTACTTTGATCAACAGTACAAAGAAAAATAAAAGCTTCCTAATTTGCACAGTATACTGTAGATGCATATCACTCTGTTTAGTTTTATTTTACAAGATAATTAAATTATTATAAAGCAAACTCATAAGCACTTCTTGCATGTGACAAACATGATCAGGAGACAGCATATCACACTGTGTTCAGTCAGCAAGCAGGGAATGGGGAGTAAAAGCTGGAGGGGAACCACGTAAAGCAGTCTATCAAACCCAACCCAACCTTCACATTTCTAAAAGGAGGCAGAAATAAGACACCCAAAGAAAACGCACATGAAAACAGGGCGGACATGCAAATACCACACAAATGGTATCCCAAACCAGAATCAAACCCAGAACCCAGAATTTTAAGGACACAGGACAAGAGTTTTATGCCAGCAGTATGAACCACATTACCACTGTGACACCCTTAATAAAAGAAAATAAATGCATACAGCACTGTGGTGGGCCTAACAAAGAAAGGCTTGCAATTACAAAACAATCTGCCACTAGAGGCCGCCACTGGGCTGGGCCTCTAATTTCTGTAAATAGATCCAGTGTCGATTTTGTACTAGATTATTCTTGAGGGACATACTGTAAAAGTGCACACACATGGGTTTTATTAAATTGTTTTTTAAAAAAGCATGCACACTGTTAGTGATGGTTGGGTTTTGATTGTGGCATGAGAGAGCTGTTTTAATTTTTTATTGCAATCTTTGAACAAGTCTGCAATAAAGCCTCAAGTACTTGACTTTGAACACCTTTGTGTTTTTTTTTTGTAAGCAGATCCTTGGGGCTGCTCTAGCCAAGGGGGACCTATTATAATAAGCACCTTACAAATGTACAGTATATTTGAAGAAACTGATGGTTTGTGCTTCTGGTGTTTTTATTTTAAATATTGCAGCTGGAATATGATTGCATTGACATTGTACTGTAGCATAACATGCACAGAACCTGTAAAACAACAGTATTTTTAGTTCCCAATTTGAAACGTATTGGTTCACTTTAACTCACTTCACTTTCAATGAAGATATGTTTTCACATTACCTGTAGCAGTTATTGTTATAACTGTTATAACTTCCTAGTGCAGTGAGACAGCCCAGACAGATTGCGTACGAGAAGAAGATCTGAGTTCCTGCATCCACCCACACCTGAAGGAAAGTAAAAAGAATGATCAATTTGGTTGAGAACAGAATCATTATGCATTATTCCTTAAATTGTGTCACATGAATACTACTAAGTATTATTTAGCACCTTCTTTCCTGGTTAAGAATTAAGAATTTTCCATTAAGAATATATGCAGTGTATACACTGGGGACACATATTGTATTAGGACACCTTCAGTGATACTAATTGAAAATAAATGAATGCATGCATATTGGCTATAATCGTCCATATGTTTCAGAAAAACCATTCTGTAGAAAATGCATTGTCTTGAAAAATGTTGCTGTTGCAAATGATCTTTGCTTCAGTTGATCAGTGACTGGAAAGTAATAAGGCATAAATGATGACTGAGGATATAAGGCTCAGAGGACATCAGGAGGCCACACCATCTCATCCTGCCATACCTTCATTTGTAACCATGGATTTGAACAGAAAACATCTATGCATTGAACACATTCTGACACGGATAAGAAAGTGAAGATGGCTATGATATTCCATGGAAGCATTTACAGAAATACAGAAACACTCCAGTGTAAGGGTTTTGTTCTGTGAGAAGAAAACAGGCCATGTTGCTTGAAAGTTGTCCCTATACAGTATATACACATCTGCATCATTTTGTATTATTTTATATTCTACATATACATTTTAAATTTATATATAATCCATAGCATTGCTGCCTCACAGCTCTGTGGTCACAGATTCAACTGTGGATCTGGGGTGCTATCTGCAAGGAATTTGTATGCTTTCCCCATATTTGCGTGGGTTTCTCCGGGTGCTCTGGTTTCTTCCCACAGTCCAAAGACCTTCCGGTAGGTAAACTGGCTTCTAGGGAAACTGGCCCCGAATCCAGAGTGTATCCTGCCTTGTGCCCATTGCTTTCTGGAATAGATTTCTGCTCCCATAAAACATTGAAATGGATTAAGCAGTTAGAAAAAGGTTGGATGGATATAATCCATGTTTTAATACATCAGACAATGAGTAAATTGTGGTCTTAAAAGTATACTGTCGTTCACTTTACACAGGACATTTAAGCAATCAAGTATTCACTTCATTGTGCTTCCAGAGGAAGCAATTATAAACTTTATTTGCACAACATTCTCAGACAAACTACCTGATTCTAAAAATTGTGGGTAATTAAATCATTGTGTGATATTTGCACTACATCTTGTTTTAAATGAGCTTTTCCCACTATGAAATTAGTTTGCAGTAATAAAAAAACCAAAGGGATACATGCAAATGTGGGTCAAACATAATTATTTAATCAAGACACACCGGTTTGCTTTTCAGATAAATGCACTGCACTGCAAGCAGTTCAATATAAGAGGTTTTCATGAAAACTGCAGAAATAAGCCAAAACAAACTTCACAAGTCCTCTGATAATCTTGAAGACAACACTGATTGCTGATAGTGCATCTGACAGTTCTGTAAAGTTACACTGCAGAAAAAAGATGTCAACATGATATTGCATATTGGTTAGGGTTGTGCTCCTCAGTCACATCTAAAAATGATGAAAACAAATTTGAAAAAATAAAGAATGTTCCATGGTCCTACAGTATGTGTGCTTACCTTATTGCTTAGTGCTAAGCTACTGTACTGTATGTGCTGCAACTTGAAATTCTTAGTAAACAAATGGTAACTATTCTTTACTTACCCTGTAGACATTATACAACATGTATATCTTATTTTGAGTACAAAAATGTAGATAAACAAAACCCGTCCAATGTAAAATATTAAATATTTGACTTTATTAGTGCTTTTATAGTACTGTGTACATTACTAAGGCAAAAGCACATGTACAGTATAAATGTCTTAAGGAAATAAATAGGCCTTCCTCATTATTACTTTTGCTTTCATTACAGTGAATCTAAATAGCTCTGCATATTTAATCAGGTATGGTAGTCTGATGGCTTTTTGAATGTCATGTTGAATTAAAACAACAGACAACTATTGTTTAGCATTGTGCAGCACACACTTAGACAAGGCTAAAGAGCCTACAAACTTTCTATACACCACCAGATTAAGACATGTTGTATATCCGAGGTCTATCCATGATCAGAAAAATACATATGCCTGCTAAGGGTAATGGCAATCAGATGATAAAGTTGATACCAGCATTTCTTTATAAGGTGGGAGGAAATCAGAGCACCTTTCAAAAACCCACATGACAAACATCCTGAAAGTAGAGTGTGTGTAATATCACAAACACATCATTATTAATTATTACAACAACTCAGCACTATGGACATTAAGAATATGCAGTATGTGAAGAATTACGTACCCCAATGACAAAAGAGCAAGCACTGACTTGAACCTTAGACACCAAAACAGGCTTACTGAAGCAGTGACAAATGAAACATTTCTTTTTAAAATGCTCTCACATAACCAATGAGCCACTAATCTCATTTACTGAGAAACAATTGACAACTGGCAGCATTTTCTTCCCTCTGAGGGTTTCCAGGGAAACACTTTTGACCTTCTGCTAATAAACCCGCTTCATTCCAAAACCATCCTTTCTACGGTGATGTTCATTTATGTCCTGTTTTATTTTAAATCACAAGCATACAACGGACGCTTTTATCGTGCGGCCAACTGCTCCTAAGGATTCGGTCCAGGGATTGTGTTGATGTTGTTGTTGTGGGCTCATTTGAGGGAGCTGTGTTTGGTCATGTGCTGGATACACCAGCAGTATTATTAAGTAGATTTTTCATGCTGCTTATCACTGCTGCTCAGTGAGGAGCAGATAAAACAAGTTACCAACAGTGTTCTGAGCTTACTAACACCTTCCAATAACACTTGATCCACTCTTTGTATATTGTTTGTGTGTGCTGGAGGAAGAGTAACATGGGGAACAATCAATCTGGGTACAGAATGTGAGAGAACATCTTTCCAAAAATGGTAACTGCTGTCAAATGGATGATGTGGGAACATACAGTATCCTTAATGTAAACAGTTTTTTTTCAGAAAATAACTGGCATCCTCTACTAAATGAGCAAAAAATCGTAGTGTCTGTTTTCTCCCCATAAAGGGTTACTGAACATTTAAATGGAGAATAAAAATGTTGAGAGTCAAGGGGAGGTCACAAATACTGAAATACAATAATTGAGTAAATTGCTATATTTTGGTTTTGAACTGATTGTTTGTTGAATCGATTCATGCATTTACAAAAAAAATTAAAGTGAAGAGCATTCAACTTTCCTGTTACAACATACTTTACACTGTTTTGAAGTATGTACTGCAATTGCTTTATGAAAGAAATGCACATGAAGATATAGTAGCACAGCTTTTTTTCTTATTACACTTAAAAAGCATGCCTTACAACCAATACAGGAGGGATTCTAAAAGCAAATTTCATGTCACACTTTTGATGTTAGAATTCAAAATCGTCGGAAATGCTTCTTAAACTAACCTGTTTTTCATTTCTCTTACTTGGTTAATGACGGTTGTGCAGGGCTGAAAGCCTAAACAGGAAGCAGGTAACATTTTGTAATAATAAAAATGTCAGTGTTGTCACATATGTACAATACATTTCTTGTTTTGGGTTAAAAATTAGGCACTGTGCACTTTCATTTTGTTCAGAACACCTCGTCCCCAAATCTGCAGCTAAAACCCAGGGGTGAGTTTCAGTAGATTGTGTGCTGTTAGAAATCTCTGACCAAACCAGATTGGCTGTGGGATGCCAGTTTAGCCATGAAAATGAGGTAGGATGGTTTAGATAGAAGCCAAGAGAGCTGATGACAGAGGGCGAGTGATAAAATGCAGGAAATAAAGTAAACAAGGGATTTATGATCCATCTGACAGCTAATTAAATATTAGTGTTGGGGACTCTCTCTTCAAATACTATGCAGTGTTTTTCTTTATCCAGTATTGTGCAATTCACCTTTCACCATTTCAAACAGCAGTCACCCACTGAACATACAGAATCTGAGCTATACACTCTTTCTTTAGCCTTAATTAACCCAGGGTATGACCACACTTATGATTTGACTTCTGAAGTAGACTTACATTAAGTGAATAAAACTGCAGTGTCATAACTAGTATTTGACAGAAGGCACAGAATTCTGAATGTACAGGACCTTACCTTTTAAGGTCTGAAGAAATGTAATACTTTGTGAGAAATAATTGTAAGTAGGTTAACAGTCACTTGTTAGATATAAACTCAGGCCGTGAAACAAATCTCTTTCCCCAGTCCTCTCCTTCCAACTTTGAAACATAAAAACATTTAACACACAGATCATTCATAACAGTTCTACAAAAATGTAAAAAATCTCACATTTGAATGCTGACACTGTTCCAGAATAAGGAGTTCGAAATTGGCAGATTAACAATTGACTCAGATACGTTTTTGAGGAAGCCATCTGTTAGTGATTTTATTTCAATTCCACAATCAGGAGGGCATGCTACCTACTGCAAGTTACAAAACAGGCCAGACTAACATTCTGCAATCACCTTATATAGCAAATACAGTATATCATTGCCCATTGCACAAGTGGCAGTAGAAACCTTTAATATGAAGCACAAACGTAGACCCTGTTTAAAGATAATTAATCTTAAAATAAATCCTTGAGACAGTGAAAACTGTTGGAGGCAGTGTGGAGCAGGGATGGTAGCAAAAGTATTGGTTTAGCGGGTTTTCCTGAAGGTACTGTATCATAAAACAGTGCTCACACATACATCTTTAACCTTGCAAAAAACAGGCAAACAAACTGACCACTAAAGACTTAAAAGTCTTCAAACTGAAACATAAACAAGAGACTACTGTTGTAATGATGAACATGATACAGCTCAAAACTGTATTCTGTACAGTATTTAAATATGCATTACAGAAGAAGAAATTAGTCACCAATTAATCATACTAAGGGAGCATAAACAGCCCAAACCTTGGAGTTGGAGTTGTTTTCGAAATCCATTCCTATTTAGCTGAGACATGCTCAAAGCTATTTGGTACAATACTATGCTTAAAAATAAAACTTTAAATGCAACCACAACCTCATTTGCAGTAACTGGGAGCAGATGTATTCATTCTACATTCAAATACAATGCAAGGGCAGATATTTTATTTATTGCTTTTAGGGGCAACAAGGAGGAAACACAGATGGTGGAGGACAAAATGTTATTTCAGGGTTTTCTAATCCTTTATTCTTGATCCAAGGCACTCCAGCATGGAGAATGTACTGTACTTGAATACTTTAATTTTGTCTCAGCAGGGGTAATGTGACCTTCAAGGGCTTTTACAAGAAGAAAACAACACTGAAATTCTTTCAAACCTGGCAAGGTTATTTTTTTTCTTTTTGTCTCTCAAATTGGAAAAAACAAATATTGATTAACATAGTTTCAAAGGTGCAGCCATTGTTCCAGCAAATCTCACAGACCCTGTACACTTGATTAGAGATGCAGCTCTCACTGACCACAGTGGCCCAGGCACAATGCAACAGGTTTAAAGAGCCTTGGACTAAGACAATCAAACAATTCCCGATTAGGAGGACCTAAAGCTTTCTGGTTCTTCTTCCCACCTAAATAGAACATTCAAAAAACTTCCCAATTATTTTATTACATATAAAGTAGTGTTTTATAAGATTGTTGACAGCACATTACTAAAAATATTGAATTTGTTCATGTAAAACTACCTCCAAAACCAACAATGTACACAAACCAAAGGGTCCCCCAAGAAGGTGAGTCAGACTATGAACTGTGATCTATGCATCCTTGGAGACTCACACAATTGTGCAGCAATTCTTGTATTCTTCTGGTCTCTTCAACTAATGGCAAACTCCAGATTCAAATGTAATAGACCTTAATTTAACCAAAATCGGGAACAATTTCTCAGTTATACTGATGACCTAGAGACTACCACTTATCTAGTTAGGCACAACCATAGCTCCCCTTGTATGGACTATAGTGTTCAGCCTACATTCCAATGTGGTGCATTTACAGATGGAGCCATTTGAAGTTCCGTAAGAAAATACAATTTTTTAGGAAATATACACATTTGTTTTCCTGAAAATTTGTTTCTATTCAAATTCTTCAGATTGAAAACCAATGCAGTTGATGTCTGTGAGGAAAACAAATTACCCTCCTTTACTCCTGTAAACTTTCTAAACCTTTACATTATTAATAAACATAAAGATAAAGAATGCTATGTTACAGTATCTGTCCAAGAGCAAGATTTTCTTATGTGGTTTTTATGACAAATGTGATACATTTCTACAATATTTGCTTGACTGACACAAAACATATTTTTAAACTTATTTGTATATGGTAATTACAGTATTTGGAAATGATTTCAACATTATTGACTGGTGTTCTTGCCTCACCAGATTTGAATTATGAATATTTCTTCTAATTAAATGCATATTTGTTTAGTGTATTGGAAGTGTGCATTTACTATCTCATTACTGCAAGTGAATTAGTACTGATAATTGAATTTTCCTATCAGGAATGAATTTTAAATGTTAGTCTTGTTATTAAATTAAAGAGCTGTGTATCCAAGATATATCTGATCACAAACACGTTTTTCACTTTTTATTAAGGAAATCAAATTCCAAACAAGGAATAGTATGAAACTTAATATGTATAAGTTAACCAGTATTTTAATTAGATTGTTCAACAAGCATTAGAGCAGTGCATCAATATTAATTCCACTTCTCTCCTTATTCAAGCAGTAGATGCATGGCACTACCGCTCAACAACAGTGTGTGTCTTTAGCTACAGTATGTGCTTGGCTTACATATTTAATACAGAGATGACCAACGATATACACTTTGCTTTACAAGCCATCAAAACAGCATGTGGCTGGTTTACTTTTTCTAATGGTAGGAAGACTTTTACTCAATAACTAAATTAAATGCAGCAAAGCACAGTACCAACCACACCACTGGCAGAAATGCTACATAACGTGTTCTCATAGCAGATTAGGATATCCTAAAAGAACACAGAAAAGTAACAGTTCAATCTGTAAAGCAGATACATGTAAGGATCCAAGAGCAAGGCTGACCACAGTCATAGTACAATGTTACACTGTGGGATGGCTGATGGGATGCTGTAGCAGTCCAGAATCTTAAATCTACTGGCATTGCTGAACAGAGAATCAATTCACAGGACAGATGCTGACAGCCCATGCACAGCTAGAAAAAGATGTTTGTGTGCAGCATTTGAAACAAAGGAAAGCAAAGGATGAAACATTCTATAATCAGTTTTAGTAAATTACCAAAATGATATACAATTCAATCCAAATGGCTATGCTTTTCCTGCCCGCAAGATCAGTTGCTTTTATTTCAAATAAGGAAAGCAAAATATTTACAGTACGTTTAAGTGGTAGCTTTTTAAATAATAATTTACAACTATTCATCTAAAGCTTGTATGTTTCTATATACAGTATGACAAAGCAGCACTCTTGTGATTTCATGAAGGCATTTATGACTTGCAAAAGGCTAGTAGAGGGAAAAGGGACAGAAGTAACAATATTTTAAATTTAAATTGCACAATTATCTTTTGCAGCTGAACATTGTGGTGTGAATGTGTGAAATGTGTGTGCAATTTGTTGTGTGGGTTTCAAAACTCCAGCATTGTGGATGAGATACATACGGTAGGAGAAATGATAAACATGGTACTGTACAATACTTTGCATACCACTAAACACCCACCATCTTTGCATTGATTACTTCTTTCTTTTGAACTTTAATGCTGCTGCTTTGCATTATTGTACATTTGTACCATACTAATATGTAATGTAAGTCAATATTTTTCTTCCACTGCTTGCAGAGCTAGTGACCTGTTTTAAACTCTGTATGAACTTTCTGCCAGATCACGTCCTCTGGAATATAATGGATTTGTGCCAACACTACAATAGAGGCCATTATAAGTGTTCTTGCAGTCTGGAAGGGCCACAGCTGCTGGAACAGCCACACATTTGTCAATAATAATTACTGAAAAGCCAGGTTAGTTCCTTTGGTGTAAAGAGCCAGCTTCTTAAATGTTTAAATAGTTAGAACTTTGATAATATGAAAAATATAATCAACTTTTCTTTTTACAATCGGCTTCTCACATCCTACAGGGGAGCTTGAAACAAAATTTCATTTCATTTGGTCTCAAAGCAAAAGGCAGCTATGTGAACACGCATTTCGGTATAATTCCAATGAGGCCCTAACATTCGGGAATGTGTTTCCTTGCATGATGTTCAGTGTCAGATTGTTTTCACAAAATATTTTATTTACAGTAGTAATAATGAATAAGACAATTATCCATTATCAGAAAGCTGTTCATTCATGGTAAAGGTTATATAGACCCACAAAGTATGCTAGAAACACAGGATTTAGCCAGTCAATAGCGGGAATTTAACCCAGTACACAACAGTCATTAACATAATCGTAAGTGTTATAATTTCAGGCACTATTAATGTGCGCTTTCATAAGCATAGGTGCAGGAGGTAAAACGGTTCTATTCAACTGAGAAAAGCTCAGCCCCCTCAAAACAAATTAAGAAATACTGAACAATAGATGAAGACTTGACTAACAAAAAAGTAGGTCACCAAGACAAACATACACAAGCTGCAGGAGTTTGTTTTCACTACAGTTATTCAATTCAATAGAATTAAAATTTAATTAGCTTAGACAATGATTTCCCAGGGCAAAGCTTATGTGAAGTGCATGTAAACCACATCCTGCACGTTAAAGATAAAAAAAAGCTTATTGCACTCAAAAAAACCTAATCAGGTCAGTTAATGTATAAATTGCAGCAATAAAGAATTCCCTCAATTATACCTCAATTGAGGTATAATCATTGATTATACCTCAATGAGGTATAATAGTAAATAAATGCAACTGTAGATAACTTATTCCTTTGACAAGGGGAAAACGACCAAGTTCTATTTCACAGGGACTTTAATTTCTCTCTCCTTTGTCAAGAATTAGAAGTATATCACTTCAGTAGAGTGACAGGAGCTTGAGTATAGAAGTCACCCTCATTCTAACAACTAGATGGGTAAAAGTTTATCAACTGCTTTCTCTAAGCTGTTGCCTAGAAACTTGGGAAATCAACATTAAATGAATAGGGTTATACGTTCCATTTTTAAATCATGTACCTTTCAATATCAAAGCAGATCTGAAGTTTACTAGAAACTAAAAAAACCTGTCTTCACTAAAATGCTCTTCAAGATTTCAAAATCTTAATAATATAATGTAGCAAAGCATGATATAATAATAACCATAGCTTATAGTACATGTGGTCCCAGAGTGCTTCACACATAGAAGGGAACCCATTTTATCAATGACTGAAGTGCAGAACCCACCTGGATGATATAAACCAGTCCCATGACTCAACAGGGGACGAAACAAGACATTTCCATCCGTCCATTTTCTAATAGCTTTATCCAATACAGGGATGCAGGGGAGCCAGAACCTATCTCGGCAAGCAACAGGCACAAGGCAGGATACACCCTGGATGGGATGCCAGTCCATCACAGAGAAACAAGAAATTTCTCTCATTCAATTAAGGTGGAAATTTAGAAAGGCCAAATTGTCCAAGTCCAGAAGTTCAATTTAGCCATGACACACCCACGTTAATTTCTGTGTTATTATGCACAAAACCATGGGCTAAAAGGTCATGTAGTCGGGGCCTTCATTTGTTTATTGTTGAAGAAAAAGAGCAGTGCTGTCTTTTCCAATAATTTAAAACACAAATGGATAAGGTTTACACGAGTAAATACTATTTTTGTAAGGGTTTTAAGATGCTGAACATGTAGTGTATCCTAGCCTAGATCCTTACATCTTCAAAAATATTTATCTGAGCCAAACACATGGATTGGGTGCCAAAATTCCACAGTACATGTTCGTGTATAAACTTCAAGAATCTCTCGTTACGAATATGATGTTTTCAGTACCTAAAAGTGAAGGGATTATCTTAATTCAAAGAACTGGTAAACCTCTTCATGCATTAACAAATAATTTAATACTGCTTTTAGACTGCCTTTCCATTGTGAGCAATTTTACAATTGAAGTTTTATGAAGAATTTCATGTTGAGAAGGAAATATAGCAAGGATACTGTATATTTAGCAAAGCCTGTCATTTATAGTTCATTGAAGTTCACACCAGGTTACATCCTTCACCTCCACATACAGGTTTTCTTTAGTAGGTCTGTTAAGTAATACATTGCATTTGGTGTATAAGCACTGGGCTTTCATTAAATAATTTTTTAGACTACAAAGCATTTTCATCTGCAGTGTCTTGTGAAGCTGTTAAACACTAGCCCCGAGGAGAAATGTCCCTACCTGCGGGTCAGAGAGGCGAGAGATATCAGGGTACAGGTAGAATTTAATCCCCTCAGAAGCTCCAGGCAAAGTAACTCCTCGTATCAATAAGATAATTAGCATCACATAAGGGAATGTAGCAGTGACATATACCACCTGTGGAAAAAACAAACAATACATATTTTAAAATATAAGAGAAGAAATCCACAAATTAAGAAAAAGATGACAACACCGTCATTCATATTTAAAGAGATGTCCTTTTTATAAAACTGAATTTGCTTTTTGGCTTTTTCTCCACAAAAGCAAACATCTTCTAAGCACAAATACAGTTATGCTGTAGGATTTCAAAAAAGAAATGATCAAGAAAATAAGTGAACAAGACCATTCCATAACAAACCTTGCATTGAGCATTTTGATCAAATAAAATTACATTACTACTTTCCTGAAGTAGAGATGAATATTCAATCTGATTAATTTAGCACTGTGTTAAAAGTTATACAGTAGCATAGATTTTGTAAAACACATTTCATTGCCATCTTGTGATTCTTAGGCATATTATTATTAAGTTAGGTATCATTACACATGTAGAAGAAAGTGTGTCAAGGTGAGAGGTACAGTACATGTATTGTTTCTTAAACAGGAGGTTCAAAACATCTGATAAGCTGATTCATAAGAAAAGATATAAGTACTGTATAAATGCTACAGATCCACGCTTTCCCAGAGAGGAAAAATGAGATCCCACTAGGATCTAGGCAAATACATTTTTTAAAAAGATTTTTGATCACACGGGTGACTACTGTATCTTTTTGTTAGCTTAAAATAAATCTAGAACTGTTCTGTAATTCCATTTTACAACAGATGACAAAATCTGTAAAACAATGTGAAAAATGAGACAGGGAGCAAGACCAAGAAAAGGCAAAAGGGCAAAAGGGTTAGACCTTCAGTGGCTATAACCAGCTAGCCATGATGTGTTCTGAAAATGGCTAATTTAAAGCACACTAAACGGTAAATCTCAGGAGGAAGGAGAAGGCAGAGCTTTAGCCGAGTGGGTTGATTGAAAAAGCACTCAGAAAAATGTCTCCCGCTACATGAAAAACATAAAAATAGAACACTTGGTTTTCAGTAAGATTTAACTTGTCAACCTAATGTTCAGAGCCTGAATCACAGCTACAGTACATTTCAACAGGATATAGTTCAAAGTAGCTTATCAGGGTAGGCTTCTGCCTCCATAAATATGGTTGCTTGCAGTTGAAATACAATTTTTTTCTTTATATAGGATTGATGCTTATGCTATAGAAGACCACAAAATGTAAGATGCCAGAGGACAGGGGTTTAAAGACCTTTGGTATGGCACCTACAGAAGTCATTTCCACAATTTATTGCCTGTTTAATGTTTCCTGGGCCCTTTTAATTCCTCTGACAAAAACTCTACTGGAACTGGCTATACATTCTCTCTCGTTGGCTGTTTGTCAAGAGCAACTAAGGACAAGATGGGATTTGAATACAAAACTATCCTCTCAAGAGTTTTCAAGGAAGAGTTTAACTGAGTTCCTCTGGCAGCGTGGGAAAGCTCAAAGTGTACCTGCAATTGTACTGTACCTACTGTAATTGTAACTACTCACAGAACATCGAGTGTTCCTAAGATACACATGGAACAAAATTCCAAAGCATGATAAAAATGAAAACACATACAGTATCACATTATCACTATTGGAACACTATTATCTGCTAATATCTGCATACATAGGCTATTAACTGTATCATCACCATGGTGTAGAAGGGTATGTCAACAAAAACACTACTTTTCAGGCATTACACCATATACAGTGAATATTTATATATTCCCTTCTTTTAACTCCCCTAAGGCAGTGATAGCCAAAGACTGCAAGATTTCAAAAGCTTTTGTAGCACTAGCATTTACATTGTTTAAAACCTGGAAAGAAAACCAGTCAATTGTTTAAACAAATCTTGAAGTTTTAAGTTGGTAATCAGAGCACGGCTGTGACATCAGTGTCAGATTCCTGACTGATCGTGAACAGCCACAAGGCATTTCTGGGATTCCACTTCACCTATACTCTCAGTTTCTTAACTTAAGAATATTGAGAAAAGTTAAAAACAAGAGATGGCTATTCAGTCACTGTCAGGCCATTCACAGCCTTCATTCTGGCCTATCCAGCGGTTGATCCAAAGATCCCATCCAGGAGTTTCTTGAAGGAAGCCAAAGTATCTGCTATAACCAAAATGAATTACTTGATACTTTATTGGTTGCATTTGTTCCAGGTGTTTAACATTTTAAGTGTTAAAGGTAACCAGAGGGACAGTGGATCTCCAGGACTGAACTGGGGCACCACTGATGTATGCTTGACCTGTGGAATGGCAGTGATGTCAGGAAGTCATTCGTCTTTATCTGATTTAAGCAAAGCTTCCAAACCTTGATACTATTAATCTATACACAGCATATATATACAGGTATATGCTAGCAGCCATATCACCCTGTAAATCACAACCGGCAACCCATTAAAGCTAAGCAGGGGTGAGTGTGGTCAGTACCTGGATGGGAGACCTCCAGGGAATAGCTAAGGTTGCTGCTGGAAGAGGTTAGTGGGGCCAGCAGGGGGTGCTCACCCTGCAGTCCGTGTTTGTCCTAATGCCCAGGTATAGTGATGAGGACACTAAAACTGTAAAAAGACATTAAAAATCCCAGGGTGTTTTTTTTAAATGAGTAGGGGTGTTACCCCAGCATCCTGACCAAAGTTCCCCCTGGTCTTTACCAACCAATTATGGCCTCCTAATAATCCCCCAACTGGCTTCATCACTCTGCTCTCCTCCCCACTGATAGCTGATGTGTGGTGAGCGTTCTGGCGCACTATGGCTGTTGTCGCATCATCCAGGTGGGGCTGCACACTGGTGGTGGTGGAGGGGAGTCCCCATTACCTGTAAAGCGCTTTGAGTGGTGTGTCCAAAAATGCGCTACATAAGTGTAAGGAATTATTATTATACAGAAATAGAGAGCACATATATCTAGTACTACATGAAATTGGTAAGAGATGTTCTGAGTTTATGCATTTATATGATGAAATCACATTAGGTGTGAAAATTACCAGTTAACTTTCCTGGAATCTGGTACCTATTACAAACATTTTTTCCCATCTGTATTTCAGGTGGTTAAAATAAACCTGGTATTAATTTGTGTTACAGTATGTGCAAATACTCTTAGTTGTCAGACAGAAAGAATTAACACTGCTTTTTTATCTAAGTAGATTATACTGTATATCTTCAGATTATAGTCTAATTCCTGGTAAAAACCTATTTGGATCTTTTAAAGACAGAAACTTAATTGCAGAAAATGGATTCAGGCATTGCAAAGATCAGCAAAACGTTAACTTTTATGACATCTGTTATATTAACCTATATAACCTACAGTAGTGCAAGCACAAATTTGGATAAATCAAACTAAGGAATCAATTCAATTCTGAATACTCAAGCAACAAACCGGTAAAACAAGCAAGAATGTTATATTGATTGTTGTATGAGCTCTCCATCTCATTTTGGTGGAGTCAATTTTAATTAAACCAAAAAAGGTAATGTTGCTGTTGTGGGACATTAGGGTATTTTTTTATTCAAAGCCTCTCATGTTGCCCTAGTTTTTTTTTATATTATTATTCTTATGGTCTTACCTGACCTGCAGTTCTTTTCAAAGTTTAAATGCAGCTTCTATGGAAGAAGATTTAAGAGCAGTGTGAAGCTGTCAGTCGTTGTTAGAGGACAAAGATAAATACGTTTTTTCAGTAAATGAATGGATCTTTTGAAGACAGCTAAAAACATAGTATTGTGGGTAACAGAGAGGTAAATAAAGAAAGGTTAAAAAGGAGGACTCTAAGGGAGAGCACTTACTTCCTTCTTGGCAATAGATACAACTTTTAATTCACTGAACAAGAGACAAATAAGAGCGAAATAAACTTTGTATGTTTCAAATAATTATAGGAGATGCTTGGAATATTTTGACACTAGTATGTGTAATATTTTTGCTTTGTTTTCAATATATTGTATTTTAAAAAAACAACTACAATGCATCATTTTTTGTAAAAAAAAGTCAAAATATAAACGACTCCTTACAGACACAATTGTACTCTTAAAATTAACTTTATATTTAAGTAAGGTACAGTATATTCCCTAACATGCTGAGCAAATGTTTTTAGAACACAGGTGTTCCTCTCTATTTACTCCTCCAAATTCGGTTTTACTTCCAACATTTTTCTCCTTGTGAACCCACTTGTAAATACTTTCAATCTCAATTTACGGTCCTAGCAGACTGCCAGAACTCTGGCCACAGCTATGTGAGAAACACTCTGAAATGGGCTCACAAAAGCCTGAAGCAGCTTAGTGATCGTCTTGAATGCTCAGATCTGTATGGGGGTAAACAAAAAAAAATCTCACTAGATGCTGTAATTCCTCATACAGAGGAGACGGGAGAGAAAAAACTCTGCATGCATCTCATGAATGTTCCACTTTCCTCCAGTGAATACAGAAATCAATCTTAGGCTGTCTGTTAAAACCTTGCCATGAAGGGGCTTTCTTCCCTATTACTTCATGCTTAAACAAAAGGCACTTCAGGAGATATAATCATTGCTGCCTAGCTCCTATTCCTGGACCTGCACAATGTGGACTCATTTATTTTTCCTCACACATCTCGTTCCCTTTCTTTGCCGTTTCTTTATGCTTCATTGAGTCTGTTAGACGTTTTAAAGGCTGCTATAGAAAATCCTTCTGAGGAAGGCTAGCGACTGAATCCTAGCTGTTGGCACAAGGACGGTAGCCCCTTATAATGTTGGGAATTCTGGGTAAAAGGCAAAGGTAGAGGAAGGCCAAAACACTGCTTTGTTTATCAAGCACGCAGATAATACACTGAATGTCTTTAAGGGTTTTCTTTCTCAACAGGTTGTAAACTATTTCCTGAGTATTTTTTCCTGCAGTTTGTTTTAATTATTTAAATATTGAATGTTCAGAGCTTGAACGAATCAGTTAATGTCCCCAGAATAAATTTCCAGATTAAAAACATCATCATTGGCTCCAGTGCATCAGCTGAAATTGCTACATCTATTTTAGCTTTACTTGTAATTCCCTCAAGTACATTTCATCTGATGGTTTCCAGGTAACATTAAATGATACTTGGGGATCTCCCTAAACCTTACTGCAAGGAAATAAGAAAGAAAAATTAAAGCAAATAAATGAAAAAATAATATTAATATTAATATTTTAACCACACAATACCTCATGTTGACAGAAGAAAAGCAAGAGCGACCTTAGGTCTTTTTAATATGGTGATGTAGTATCAGTTACCAAATTAAGACGCTTAACTAGAACATCAGTTTTTCAGTCATCCTTTCAGTTCAGCTACGGGTGCAAGAGAATTCAAATAAAAGAGGTTTATTCAGTAAACCATCTACCTCTGCACAAGAGAGGGAGGAGAGTAATTGCTTTAGGTCCTCTATTGAAAGTCAAAGTAAGTAGCAACTGATGTTTCTTTGATAGCTGACAGGCTGTAATTGATTACTTTATTAATTCATTCTTGCTACTGCCAGAAAGACCTTACAAAACATTCCCAAAATGGGAATTACCATGAAATGTAAGGAGTTCTCTAGGCTTTTGTACAGCTTTATGTAAGTTGACTCCTCTGATCATTGTGTTAGGTTTTGTACTGCAAACTGGACTGCTAAATAGATTCTTATAAAAGTTAATATTCTGTTGTTGATGATACATTACAATTATTTTTCTAATTTTTGTGAACAGGGATGAATACCAAGAAATAAAAGTATAAACAACATTGTGGACACATGCATTTTCCTAAAGCTAAATACCAGTGTTGAAGTGCATTACAAAGCAACCAACAAATTCAAGTAAAATGTTTTACCTTGTGCCACTTTTAGTGGCTACTTTTAGTCCGTTTGTTAAATGCCCTACTAGAGATAACAAGACTTTGGACTTGCTGTATGCTAATGTCAAGAATGCCTACAGCTCCACATCACTCCCCCCCTCCTTGGCAGATCTGACCACAACCTTGTTCACCTCCTATCTCTGTACAAGCCTCTTGTACTACAGCAACCAGTAACAACCAGGACAGTGAGGAGATGGTCAGCTGAGGCTAATGATGCACTGATGGACTGTTTTGAAACAACGGACTGGGAGATACTCTGTGAGCCTGATGGAGATGACATTGATGGTCTTACCCACTGCTTCACTGACTACATAAACTTCTGTGTTGACAGTGCAGTGCCCACCAGGAAAGTGCGCTGCTTCTCCAATAATAAACCCTGGGTCACCAGTGATCTGAAGGCCATCGTAAATAGGAAAAAGAGGGCTTTCCAGGCAGGTGACAAGGAGGAGCTGAAGCGAGCACAGAAAGAGCTGAAGGTAAGAGTTAGGGAGAGCAAGGTGGCTTATGGGAGGAAAATGGAGGACAGGCTGAGGGAGAGCAATGTGAGAGAAGTGTGGAATGGCATGAGGAAGATCTCCGGATACAAGTTGTCCGGCGGCCAACAGAGTGAGGGAGGCCTGGAGAGGGCTAATGAGATGAATCTTTTCTTTAACAGATTCGATACAGGGTCCACTGTCCATTCACCTCACAGGCCTTCACCCCAGACACCCTCTTCATGTCCTCAGTCACCCCATCATGTGATCCCTCCTACTCCTACTCCATCTTCCCCTGCCCTGCTCGGCTTATCCATCACAGCTGACCAGGTCAGAAGGGAGTTGAGGAGACTCCATGCAGGGAAGGCAGCGGGTCCTGATGGTGTCAGCTCCAGGGTGCTAAAGATCTGCACAGACCAACTGGGTTCAGTGCTGCAGTATATCTTCAACCTCAGCCTGAGATTAGAAAAGGTTCCGGTGCCCTGGAAGACATCTTGCCTGGTGCCAGTACCCAAAAAGGGGCACCCTAAAGTCTTGAATGACTACAGACCAGTGGCACTTACATCACACCTAATGAAAACTCTGGAAAGGCTTGTACTGGACCACCTCAGAACCCTGGTGAGTACAGCACTGGACACCCTGCAGTTCGCCTACCGGTCACACCTGGGAATGGAGGATGCAGTCATCTATCTGCTACACAGAGCTAACTCTCACCTGGAGAAGACGGGGAGCATTGTGATAGTTATGTTCTTTGACTTCTCCAGTGCCTTTAACACCATCCATCCACCTTTACTGAGAGATAAGCTAAGGGCGGCGCAGGTGGACACTCCCCTGCTGTCCTGGATTATAGACTATCTGACCTGCAGGCCACAGTATGTATGGCTACAGAGCTGTGTGTCCGAACAGTTTGTTAGCAGTACTGGGGCTCCACAGGGCACTGTCCTTGCTCCATTCCTGTTCTCCTTTTACACCTCTGACTTCAGGTACAACTCTGAGACATGTCATCTGCAGAAGTTTTCGGATGACTCTGCAATTGTGGGGTGTATTAGAGAGGGGAGGGAGGAGGAATATAGGAGCTTGATTACCAATTTTGTGGAGTGGTGTCATCTTAACCATCTCCAGCTTAACACCAGCAAGACCAAAGAAATGATCTTCGACTTTCGAAGGAATAAGTCTCCGCTGAACCCTGTTTCCATCCAGGGTGAGGACATAGAGGGCGTACATTCCTACAAGTACTTAGGGGTACACCTGGATGATAAGATGGAGTGGTGTACTGACGCCCTGTACCAGAAAGGTCAGAGCCAACTCTATTTTCTTAGGAGACTCAGGTCCTTTGGTGTGTGTGGAACACTGCTACACATTTTTTATGAATCAGTGGTGGCGGCGGCCATCTTCTACGCTGTTGTGTGCTGGGGCAGCAGCATCATGACAAAAGATGCAAATAGGCTCAATAAACTTATCAAGAAGGCTGGCACTGTGCTGGGGATGAGCCTTGACCCCATGGAGGTGGTGGCTGAGAGGAGAATGCTGACCAAGCTCACAGCCATCATGTACAACACCTCTCATCTGCTTCATGGGACTGTTACTGGGCAGCGGAGCACATTTAGCAATAGACTGCTCCAGCTACGGTGTTCAAGGGAACGTTTCCGCAGGTCTTTCCTCCCGGCGGCTGTCAGGGTGTATAACGCCACCCTAGGCTAGGACTGTTAGCCCTTCATTTGGTCCTCCATGGACAGCATGTTTACTCCATTGTACTTTTTGGACAATCAGTCTGTATAAACACATTTTGCACATATTTTATTGTTTTTACAGTGACTATGGTCAGCACATTTTGCACACACCTATGTATTTATTTATTTTTATTTATTTTGTTGTCTTTTGTTTTATAACTATTCTGATGTCTGTTTTGCTTGTCTTGGGCTGGACTGCTGAAACACATCAATTTCCCTACGGGATTAATAAAGTATTACCTATCTATCAATCACTTTTATCACACTTCCCACAGTAAAAGAATAGGGAATGCCTTTTTATGCTGATTTCAATTAATTATTGCATACTTTAAATCAAAGATTTTCAAGTGCAGAGTAATGAATACTATAATAATAATAATAATAATAATAATAATAATAATAATAATAATAATAATAATAATAATAATAATAATAATAATAATAATCTGCATAAAAAGGCATTTTTTGTGTCTTTTGAAAAGCACTTAAAAGTCACAAAGCTATGATATTTAATGATTTAATGGTAGTGTCCAACACAACCCCCTGAGCAAGAGAAGTGTCTTTTGCCTAGATAATGTCCAAGACTAAGGAATACAACCACCTTGTTGTTGTAATCTTCATTTTTGAGCACTGTGTTCTGTCTTCACTTTTTGTGCGACCTTTTCTGCTGGAAACTCTAATCTTACACTATACAATGGCCATCATCAGAATATTCAGCGCTAGAACTTGCAGTATGAACTTGCTCCAACTTCCTTCCTTGTGTCTCAAAGTGGAAAAGTGGTTCTCTTTCCAGTCCCTCTTGTTTTGAGCTTGCACTGAAATGTGCTGTTCGGTGAAGCTGAAGTTCAAACAGCCAGTCTCCATGCACATGTGATCTGTGTTCGAGTTAGTCAGGTCAGGAGGCCACAAAGGATGTAAAAGGATACAAAATTGCCTTGTGCAAATATACATCAGCACCTATTCTATCTTTAACTATTCTTGTAAATTCAAGTACCTTAGTAATATTTGCAATTAATTAATACATGCAAGTCACAAATGACTAACACATGGGCAGCAGTTTTAAAGATCACAACTAGTCACATCAGTTTCTAAAGACATTTGTGTAATTATTTGGTCAATACAGCAAGTAATTTGTTGACCAAAAAGTGGCATAGTATTTAGAACCTACAGCATGTTAACTTTCTGTATTAAACAGGATAAGAGATTTACAAGATATTCAGAGTACAGGTTGCTTCAGTAGTACCATTCTATTATTCTGGGTGCATTCTGTATTCTTCAACAAACCCCACACTTCAGATGGCTATTGTTCTTTCAAAACGTAGTAGCAAACATTGTTTATGTTTAAAATGAAGTCCAGGTCCTATCCCTCAAGTACTAAACATACACTAGCAAGCTTTTTCTAGCTAAGAGATTACTACTTACCTTTCCAGTAGATTTGGGGCCTTTCCAAATGCAAAAATAACATATGAACCAAGCCAAGAGAAGACAGAGAGCAAGTTCCCATCGTAAATTTCCAATGTGATCAATTCCACTTGATATGGAGAGAACTCGTCTTCTACAAAAGAAGTAAAAACAAATAGTGTGAATGCATTACACTCAAGCAAAGTAAACACTTTTTAGAAAAGTCACTTAAAGATTCCCAGTTTGTCAGCTGGAACAAAGGAAATGCAAAAAACATTAAATATGGAATAAAAAGAAATCCTCACTATTAATACTTCTAGTCTATTATTTCCACTGACTTGCAGCAGAGCTAGGATGTGTGAAAATTTGTAAAAGCCTGCTTTCTCTAATCAAACAAAAATGATCTGAAAACATACATTACATTAATAGCAAAATAATTAAATCTAATGATTAAGATAAACAAGATCAGATAATGAGACTCAACAAGCATAAAAAGCCAATGCACACCACAGAGTACATCAAGGACTTTGTACTTAAATTCTTCAAGAAATGTCTAAAAACAATATCCTTTGTCCTTGCATAATCTCTCAGATTTGCTCATCTTTAAAGGACCAGTGCTGTTTCTTTTAAAAAAATCACACTTCAAACACATATTTGAAATCCTTATTAATTCTGATTAAATTGAATAAAAAAATTCAAAATGCCAAAAGGCCTTCATACGTTCTGTACTTCATTAACTTAATAGCTCAACATACTGCTAAGTGCTGTAGATAAAGTACATACAGATAATGATACAGTAGATAAAGACTAAAGAACATAAGAATGTTTACGTAGGAGAGGAGACCATTCAGCCTTGGTTATAACATTCTGAGAGTTTTCATAAAACCAATGATGTTTGGATTTTAGAACACATTTGTTCCAAACAAGCACATTTACAGTTCTCAATAGCTGATATCTAGACTGCAGATCTGCAAATTACATCTAGGCTCACAAATCTAGTGTTCATCAGTGATGGCAGAACTAACATTTGAAACTGCCAATGTAGCACTCAACTGTCACCAACTCACTGGCTAAAGTTACTATCAATCAGCAAGAACAGTGTGATGTGAAACCTACAGTACACAGCAGGTTCTTTGCTACACACTGCATTGCTTGTTTAACCACACTACACTTGGTGACAATGTTCTGAGAGATTAAAGAATAACGTATCCAGAACATCTCTTCAATTTTCCTTTCAAAGCATGAAGAAAAAGTCTGAAAGACCTCCCCAACTGGGAAGATTCCTCGTTATTGTTGAGCTTCTGGTAGAGCTTGCAGTGACCACC
The DNA here is from genome assembly GCF_059453375.1 of Lepisosteus platostomus. Lineage (NCBI taxonomy): Eukaryota > Metazoa > Chordata > Actinopteri > Semionotiformes > Lepisosteidae > Lepisosteus > Lepisosteus platostomus. Next base: position 63,231,637 of record NC_142616.1, on the reverse strand, counting down.
TACCAAAATTAAAATTATTGTACCAAAGTTTTCCTTACAAGTACCTCTATAAATAAAAACGTAAAAACAGCAGCCCTCTGAGACATAATATTTTGACCTTTGCTCTCCTTCCTCACACTGCCAATATAACTTAATAAAACATAAACATTCTCTACAGTATAGTAAACGGTACAGTTAAAATGTTATTCAACAGTACACTTGTATTCACACTTCATATTATCCTGTCGGAAAGCAAATAGCTACAATTGTTTGAGCTTGTTTTTTCTCTAAGCCTTCCACTGGCGATGTTACAGCAAATTCACACCATAAAACAAGCAAAGAGTATGCCAAAACAATGTCCATACCATCTCTAGCTGTGCAAGTGCCCTCATGATGCTGGCTGACAACAGTAATGTAAAAGGAATGACAAATTATAACACTAGAAGGTTAAGCATTTCAGTTGTACATTATAAGAAGCGTACTGTTCATAGCACACATCATGCCAAAATTATTTTGGCTGTCAATGCATCCTGTTTCTGCTTTGCTTATGAAACTTTCCAAACACAGAAATGTAAAAACTCCAACAGCCAGGTCCACAACAGGGGAAAGCAACCCTGAAATATGTAAACCACTTCTTGTTTCCATTTTCTATTTGTATATGCAAGCATGAATCAAGCTCAGACGTAGCCATATATCAAGCAGAGATAATTCCTCCTGCACCAAGATAGAAATAAAATCTTAAAGTTTTAAGTATTATTTCTTAAGTACCAATGCCATGAGGTCAATTACTTCAGATGGAAAGCAGCAGACACTGTCAAACAAAAGGCAGTATACGGGTCACAGACTTTCTGCTACTCTTTCCAAATGAGTGAGATGTTAGCCTGGTAAACGCAAGGGCAATCTCTTTAATCAAAACACAATGGAAAAGCAACAGTGCCATTTTTACAAACAAAGCCAGTATCACCTTTTGACAAATTCTCGAAATTGGAAGCGCCTTAGAATCATCAATAACAATGGATCTCTGCCCTTCAGACGCTTATGTTAGTTGGCAATCTTCTTGACTCAGCACTCGCTATGACCTTCCAATTCCAGCACAGGAAGGATGATAGCAGTGCATATGTGCTCTGGGATGTGTGCAGTCAAGCCATCTGCTATTTTTTACACTGTGAGCCACTTAACACCTACAACAGGCATTGCAACATACAAAGGGCAGATGCAGGTGGAAGTGATGACTGTCGGCTCTCATGGGCACCCAGCAAACTACAGAATAAGAGGGTGTGCAACAACATGAGAATTCCTTGGCCAGTCCACTTAACCCTGGAGATGCTCACCCAGTTGTACAAACCAATGTCTGGATAATAGGGACATTCACTCCAAACAAGTGTCTTTCACTGAGCCACAGTTCCCAAAACTTGGCATCTAGACTGCAAACTTGTGCTCACAGGTCTAGTGTCCATCAGTGATGCTGGAAGCTGCGTTTGAAACTGCCAAGGTAGCTCAGACCAAGAACAGTGTGATGTGAAACCCCACACCGCAAGGCTGTTTCAATCATACTTTTCAAAGACATTCCAATTACTCTATTCCCAAGCTCACAGCTACTTTGAGAATCAAGATCACTCAATTTATGACATAACAGAAAACACTTCCACTATCTGCAATATTACAAGTCCATTTCACTGATTACATCTGGTACTGTACATATTTATAGGATATAGAAATGTAGTCGTAGAACAAACAAAGAACACACCATCTAAGTACTTACTCCCAAAACTCAATGACAGGCGATGTTGCATTGGGGTTGACTGTGCAGTTGCTAGAATTCAGCTTCTGAAATTCCATGCAGTTTTCTAATAGTGAGGAAAGAAGTATGTTACTCAAGAATTGATTATAATAAATAAAACAGGTTATAGTTGATCCTTGTTCAACTTGACTGTATGTTGTGCAATGTGTTTTTATTTTAGCGTACTCTACTTAGATTCTTAGAAGTGAACAGTGTGTCTGATAATGCATCTGGTATCGTAATTACAGGCATTAGACTGGAGCTAATTATAATGATCCCTAACTAAGACATACATGAAACCATTGTCAATGGAATATTGAGAATACATTTTAAAGGATATTATACATTTTTGCAGAGTATGATAAACTTTGAGAAAATTAGTCTCTAAATTGTTCCCGTGTGCATGTGCTCATGTCCTTTATTGGACTGGTGTCCCATCTACTGTAGGGTGTCTTGTTCCATATGTTTCCAGGTTAAGCCCCAGGTTGCTGTGATCCTTCCCATTAATAAGAAGCTAAGCGTCTGATAATGGATAGGTTGACAGTATTTAATGTATTTCAGGTCTGATGCTCTAACAATTATCTTTATGGGGACTTGAATTTGCAATTGTCTTGAAAGAGACTACACACTTTAGACAAATGATGTTGATGATGAAAATAACACTCTTTAAGACGTATTGGCAGGTTCTGTCAGAAATACAGCAGTCTGGACATAGAAATTTTACAGGAAGATTCAGACCTCTAGGTACATATTAGAATACTGCTGAATGTGATGTGTTAAAACAGATTCCATAATTGGTCATTCATGAGAAGGCATAAGACTTCATGATCGTAATGAGTTTGACAGTACTACGCCTTTCATTCAGATAGTAACTGTAAAATCTCAGGTTTCCTTGCAACTAATGGGGAGTCATGGTTTCTTCATTGACAAATATTTCAGTTGATACTAACTATATTTTGATGAAAACGTACTGTACGAAAAAGGCGTTTTTTATAGAAACATAGCCAAATAACTCAGATCATTTAAAGCATCTACCCACAAACAGCAATACTATAAATTTTGTATATATAATAGAACTACAGTAAGGATACAGTACATACCTGTATTCCATTCATGTCCACAGGATGCCCATGGCAGATCAGTGGTGAAGCAATTAAACAGGTAAAAAATAGCCCATGCCAAAATAATGATATAATACACATTCAAATGTGCCTCAATGACTTGAGTGGCATATCCAATACCTGCAAAACAACAGTGTTCCTAAATATTAAAGGTTACAATAGATCTTGTTCCAAATAATTTTCTTCTTGAAAACAGGCACAGCTCATGCATCACCATATGCTACCAATGCAATCCAAGAGTTAAGAACAGCAGATATTCACACAGTTACCTTCAAAAAGTGGGCACACTTTCCTCCAGCAGGTAATACCTCCTTCACTAGTAAACTGTCCCAAAGCAGTTTCAAGGAAAAATACTGGAATCCCACAGCAGATAAAGAATATCACATATGGAACTAGGAAGGCACCTGTAAATAAAGAATATCAATGAGAACTGTCCAAGGCACAGTGTCTCAAACAAAACCTATTTCTACTTGTCATCCACCAACAGATCCTTAGAAAAAGAGTGTAAGACCATGTCAAAGTTAGGGACATTCAGGGAAGAAAACACCACTGAAGTCTAGAATAATTGTTGAACAAATAGTTTCTTTCACAGGTGAACATCTCAGTAGAGCTTAAAGCACAGGTTTTTGGGAGGACTGTCAATTGATTGCTCAGTTTCAATTTCTCAACAAATGTGTTAATATATACCTGAAAGTGCATTTGTTTTAACTCATCTAGTGAAATAGAAACAATTCAAAAACATTATTCTCCCCATTTTCTATGTAATGCTTGAATTCAGTAGATATGACATAGCAAGCTAGGGTCCTCAGTCACTAGAATACTGAATCACGTCTGTCACTGGTAGCAGGTAACAAAACAATGAGCCACGTCAATTAAATTTTCAAGGAAAATCCCTCCAGTTAAACGTGAAACTTCTACTTCACTCAAAATATACAGTATCCCTTCATATCTGTTGTTAGGGAGACCTCTCAAGCAGTTAGTCTCTTCCTCGGTTTCACACAAAAAGAAACCCATTAAATAAATCCAAACTCATGCTAACATAATGTAGGTCTAGCTTGCAGTGGAATTCTCTCAAGTGGTTTGCAAATAGAAAGCTTTTCCTTTTTCTTTTTCCTATTTCAGCTTCAGGTTTGGGGTTATCTGATGTAACTCCAAGGAGACGTAAATCTATAATATAATGTATAATAACATATATAATAGAAAAAGTAAAAATTTATTTACTGACATTAATTTATTTACTGAGCAGTTTCCTTTTAATTGCTTGACAACTGCAAATGTGTAGAGTAGAAGATGACCCTTATTTCATATAATGACTTTTCTTGTCATGTGCCAATTGAATGGACAAATATCAGACAGGTCCAGTGGACGTGCTGGAAAATGAAAACACTCTTATAGAATCCCACCAAAAATTAACATGCTCAAATCTCAAAAGACAAGCTCACCTTAGATGGCACAAGTAAAAACCATTAACTACCAGGTTTGAGTCAAATACATAATTTCTTTCAAGAAATGAATGGATAAGAACCTCAGATTAACGAGTGACATGACTAAATGTCAAACAAGCTAGACAAGATTAATGGCCACTCTTATTTGCAAATTTTCTTGCAGTTTTATTAATACCATATTAGCAGCAAAAGCCTCAGGTGGAGGTCTGGATAGCAACATGACACATAATCATGCTTGCTTAAAAGATTAATTTACAGTATGTTGTAAAAGTGTATTTTATTATTTGAGATTTTAATTTTTATACTTGCCAAATTTAACTATAAATTCTAAATACAAGTTCACTACTAATTTGTAATGACAACCCAGGACAGAATGGAGTCTTAAAGATACTTCAGAATATTTGCTCAGTAACAGCATACAGTATTTCTTTATTCTGGACATGAAAACGTTTTTATGAGCAAGAGGGAAAGTAAAAAAAAAACACTGAATTGTTCCTGAAAAACATTAATGCTAGCAATCCTGCTTTTTTCTGACAGTAATTCTAGAAAAGGATACTTTTTGATTTTGTAATGTTTGCTTTAGATATGCTTTCCATCTTATAGTATTACACTGTTTTGTTCATGTTTAGACTTATAGCACATATTTATTCCAGTGTTAACCTAGTATTAGATTTGAAAATATTAACCTTTTATATCCAACATACTGTATCTTTAAAAGGGGTGTGCGATAATACAGCTGACACCTTTTTATTCTTGCCAACATTCTCAAAGTTCCAACAGTGCTAGATTCCTCCTATAAGATACTGTATAATTGTGTACCATATAAATTAAATAGAATTCTAATAAAACTAAAGAGTCTGTTTCCAAAATGAATACAATCAATTATCACTCCTACTATTTATTGAAGTTGAAATTTATGTACATTGGTTGACTCGTTTGATTAATCTCACACTTAATCAATTAATATCACAATATCACAATTAATATATGTACAAATGGTATCTGATATTTTGTCTCATTATTATTTTGTATGATACAATAAATGAAGCTTTATTTTACGGTGGTCCAATGTTGCCAACACCTTCATAGAGCCCCCATGACCACACTTAATACATTCAAAAGTATTTAGAACCATTTCTGCAAAGATAATAACAGGAAAGTATTGATAAAAAACATTAAATCAAACCCTAATGTGAGCCACAACTCGAACCCTTTACGCACACTATACCCTTTGCTGTGACAGACATTACGGAGTACGCATATTTCAGCACCTGTTGCGGTTTGAATCCAGACCAATAGCCGTCTGGAAGGGATCACAAATGTTACTGTCACATCATGCGAAAGCCCCGCGGAGGTGTTATTCTGGGTACAGGAGGCCGTTTTCAAATAAAGTCTAAGCGTAAACTTCGGAAGCGAAGTGCATATCCTAATCTTCCGATCGGTTTATCGGGGTGGTTCTGTTATATTCTTATAAACATAAAAAAGAGATACAGGAGTCTCCGGTCTCTTACCGCCTCCGTTCTTATAACAAAGGTAAGGAAATCTCCACACATTGCCCAGTCCAATGATTTCCCCTGCGACGGAGAGCACGAACTCAGTCTTATTATTCCAGTGACCCCTCTCGTTCACTTTCTTGTCATTGCTGCGAACTAAATTGGTGTTTGACGCTTCGGGATCCATTCCCTCGTCCGGTTTTCCATTAATTACTGGTATAGTCTTTTCAGCTGTCATGACGTTTTAACAGCCTGCAAGACACGGGGAAAGGAAAATAAGTCTCTTACAGTACAGTACCTCGTTTATTCTATTTGGTTTTAAAAAATACTTTTACTGTAACATCGCATTTGGTTAACTTTCAGCATCATACACACAAGGGATCAACGCCTAGTTTTCCTCAGGCTACAAAGTATAATAGGATATAGTGGAAACATGCTCTTTAATGCATGGAGACCCGACTCGTTTCATTTTTCTGAAAATGCGTCTGATTGTTTGAAAATAGAAGCGACTACCTTCGCAAGAAAAAAAAAAAGCAAAACTGTTTGATATGAATGAGAAATGACATCAAAGCGTGAGCCAAAGACCCCGAGAGCCAAGCTCACCTTCGATAAGATTAGGATTGATTAAGTCTTCTCCACAGCGGATGAATGCCGAACTTGACAAGATGAAGACACATTACTCACCAATATAGGTTGTACAGTAAACCTTGTTGGCTCAGACGAAGAGCGCCCGCAATTCACGTTTCTCGAGGATGGATGGTCAGAAAAAGACGGCCAAAAAAGAAAATTCTGGATCCGACTTGGAAGTTTTTTTTGGGGGGGGAGGGGGGTTTGTTTTGTCTCTATACAAGCGAAGATGCCGGTTGCAAAGATGCTATCTGGTACCCAGTCGATGGATAATTTGCAAATGCTTTGCTTCAGACTAGTGATCTGGTCACAAACGCCTCTCTCATTGGATCCCAGCCATGTGCTCAACAACAACACTGAGCCTACCAGTAAAGCAGTGTAATTTACAACGCGCCAGAAAGCGCCAGAGTGCAGACGGAGAGAAAGAATAGAAACTGGACCTTGTTTTCTGATACACAAGTGAAGCTTACCTTCTGAGCAGCGTTGCCTTTTAACGCCCGGAATGGCATTAGTCAAATACTGTTAATGCTCACCTATAAAGCGAAGCACCCTGGTGTATTTGCTGTATATGCATCACTCTGACAACTCAATAACGACGAATAGTGTTATATCTAAAAAAAAAAAGTTAATCAAAAGCCAAATCCCAAGGGTCCAGTTGCAAGCAAATATTGGTGAAGAATCTCAGATGGTAGAACAAATGTCAGCGTACCAATAAAAAAGACGCGGTGTGTTTTTAAAGGAAATGAGAAGATGGATAAGTCCTGAAACTGCTTTCCTGTGTGTTCTAGAGGTTCTATAGATACATACAGTTTACATCACATACAGTATTCAGCAGATGCGTAACGTTACCGAAAGTGTTAAGAGGAGCCACAGAAACATTTTTCAATCATCGTACCATGAGTTGGTTACGAAGTAGCAAGCACATTATTTTGATACAGGCTGGCTTGACTGTCGTGCGTAAGTGACACGACAATTTGTAAATAGCAAATGCCAATGTAAAATGAGGGAATTAAGGTGCCAAGAGCTGCCTACTGTATCCTTAATATTGAGATACCGTATGGAGAACAGCCCTAAAGCTTCAGACTCAAGGCCGAAGAGTTAGGGGTGGGGCGTTATCTGAGCTCCACTTTGCAGATCTGTAACATCCAGTAAACTGAGACAAGTCCTTATTTAGATACATCTTAATACGAACAATAACAGAAAAAAACGCGGAGTTTGTTTAGACACGTTAATTATATTGTTACATCGCCTATATTTTTATTATGGGTGTGCAGTCAGTGTACAGTAGGTTTACAGTACGTCTTTGATTTATTTGTCCATTGGTTAAATGTTGCATTTTATTCAACGTATTGTTTATTTCTTTTTAAATTCAAATACAAAAAGTCAGTTTATACAACCGGTACAGAAAGTAGCCTACACAAAATATCGCTGACAATCAGTGACAGGCTCCCTTGATGAGTTCTTATTATCACAGAACAATTTTCTTCCATTAGCGCTTGCTGCTGAAAGTAGAGATGGCAAATGCATGTTAAATCATAGAACATAATCTTGTAATTAACAAGTCTTCAGCAGAGTCATCTCCGTTTTAATTAATACTTTACAAGTTAAAAAACATGTTTCAAGGTAGATGTGCTAGAAATTCCCTTTAAAATTGTGTATGTTTTGCGCAATACTGTAGGAAACGCTATTATTAGCAACATGTTTTTTCTGGGGTCAGCCTTCGCAGATCTGTTTCTGACTTAAGGTCTTGTGTATATCTAATATACTGTATAATAAGTGCGCATTTAGGTGTTTTGTTCAGTATGAATGTAATCTACAAGAATTTATAGGTATATTCATTTTTATTTTAAATTTCTGCAGAGCGACTTCACTTTACCTCATACAGCCTGTTTCTCCCTTTCCATACTGCGGCAAGTCCCCCAGCGCTGCACAGACAGAATTAAAAAGCTTGTTACTTTTCTGGTGCCTAGTTGGTATCCTAACAAAAATAACTAGCTTCATGCTGATACTTAACAATGTGTTCTTGATAAGACTTTATGAACTCTTAGGATTTGTTCACACTTGATTGCTCAGTTTATTAGCTAGAAAAATGGGGTGCACTACAGGATGGAAAAGTAGCCAACTGGGCCTTATTCCCAGCTCCAAATGTCTTCAGCAATAGAGAAGACAGAAAGCCCCTCATTATATACTTATTGCTGAAGGTTCAATAGTCATCTGACATATATTTGAAGTTCAGGGAATCAGCAAACTACATAAGAGTGAAGACCACCTAAGATGCTGTGAGTTTAAATTGCGTCAATCTGTTACCAAATATAAAACCAAAACTAATGCAATTCGGCTTTTTTCGGTTCTAAGTTAAAAGCATTTTTTTCACATGCCTGTAAACCCTAAAACAGTACAGTACTGTCCTAACAGCGAGTGCCCTCATTTCAAGGATCGTGGACTAATACCACAACTCCTTGCATGAGATAACCCTCAGAACAACTTTCAAATAATAAATTAAGTGATTTCATAATCTATTTTCGTATTAAATACCGATGAAACTCCTTGATGTTGGTATTTGAAAAGATTCTGAGTGATTGTGGTATAATTGGAGCCCAGTTGCAACTCGGTTACTTCAAGGCCTCGTTTTAGAAAAAGGGAATACAGATGTGCAAACTCGGAACAGCGTTTGACAATCCATAGACAATTTCTGACGCTTTTGCTGTGCTCTTGGGTATATTGGAAATGCAGGAAGAGTGATATCACCTGTTTACCTGAAAAAAAAATTTGGACCACTTTTGCAATTTTTCATTGGCCAGTTGGTCATAAAAATGGACAAAATTTCAATGTTGGAAAAAACACTTTCCACATGCTTAATTTTCTTGTTACTTGCATTTTAAAGGCAACATTATTATAGCTTGACCTAAAGTTTAGTGGTAATTGTATTTCTAAGATATTCCTGGCACAAAAACATTCATTTTGAATACAAAATCAGCTGCATTATACAGGGAAATAAAATCAAGTGAAAACTCAATCACATTCACATCAGATGCCTTTACATTCCTTGTTGTTGGTATTTGAAAAGATTCTGAATGGTTTTGGTGGCATTGGAGCCCATTTCTAATTCAGTTACTTCAAGGCCCAGCTTCAGATAGAGGGTCTAGGGGTTCCCGCACTAGGGTTAGGGTTAAGCTTTCTTCAATACATTGACAATTTCTGATGCCTTTGCTGGTAAAGATGGTAAATATGGTAAAACTCCATCACATTTTACTTTTAAAACTCCTTGTAGTTGGTTTCTGAAAATATTCTGATTGATTTTGCAGTCACTGGAGTTCAGTTCAAACTCAGTTACTTCAAGGCCTAGCTTCAGATAGAGGGACTAGGGGTTCCTGAACTAAGGTTCAGGTTAAGTTTTCCACAATGCATAGACAATTTTGCATGCCTTTGCTGTGCGTTTGGATATGTTTGATATGCAGGAAAGTGAAGTCACTTATTTACCTGAAAAAAGAATTTTGCCACAATTATGATAGCGTGAGACAAACAATATTAATACTAAGCTAAACACAAAACAGAAAATTATATTTTGAATGCAATTTCAGATACGCTTACAGGGAAATAAACTCTGCTGAAAACTCAACCACATTCACATGCATTACTTTTAAATCTCCTTGTATTTGGTTTTTGAAAAGATCCTGATTGATTTTGGAGTCATAAGAGTAAGAGTCATCATAATTGTAATTAAACTCACAAAATAACAAGAAATGTAACTTTCCTGTTCACACCACTACTCAAATTCTGAAAAATTTTACAAAACACAGTAGGGATTTTAAAATCTTGAAATGAGCAGTATGGTGAATGTACAGTATAATAACCTGCATACAATGTGAATTATGGGGAATGTTACTGAAAAGAACGATGTAGTCACATCAAGATTAGTCTTGAGGTTGCAGTTTCAAATGCAGGTTTTATTACTTGCATGTTGAGGCTGGCGGCTCCAGGAGTTTACTGCATAAGCACACTTCTGTATTGGCAGTGGCTGTGTTTGCCAGCAGTGGCCTCTATTGCTCCCTAAATTCCTACAGAATGGGGACTCACAGTATATGTGATTGCTTAGTCTGCATTCGTTATTGAAATTTAATTTTAAATTTCAAAACTAGGGGAAAACAAAAAGGAAACATCTGATGGAACTACAAAAAGATTGACCACATTGCTGGTTAAACGAATTGATTTTGGCTTCTCACACCAATGCACGTGAGGATCTGTAGTTAGCTCACTTCTCTTTGAGCTACTGTACATTTTTCAAACCAGCTCCCCAGTATGGAGGGCCTGAGTATCTGCTCACTTAGACTTCTCATTACCTCTTTGATTTAATTATCAGCATAAATGGACCAGTTCTTTAGGTGACGGACATATAAAGAGACCTGTAAAATCTACTGAATTATAGAGTTTGAAGGACTGAAGTTGTGCACCCCTGATTCAAACATGTAAATTCCTTCCATTCATCCATCTGTTTTCTTACTGTTTCTTCCAGTTCAGGACCGGAGCCTATCCCAGTAAGCAAGATGTTTATTTCAATTTTAAAAAAGAGTGCATAGTTATTTATATTTAGATGAAAATGTTTCTGAAATTCTGAAGTGTTCATTAAATCTCACCTCATGTTCAATCAAAGACTGTCTTAATTAAATTAAGCAATGGCTTTGGAAACAGTAGACATCAGAATATTAATATTGTATCGATGAAGAAATTAGTGTAAGAAAAATAAGAATCATTTTCAGCTTTTTTATCCTGACTCAAAGCACAATGAAGATTGTGAATCCCGCAGTTATTGTATAAACAGCACCACAGTATTTCTATTTAATTAGTGTTAGAGCAGGAGGCTGTGACAATGTGTGATCTGTAAAAAGACAAAGATGTTTAGGTGTGTGACCTCCAGACACACTGAAGAAGGGTTCACAGTTAAAACATCGAGTAACACTTTTATTTTTATTACCTTTCATTGCCAGATTAACCAATTTCTGCGTTATAACTGCAGTAGTGGTCTTCGTCGTCAATATAATGTACACTATACTGCCCTCTAGCTTCCAGAGCTTAGGCTATTTTTGAGGTTGTCTTACTGCAAGGTTTCCAAGTCTAGGTACTCATGGTCAGTGTTTGTTGGTGAGTGTTCCAGATGAGCTTTTTAATCATTTAATTGGACCACAATATTGTAATTAATAATTTACTAATCTGACTTTAGGCCCTTTTTTTTGGTTCGGAACTATCAGAGATTTCAATGAAGGATAAGATCAGAAATGAAGAAATCCGTAGACGATGTAGGGTGGTGGATGTGGTTGAGAAGATGCGAGAGGCGAGGTTACGGTGGTATGGACATATCATGAGGAGGGATGTTGAGGAAGTAACAAAGAGGGTAATGGAATTTGAGGTGGAAGGTAACAGAGGAAGAGGCAGGCCTAGAAAGAGATGGATAGATTGTGTGAGAAAAGATATGGAGGGATGTGAAGTGAGTGAGGAAGATGTGCTCGACAGAGACAAGTGGAGAAGAGCAACCAAAGCAGCTGACCCCAGGACAGTCTGGGACTAAGGCTGTGAAAAAGAAGAAGAAGAAGAAGAACTATCAGAGATTTGTTCTCAATTAAGTAACACAGGACTGAAACGCAACCTTAAAATGCTTCGTCATGGATTGAGGTGATGTAAGAATCAGTTTGTTTTTTTTTGCTACAGAATCATTCACTGATGTCTTTCTGTTTACTCCTGTCAACATAATGTACCAGCTGTCAGAAATAAATGACATGCAGGCACAGGCACTCAAAACAACACACATTTAATTAGTTGCCATTAATTGAATCTAGCAGCTTTGTAACACATTAATAAAAAATCACGTCGCTGCATGTAGACTGCTCAACACTGTGCAGCTCATGTATTGCATTTACTGCAAGCTTAATGGTATAAAAATGTTGATCCCCTTCCGTCTCACTTGGTATATTATTGTCTTGACTTTAAGTCCAAGGTTTTGTACCTCTCCAACAGAATAAAAACAACAAAGGTGTTTTGAAAGACCACATTCCCATTAGTAATGCACACTGTAAGAAATAAAATGTTCTAGAAAAGTTATACAGTTAGAAAATACATTCTCAACATTGCTGAACACTGAAGCAAGGGTTTATGAGTGGAATTGTAAGAATCTGGCCAATCATTTGTTTCCTTTGAATATGAGGTGTATACTAATTTCAAAGCAAAATTATTCTGGCCTACCTAAATGTCCCCCTCGGTTCATCAGGCACGATAGTTTTGTGCTTCTTCACCTGGTCTACTGCAATAGTGGGAACCTAATGTAAAATGGCTGCACTTCAGTCACAAAGTTCTTATACCTACTCTGTGTAAGAGGATCCTTCTGAATGAAAAGACATATACTGTAGTATTATTTCTAAAAAAATATTTCAGCATGTCAACTTCAAAGTAAAGAGATTGACAAGGTTCTGTATCACAAAACCTTGCATAAGTTCTTGCATAGTACTACATCAAGACGTGAAGAACTATCTCATTTCAAGGAGGAGTAAAGGTTATCCAATGAACTACAGCGTTGTCTAATGTAGAACTCAATGCCCATAGAAAATTGCCACCTTTCAACCACTTCACTTTAATTTTATTCAGCTTTAGGAAGCTCAGTCACATTTACTGGAGTATTATGCAAGTTCAATCCTCTTACATTAGAGGCAAGCATAACCCTTCAACTACATATACAAAAAAGCACATTGAAACATACTTAACATTGAGATACTCCACAGAGGTAGAGTAGGATATGCATTAAGAGCATTGTATTTAATCATGGATTTTGTTTTGAGACAGGCAGATATATTATAAAAGGATTTTAGTGCCAGATGTGTAATCACAGATCCTAACAGTAGACAAAAAACAGTAAAAAGGTCACCTCATCACCTTCTTTTTAACGTCATCAACAGTACTACTGCTTGAATCCTTAAACATCAGAAGTGAAGATGTACTGTATTAGCTGTAAAGGATGACAAAAACGTTTTGGGGATTCAGTTTCTTCCCACCTCTCGGAGACATGAAGGGTCAGTTTGTCCAGTTACTCTATTAATTTGTCCTTTTTTATGTTGTCAGTGGGAGAGGGATTGCTCCCAGCATGACCTCTACCAGTTATGTGATTAAAATTGGACCAAATGAGTATGAAAGGTTGAATGACCTCCTCTCTTTTGCAGCAATTCAGATTAACATTTTAACATTTTAAAAAACAACAGCTGGTGTTAGCACCTTGTAGCTTGAGCTTCTCATTTGTCATTTGTCAGAAGGTAAGCAAGACTGGGCCTGGTCAGTCCTGGGGTGGGAGACCTCTAAGGGAAAACTAGGTTAGTCCTGTATGTGGTGTTGGTGGAACAGTAGATGGTCTTCTTCCCCCTAGGCTAGAATTTCCTAATCAATGTCATAAAAATGATACAATGATACAATTCCAGAAAGAATCATAGACAATGTACCAGAGGGTAGGAAGGGTGTCCCCAGTGGCAGTGACAGAATACAAATCAAAAAACAAACTTCACCTGGCAGGGAAGTGTACCAACGCTGTCAGTGCCGATGAAAGCAAGAGTCAGTGTAAGAGCAAAGATTCCATCTGACATTCTTTCTAAACCCAAGCGAGCACTTTGAAAGTACTACAATAGTAAGAAGCCGGAGATGGGATCTTAACCTATGCCTACAGCATCTTTTAGGAGAAAGATATGCATTAAAAGCATAAACATTTTGCATAAAAATCAAGATAAAAATTTTGCTATTAATGGAGTGCTATAACAGTGTATTATACAGTACAATACAGTATATTACAATGTTTTCAGCTAAGTATCACAGCAACAGGGGGCTCTACTAATCTCAAGAACACAGGGCACCAGGCACTAATCCACCGCAGGGAACAAAAAGACACCAATTAACATTGAAGTCCTCAGAACAGAGAAAGAAATAGATTCATCTGGAATCAAACCCAGGACTAAAGAATTTTGACTCAGCAGGGTTCTCTCTCACACCACCATATACTGTACATTGCACATGGACAGATATCACATGTTATCACACCTATCTAATAATTATTAACACAGTACTACTGAACAATTGATGGAATAAAAACAGAATTCGGTTTCATCTGAAGAAAATTGCTGAATTAATTGTTAGTATGTCAGCAGGGATCTAGAGAGATTGTAATGGCAGGCTAGACAGAGATGTTGCTAGGATACTGTACATCTATCATTTTAACAAAAGGATAAAGCTACCTTGAATGTAGAACAGAAAACTCTAAATACTTTCTTGTGATTTATGTATCCATAGTAGAACAAATCCATCTAGTTTCAACATAATTTTGACAACGGAAAATTATAGCTAATTGTCTTAGTGTTTTGCTCACCCAGTCTTTTATGTACTGTGTGTATTTAGTTTGATTGTTGTAATTTAAAGTAACCATGATACGCATCTGAACAGCTTGTTTGGAGTTTTCAATTGAAATCCCCTTCTGTAGCTTTTAAAATGTCTTATTTTCTGTATCCTGGGTAAACGTCAACATCAGATTCAACACTAGATCCCCTTATTTGAAATCAACAAAACAAAGGAGTAGTTGATCATCTGCTAGTCTATTGTTTTGATTGTAATCTTGCATGTGACTGGTCATCTTATTTTGATAAATGTATTTTAAGTGAAGCAATGCAAATGAAGCACACTATCATGTTGTTTGACAGTAGATGTGTTTTATCAAATGTTAACATACCGCATGTGTATTTCAACATTTTGAACTCACAAGTTTTTTCCTCTGTAAAATAAATGAAGTACAATTTTAAACTTAAGTTTTGAACCAAGGTGGAGAATACTGAAGTTACAGTACAATGATTTACTGAACTCACCCCTCCAAAAAAGGAAAAATGCTTCAGTTTAAAAAGGTTTAAGAAACTGCTATGAAGTTGTTTTTGTTAAAAATAAAAATAAAAACTGTTTTAAAATATTTTTTTTTCTGAAAAGAGGTTTGAGAAGCCTTTAAAAGGCATTTTCTTTTGAGACTTTTAAAGGAGTTGTATAAAATAAAGTTAATTTTATTCTCATGAAATGATATGAACTGACTGTTCTATTTTGTGTCTAGTTTTCAGGGCATCAGTACACATTACAACACAGTTAAACATGAAAGTATGTTAGCATTCCATCAACCACAAAGAGAAAGGTTTTTATTCAAATTGTCACAGTATAGGAATACTTTCTTAACTGATTATGCAAGTGAATCGGAACTGAAGTCAGTAGCATTTTTAGAATTTGGATTTGAGATATTACATGTATTTTCTGATATATACAATATATCTGGGTGTAGTTTTTCTATTTTAGTTAGAGAAATATCTCAAATAGAACAAGTAAAGGTTTATTCCCTGCTTAAAAAGAGAAGAAAGCCTTACTTTAACAATCTCAAATAGAAGTCTTTGTCTCAAATTTGTATTGAAACATAACCAGCTCTGTTTGCCTTTAATTTGCATGAAGCTGAACTAAAGGCAACAAAGTGAATTAATGAAATGCTGTAGGCTCTGTTTTTTTCTAAGTGCTAACTCATGTACATCATGGTCAGGGACACACCTCTGTACCTACATGGTGTACTGTTGATTCCGAAAGGCACATGAAAAATAACGCACCTAGTGAACTGAGTTAGAAACATCTTAGCCCCTGAAACACGTACTGTAAGCTATTTGCCTATACAATTATGCATTTGAAAGCAAAAATGAAAACGTTAAATAATGTCTTTTTAATATAATGTAAATGTAATACATGTTTTAATATTTTTTTAAAAATAATGAATAATATTATGAATCTTTGTTTTTATGTTTTTACGTGGAGGGAAACATTATTTTTTATTTGTGCATTATTTGCAGAATTTGGACAGATCTCTAAATTGCTGATGTTTGGCCAGCAATTGACTTTTTTTTGTGCCTGATGGAACGACAATAAGTGTAGTGCAAATTAAAATCAAAGAGATCAAACAAAAACTTCCCCTCAGGAAAACAGCAACCAGCCCATGAACAGAATCAAATAAAGTATTCATCAAGTGTTAAAGCTAACTCCACCATCCCCCTTTTCACACTGAGGCAACAAAACCATCTCATCTGCCAAGGAGTGAGTTGAGTGGTTAATAAACACAGGACCACCCACATGTTGGCTTAACCACCAAGATATCAGGGCATTGCCAAGGAACTGTTGCATTGCTGTATGACAGACTGAATAATAATATGTAGTTCACAGCAGTGCCTTTATAATACATATGCATAAACCATACGCATGCACAATGGTAAGGACCACAATAACCTGAAGTAAATCTTTACGTTTTGCAGCAATTGTTCTTCAAGCCCACACTTTTGTCTCTTCATTTTACTTGTGTTTAACATTAATGAAAATCCCTCACAAAAGGGTGCATCGTGGCAAATGTCTAATGTAGTTTGCAGGATTCATATTCATCATTATTGTCAATGTAGGTTGTTGCTGAAAGTAAGTTTATTAGTTTACACTAGGCTTTCCCTTCTACTTATAGATGATACTGAACTGAATGCTTGTGTTTGCATTGTGTATGATAAAATAACCTAATTTGGACACATTCCATTACTTAGGACATTATGACCGGTCAGTACCTGTATTTAAGGACGTTGAGCTGAGTCAGATTTAATCTAAACAAATACTTCTTTTAATGAGCAACATGAAATAATACCTAAGGGAAAATTCTGCAGCTCTCTGTTGATGGCATTCATGTCATAGTCAGTGTATACTTCCTTTTGCTTTTTCACACAAAACATTGTGTTTTACTGTTAAGACTGAATGACTGTTAAGAATGACTTGCTGTATTGGAGTCTTGTTCATTGGATGGTCTCTGTAGATAAGGCATAAAAATCTGCAGAATATGTCTTTAAAAAAAAAACATAAATCTTAATACATGTTTATGTGCATAAGCTGCCATTAACTGTGTTTCTATGCTCTGATATTTTCCAGCTAAATACGTCACTGCAATTATTTCTGATAATCCATTTAATTATCTATACATTCTGTTGTACTCTTCATTACTGTTGTTTTGCTTTTCTGGTAAAAATACA
The DNA here is from genome assembly GCF_059453375.1 of Lepisosteus platostomus. NCBI lineage: Eukaryota > Metazoa > Chordata > Actinopteri > Semionotiformes > Lepisosteidae > Lepisosteus > Lepisosteus platostomus. The sequence continues at coordinate 63,214,102 of NC_142616.1, read as the reverse complement.
GCAAAAGTAATTAGATTAAATTTACATCACTATTTTAATCAAATATACTCCATAAAGTAAATGCATGTAATGTATGTTAACTAAAAATTCATAAATTTTATTTTTTTCTAGTTAAACCACTAATTATTTCAGTTTTACTAATAATTAGATTATTTCTAGGCTTTAGAAGCTTCTTTGAAGGATAACATGTGTTACAAGATTGTAAAATTCCTTTAGGGAATGAGAAACCTTTCACCTACATAGCAAGGTGGAGTTGCTGCGATGTACAGTAGCAATACTTCCCAGAAACATTTACCATAATATGGTCATGGTATTATATTGGTCAAATATAGTACGGCACAGTGAAAACATCTTGAAACTACAGCAGCAGGTTATAGAACCAGTAAAAGAGCAGACTTCCCATGGCCAATTACCAAAGAACCAAGTTTCCTTTCTGTCTCTGTGTCTCTGTAAATAATGTTCACTGCATTAAGATATGTGCTGTTTGTCTGTCAGTGCCTTATGTGTGAGTCTGAATATGCACCATTCTTATATTGTATTTAACGTCATGAAACAGCACAAATCCCTTTCCTGGAACCTGTTTTTTTCTGTGCTAGATTCTTAATAGTACTCACTTGGGTTACCTATACTCATTTTAAAATATTAACATAAAAGTTATTAAAAAGGAGTGCAGGGGATAATATCAAGGAAAAAAAACAACATACTGTAAGTTAAACTAGATTCAGCACTATGTAACATTTCCTGTGCATGTTACACTGTAATCTAGGGTTTTGCACAAGTGATGGACAGATGGATATGACTGCTGGCACCTACAGTACTATACTGTAACTTGTAGTTACTGTTTTCTGAAGTACATAATGTTCTTTCTCAGCTCTGCTATTGCAACTGCATCATCTCCACAGATTATGATTTTATACAATAAGGAAACTTCATAACACTCTAGCAAAGAGTAATAGAAAACTTTGCCAGAAAATTCATCCTTGGCTTCTCCTTAGAGATGCAATGAAGGGAAAGAACGAATTCTGTTTTTTTAAGCTGAAAAATTGCAGACTGTTTATATCACTGTTAATTGTCATGCACAGATGTTTAGCTCCTGCAAAGCATGTAAAATTGTCTTTGAAAGCAAAAAATGAAAACAAAGTTAGGCAACACACTCAGTGTGAATCCTTATAAAAGTAGCGCCCAGAGAATACAATAATTGCCTGCTTTCTCTACACAACCTTCATAGAAGTGTCTCTAAAAGAAATAGATGGTCCATTTATTAGAATCTGGAATCTGACTAGATTAACTCAATTCATCACAGACGGCCATATTTTTTAAATTTAGTTAATATTGATCAAGTGTTAACCCTAGCTTTGTTTTACAAAAAAAAAAAGATAAGGCCAACAATTTCTGTTAAACAACAGTGAAATCCCAGTTGGTTTCAAAGGTTTTAAAATACAATATGTAAGAGATTGACTCCCCTTGCTATAATATAACGTCAGGCCTATTTTAATCTCAACAAAATGATATTGTTCATGTTCTAATATTATAAAACGAAAATTACTAATGGAACTTGTGTGGCCTTTTGTGAACGGCAATACCCTGTGCATTTAGAATCCACGGATTGTTAAAAACTTAAATATTGGATAGAATGGATGCATACTGTAATGTGACCAGCATCCAATTTCTCCTTTAGTGTTTCTAGTATAAGGGAAATATAAATGAAGCAACCTGAAAAGAATAATGGTTCATGACAATGGAGCATTGTTCTTTTACATAAAAATTGTAAATACAAAAGCAATCACAGCAGGCTATAGCAGAGCACATTTTAGAAGGATGTAATTGAACACCAGCAGTGTACATGAGGATTTGTTTACAAGGATGCTCAACAGCAGTTATATCATTAGAGATAATTGTGGTTCCCACCATTAGTGAAGTTCACAGCTAGCAAAGTCATTAGAGAATTAATGAGAAACAAAGTAAATTGGAGCACCAGCCCATACGCAAATCAATCAAACTGTAAATTATGTAACATGATATTATTTTAAATATGGCAAAGGAAGTAAATTGATCTAAGATAGATGCTGCATGCCATAGTTTTGTTACTGATTAGTTGCCAGTGACTGAGTTAATAAGTACCATTAACCTTTGACTGATTGATCTTTCCTCTGGGTACACACCATTTAAAAAATGTCAACTCTTTTCTGTATACTGTAGCTGTGGAACTGCGGCACAAATTCTAGCTATTAGAATTGTTTTGTATGCTTTCCAAAATCATAGCACTATGCCCAAAATACTTTTTTTCTGGCACAGTAACAGACCTGGATGTGTCATCTAGATGACAAAGAGGAATTTTGGAAACAAAACCAAATAAAATTTGGAAATAAAAATCCAATGTTGAAAATAAAACACCTGATGTAGTAATGTGTGTAGTTTTATTTGACATCTCACTACAAAAGGATCGTTACATCAGATCATCTATCTCAATTTAATTTCAACATTTTCTTTGGTAGGCTCTATCAATGAAAGTGAATCAGCACTGTATTTACAGTATATCTGTCTACTGTTAAAATTATATGGTGTAATTAAAAACTGAATTAGTGGGTGCTAACAGGGGACATAGCATCAGGAAATACATTACAATCATAGAAAACAGGTTGAAAGCAATATAAAACTGTCAGCAAACTCTCATAAGTACTTGTAACCACTAATACTTTTCAAATGTGTGTGGATATGACATGGTGTTTCCCAGATTCTCCTGTCTGTTTCAGTGTGTAAATTTCCTTATGGGAGTTTGCGATGCCTGTATCAACTCTGTCTCATTACACTGGAGGACACAATAGAATTAAAAAAAACATTGCTGCCAAAAGTATATTGGGGGAAAAACACAATTACACAATGTGTAATTGTAACAATGTTGTATTGCTAAGAAAGATGTTTTTTTTTCTTCCAAAGTTTGGTTGACTGGTAAGTTAATTGTCATTCTCAAGAAATGAATAAAGTTACACCCAGAGATGCATAAGAGCTCTGGACATGCTGAGGAATATTATGAAAGCAATTCAGGTTTATTGGGGTAAATACTAATTCTTCTCATATCGTATTGTAATTTACTGCTGGTGTAAAGACATAATTAATTAGTAAATACCAGTAATTTCGTATTCTTTCACTGTAATTACTTTCAGAATGAACACATAAATTACACATAATATTCTGATGTTTCCTCCTACAGCTACTTTGGGATTGTTTTAACTGATTAAATACAAATAATGGAAATGTCATAGTTTCATTGTAATACCTGCTGGAGAAAATGCATAATTACATCGCTACAGTGTGATATTTCCTGTTATATATATACACTATATTGTAGCCTTTGGAAAAAATGTGAATTTCAACATACTGATGTATTGAGCTTTATCAATAAGACTAGGTAAGGGTGCAGTTTAACAGGGGGATATATTGGAGATAACTGTGTACAGTATGTACTTTATGTGTAAGATAAAGTCTTTTATCAGTTTATTAGTATTTTGTTGAAAATAATGCATGCTGTCATTCAATGTTAAGTAAATTCAGTAAACACTGTCACTTCTTATTCTGTCATTAAACGTACACTGCTACTGTAATTACAACAAAACAACATGAAAAAGATTGACTCATTAAAATTATGGAATTGCTATACATGTACCATACATTAACACTTAAAGTGCATGTTCATTGAATCAATAATAACGTAAAGCCTTGCTCAAAAATAGTGCAAGGCAGGTCAAACACCTCTTTCAATAGAGCGCTTTGAGGGAAAGTGGCTGATTGTTGGCAAAACAGCTCAAGTAACAGAAAAAGATGTTCCTAAACAGATCACAGCAAAGTGGTGAATAAAAACAGAACTGTGTGCACAGGGGGACCAACAGCATTTCGACAGCACCCTGAGGCAGACTGACCCCTCACAAAACACCACACATCCGCACACAGCACAGATTCACAAAACAGCCCTGGTGCCAGCATGCTGAAAAAGGTGAAAGACTAGATCATTGAGTGCCTGGCTGAACAACACTGAATTCAGTGCTTGCTTGAATTACTAATCCTCCGCTTACCAACGAGGCCATTAAGATCATCGGCCACAAAAGTACTAGCAATCCCATGAGAAAACAAAACTTGCCAAGAGCTAGGAGTTTCGTTTTTTCTTAATGAACAGAACACAGTACTAAAATGGGGAGGGGGCTCTTGATATAAGAATTCTTTCTTTACAGTGCAAGACCTGGATTTTACATCCTACTTTTTGACATAAGGCTTAGATAAGTGTTAACAAGTCTGTCTTCAGTCAGTCAGTTCTTAACATCATCTGTGCTTGATGTACAGGCATGTCTGGTTGGTCTTGTCTTATAATTAACGTTCATCCAAATTACATGAAAGTGTACATATCCAGAAGTAAAAGTGCATAGTTTTAGAAGTTTTTTGAAGCCCTAAACTAATGCATTGCCTTCTTTGATGTGCTTTTCTGTTTTGTGTTGATATGATATTTTCCTGGTAAGGACACAGGACTGAGAAGTTCAAATTCTGAATGCATGGGACTTGTACTTTAATAGGATTTTGATGCAGAGGGATCATACAGTATGCTCATCCTGCAGAGAGACGTCTCAGGAGCAGTACAATCCATCATGGTCTGTAGCTGCACTACACTGCTCTCCGTACCGGGGGAGATGATCTTTTGTGATCTCGTGGCTTCAAGGTGTGCCCATCTATTCTGTGCATTATCTCTAATTAAAGGACCACCTTTTGTTTGAGTGTGATGCCAGTTGTCTAAAAAATGGCACCAAGTCTATTGGCTATGAACCTGTATTATCATTCAAGTGAGCCAAACAACTGTAGCCAGAAATACATGTCTCACTGTTAATTAGTTGCCTTTTGCACCTTTCATGTTAAAAACCGCCACTTAGATATTGAATTGAGTGAATATAATACTCACTGAAGTATTGCTCTCTATCATTATGCTTAAATAATATTTATGTAGTATTTTCCTTATTTCAGTCACCAAACCAGAAATATATTTTTCATACTCATTCACTGTGGCTGGTTGCTAATGGCGTTAACAATGATTGCAGTCTACATTCACCTGTTTGAAAACCTTAAACTTCTCAGTTGCTGAGTTGCAGGAAGACTTTTCTGGGTAGCGTAATTACTCATCGGATCTTTAGAAAATGAAGTCTTTCTGTTAATGTATGCACAAGTGAAAACCACAACTCCAGACAAATTATTCACATGTATTTAAGTAATGCTTTGACGTAGCCAGAATACATTTGGAATTCCAGCTGTGGATAATGCATGAGCCTTATCATACATTTTCCAAAGAATTAAAGAATTACACCGATAACAAACAATAAACTTGGAATTGTTCATGCATCCAAGATTAAATGTTCAATCAGAGGTATATGGCCTGGATCAATTCCAATATAGAATGCAAAATATTGTACTATTCATACCCCCGATCAGTGCAAGGGAGTGAGTGTCCACATTGCTCGTGGTTTGGACGTTTTGGCATTCTGACATTTGACATTCGGGTAATGAGGTAACACATTACCCATCCAGACCTGCCTTTTCCCCAAGAGCACTACAGCATGATGCTACTGTATTTTCTGTACATGAAGAAGGAATTTCAAGTTAATATTCAAAAGGAAACTTTTCAGGTCTCAAAGTGAATAAACTGTTGCAGTGCTTTTGGTGGATTTGTTTACCTGCAGTTCTGCTGGTTAACCCCTCATATTAGAAGTCAATGGTAATCATAATGATTCTCTATAAACAAACCTTTGCTAAGAATAGAGTCCATGCTCTTGCCTGTACAGTACCTTACTGTAATATAAATTTAGCAACAGCTGATGCCCTGTCCACCCACTGATATTGTGCTATAATGACAGCTGGCTCTACCACCTTACACAATTTCTACTGCTATAGAAGACAACCGCATGCCAAAGTCATGAGCATTTTAATCACCTTCCATTTCTGAAATTACATGCAATGAACTAAATAGCCTGTCCTGCTTATTAGTGTAAGAGTGATCTTGTTTTGTTTTTTACTTCATGGCGGCAGTATTTTTAATGGATTAAGTAGTGCTGAGAATATAGATCAAATCCTTACAAAAGTAGGATTTCATTGGGTTAGCTTTTTCTCGAAAATGAAATTAAATAACTGAATAAAAAACAGTGAAGAGAATTTCTATAATTCTGGGCAGACTGAGTAAATGTTAGTTGAAATGCTAGAAACAAAAATATTGCTTTTGTAGTTGAACTATTTTCCTAGTCCACTCCTAAGAGACAATAATATCTTACATATATTTTTTTTTTTTTACTGAAGAAGAGTATATTGTAGTGTCAAACAAATGACAAAGTTCAGGTGTCTGTGAAGCAGAAGTCTCTTTATTCATATGCATATGCAACCACCAGACTTAAAAAAATAAGTAGCTGAAGATGGTCCTTTATACCTTAAAACAAAAAGAGTTACTATGACATATTCTAAACAAATGATAAAACAGCAACGCCAATTAATTATATCTAAGTTGCAGACTAGACAACAGTTAGTTCTTTTCATATTCTGGGCGTACAGCCAGCTTACCAAATACAGTACATGCCCCTTATCTTACTGACCAAGGACAGGCAGCATCTTTATACATATTTGAGCACAAAGCCTACGTCAAGCCACTAGACTGCATAGTTTGCAAAAACATACAAAAACAAGAAAATGATATTATTATCTCACTTCCCGGGCGTCTCTCTTATCTCTTTATTCTTCATTCCCCCCTCAGAACCTTATTGTTCTACTAATTATGTTCTGCCTCTAGATAAGAGATGCAGAAACCTTTCCCAGGAAATCATTCTTGACCCCTGTGTTCCCTTCATGGTGTACAATTAGCACAGAAGCAGCAGCTTTAGTCCACATGTTGTTCAAGCAGGATATTAACAATATGATCGTTATGAATAATACCAGACCCACAAATATGTATTGAACTAGAGACCCCTCCCCATGTTCCCAGCACAGACTGTAGCCACACACCAATGCCCCAATCATCTAGATTATAATTATGATATTTTTTTTTTTGTGCTTCATCATAAATGTGCTGTGCTAAGTCATTAATGTGCTCAGAATTGTCTGGAATACAAGTACTGCGTAGTCTTCACTCACCTAAACAGCTGTTTATCACCCTAATAGAGGATGGTCTAGAACTGTGATTGAGCATACAGTTTGTTCCATTCTAATACATCCGAGTTACACTCAGACTAAAAGCAGAACTATTTACCAATGCCTATAAACCTAAATAATCACCTCTATTAAAGGGGATTACTCCAATCAGCATCTTTTATGGCAATACAGTACAAACCCAACATGAGCTCTGATTATTATTTGTGGCTGATTGATAAAGTATTGATTCCATATCCCCATTTATCAAAGTAAAACTCCTTACACTTGACAACATAATAATTCATGTTCACTCAGTCTCTGGTGCAGTGGCTCGGTGGCAGTGCGACGCGTAGATCCTGCGATCTCATCCTGTCACTCAGATGGCAGAGTCGGTAGTCAGTTGCACTTGATATGGTCCCTCCCCAGCGGGGTTGCAACATCTAGCAGGGTCATGTCTTCCCTCTACTGGAGGTCTCCAAGCGTCCAGCACCTGTTCACCAGCCCCGTGCACCGCTTCAATTAACAACCTACTGTACAGTACTACAATAGAGAATGAGATAGCAAAATCAATGATCCATTAGCCAGATTTGGCCCTCCAGGAAGTTTCGTTGGTTGGCCCGTGATGATATCAAACAGGCTCTGTTACACAGTTCTGTTTGATCCAGCCCGCAGGCTACACAGGACAGCAGGCAGAACATCTACCCGTGGTGTTCCTTCAGTCTGATGTTTCGTCGATCTTTCAGAGTTCTGTTCCTTCGTTCCACTGTTCCAGCAGACTGAGGGTGATCTCAGTCCATCTCACCCCGAACAATGCAGCGTTTGGTAGACACAGAGGCAGTGGCAGCAACCCACTGGGAAAACAGATTATTAGACTATTATAAGACTAGGTTTCCTAGTTAAAATCTATTATTTCACGCAAGGCTCTCGTTTCAGCTTCTGACATGTTCTTTAATTGAGATATCAGCCCCTTCTGACCCTCTCTATCAGTAGGGTTATGAGAGGGACCCCTTCCCCCTCTGTCACTCTGTCTTTTTGCTTTTAACAATTGTCTTCAGGCTTTATAAAAATGGCTCGGTCTCTTACAATAGCGACACACTGGCTGTTCCTTTTTCTCCTCTTTGGGAGTTTCTATATCTCCCATTTGCAGCGCTCGCACTTTACCGTACATGCTTTGCTCTATCTTCCTAGCTTCGCGAGTTATTAAATCAAATCTGTCTCCGCTCTCCATAATATCAGGAAAGCGTAGCTGCACATGCTTGGCAACATCAGGTTTTAACCCACTCAAGTAAATTTGTTTTATTACTGTGGAAGTATCTTCATTCACTTCCTTTTCATCTGCTAACCCCGAGTAATCTATCCATAGAGTTATAAACCTTTCTGTAAAATCAGAGACATCCTCACTTTCCTTCTGCTGACATGCTGTTTTTCCAATCAGTTTTCGGTGGGTAATGTTCTTTCAGAAATCTCCACACTAATTCCCCCCCTTCTCCCAGGTTCTTTCTTCCACACACCTGTTTTAACTGCCCTGCCTTTCTTTCACCGACTCTTCTCAAAATCATTGCTGCTTCTATAGGTCTAAATCTTGAAGTGCACTCCAGGTTTGCTGCATGCCTGACTTAGGGTGTGGCACTTCTTTAGCCCATCGGTCTATATCCTCAGGCTTGGATTTGTATCCGTCTTTGTCGGCTGATTTTTCACTACTAGATCACTCAGCCCTGCTTATACCCCTAACTGGGCTTGGAGACTCCTGTCTTTTCCCTGGGACCTGGGGCTTGCCAGGACCCGTCTCTATCTCTATCATACCAAGTGTCGTCCCAATCCAACCCCCCGTCTGGATACGGCCAGTCGGATATCTGATCCAGTCCTCATTTTTGCCTTTGAAAGGTCTCAGATCTGGATATAATTTAGGTGTGACGTTCACATTACTGCATTTCCCTAATTCATTCTTGAGCCGTTCTATTTCTTCTTTTGCTTTTGCTTTTTCAGTATATATAACTTCATTTCGTTCTGCCAAAGCTTTTAGCTTTTCCGGCAGGAATTTTAGTGTCTTCCCATTCCGTTTTCTCTATGATATTCTTTCGAATTCTCAAATGTTTCTCTAATATAAGTCCTGTCTCTATTTGCTTATTTTTAGCCCATTGTTCATACACTTTTCTATATTCCTGTTCAGACCGTATTCCGTCTGACAGTCCGTATTTCTTTTGAAGTTTCATTTCACATTCATCTAATTTCTTTTTCTCTGACACCCAGTCAGACACCTCTACTAATTTTTCTTCACATCAAACCATTATCTATCCTCTGTGACCACCCACGTGTTCAGCAACCTTTATGCTAATTACAGTATCACACAAACCAAGTTCTTTTCCTTTAGCTTTAACTTACCAAGTTACCGTCCCTGGCTACACGTACAGCTCAGGTTACCACCCTGAGATCACAGCTTCTCCACAACAACTAAAGAGAACACAGCCTACAGCAGATCAGTCCTGGGTTTACTGGGTTTACAACACTAACTGGGCGGAATGCTATTTCTCAGCAATTCCTCTATCTCGACCCCACCATCCTCTGGCAGTATCTTTCAACTGGGAGACTACATCCAGTACATTTCAACTGGGAAAACAAATCCAGTATCTTACAACTGGGAAAACACATCCAGTATCTTTCAACTGGGAAAACACATCCAGTATCTTTCAACTGGGAAAACAGCCGGCACACTTATCAGATGTCTACCACCACATACACCATAAACTCATTATTTTGTACTCACTTCAGCTTCAGAAAAACCCTCGACAGCAACATGGAGAGGAAAAGGGACTTTTTAGAAAAGAGGAGTCCTTACCTCTTTTTAGAAGCGGCCGCCTAGCTTTTCCTCTCCACCTCTCTGTCAGAGTCCCCTCAGCTGGGAGTACCCTGATCCGCAGCGCCAAATTGTAGTGTCAAACAAATGACAAAGTTCAGGTGTCTGTGAAGCAGAAGTCTCTTTATTCATTTGCATATGGAAGTCCGGCTTGCAACCACCAGACTTAAAAAATAAGTAGCTGAAGATGGTCCTTTATACCTTAAAACAAAAAGAGTTATTATGACATATTCTAAACAAATGATAAAACAGCAACACCTGCCAATTTATTATATCTAAGTTGCAGACTAGACAACAGCTAGTTCTTTTTATATTCTGGGCGTACAGCCAGCTTACCAAATACATGCCCCTTATCTTACTGACCAAGGACAAGCAGCATCCTTATATATATTTGAGCACAAAGCCTATGTCAAGCCACTAGACTGCATAGTTTGCAAAAACATACAAAAACAAGAAAATGATATTATTATCTCACTTCCCCGGGCGTCTCTCTCATCTCTTCATTCTTCAATATATTGACAAAATTTGCCAATTTGTTTTTTTAATTAACATCATTTGATAGAGTGTAGAAATACACATTACATTTTAGTAGGCTGTTTTTGTGCCTTTAAAACATTCTTTTTACCAGTATGTTCTCAAAGGCCAAGGTTATGGTGGAATGTGATTAAACAACTGTGACAGCCTAGCTAAAAGCAGCATGACTGGAACAATTAAATCGACTCTTGTGATAAAGGATTTATTGGCAAAACGTAAAATCTTTCGGTCCTTCGCCTGTGTAATAATCAGATCTTAATTTTATTTTTGATTGAACGACATGCATGGGCAATCCTGGGTTTATGTCTGCTCTGTAATTTGTATTAACTTTTTTAGGGAAATTTATGCTAAGGTTAATGTATTATCAACAGCCATAATTACACATGAATGTTGGGTCACATGTAAAACAATTTTCAAATGCAAAGATAATTCTCGCAGTTCTTTCTTTTGTTGAAAAATAAACGTGTTTGACCATGTACTGTAGAAACCATTACTTAAATGCAGATGAAAGAATATGTCAAGCTGACTGTATGTGGCTTCTGCTATATAATGCATACATTAAAAGGCTTGATTTACTGCTGTTTTTAATTATGCCACCATATGCCTAATGCAACTTAAAAAGGTCAATACTGATAGGCCACTGGGTTGTTGTAACAAGTGAAACCAAGTCTTCTTGATGATGTAGACTGTAGTCTAAGCAACCAGAAACCAAACACAATTATATTTCAGATTTAGTCTTTGAAACAAGAGCATAAGTGCAATGTTTGAGTGAATTGCAGGCTTTTAACTATTTAATGCATGTTGAAGAATGTGTTTGGCATAGTGAATTTAATTTCTACTAATCAATTGTGAATTCAAATAAATCCACTTGTCTGATATTTTGTGGCCACAATAGAAGTAAACTATTATATTAATATTATAATCACTTGCATAGGATTACAAAAACCTGTCTTTAATTATTTATAGCAGTTGTATACCAAAGGTTCCCATAGTATTTTACTGTACATATAGAGTAGCAGTGTATCTACGTGAAAATACATCAAAACATAAAAATAATATTTCTTCTTTGAAAAAAAAGCCATCATTTTTTTGCAGGTGAAAAAAATGTCTGTTCTATTTGCACTGAACCATCTTATGCAGAAACCTTTATAAAGTTCCTATACAGCAAACAAAATAAATTTCAATTTCCAGTAGGTAGGAAAAACAAGCACGCTTTACTTAGATGAATCATAGTATTAACTATATGACAAACTATTCTAGGGAAACATTGGGCAACATCTGGTTTTGTAGGAATGCTGCAAAGTTATTTAAAAAGGAAACAGTTCCAGAGTAGTAATTTTGCTTTATAATTATTCAAAACTTTATATGTGAAGAGAAAAACATTTTTGTCATGAAGGTCATGGGAAGTACAGGTATTTGCTATTTAAGGCTGTAATTCAAGATCTCAAGACTGATGGGAAGATCTATCTTGTTATTCTGTTCTGATTGTACAGGGAAACTGTTATAAAGAATTTGAGGTTTATGATGCATCAATAAGTTTTCTCATTAAGCTTTTGAAATTAGCATACATTCAGTCAAGTTCCCTTCAACCAAGGATTATTGACTACCTAGGTCATCCCTGTTACATTATTTGAGATCTATGTGATTTTAACATGTGGAGAAAAGGTTATTGCAAACTAACAAGCAAACTATGTAGTTATTTGTAAATACATGTACATCGAATGAAAGATTGCATGTATACAGTAAGTGTTCTGTATAGACGGTAAATGGTCTCTAAATTTAAACTGCCATAGTGTATAAGGTTTTAAACAAAACACAGCATGTAATATTTATAACACGCCTCTAAAAGTTTGAAATACAACTGAAGGTCAGACAGAGATTACAGTAAACAAAATAAACCACTTGTAATGAATTATAAGCAGATTAAAAGGAAGACAAAGATTTGCTTTTGTTTGTAATTAAAGATTTAATGTTCTTAAAGTAAACTGCCTAAAAAATGTTGCACATTGGAAGGTATTAAAAATACTTGGCTGGTATAATCATAAAGAACTATGTGAAAAATGCTTAAATTGGACAAATTTAATCCTTGCAAGAACAGTGGTGTGTTCTACTTTAATGTAACATTCCTAGCATACTGTATACTACAACTTGATTATGCTTCTTTAAGAAGCATGTAATTGTTATACAAAGTGTACTTTACATAAAAAACTAAATGTAATAGAAAAGTGATATTTCATAGTGGGAAGCAGTCTATGAACATGCTCTGCTGTCCTCATGCCTACTGTATCTGTAATGCACATATCATTTGTCACTACACAGTTGCACATCACAAAATGGAAAGAACATTTTGTCAGTTCTTAGCCCCTATAAGATAAGATCACTTTATAAACCATATAAAATGTCTTGCATTAGGAATTCATTTTTTCGCATACCCCAGCTTGCTCTCCATGAGACACAGACACACAGACAGGGAGAGAAGCTTGAGGTCAGAGCACAGGGTAAGTCATTGTACAGTGCCCCAGGAGCAGTTGGGGTTAAGGGCCTTGCTCAGGGGCCCAGCAGAGTAGGATTACTCTGCCAGCCATGGGATTTGAACCAGCAATCTTCCAGCCACAGGCGCAGATCCTTGGCCACAGTGCCACCGCTCTGCCATTATAAGAGTTTGGTCCAGACATTGTTTTTTTCCCTATAAAAATTGCTGGATAACATTTGAACTTTAATTAGGTTCACACTCCACTAAAAACACATAAAACATGTTTCTCAGGGTCATCTAAAGCTATGGCATCAGCTCTGTGTCACTGTCTATTTTGTCTCCCCTTTGTATCCTGCCATGTAACGTTATGTGTGCTTGATATTATTCTTATCAGAATTTGTTATATTTTAATAGTGATATAAATGAGGCCAGCAGCCATATCACCCTGCAACTCACAACTGGCAGCCCACTGAAGCTCAGCAGCCGTGAGCCTGGTCAGTAACTGGATAGGAGACCTCCTGGGAAAGCTAAGGTTGCTGCCGGAAGATATGTTAGAGGGGCAAGTAGAGGGTGCTCACCCTGCAGTCAGTGTGGGTCTTAATGCCCCAGTATAGTAAAGGAGACACTATATTATAAAAAAGATGCCGTCCTTCAGATGAGACATAAAACCAAGGTCTTGACTCTCTGGGACTCTGTGAAATCCCAGGGCGTTTCTCGAAAAGAGTAGGGGTGTTACCCCGGTGTCCTGGCCTAAATTCCCATAGCCCTTTACCAATCATGGCCTTCTAATAATCCTCCATCTATGAATTACCTTAATCACGCTGTTGTCCTCCACACTGATTGCTGATGTGTGGTGAGCATACTGGTGTACTATGGCTGCTCTCCATCATCCTGGTGGTGCTGCACATTGGTGGTGGTGGAAGTGAGTCCCCATTACCTGTAAAGCACTTTGAGTGGAGAAAAGCACTATATAAGTGTATGGATTTTTTTTTTTAATTTAATCATTATTATAAATTGTGTGAATTCCTAGATGGAGACAAATATCTGAAAAAAAGTCCTCCTTCTTCTCCTTTTGAGGTACAGTTTTTAATTAATCCAAGACTACTCAGTTATAATTCCATTGGCAATTCATTTTATATTAACCTGCCTGATCTAATGGGACACCTCAATGAGCACCTGTTAACATGCCTCTTATGAAATGTGATTAAAAATTACTCAAGTAAGATATTAATCAAAACCATGCATTAATTTTAGAATGCAATAATATCTCTTAATTCTTCATCTTAATTGTTAAAAGTCATATAGTGTCATGTATTTTTGCTGTTATTTTTGGAACATATCACAGGTATATGTATTTATAGGTTAAGCGGCATCAACATCTCTAAAAGTACACAAACTTAAACTAAAAATCTAAGATAGGAAAAATTGTGCTTGAAGCTTGAAGAAAATACTGTACATTGGAACCTATGGAAGCCCGTTTCCGCCAGGGAGTAAAAAAAAAACGCGCTATGGTATCTCAGAATTCCGACTTAGTATCTCAGAATTGCGACTTAGTAACTCAGAATTCCGACTTAGCATCTCAGAATTGCGACTTAGTAACTCAGAATTGTGACTTAGCATCTCAGAATTCCGACTTAGTAACTCAGAATTCCGACTTAGTATCTCAGAATTCCGACTTAGTATCTCAGAATTCCGACTTAGTATCTCAGAATTGCGACTTAGTAAGTCAGAATTCCGACTTAGTATCTCAGAATTGCGACTTAGCAACTCAGAATTCCGACTTAGTATCTCAGAATTCTGACTTTATATCTCACATTTGCGACTTCGAAATAACCATATTTAATTGTCTGTCCTTTTGTTATTGTAACGGATTCGGGTTCTAGGGCTTGTGCCCTCGCCGCTCCCACCCTAGTTCGTGCCTCGCTGCACTGGCTCACTTTCTTTAAGAACACTTTCTTTAACCCCGGCGGCAAGCATCCCTGTTATGCGCAGGGGAGGGTGGTGTACTGCAACCAGATCGTACAACCTGTATGTCGGCCGTTCCATTACACTATTTTCATGAATCCTACAGGATCATAGGATCTATAAGCCTGAAGACTTGTCCTGTACAGTGCCCTGATAAAAATCAAATTAATTACACTAATTTTTATAGAATCCCATTTCCGCCAGTGAGGCTTCCATAGTACCTGGATGGAATAGTGCACGGTGGGCTTTTTAAAAATAGTTTTTATTTACGTAGACAGAATATGAAATAAGATACAGAAATAGGCACAAAACATCCAGAAGAATTCACAATTGTAAAAGCTGAAACATACTTTTTACGTATTTCCATTGTATGTCCTTTTTTACTTAAAAAAGAAGGTCTTCTTTAGCTCAGCTGGCAAGACTCAGGTTCGAGCCAGTGCAGCGAGGCACGAACTAGGGTGGGAGCGGCGAGGGCACAAGCCCTAGAACCCGAATCCGTTACAATAACAAAAGGACAGACAATGAAATATGGCTATTTCAAAGTCACAAATGTGAGATATAAAGTCGGAATTCTGAGTTACTAAGTCAGAATTCTGAGTTGCTAAGTCGCAATTCTGAGATACTAAGTCGGAATTCTGACTTACTAAGTCGCAATTCTGAGTTGCTAAGTCGGAATTCTGAGATACTAAATCGGAATTCAGAGTTGCTAAGTCGCAATTCTGAGATACTAAGTCGCAATTCTGAGATACTAAGTCGGAATTCTGACTTACTAAGTCGCAATTCTGAGTTGCTAAGTCGGAATTCTGAGATACTAAGTCGGAATTCTGAGATACTAAGTCGGAATTCTGACTTACTAAGTCGCAATTCTGAGTTGCTAAGTCGGAATTCTGAGATACTAAATCGGAATTCAGAGTTGCTAAGTCGCAATTCTGAGATACTAAGTCGCAATTCTGAGATACTAAGTCGGAATTCTGACTTACTAAGTCGCAATTTTGAGTTGCTAAGTCGGAATTCTGAGATACTAAGTCGGAATTCTGAGTTGCTAAGTCGCAATTCTGAGATGCTTAATCGGAATTCTGAGATGCTAAGTCGGAATTCTGAGATGCTAAGTCGCAATTCTGACTTACTAAGTCGGAATTCTGAGATACCATAGAGCGTTTTTTTTTTACTCCCTGGCGGAAACGGGCTTCCATAGGAACCACCTCAGATTGGTAAACTAAATATTTTAACATTGTGCTTGAAAATTGTTCTCAACAAAGTAGAAGGAATCTGAAAATTAAGTCATTTATTCAGAACATAATTACATATTGCAATTGCTGACCCCTGCTGGTCAGATAGACACACAGCAAAGTAATTGATTCACAGTCACATGCAGTGATGCACAAGTAAATACACAGAGAAATGTATAAGGATGTGTGGGGTATTTTAAAATAAATTATGCAATTCATTCATGATCAAGTACCAGGTCATTTAAAAACACCAGCCCATTGAATACATTTAAAAAAACAATAAATCCAGTAATAATCCAACTTCCACAAATAGCTTAAAGTCTACCTGAGAGTCACAGTGCCATTTTATTGAACAGGTTTGAGGGCAAAGCCAATATAGAATATTATAACAACTATTCAAGGTCAGGATTTATACAATTGTTACATACAGTACCTTGGAAAGTTGTTAATTCAGTAAATCAAGAAAAATGAGTAGTGTTGATACCACATGTAACCTTCGCACTATAGAAATTTCAGTAGCACAGGTGACCACTGTTTTCAGTTGATACAATGCAGTTACTGTATTTTGGTCTTTGCAAACAGACACACAAAAGTTTTTTAAATCAAACACAGCCTCACTCTGGTAACTCCAATCTGATTGCAAGCTCATTTATAAACTTGTAAAAGGCATATGCTTTGAATGAACATACACTAAAGCCATTAGAAAGAGAAAAACAATACGAAAGCAAATTAAACCAAACAAGAGAAACTTTTCCTTAAATGAAACGTATTTCTTTTTTGGGGGAACAGACTCTCAGTTTCCCATGTCATTCCCACAACCGAGCTTCCCTAACAGGAACTATAGGTACGGTGATCTCATTAGAACAATTATTAAAGGTTGCATTTTCCAAACTAGCCTTCAAAGACCCCAGGGCAATGTAATTTTAAAATCAATCCCTTCAAAAAAGCACCAGTGTTGGCTGTTTCTAAAGGACTGTCAATTACCACTACCTCAGTTCAGCAAAGGAAAACCAGCATGATTCAAGTCAGCTCCAATAGAGGTCTATTCTTTGGGGAAATCAGACTGTGCATGGACTTGAATTTATTTAGCATTAATCTCCACTGGGCTGTGGGAGCCCACTAAATATTCATTTGGTTTGCCAAACACATCCCTGCATGCAAATGGCAAATTCCAGAGATAGAGTGTGCCTTTCCCTCAGAACGTTTTGTGTCACTTCTGAAATTTGTACCTGCCACAAGCATTTTGGTTTCCATTCCTTTTTCTGCAGCCTGCACTTCAACGGTCGCGATATGCAGCATCCCTGTGCATTACAGATGTATATTTAATTTCAAAACGCAAGCAGTCCAACATAAGAGGCAGAAAAGGGATATCAGTGATGACAGACACAGGCATGCAGTTGTTATTTGTAGCTGGCTAATTTTTTTCCGCCCAAACTGAAGAAATCCCCTGAACAGGGTTTTCAAAGAAGTCCTCTTGCTGAGAGGCTGAACTTTCCCACAGAAACAAAGTGCAAATTGTTTCATTCTACATTAATCTAGGTTTTAGCAGTCACTTTGCACGACACTGCCAGTCTGCCACACCACGCTTTTAGATATGATGCAAATTAAGCATTCCTCGCAGCTGTGGCTGACAACAGGAAGTCTTAAAGAGCTTTCAAAACAAAGGAAGAAAAATGGGTCTTATTTATTTATTCATTGAGCATGCTCAGTGCCACTGTGCATCATGGGAAGGTCCACATCCATGGCAACTGTTGTAGAATATAAACCTTAAAATGCAAACAGTGTGTGTGTGGTTTAGCTAGGTTAAAAGCCCTTCTTTAAACAAAGATCCATGGCCAGTCAACATACTGTATTGATATGATCTTGAATGATCTGACTGAGGCTATTTTTTCAGTAGAAATGTAGATATTGCTTGCTTTTATTTTCTTTACAGGAAGATCTGAATAATCGTAAATATGATTTATATGTAAGACCTACCCCCTTGAGATGTTTGTAATTCTTAATTCTTAGCTAATTTTGACATTATAATTGCTTTTGTATATTTTATTTATATAGAATGTGCCTTCTAATAATAAAAAAACAATCTAGAGGTGCTTTCCAGTAGTGTTATGAATATTGTGAGCAAAACATCTTCATAATCACGCAGCGAATGTACACAATCATAAATATTTACAGTATGTAATGAACAGAAGAGAAAACATAATAATGTTTATTATATAATAATTAAGTTTTAATAGAATTAATTATTACATCTGTTCAATTATTCCCTTTAAGCCCTTTAAGTATCTCTGCTAGCATTCTTTGGAATTGTTGTCCCTGGATGATTTCCCAATTTTTCTTTGGAGGCTTCTCTTACATAACACGATTTTTATATCTATTGTTTAGAAATTCAACAAGAGTCACGTCTTCGTTCAATGCTAATATCCTGCAACATTCAAAGGTAATACATTAATTTGTATTGCACATTGTCCTGATCCTGTCTTTTGTGGTTTAAGAGTAAAGTATGTAGTAAAGTACCTAACAGAGTAGGAGTATGTGTGTTGTATCTGTATGTGTGCTGTAAGAAAATAGATCCAATTAATTGTTTGGCCCTGACACGTACAAACTATGTAACTTCAGGATGTATATCACAAATTTCTTTATAAAATTGTGATAAACAGGCAGATATTATGCTCATTGAAACAACTACAATAAAGTGTAAAGTTACACCTGAAATCATATTATTTTCTTCCATCGGGCAGTCATCTTTGTACTAAATCTTGAGTAACAGTGCTTTGGAGATGTTCTGTATCTCTGGCCCCGATTTCCTTGGTTTAACTGAGAGGGACTGGTAAATTTCAAAGGTTACCAGTATATTTTGGCCAAAATCTGGTGGCATCTGTCAATAACTTCTACCTTGGTCACAACTGGACCTTATAATACAGTAGTTATTTTGGACAAATGTATTATTTATACATGGAATATAATGTACTGTATGTAAGGCATACTAGTCTTTAGTTTTTAATTTATTTGAAAAATATAGAATGCAGTCATGGTCATTCTTGGTAAATCAATGTTTAATGACAGTTCACCAAGGGTGGTCCTTCTGTGGTTGTTACCGAGAGGTCATGTCACTATTCCTAGGAACTATTGGAATTGTCATATTTCTTCTTTTCTAAAGCCTTTACTTGCTTTAGTCATAGCAACTGTCTGGTCATGTTATGAAATCAAATGAATTGCATTGGCAGTTACCTTGATTCTGTCAAGAAGATCTCGTTTTCATCTGCATTTTCCATAAGCTGAAAACAGGAAAATCTTCAAATTGCCTAAGCAGATCTTTGCATATATATTTTAACATAATTTGCTCTTAATGTATGTTTTGGCTCTTTCTAACATTTTACTGCAATGTTTTGCATTATGTTAATTAAATAATGCACAGAAAGCATTGTGAGCATATGAGGGATTCAGTATGAAATAACTACTGACTTAAAATATATGTGTCTTAAATATATGTATATTTTACATTACATATATTTTGCATTTGGAGGATGTGAACTTCAAAGAATCATAAACAATCACATAGCTATAGTTAAAAATGCCTAGCACCAAAGATAACTATTTCTCAGTAAAAAAAAACAATAAAGCAAATCCATTTTTATTACTATATAATATTAGTACTGTAACACAAAAGATAGAGAATTATTCAAATTGATTTGCAGATACAGTACTTTACTAAGGTAAAGCAACAGCAAAATATGGATCTCCAAATACATGTGTGTGTAACTGCACAAATTAGGTGTATGTGGTTATATACAGTAAAACCTGTACACGTGCTATTTAACTGTGCAGATTAACTGCTTATGGTAATACCTTTCTTCATATCATTTCTTACTCAGGACTCCTGAGAAAATACTGCTCCATTTCCATACAGCGTGTGATAGGAAAATTATCCTGTTATCCAACAGGAAACTGTTTTCAGGAATCAGTTTTGGACTCTAGTGATTGAGTAAAGGTCCTTTACAGATATTAGACACTCTCGTGATTTGGAGAACACACATGAATACGATATAAGATTTTCCACCAGTAATATAAACAACCGGATTTAATAGCTAAATAATGTCAGTTGTTGTTTTTAAAGACAGTCTATTAAACCACTGTTGGACAACATTTAGCCCAAGGACTGCTTGGGGGCACAAACTATCCCTTCCCAGAATAAAATAAGTTTTCCATTTTACATTTACGGGAGAAATGTTCATGAGTTTACCCACATTAAGGATG
Source organism: Lepisosteus platostomus (assembly GCF_059453375.1). Lineage (NCBI taxonomy): Eukaryota > Metazoa > Chordata > Actinopteri > Semionotiformes > Lepisosteidae > Lepisosteus > Lepisosteus platostomus. The sequence goes on along the minus strand of NC_142616.1, from coordinate 63,193,644 downwards.
CTTAAAAGTTGGACATTTCTTGGCACATTTCTCAAGTGTGTTGAGACAGCTTGAGGATCACAGATGTGGTTTTCAACACAATGTAAGTTGTTCACCACCTCTTAATATTATATTTGTGTGATTATGCTGTATGAGATTAGTTCTAGACTAATTATTTCATTATAATAATAAATAATGAACATCAACATTCTATGGTAAGTACCATATACCATAAAATTTCCTCTTACTGTAGTTCTATTGGAAAAAAATGCTAATCACAACCCAATGCAAGATTTTAGGTAATGAATATACGGAAAATCTCTCAGAAGAAGATAATGGGACTAATTGGTGCACAAACGTTGGGCAAATTAATCATTTAATTAATTTAGTGGGAAATCAGCCAACAGGGAAAAGAAGGATTAATATTGTGCCATGTTAAAAAATCACATCTTAGTGTGAACCTGTGAATGAGTGTGCTTTTCACTGGAATCATTTTACTTCAAAAAAGCTCATTTGAAACAAAAAGAGAAAATTGTTCTCTTTAAATAACATAGTGTAATATGCCCCTACAGAGAAAGCCCTTATAATGTTGGAGCTAAAATTCTTAGGCCATCTTAAACAGGGTCATCCTTTTTATGTGCTTAGAATGAAAAAACAACTCATTTTAGAATAAGCCACTGTGGAATCACGTACAGTATGTAAAAAGTCTCACCATCTAAAATTATAAAATGGTTGAGTTTTTGTTACCTAATACTGTGAAAACAATATATTTCCTCCAGTAAATAAGCACAATACAAATTATCATTCACAACACATGTTCTTTGTTGCTGCAGAGCCAATAAACAAAAATACTTCAATGTGTGGAATTCATTAGTCTGTTTTACCTGTCATTAAGAGCATTTTTAAGATTTTCTTTCCCAATCAACAGCTTTCATTATCTGCATAGTCAAAGCCATAAATACCATAATATACACAGCAGGGACCATAACACCTAATTATTGTCAGAAGATGATGTACCAAATCAAAGTGACAAGATGAAATTGAAATGGAGTGTGACTTTCCTGCTGTTAATAGGCCATTAGTAAAATAAAAGCGTTTTGTAATGGTAAAGACTAAAGAAGCTTAACTGATACAAATATATCAGGTTAGTCATTTACATTTGGCACCCAGTTTCTGGTAATGCTTTGACTTTTTTATGTTACAAGCTACTGTAAGCAATCTCATTAAGAGCTCTTTTTAGCATTTTCAATAAGACATAGTAGATGTCTATTCAGACACTTTACATCAAATCCCGATTTAATCTCCACAGTACATCCTGTACTGAAAGAAGCTGTTCAAAAGCCTGATTGCTTATATGGTATCAGTAGCAGCCCTGACTCCACTGAATATAAGCTCTAATAATACTGCAATGTACTGTATAACAAGTGCTGTATGTTACAAGGGTCTGAGAGCCATAAGGATTATGTGGAGGTGGAGATAAATAATTTAATATTCTGGGTAATGGAATCATAGAGATGACTAGCACTTTAAATTCTCAAACAAAATCTTAAAAATGAAAACTTTTACAACAGTAAACTTATAATAATAATTGCTTACACTTATATAGCGCTTTTCTGGACACTCCACTCAAAGCGCTTTACAGGTAATGGGGATCCCATCCACCACCACCACCATAAATATTTTCTTTCCCAAAACCAGCTCTACTGTATCTTATAAAACGTCACCTAAGAAAGAATTTACAATTCAGCATTTCACTAATTCCATTCACACACAACAGCAATACTAAGCTAGAAATGACAACAATAAGTGAGAAGAATTACAATAAAAGAAGGCAAATACGTTTTTGACGAAACCTTGAAGCTGTAGAAATATAGGTTAAGTTACCCCGGATCGTGGTCACTGGTGACCAGGTCTGTCTCCACAGATGACACTTTTTTTTTAAAGATAAACGCAAGATAAACAATGTTTTTTTGAAACCGCTCCACAAATTTTCTCACATGCACGTATTCTCCAATATCATCACAACAAAACCATAAAGTTTGTTTCCACAGATATGATACTATTATGCAATAAACCACTAAATTAATGAACTAGCAGAATCCCAATAAAAACACCCGGCCAGCACAGCATGTCAATATCATACAGTTTTACCAACAAAACCGCAAAAGCAAAAACCAGCAAATATATATATATATCCCATGTTTTTACCTTATTCTGAAGCATGATATATATCCAAAATAACCCAGACTAGCTTATCTCCAGACCTGGAGACTATTGAACGTTATTGACTTTGTAGTAAATGTTTGAAGAACGACCGCTAGCAATAAGGCGATCTGATTGGTAAAAACCGCTGTCACTCATTGTATTTTCAGCCATTCAGAGCCCTTAGGGGGTAAGACTTCCTCTAGAAGCCTCAAGCTGCATTCCGCCTGCCTTTTAGCTGTCAATCATTGACTCAGAAGGGGTAATCAATCATTTTTTTATCAGTTTCTTATCAGTTCTCCTTTTTTTCACACCAGAAGGCAACTCTGAGGTTTTTTTTTCATTGCATAACAGCAGATAATGGCTCTCTAGCAGTGTCTTAAGGGTTTTATAGCAATTGCAATGGTTATTATTCTTATTTTCAATATTTTTATGATTTTTTATTATAGGTGTGAAATTTCATTCCAGGTCCAGTCTTCACAAAACATGATGTAGAATTTTGTCTAATTGATCAATTTGTCCCAGATTTTTATTCAAGCTAGAACAAGGTTTTCAAATCATTCCCAGGCACTTGACATGCATATAGTTGAAAAGTCTAACCTCTGAAGACCAAAAAAACATTTTCCGCTGCTGTTTTTTGGTTTTTTTTTTCATATGTTAGTCTGCTGAGTGGACACATTAAGAAATATAAGAAATTTGACTGTTCACACTCGAAGCCATGGGGGTTACCTTCAGTTTAAGACCTGAACCAGGCTCCTGCTATGTTCTGCTGCAGAGATATAACAAATGTTTAAGGGGGAGGAAATTCCAGGCGGAAATTGGCTAAATGTGACAATGGTGAAAACAGGTTAAGAATGTACAGTACGTGAGTTCCATGTAGAAATACAGCCCATGAAATATCCAGCAAACACCAATAGAAAATACTAATGTAACTAAAAAATGTCTTGAATATCCAATTGAGAATTTGATATGCCTTTTGTGATTTCAGATTACTCCTACTGTATGCTCGTAATTTAGTATTAAAAGCTCTTGAAGACAATGATTATACTTAACAAAATAGTTTTGAAACTTTCAGACAAACCCTACAAGTTGGCTGATTTGGTGATTAGCAAATTTAAGATTTAGCTTTGAGGTTACTCCACTTAACTAAGAGTGTGACAGTGAAGCCATGAGAATAAGGATATGAGAAATGTGCCCACATTTCAGTTCAGTTCAGTTTACTGTCAGATGCACAAGTGCAATGAAGTATGTATCTGCATGGATGCTCCAATACAAAGAACACAAAGATATTAAGGAAACACCAAAAACATAAACACAGAACAGCAGCAGCAACAACAAGTTAAATAACATACATCTTTGAAAAAAAAACACATCAGTGTGAGCCAGTGGTAGGGGTAGAGTTCAGTAATCTGACAGCTTGTGGGGAAAAACTGTCTCTGAACCTGCACATACGTGTCTTTATGCTCCTATAATGCTTACCATAGGGAAGGGGGGAGACAAATAAGAAAGCAGGATGACTGGTATCCTTAGCGATACTCCCAGCCTTCCTGAGACAGCAAGTTGTAAAAATGTCTGAAATAGAGGGGAGCTGTATTCCAGTGAAGGACTGGGCTGACCTGATCACCCCCTGTAACGCCTTCTGGTCAGACAACGAGCTGCTGCCAAACCACACTGTAATACCACATGTGAGCACACTCTCAATAGCACACCTGTAAAATGTGGCTGTCACGATCGCTACTCCTCCTCTTAAGGGCGCTCCAGCCCCTCCTTGTTTTGCCCCATTACCTGCACCCGTTTCTGATTTCCGTTCCCCCTTAAAAGCCAGACGCAGACGTCACCTGGGGTTCCTCATTGAATTCCACTTCGTGAGAGCCCGGGGGTCCTGCTGCGTCTGGCTCCGTTATGCTTTTAACCTTCTGTTCCTGATTCCGCCGGTCCCGACCCGGTTCATGGTTTTAATCCCCTGGATGGATCTCCTGGCCTTGGACTTTGCTTCTGTCTTGGATGACCCGTTTGGATTTTCTCTTGGATTGTTCGCCCTGGACTCACTCCCCCTGGACACCTGCACCCCTTGGACACGCCCCCTGTCTCCATACCCTCTCCTCCATGACTTTTTCACTAGTGTTTCCTCACAATTCTGGATCGTGTTGTCTGCACAGGGCCCGGAAAGAACTGTTCGTGACAGTGGTAAGGACAGTTGAAAATAGACCAAATTTTTTCAACTGTCTGAGGAAGTAAAGGCACTGTTTTGCTTTCTTTGTAGGTCCAGATACATGCTGGGACCACATTAAATCATTAGTGATGAAGGTACCCAGGAACCTGATATGAATAGGGGTGTATTCCCCTCCCTGCTTTCTAAAATCAATGACCAGCTATATGGTTTTGCTGCCATCGAGGGAGAGATTATTGTCAAGCTACCACTCCACCAGGTTCCTGACCTCATCCCTGTAGGCTGTCTCATCATTAGCAATGATTCGGCAAATGATGGTAGTGTCATCAGCATATTTGTAGATGGAATTGGAGCTGTGTCTGGCACACAATCGTGGGTAAACAAGGAGAACACCAGGGGGTAAAGCACAGTAAGCCCACAGTCCTGAGGGGCACCTACAGTATATTGATGGTCAGCGTGGAAGAACGTTTTCCATCTACCCACACAGTCTGTGGTCTGCCAGTCAGGAAATCCAAAATCCACCTGCATAGAGAGGTGTTGATGACCAAGAAGTCCAGGTCATTAAGCTTCCTGACCTGACTAGCCTGGAAGGAACTATTGTGTTAAATGCGGAGCTGTAATCAATGAATAGCATTCTGATGTATGTGTCTTTGTCTTCCAAATCAGTCATTGCAGTGGACCTGTTACGCGGGTATAAAAACTGGAGGGGTCTAAGCACTCAGGTACCATTGTGTCAATGTGTATAATGATCTGCCTTGAAGGCATTTCATTATGGTAGATGTGAGCACTACCGGCCTGTTATCATTAAAACAGGTCGCAGTATTTTTCTATGGCACTGGAATAATGGTAGTTTTCATAAAACACACAGGAACAGAAGATTGGAAAAGTGAAAGATTAAAAATATCCATAAAAACCGTGGCCAACTGGTCTGCACAGGATTTTAGGACCCGTCCAAGAACGCCGTCCAGACCAGTCATCTGCCGTGTGTTCACCCGTCTGAAAGTTGCCCTGACTTCAGCCTCCGTGACAGACACGGCTGGATCATCAGTGGCCGGGAGCACAGGCGCCTGCGGTTCGGTGATTTCCCTCTCAAAGCGAGCGTAATAGGCATTCAGCTCATCCGAGAGAGAGAAATCACTTTCAGTGGATGTAACTGTGCTTATTTTGCCTTCATGGTTTGTTATTGTCTGAATACCCTGCCACATTTGGCGCACATCGGCAGAGGCAGCTTGCATCTTGTTACAGTATTGCCTTTTTTACGTCCCTGATAGCTCTCCGCAGGTCATACCTTGCCTTCTTATAAAGGTCCAGGTTGCCAGATTGTCTGGTAAGGAGCAACTAACCAAGGAGCTACTATAAGAGAGCGAAGGAAGAGTGCAAAGAAATGCATGTTGGGAACGTCTACTTGTGTTTATACTGTATGTTGTGGGGTAATGTCAGATCACTCCCAAACATTCGTTTCTAGACATCCAACAGGTTCGACATCAGCGCTAAATCTTTCAATCTCTTTGGCCATATGAGTGCTTGAAGATAAAATAAAATAATGAGTAGCAGATTATCAGGTAACACTCTAGATTATAGATTGCAAATTCCATTTTTGATTTAACATAAAGCAAAATTTATTACAGTGTAACTAAATTCTAGTAATCAGTACATGTTGTGGAAACAATAGTCAACAATTAATGACACAAAGTGTAATTTGCAAACCTTTAACTAAGGTTTTACAAGTTATTTAGAAAAGATGGCATCATATTCAATCCAGTGCTGCACAGGAAACCTGTGTCTTTCAAAAATGCCATTACAATCAAATAAAATGTCATAGATCACCAAAAACAACAACTGATTTTCGATGCTCTCTGGAATAGATCATAGACACATTGATGCAGATACCTTCAACATTTGCCCTCCAACAGAGAAAAGCAAAGGCAAAAAATACATACAAATATTTGCTAATGAAAAATATACTTCATGTATATCATCTAACATCTGTTTTACATCTAAGATTTAAGTGCTACAATAAGTATTCTATTTTTACTGAAACCTCATTCATCAACTCTTTGCTCTGAATATTAATGTTTTAGAAGTACAGTCTTTTCGGGAAGGGTTTTATATCAGTGTAATATCAGAGAAAAAACAATTTACAGTATGTGAATGTTTTGTGTCCTCATTTTAAGGCTGTTTGCTTCATTGAGAGTGGTCATCTTGTCCAGCAGTGTAGGTCAGTCGGCTGCAACTTAAACCATGGAATCATGGTTCATTTACATTGTCAAATTTATACAAGAGCAGCAATTAATCAAGCTGTCATGAGGCTGGTCACTAAAAAGCAATAACTTAGCTGAAAAATCAGCTTGGCCTTTTGAAATGTCTTTCCCTTTTAAAAACTTAAAAAGGGGGCAATTGCAGCTGAGGGAATTAGTCAAATACTATATCTGTGTAAACTTGAATCTTGGTTTGTGCTGGCTCTTAGTAACTTCCATATGCCTTGTACAGTATCTTCTTTTACTGCACAACTTTTGGGTTTTCTGTTAGGGGAGGAAGTCTTCATTCAGTACAAAAAAAATCTAACATATTTTTGTTATGTGCTTACAGGGAGAAAAAAAACCCCGAATTGCACTTTAATTAGAAAGATTTAGGTTGAATCAAATTTCATTTTGAGGTTCAGTTGTTTGCTTAGGTTTAATCGGGTACTTAGGGTGACCTTTGTAGCATTCTAAACCCTCATTATAGTATTCTTACATGCGAGTGATAGTAGCAATAGGAAATGCAACAATTAGGTCGTTCAGTTCTTTTTATTTGATGGGATGAACGACTTTAGTTAGAAATGTACAATGCACTTTGTACTGTTATATAATCTCTACTTAGTATTATAGTTTTCTGAGGAACAGCATTATCCTAAAACCTCAGGCAAGGTTTTAAGCTAATGCTGTTCACAGCTTTACTCCACCAGCGCAGAATTTGAATTTATCAGGCAAGACAGACTAGTAATTTGTCACAGTTAGAACATCTTGCCCAAAGTGAAGAGCAAGCTAGAAGTTCAGGTGTACTACTGACAAACCTGCTTCTCCTTAACCAATAATTACCACACATTGTCTACCACGCTGTAGACAATAGGCTATCAAACAGCTGTTTAATACACAGTTTTGAAACAGGGAAGAAGGATTTGAATATTAACATTCGAATATTAGTATTATAATAAATATCAGAATTAGGATATTTATTCTATAATTAGGAAATTATCAGAATATAAAATATCAGAATAAGAATTGCAGAATTGCAGTGGATGTCCAGTAGACGGCAAAGAGGCCACTTAAAAGCAAACAACCAAAATAAGCTTTCATAGCTAATTCTATACTGCTATAAATCATTCTAAAACTAAATATGAATATAGAAATAAGCAATGTTAATAATAATAAGCAGGTTACAAATAAAGGTAAAGGCAATTCCGTAGAATAAATACACCAAAAACAAGTACAGTGGAGACATTGATTTTTTTTTTACGTTTAGTTCTCCAATACCTCGTTTTCCTGCCTTTATATCCGTAACTAAATGTTGCCCTCTAGCGGAGCATGTGGCCAAAGTCGAAACAATCAGTTTCAAATCAAAATGGCTCCATTTACTCTTTTACTTTTATGTTTTGTAGCGAAAGTTAATACGTAAATCCATATTTTGAAAATCTGGTGGATATACTGGGTTATAATACTGGTTATATCAAATCTATTTGCTATTCAACAAAGTTACTTGAACATAAATTATTTGTACTTTTTTTATTTAGAATTTTTTTAAACTAAAATTCCTTACTTCACCTAGTATACCAGTATTTGCATACTGTACCATGCTTTCTTTGCTTAATGTAGCCGATTGAAAGTGTATTCTTATCTTTCTTATTGGTATTGGAATGCACAGTTTCATTTTCTGCCTTTTAATTCTTGTACATTTCTAACTGAAATGTGTTTGTGACTTGACCAAATATTAATACAGTATAATGTAATCCTCACAGTTATTGTAGATACCTTCTAAACTGGGAATGTACAATAATTGCGTTAGGATGTTCTTGAAGAGATTATTTAATTGTGTGTATTTTTAAGTGGTTTGGTGCTGCACATTGTAAATAACAGTAAGCAAAAATGTTAAAAAGCATAAAAAAACATGCCTGTTCGACAGTGCTGTAGGATCTTGGGGTTTCCTTCGGGTCACCTACAATATTATTAACAGCATTAATTGTGAAATGGCCAATTTAATCAAATTGTCAAAGCTTGCATTCAACAGCTCAGTGGTACAGTAGGGTAAGATTGAATAAAGAATTTGCTCTTAAAAGATAAGCCCTGGCACTAATATAGAGAAAGACTATACTGGTATGAGGCTTTATTTAAAAAAAGCATCAAAAACAAAAATATTGCAAATAATTTTTAAAAATCTGAAAAACATAAAATGTATATAACATGATTGCCACAATGTGGCAGTGTCTCACATCATTAATTGTGCCATCACATTTCCAAAAGGTTTGACACACTGACAAAATCTCCGTGCTACTTAAAAGGTACCATGCTCAGATAAACTGCATTAGTTTTATGGCAGTATTAATATTTCAATTGACTATTTACAAATTCCAGTTTTCATTACTTAAGGATTGTTTTTCAATACATAATTTTTTAGGAAAGCAATATATTGTACTTAATTGTATTACACAATATTGTCTCCTTCCAGTCTTGTGAAATATGATTCAGAAATGGTAATTGATTCAATTTCCCCTATGGTTTAGTAATGAAAAATCATATATTTGCCATTAAAGGAAGACTACTATATCCTTGTAAATGTTACTTTTCTAAATGATATTGGATTTGAATTAAATGATGATGAAAATCTCAATAAACTAAGACTGAAAGCTGTTTTGAAATTTCAGAAAGGTAAATGCAGTTTACTGATATCAAAACAACACTGAGTACCTCTTCATTATTTCTCTTGACTTGCTCCATAAAATATCAGATTGATAAACACAGACTGAATAGATGAATGATTTTAACATTAGACCTTGGTGTTGAATTCCTTCTCACCCAACCCCAGTTAATTTTCTCTTTAACATCTCTAAAACCCAATGGACTAAAAACTGAATTTTTTGTAAGGTTTTTTTTAAAGTACCATTTTCACCTTTTAGTTGTCCATTAAACCAGGTAGATGAAAATATTTCCCCACATATTACCCCTGTTTCATACAGTACAGTGGGTAAACTGGTAAACTGTTGTCTGTGTACAAACTGTGAGAAACAATACGCTATTAATGCTGTCTTTAAAATTAACTTAATTATTACTCACATACAGTATGATATTTAGTTTCCTCAGTCTCAGAATTTCTTGATGCATATTCATTTCCTTCATTAGCAAAACGCTTTTCAAATAAAAACATACATCAAAGAGTAGTCACCTTGCTTAAAGTAGTACAATCTTTTGGAAAAGAAGCAAAACTTTGGTCATTTCTGTACTGGAGATTACAGATTGTATTTGTTCATAAGGGCCACAGTCTACTTCAAAATAAATCTGATTACAAATTCAGTCTGTCTAAATTTCCCTGTGCCCATCTTCCTAAATCTCTCTCCTACTAGACTATGGTACTTCTGTCCATGTCTTTCAATAAATCAAACTGTAACACAACAGGTCCTGTTACTCTGAATGTTTAGAACCAAGCGAAGTACCTTGCACATCTCTCTTGTGAGACACGCAACATGCAACATTATACAGCACTAAACTCTGTAAACATTCCTGCACCATCTCTGGTGACCCCACAGAGGTATTGTATAGTTTAAACTGATTCATCAAGTGCTGACAGAATCCCAGTCAGTTATCTCTTCAGTGTTTGATTGCTGCTTTCTGAAAGGCACTTTCCAACACTTGGGATCAACATTAGCTCAATTAATGCACCAGAACACCGTTGACTAAACTTTTCATCCCCTGTATCAAGTAGCATGAGATTTTCATGGAGCATGACAAGCTCCTTAAAAAGTAATTGTTACATCTGGAGTACAGGATGATATAAACACAGAGGCACAGATTGCACTGTTGTTAGGAACTTAATGGTCATTATTCAGGATAATAAGCAGTGCCTCAACAATGGAAGCCTACTTTACATTAAAGCAAATGTCACACAAATGCCACACTGGTAGAGAGAGACCATCATATTTCATGCTGCTCTGGAAATTTATTTAATGCTCTGCTTTTTCTTTTGTTCCACTTGTGCTTCTGCCAGGAATTGTGTTATAGACAGTAAGCAACAAGAGTCACAGTTCATAACTTTCTTCAAACTATAAAATAATGTACATCACATTGGTTACTGACTTTTGAAACCACAAACATTCCAGCAACACACTCTAGGGACAGGGGATCAGGAGCAAAGAGGAGATAACAATCAGAAAGCATGACCTTTTTGCATAGTATTAAATGAACAGAGACACAGAGTTCTTTATTTACAATTATTGTCTAGATAAAAAAATCATAAAAACAAGATTGATGAACACATATCATTTACCCATAAATGGCTTGACTGCCAAATATACCACTGGCTTTTTTTCTTGTTCCACAAAATTCATGCTGCTAAGGACAGTATGTAGAAGCATTTTAAGTATTGCAGTGTTTTGTTTAAATAAATTCATCATATATAGTACCATTTGCAAACAACAGCATCAGAGATTTAAAGCAACAAAGTTAAAAACTTTGTTCCAGTTCAGAATACTTGACCTGTACTTGTAACTTAATAGCTAATCAGACTTGAAAACAAATGTTGTGTCACATAAAGTGTACATTGTACAGTCCTTGCTAACAGAATCCTACACTTACTGTATGTGCATCTCAGATGAAGTAAGTTAGTTTGCTATTTACAAAGAATGTATGATTTAATACCATTAATTGTTTTAAACCCCGATTTTGATTAATGTACAAATGTTTTTTTAGGAGTTGTCTGATTTTTTTCTTTGAACATGTAAAAAAAAAAACAATTTAACAAGAAGTTACAGAAAAGACCATTCTTATGATTGTTTGAACATATTTTAAATCATGGTCCCTTCAATAAAGTCGTTCACAAATGCCTGAGCCAACAGTTAAAGCCTTTCCACCCTTTAGTAGGGTCAGAAGCTGCTTAGATTTACAGAAAAACAAATGCAGGCCAACTAATTCAAATCCATACAGTATAGAAAATAGGATTTAACCTGTATTTTTCCAATATAAGGACTGCTTCGTGCTTCCATGTAAGCCCCAATATATAATAATAATAATAATAATAATAATAATAATAATAATAATAATAATAATAATAATAATAATAATAATAATACAAGGGCTGTTAACATCTTGATGCATTTATTAATCTATCCTCCATGATATCTCTTCAAACTGCCTTACCTTTAGAAAGCACAATAAATAGTTAACAACTACTGAATACTGTTGAGATGCTATAGTATATTTAGTGACTGCAGGAAGACAAGCTTGGTTAGAATCACACAAAAGCACATCTACCGGAAATATACACCACAGAAAGTTTCATTCAGATCCAGATAGTGCAGAAAATGATCATTTTAAAAAAGTCAAAATCAACAATCCATAGTGTTTTTTAAGTTGTTCAAAATGCCAACAGCCCTAAAGCTGTGATTTTGTGTCTTTTTAAGAAAAACCCTAAGCTACTAAATGAAAAAGAAAGAAATAAAATCAACACAATATATCACAAAATTTCAACACAACCTTTGATTTTTCATACAGATAATGCCAAATATAACTTATTTTGCAATTGTTTCTAATATTATAAACCCATCACAACCTTTGATGGTCACAAGTAATTTAAAACATTTCCGTTAAACAAGCAGTTGTTTATATAGCAGACAGTTCATTAAAATCAGTCCAGAATGGCCCTCTCAGTTTGGAGACTGACCAAAAATGAATTTCAAGCATTTTAATAAAAAAGCAAACAAAGCAAAGAAAAAAATGAACCTATATCTTAAGATTTGTATTTGGAAACAGAGGAAGCCTTTCAGTTTTGTTCCCCACAATCATGTAATACTAAAATGCCACATTAAATAATATATTCCAATATATTTTGGCTTCTTTTGTTATCTTCTAAAAATATCTACAATATTTAACAAAATAGCAGGCAAATTCAGTACACAGTTTGTAATAAAACACCTAGAGTCCAATATTACAGAAGTATTCAACAACTTGAGCTGCTCAAACTACATCTGCAGAATGGTTTGAAACCTACAAATAAACAAGGAAGTATCTACAGGTTTTGTAAACAAATTACATTCTCTTTAGGACATAAATAAGTTAAAGTATTAAGAGCCATTTAAGCAGAAACAAGGCAACATGCCATTAAACAAAGAAGAAAATTGTATATATATGTTTAATAAATGCTATTATTTATAAGTTTCTTTTTTCCAATTGGTGCAAATCTACTGTGCAAGTTGAGCCCTGCAACTTCAATACACTTTTTTAATTAAATAAATCTATACAATTAAGTCCATGCCACACAATCACTTCAAAAAGTCACAGACCAGTGAACGGGGTAAGCTGTCTTAAATTGAAAGTCCACAGCAGTCCCCACAGGAAAAAAAAAAGAAATAAAAACAAAATTAATTTAAAAAAGGGTCATGTACATTCATGCAGGAGCGCTTTATTTTGTTAAATGTCATTATTGGAAGGGTGAGTGGGTGGGATTATGCTCTCTCTCATCACTCCAGAGGGAGCGCCTTATTTTCTGCACGCAGCAAAAACTAGCACATCGAGAACAGTTTTTAAGCCAGCAGTTCATTCGTATTTCACTGTTGTTGTTTGCTTCTGTTGTTGCATTTCTTGACATGTTTTTCTGTGTTTTTTTGCAAAGATATGTTCAGCTAAAGGGAAGTCTCCAGGCTGTGTAACGGGCTTCCTGGACTTGACGAGGTAGCTGATTTACTTGTGTCAGTGGTAAGATTAATGCCACTATCGATTGCATTGTTGTTCTTATTGGGTGATGAGGGCTGACTGGAATTCTGCTTGAGCGCTGCATCTTCTTCTATGTCAGTATCATCAATAAGAGGGATGTGGGGCTGAGAGTCTTCTATCCTAAACTCTGGGTGAGTCATGAAGTTGTGAATGGAGGTTCGTGATTCAGGCTTCTCCAGCCCTTCGTAGAGAGAGCTACGGAACGCCTTCACGACGCGTATCTGCAAAAGACGAACGACAAATCGCTAGGTCACAATTCCAAAACGAACCCAAAACAGCCCTTCATTTACAGTAGTATTTACTAAGATAGAGACAGCACATCGTTAAGGTGGCGCAGATAGCTGAAGTCCACAGTCACGAGACTTTAGAAGCATACACAACTCACTCAGTTTCGTGCATTGTGGTAGTTCGGTAGGGACTGCAATAAAAACTGTCAGTAAAAAAAAGCCACTGAAGAAATTACAGGCAGCACTGGTTATATATGCAAAGATCCAATGGCGTATACCTAGAGACAAGCCATGTTAATAAAAATGGCAACGCAAAAACCCATGCATGTTGAAAAAGTCTTGCAGTGAGTTAAGAGTAAGTAGGAAGAAAAGTTCAGATTTCAAGATGTTTTGCAGATATTTGGAAGACAAAAACAAAAAAAAGACGTCCACAAAGACTACAAAATAGACACAAGAAGCACAGAAAAGAAATGTACTGGTTTGAGGAGGCAGCTATAATTAGCTTTATGCTGCTTAAAGGCATGACTGCAAAACAAAATGGAGGCAGCCTAGAAGCTTCAAAGCCAAACAGACAACATATTGAAGAACACATGCAGTACAAGACATGTTGATCCACAGTAACAATGAACATTGGCACACAGACAAGCTCTATGCTGAAGCCTGGAGTTGGTGAATAGATCTAGTTTCTTTTACAAGCTCAGCTCCATGCACATCTGAAGTAAACACTCAAGTATAGGCCCCGACAGGTTCTCTCTCTTTTTAAATTTTGCAATTTAACATTCCAAACCAAACAATAAAAATCTTTAAAACACTCTTTATACGCATTTAATGTTTTTAAAAATGTTTCCTAACAAAGTTATCCAAGAATAATTAATAGACTGTAGCTGTATAAATGTCCCTTTATAAAATGATATCAGGACAAATATTACCTACACTAAAACAAAATGTTCCAAAGGTTATATTTAAATAACTTGTCAAATAAGTTTCCTGAATGCCCTTTTATGAGCTAACATCCAGTGAACATTTCCATTGTCTAGAGTAGAGCATGCTCACATTCCTTTATTAAAATATTCAGAATCTTGTGATATTTTTATTTTAAGATCAACTTATTTTGTGAGGGCTGGTAACATTCTGTGTCTAGAGAAAACAGTCTTGCTTGTCTAAATCATTGATCTCTAGAATAATGAGTATCGGAGTTGTCCTCTTACAGTACTTGTCAACCCATAAAGTAAACATCTGCATTTAACTTATCTACTTTAAGTGCTGTCTTTTCATTCCTCGATAACTGTTTTCTAATACATTTTCAAATTACATATTAATATTAAACAACATCTAATAATATTTCATATTATATATTTTTATCTTGGTAACAATTTTAATAAGCACAAATCTTCTGTTTATAAGTTACTGTATATTTATCATTTGAACTGCTTTAAATACTGAAGCATTTTTTTAAAATACATGCTTTCAGGAATAAATCATCAAAGAAACAATGGTTGCCTTTTAAATGTGATTCACGCATGGCAAAATTGATAATACCATTTTGGTGACACGCAGATGTCAAACTTAATTCCTTACTTAAATTCAGAAATACGCTGTGAATGTTAGATTGGCAGATTTTAGAAGACATGGAACAGCTACAATAAACATCAAACATGATTTGACCTGACATTTCATTCGTTAAAAACGCATTTACTTGTTCAGAAGTAATAAGTCAGCAAGCAGCTATGAAAATTTATTTTCTGAAAAAAATTATGTGAAATAATTTTAAAAATGGATGAAAATGAATGTCAGGGCAGATCACATTAAATGGTACTGCCCAGCATTAAACCGGGAACAGCTGGCACTGCAGAAGTTACAGTACATGACTGACGTGACTGACAAAGCACAGGACATAATGAGTAACTTCAACTTTTGAGATTTTGGTTTACAAAATACAGACAACAACAATATGAAGGTTTTGACAGGACTATGACGGACAGATTTCAGGAATCCTTAATTCCACAGGCACATCTTCTGTCTTCTCAGCAGCTAGAAAGCAAGCCTCTTGCTTTAGTCCTGTAAAGTGAGACTTGGCATAAAACAAGGAAAGATAATTGTACTCCTTAGCCCAAAAGAGGTGAAATATCAGAGAGTCTTTTGCAATACTAGAATGCAATATGAAGTGATACAGACTTGGTTTATTGGTGGCTTATACTTGAATGTTTACCCAGCCTGGTGAGTTTGTTGTCAGGGAAATTTATTCACACTGTAGGACTCACAACCTGAAATTCACTCCGCCTGGTGCACCCTTTGGCCAGGGTTCTTTAGCACTCTGAAGAAAACAAACATATTTGACATTCAGACAAAACAGAAAACTCTCTGGAGAGATGTGTGTGCTAAATAGTGGGTTCTTAAACTTTTCTAGGAAAAGACCAGAACTAATACGTCCCTCAGCCTTCTTCTGGCCTGTCTGTCTTGGGGAAAGGGGAGGTGTCTTTGGGTAAGGTTCCCCTGTGAACTGTGGTACAAGTCTTTCACACATTCTAGAGGCTGGAGCACATAAACATTATAAAGTCCTTGAGCAAGAGATGCAGATCCATACCTGCCTCTGCCCCAGAGCCCCAGACGTATGGGAATGGTACTCATTACCCAGGTTTGGTCTTGACCAATAGTTTAAGAACCCATGTGCTACATTTAATACCAATAAGAAAATAATTAAAGGGAAAGAATTTCCAAAGATGGGGGGGGAGAAAAAAGCTTCAATCAGAGATGCCACCCTCTAGACACTCTTGAACAATTTGAATGTCTGCTTATTATTAGGTTCTGTCAAACATATGGATAAACACCTTTATTATACTGTATCGTTGGCCCAGTGTTTTAAATAATACTAGCAATCCATCCATTTTCTAACTGCATTCATCATTTGCAGGGTTAAGGTGGAGCCGGAGCCTATCCCAGCAAGCAATGTGTGCAAGGCAGGATGCATCCTGGAGAGGATGCCAGTCCATCACAGACACACAAACACACTCACACAAGGGCTGATTCTCCCAGAAGCCAATTAACCTACCAGTATGTCTTTGGACTGTGGGAGGAAAATGGAGCACCCAGAGGAATCCCATGCAAGCACTTGGAGAATGTACAAACTCCACAAAGAGATAACTCCAGGAAATGAGCCAAGTGCTCCAAGCACTGGAAGGTACAGTAGCAATGCAAACCAATGTGCCACCGAGTGGCCCATATACTGTACTAGAAATATCATAATAGAATTATGGAGAATGAACCCAAGTCTTTATTATAGCCCCTCTGCTTCAAATTTCCTTTGAAAATATGGGAGGCAAATAAATGGATGCAGACCCCAAGGCTGTACCGAATGTCATTTGAATCAACAGTGGAGGTATTGTATTTCTGGGGTCCTGTTGACATAGTATACAGACACTGTATGCAAAGGCACGTGATTATTTTGAATCTCTCACATGCGGAAATTTTTCATGTAAAAGCACTTCTCATAAAAAACGAAAGCCAAAATGAACTTAGGATTCTACTCTAGTTAGAATTTGGCAAGTGTCTGCAAGCCAGCACAATTTTAACTTAAAGAGTTACAGTATGAAAAAAAGTCAATGTAATTGTCATAAAATACTTTTAAGGTAGAAAATATAGGATAGAAACACATTCAAATACCACTATGCCATCAGATCTTTCCTTTAATGTCAAAAAAGTCTTCCAAAGAATTAAAGGATGTTCTTATGTTACCCCTGAGAGTCACTGAACTGCTTTGTGGAGGAATCAATGGTACAGTATTCACAGTATTAGCGGTAAAGGCAGTTTTGGTGATGCAATACTCCCGAGTCCAGGCTAGGTGGCATCACTGAGGTGCACACTAAGAATTCACACTCACGCCCAGCTGTAGCAGCAGAAGCACTGGCAGGAGAAGAAAGAGCATTGGACAACGATACGTGACTAGGGCTAGAAATATTGGTTACATCCTGGTGTTGGCTGGTGGTGGAGGACTGCCGCCTCAGAGCTCCCTGAAAGGAAGTACCACTCTTGAATGTATTCACTACTTCAATCTGCAATGGAGGAGAGAACGAGACAGTCTGCTTAGATTGAACACAAGAACACAAGAACATGTACAAATGAGAGGAGGCCATTCCTCTCACCTAGCCCAGTTGGCAAAAGGTGCAGGAAGGCAACTCCAGGAAGAGGAATCTGATATGACTAAGGCTGTGTTATAATTTCTGTGTATATGCTATTATATATACAGTATATGGGTGTTATTCATTGTGAGACTAGTACTGCTGTATACTGCCTTAAACCAGTTGTAGAGATGTGAAATAATAATAATAATAATAATAATAATAATAATAATAATAATAATGGAATACCTACAATGAACAACAAAAGAAAGCAAAAAAAAAACATAATTTTTATTCATTAGTGAGTAATACTTTATGAATGGTACTGCTACTATTATGTAGTTCATGAACGACTATGGAATAGGAAAGACTAGTTGTAAATTAATTAATAAATAATAAGTAAGATTTGCTCTCACTTAAAATCATTCTAAATTAAACTTTTACACTCTACTAGGAAGACTGGACTAATTCCCTTGCCATTATTTGCCAAGGACAGTGTGGTGGATTTATATTAATGACGTGGCCCAGGGGTCCTCATCTGTTTTAGCAGGGAGCCGTTTTCAAAGGGAATACAGATGTGCAAGTGGAAATCTGGAATGAGTATGTGTGTTAGGATGGGGGTGGGGGTAGAGAAATGGGAGTGAACCTTATTTTCTTTAGAATGGACAGAAATGTAATGACAGCTTAAGAAAAAGGGAGATGTTACTTCTCCAGCTCTGAGATCGCACATGTGCCTTCAGAGTGAACATGATCAAAGTGGGTGATGTCAACATAAGACCAGCAGAATCAATTCCTCCAAAACAATCAAAAACAAGCTTTTGAATATTTGAATGAAGGTACAGTAGTCTGCACTAATTTGTCAAGCTCTTCATACAGCAAGGATAATAATAATAATTCTAAACCTAATGGTATTAGGATACCAAAGGCATTAAACATAACAACTTACTGTATGCAAACCAGAAATGTACAGCGATTTGAAAGTATCATTTTGCATTTCTTCTTACCTGAGTCTGGATCCTGTTGAGTCCACGGAACCACAGGATCTGCCCACGTCTCAGTTCTCTCTCCGCATGGTCAATTTCCTCAGTATCTTCATTCATTTCTTCTTCTGGCATCTCATCCTTCTGGGTAAGCTGGCCGGCCTCTTTCAGGAACTTCAGCCTGCTTGTTGGAATTGTTGAAATGACCTGGGGAAGAAGTCAAAAAGTCACGTATTATGAAGAAATACTGTGCCTTCAGAAAATGTTAGGCAAAGCATTTTCTTATCAATTTGATTTTGTTGTGAAGGCTTTAAAAAAACATATGGAAAACTCCTTCTTTATTTAGTTGGCAATATTCTTTTTAACTCTCAGGAGTCAAGTCAATATTCTCTGCTAAATAACAAATATAATGGAATGAACTGTTACATGCACAATATCTATACAGTACATTTTAAACTTTTATAAATTACCTGTCCCCATATCAGTTCGCCCATTCCAAGAAATACACACCACATCCACTTGTCAATGTCTAGAGGGGAACAGCTGAAAGGCTTACCCCCAAACTGCACGATGATTATCTGTAACAACGTGGAAGAAAGTTTTCATCATTGGCTATCTCAGCATCTAAACCTATTTAAGGTATTTTAGTCTCAACAGAAAAGAAGACTTTCACCCCGACGTAA
Source organism: Lepisosteus platostomus (assembly GCF_059453375.1). Classification (NCBI taxonomy): domain Eukaryota; kingdom Metazoa; phylum Chordata; class Actinopteri; order Semionotiformes; family Lepisosteidae; genus Lepisosteus; species Lepisosteus platostomus. Next base: position 63,174,331 of record NC_142616.1, on the reverse strand, counting down.
AAATAATCACTTTTTGGCTCCTGAACTAAACTATAGTCTGTTACCTGAATAGCAAATGTCCCCACTACAATAGAGCAGAAGATTGGGTTCCTGAAGATACCATCAAAGACATTTCTTTCTCCGTGGATTTTACGGGCATTTATCTCATTGAAGAGCTGCATCATAACAAAAGTATTGAAGATAATCGTGTAGTGCTCTGATGGAGGGGAGTGGAGAGGTGCGTTCCTTCCACTGTCGATGTTAAAAAGTCTTTCACCTGAAGGAAAACATGACCAATTTATTTGTCACCCGATTAACTTAACCTTAGCTGTACTTTATACACCCCCACTACCCCATATTATAAATGACCTTTTATGTCAAGGGAATTCATCTGCAGTATTACCACATACTGTACACTTTTCAATGGCACACATACTGTATGTAAGACACCCTTTCAAGAACAGTGGGAGGAAATAACAATATTTAATTTTCACAGCTAAGATCACTCACCTACAAACAGAAGAGTAAAAATGATGGTTAGCTGGTAAACACCATGACCAAGAATGTTTTTCATCATTGTGCGTGAAATGAGTGGTTTGTTTCTTCCATAGGGTTTCCTCATCAGAAGGGACTCTGTTGGTGGTTCTGTGGCCAGAGCCAAAGAGGCAAAGGTGTCCATGATCAGGTTGACCCACAGCATCTGAACAGCCTTCAGTGGGGAATCCTAGAGGAAAATAAAGAACAACACTACAATACAGATCATGTTAGTTGGTGTAAAGCACACTTGTTCTTTTGCAATGAAGGTGCATTATCTGTGTCACAAATTAATTTTGTATAAAATCATAATCCTGTATTCTGATCTGGAATATTAATAAATGAAATCATGTCTGGCATGAGGCAAAAGTAGAGCAATGCCCTGCAGCACAGTTGCATCCTTCTCCAATATTCCAAAAACTTAAGGCTCCCTGTTTTGTGGTACTGTAAGTGAATATACTGTAATTAGTATGACATTTCCCCAGGTCAGGGCAGTAATATGGAACTAAGACTCCAAACCAAAGTTGTACTACCTAAAACACTGTCTCAAGAGGAAAATAATATACAGACAATGGTCTTCAAGGGTTTTTTACAAGTGACAATTGTATTTCTTAGGCATCAGATGGTGAACTTAAATAAGCTGAATTTGTTTTCTCCGAGTCCAAAGTAAGTTCAAGCAAAAAAACTCCAGACGGTACTTGTAGAGCATGGTGTCTAGCCAGGTTGGTTAATAGACTGGTTAGGAAGCTAGTGAGGAGCTGAGCTCTTGACATTCAACCAGGTCCCAGAGGGACAACATTGAAAAACACTGATTCACTAAAAAATGTACTGACAAAGAAGGTTCAGCTACTGTACATGCTGTACCTACAGTATAGCAGGTAACCACTTGTTAAGAAGGAAGAAACATTTCCATTATTTCAAAATGTCAATGCCCGGGAGCTCAGTCTGACAACAGCACATTATGTAATTCATTCTGCTGGTCATTCATGTGTGGAAAACAATTCGAAACTGAGGCTTACACATTAAATACGCATTACCTTGGTATGTTGGCTAAAGTTACATTTATATTCATTTTGATAAGCCATTTTCTGCTCACCACAATCTCTGACAAACATCACTTAAAGACTGGAGAGGTATTTGCTTCCTGAAGCTTGGTTATGGCCTATAATTTTAAAGGTAAAGGATGTTTATAGATGAATCCAGCTACTTTTCTTTATAATTGTAACTCTGCTTTCTCTGTATAAGTCTGCATTCCATCCATTACAGATAGCAACTAAGGAGCACAAGAGCATTTACTACATCATATGGAAGATAATGTTGCATTGCGAAGACTAATGTTATTGTGGCCCAATTCATATAGATGAGTAAATGCTCCATCTGTTTTTAACAAAGGCTGTTATATTTTTACTCAATGAATCTGTGAATGTAAGTAGAAAAAATATAGGAATGAAATTCCAGTTTTATTTCATCAGCCTAAAAGCCAAATTAGCTTTAATGGCTTATACAACTGAATTAAAAGGGATGCAAATTGAAAGTAATGGAAACTATATTGCCAAGTACAGAGCTTTGTTCTGACTAAATTTTAACAAGTTTAAGTGTCTTTTTAGGCTATTGGCTCAATGGCATGGATCTAGGACTAATTTGTGGTGCTATTTCTGTTTCAAGCAAACGGCAAGAGAACAGTTCCAATCTAGAGAATTAGAGTCCCTTGATCTAAACAGTATTATTGCAGGAAGAAATCCTCTGGGAAATCCTTATATTAATGCTTACAGATTGAATGCCTTCCCTTGTAAATTTAGAAAGACTTTATGGCAGTGATCTAAATTTCCCCAGTGCCCTACATATATTTCAATCCAATGGATTTATTATAACTTATATTTATATACTTATTAATATTTACTATTATAAAATTATGTCCAATGTAAATTATGTAATATGCATCTCATTTGAGATATGATGAAACAAATTTGATTTTTTTTTCTGTGACTAAGAGCCTTGCTGCGTACAAATCTTCTCAATCAGATATGTCTTACTTCTTGATATTGTAAAGTACGTTGTTCTGTTGCTAACTGACAATTTCATTGTAAAAAGATGAAAAGCAGAAACTCAGGCTGCTGCCAAAACTCTCAGCATAACAGAGATGTTCATTTCAGACTTAAAAAGACACTTATATTATGCTCATAGCTTTGATTTCCTTTGGAAAATAATACATTTTAAGAGCACATTTTTTATCTTTCACTTAATTTTGAATCACACTTCAGTTCCAGTTCAAATACGGTACATCATGCATGATAGATACATTTGTGTTGACCACAATTAAGATCCGGTTTTGAAATGGAAATTACATTGACGTCTGCCTATCACAGAAAAATTGAATACTTTTTTAACTGTGTGATTTCCCTTTTCAAGCAAAATAGCCTCAAAACAGCTTCATATGAAAGCAGATTGTATTATTTAAATAAGCAAGCATTAAATAAAGCACTGTTATGATCAATGCTGCCACTTTCAAGGCTGAGAAAGATTTTCAAATTGAAAATAATTTGGGATTATAATTTTACTGTAATTTAAAAAGTTCTGTGCACCCCATTCCCACTTCTTACTTGGGTTATACAAGCTCCAGTGAAAGCAACAATCACCGCCACCACGTTCACTGTCAGCTGGAACTGCAGGAACTTTGAGATGCTGTCATACACATTGCGGCCCCACATCACAGCTTTCACGATGCTTGAAAAGTTATCATCAGTCAGAATGATGTCTGAGGCTTCTTTGGCCACATCTGTACCAGCAATTCCCTGCAAGTTAAAAAGAGAGAAGATAAACTGTCTATCGGCCAAGATACTGTATGTCTCAGTTTGCTTTAGAATATTTAAAAGCTGGCAAATTCACTGCCTCACTAGCTTGAGCCATGTCATAAGCCAGCTGTGAACAGCGATTCCCCAAGTGCAGGAAACAAATGGCTAATTAGGTTAGGATCAGATGGCCAGGGCTCTCTCAGCCTTCCGGCAAACAGTCACCGTCTGCAACTTGCTGGCCATATCCAGATAAGCATTGATGTCAGTGAGAGACACCCTGCTCCTCCAGCTGGTGAGAAGGCTCCTATTAGGTCGAGCTCACAGATTGTCAGTTAATGAGTGCTGGGCAGGTAAGTGTGTCGGAGGAGCCTGGCTACATGTTTCATACTGTAATCTCTCCGTTGCCAATGAACAGGGTCTATAAACAATTGGCAACGTCAAACCAGATGGAACAAAACTAACTAGCTATTCCAAATGTGTTATTATGTAGAATAAAATGCCTTATTCTCGTGGTACTGGTATAGTAGTACTGTACATGCAGTAGTATTTGCTGGCAAAACTGCAGCAAAGTGAAAAATGAGTGGGAAAGGCAGAGTTGCAAACCTAAAGAATTTACTGAACACTGTTATTTTTTACTGTAAGCAAGCTTCTACCTTCTTGTACCACTTCAGTCACTGTTTTTGCCCCTGCATGGCATTAGGTATTGTTATCATATTTATGTTTTCCAAAGAATAACCTCAGGCAAAATAGAAGTATGCTGGTATTTATCGTCAGAAAAAAGGGATAAAAATGACAGCCAAAGGACATTTCTGGGTTTCTTTGAGCTCCAGTACAGTAGTCACAACACTAGAAAGCAACACATCAAAAAAGTCAGTTGAATGCTGTAACTCCTTAATGTAGATATACTGTAAGCATACAGTATAACTCTATAGTGTCTCAGCAGACAACATACATTTTTAAAACTGGGTCACAACAGGATAATGATAAAGGATACATTAAAAAAAACCTAACCAGTTAATCAGATAACCCCCACAACAGAAAGAAGTTATAAGAAATATGAGAAATAGGATTGTATTTCCATTGCTTATTGAGCTTATTGTACATTTTTAAGAGTGTACACTAGAGGGCACCCAGGCTCCATTATTCCTAATGTCATTAACAGGATTTCGTGGATAAAAACTAAACCTGAAAAGCGGATGATTCTGATGCTCCCCGCAGACACAACACCTGAGACACACATTCAATTTCTAGTCACCTGTAATGCAGCAGAAGCAGGTGCCTTCAGGAGCGTTGTAAAGGAGACAGCCCTTTTGGTTTCTGATCATTTTTACAAATAGTAAATGTACAGTACAAAGTTCCAGATCGTCATAAAGGAAAACAACCAGCACAAGACATTACAACTAATGTCTATGGATGTGTTGATTTCAATCTTTCATGTTTTGGGATACAGTGCTCAGTAGCGCTTTATATAAAATACAGTATATAACAACAGACCAGCTCAGTGGCAATTACATGCAGATGTTTTTACTGGAAATGTTATATGTGCTTGCTGTTTATTGTGCACATAAAGAGTAGAAGCCTGGTAGGAAACTGTGCACATAATCACCCAAACCATGCACATCTGATTCTGTCACACACCTACTGTAGGAGAGGTAACATAGCTGAAACACAATGCAATTTTAGTAAGTTAATCTTCCTACCATAGCAAAGCCAACATCTGCTTTCTTTAAGGCAGGTCCATCGTTAGTCCCATCACCAGTTACAGCAACAACTTGCCTCTGGTCAACCTGTGTGCTGTCAATGATACCTGACAAAACCAACAACACCATCAAAACATTTATCTATACAGTCTTTGGTAGCCCTCTATCCATTCGTGCATCTTTGTAATGTTTTTTTTTAATTTTCATTATTTGAAAAAAGCACCATTTTTGTCCCTGTCCTAATTCTACCTTCTCAGACTTTAACATTTGACTTAACGCAATACTTTACAACCTAAATAATGATGGTATTGATGAATATTTGGTTTTAACTTAAGTAAAGTTAAGTGGACTCTAAGACAGAATCTAATAACTGGGCAGATATTAAGAAATTGGAAATGAAAACAAACCTCCCGATAAACCTTGCACAAAATCCTGCTGCAGAACCACATGAAGAGTTTTGAAAAATCAACTGTTTCTTAGATCGGAAACATCAAAAACTATTTTAGCCATAAGGAGTATTAAAGCCATCATAATTTCAGTTCATGCAGTACTTAAAAGTCCAAAAGTCTATTATCAAACTGGACTTAGAATCCATCCATCCATTTTCTAACCATTTTATGGTCACAGGAGAACTGGAGCTTATCCCGGCAAGCAAGGGGTTTCAAAAAAACAGTATCAGTATACTGTAGCTTTGGACTGATAGGAGAGGATACCCGAAAAGCCCAGAGGAAGCCCATGCGTATGGGGAGAACATACAAACTCCACACAGACAAAACCCCAAGAATTGAAACCAGGGCCCCAGCACTGCGAGGCAGCATTACTAATGAGTGTGCCACTGTGCCGCCTGGGCTAGGACATTTTTAAACCAAGAAGAATCTAATTATTCATCAAAACCCATAAGAATGATCAGTTCGTACCTTTAACTAAGGTGTGTTTGTCAGTTGGCGAGGATCTTGCAAGCACTCGCAGTTTAGGCCAGATCTTATCAATTCGTTCTTGTTCAATCTAAGAGAATAGAAAATAAAAGTTCCAAATCACATTGAAATTGGTCTTATTTATTTCATTATTTCAACTGAAGAGACAATCAAACTATAAGAAGGTTTGAGCAGGAGCATTAGAGGGGGTACTACTGTAAATGATGATGTGCAAACTGGTTAACAAAAAGCCGACAAGCCAAAGTGAAAAATGCACAAATATTATTATTTTGTGATGTTATGGAATGTTACACTGGATTATTTAAAGATAAAAGTGAAAAAGAATAATTAATGTAAGTCATTAAAATTGCATATACTGTACATGACACCAATAACAACTAGGCTGATTAACTTTTTCTACACGTTTCTTACCTCCCCCTTTTCATTCCGAATCCTTCTGTTGAACTCCTTCCCTTCTATGCATAAAAAGTCTTCCCCTGGATGAATAATTCCACATTTAATGGCAATGGCCCGGGCAGTGTTGATATTATCGCCAGTGACCATACGGACAGTGATGCCTGCCCGCTGACACTTTCTGATGGCTTCAGGGACCTATCATTAGAGATACATCAATCAAAAACATGATTAATTTTCAAAAGGTCAGTATAGGCACACCTGCTCTTCAAACCTATATACTGCTAGGAGATCAAAAGAGCACAGCTTTAAATTGGAACACTACAGTGCGACGCATAAATTTACACAGCAAATCTGAAGGATAGTCTTTTCATTTCTTGAATGCAACTGAACTTCCTCAGTATAAAATTAGGGATTAAGAATCTCCTTACTCACGTTGTACTTTTGCCGCATGAATGAAATTATATTTTTGTTATTGGAAGTAAGATGATACAGTAAGATAATAACACAATATTATTACTGATAGGAATAAAACTTTTGAGTTACAAAGTTTAAATGATCAGAGCAGAAATACAACACAGTAACTGTAAATTCAGCAAGATCAAAACAATAATAGTATTTACCCATTACTGCCTTGGTTGTGATTGCTGTGGGGATAACAGACTTTAGCTAACATTACATTTCATTAACTTTAAAAAATGGATCAACATTTTTTTCTAAATCCTTAAACAATGTCCTTAATTTAAAGAACACATCACCAGGATAATTAATTTAGACTTTGAAATAACCATTGTTAAAAAGCATTTTTTTCAAGTCTGTTACCTAGCAATTATCTCGTAAAAAACATTTTGTAACAATGTTATCTAGCCATTTCTTATGACAGATTGTTTAGCGACTGTATATTTCTATGGATCTACAATCTACACTAAACCTGGAGTTGAAACCTTAGCCATTGTAAATTTTGACGAGCATAATGGAATGACTTACGATTTTGTTTTACTTCTGAGGCTATTGTTTTATTTTTACATTTATTTACAGTACATAATCAATAATTCATCACAGTAAATGGATTGTTTTCATACAGTAAGCACTGTGGAACATAAACCTATCGTGTATGATTACACCTGTCAAATAGGCTCCACACGCTCAGAACAGAAATTAAGAACCAGTGCTTTGAGAATCAATGATAGTATCTGCTAGGGCACAGAGCAAAACATTTACTGAGTTCCATATATCACATAAAAAGTCTGTTAAGGTTTCTGTCAAGCTCCACTTAACTCATTTGAGAAACACAGGGGAAGAAGAGAGTTACATTAATAATGTAAACCAGCAGAGGTGGCAGTTAACTTTGTAACATTAGATATGTAGTTCACTCTGCCTAATGTAATACTATTTACGTGTCTTTTAAAGGTAAGAAACGATAGCTAAGCATTTTTTAAGTGTTCAAATAACAAGGGTATACCTTCAGGACAGAAAAACAGCCATTGCTACTCAATATACATACAGAACAACTTAAAGTTTAAGTAAGATAATTTCTGAAAAAATAGCTGTGCACTCTAACTGGAATTAAGTTTATTTCTTCGTATAATTGGTAGTATATACAGTACCCTTATTGTGACTTGTATGAATAATAAAGCACACTGATATAAACTTATATGAGTTTTCAAGTAGTATATTCACAACTCCTTATTTTAAAAGTAAATAAGGTTCAATGCATTCCCCAATTAATAATCTATTACTTTCCAACAAATACTGTAGACTGTAGATATTAACTTGCTGAAAAAGAAAAAAAATAGTGCAAATGCTCTTTACAGTAACTCTCAGGACATAATTTGCACCAAAGCTCTCCATCTGGGCTGTCAATTTGTTCTGTCCAATTTTTAAGTTTTTTTGTAGATGGAAAAATATTGCAAATACAAAATCTTCAAATTTCTTCTTGTACAGAGACATTGATGTGGATAACTCAGAAATGACAAAATTACATCCTTCTTTCTCATCACTGTCACTACATGAATCTAGATGTAAACTAGACACCTGCAACAGAGGTGTGCCAAAGACAAATGAGGTTGGTTTGCATTGAGACTGCGCTGCTCTTTGACTGCGGCCAGCACTTGTGGGACTTTAGATACCTTGAAAAATTAGCTTGGCCCAGCTGGCTAGAGGATACCCAATTAGCCCTTCTGAAATGACTCACTGGACGTGTCCTTACTGATCTTACTGCAGCACTATCAGTGGATCAGTGGATGCTATGTATCCTGCAGTAGACACTAACATTTTGATTTTGGAAATCAAAAGATACAAGTACGCGGATTTGCCCTAATTCTTTCCTCCTGATCCAGGCTCTTTTTCTCTTTGGACCTCAACTCTCATCCTAAAGAGCATCCTGGTATCAACGGCCTTCTCCAACTCTACCACAACCTCCCTACCTCCCTTCTCCTATGGTCTTCTCCCTCTGCCTTCTCCCATTTTCTTCCAACTCCCAATGAAATGCCTACATCTGTCCACTAAAGATCCTTGCCTTACTTACTGTTCACTTCACCACTCTGTTCCTCCTATCTTAAGCCCCTCATTTGTCCTCATACCCCGATTCTTTCTCTGGTCTCCTTCCACAGATAAATTAGTTGGTCCTTCTGTTCGCTCTCCTGTCACTTGTGCAGCACATTCTTCTTTCTTGCACCCCTGTAGTAAAACCAGATACCTAGAAGCAGCTGACACACAGTGTCTCGTCACCTCTTCCTGATCCACCTCTTCAGTCTGTGCCCTTGAGACTGTACAATTCATCTCTATGTTGGTTGTAACTGATGTATTCAGTATTGTTTCACTTGTTTTTTTCTGTCAAATTCTTATTGTTTTGCACCACTCTTAGCGCTTTTTGCACAAGATGAACTGCTTACTGTCTGACATGTCGACAAAGTAAAATTAATAGCAAACATCTGTTCAGTTGTCCTGGGTTAGTGAAGGGGTATGGTGATGTTCCGAGTTAAACAGAATTGTTGATTCCAATTATAAAGCTGGGAGGATAATACTTATTTTTTTTAAATCCAAACAACGATACAGAATTAACAATTGAAGGGCATGGACTGGACTCTGTTTCAAGTTAATATCGAAAGACACTTATTAAGTCTCTTTGGTTTTTCTGGCATTTTATTACTAAGCCATCTGAAGCAATTTATTAAAAGGGAGAACAAAAAAAATCTCAAAAGTCTCTGCTGCTTGTGTTTCCTTTATGGGGATTCACAAACGGAATCTGTGCAATTTATTTTTTCTTTTTCCTCAATTTTATTTTCTTACACAGAAATCATCTGCTTCTTGCAGGAGACCTCAACATGCTGACAGTTATAATACTGCATAGCCCCAGAGACAAGGGGAAGGAGAAAGAAAGAAATGCAGAAAAAGATAAAAGACAGTATCTGAATTATGCAGGAGAAGAGCTGGATTCTAATTCCTTTGTGGGCTCAGAGGTACTGCTAGCTAAGGACATGGTTTTAATGCGTCTTGTCTTTTTGTCTGAGACTGACTGAAGCCAAGAACAGCTGATCAGTATTAAGTCGCAGTTTCTTTAGTAATCTTTCTTACTGATTTAAATATATATATGGGGAAACCACAGAAGCTTATTTCAAAAGTTGCCAAGCGTTCTAGTATGCACCTACACACAAAGAGCCATGAAATAAAACCAGGCCTACCATGTTTCTCTCAGATAGATTTGATGAATTATCCAAAAGTATTCCAAATTACTTGTACAGTATGCTCTGTTGTAGCATTTTAAAAATATTGTGTTGGCAATTCAAAAGACATTTAAGGGGATTCAAAAAATGTTTCTAATTCCATCTTTCAGATGAGATGTTAAACCGAGGTCCTGACTGTCAGTGGTCATTAAAGATCTCCAGGCATTTCTCGAGAAGGGCAGGGAGTTATCCCAGAGTCTGGGCCAAATTTCCCCTCTAGGCCCTTACTGTGGCCTCCAAATTGTCCCCGTGTATGATTGGCTTGCACTGGCCCTGCGATGGACTGGCACCCCATCCAGGGTGTACCCTGCCTTGCGCCCGTTGCTTGCGGGGTAACTCCGGCTTCCCCGCAACCCTCACCAGGAAAAGCAGAAGTGAAAATGGACGGATGGATGGATGTTTTTAATTGAGGAAAATTAATTTACAGAATGGACAGATGAACTTAGTTCTAAATACTCTTTTTAACCTCTTATAATGTGCACCAGGGTTGTCAGAATCCAATCCGCCCACAAAAGGAAAGGTGTTTCAACTCATAATGAATTAATAATGAAGGCATAATGACCTCAATCAGATTTTTACTGTGTTTAGCGGATTATTTTAACAATTTAATTCTTCAGATGCTACTGCTTTAGATAAACCTTCTGTAGACAACTTGCAGATACTGTACACTAGCCATCCTGAACACACGTTGGACCATAGTATTGTATGGCATAAATGTTTTTGGTTAAGACCTCTAACATCAAAACTAACTGTATATGAGTTTATAACTTAAAGTACAATACATTTTTTTTTGCTCTGTATCTCAACTGTTATCCATGAAGACTAAAATATGATTAAAATTAGATATGCTTCCCATGATATTGGTCTCCATCTAAAGTGACATTTTTCAGCAAATGGAATCCTATGTTTATTCTAGTCATACTTTTTTCAATGACAGAGCCTCAAGCTGCCTGTATTACATGGAATAAAGAAATGAAAATCATTTCAAACATCAGCACTAACACATCTGAAACCTTTATACCCAAGTTCCCCAAAGACAGGAACAAATTACAGCGTCAGGCACAGGAATAATTTTCCATTCCGTCACAAAGTCAGAAAAAGATTGTAAATGGGAACAAACGGTGGTCAAAACTGTGAAAAAATATATATATTTTCCTTCAGTTTAAGAACTCTCTCTCACCTCAGGCCTTACTGGATCTTCTATGCCAACGACACAAATTCCAGTCAGATCTGCCACAATCTCATTTTCATTATCCCACTCAGGTTCAGGGTTTCCCGGAAAGTCACGATAAGCAATGCAGATCGTTCTTAGTCCATCGCAAGCCATGGGTTCGATCACCTTCTTGACCATTTCATCTCGATCCCGAGGCTTGAAGATACGTGGCTCTCCAGCTGCATTTAGGATGCGGGAGCACCTGCATTTGTCATACAGAGCAGACGTTTGTCATACAGTACAGACATACTGTACACCTGCATCGTCGACATACTGTCTATGACTAAACGTTCTGGTTAGCTGAAATAAGTTAACAACATTATCTGAAAGTAAAGGCAGAATCTTCTTGCTGAAAGTGGGTAGCCATCAAAAAGGGCCCCAACACAGTGAGAGTTTGACATTTTTAGTAAGAGTTTGAATCATTGACCTCAAATCACAAGTTGTGAAAGCAATTGTGAGAATTCCTTCAGAATTAAACATATAGACTGGTGCAGCACTCACTTCTTAAGAACTATCTCAGAAGCTCCTTTGCTGTACATTCTGAAGCTCCCATCTGGAAGTTTAGTTACTGTGCTCATGGACTTCCTTACAGAGTTGAAGGTGTAGACCTTGTAAAGTTTCTCTTCAGGGATCTGATTGCGAATGGGTTGATAATCCCGGTTCAGGTCCAAAACAAACCCAAGTAACCCACATTCTGTCTTGTTTCCTACTTGCTTGGGAAGACCACCCTCTTTGTCAGGAGGCTGCAGACACACAAAAAGAAGTAAAAACTGCATCACATGCACAAAGTATACATTTCCTTTATTGTGATCACCACAAGTGGGCTCGCTATTCAATCTATGATCGAACAGACATGTTGAAAAGGAGAGCATAATACCAAGGAAACTTTATCTTTGTTTGGATGGAAAATACCACATACAGTATACTGTAATATTGTAAAATACCCCCAAAATCCTGTATAAAACAAGGCATATTTCTAAAAAGTATTGTTAAAGAAATCATTAATGAGACACTACCTTAAATCAGGTGAATTCATCTTATTTCTACAAGAGTTAAATTACACATTGTAATTTATGTTTCATGTGTACCTGCTAGTTAATGAGTGGAAGTATCAGAATAAAGTTTTTCTAGCAAGTAGCTCCTTTTAAATATGTCTAATTTGTTACTGTATGTACTACTGCAGAGATATACTTGCTTTCTTGCTTGCAATATGGAATCTCAGAGCCATCAGCTTGTCACAAAGACAATGCAGTTTAAAGAACAATAAGACACCAAATTAATATTCTGTCTCTACTGCTCAGCGACTGGCAGCTGTGCATTGTTATACAGTGTACATAACAAAAGCATCTGCAGAGCTTTATGGTGGGATTCTTAGTCTATTGGACAAAAGTGTCATCCTCTAAAACCATAGCTGCTACAACAAAAAAATAAGAATCTCTATACATATTTGTATTGTATGATGAGAATCCAAAGGGGAAAATGAACAGGAAGAACAATCAAGATGTCTAAATTTCTCTCGAGTCTCCCAGCCTAATTTTGACTTTATTCCAGCTCATGATTTCTTGACATATTATTTTTAAAATATATTAATTCATTTTCAAATATTTATACCATATAGAATTCTTTTACTATTTTTATTCCTTTTATAGAAACCCAACTAACGTCTCACATGTTTATACTCCTTATGAACTAATGTAATATAACAAATATAGTGAGCATTAAATTAGTTTAAGAAACAGCAAAACAATTAAATGTTTAAAATACTGTACTTATCATGACCACAAATTTACAAACAAAAGTTTTGTAAACAAATTTTCAAACGTTTAAAATGCATTTCTGTAGAGTGGCTAGTTCTAGTCCTTGAGTCCTCTGCATTTTCTAGAGACATGCTGTATTTCTATTGAGAGCAAAAAATTAATGAAACAGTTGTTTTCTATAGGAAAATTAGCACATAGAAGAGATTAGAATCCTAGAAAGCCTTCTGATTTCTTTGAAGAGAGGTGACTCGTCTTGTGCAGTGCCAGTATAGTAAAAAATTCTCTTTGACATTTTTTGTGGACTCTGTTAATCAAGGCCTCACTTGGGAAAGTATGTGATTAATTGACTAACCAATCAGGAATCGACATTTGCAGGATCACCACACTGATCGGTGGCGGTTGACCGGAAGGAATATCATCAGAACCAGAGGAATTTCTCATTTTGCTCATATCTGCAAGCTCACCCATTTTAAACAGCGTATTGACTAAATGTCTGCATCCACCAAAATGACAGCTAAAAAGTTACAAAGAACTTTAAGGGAACTTAACTTAAAAGTGACAGGACAATGCATCACAAAGTAATAAGTGGTTCTCCCAGGTCTCAAATTCAGAATATTGCTTGCTTTTGTATTTAAATGAGAAAATCTAATTCCATGAGTGAAAAAAGAACTCAGGGTTTCTTTAAAAAATAGCAACAAGTATAAATGATTAAACTTTAATTAATTAAACTATTTCAGAAAAAAACCCTAATAGGTAAAGTTTTATTCTATATTTGTATGATTGAAATACATCTCACCCAATCTCAATTTCAGATGTACAGTAAGCTTGTGGCGCACCCAAACTAATATTTTATGCATCATCTTCTGTAAGTTTTTTTGTTCAAAAGAGCTTTGATCTTTTCCACCTTTGTATTGCACATTGAATATTTGCTATATATAAATAGTCCGTTCTAATTCCTGTTACTATAGAAACACTAGGCAATCTGCAGTTCAGCGCTGAACTAAAGAAACTGGGACCTCCACCAAAAGAGAAATAAAGAAGACGCTGAACATAAAGAACAGGGATGGAGAACATTTGCTCAGAGCCCCAACCTAACAGATTAACATGAGCATTGAAATTAGTCAGATTCCATAATCGTCCAACATAATTAAAGGTGCCTTACTTGTAACAGGCACTGGCCACATATATGGTTTGTAGAGTATATACAGACTTCTGTTTGTCATGTAACTCACTGTTACACTGCACTGTTTGGCTGCATATAGCACAATTAAGAACAGATGAATACAGGTAAATTGTAAATGAGGACAAAAGCACACTGCACAGTTGTAAAAGAAGCAAGCACATTTGAAAGGAAGTTGGAGCAGCCAAATTTACAGGGTTGTGTTCCAGACACCTACAGTACAGTATGACAATGGTTTAAAGTGAACAAGTGCATACTAAGACACAAGTTAAGCTTTCACCTTTCCTTTCCCTTTTAATGCTTTATTTATTTATTTATTCTCCTTCATGAGAAAGTTAAAAATCTTACAGCTTTTTACCTGTGCAATCAATATGGTAGCTATGGCGCCTGTGTTGCTGGTGTGAATGAAATGTGTTTATTCTGGAAGGAACAGTTTACTTTTATGTTCCTCAATGTACCTTGTTTTTTTACAAAATTCTCCATATTAGAAATCGATCCAAATGTGTTAATGAACACAAATGCGTTAAGAGTTTTTTGTTACTGATCACGTTAAGTTTTTTCCCAGAGTTTTCCCAAACACAGAAATTGTTACATAATAAAGAACAAGTAATAGGTTTATTCCCTGCTAAAAAGAGAAGAAAGAAAACACAATGCTTCAGCGGTGGAGCCTTCTTCAGGTGTGAGCTTGTTAATTAGATCTCTTTATTTTCCAATGCTTCAGCTTCAATAAATCTAATTTCTTCTCTACTTTTCTAAATTCCGTTTCTAATAAGTAATATCCCATGTCATGATACAGTTTACATTACAATAAACTCCTCATACAAGGACCAGTATAACCCTTAATACATGTAAGAAGGCTCCCTTGGGCATACAGATAATATGGTAAATACCTATACTATCGGACATACATGTCTTGTGGTAGAGTATAATGTTCTCCTTAGCAAGATAAACAAGCGTAAGGCTCATGTAGTTTTCAAGATCAGCGGGGAGTTAAAGGATGACCTTTGCAGCTGTTGTAAAGTATCCTGTGGCTTCTGATGTTCAGATTTATCCACTAGTATTTCAGACTGTTGACAAGAGAACATCTGTCTCGACTGCACAAAGACACAAGTGTAACAAAACAAGGAAAAGCCCCCAAAATCTTAGATGGTGTATCAATTTATTGAAGGGTACAACGACAGTCAAGGTCATTGAGACTAACCGTTCACTGCATCATTTGTAATTATACAGTCAGTGACCAGATCATAACAGGCAGAAGTGTGTTGTTCTAATTTTAGATTCTATACAGAATTCTATATCTGTGTTAAAGGATTCTGAAACTGTATTATCTCCTACTACCTTCAGTTTTAAATTTGATGTTTATGTATTCAGTGCCATCAAACAATCTCCATGATAATAATGCATATAATACTGTATGTTTTTGGATAACAAACTAATCAAGACATTCATAAAGGATCGTTTGCAGCGCTCAGCATCCCATCCTCTGATATTTGAAATCTATTACAAAATTTAAATGCAAAATAGAAATCAATAGTTAACTTACTGCTATTTAAGGCTTATGTTAAGCTGCAGTTTTACAAACCTTGTCACAGAACTTTCTGATGGCCTGAAACATGTGTCAGTAAGATACTTGCTCATAGAACAGAACATTCTACAAGAAGCAAGAAGCTCTTCATACAGTAAATATGTGACCAATGTGTTCACAGAGCGATTGTTTTTTTTTTCAACAGCAGCAGACTAATTTAGAAACAATGCTCAATTCTGAAAATACTAAAACCACAGTACACTGCAGTGCGGAACAGTCCAATCCCAGCCACACAAGAAGGGGGCAATGCATCTCAAATCTAGACATTTACAGCGTGAGGAAAGTGGATGGTGCCTAATGCTATGTGATTTTCTTTTCCTCTCTCAAAAACGCCCACGCATGCCCACACATATACAGTATATTTAGCTTAAAATGCCTAAGGTCTCCAGAAGTAATATAAAAGAAGACAGTTCTCAAGCTTATATAAACAGTCGTTATAACACGTATGCAGCTGACACAAATTTGCCACAAAACAATACCAGGCAAATCATGTGAAAAAAAAATTAACCCTGGTAGGAGGTCAGTTGGTGGATGTCACTATTTTTCAGATTATCAGCTTGAAAATTAACAACTGAAGTTCAGTACATCTGAATTATTCATACGTTACAGTTTCTTGAATGCAATATTTTAGAAAAGTGATAAAATGTGACACATTTACATTGGTTCCAACGTCAGAATGCTAAAATCTATGGTAACCTTTGCCAGGGTAATTAAATCAAACACGTTTTTCTTCTCCGACTTCACTTTGCTTACTTGTAAAGACATTCAAATGGAGCAGAATGATCTATCAGATCATTATCATTTCAAACCAAGTTACTTGCTTTTCTAGAGAAAACACATCAACCATAATTGCCTTTTTATTGAGCCTTTGATATGCAAGTTGTCACATGGAAAAAAAAACAGATTCCAACCCTTCTACAATGAAACATCCTGGGGTAGTCCAAATCACCATTGCACATCTTCTAGCAAATAATAATTGTATTTTTTTTACTTTTCAGGTATCTAATGAGCCCAAAGAATACAAACATCTGGATGCCAAAAAAATAAAAAAGACTTTTCTTACAGTTTTTAAAAAAGACTTACTGGTTCTGAAATAAACACACTCATGGCTCCCTGAAGACTGCTTAATTAATCTAGAAATGCAGCATATGGATCTTCTCTCTTCCAAGAAAGCAGTGAACCACAGAAATTATGAAGAGCTTTTTTTGTAAAATGTTTATCAGAATGTGTTTTTTTATTCAAAAGCTCTCTTTTTATCCAGTTATATTGGACATAGTGGGTATAAGAGAATCGTAATTAATTTTTACGGCAGCTTGTAACTTTAAATTATCACTCTTTGGCAATAATGGACATGGCTTTTGCTGTAAAAACAGCTTCATCTTCCCAGCCAAGAGAAGCTTTTGTAAATGAAGCCCTTTAAAATTAAGCCATTCGTTTCCAGCTTTATAAATGCAAAACAGTATTTTGGACTTTTTAGAGATCAAATTGCTAATTGACTCTGCAATGGATGGGCGCATAGAGATTCAATTCCGAAAACAGAACAGAAACTATCATCTTTAGAGGATGCTCAGTCATCTTTGAAGTCATTTTTTAAAAACTACTGCCAATATCAAGCAACGGTACAGTCGAAGAACACCTGCCATCTCCCCAGTCTTCAAGCTCTACAGTGAGCATCAGCATATGGCAATGAGTGAGCTGACAACTGCATTTCCTTTTTCAGTGTGGCACCATTGCAATGAAATCTGTTTCTTCCATGCCTTCCCTACCTAGGGCTCTTCATTTTACATTCCGGGAACAACAGGCTCTTCCAACGTCCTGCTGTGTCCCCCAAAAGGTCATTTCCGCATTAACTCTTTCATTTTTTCAATAGAGTGAATGCTACTAAAAGTCACCCACTGTGAAAAGCTCTGAATTATTGACCACCGTACAATATATAAATGATAAAAGAGAAAATGACTTTCAAACAGAAAGACACCAAGGGCCCTTGTTCAGTCACTTCAGAGAGCTTTCACACCATGTGGAGGAAGGCAGCCTATTTTTACCTGAATGACACAATCTCCTTTTTTAACTATGGCATCAAACTAAAATGGATTTCCTGCAGCAGTGTGTGATAAGGCTCCTTTGGCTTCACTGTTTGATAGAAGAAAGTTTGTCCGTATGAATATTGCTTTTGCGTAGTGACTAAACCACAAAGTGTATCAAACTTTCAAAGTGCTCAAGAAAGAAATTGAACACTCCTAAAACAATAAAGAATTAAATGTATCAGACTGGATCCTTTATCACATTGTGCGACAGAAAAAGGATTTTGTTTGCATTCGATTTTTTTCCCCCGTCTGATCTGTCCGGCTTGTTCAGTTGCTGTTGATTGCTCACCCCAGTGGTGACGCTTCTCTCTCTGCAGGTGATTCTTGTATCACCTGTGGCAAGTGCTGTGAAGTACTACTATACTAATCTTATTAATCTTATTATAAATCAATATAATAACTCCATATAAAACTTTATAAAACTGGTTTATATTAGGAGTGGTACAAATGCATTGTCCATTTATCTTTTCAAGACATCTGCATTTAAGCTTAATTGACTTATTACTTAAACAGAAGAGGTGCAATTGACCACTTACCAATATATCTTTAGATAGCATTGTTGCCTCACATATGGAATACTATATTGCATGTACTTGGAAACATTTTTTTGTTTTTTGGTATGGATTGTGATTCTAAGAAATGCTTATCAATTTAAGATTCCAATCTTCCCAACCGGAATTACTGTAGAATGTTAGAATGAAGAAGCTTAAGAAGTGATGGGCTGGATGCTTAACCAGGAGAAAGGATAAACAGGCAGGACAAAGGAAGATCTGGAATAAATTCAGAAAGGCAAGAAAAAAATCTGCAGGGAGGTTTCGTGGAAGAAACAAATTAAGAAATGAAGAAATTTGCAGTAGCAACATGGATAGTCAAAGTTAAGCTTCTTATGGTGAGCATCTATTCAGCTGTTCACTGAGAAGTGATGATGATAAATTACAATATCTGCTTCTAGAAAACACACATTACACAGGTGTTTTAAACCCAGGGTATAAGAATAAACTTAACACACACATGCTTTCAAAGACATTTCATATTGAAATGACTGTACAAAGCATATTTCTTATTGTGTCTTATTCAGGTACAGTGGCTAAAATTCTGCCTTGATAAAAAAACAAAGATACCGAAGAACACATTAAAAAATCTCCAGTAATAATCTGCAAATTCATTACTGAAGTTTCGCCTGTGCATGCTTTAATTGATGTTCTCCAAGGGATGTACGGTAGGGGCACTAACAAAAGCTATAGTATACAGTATAATCTCCTTTGATTAAATAAAAAACAAAAACAGTTTTTTGTCTGCTGCTGCTGTAAGTCCATCAGTACTCATCTGGGTCAGAAAAAAAAGAGTAGATGATTATCCAGAAATTTCCAAATTCTTTCTTATGAGTGCTTAAAATTGGTCTTTTGTGCAGAGTGCACACAGTATGTGCTTCTGGCCATTGCTGTTCAAGTCACATTTCTTTTCTGTACTACTGGTGTGCAAAGAGGCATGTATGATCCAGTAGACAGAAATACACTAAGCCTAAGGACTAACCAGTTATGTAAAGGGGGAAAAAACATTTTCACAGAAAGTCTCAGCCTGAGTCTACAAGTCTGTATCATGTGTTTCTGAGCACAAGACCCTAAATAAGCCATAAAATCAGGTGACATTACCATGATTTTGGTGCGAGATTTGGTAACGTATTGAAGATATACTGTACTTATTCTAATTAATGCAACTGATTCTGATTCCCTGCTCTGAATGCTAACAGTGTTTGGGCATTCCATTCTTTATCACTGTTGTCACAAATTACCAAGCCATAATTTCAGAGGCGAGAATCCGAAGCATTGCAACACTCATTTATGTCAAAATCAATAATAAAAAAAAGAATATGTTTACCGTATGTCACTCATTACACAACAACATACAATGAAATAACCATTAAAGACATTAAACCATTTAATTACTTCTTTTGCTAGCATTGAATCAAACCCTGCAAATTAGAAATCATATTGATTTGCTAATTGAATGCCTTTATTACAGAAAAAGGTAATTGCTGCAGGGTAAACAGTAACCAGCTGTCTAAGCAAACCACTACACACTTGGCAGTATGTGTCCTTTATTTTGGTTGGCAAGGTGACAATGAATTCTTCATGCAATTGTTTTTCTTCTTAGCTTGAAGAATTCAGGGTCACTCTGCTAACTAATACAGTGTACTGTAAATAGAAAATCTGAAATAAGTTACAATATTCAGATTATATTGTGGTAATTTACTCTGAAGTAAAAATTTACTTTAACATTAACGAATGCCCTTGAAAAACAACTGTGGGGTACAGCAAATTCTTCTAAAATTATGTTTACTATAAATATATTAAATAATTATTACAGCTTTCTGTTCAGTTCATTTCATTGTATTCCTAAGACTTACACATTATGTACAAAATGAGAACTTTTTTGTAGAATACAATTTTAGTTTAGAGTCAAGTACATAAAGAATCTATGTTAGAAAATCAAAATCATTTTTTCAAGATTATAACTATATCATTTTTTTAGGATTAAATGAAATGTGATTTTATAAATTTTGGGAACTGAACACCAATGTACCTTAATGCAATAATTACATAGATATTGATTTTAATGGAAGATATAAATCTGAAGTTTATTTCCATGTGCAAATACATGGAGGTCAATAAATTAAAGATCCAAATTCTTTCACAGGCTAAGCATTAAATACAGTATGTGCAATTGTTGCAGGAGGTACCAATTGCATCCCTGTCTTCAGATAATTGTGGGTTCAAGTGTGCTGTCTTTTCTCTTTATCACTGATCAGTATAATGTAGTGGACAGACACTCAGCATTTCTCTGAAACTGTCTCAGAATGCCCATCAATGATTTAGACAGTGAGCATGACATCAGCATTTGAACTGCCTTCTTTGGCCTGTGACTCAAAGGTTTCAGAGACCAGATGACAGCAGGAACCTGAGATCAAAAGAATCCAATTCTGATCTTGGAAAACAAGTTAGACAAGTATATACCTGACATTCAATAGAAACTATCCTTACCCGATTGGATGTTCTGATAGCGTCTTAAACATATTATGAATTTCAGCTATATCCACAAGAAATAATATTTTCTATGGTTTATTTAAAAAAGCATTATATTTTATATAAAATCATATTAACAAAACCCAGGTCAGAGAAAAGTGAGCTATTTTTATCCAAACTTAAACCACATTAGAACCAATATAATGTGTTCAAAACTGGAAAAAATGTAAGCTAGTTTTTATAGGCTACTTAGGCTAATGTGGAGAAGGTCCTGGTACAGTTTATGGTCTGGAAAATACAAAAAGATCAGCCCTTGCGTCAGACTATTGTGATAGACAATACTGTATGTATTAAGAACTTATACTCTCTGAAATTACAAAGCAGGCATCGATCTTGTTTATTGAAAAATGCAGAATAGTTTTTATAATTGGAAAGCATGTGCAAAGGTAAGCTTGAATGTCGTAGAAAATATGCAATAAAACGTGCTACAGCTGTTTGTGCTAATTTATCTGATTACACTTAAAAGTGTTAAGGAAAGATCAGTACAATTATATTAAAATTGTTGCGGAAGGACACTATTAATTCCATCAATAAAGATCTTTGGATCCTAGTAGTTCTCTTGAAATGTTGCTCAGGCCCGTGCAGACAGCCTATGTGTTACCAATAATTAAGTTACAAAATAGTAGGTGAAATCAGCATGAATAAAGAATAATACTTCATTTTAATCTAAATATTGCTTGGAGTACAGTAGATCTGCATTTCCATACAATGTCCTCACAATGCAATCTTAACTAAAGATTACAGGAACAGTAAAAAATGAAAATATAAATATAAAAAAATATATAAATCAAATTAAAAATACAGAATACAAACCACAATACATTTTCATCATATATTTAGACCATTATATTTATTTCTTGATATTTCGTTTTGTTCTCAAAGCATCATAGTAATTGCTTCAGTAACACATGAAGTTTGCTTGCAAGAAGCACAGAGTGAAAAAGACTATTCTAGTTTTTAATAACAGTTATCAGTTAGACTCATTTAGTCCATACAAATGTTTTTTTTCTATTTAAATGAAATTATCTCTAATGTCTACCTGCAAATACACACGCGTCCACATGCCAAAACTTTAACTCTGCACCTAGAAAAGGTTTAGAGCATCGTGTTCTTGCAGAAAAAAACTCATTTTAAGGCAGACACAGAAGAGTAAAAGCAGAGATTGTTTTCTGTCCGAAATATTTGGATTAAAAGCTTCAAAATGAAGTCATAATTCCATTTCAATTTTCTTAGTTTTTTCTAGTTTCTTTAATTCTCTGACATTCTCTGTCAGGACTGGGGAGCAACAGAAGCCGGAATGGTGTGGCTCAGTGAACACAAGCTCATGCTGACTTCAGCCCACATAAAAGAAAAGAAAATGAAAATGAAATGGATATCAGAGCTATCCTCTGCCGTCCCAGGAGACAGATTATGACAACACAGGAAGCTGAGCATGAAGAGTGAGCTGAGGGCCTGCTTAGTCTTTTTTTTTTCAGGGAAACAGACTTTTCCTCAGTTCTTGGTATTAACAGATGGCTGGAGGATGGCTTGCTTCAAAACATAGAGGCAAAGTCTTGTAATACCCTTAATTCCGAATTTGAAGATGTAAAGTTCTCGTGCCAAGTACATTTTAACAGAAATGGGATACATTTTGTTGAATTAATTAATAGACTGCACTTTAGGAAATCTAAGGTATATCAAGGTTCCTATATTTGACTACAATATACTTGTATGTACTATACTGTACCTTGAAAAAATTGTTGGTTATTAAAATCTTTACCGACAGTGTCTGAAACATTCATGCATTATGTCATATGTTAGAAATCTGACACAATCAAGTGTTAATATTACTGTAATTATGACAATTAAATTGATTGTACTTACATACTGTAATGGAGTGTTCAGAGTGACAATAAGTTCAAAATCCCCAGCCAAACTAGCTATATATATTATATATATATAATTAGCTATATTAATAAACATGTGGTTTTCCAATATTCTTGCAGACTAGTGGAGAGTAACTTCCTGTTATCTGGTAGACTGATATTTTAATGGAATTCCTATAAACCAAACAAAAAAGTTTGAACTCTTCAATAACCAATGACAGGTTGATGCGCATTACAGTACATTATTATTTTTGGTGTCCCTTGCAAACTACACAGTTACTTTGGTATTTCTACATTTCTTCATGTATTTCAACTTTAAGAAGCTTCACTGACTGTAATTAAGACCAGGAGAGAAAAAATGCAATTAAAATCATAGCATAAAACTACTCTTATCTTTTCTGCTATATTTTAAATGTAATAATTATACATTTGCCTAAAACATGAGGGGACTTGGGATGTATTCATTGTCCTCGCAATGAGTACTGTACATCCCAAGTCCCCTCATGTTTTATTTTTTGTTTTAGTTACCAGAAGGAAAACACTGCCTCTCAACTAGGATTTCCAAGGCTGATCTGCTATGATGCAATGTCTTTTATAAATAAGGAGATTAAAATTGTAAATCCTTTCATTAAGCACACTTACATTTTTTTTCAAGGTCCAAGCTGGTTTTCTTTTTTGATTTCTGGTCTGTCTCCAGTAAAACTTTATACAGTATTTGCTTAGCTAATATAAATAAGATGTTTTATATTTTTTTCATTAGCTCATTAGTTTTATACTTTATGTACTCTACAATTAGTAGGCAAAGTTTATTTACATTTTATCGCTTTAAGTCTTAAAAAGGGTGTATCTGTAGGGTAGGTTAGGAACAAACACTTAAACAGTGGCTTCATCACACTGACATGTCAGATAAACTCAAACCCTTACATATCAACCAATCAGGCAACCTAAGACCGTCATAAGACCCCCATCAGAGAAAAGTTGCTAACTGAGCTCGTAGGTTGATCTCTTGATACAGGTATTTTCCCCTGAGAGTTGCTCTGCATGCCTTAAATTTAATATACTTATTTCTTGCAGTCACAATATACTGTATAATGTAAAATGAATAACTGAATGGCATACAATGCTAGTACTTTGTATGCCATGATCTGGTGTTGTTGCTCTACTGTACAGTTTTCTTGAGGTGCTCCCCATGAGGGAGTTCTGCTTATTGTCCCAGAACTTAAACTCCCCAGGCAGCAATCGCACTTTATGGAGAGTAAACTAAACTTAACAAAGAAATCCTAAAGTATAACCAGTGCTGACTT
This sequence comes from Lepisosteus platostomus, assembly GCF_059453375.1. Classification (NCBI taxonomy): domain Eukaryota; kingdom Metazoa; phylum Chordata; class Actinopteri; order Semionotiformes; family Lepisosteidae; genus Lepisosteus; species Lepisosteus platostomus. The sequence goes on along the minus strand of NC_142616.1, from coordinate 63,150,202 downwards.
GTCTTTACTTCTTGAAACACTTTTGTATTAGAACCTCAATCCTACTTTTAGAAACATGACCCAGTAAAAAGCAACTATGATTTAAATCCCAATTACTCACATAACCTTAATGCAAGTAACTTATCTCTGCATAAGATGTGTAAAATGGTGAAAGCCACCATATAGAGTGGGCAGGGTAAATGAAGCATCTGTCTTGAATCCATACTAGTCTTAAGCAGCCATTTTCAAGGTCACAGGAACTGTTTCTTAGACCTTTAGGGCGGCTATTTTTTCCAGTGATCTAAATATGAGCATGATGAGCTTGGCAGTATAATTAATTGCAATAATTACACACAAGGTAACTGGGGAAAAGACCACCATTTAGGCAGAAGTCCATAATTAATGCCATCAAGGAATACTACCAAAAAAGGGGCTCTAATCAATTTTGTGGATTTTCTGCTGAGCTAATAATATTAACCCACTAAGTGTGGTTTCAGGATTACATTTGACTAGTTGTGAGGGATGATATATATTTCTTCTTTACATCATACATTGTCATGGATACTTATTGATTTTGAGTTTTACAATTAATTAATTCAACTAATTTATAGAAATTACACTAAAAACACCTTGCCTCTCATCCTTTGCCCTTTTTCATGTTCATTCCTTTATGTAATTCTTTTTTAAAAGTGACAAAATCTGAAAATCCAGAAAAAACATGAGTACATATTTTTGTGTCAAAGTAGACTGCAATATGACAAGCAGTTAGAAATGTTCTATTTTGATGGCAACTGTCGGTCAATCTATAGTAAAATTCTGACAGAACCAGCATGTTCTGAAGTTTAACATACACCCAAACACCCAAAAAGGCTTCTTGTCTGAATTGGGATTTTTTCATCTGTGGCTTTAAAAGTATAATTGCTTTCTGCTGATAGGATCTATGTATTTCAATTATAAAATTGGTAAAACCTGATATTATCTTATGCTTATTTTGTCAGCTGATTACCACACCCATGATGTGCTAAAGTAATGAGAAATTCATGGTTTTGCAATTGAATGGCATGACACCTAATTGGATTTTAATGGACAAAAGTGAAATGTTTGATTAAAAGATCATAAACAGGACTGTTTTGAACAGAGTGATAAATGTATGAAAATGCTATGTCTAGGCTATAGCTATAAGACTATTGACTACAATATGCCTCAAGATATTTTTTTTACATTTGCTAATAAACACAAATATAAATTTAAATGATTATTAAAGTTATATTTAATTTTATATATATTAAATTCATACTTCACAATAACACATCAAATGCCCACCAAAGCTCTTGCTGCATACTCTTTACTAAAGTAATACTTACCTACTGCACTCATTTCTAAATCTGCTATCCATGACAAATATTTTTGAATGAGAAAAATAGTCAGCAGAATTCATACTGTACAGTACGGACGTAAAACTGAATCAGACGCAGAGAGTTCATTTAGTGTCAGCAAGGCAGATGGCATAATGAATCTCGAGACCCAGGGGAGAAGATTATTCTGACATTTACCGTTGACAGTTTTGATAGTGACACAGGTGGCGCACAAAACCGCCCAAAGAACTTGTCTGGAACCAGCTGGAAGAGAAGTGGCCAGCAGATCATACAGCCCTAGAACCGGAAAATCCCTGGCCCAGCAGAAAGCCTGCAATGCCACACATCTCCACAAAGACACTACTGCACGTCGGTACAACATTTGCCCATGTTCTCCAAGGCCAGCTCTGTTTTTTCTATTGGACATTTTAAGAATTAGACAGCTTCTTTAAGATTCCTAAACCAGTCATATACAGTACAGCAGTTTAAGGGGTTTGAAAAATACACTAGTTAATGCACATTTCTTACATGCGCTATAACCCTTCAAAATGTTATTGTGATTGGTGCGTTTTTCTCTGTATAGATGTTTTCCTATGAACAAGGAAATGTTGTCTAAAACCCCCACACAAACCACAAAAGCCTCGGTAACTCCAAAGGCCTCCCTTTGGGAAAAGTGAATTGCCAAAGCATCCTCTTATGAGTATCCAAGAGCATTAAAGAAAAGGAAGGCCTCGTCCAATTATATAGCACAAACATCAGTACCGGTATTTATAACGTGCCTATATTCTTTGAATGTACTTTACAAAAATAACTGAGCAATTTTTAACATAAATGTAACAGATTATTTCACTCTTTTGTGCTGACACTACATTTTACTACAGGCTGTAGCATCTAAGCACCTAACAGGCACATTCCAAAAACTGCCCTTGAACTATATCACATAGAAATATTTCTGCTTTAATGACTTTCGGGCAATCATGAGAAGACTTGCTTTTGTCATTTTTGAAACAGATGGCAAAATGGGTGATTCCAATTACTGCTATATGGGACCTTCTCTTCCACAGAACAGGGTGGAATATAGGACACATCCCATGTTGACTTTGTTTTAAGTGCATTTTGATTAACTTCTAAGACCTTTGGTTGCTTCTATTTTAAAGCATTATGCTTTAGGGGCTATGCTAATTTGGAATATATACATATTGACTTGATAATATGATTCTTACATAGAGTAGTCTAATGCACAACTTCATTTATAATATATCAAGGGATACTAGTTAAAATTAGCTAATTTTTTTCTCTCACTCATGCCTTTAGGTGTTTAAAATCACAATTCTTCATTGAGAGAAATAATTAAATACTCCTCGTGGATCAGTTAATATCAGGTTAATAGGTCACGTTTGAGGGTGTGTATTGAACCATTACAGTCTAGTGAAACTCTGAAGCGTTCTCAGGTCTCTTGAGAAAAATATGAAAATAAAATTGACATCAGTTTCCTTCAAAGCACTACTGCTGCTATCCTGTATTGGCAGAGTGGGTTGAACTAAATCAAGCAAACGACAGAATGAAATGATTTTTTTCTGAAACCTAGCATCATAGGCAACAGTAGCCGATAAAGAAAAAGAAACGTTTTCTACCTACCAGGATCTTAGTGGTGTAAGCGCTGTTGATAGCAATGGCATTGACTAGAATATCCAATGTTTTAGCAGGCAGGGAATCAGGGTCTGGGACTTCTTTGTAGTGGACATCTCCGATGTAGGCCTGAACAACGGTCATCCTATTCGTCGTGAGAGTCCCCGTCTTGTCAGAGCAGATTGCTGTTGCGTTACCCATCGTCTCACACGCGTCCAAGTGTCGCACCAAGTTGTTATCCTTCATCATTTTCTGTTAAATAATTAAATTAATATTGCAGTACAGATGTAAAACTTTCTTTTGTGCTTAGTGTCTAACTGCATGTAGTATTTTCACATCCATTTGACATTTACAGTGCACCATATTATAAGAAAACAATCGCATTATTTATAAAACAAAGATAAACTTTATCATATCATTTCTACATGAAGTTCTTGTTGGTAAAGTAAAATATGCTTTGTGTTCGTTTCCTACATAATTTTGAATTTGTTACTCTGTTTTGTTAAATAGTAAAGAAGAGCAAATCTTATTTTTGAAAAGATTCATAGATTGCTTGAAGTGATTAAACCACTCTCCTTTGATTTCTGTGGCACTGTAAAGGCAGTCTATGGCATTTTTTATACTGGGTAAGCTGTTGATGTTTCCTTTAATTGTGTATACAACAGAAAACACGAGGCAAAATACCTTCACAGAGTAGGCCAGTGAGATTGTGACAGCCAAAGGAAGACCTTCAGGGACAGCAACTACCAGGACTGTGACCCCAATGATGAAAAACTTGACAAAGTACTGGATGTATACTGGAGTACATTCAGGCAGCCACTGTCTCTTCTGCATTACAAAGTTCTCGATGGCAAAGTACAGCACTAGAATGATGACCGTTATAGCTGACATCACCAGACCTGAAATCCACCAAAAAATTATGTTAAATGACCATACTGTATAACAGTATAATACTGTAGTATAATTCCCCGAGGTGTAGTTCACACAAACGCAGGCTAGTACCAGGGCTATAGATTGTTAATGTCATCTTTTAGGTGAACATTTTAAGACCACAGTTATTAAATTGCAGGAACATTCTTAGAAAGAGACACTTTATAACAATCTACCTTAAGCTACATTGAGTTCAGTATAGATTTACAGTGCCTTTTAATTTCTGTTTTCCAGTGTCTGGCTTTTCTGGTTCTGTCTAAAATACTGTTGCACATATGAGGTGGCTCTGAAAGATGTTCATGGAAGAAGGTCTTAGAGTCAACTATTCTGGAGAAGAACAAAAATCCTTTCTCTTATAAATGTGTAAGTATGGCCATTCTGCAATGGGTTGAGGAATCGGTCACTGTTATTTACAGTAACCTGATAAAGTACCCATACTAGAAGCAAGTCAATAATAGATGCATGCAGATCCATTCTCACAGCTTATTTTCTAACCCTGGAGTTTTATGATAGATGGATTTTGTACAAGGAACATTATATCGATTAACGTCTTTCGTCACATTTTTGTAGAATCAGTTAACTCTTGGTTACAGTCTTTTGCTGAAATGCTAAATGGAAATAAATGTATTGGTCTAAAAATAATGGAAAAACAAAACAGAAAAGCAAAAAGAAGAAAAAACAACACAACACAGAGAAAAAAAAGGATGGGGGAGTACATATCGTTTGATTTTCCACATTTTGCTTTTTTTAAATTTCCTTTTAATTGTATTATCAGGCTTTTTTCAGTCTTCATGCATAATACATTGTCAAGATTAATTAATACAATTGAGGTGCTTTTCCCACGTTAGGATGGATTTCTAAACGTTATCAATTAATCAGTATGACAGCTTCTCATAGGGAGCCATTTTCCAGAAGAAGAAATTTGTGCACATAGCTATTTCCCTTTCAGAACTAGATATATTTAATTTGCTTGCTGGGTTATGTTTGTACTTCTCCATGGATGTTTCCCTTCATTCTGTTACACTACAGTATGTGTCTATATAGAAACTCAAAGCTTCCAAATTTGTCCTAACCCTACTTTAGAGAGGAAAAAAGTACAGAAATAATTTAATAATTCAACCAATTCCATTGACACACTTTCTAAACTTACTAAAATATCAAATGTGTTTATTAAAATAGTCCAAAACACGTATACAGTCAATATTTGTAGAGTGTCAAGCAATTAATCATTTGTCATCATCTCATACAGAACTTAAAACACATTCAAGCTCTAGCCTCCATGACAAATGGATGTCTTTGCGTTCATTACACTAGGTAAACTGCACATCCAAAATGATGAATGTGAATTGTTCAAAGAACATAATAAATTTCCCACTGATTTTTATGAAGCTTGAAAAAGTTTGGGATCCTTATAAGCCTGTTGTACAAACTTAGCTAATTGAAAAATGGTGTACCATCAAGAAGAAAGCTACTGTACCATTTTGTAAGAAACACTGGGGGCAGGCCATTCAAATGTGTATACTCTAGGGGACACATCTTTAACAATGTGTAGAAAACACCTCCAAACACAGTAGCAAGTTCTAAGTTCATCTCGCACAGTGTAAATGTATTATGTAATGAGGCTGCAATATTAAGTCTGAACATCTCACATAACCAAATGGCACTCCTCCAGGAACCTTGTAAAAGCCTCACTGAAACAATTTTGTCTAACATAACCAAACTATAATGTAATGTAATGTAATGTTTCTTTATTAGCCCTATACAATTTCTTGCATTAGGAATGCGTCTTTTCGCATACCCCAGCTTTTCTCCATGGAGACTACATCCTTCTACAACATTCAGAAATTTTGTTACAACATTTTATTTTTTTGAGAACCCTGTGCTTTTGGAAGCAATTAATTCGAATTTACCTGCTTTCCCAATCTGTACTGCTAACTTAGTCAATTTGCCCTGAAGGACAGATTTCTCTTTCTTGGGCATGCTGGCTTTTTTCTTTTCCTTCTCATCAGCATCTCCACCTTCGGCACTCTTTAAAGGTTGCATTTCCATAGCTGCTGCGCCGTCCTGCTTCTTAGCTAAAACAAAATGCACAGCATTGAACGTACTATATGAATTTTGCTGTAAAGGAAAGGGTGAGGAAAAGGATCTGGATTATACAAAGGCTGGATTCCCAAAACCTAAGAAAAGATAGCATTATTGACATTTTTTGCTTGTTGTTGAACTCCACATGTCCATAAACACATGTATGCGATCTTTGTGTGGACATTTTCTCACTTAAACTCCTTTCAAACAGCTTTTCATGGGGGCATTTGAACAAAAGCAGTAAGCAAGTCTGCAGTCACTGCAACACATGCCATTCAAACATCACTGGTCCCACAGCTCAAGCACATTTCCTCAAGCTTTAAATATTAAAGAATATTAAATGAGGAAGAAAATGTGTCTGAAACCCCTAAACGTTTCACTTTCAATGATATGATGTTTATTTTCGTATAGGAGACATATCAAAAAGAGTACAGTACCCAGCAGCCATATCACCTTGCAACTCACAACTGGCAACTCACTTAAACTTAGCAGGTGTGAGCCTGGTCAGTATCTGGAGGGGAGACCTCCTGGGAAAAACTAAGGTTGCTGCTGGAAGAGGTGTTAGTGGGAAAAGCAGGGGGCGCTCACCCTGCGGTCTATGTGGGTCCTAATGCCCCAGTATAGTGATGGTGACACTATATTGTAAAATGGTGCCGTCCTTCGGATGAGACGTAAAACCAAGATCCTGACTCCCTGTGGTCGTTTCTCAAAAGGAGAAGGAATTGTAACCCCAGAGTCCTGGCCAAATTTCCCATTGGTCCTTACCAATCATGGCCTTCTAATAATCTCCATCTATGAAATGGCTTTATTACTCTGATCTCCTCCCCACCGATAGCGGATGTGTGGTGAGTATTCTGGTATGTTATGGCTGCCGTCGCATCATCCAGGTGGGGCTGCACATTAGTGGTGGTGGAGGGGAGCCCCCATTACCTGCAAAGCGCTTTGAGTGGAGTGTCCAGAAAAGTGCTATATAAGTGTAAGCAATTATTATTATCACATGGACCGTATTGTAGTAATTTTATGCTCATAGGTTCTTGGGATAACGTATTGACACTTCAAAACCTGAACCTGTGATACCCAGAAATGTCATTAACAACACTAATTACAGCAGTAACCTCAAGGTTTTCCACTCTCCTGTGTTGGAAAGACAATTTACATTCCAGAACTAAATGCATTGTATGCCAAGCAAGAACATACAGTAACACAGCTGAGTTTACAAATAAGGTAAAAAAGAAGTTTGAAACTAAACTACTACTGTAAAATGCAGTGAAAAGAAAGAGATGCCACAAATGAACGTGTGTTTGTATATCTCACAACACCTCTGAAAACATAAAGCCATATATTTATTTTCATAATAATACCATTTCCAATACAAGAATACGATACAAAGTTCAAAGAAATAAATTGAGACATTCACCAGTCACCCGTGGTGCACACAATATTACAATAATATTACCGGCAAACTTTCTAAGATACCAGAATTATTCATCATCAATTAATTCGTTTCCAGATACTAAAACTGAAAACCAGATACTAAATCTGAAAACCACATGCACATAAATAGTTCATACTAACATCATAAAACAAAAAATACTTATTTTGAATGAAAGAGTAAAAAATATCAGAAAAAAAGCAATACTGTATATCTGGAAAATCACATGGAAAGCAATTGGAAGGCTACTTGAAACCACTGTAAACGAGGGCGGTCAAGATCAAGCAGTGGGCTCATGTTTTAACTGTGGAGAAAGCAAGTTAAAACAAACGGAAATAGAAAGCAGGTTACCTTTGCTCTGGTTGTTCTCCATATTTCCATCCTGTATTTTACCTATGATGAAGACATACAACATACAACAAAAAATAACAAAAGCAGACAATAAAACATTTATCACAAAGACATTACAGTGAAATTAAATAAAGAAGGAAGACACAGAAAATGAATATTTATTTTACATCTCCATGACAGCAACATACACAAGATGCTCCATCATAAATGAGATTTATGCTAAGCTTTTGCTTGTCCTGCGGTTAATCTCTAGATTTGTCCAGTGAGTCACTATTTCCACTCCTGTGCTAACAGAGTCCTGCATATTTAATGGATGACCAAGGAAAAAAATACTCCTAATGTGGTGTATATCAGCTTAGAAGTAACATGAATAGGAAAACTGCTGTGTTACTGGATATTGTTCTGTAAAATTAGATAAGTCGCTTGTTTCAAGCAAATTCACTTTTGTTCTATTATTAATGCTTGGTGTCTGGATTTAAATATTTTTCTGCAGTCATCATCTGTTAAAAACTCTGGGAACAGATGTTTTTTGGCAAAGAAAAATAATAACTTGAAGAAAATTACTCTCTATAAAATACTAAACAGTTTTTGTGATACACCGCACACACAAATACAGTAATTACTGTATGTGTTTATGAATATGTATATACTGTACAAATGTTTTGAAACGGTTTGTAGAACAAAATATGAAGTAAAGGTAAGTCTACTAGTTCTATATTTATCACATGCTAGTGAAGAGAACATGAAAATGAATACTTTACATTCAACTGAAACCTAAGAAAAACCTCTGTGGTTTGGCACGATAAATAGTTTGATGGCTTCCTTTCCTGAAATAATAACCAACTCCATAGTATACTGTATGTATTTGGGTTTCAGCAACTATAACAACATTTTTTCCTAATTTGGCATCTGGAGTTATTAACCTAAAAGAATACTGAACAGCATTCAATATTTTTATACCAAAAGTGGTAAAGAAGATCTAATTGTTTTTTTTTATATTTTAATTTTAGATGGAGTTTCCTATTTTTGTCTCTATTCTTTGGCTCAAATTTACAGTGTATTAAATGAGTGTATGAATGGTTTTAGATGCTACTGTAAAGTGTAGTAATTTATCCATCAGATGTGGATAAAGATTTTGACATATTTCATTTATTGTGTGAGTAGTATTGTATTAAATAAAATATACCCTCCAACCAGAAATAATTTTCAGTTTTTGAACACAATAATTTTTTAATAACAATCAATTACTTAATTACTGAATTGCAATGAATTACTCTGCATTTAGGATTTGGCATGAGCCTTACGTAAACACTTCCTTGTAACAGGTATTATGTAGACCTTATTTGGTGATGAAAGACTGGTTTCAGCAACAGACAGTACTCACGTCAACAATTAGATGAAATTCCAAATATTAATTATGCAAAGGAATTCATTAAGACCTAGTACAGGGCATTAAAAACACAGTGTTCACATATTAAACACGCACATGAGTGGGAAGGCAACACAGGCACAACACAATACACAGCATGCATTACAGATGTGTTAAAAGGAAGAGCACATGCTTCAGCACAAAAGAAACAAGGAAAAACAGTAACAAACACGGGACATTTTTTAGAAGAAAAGCAAGGGGTCGTAAATGACAAACAGTCCTGACCGTCCCCCTAAACATTTAGCACCTCTCCATAATGTTATGTATTTTGTTTTTGCCTAATCCCTTGTATGGACTGCTGCGTTCACTGTACAAGTTGTAAAATCACAGCTAAGACCTTGTGCTTAGGAAATAACACTCATTTCCATTGCTACTGAGATTAAGAACTGATCCTGCTACAGAAACATGCTGTCATCCCAAGGAGACAAAGCTCAGTTCCAGTCTGATTAGTGGTTTTAAGATAGAAATGCAAGATGTCACAAAGCAGAGGAACCAAATGCTAATGTAATCTTTTCTTATTACCTTACCAACAATCATAATGTTTGATTGTACACCAGCTACTTGTTTCTCAACACAGCTCAATAGCAAATATTGATCAGTCTGTGTGTCTAAGAGTGTGTATTGCATTTAAAAAAGTGGAAGAAAGCAGTACTTAAACATCAATTTTCCTTACTACATTTTCACATCTTACTCTCAATGAAATAAAAATGCTTGGATTTTAGAAATTTGCATTCTTAAATATTGTAAACAAAATAATTACCTGCTTACTGTAGTTTTCAAATAAGTACAAGCAAGCGTTGCATATGCATATGCTATTTTACTTGCTTAAATAATTAATTTCCCGCATAATTCTGTGCAACATGTAAATTACATTTATCAGTTATTAAAGTTTGAAATATCAAGTTTAAATTTAATTACACATTAATGTCTTTTTCTTTATTTGTGAATTTATCTTTGTACCTTATACTTCTTAAACACCCTGAAGAAATGACAGTCACACATCAAAGCTGAGCCTCACAACCTCCAGATTACCTGGGGTTACCCGCAATTCTAGTGGAGATTTAAGGATGATAATTCAGAGTCTGTAAGAAACATGCTGGAATTTAAAATTATTTGAAAATGGCGAAATGAACACAATTTGGACAAAATATAAATCCTGGGGGGGGAATGATAATGGTTTTAAAATTGGGGGATATGTTATCCCTTTGAGATTATACTAATTAAAGGCTAATAAATTCCATTTAATGTATTTTGCATTCTCTCAGTTCCAGTAAAAATGATATAAATCCCATTATAGCTTTTATTGAAAGTTCCCTGCGATAACATGTGGCAGTTCTGACTCTATATACTGTAATCAAGCCTTTTCAAGGGGAAAAACTGGGAGATGAGGGTGTGAGTGTTAAAGGTAGGAAGAGAGAATGCATAGTATGCCAACATGCTAGTAACATGTTCTACTTGATAATAAAGTACACATGCTGAAGGAATTGCCACAATATTTAAAAATTTCTGATCACAATATTTAACATTTGAAGTGTGCAGTAAAGCAAAAGGATCCATTTGACTTCGGTTAACTGCTTGAAAAAATGCTGGGTTTTGTAGATTAGTCAGATACAGTTCTACAGTAAGTGGTTTTGAGCTTTTCATACTAGCACACCACCATCCATACGCTAATACAATAGCTCCATTCTGGATAAATCTCTAACTGTATCTAAACTGACTTGTGTTTAACATATTGTATATACAGTAGTGTTCTGTGTTTGTGGGCTCAGCTACAACACATTTGTCTGGTCTATCAGGCTGGCCATAATTAAAGTACAGTGAGCCAGATGAAAAAGTTTCAACTTGTTTCTACCACACAGAGCACCTTATTCACTAAAAACAACATAACAGAAAGGGAAGTATAACCCCTAGGGAAACAGAATCATAAAGGGAATAAGGGCTGCAACAACAATATAGGGTCCCTAAAGCAATTATAAAGAGGCTACTCCCCTGGCTACAATGCACTCTAGAAGATTAATATTCTTTGAAGATCAGTTACAAAATGCAATCACAGGCTGTGTGACCCAGAGTTTTAATACCAACCCTGTATGCAATTATTCACCTGTAACATACTGGAAACCGGTGCTGTATTCCTAAACTCCTCATAGGATCCTTTTGTTAAATATTGCTTGTACTACTTATTGTGGCATTCCTATTTGGAATTATGCACTTCTACATTGTAATGGAAAATAAAGGATTGTTTTTACAGGTTGGTGACATGCATTTAGCACAGCACTACAGTCAGCAGAAGAGAAGGCTCAAAACAGCTGGAGAAAAAGGATATCCATCAGACAGAAGCAAGTTCTGTGTTCTCCACATACCATTGACTAAGTTGGTATTACCAGAGGCATTTGCACCAGCAGCACCATCTGTAGCTATTGTTGAGATGGGGTGGGAAGAGGGATGGGAGCAATCTAGCAATAATAATGGATAAAAAAGGATAACAGTGAACAAAAATAACATGATTTAGAAAATACCTTATTTACCGAGATTGGTACTGCACTTTTTTAAACTACTGTATATGGAACTAAGGTAACGAAATGTGTCAAGCATCACATTCACGGTACAACATACAGTAATACACATCACATATAGTATGGAATGACAAAAAACACGCACAACCACCAACGACACAATACACAAGGACAGACCAATTTCACTTGCATACAGTATGTTATCTCAGTTTTTCCTGTTGCTAACTAAGTAAACAGTTGATTGATTTCTCTTCTTTTCTGGGAATAGGAATTCAAGAAGCACAAAGCATTTGCAGTTTTGTACATGCAAAACATTAATCTGTGTTGCACTTTTCATGGAATGCCAAAAAGTACTAGAAGAAAACAAGGAGAAATGACTAATCATTGATTTCAGATAAGGCAGCATGAATCAACACTCCATAGCACATACTTAAAGTGTGAATATTACCTTCATCACACATTGCTAGAGAACAAACACATCAATAATAACAATAACATTCTTCCAGAAAGATTTCAAGGAAAACACAAAGCATTCTACCATTATTTGTCATTCCTGATTATGTAATACAGTGTATGTGTTAAACATTTTCCATAATGTAGGAACTTGTACACTGTAAAACAGATTTCTTTTAGTTCATCTTGTCTCCACGTGTGCACAGAACAACCATCATCATTTCCATCACTTCCAGAAGAGGCCAGTATCCCTACAAACGTTTGAGGTGATAGAGCAGAACCTACTCTAGGTAAGGTCTCACTCACCTAGTGAGATTCAAACAGATTCCTAACTTACAGTATATTGCATGCAAGCTCATGAGTGTGACATTTTTATCTTTAGCATAAGGAAACATTACTTGCATTGTTTGATGAAACTGCAACTGGCCAAAAAGAGAAAAAGATGTGTTGTGGTAATGAGAATCTACTGTACAAATCATTCCCATACATAAAAATGTAATGCAAACCCTGTATAACAGTGCAACTAGCCTCTGAACCATGGAAGGCCAGCAAAATCTTTCTATGAAGGAAATAATCTATCTTAAATTAAATTAAATTTCCAATGAATTGTTCTATAAGTTATTCAGTAAGTATATATTGATATATATTTACTGGGAACACTAGCCTCTTAGATTATAGTAGTGTTTAATGGACAAGTACCATGCATAGAAACTGATTGAACAAAAGGATTAGATCAACCTCAGAATCAGCACAGTCAATGCAGAAACATGGATGAAATTTTCCACACTTAAAAAGATGTTTTTGGCACAGCTCTTCTTTTTAAGTCAAGAATCACCATGGCCTAATCCTGAATTGAACAGAAAGGGTGGGAAGGTGTTGGGGGTGTTGGTTTAGTGGGGTGCTGTGGGTTGGGGAAAAGCAGTTCAAGCCACCTGCAACTTTAGTGTTAGGTCTATAGCTGGGGTGGATGATACAGTACATGGAAATTGGAAATACTGTACCTGGTAGCTGCTCTCCATCTTCCACTCTCTCACCTGTGTTATAATTTTCAGAATGATAAGACAGTAAGGTTTGCACACGCAGATGTCATGTGAGATTTTAACACTTTTTACCCAGAGAACCACATTTGGATAGATACTGTAGGTGGGAGTATTTCTATATGTCAGGAATTCTGACATATTCTGTCAGAAATCTGACTATAAAAATTTCACTGATAAAATTCAATTTGCAAATTATACTTTTGGAGCAATAGTGATATTAAAATAGATGCTGGATATAAGCTATAGAAAAGCATCACATCACAATGAGAAGCAGCTTAACAGTAAGATTGCAAATGTAATTATGCTGGTGGAACATTAGACGAGACTCCTGTGGGTTCAAAGAAACAATTATGAAACATGCAAATGCCTTAAAACACTTCCATTTCAAGCACAATTTGGCTACCTTACGCATACAGAAGCTGTCTTTCATTTGTCCATAATCCCACAGAAAAAGAATGACAACTGCATTACTGTCATAAAGATGCAATGATTGAAACCAATATTTGGTGCATTTAATTTAAAGTGATTATATGTACGTCTTATAGAAAGAAACATGTTGGATCACCTGACCAATATTGTAAAGTTCGCAAGTTTCAGTTTTTGTGATATTCTTCAATTCTCATTTATTTCACTTCTAGTTGCTTTTTTTTACTGCTATGCCTTTGCCTTTGCAAAGCAAAAAAAAAAATCCCATACAGTACTACTGATATCAAACCTAGAAAGAACATTATACAGTGTATTGTAAGTACTGATATACTGTTTAAATATTTGGTTTACATATTTTTCAGTTTTTATTTCTATGGGTACCCCAGAAATGGTCCACAGTACACACAAAGGTAAAGTCTTCGCTGTTATTCCACTTTTGTCTTAACTGACACATTTCTGATGTACTGTACAGTAGTCAGTGAAGGAAACCCCAAAGCCCCAGACGCTGGCCTTAAATTAAGATGACAATCTGTTGAGACTGTACCTTTCTTCTCCTTTTTCTCTTCCTCCTCACCACCAGCCCCAAGCAGGGTGAAGATGATCCCGGTCTGAGAATTAACTCCCACAGCTGTGACCAACATTCTCCCTGATCCTTCCATGACATGGGTACCTGGGACAAACACCACATGTTTTGGGTCATTAGGAGCTGAAATAGCACACACTTCTATTTGCCATGCAGCTAAACTACTTTTCCAAAGGTCTAATCGTGTGTTGTTTTAACCCTTCCAGATCTCCCCAACATAACAGTTATGTCCTGGCAGTGATGCGGCATCCATTTTGTGTTTCACTGTCAAATCAGTCGGTTACCGGAAACGAATCGTCTTTGGACTTGGAGCACCTGAAGTTGGATTACATCCACTTCCATTCCAAGTGTTTTTTAACATAAATACTCGGACCTGACAGAGGTAGGGGCTCTGTCATTGAGTTTCTTCTCTGAGCCCTCCAGGTACTGTTTTCTTTGTTTTCCCTGGGCTTGATATTGTCTCTCTAGTGATGCCATTCTAGGATTCCTCACCTCACCTGGCCTTGTCTACAGTGTCTTTTTCACTTCTGGCTACCGTGTGTTTCTCGGGTCTGACCTTAGCTCCTGTCCGCAGCGTGTCTCTCGGATTCCGTATGGCTTGTTACCTCAAAGTGTCGGCTCGGCTTAGGATTTGAACTTTAACTTGGATTTTGACCTTTGGAATCACCCCTTCGCTATAGATTGAGCTTTTCTGTGACTCCAGAGTGTGCTCTCCTCCCCATATAACATTTCAATGTTTCAAATGAACTTAAACTTGTATATAACTTTTCTATTACTCATTTCCTATTTAATCCACTAGGAATGTCTGGGTGAAGTGAAAGGTAATTTAATTGGACGGCAAAGTCTGCCATCCGAGACGTTTTTCAGCAACACTGTTAAACTTTGAGCCTCTGTAGTTGGCAGATTGACTCTCGGTCTTCTTGACCTCCTTAGTTCTCCACTAGCTTCTTTGATTAAATCAGATGGGTATAATATCCCTTCTATCTCAAGCTAATTAATTCCTATGGCATTTCTGCCTTTATTTTGATAACATCTGCAGTACAAAGGTTCTTTCTAAATGTGATGATATTCACCTTCTTTGCCCTTTTTTAAAGAAAAGCACTGTACAGCAAGACATACAAGCTTTTTTACAACCTCAGGAATGATTTAAAACACCCAGCTAAGGTACAACATATATCAACACTCCATCAATATAATTCCAATGGCTTAAAAAGTGTAATGTCAATAATTATCACAATTTTAATATAAATTAAACTTGGAATCAGTATTTATTTTCTTATCTTCTATCGCTCGATTTGGAATGTGCAATTGTTTAAAGATTAGGCTCTCTGGTAGTGACTCCTGTACCCACTTGGGAAAGATAGGGACTTGTGGATATGCTCTTGATGAACGCTCAATTTTAGAGCTATGCATCACTCGACAACCTGCAAGTACCATACTTACAGGAGGCTCAGTGCTGATTGGAGGACTGTTGCATCTATCACTGACATCACTGCAAGCACTCAACAAGTTACAGGAGTGGCCATTTGCCAACTGAGTGAAACTTGCTACTTTTCTAAACTGAGTGAGCTCTAATCAAATAATACCAGGTCCATTCCAGCAATGCTATGCTAATTTTGCAATGATGTTTGAGAATTCAGTTTCTGAACATGCAAAAGACTTTGAATATTCATTAGAATACTGTGTAAAACTATGAAGAACAATAGGAGAGTTACTAAGAGAATCTAACTGAAATCACGTACTTTTCTCAAAGAAGTGTCTATATATAATTAATGGATACACATATAATTTTCACTCACAAATTAAGTCTGAAGGGGGCTCAATCCAAATCACACAGCTAAGAAAACTCTTTTCATTAATATTCAATTCATAATTAAGAGCCCTTTTCATCATGACTCAGTGACTCAACAACCAACAGATTTCAAATTAATTCAAGACACAGGGTTACTCAATCGGGTTATTTTCGCTAACACATAGCAACAATCAACTAGGGAACAGCTGTGGACTGTTGCTGAAGATATTCATATTTGAATCATATAATCATCAACAACATCTGAGAAATCAACAAATGCCCTAACCTATAAACTATCATTGAAAGTTGTGGCTTGTGGTTTAACATATTCTGTTGGAACTTACTGAAGCACTTTTAGAAATATGAAAGGCCTCTCCTTAATCATCTTCTTCTTCTTCTTCTTCTTCATCTTCTTCATCGAGGCTACTAAATAAATACTGTATACTGTGGTACATAATGAATCATGTGATACACACTAACCTGAAAGAAGCATGGGATCTTTGTCGGCTGATTTTCGTACATGGTCTGATTCTCCAGTTAAAGAACTTTCATCTATCTTCAGATCATTCCCCTGTATCAAAATTCCATCAGCTGGAAGCAGGTCACCTTAAACATAAACCAAAAAAAAAACAGCTGTCTTGCACTTGTAATACATTTGGCATCTATTTCAGCAGTACTGTAGTTAAAAGCTTAAATATTATAAATTATTATATCCTTCCATCCATTTTCTAGCTGCTTCATCACATTCAAGGCTGTAGAGGAGCTGGAGCCTATCCCAGCATGCAAAAGGTGTAAGACAAGATACATTCTGGGCAGGACACCAGTCCATAACGGCACAAACAGTCCCGCATGCACTCACACCAGGTTCAATTTTCCCTGACGTCAATGAATCTACAGTACCATTATGCCTTTGGACTGTGAGAGGAAACCAGAGCACACTAACACACTAACACACACACACACACACACACACACACACACACACACACACACACACACACACACACACACACACACACACACACACACACACACACACACACACAGCACCCCAGGATCAGAATTGAATCCAGGGACCCAGCACTGTGAAGGCGCAATGCTAACCAATGTGGCACCCTGATCACAAACATATTCTTCATAACCTCATTGGCTTATCCTTGGCTGCTTTCAGTGTGCAGCTATTCCTAACACAAATGGTGGCAAAATGGTGACTGGTGACTAAAAAAACACCTGCTCCATTACTTATTCACACCTGAAACTTAGTCTAGACATTAAAGCATTTTTCTGTTTCTTAAACGGGTTCTTTAAAAACAAATCCAATATACCTAACCAAATAAAATTCATAGAACTATTATACAATAAAATGTCAATGTTAACATCTTCGCTGTCCCACAATTTTAAATTCATGTTTTATATTAATATAAAATTAATATAAAATGAAACAATAATATTTTCTATTGTTTAACAGTGTGAAATCTATAAAAAACAAAGTTCATGTCACTGCAGCACAAGCATATGAAAGGATCAAAAGCTGGATTGAGTTCCAAAGAGATCTAATGTTCATGAAACTGAATGTTCTGGGACGTCCAGACCAAGCCAAATCCTTAACACCTGTTTCCATTTGGATTATAGTGGGTAGCATTGGACTGGTTATAAACATCTGTTTGGATAGTCAGCTGAATGTTTAATTTTGTGACGTGTATTTTTACATATATTCTGACATAATGTAAAGCATAAAAGGGCAGAGATCACAGGAAAGAATATTTAAATTTTTTTTCAATTTTTCCTTTCAAGGAATCTTAAGAGCCAAACAACCCAGACAATATAGACAGCTTGAAGATGTCATACTACTATGATTCAGGGTTCTGCTTAACAGTAATACTATTTTACTCAGTTGTATTTAAAAGAAAGCATCACATGTATTAAAAGAAAATAGTAAAAGGTGGGAAAGCCATCTTGGGGCCAGAATATTAAAAAGTATTTTTGGCGTTCAAATGTGAGAAAACAGATTTTCAGTTATGATCATTTTCGGGGGTTTTTTTTAGAAGAATTCAGAAAATGCCTACCGTATTTGATCTGTGCAATGTCACCAACAACAATTTCCGCTACAGGAATCTGGACAACTTGTCCACCTCGAACAATAGTGAATTTTTGTTCCTGCTCAATGCGGCTTTGTAAACCTCTAAACTGCTTCTCCTTGCTCCAGTCATTAAAGGCAGTAACAAGTACAACACAGACAACAGAGAGTAAAATCGCAGCGCCTTCGATCCAGCCAGCTTCTGACTCTCCTTCGTCCTCGGCTCCAGCTGAAACTTCCCCACATGCTATAGAAAGACACAACATACAGCGTCAGAGATTGTCATGGAAAACCCTTTCATAAGCATCATTCACTAAGTGAGGATGAACTGGCAAATCTACACCAACTCAGTATGGGGCTATTGTTGTTTCATTCATGAAGAGTTTATGTTGTGCCAGTCAACAAAAAGAAACGTATTTCTGTACCATTTTCAGTGAAGCCAGTCACTTTAGAGAGTGGAATGAAAGTAACTATCCACAACTGTGCACATGCTTTGAAATGGATGGAAAAATGGAGAATTATTTAACTCCATTTAACTTACAGATCTTGAAAGTTGTGCCATGTAAACGAATCTGTTGTTTGCCAATTTAAACGTTTCTAATTGAAAGACAAGGTTCCTTTTGCCACAGTCATTCCATAATGAAATTGTCTGTACTCTCCTTACTGTTCCATTGGCATCTAGAGTACGAGATGCCATTTCTTCACATCATGAAAAAAGACCTTTACTTTAACAAATCACAAAGCAATAACATTTCAAAGGTTCTATCACTGGAATTTCCTTTCTGCTTCTGATGAATGATAAAGCGATAACTTCTTAATAAAATACTCTACTTCAATAATGAAATTCTCATTACAGCTTTCTGTTTCAAATTGCTGGCTACACACCAAACCAAACACAACCAAACAAGCGATTTGGAAAGCAATGTTAAAACATGCAATTATTTAAAACAGGTAGGGGCACTCAGATATACAGTATATTAATTTATCTCTGACACTGTGTGTTTCTTTCAAATAGAACATTAACTTTTAGTTCCATGATGCTCATTTCTTCCACCCTGTTAACAAAAGTGTTTCACAAGCATATATTTATTAAATTAATTTAATAGTCACAACTCAAATGAAGTGTAGTGATATGGTCAATTTTATTTTTTATTTCAGAATCAGGAGAGATATTCAATTGCAGCAAACAATTGCTTGAAAAAAACGATTAAAAAAGGATATAATCAGGAATGAGACTAAATTATATCATAGTTAAAAAAGTATAGCGATTGTAAGTGTTGCCTCTCTTGAAAATAGCTATAACAATACTGTATCTGTGCTATAATGATACATTTATTAAATTAAGCTAAGCTTCATAAAACAATAAAAATAATTCATTTTGGAGGTTTAAAAGAATTATCTTTTAAGTTAAAAAACGCTGGTCTGAATTTAAATACATTTTGCCTCTACAGGTAACAATGTATGCTATGTCTACATCTTAGGATGCCTTAGTGAAATCTCAGTCGAGTCATTTTGTTCTATATTTAGACGTCCGTGACTCTGTACTTGACCTACATTATTAATTTTTATCTCAGTGAGTAAAAATGGTCTGATAGCATTTTAATGATTTCCTTGGCTCTACAGTCACCTTTTTAATTTTACAATCACCTTCAATGATAATGTTGTGCCAGCCATAATGAAAAAATATTAAATGCTTCATGATCTATCATGACAGTTGAGATAGGTTCTTATATTTTAATATAATTCTAGTACAATATTCATTATAACAGATAGCAATGGAATTTATTTATACACTTTGCCAAACCCTGTTCTAATAACCAAAACAATTGTTTAGCTTGTGATTAACTTAAATAAATTTGTAACTAAATCATTTTCTTTTAGAAAGGAATACATTCAATCAGTTCATAGAAGAATCTATTTTGCCAATAACTAACACAGTTCTGCCATCAGTATAGCTCCCCAAGGAAGTACTGTAATGTTTTAGAGAGCACTTACACTCTGGTTCCTTTAGAAACGTTTCCTGGAAACAAATGCACAGATGTATGATGCCACAGTTACTCTCCTAACACTGCAGGGGTGGAAAACAACCCCAGTTAAATATAAATTCATTGATGAGTGAGCAATTTAAATTAATATTTGGTTATGGATGTTTCCCTGCTGCCTTGTTAGCTAAGACATCATAAACAATCACGGGGAACACATTTGGTTCTGCAGCCTGTGCTGTATTTAGTCATATGAAAGTGTGCATTCGGTTTCTGAAATATTTGACATGTTTTTAGCTTTAATTTCTGGATTTCCTTTTAAATATTTATTCATTTTACTTGCTTTAAAATGAAATATAGTTTATTTATAGTTATTTTTTTATTATATCCCTTTATTTACTTTTTATTAATGTTTTGGGAAAAGAGACATTTAACTCAAAATGGTCATAAAACAAAGCTTTGATTGGATCCACAATGAAAGAAAAAAATGATTTTTTTCTTAAATTCAGTGTCATGCTAACCAGAACTTTGATGTCAGATGATTCATTTAAAGTTAATTTGTGCCTGCTGTGGTTGTTTAATTTACAACCAGCCACCTTTTCGACACCCATCTCTCATCTCTGCAGAGAAATAGATGGAAGATGAGACATTTTCTTTTACACATTTTATACAGCTCCATCAAATGAGCTATATTAGTAAAATAAAAACATTATTTTAAAAAAGAGAAGTATGTTAATAACATTAATGAATAAATTGTTCTATTACATATCTGTTTGCAATTTTGAATGCTGGATGAAATGTTTATGCTTGGTTGCTCTCCATGGTGCTGAACTGTCAGAAGGAATAGTTAGATAATAGTGACATTCAACATCACTTAGAAACAATCCCAGAAGAATGGGGAAAAATATTTGCGTGGCATTTGTTGTTCTTTGCTGTAAATACATCATGATCTTCTGCAAGGATGTTCAATAATTGAAGTTTCAGAATACATTAATTTCCTTACATCAATGTGCTCAATTCAAAATTACACATAAAAGAAGAAAGATACTGTACACAATCTTGTTGATTTTTTTGTTTTCTTGTCACAAAAGAGGCACTTAATGGGCATTCCTTTGTTATTTAAACAATTTAATCTGAAATAATACTTTATAAAAAACATGAACTTTACATATTAGAATTAGAAGGTCTTTTAAAAATAAAAAAAGCGTAAAGTACAAATCTACTTTTAGATATGTATCAGAATTACATCCACTGGTGAGTTTGAGTATAAACATAAATCATTCCAAAAACAACTTTTTGGTACTATAATTGTCTGCATTATATATCTTTATGTATCATTTTTCTGTTTTTGGAAAATATTATTATAGCCTATAGAATGTTTCTGTAGTGATGCTTTTTTTCAATGTCCACTATGAAATAATATGTATTTTATAGTACTCGAAGTTTTAGAAACATCATACCATTTGAGAAAATGAAAGATATTTTTTTCTCTGCATAGGTCTAGAATTATCTTCAGCATATTTGTCTGTTTTTTCCTAAATTTGTATCAGGAGAGTAGTGGTATACTGGGGGGTCAGTGTGGCACGTTCACATCTAAACAATAAAACAAAGAGGATGCATTCAATTCATCTGCATCATTTGGTTGCAGGTAGCTTTATGATTTGAAGATCTCAGGGAAATACAGAATACTGGATACTGGCTTCATACTGTTGTGTACAGTAGCTTGTTCCAGATTTGTAGGACCCTCATGTCCCAAGTGCTAAACACAGCCTTAAATCTTCTTCTTGGTTTCACTTTCTGATCATTATTGATCCTGAAAAAGTGTTTTAGGTTGACTTTGTCAGGAGATTTGAGTAACCCTTCACAGTCTCCTCTGTTCAAGACCGAAGAAATGTTGTTGTTTAACATGTACTGTATGTCGTTGGGTCTGATTTCAAAGCAGCCACACTCTTTTAATAATGTGGAAAAGAAAACTGTACAATAGTATTGTTATAGCTATTGGAAGAGGCAGTTGACAATGGTCATCATCTAGCTGGTGTCAACATTTGCACGTCTGAGAAACAAGTAGGAACTGAGATATTTATTGAATTGTATGGGATGCGAAACACATTGATCAAAGGAATCATCTGGTTTAGTTTGGTAAGTTAAGTTCTGCGTAAATTATTAAGAACCATTAATAGTCGGAGAACAGAGGGAAAAAAAGACAGGTGGGCAGAGAGACTGAGAGAGGAGGCAGGAGAGGGGACAGACAGAAAGACACAAGGAGAGAGACGAGACAGTCCCAGGCAAGAGGTCCTTGTTCAGCTTGTAAGACCAGATTCAAAGTTTGTTTGTACTTTGTTAAGAGAACTCGTCATTCTGTTGTTTTTTTAGGAATTTTCTGTATAAAGTTTAAAAAATGTTGCTCCTGGTTAGTAGATTCCTTTTTTAGAAGAGGGAGATAGGTTAACTAATCACATCATAGCATCCAAATTTATTGAGATATATTTAACTGTTTTCCTGGTTGGTCAGGATGTAGGTGTATATGTTGCATTTTGTGTTGGTTAGCGTGTTATTGTCATTGTTAATAAACATTTGTTAAACCCCATGTGCCAGATGATAGGGTATGTTCTTGGCATAATCTTTATGATTTGGGGATTATGATTATTTATTTTTAATTATTGATTATCCAGCTTGGCTTATTTCTGTCATTTTAATTTAGTAACAGTATGATATTCTAAATGCAGTGTTACTAATGTATTGTAAAATTCAAACTTAACTTGAACAAATAGTAAAATGTTCCTTTTTATTTTTAAATAGGCCATTAAACTTATAATTCACAAACTTGTCCTGATTTTATATGAAGCAATCAAAGTAGTTAACTCACTGTTGCACACGCATATAATACAGTACATTGTTCTATGAGAGGTGCTTAACATCCAGTCATATGTAATGATATAACATATCTGTTATAGATACCACTCCTACGGAGTCAGTGAAAAGTTTTTTAAAAAATAGAATCTTCTACAAATGCAACAGGTGTTCTGAGCTTTGGTTTTACCATGTTATTTATTGCACTTACAAGTATGTTTTTTTTTATTTTAAATGAAAAATAACGTATTATCCTTTTAATATCTATCTTTGTAGCACCACGGGGAAACAGTAATAGAACACACAACCCTCTAGGAAAATGTTGCACAACACACAGTATCTTCCTGGCAAGTTACCAGCAGTCAGAGGAGTAATACAGTCCTCATTGACAACAGGTGCCTGGTAAGTTCCTGGGGCAACTGCTGTAAACACTAGCTGACCTGAAGCCCAGAGTACCTTCCAAACACATCTCACTGAGTGCCACTCTCTGGGGAATCTGTTACAGTTGGCCAATTTGATAGTGTAGCTTGAATCCATCAATATCTGGACTAGAGGGCTTAGTTTATGCTCCGGTAAAATGCCCCTACTGACCGAGTCCTGGTCCTGGAATGCTGATGCGACTACATCTCTTAACAATCTGAACCGGATCATTATTAATGTAGTTTAACAGATTCTTCCTGTTCTTCAGTAAAGTGTAACACTTTGGGAGTTGTCAGGTCAAAAACAACCAGGATCTTGGTTTAACCAGTGAAAAAACTTCACCTAACAAAACCTACTGTACATTACAACCTTACATTGCAATATCCAGTGGGCTTTGAGCCAAATAAATTGTTGCATTCCAATTCAGGGTCCCTAGGATATATAAAACATCTGATCCAGTATATCGATTTTTTATTTAGCAGGCACATTAAGTGTGTCCGTGGAGCTCTTTATGTACACTGAACTCAAGAGCCCGCACTCTGCAGCGAATCAAATAAATTTCACTTGTTGTTTTTCCTCCACATGCGTTAATATTACAGAGCATCTGTAATTTTTTCATTATGTCTTTTACTCACTAAAGGGTCCCAAAAATTAAAAGATTAATAAGCATTTGCAGCATGCTATGTCATTGAATTTATAGTTGTTATAATGATGGATATAACTTACTCAGCATTTCCAGCACTCAGGCTTAATGGCTATCTCTTTATTGCATATTTTACAGCAGAAGGGTTTGATGTATGGTCTGGACCTAAAGGTTATTTATTTAATGACATCTCTGGTGCAGTTCATTAACTCAAACTTCAGAAATGCCTTTTTTCAATGGATGTTGGTGTGATGCTTTAAATAGCATTAAATGCATTGCCATTCTTATGAAAGACTCCTAAGGAAATAACACTTTGTATTTTCTAATACATACTGAGTACCGAAGGACCATAGGGAAATGGACATTCTGTGATGCATCCTCGAGTACCATTCCGTCTCAGAATAAATATACGTAAATAATGCTTCTACCATTAAATTTCTTACTAATATTGCAGTAAAGGTATATGACATGGTTGCCTTTTGGTAACAGGACTTTTTCTCTTTTAATGAATGAGTCGGATTAGCAACAATTTATACATTTTAATTAGAAGTCTTTTAAACAGTCATCACTTCTGGTTGCATGGGCATTATAATTGATTCTGCACTCTTCTCCATGATGAGTTCTTATTGCTTAGGCCCCCAGAGACAGTTCATTTTTCATTTGGTACACCTTTTCACATCTGTTAGCACATCATTCTTTCATTTCAACTCCCAGTTACGTCCGTATAGCCTTCTGAAACATTTGTGTCGTTACCTTCCTAACATTTTCTTGTACTCAGATTGCTTTTATTTCTAATATGCAGTATGAATGTTGCAAAAAGTCACTTAAATAACATAAAAAATAAATGCATTGCAGAAAATTTAATTTAATTCTTTAAGAATTAAAGAGAAGTGAACCTTACTGATATTGCAGTGTTAGTGCCTGTTCCTATTGAAAAATAGACTGCGAGATTAGAATACAGTTCAAATTGCTAGTGTATATTAAGAGCATGCAGCTGTTAAGAATAAAAAGAGATCCACAATGATCATCTGAAAAATGGATACAAAGAGCTGGTGAAGGCTGCTGACTTTACATACTTTACATACAGTACACATATGGTGTTACTCACACCTGAGGCTCACTGAACATAATTTCAGTAGCATGTCAATCTAGGATTAAGACTGCAGAATGCAGTTCATCATTTAAAATAAAAACAAAAGAATACAACTTTACTTTAAAAACTGGAATGGTTCTTACCTTCATTCCCCTCCCCAGGAGGCTGATAAAATGAGAGTCCCAAGGAAATAATGGCTGCAATTTCTAAGATAATAAGAGTCACATCTTGTAGTGCTTCCCAGACTAACTGTAAGAACGTTTTTGGCTTCTTTGGAGGTATAAAGTTTTGCCCATAGATTACTTTTCTTTTGTCTAGGTCTGTTTCAATTCCTGGCAAGCCTGTAAAGTGAGAACAAGACATTAAATGATATAGCACAGAATACATTTTAATTTCAAGGTTTATGACACATTTAAATAGCTTTAAACAGTATTTTAAAACATTGTAATTTAGGACTAGTATAAATTACCCAGGCCCATGAGCAAACGTTGACTTATGTTCTGTAGTAGAAACTGAAAGAAAGGATCTGTTTGCAATCTGGTTTAAATTCTTAAAACTTTATCTGATATCAGATAAACAAAGAGAAAAAACAACGTAAGATCTAGAAATAGGAGTTTTCAAAACCAAAACTAAAACCTTTACTGCTCTGTGTATAAAGTATATACATAGATATTGTAAGTTTACAATATTAATTACTAGAAAAACTAATGGACAAATTATGAATGTTTTATTTAATCTGGGCTGGTTAAAAGCCTTTTTTAAGTAAATAAAACATTTTAAGAAATTAGGACACTATTACAGCTTCACCAATAAATTGCACTTACAATCGACTATAGCTATTACAGGAAAAAGATGCACAGTATAACAGAGAACACCTCATAAAACAAATCAATTATGTACTAGACTACTCTCTAGAATATGAAACAAAATAATGCAGGAGTGTTTGTGTTACATATAAACATAAATTCATAAATTCATGAAAGCCTTACGTACAGTATAAAATCAGCACTCTTCATACAGCATTACAAAACACGTTACTTTTTCACTCCAATGCATTATTCCTTGTGATAAAATATGCACTGAGAAGTATTTGAGGGATGTGTGATTGTGTCAATTATTCCAAAAACATTTCAGAAACAAAGGTCTTAATATTCTGTAACGTTCTGTGTTTGTTTAACTTTGATATAAAAGAGGTACTGTAGTTGGCTTACAAGCGGTAATTGGATTCTACGTATGTCCAATGAAGACAGGGACCTACTGTAGCTGCAGAGATATGGGAAGGGCAACCTCTAGAGCCCCCCACAAAAGCATAAAGTGTGTAATGGGAACTCTACGTCCCCCCTCACATTCCAATATAGACAAATGAACTGAGAGAGGCCCTGCATACCATCCTGCACCAGGGCCAGTATAATGTTCTCACCTTATAGAGAAGACAGAACCAAAAATAATTCGTGTATACTGAATTCTTACTTGTTATTTGGGCACCTCAAAATATATAATCCCATGGTATTTTTGGAAGATTGCTTAAGCTGTGATCTCATTATCATTATTGAAAAGCTCTCCAGTGTACCATCATAGATGCTTATTCTCATAGCGCCAAGGAAGAGTGAATAATACATTTTCTAAGGCAGATCTTGTGAAATTCAAAGTTAAAATCTATCAGCAGTCAAAGTTACACATTAAGAAAGGACTACCAAAAGCACCTGTTGTAAGAATGCAATGGAAACCACAGCACATACTGCATGTACTGTAACTTTAAGAAATACGGTTGGGTTTTTTTATTTCGGTGAGATGAATATCTCATCAGTTACATACAGTAACCATGTAAGTACAAGCATATAAACCTATCTTTCAGTGAGAGGAATCATTTCATTATGAATGCCCGCATATAAAAATGTAACAGGCTGCTTACAAGATTCAGGCTTCCTGCCCTCCATAGTATTCAATTATACTTCAGACTCATTAGCAATTCTCTTATTTTCACGCACTGTATGTAAGGAAGTTTGAAATAAAAGACTCTGAAACTCTGCCCTACACTCCTCTGCACAAACTATATGCCATGCAAATTACTCTGACACTATAACAGGTCACATAAGCTTCGGGCATACTTAGCAGTATGCCACGGATGAACAGTAGCTCAGCTACTTCATTTTTCTATTGATGTGTCATCATTTAACAGTAAATCTCTTTAAACGATAATAATAAACTATGCTGGATTTAACTTTTCAAGTAAATTTACGTGTAAAAACTCTGGATCTCATGACAGAATGGAAGAAAAAGAAATTTTAATATAATTTTTAGAAATAAGGAAGTAAATTTCCCTTTGCTCAATAAATACAATAAACCCTGAATGTTTCATGAACTACAATTACTTTCTAATAAACACTCAATAAAATATATCTGAGATAGCCTTTTGTCTGTGCACATACTGTAAAACTGGTTTCTCACTGTCATTAATGTTTAAGGTAATTTCACAAAATATTTAATGTCACCTATTCCTAGTTATGATTATCTGAAATTGTAAATATAATCCCAATCTAGTCTCCAGAGGGATCTTTTAAGATAATGCAGCATTTTTCGGACATCTTGCCAAAGCCTTCGGTAAACAAGGAAACATATAGCAAACATAAATCCAAAGGTTCCTTTGGAAGAAGAGTTTAATGGTGTGTTTCATTGGACAAAATGAACATTGTCACCAACCGGCCCACAGTAAGTGTCCAGCAAAAGCAATTCTCATTTGAGTGTCCTTAAAAATAGAGGGAGTACTGTAAATTGGGTTTTCAGATTGTGAAGGCATTCTATAATTGTTAAGAGATTAAACACAAAATGAGAATTGGTAGCTAGACGTACAACACAGGCCTCACGACGGCTGGTACTTCCATCGTCGTTTTCATCGGCAGTTCTGAAAGTTCCCAATCCACACTACCTCTCTGTTGCTTTTATGTATGTGTATGTTTTTTTTTTAATGAGTACATTTTTTTACCAATTAATTTGGATATTAAATGCCTGCCTCCAGTAAGACATACATGGACACCAGGTTGGCCCTCATCTGCATTCAGATTTAAGAACATTTTTTAGAGTTTTCTTTGTGAAGTGGGGCAAGTACAGTATATAGGTGTTGTGTAACCACCAAGTTTTGCAGCCAACAGATGGCACTTGCCTCACACACCAGCCCTTCCTATACAGGATGGGGATACAGCACTACTTTAATACTTAGGTAGTCCTTTTAAAAATTATATACGGCCTTAGAGCTATAATGTCCTTACTGTTACTGTATGTCACAATAAAATCCATGTCAGTTGAATTACTGCACTTCAATAGGAAACATACAGTGCTTAGCTTTCTTTCAATTAATATTGTGATGGGATGTTTCTTCTACTGTAGCTAGGATTTCTTTTTAAAGGAAAATCCCACTAAAAAAGGAGACAAAAACACATAACATAAACTTTTGAATGTCAGGGAATGTCAGTATTAAAAATGACTTGCTTTTCAATTGTAAAGAATCAAAAGGACTGGTCTTACATTGAATGATGCATGTAATACTGTACAATATACTGCTCCCTCATCAACTAGGTTTTATTTTTGTAAGTCCCACATTTTGAAAGCAATGAGATTGCTAGCTTAAGCAAGATAAATGATCTCAGGTCATTATTGAGAAGACCCTTTGAGCATGATAAAATATATGGCGTTTTCATAAAACGAAAAACATTGGATTTATGTCTTAAGCTTTCCAGTTCATTTAAAATCAAAATAATTTCTGAAACTTTCTGAAATTTCTGACATTTTTATTTATATACTCATATTTGTTTTTAAAAAGTACACTAAACCTACTGCATATATATTTCCTCAGAGAACATTACAAAATACTAGATGGTAAAAGCCATTTTTTCTTTGTAAGATTTTGTTTGTTTGACAGAAATCCTTTTATGGATCCTTTAACAACATATATCACTAAAGCCATTCAACAGCCTCGGCTATTTTAAAATTCAGTATTTTGAGAAAGCAGCCTGGTAACTGGCAGATTTCACAGTCCATTAGCACTGATGCCAAAAAGATGAATGAAACCCAGACAAAAAACCAATAGCAAAAATGTGCACTCCTTAGAGAATATGCATTTCATTTTGTGAATGTACAGCTGGCATATTAAGCAAGATTTATAATGTTCTTTGGGGTTCGACTGAGGTTATACATCTCTGGATATAAATGATAACTAAATTGCAAAATCTTTCCTCATGTCAACAATATTGGTTTCCTGGCCTTCCACCAATCCATTGCACTGAAAAAGTTCTTGTTGCCTTATTATGTGAACAGAAACCCTGTAATTGAATTCTAAGTTTGCTGGATAAATGTTTCCATTTCAGTGGGAAAATGTATCTACTGACAGACAAAAACCACATCTCAAGAGTGCTTTTTTTAGTTTTCCTTTCTCTTCTTCCAGAATATCACTCAGACATGGCTTAGACTTAGCCTTTCAGGGCTGAGAAAAAATGAAAGGTGTATAGGTTTCAAGATATTTTTTTACTTTCTCCAAAGAAAAGGACAACACCACGTGGTTTTCAAATTTGTCACTCAAGATTTTAAAAAAGTAACCTGGGGTACTGTACATCTGTATAAAATGAAGTTGAAAGAAACAGCATTAACAAACCAGGCCTGAGACTGGACTGAAAAGAAGTCTCAACATTAATCAAATGGGAAGGAACAGCCTACTTAAATCCCTTCAGGAGACAGAAAAGTTGTATGCAGTGATGGAGTTTGTCACACAGAACGTAGTTCACATTGACTAAAAAGAGAAAGGCCTCCCGTTCTGTTTTTAAGTACTTAAAGAGGATACTGGCAGGTCTCTGCAAATACTCCCAAGGTCTAAATACTCAAAATAACCCCTCAGGCAGCTGGCAATGAACTTTAAAACAGATGTTGCCAGGACTGGAATCCCATTGTCTGGACATTTGTTTTTACACTCTTCCTGCCTGAAAATACCCAAACTCTTGGAGCTGCAAGATAAATCCCTGAATAATCAGCTAGAATCCTTGTGGAAAAAAGGTCTCCAAAGTATGCTGGGATAATCCCTTCAGTATACAATACAGCACATTGGAAAGAGCCCCAGTGCCTCAGTAACAAAATCCTGTATTCTATACCTCTTCATGGGAACACAAATTGTTTCATTTTAAAAATATATACAAGTATAGAGGCAAATTCAGTCATATTATTGGGATGGGTCATCCAATCCTAACAAGGACTAATCTTTGGCACCTGTCTACTAAACGCAAATAAATAATATATATATATATTTCAATAATATCATAATTTGATTCTTAGAAAATGAACGCTTATCTTACTTTGACATGTGTCTGTTTTTTTCTAATAAATTCACAGTTTCACTATGCCATTCCTAATTCTCATTCCTTTTGACAGCACAATAGTGAAGTATGCAGCTAAAATGTTTAAATCTTTAAAAATGTTACTATTTTGTATAATTCAATAATTGTTTAGAATATTAAAGATCTAGAGATTAATATATTTATATTATATATTATACATAGTTATATCATGTATTAAATATGTGATATACCTGTATATATATATATTCCATTTGTTTTTTAAGACAAACTGATATGGAGCACTACAGTATGTACCTCACTGCCATATCCAACATAGTAAACCATACAGGGAGCAGAAAATATTAGAGCTGATAACTGTCAACTGCAGCTGGGTAAATAAGATTCCACATTTTATTTTGTTGGGTACCTGATAAATAGGATTGGATCCTCTTATTATTTTAGCTGCTAAACAATTACAGCTGTGTACCTATAGATCTCTAGATTACAGTAGAACTGGTCCACGATAACAACCAGCATTCGCTTCTCTGTGACCCTCAGTATTGAATCTCTATTAAAAGATAAATAGAGATTATGGTAAAGCATGCAAGCATAAAAAGAATGCTAAATGGGGGGATTTAAAAGTACAGTATTTTAGCACACATTTTCAAGGTTATTATTTTAAGAATATACTTTAATTCAGTTCTCGCTGTTAAGCGGGAATGTTCCTTTCATCTCATGCACTTTGCATTACTTTGACAATAAAAGAGATGCACTAATCCAATCTGCAGTCTGGCTGGATTTTTTTTCTAACACTTTAAATGTAAATATCTCCAGCGCTATAAGATGAAGCAGTTTATACGTAGCCACCTGAAGTTCCTCCACTAGGGATTGAAAACCATGTACAAAGGAAAGGGATTGAAAATGCGGCTGAGAACAAAAAAAGAACTACCAGAAGCTCCAGGTTCTGAATAGAACAGAAGACTAAATATAGTCTCATTTCATATTCCTTTTCATTTACGCATTGCAAGGAGGGAGTTCATTGATCTCTTCTGCATACCATCAGGTTACAGAGTCCACTGCTAACATCTCCCTCATCAAAGCCTAAGGGAATAATCACACCACATCTTTAGTGGAAGCAACCCCTTGGAGTACAGAGTATGCTTACCAACTAACTTGTAATAAGAAAACATCAGAGCATTAGAGGGTTGCTTGTCATGAAAGGCCTTTTGCATGCCTATTCAAATGTATTTTTCCCCAGTTAAAGCTGTATTACAGACTAATGAGCACCAAGACAATGCAATGGAGAATACAGCTTTGTTTTGGAACTTTTCAAATGAAGGTTCCTGGTTAGTTCTTGTTTTTTTTAACCTTTACTACTGTTAGGATTACATCTTCCTCAGTCTTTATGTCTCCTAGGCTTTTCATACTATACCAATTTATTCACTTATCTGGGTCATAGTTCTGAAGAAAACTAATTTAAAAACCATCAATGTTTTTTATCTATCAACTAAACAGGTTGGATAGACCAAACAGCCTCCTCTCATTTGTATTACTGTATGTGCTCCCAGTTCTCTCAGCAGCACCTTGATAACTATACTATAGTAGCTACAGAAGAGAACGTAATAATTTTGCTATTCTTTCTACCAAAAATGTTTTTCTAACTCATATTGCTAAGACATTTTATGACTACGATTTTTAAGTGCTGTACTGTTCAAGGCAGCATCCTTACATTGGTGTTACAATTGACTGTTCAGTTTAACAAGACAGAACAAAAAGAAAATATCGATATTATATTATTGACACATACAGTATACTGTATATAGTAACTGTCAGGGTGACAGAGTGCCACATGCAACCCTGTATTAGATTAAGTGGGTAGAAAATGGATGGTTGTATGAAACTATCAAGAAACTAGAGATTGAGTAACTCACAACTAACCTTTAGAAGCCAACAGTGGAAAGAGGCAGTTTCACATCGTTTGTAGTGTGAGTATTCTTAAGTATTGCTGACTAATTGTTCTCATTTCTAGGATATGAGATGGATTTCAGTCTTTTCCCTTAAGAAAGAGTGCACAAAACTGCATAACTTTGTGCTACACAAAATCAATTTCATACAGAAAGCAAAATTAGAATAAAAAAATAATCAAATAGCTTTCCATACGTATTCCGTATAGTATTCCATACTTTTACTTTGATTTAGAAAAAAAACACTGGCATTTTTATTGCAGACAATTTCTGACAATCTAGTCAGATCTTATTCAATAATTCAGCCAGCTATTCAATTTTGTTTTATACTGTATTTATATAAACTGGCTACTCTTGAATGGTAAGCACATTTTCTTTCAAACTTCGTCCCAGCTGAACTATCTTAATAAATACTCAAAAATAAATGCAGTAAAGAAATTCCAAGAGCATCTGTCACACAGAGAGAGATTTCATCAGGTTTAGCATCAGTTTTAAAAAATCTTGAACAGAATCATTGTGAAATTTATTTTTAATTAAGTATGGGACTGATGCCAAGCCATGACAGATCTTGCTACATACTGTATGAAAGCCACATATTTTGGAAGGGGAAAATACTCTTCTTTTTAACTATATTCAGAATCAAGAGCAATATGATTGAAAAGAATCCTTAATCAGCTGCCGGGTACCCAGGGATTAGAATGCAATGACATATAGGACATCCTGAAATATTTTTTGGACATAGTACTCTATGTCACAATGAAAAGTGCTTCTAAAAAAACTTCAAAGGATGTCTTAATAATGAGGAAGCAAACTAGGGATACTGACTTGCTGACAGATGTAACAACCTGTAACTTACAAAAAAAACACAGCTGAAAAAAGAAGAGTAGTGCAGTACTATTTTAACAAAAGCCCTTTAGAGCCTTTTATACTGTAGTAAAAGAATAAACTACACATGACTACTGTACATTTTCCAACACAGCAAGATTAAATAAAAATCAAGTCATCACTAACCTTCAACAGAGGTCAAAACAATTCTAGGAAACTGACAACCTCATAAAACATACCAGTGGGTTCCAGAGGAACCCAGAACAGCGTAACTTTCTGCGGCCACTCGGCAACACTCACGTGATAGTAATTAGATTATATATCACTCCCAAAAAAAATTCACAAGGTAGATCTGACATACTGTTCTGACCTGACATGTATTTCTTTTAGCATCTCATTAAATTGCATACAAAAAGGATAGACAATTGACCGTCCAGAGTTTAACAAGACAGAACAAAAAGAAAATATGAATATCATGTAACTGTCAATTACTGATATTATTGATAATATCAATATTATGCAACTGTCATTTACAAAACATACTGTACAGTCATGATGCATTCTCTACATTATAAAAACGACATTTACTCGAAAAAATGTTATACACATTATAAGGTAAGATAAGATCACTTTATTGGCCATTTACAATTTCTTGCATTAGGAATTAATCTTTTCGCATACCCCAGCTTGCTCTCCATGAGACACAGACACACAGATAGGGAGAGAGCCTGGGGTCAGAGCGCAGGGTCTGCTACTGTATAGCACCCCTGGAGCAGTTGGGGCTAAGGGCCTTGCTCAGGGGCCCAACAGAGTAGGATTCCTCTGCCGGCCGCAGGATTTGAACTGGCAACCTTCCAGCCACAGGCACAGTTCCTTAGCCACAGTGCCACCACTCTGTGAAATACACCGTTTGTATTTCACTGGAAAAAAAACCGTGGAGACTAATAATGACTGTTTTTATTTATTAGCAGTAAATTGTTTCGGACACTATAAGAGGGTAAGACCGCCTTTCCGAGGATGACTCCCAACTTGGGAGTAGGAACAGTGAAGTGGTGAAACGGCCTACTTCCAAGATCCTGTGTAAAATACAGAAAATCTGAAGTCGACCTCTTTTCCCACTGCCTCATTAATCACTGTGATTGTGCGATCTGAGGACTCTAGGGACACACACTGAAGTGCAGAATACCCTCATTAATTTGGGTGTAAAAGCAGGACACACATACACTAATAATGAGATGTCAAATATAGGGTGGGTAGCATTAAGACTGAAAAGTTGAAAATTTAAAAAAAAGATCAAAGATTAATTTAGAACCTGTTCTGATCTGACTATAACAGAGCTCAATGTCTTGTGCTACTCATATGCAGTAATGTATGTCATTGTCATTACTGTACAGTATACATTACAAATACAGTAATTGTCATTACTGTATTTGGATATTCTGAAACAAATAATTTGGTAAATCACAAACTGTTTTGAGTGTTTGAGAATGGAGCAAAAAAATCGATTACATTGTCATAATAAAAGGTGTTGCATATTTTAACAGTTGCTTTTTTTTCTACCGCAGCTAAAAATAAATTTCCATGGAAACCAGAAGCACCACACAGGCTGAATTTAAATACTTCTGAGAGACCACAGTCTTGCATGGCTCAGAAGGCATGCAGGCAGCTATTTTCAGATGGACAAACACAAGGTTTGAAGGCACAGAGAAGTATCTGCATACAATTGTGTTTAAATTACCTCTTTAAAGAGAGTAGTTTAGGTGCCATATCTTTGGAACATACTGTACAGATTTTCTGGGTTGCCATGGAAACAGGTGGTGTGTCAGTTCAGCCCCAGCAAAATGTATATAGTTCACATAGATGTAATTACACATGATTACTGAATATCAGGGGTCCAGTACCACTCTTTAAATAAGCCCATTTACAAATCTCAAAATCTACAATTTTAGGATACCTAATACATAATAAACGTGATTAATTATTAAGTATACTCACATGAAGTAGTTCACATAGCAAAAATACAAGCATGTAAGCACATACATGTCTTTTTGCCAATGGTTTTGCAAATGTGCCCAAATCAAATCTCCTTACCAAATTATCCTTAGCACCTGGAATGCTTTGTAATCATTATAGCAATGTAAAATGTAATTTTATTCTAACTATAAAGTTTACAATACTGTACTGTAGGTCACCAATGTACAGTAAGTCACTCACCTGTACACCTACTTTGTAAAGTATGAACTGCATACAGTACAGTATGTTTAGAATGCTGCCTGAGGCATTTCAATATACTGACATTTGTAAGAACACATTATCAAGACACATTTTGAAAATGGCCAGTTTTTTTTTTCCGAAATGAGCTCTGTAATATATTTTGCTCCCAAAACGGAATGCCTTTTGATAGAGTGGTTTTCCAGGACGCAGAACTATGTCCAAAAACACTAGTTTCCATAGCAACAGAGAGTGTGATGATAAAAAATATTGATTCTCTTCTGCAGAATCAATACCTCTCCATATATTGTTGGTTCGTGTGGTTGCACTGCAAAGACAGATTTAAATTAAATGCTAAATATTTTGTCTCTAAATAAAGCTTGAGACTGGCAGTAACAATGTAAAGAACAGATGCATTTTATTTTAGCGCACTTACAGTATCAATAGTGTTATGTACTGTAGCTGTTATGGATAACAGTAAAAGCATCAAAAACTACACAGTAATTGAAATAAAAAATGGTCTTCTGAGAATACCTTTCCTTTATCATACAGCAGCTTTTATTTATAGCAGAGACCTGCCAAACACCAAGACTATCAAAATACTGCTAACTGTATTAGGACTGAATCATTTTGTAGTGATTGCAGGCTGGTGATATACAAAACAAGCTGGAAGCATATCCTTCTCTCCAGTTCACAAATACCCCCTAGGGAGGAGGTAACATTAACTAAATCTGAAATCATTTGAATTCTCAATTCACTCATAAATCTCATTCACAAATACTTTCATTTATAACAATGTAACTATTTTTATCATCCTTTATATTTAACAATTGTTCATTTTACAAACATGAGGCCCTGGCTTCCCCCCTGAATTAGGTGAAGAAATATTAGAAAATGGCTGGATGGACAGACAAGCATAAGGCAAAAAGGAATCCACACAAATGAAAATAAATACACTGATGTAATAAAAAGGCAGAGAGTTAGAGAAAAACATGTTTAACTCTCCGTATTTACTTAAAATAGCTAGGTACCACTTATAATTCCTCCTTACAGTATATCTTAAATTATGACAATATCTGGTTTAGTTCTACAAAGGGTTCAACTACACACTCAGAGCGGTGAAATGTACATTGGAACCTGGAGATCATATGAGCCTTTTTGACAGGCAAAATGAAGAGACCAGGATGGTCTCCAAACACTGATGTGTGCTTTTCCTCTGCCTACGTGCATTAGATAATGACTATTATTCTGAGCATGTGGATGTCTCCTCTGTAAAAGAATACTGGGACTGGAATGTGATGTTGCATTGCAATGTGCAAAGATTTTTTTAGTGTCCTATAGACCTACAGTAAAACACCTCGATGATAACATGAAAAGGGTCTCTTTTTTAACTGAAAAGATCCCAGACACCAACAGTTTCAAAGTGGAATCATACAGTAGTAAAGTGTCACCTAGATCTTCAAGCTTGTCTTGGAGATTTACAAGGAGAAGGCCAGACTTGTTTTGCCTCCTTGTCTCCCCTCGCCACCACATTCATTCTCTTGTCATAAAATTAGGTTGATAGATGCTTTGTTAATCCAGAAGAGGAGGGGGCGGGTGTGTATCGAGTAATGTGATAAATCCCTAGGCAGGAGTGACAGAACAAATTAAACTGGAGAAAGTTGATGCTGAATGTTTTTGCCTCTGATCCACTTAAGTCAGAAGAGCAGGTTCACCCTTTACCCTTTGTGACAATACATATTTACGCAATGGCAGAAAGATTAATGCAATGACATGCAAAATTTCACTTTGGCATTGCTTTGTAAACAAGAAAAGAGAACAGGAGATAGACTTAACAAGCCTGGATCGGCAATGCCAATATTTTACTGCTGCTGTTTTGTAGGGTTTTCTTACAACACACCAGTGCTATAAAGAACCAGCATTGCAGTAATGGAATAGGTATGCATTCCATCGAAAGTTCAGAAGCTTTAGGAATTAGCTTTCAGAAGAGTCATAGAAAAAATAAGGGGCTCTAAAAGATTTATCAAACATCTGCCACATTTGCTTCATTCATTAATGAGGCTAGAAATGGTATGCTAATGTTAAATGGCAACTTAATTAGATAACAGCTGCTGCAGACACTAAAATTCTCCATTTCGAAACGACTGATGGCCTGGACAAGAAGCAACCCAAGGGTTTAATATCAAACCAGTGCAACACAGATCACTGGAGAAGTTTATACACACTCATAATGGTATTCACTTTGTAAATGTAGTTAGGAACTTTATTTTATTATGAACTTAAAATTCACCTTTGTCTTTAATTACAGAATATTTATACGAGTGATATATATAGTGCCATAGTCCAGATTCCAAATACAACATAATATACAGTAAACTCCAATTTTGCTCCTTAATTACAAAAAAAACATTTTTTAGTTATAAAACTATTTAAGTGCTTGCTTTTTCCATTAAACAGAACAGGAAAAAAGAAGCACTGACAGCGTATGTCATGTGTCGAGCAACTGTAGTGTCAGTGTCAGATTTCTGTTTGAGGGGTCAGATGTATCCCCATCACAATGACGCACATTAAAATGCAGATCAGTTGAGAAAGTAGGCCATGAAAAAGTCACTAGCGAAAGATCCTTCTCTGACAAACCTACACAGCTGTATATACCATATACGGCATTTCATGCCAATGTGTGCCAAAAGTCAAATCTTCTTCTTGTGGGATGCGAACAAGAAAGCTTATTGTTTATAGCATTTTCCATAGTTAGCCGTAACAGATCAGAGTGTGTGTTGAGCAAAGTATGTCTGTCTTCGTGTTGTGGTGTTAAAGTTCTTTGGGGAAATGTAATCTTTGGGCATGCCAATACTGGAACTCAATTATCTCAGTGCAACTTAAATCCTTTAATATTAATAAAAATAAGCATTAATACTCTTACAGGATCTAGCATGAGAGGAAAACACATTCCACAGTCTAGCAGCAACTAAGTAGAAATTATGATCTCCCAGTTTCTCACCTTATATTGGACATACTGTAGAAAGAAGACTGGAGTATGGAGAGCACAGACAACTTGGAAATACAGTATATGGGGGGATACGAAATTGCTCATGCAATCTGGAGCACTTCCATTCTAAGCCTTAAAAGTAAGCATTTTACTTTTTATTTTTAAATTTAATTTTATAGTAATACATTTGGAACAGCAGTAAAATGCTTGTAGGTTTTAGTTAGAACCTGGGCAGTTTGGCTTCGAACATATTGCAACTCATTAAGAATATATTTAGTTGGACCATCAATTAAGATATTTATCCATTTGAAAATGGAAAGAAAAATGCACATTATCTTTTTAGCATCAGAATGAAAAAGGCAAGAGTGAATATGAGCAATGTTCTGAAGGAGCAAGAAAAAACAAACCATTACAACACTGCAATTGTGCCTCAAATGCCAAAAAAAAGGATAAAAATACCAAGGAATGACTTGAATACCATCAATAATCCCACATTCATGGGGTTCATAAGGGAAACAGATCATCATGACTAGTCTTACCACTATTGGATGGAAGAAGATTTGTTGCTCTATCATCTAAACAAAGTAATAAATCAGAATCAGTTAATTTAAGATTAGGCTGAATACTAATGTTAATATGTGTATTATTGGCAAAAATTAAATTGAATGCTTTGTGCTGTTGTACAATATCTGTTTGTATATGTCATACCAAATTCTTAAGGAAAAAAGTGCACATTGAAAAATATGTAACTATAATATTTATTTTTAATTACAAGGCACTAATCTAAATACCGCAGTTTTTCAGAATTCTGCTTGCCATATTCAGTGCACCCTTACATCAGAAAAACTTGAAAAACTGAATAAATTGAAATTGAGCCCCCTTTTGTTTCTTTAATTGTGCTTGCCCATTTGCAGATATATTCAGATCAAATGCTGAAGTGGGATTATTGATCATATAAGAAGAGTTACAAATGAGAGGATGCTATTTGGTCCAACTAGCCCATGTACTGTAGTTACTCCCACCACCCTTGCTCTGATCAGCAGCTCCTGTCATTTCTACTTGAGGAACTAATGAGGTAAACACAAGGAAACTGTGATGATGAGTGACAAGCGGCTCACCTTGTTTTGTAGTTTGTGTTCTTACTGTAACTGTGAACACCAAAAGCAAAAAGCTATGTACGTACAATATCTGAGCTAAAGAAGTACCATGCTCTCCCAAATTACAGTACCTACAGTAACATTCTTCAAAGCCACAAACTTGAAACAGATTATAGTAGAATTGGTAGTGAAGACGAATTACTGTATATCATGGTACATGTATGATTACACTATATGTACTGTAAATAGACACCACTCAGTGACTCTTCATTTACTGTGACATCTTAGAAAGTAAACCAGTAAAGGGAGACTTGTTTAAAGTTTGTGATAGATTTACATTGTGTCAAGAAACTTATACCGTACCTTCATTCTGTGACCTACATTAACTATAGGGCTAATCTAATGCATTTTATCATTTAACAGTATTTTGAATAGTAGATTAGTCAGTAAACCTGAAGGTATCAAATTAGAAAGTTATCCATTATTAATCTTATTTCTAAGAACAGCGACATGAGTACACATTCCTAAACTTAACTTTAATCTTTTAAGGCCAGAGTATTACCTTACATGAACCCAGCATTCCCGTTTACCATTAACGTTTAAGTGCTTTGCTGTATATTTTGTCTTTTTTTTGTAAAGCAAAAGAACAGAAATTTAAGTCACATAAATCACTCGAGACACACACAGAGCACCATTACAGGTCTGGCGGGCTTGGTTTTTCATTTCAGGAGTTGAAATTCATCCTCAGCATGATTGGTTATGATTGGAAATGAACTGCCATTTCATACATAGGTAATACAGAATCCTTGTTTTTTTGTTATTGTTAAGAAAACCTCATTACAATTGTTAGACATTAATCTTTAAACTACCTACAGTTTTTATACAGTATATCTGCACCAATTATTTTCATTCTTGAAAGCTCTTCCTTATGACCTTCTTTCTACCTTTGTAGCATAGAGCACAGAATTTGATACAAGCTCGTAACACAGAACTCCAGCCTTTAATATACAATACTGAAGAGCTGAACTGCACACAGTTAAGTCTCAGGTGATAAGGAAGTAAGAAAATGACAAGGGAAAATGTGCAAAAAACAGATACTTCAATATCTTCCTCTTTAATTCATAAAAAAGGATTTGGAAAGATTGTTTTGGGAGGCTAAAGCAGAATTTCTATGATTTTGTACAGACAAATACCAAGCACCCAATTTACTAAGGAAAAAAGCAGTTGTAACATTTTCCATCAATTCACAAGATTTTTTCTTTTCACTTCTTGTTTTTTAATAATTGTTATACAAATTATTGGGCCAAACTTGGCTCACATAATACAAAAACTGCGAAACCGTACTATTCTAAAATCTAATTTAAAAAATGTAATGTACTATACAAGTAGGCCTGTAATCCCATTTCCTTTCAGCAGGAAAGGTACAGTATATTGTATTCTTTAGAATCCTTGAAATTATTTTATAATAATTAAAACACCTTCAATAGACACAGTACAGTAAAAAAACAATAGCCTTAACACTCCTGTGGCCGCACATCCTTTTCTCAAAGTCTTTATATGTTCATATTATATGGCTTACACAAGTCATCCCTAGAGAAGGTGCATCTTAAATTATCATTCTCACTTTAGCCGGTATTGAATATATGATAAACAGTAAGTCAGCAAACCCCATGAGTGTACAAAGGAAACAGGGACATTGGTCTTTTGAAATAGTAGAACGTATGCTTCATGTAGGTAGGTAGTCTACACTCCTACACAGACATTAAATAATTAAACAGTTCCCTTACACTCACCATGCCTTTCAAAAGCCAAAGTTAGTACAGATCTAATGGCAGCCCCTTTGCACAGAACACCAGGTGATCCATCTATCATTTATCATTCAGGAATCCACCAGACAACACACATTCTCACACACAGAAACATAACTACCATACTTGCCACATAAACCCTGATTGGCATCTCCCTGCTACAGTATTCTGAATAAAAATGATCAAATGAATGTTTATTTGAGAAAACGAAAAGACAAATCATGCTAAATGTTCTTTAATATAATATTTGCTGGTGACCTTGAGATGTCCTTGTGTTGATAATGTGCTATTTTATGTGCAGAACATGAAGTAATTTATTCTTGGAATAAACTATGATGGGAACTTGAAAGGAGAGGATATTATTATGCTATATAGTATACAAGTTAACAATAGACTTGATCATGTTTTTGGGTCAAAATCTCCATCTGAAGTGTGTTGCGTTTCAGAATTATCAGTCCAAAATATTTCAGGATAAAATTAATCATAACTCTTGTTTTAATTGATATGTGCAAGATGCATGTGCCTTTCTGATGTACACATTTTTTAAATTTATTTTTTAAAGGAGGCAGCTTCTTATTCTGATTACCAGATAACAAGGGTCCCAAACATCATACACTGCTAACATATTTGGGTTATCACATTTATTCTTTTCAACAATGTACAGCAAACCAAAGATTTATAAGATGTTGTACTGTACTGTTAATCAGGTTAATCAAGAAATGTACATGATCTATGATAAAATTCCATGTATACATGAAATACACCACAACAACTTACTCCTGCTCTGAAAAAAAAAGTATAATACTTTGATGAGCTTTGAGTTGTAAATATATTACATTAGACTACAGTAGATTATCATTCTGGTTACCTAAACTGAACAGTTTGGGTCCATTTTACCCTCAGAGTTCATTTAAAATTGCCAATAACAAATCCTATATGAACAAGGTTTAAATGAGGTGGGGAAGGCTGACATAACAATATTATAAGCAGTTCTAGTAGGTACTGTAGCTGCGTCAGCATGCGTAGGCTGCAAAGGAACAGGTAACGGGTTTATTCCATGCTGAAAAGTAAAGAAAGGAAACACAATGTTTTGACTGTGCAGGACCATCTTCAGAGATAAACCTGTAGCACATAATCTGAGTTTGGAAATTCCTCTATTACAAAATCTAGATTAACTCCAGAAACAACACTCCATTAAGTGTTAGCATGCCAATCATAGTCTTTATACCAGAAAACCATAATAGTTTTCCACTTTTATTGTAATTTTACCATAGTATTACCATAGTTTTAGCATGCCTTCACTGAGGTTTAGTACACTATGGAAATGCCACAGTTTTATTATAGCAAACATTCTGCATGAACACTTACATTTGTATATCATGACATTCCCATGGTCCATTGTAGTAAACCACGGTAAAAGTAAGTTAGCACCACAGAATGTCATTGCAAAACCATAGTGCAAGTATACTATAGCAAATTTACCAAGGTTAACATCCAGAAGGGGTGTGAATGTGAAGAGTTACAGTACCAACAGAAAAGGAGGGATCTTAAATAATGCTATACAACTGGAAGCCACCTATTGAATAGAACTATAACTATGGGCAGCTTATTCAAATTGTAAATTAAGTGAACAACAATAAAAATGCAACCAATCCTAGTCAGCAACCAGCTCTCCTCAGCCGTCACCAAGTTAATTCAGCAAGGCAGCTGTCAGGATCCCCCTGTGTCCAGAACTGACAGATCAGAAGACTAAGGTGTAGAACACTCCAAATGATTCACCATCCAAGGGCATCAGGCC
Source organism: Lepisosteus platostomus (assembly GCF_059453375.1). NCBI lineage: Eukaryota > Metazoa > Chordata > Actinopteri > Semionotiformes > Lepisosteidae > Lepisosteus > Lepisosteus platostomus. The sequence goes on along the minus strand of NC_142616.1, from coordinate 63,107,133 downwards.
ATTTTGTATTACAAGTCATAGTTCACTCATCCAAAGTGATGTCTATGCATTTCCATCTTGAGAGGACCTTTCACTTCTTCCCCGAACACGGTGCTTTGAAAATGCCATCAGAACATCTGTGATTTCCTGTGAAAAGGTCTGACAACCAATAAAGAAGGAAATGCACGAGCACCTTTCTGCTGTGAGCAAGTGTCAGATGTCGGAATGAATCTGTGAAAGGGACTGTGCTGTCGAAGCAACTACTTGGACTCAAAGGAAATATCTTACTTGTAATACTTCTTACTCGTTGCTGGATCTATTTTTACAAAGGCAGAGTAGATCATTCAAGAATATGTAACTGAGACAGAAAGATATTTAAATCTAAAATACCACACAGTGTGTAGAATGTGGTAATTGCACAAAATACAGTAGGAAAAGCTTTCTCTGTAACATTCACATTAACATTGGAAAAACCAGAATAAACCAAACAGGCTTAAAGCACAGAATGCAATATGCAAGGCTCCTGTACCACTATACAAAGCAGGAAAATCAAAGAAACTTTGAGAGGAAAAAATCTCTTTTATGACTTTTAAAGGCCAAGTCTATCTTTGCCAAATCAATTGAAACAGATTTCCTCAATATATCACTGTTTTTTCAAAGACAACTGGGGATTGATATTACTGCAAACCTTCTTACCAATCACTACTGTATGGGAACTGAATCTGCACAGAACAAGACTTACAGCATGAACAACGATAGTTCAGTACTAGCACAATACAGTTCCTAGTAAAGTTAGAAAGATGTCTGTTGTAAAAGGATATCCTTTCTCTTTGATTTGTGTTGAACATTCAGTGAGATCTCTTCAGAAAAAACAAATATATGTAATGGGATTTTGCACAAACCTAAAAGATAAAACTTCCCATATTTGTATACCCAAAGACCTTTAAGGAAATTGAGCAGATGTTCAATGGATAGATTTAGACAGTAGTGGGGGCATCAAATAAACCAGAGCAAATATACCAGGACTTCTTTACCTAACTGAATAATTGTACTTTTTAATACTCCATGTTATTTATTATAATCTTTATATTTATTTATAATATCATTGTATTTAAAAAGCAACATTAAGAAACCAAGAACTATGTGGTTACATGTAGTCCTGAACAACCTAACTTAATATAGAATGACTTATAACCATATTAAACAGAACATATGGATGGCAAAAGTGTCTTGTTTATACAAACGCTGTGCTATACACGTGTCTAGACTACATGTTTATTCTTAAGCAGGGGAATTTGAGCCAAATGCCAAATAATATCAACTAATGTTAAATTTGATGCATAAGCATAAGTACGGCGACTGTAAAAGTTACAAGTAGTAAGACATTACTTGGAATTCTGACATGACATGACATCATCATTTTCTTAACATGACATCATGCGATTAAATGGACAAAGCAGTTTAGACTTCTGAGTAACAGTGATTTACCATATTGAAAAATTAAACAGATCTAAAGGGTTCCAGGGAAATCATGTTAAAATAAATGTAACATACCACTGTACACTCCTTTCCACATTTTTCTTACATACTGTACAGCAGCACATTTTGGTAAGAGCCAATTTCCCAAAGAAGCTATATGAGTCATTTATAGGAACTGCATACTGTACATAAAACTTACATATGACACTCCTTCAAATAGAGACTCCTAATAGCCTTTCACTAGAGTAGTCTTATCTCAAGGTCATCTATCTGAAAGGCTCTGTTACTGCCTAGCAAGTGGTTATACAGTATGTAATTTATAATCTGTCCGTTGAGATTCAAGATTCTCTTTTTAAGAATTTCCAGTGGAATGAAGGACCCGCAAGTTGGGAGCAGGAAAAAACAGTTCTTATTAAAAGAGATTGTGTTCCATCTTGGCAATTCCTGGTGGTGTGAAGATTAAATAGGATAACTCAGAGGGGAATGACAATCGGAGCTGGAAGAGTAGATTAGCATGATCATTAGGGAAGCACAAGCTGTTCAGGTGGAATTCAAAATTGAACAACAAATGCATATCATTACAAAACGAGGCTCCCCTTCTAGGAATTACAATCAGTGCCACAACTTCACAGAGCTTTTCATTTTCTTTTCAAGCTTGTGTCCCTGTCCAGAAAAGTCAAAAGGTATCATACTCCAGACAACAATTGAGAATAATGAAAATGGAGAATTGAATCCTACTTATGGGTTCCATGTAACTGTAACCTCCCTCAAGCTTTGCAGAAACATTCTCAAAATATCGATGATATTACTATATATTTCCAGCTAGACTGCTACCAGATAGACATGGCATCAAATTGTTCCTTTCCAAAAAGTCTTCGAATTCCAGATATCGGGTTTTCTATTTCATATCACAGTGAGGACACTACAAGGGGCTACATTTAGTCCTAAAACATCTTACTAAAAAGGACAGGCAGCACTTGAAGTTGGACTAGCAGCAGTTTTCCTGTTTTTTTTTATTGAATTATCTTTTTGACAAATGACTTACACTTACTAGAGCATATCATTGAGTAAAAACAATATACCGACTGCTGACAAAATACTGTAGTAATGATAGTTAAAAAGATTTTTTCTAAAGCTGTTGTTTCATTTAGTGATCTTACAAACTTCAGAGATCTTACCTAAAATGTGGTGTAGGTTTGTGTTCCTTTAGAAACATGTTTGGTTACAAAAAATACTACACACTTCACTTTACAGTAATGACAGGTTGAATTTGAATCTTAACTACTGAATTGCTGATAAATTTATCATATACACATACCTGAAGAAGGCTCCACGGCCGAAAAGTTGTTTTCTTTCTTCTCTTTTCAACATGGAATAAACCTATTACTTGTTCCTTTGCAGCCTATGCATGCTGATGCAGCTACCCACCTGAACTACAATATAATTATACTTATAAAATATACTATTATATACTGTATAATGTAATATACAGTACTATAGTCTATATAGCAATGCTAGTACTGTATAAAATTTTAATACAGTAACACACATTTATTGTAATGTTTTTGATAGCGAGGTATACTACACAGCTAAAGTACACAACATGGGTGTTCCTGCTGTGTTGAAATGTTTCTATTGAATTATACACATAATTCTGTTTGCATATTTTTGCAATAAATCCAATTAAAAATGACATAGTACTATACTATACAGATAATTGATTTAAAAACATTTGCTTTATTGATTAGTTAGTAGAGGACTTTAAACGCTTGATAAAAAATTAAATTCACTGTTTTGAAAGGATAAGGTTTCAAAATAAGACTGTTATGTAACTAAATAAACTTTGACAAAGCAAGCATAATACAATGCTTACTTGTCTCATGTAACATGACAAACAGACATTAGGGTAACCTAGTGATCTGGTTTCATTAAGTATAAGTGCACCTCAGTTGGGTGAAAGTGTTGCTCTTAAAACATTAATTAGACGGGAAGCTGGGTTTTCACATTTTTAGATTAAAATAAGCAAGCTGTATCTTCTTTAAATATATTTGGTGTGTTAATTTGTAGGTGTCTTCAAATAAATGAGTTTCCATTTCATTTATTTCAAACATTTGTGCTGGTACTGCAAATAGGTTTCAGCAACTATTATTTATGCCCATTTTTATGTTTTATTAAATTTGAAATTAAAATATCCACCCACATAATAAACTGTTTTTAAATCTGCTAAACCACTTGCCGCCTCCTGTTAATTGTAGTAAATTATCCCCTCCCCCTGCAAATGAGAACATTTTGTTTAAGCTCCACTGGGAAATAAAGAATGAAAATTTAGAAATATCATTTATTTTTAGGGCACCACTCCAGAGTCAAATTCTGCTGAAATCTGATGGACTACCAGAAAGAAAATAGAACATCTTAAATCACATGGGAGGACGACTTCTCTAAAGCATCAGATACTGATTATAAGATTATAACTTCTGACAATGGAACCCAGAAAAGACCACCCCAGAAGTTGATCAAATACGAAAAAAATTAATATATAATAAATATAAAAATGTTTAACAACAGCAATCCTATAGTGCCTGTTAAAGTGAATATTTTAGCAGAATATTCAGAAAACTATTTAAAAAAATACAAATATAGGGCCAGATGAAGCCAACAGAGCCAAAAGAAATCCAGACAACAGGTTAATATATTTTCTAACCCATTTAATTATATTAGTTAATGCAATACGTTAGGAGTCCAGAATACAAAAAAAAGAAATACTGAATGAGAACTGGGCTATTAGATTTTGTTTTTATGCTCAACATTATTGTAATAGAAATAATTGAATGTGCAGTTGGATTTGCAGGAGTCGCACCTGTTCCAAAAGGAAGGTGCATTAACTGTAACATAAACCCTTGTTGTCTACTGTAGTATTTTAACCACATTCATTTTCTGATCTCCTTCTTACTCACTTATACTTAGCTGTCATGAAAGTACGTCACCAGTGGAGACAACTGGTAGGATACTGTTCTCAAACATAGTCTTCTAGAACCATAAACCTACCCTTTACAGTTTTATTGGTTAAACGACAGCCATGACAACTGAGTTCACCAGGAGTGCTCTGGGAGGTCTCCAACCTGGTCACACCACAGGCAACAAACCACATTAGACTACTTGTTGCTAAGTACATTAAGATATCAACTTCTCTAAAGACTGAGTCCCTGAATACTTCCATCTCCTTTTCCTAGAAAGAAGACAACACCACAGTACCCATCTACCCTTATTTTTTTCCGAAACTGGCAGCACAGAATTCATTATCCATGAAGCATGTGAACATGTCGGAAACTTGAAGCTCAGGGGATGTAGGCTGTATATGGTGGAGGGATCCAATCTAATAGTTCGGAGCGTCGTGCGAAACTGCTTGGTTTAAGATCCTCCTCAGCAAAGTAAAGAGCTGCAAACAGCAAATAACCTTTCACATAACTAATAATGCTATAAGACAAAGATAAAATAGCACATGAAGGCAACTGAGCTGTGAAAGTGAATGCCTGCCCAGCACATGAACATGATGTGATATGATCATTTGTCCTCATTACCAGGCACCACTTTCACCATCAACCTGACTTGCATGAACAGAACAATACAAGTTTTACATCACACTAACTAGAGGACACTCATGTAAGCAGATTCTTGCAACGTCAATTAAATGTGGGGTGTCAGAAGAATAATTTAGTATTGCATCTGGCTGGAAGACACAGACTTCCAGTTTAAATGTTAAAGACTTTCATTGTTGAACAAGCCCCCCTCTCTCATTGCTTATGCATAAATGTGGTCGTTTCATGATACCTGAAGACTAAATTTCTGTTGCCAAAAGGCAAAACTACAAATATTAAACAAAATGTGGTGTACAGTATTTTGTAGATTTTGCTGCTCATTCCAGTTGAATTAGGTATATCATAGTGCCTGTAGAAAACCACTTTGCTGTTTTGGCTATCTGGTAAGATAATGTTTGTTTTTTAGACATAAGAGTTAGAGGTTCGCAGACATCATCACCTACAAGCCCCTTTGGGGCTTTTCTTTAAACCATGGCATTTCTTCTGCAGAGTATAATAAAACTGCTACAATTATCCATTCTCAAAACTATATTATACTATCACATAATCTCGGCAAAACGTCTTTTGTACCCTAAGAATTAAACGCCTTCACCACTGTTCGGTTTTCTAATACTATGAAAAATGTCACTGATAAATTAATTTTCTCTTGAGGCTGTCAAATGGGTTGTTGCGCCTTATTTTCAGCCTAATTGTATATTTTCAGAAAGTAGACACAGATTCAGAATACTGAAATGACATACAGTAAAGCCCAATGGATTTAATCTGTGGTTACAGTGTTGTAGCTTGTGACACTACCAAAGCACGTTCAAAATTAACTGGGCCATGAACAACGAATGCAGAAATTCATAAAAGGTCTTTTTCTGCTGTCACAGATTATTAAAACAGACTACACAATAATGCAAGCACTTTGCTAAGGAATAAAAAGCTCTTTTTCTTTAGTTATTTATGGTTTTCAAGAACTTTAAGATGGAAAATTACAATAGGAATATGAGGATCTATGGAATAGATCTATTCATATATTTCATAAAGTTTCGATTAAAGCTGAAGCTTAAAGATTTTAACATAACATTGACAATTTAGGATCATTTGTAGCTCATTTTTTCCTTGTGCCCTGTATCAGGTTTAGAATTTTTTTCATTTTAAAGACCACATTTTCACCTTAATAACTAACATCCTAAAAAGAAAATAGAGTCTTTCAGTATACTTCTTGGTGTTGCTTTAGATCTATAAAGATATGCGTTTTGTTTAACCATTGATCTGCTGTCAATGAGCAATTCTTTGCGCATTAACTCCACTGTGTGAATGCTTGATAAAATGGAAACTTAGATGTGTTCTTGTGGCCAGCGCTGATGCCATTTAGTTAAGATCAAACAGGGTTGTAGGCACGAAGACATCTGTAATTTGTAATAATTGCTTTAATGGCAACTTAAGTTTAACAGTAATAGCTTGGACTGAGCAGTTGCACAGTCAGGAAAAAAGGGCCGTGTGCCATCCTCTGCTTCAGTGAGAAGAGTTTCTAAGAAGAAGCCACAGTTGCAACCCATATCAGCAAACAGCCTACCTTCTGTTGGCGATGTTTTCAAGCGCTTGCAGAGCCCCTCAGTGTCCCCATAGTCCTCTTGGATTTTGACTACAGCCTCCGTGCCTCGCAGCTCCATAAGGGAGCGCAGATCTTCCAGAGAGCAGCCAAACTCTCCCGCATGGTTGGCCTCATTTCTTTGGTTCTTTATGTAAAAATCGCTATTTGTCATGTCCCCCATCGTGGCTAGTATTGCTTGTCGCTTTAGGTGAATTTGTTAAAAAAACAAAACAAAACGCTTCTTAAGTGATCAGTGGTATATAACAAATCAAGGGCTCTGTTTGAAAAAGGGAAGAAGAAATCCAGTTGATTGTCTGTAAAGGAAATATAATGAAGAATTCCTCTGGTTACAAAAAATAATAATAATAATACCATCCAGGAGTACCAAAAGCCCAGTTAAAGTCCAGAGGATTCCCACTTTCAAGGCTGCAGACCAGCTCCGCTCCATATATAGTTTCCCATTCTGGATGTCTCAGGTTGTGACTTTCTACATGGTCATCTTGTTCATTAATCCTTCAAAAGCAAGCAAAGAGAAGAAAAAACAAAGAATCAGGCTTCAACGCACTAACACAAAGGGCAGATGGCTCATCAAGGAAAAGACAAAGCCAATCCAAGAAGCCACATTGTGCCTAACGGGAGGCTGGGAGAGTGCAAGACTCTGGTGCAGCAAGAGGTTCTGCTGTGAGATGCTGCTCTGTCATTGCCAGAGCTGCCTTCTCAGAACTGTGTTAGTGCTGTCTGTGTCACATGCACTGCACTCTCCTCTCAGCAGCAGCGGCAGCAGTGTGCCATACTTCGATCAGTCCCGAGAGCAATAGCTCTGTGAGATGGCTCATGAATATTAATAGCTCAACCATTATGCCTTTCAGCCTAAGATGGGACTCTGGTTTTTCGTATAGTGAATTCAGGCTGCCGTATAAACTTTATCTTCTGGTAAAGAGAACAATTCACGCACAAAGGAATTCCACAGAGGGAAAATGAATAAACAGCATTGTAAATGAGCAACAAAAAAAAAAAGCAGGAAGAGACATCATTCTTTTTCAGCAAACAACATAACATTTTAAAAGTGACGTATTTTGTTACGTATTTAATATTATAAGTTTTAAACAAGACACACAGATTTAATTTAGCAGCCTTGTTCTAATGTTTAACATTTCCTAAACACATTTCTAAATGTGGAACTGGATGGAAATTGTACTTCAGGTGCACAAAATAGTCAAGTCTAACTTATTTTTAGATAGACTTCTTCTCTTCAGAGCAAACCAGTGCACTTAAATTTAGAAACCAAGCAACACACTATAGCTATAATTATGCCATCACATTTTTATGACAATGGTAAGGAATCAAAATGGGAAATACTGAAGCTTTCAATATTCAACTTTCTCAGAAGGTGTATATAATATGACTTTGACACTAGCCTTTTTTCTTCAAATGAATAAGGTTTTCTATTTTACATTACTTTAAAACAACCAGAGTTATCATATCTGCCTCTATTTATATACAGTAAGTGCTACTCAATAATACATTATTTGTGGAATCTATAATTATTATTATTTTAAATATAATTGCAGCCAACAACACTTTTGAAGCGTACCGTCTGTATTCACCACCCACCACAATTTATATAGTGTTGATTCCCGAAGGCATTGTAACACTCATCGCAGCACAGAGCTCTTCAAACCAATCTAGAGTCATCATCTGTAGCTGTAAGTGTTGTGAATTTTCTCTGACCTATACCTGGAGTAAATAACTGCCCCCAGACCATATTCTTGAGACTTCCACGAAAACACAACGAAATGACCAACTTCACCCTAACATAACTGCTTTGATTCTGCTTTCTCTGTTTTAGATTACATTACTATGCACACTGTTTTCACTTTAAAAAATGTATTATCCATGCACTATATGTTTCACCCCATTATCTTCTGTTTAAGCCTCAAGTTTGCAAGTGACTATGTCCCTAGATAGGCAGGAAGTTGTTAGATCTTTAAAGAACCTTATCTCTGGAGAGGATATCCAGTTCTTTTTATACTTTAATACTCTAAGTCCTCAAAGTTCTTGACCACACAAATTCTAAGCATGAAATATTAATCCTTCATAAACGATATCTAAGCACAGCTCTCAATCTTGAGATGGCAGACCAAGTTGTAGTTAATGGCACGCCTAGTGACCAGATTTTTTTTGCCCCTATCAGACAATAGTTGTATGTAAATTCAGGCGCTCTGGGACCTGTAAACTGATCATCAAAATTAATCTGTCTTAAGTACCATCAACTGTAATTGTAGTAAGCAACACATAGATGTGTCACTGGGACATGCAGGGAGAAAGGAATTGCTAACCTCATAAAACGAGATTTCTCCAATACAGTGTAAAAATATTAGGAAGCCTGCAATTGGTCAGAATTACATAACCCAAATGTTGCTGGTTTATGTCTTCTTGAAAAGGTTATATAACCTTTAACAAGTGTCAGAGTATGCAGTGAGACAGCAAGGCCCTCCTGCCAGTGTCACTAATGGCAACATGCTTTTGCACTGAACGAAAGCAAAGGTCCTACAGTATTTTCTTTTCATTGTCAGACCATTCTCTTCTTTGTTACTGAAAGCCCAAAGTATTGTTCGCTTAATGCTGTCTAGTTTTTGATAGTACTGAAGCCATTTGCTTAAAGCTGTCTAGTGTTTAATAGTAGTGAAGCCTGTAGGAGGCAGGAGCTAAGGCTGTAGCTGACACCACCTAAGCCTCTTCAAACCAATTACACCTCGAAGTACTGTACAGTATTGTGAATGTGCTCTTTTTTTCCCAAGATAGTTTGAAACCAGCAATATATGGCTAAAAAAACAATTAAGCACAAAGTACATTACCTGCTATTTTTTTTAAATAGCTAATTCACAAGTGTAAAAGCAGAAGAGATGTTTAAAGATGTGAATACAGCACATCTGAAAAGAACACAGTATACTGGTGATGGTTACCATCGTGTGTAATTACAGTATGATGTTTCAGTATAGGCACTAGAAATATTCCCTGACTGGTAATGCAGGATATTTCTGCCTTATATAAAGAGCTAAAAACAATTAGAGCCAACATTACTGATACTTATTGTGTAATTGTTTATTTTAATGCGATTGATATTACTTGTTAATGCAATGCTCTTGACTATTTTACTGTTTTGCATTGTTCTTTGCTAATTTAGCTATATAAGTGAATAAATTACAACAAAGAAAAGTTCCCCTAATGCCATCTTAGTACAATATTTACATCCTAAATTAAGCACTGTCACCCTTGGCATTTATGTATTTAGATGATGTGTGTATTATATAGGCAGATGTATATACAGTATGAAAATCCCATTTTTGGCACCACATCTAAAAAGGTTTGCTGCTATATCTCTGTCTAATCTGTTTTCAATATTTTTTGCCACACCTTTCACATCTGCCAGGGTTTCGCTTAAACCAAAGTTTCGAATAAATTTACAAATGCACCAGAGACAAAAATAACATTATGGGCATTAGTTGTCAAAGGTTGTTCAACACGCAATGTTTTCCGTCAGGCTACCAACTTAAGACTCGCTGCCGGGCAGAAGAATCTCCTGAAGTCCCCAGCCCTATCAAAATGGATTAATGTTTGCACTACCACTCTAAGAAATGCCAGTCTACCAGCTGTGCCAGTTCTGTCAAATTAAAGAAAACTAATGGCTCTTGGTGAGTTTTAATCAACTGTGGACTTGGGAGACAGAAACTATATTATACAGGTAATTGTATTAAAAATGCAATCACAGATGGCCTAGCCTTGTACACTTTTGGAGCAACAGGGTTAGACAAAGTGATTCGAATATGTGCACTAGCTGCAAACTTTTAAATAACTGCAGTCTTCCACAGTGTCTTATCTATTCTCTTAGCAATCACCTACCAAAATTTCAGTTTCACACAATGTACATACTATTTACAGTACATTAGTCCTACGTATAGGACTTATGAAAAATACTACACCAGTCTTTTTTAGCTCCATGCAATCCTCTATAAAATGTCATTAAAAACTACCATTAGTCAGATTAAAAAAGAAATAAATTGTTCATCTTATTAGAGAATCAGTGTAAAATGTCATCAGATTTATGTTCGGTGTCTATTTGCAGGAATATGTTACCATTACTTGATGTAGCATACTTAAAATTCAAACCCAGTTGCTATACAGTATATCATATCTGGGTCAAAGGCTTGTTAGATGCTGCTTCCTGTTTCTATAATTAGATTGATTTGCCATGATAAACACCTGTGTATTGTGTTATCAGTGAATTATACATCTGACCATGCTATGCAATTACTAAATTAATAAAAACACAGTAAAAGTCTTAATTTATGGAAAATGCAGATTAATGGCATGGAATGAACTTACATTCTAAAGGGACGAAGTACTGTATGTGAAAATAACTCAAAGTTAAAGATTGCATTAAAAACCACAAATGACTATGGCATTGCTGCTCCCATATCTCAAAAAGCCATTCAACGTAAACAATAAGAAAATGAAATGAATTGGTAGATTCTAAATTCAGATAAAACCCCCAGTGCTCTTTTTTTCTTTATTCTTGTGTGCAGTCAAGAGGAAGACCCGGGCAGACACAGCTGGCCAGCTGCTGCAGTCATAAACAGCAAACGAGCAATTGTACTCTTAAGGTGAAAGAGTGATCCTCTCTTTCATACACATTCAAGAGAAGGTGGTTTGCATTCGGATACATTCATCACTCTATGAATTGGCTACATCACTCTGCTCTCCTCCCCACTGATAGCTGATGTGTGGGGAGCGTTCTGGCGCACTATGGCTGCCGTCGCATCATCCAGGTGGATGCTGCACATTGGTGGTGGTGGAGGGGAGTCCCCATTACCTGTAAAGCGCTTTGAGTGGAGTGTCCAGAAAAGCGCTATATAAGTGTAAGCAATTATTATTATTATTATTATTATTATTAATCACAAAGACACACCTGAAGTGCTCAAGCCATGTTTATCGTCTTTACCTTCACAATTAAAACACAAATGGCAGCTACTCTGTTTTTACAGCACTCTCATACACAAGACGTCCTGTAGAAGATCGGGCCACTTACTGTATCTGATACTCTGGAAACATCCAGACATTCAAGTCATCAACACCTACCTTAAGCAAAGTGCATATTTAATATTGTGATTTATGATTTCCCAAATCCAGTTTTTATTAATCAAACTGAAGATATGATTTTAAATTCCATTGTATAAAAAACTGGACAAAAGGAGAATGCAGAACTGTACAATCTGGACAAAACTTGAATGCAGTCTGTCTCCTTTAACCTGTATATAACTTTATAGAATCAGATGGGACAGATAAATACTGTATACGTTTCAGAAAGAAATCTTTGCTTCCAGTTAGCTAACATTATATAACAGTCCAGAACTAATCCACTACAACATGACATGGGGGCAGGATCAGTAGATTGCTTAACTACAGTATGATGGGATTTCCCCATTCCAGTAATCCAGTCCAGTGATGTCATTTGGTACTGAAGCACGCAGACTAATCTTTTTCTTCTCTAGTGGCAAAACAAAAACAAAGCCTCGCAAATGAGACTGACAACTAAAAATACTCCTTTTTACTTGACAGAATTCTCCTTGGCTGCTTATATGCTTTGTCTAAAATGCTAAATCTGTAAACAAAAAAGTCCCATAATAAGGGTCTCCAATAACAAAGAACATAAAATTCAATTTGTTATGTTGCTTAAAATATACAGTACAGTACATTTCTCATCTTTTCATCATGACTAGAAGATTTCCATTTGCAACAGGTTTTATTAATTAAAAAAACCAAGCCAAAAAGAAAAAAAAGAAAAAGCACAGATGTACAGTATGCGAAAATGTAAAGGCTTTGTACTCATTGTTTCCAGAATTGGCACTAAATGGGTAAATCATGACTCTCACATAAAATTAAACATATATTGACCGTAGCCTGGTATTAGCTGTTATGTCAAGTGCTTTACAGGAATTATTTTTTTTCCTAAATAATTCACTACACCAGATTCATTCATCTTGAACTATACAAACAGGGAAATTATATTCTGATGACTACTGTACATCACCATATTCATCCCCGAGAAGAACTGTGGTTACATCTAATTCTATTAATTTTTTGTATCAAGTCATGTCTTTAATGGCACTGTCCTAAGCATCACTGATATCTGTTTCTGTGGTAATTACTACAGCATAGGCATGCAATTTTATGTACAGTGCTTTTCATTTCCTGGAATGCGTCATCTAAGAAGTTTCCTTCTTTAAGGCAATTACAAAATGTTACAGCTGATTAGCAATATAATTTGCGGTTACATGCTTTGGCTTATATGTTGATGCGTAGGAGGACTTCAATGTATTCAGATTCTAAATTTCTGAGACTTTTCCTATTAGCCAAGATACTATTCAGTCTGCCTCTGAGGATTTTTCATTATTGTTATTAAAAACTACACAAACCACAGTCTTATTAACTCTAAGTAAGTGTCAGAATATCACAAAAAAGAATCTGAAATAAGATGACAGAAATACCCCTCAAAGCAGACATGGCTACATGCTGCACCCTGCCTCTATTTTCTGAAATGTGACTAAAAAAAATGAGATCAGGATTTTGCTTCTCCATAATTAGTGTGATGCAGACATCACTATGTTTTTTTTCACTCTATCAGGAACTATCTCAAAAACCATTTAACCTTTCTATTTTTGCTCCACATTTAAATTAGCAGTACAGCACAAGGCACTAAAGCAAAAACCTTGATGTAGGGTATAATTTTCCCTCATGCACATTATCTTCACTGGTGGCTCAGAAAAGTAAACACATGGAGCCATTACATTAAATCCAATTTACATTACTCTTAATATTTTTTCAGATACCACATTGAAAACGTGCAATTACACTCATTATTATGAAAAAGCAATATAAGAGGCTAAATAGGATAGCTATTAATAGCCAGGTTAAAAATATACGAGCACAAGGAGTACTTAATATGTTTTCGTGTGTAATTTATAGAATATTTCAATATAACAGCAGGAGTCCTGAAGAATCCTCCGGTAACAATTAAGTTTAAATGTTCACATCTATGTTTGTTATACAGTACGTGTTTTATGTAAAAATTGTAAAAGTACATTTTATATTATCCTGAATCGATAGTTTCAGTCATGTACAGTACCTCTGGTTGGCTTACCACGTTTCAAAGCAAATCAGAAGTGGTTGTTGTTGTTGTTGTTGTTGTTGTTGTTGTTGTTGTTGTTGTTGTTGTTGTTGTTGTTGTTGTTGTTGTTGTTGTTGTTGTTGTTGTTGTTGTTGTTGTTGTTGTTGTTGTTGTTGTTGTTGTTGTTGTTAATGAGGTAGAATATCGAGAAACAAATAATCATCAAACAGATTATTTCATCAATACTCAAGGATTGAGAAGAGAGTTATTCAAGACTACGGTGAGTCTAGGGCTCAACTTACACTAATTATTTACCTGTGGTTGCCACTCACCCTCCCAAATCACCAATGTACTGTAACAATAAACCAGTACATCACTGGATTCTGCCTCTTTCCACTACAGACATGAAACTTGTTGAAATTTAGCTACAATATACAGTATGTTGTCTAAAAATTCGCTTTAAGAAATTATTTGAAAAGCAATTGAAACACTTACCATTTTTATTAGTGGAACTTTAATTGAAAAGTGGTAACAAAATTTTTACGAGCAGATCTGATAGACATGAAGGCAAGGGGCAGATTTAATGGCATTCGAGGTTCCAGTAGCCGCTGAGATTTCCTTTGAAGCACAACTGTTCTCTCCTGTACATGTGAAAGCAGTTGCATGCAAACGTAGTTATGTAATTGTACAGGGTCATCAAACACTCAGCTTGCCTCCGATGCCTACAGTCACCTGCTTTTATCTTTCTTACAATGCAACACAAGAATATAAATTGCTGATTGGTCTCCACTAGAGCTGATTTAATGGAGTTAGAGAGCACTAGACAGGGTGCTTTGAAGTACAAAAAATAAAGACCATTGAAATATCTGAATCGCAGAGTGCAAAACATTCTAAAACACTGATTTCAAACCCATCCATCAGTCATACTGGGTGGGGGGAATCATACATTTATCAAACTATATTACCCCAAAAAATGGAGGAACAATTTAGGGGCTGTTATAGAAAAGCACATCAAGCAGATTTATTTTGACAATTCTGAACAACCCGTGCAAAACGGGTTTTGAAATTTCTTGTGAACACCTCGATCTAAGGCAAAGCTTTATCCAAAAATAAATCAGAGTAAGGGTCAAAGCTTCCAGTATTCTACATTCTTCAGAAAAAGTAAGTTGCTTTTGCTTTTTAAATGCTTAATTTCACAACTGCATTTAATGAAAGAGATATCCCATAAGTACATTAACGCCGTCTTTTAAAAAGGCAGCACATAATCAGAAATCAACGTTTTTTGCCTTTTCTACACGTACTGTATCCTGTCGAGACACTAATTTTGGAATTCTTAAGTTAACAGGGCATGTAGCTATGGCAACTGCATACATTATTACTATTTCCTGGAAGCTGACATGAGAATTAAAAATAAATAGGTGATGTACTGTTGATGGAACAAAACTCTTACGGTGTCTCTAAGAGCTCTGTCTCCTGATACAATTTTAAAGTGTAAATGACGTATTGATGCTGTCTGATACTCCGCTACCAAGTTTACAAATGTACCCAAAATAACCCAACAACGGGCATTCGTTGCTCTGGAGACATTAATTCAGTATTTTTACCATTTGTACAGTGCTCTATAGGCAAATGAATATAATCACTTGCATCACTTATTGGTTTTGAAACCACAGTTTGCATAGATTTGCATACACAGCAATCCAAGGAAGTAAAACCTTAATAATATTTCCAGTGAACATACATCAGACATGATACTGGTTTGGCCTCCACTTGTTTCACTACTTTTCTCAGGAACATGGCTTTGCGCAGCCGCAAAAAAAAATGAAGTTTGAAAATTAACTCCAGTGGATCAAAGTGTATTCAGCTGTAAAGCTGTAAAGCTGTATTTTTTATCTAATTCCTGCTTTTCTGTCTTTATGGGACAAGCCTCTTCTATGAAACCTCGGATCCACATTGACAGCGTGATTTTAAATCCTTAATCTGCTGCACCATTGAATTCCAGACAGGTTTTTACAGACCGTACTGATTAAACGCTGCAGGAAATCCCAGGCTTTATGTGCACAAGGGAAGCATTCATTATTTGATTATAAAATAATAGCTACTTGTGCAGAAATGAAGCCAACTTCAATTCCAAAGCGAATTGCCATCAGCTGGGAAGCTGTGAGCCCTTTTATCAATCCACTGCATCAGGTTGGCGCAGAGAGAAACCTAGAAACAGAACTCTGGCACCAGTAGGAGTGAACTTTAGTAATATAACAAGGCCTCTGCAACATCAGGAGGGCATTTTGTTTAAATTCTTTCTTAAGCAGTATTGCAATGGTAAGTTGAATTTCAATTAGTGTCAAGGTCATTGTGAATAACATTTTTCTTTCTAAAAAAACATTTTCGGTACCAATACGGCAAATCGACCATTTGCGGAAATGGACGAGACTGCTGCAGCATTGTAAAATAACTTGAGAATGTCAATATTTGTTCAATGAAAAGGTACAGCAAAAGATGATACAGGCCCTTAAAACTTAAGTTTGGCCCCATTCAAGGGGATATTTTCTCAAATAAACTCAACGAGTTAAGTACCAGTTTTCAATATTCCAGGATCATAGCACTAGAGTATGTTTCATTACCATAACTGAAGGCAGTGTATGATAAAGAGATAACAAAGAAATATGGCAATATGGCACTATAAAATTCAGCTTCAGATGTCACTATGAGTAGTTTTGTGACAAATCCCTCAAGCTAAAAATCTTTTATGTCTGTGATCCAGTTAATTCTTTGAGGAAGCAGGATCTGACAAACTGTATTTGTATTTTAGCTTTTCTAATACAGCCCACTTACAAAATAATGAAGAAGATGAGCACAGAAATTTAGTCTCACCTTCAACATCAGAAAAACTCTTGGAAACAGCTGAAAATGCATTTTGAACTATAGCCTCCACAGGGTAGCTGATGAAAAATGGTTGTACAATACCATTCAAATAACACAGAAGTTAATCCATGAGAACAAATGGATAACAATAAATAAATGTGCACACTGTTTAAGTCAGATTTCAAATCAGATTTTATTGGAAATCGATGTCCTTGCTCAGCCACTAATTAATATGATTTCTTTACATGCAATATAATCTTACAAATCAGCAAAGTCCTCCAACTCAAATTGTGTAAAATGAACAGAATGTATCCAGTGTTTAAGTAATTTATCCCACTTAATAATTCTTTATAGAGATGGTAACGAATGAAGTGTTTGTGTGGCCTCGCCAGAGTCCTCAACAGCAATCAACACCTTTCAGAACTATGCTAAATAAAGACAAAGTGATTAAGACAATGAAGCAAGCATACAGCATTTTAAAGTGAAGATCTTAAAGAAAAAACGAAAATTTCAAGGCAATTCGACATTAATGAATTATGTAAAAGAAAGCCACTGGTAACCAATTGTTGAAAACTGGTAACCAATAAAGACAACATATGGCACATGTCTAAAAAGAGTTTAAATGGTCTTGCTTATTCATCCATCTTTCAGTGTGCAGTTTCAGGTTTATTTGTCAACATCTGTCAACATACAGTATAACATATCCGCTTTTCGCCATCAGCTGACACTCTTGGCGGTGAATCATATGTATCATTCACAGGAATAATATTTCTACCTTTCACTTGTCTGCCATTGAAGTATTCCAATTTTGAGAACAGCCAAACTCGATGCGATGATTGTGTTAGGATAGCAGCATTTTTTTTTATTTGACTTCTTTTTCTTAGTGGTAATGTGGTGTTGAAGACCTGCGCACATGAACCAGCTGTTACAGTATGTGGTATTTGCAATCTATTTGCTGTAGCCTGAATAATATTTGGGGAATTATAAAAAAGAGGCTGAGTCTGGACCAGCCATGGTGTAAAAACTTTCAAATGTGCATGATGTGGCCCAGAACCCAATTAACCCAATATGTTTTGGGGAGAAACTCTATCTAGAGGCAACCCACCAGAACACAGGAAGAACATACAAACTCCTCACAATTATAATTTATAGAATCAAGTATTTCTGTGGAAAAAAAAACATGTATGCACCCTTAAGTTACAGATTTTTTGTTACACTCTGTTACAAGTCATTTATCAGTCTCAGAAAAATTATAATCCACCTGAGATTAAGACAGGGCTCACTTATCAGCCACATAATTGATGATTTTCTGTATGGCAAATGATGAGCAATTTGGAATGTCTCTCTCGTGATTATTTTAAGATTTATGAGTACATCATGAGTTTGTGCCATTTCACTCTTGTGAATAAAAAGAGGGCATTCTTCGACAGTGAATTACTGAAACTCAAAAAATCACATATACCTGCAACAGAATCACAGAGTTATAATCAGGAAAGCTAATTGTGAACTGACAGTTATTGAAAACCTATGACATAGATGAACTTATTATGCTGATTCACATTTTCTTTCCACTACAATGGACTGGCATCCCAAGCAGATGTACTGTATCTCACCTTGGCTAGAACAGGCTCCAGATCACTGTGACCCTGAATTGGAGAAGTTAACCAATTCATACATTCAATTCATTCTGTTCGTTTTATAGACAAACACAGTACATTTTTTTAATTGTACAAAAGTGTCTTTAACAAAGGTTTACATGTATACACACACACAAGCTGTGAATATGTCTTTTTGCAACTCAGCAGATATCAAGAGATTTGCAGAAATACATGTTATTGGGGATGGAGATTCTAGAGAATTGGGGCAAATTTAGGTTCCAGACATTAGAGGAGGAAGAGGAGGCACATCTTTACGCAAATGGTTGTGGGAGTCTGTAACAGGCTACCCAGCAATATTGCTCCAAAGATATTGTCCAGACAGTTTGTTCTAGACACCCACAGCCCCTTATGTACAAGCAGGATTCCTAATTTTATTCTGAAATGCACTCCTTCTTAGTTGTCATTTTTATCATCTTGCCAAGAATTAGTTTCATTGCCCTTTCCTTGAACTGATTTTAGAGCTGCAATGTTCTTTTTGTAATATAGCCATTACAATTGTGCACCATATCATAAATTCGATTTCACCAATGTACTGTATTGCATATTTCACTGTTTTTAAAATATGCTTTAACCTTCACTTGAACATTTACAATAGGTTGGTTCACTGCGTTGTCTGGGCAAGGACAATGAGGAAACTACATACAGGAAACTCCTAATTCTTTTTGATAACTGTTTTCTCAAGCCCAATGCCACCAACAAGTGACTTACAGTAACATGTGTCTTCTTGTTACAAACAATCAACTAATTTGCTTTCTCGATAGTGTTTTATAAAACAACTCTAAGATCTAAGATCTAGCTAGTGAGACTCATGCTGTACCAAACAAATCAAGAACCACAGCATTCTGATGTAATGCAGTCCTAGAGATCTCTTTAATCTTGCATTTGCATCTTCCTACTGTAGCATTTTCATTTTCTGATGAAAAGTCTGTGGTTTTGAAAGGTAGCTAGCGAGAGCACATAAAGAATAAGCAAAGAATTCATTCAATCTATTTTTCTTGGAACCTAAAGGGTCAGCATTTACTTATATCTCAATAATTATTGCAATCTCTTTACACAGAGATTGTGTGCAGCAAAGATTCTGAAGGCCTCTCACGCACTAATGAAAAAACAAATGATAAAAATGTAATATTCTACCTCCATCTGGTCTTTCCAAGTCTGTTTTCCTATCTTCTACACATGACCATTACACTTCTGTAAAAGATTCAAACAGGAATTCTAGGAATGTATGCTGCTTTTAATCAGGCTTAGACTGTATTTAGCTTCAATTAATGTCAGTGTAAAGGATATAATTTAAATACAAATTAGAAAGTCTTATATGCTAAAGATTTGTTAGCTTTAATAACTAAAATGAAAAATAAAATGAATGAACATGCATTGTAGACTGCTCTGCAGAACTGATAACTAGTGCTCTCAAGGCTTTATCAAGTTGGGGCCCTATACAGATACAGATTCATTAATAAAATATTTGTCCATTTTGATCCAGCCACCTTTCAACTTCACTGTAACAAAGGTTTATAAAAGAGGAACACAAATGCTGAATTATAGAATAGAATCAGAATTTCCTGATTTCATGTCTGCTTTTTAGACCTACTGTACCTCTCCCTCTAGGTAACTTAATCTAATCCAACATTCCTAATGAGTCATAGTACTATACATTCCTTTTATTCTCAGAAGCAAGATTCACAAATTCTGACTTATAGGATGCTTTTCTAATTGAGGCTACAATTACAACATAATTTGGAAACCTTGTTATTTTTTAAATAAAAATAATAAAAGAAAATAAAAGAAAATAATTACATTCATTATTGACCTTCAGCAATGGACCAATTCACTTTTACTTCCACATACAGTAAATGTAACATAAATATGCAGGACCCTTGGCAATTAAAGCCTAGTGCATTTAGAAATTAGTCTTGCACCTATTGGGCCAGTTGTAACATTTGAAATGTGTCCTTGATTGAAACACCAGAGAGAATCTTGTGTACAGGAAGCAATGTTCTCGTTAAGAAACCAATATAGGATATATAGCAAGGAACATCATTTTGCTTTAAGTCATATTTGTGTGCAAGAGGATTGTAGTCTGAAAAGCACAGAACCAGTCACCTTTGACATAGTGAGTTTTTCATGAATCACATCACAGATTGCTCTGGGGATGTCAGCCTTTATAGTAAGTGCATAAAAATTACATGCTATGTTTTTCACATCGCTGAACACAAACTGTTACTCGACTGATGTATTTTTTATAAAGGCAGCCTTAATGCATCTGCCTTTCATATAAGCTGTAATATATTTTTTAAATGGAATGTATATTTAAAAAATATGTATTAGCAGCTACCGGCATTCTCTACAGCATTTCTAATACATCATGGAGTTCCTGTTTGCTTATTATCTTTAGTGTAGCCAGAATTGAAATTTCCCCATAATGCACTTACTTTGTGATTGCATTCGTTTAACAAATTGAAAACTCGATTTCACAGATACAGAAAACACTATCTCTCTTTCCTAGCGTTAATCCCCCATCAGCAAGGTCCGCTTGTGGGCACACCAGTCTCCATTTGGTGGTTTGAACCAAATCTTTGAGCTGATGTTACCATTAACTGCAACCGAAAAATACTCCAACCTGCCGTCAGAGTGGGGGGGGGGGGGAAGGAGAACAAAGTAATGTAGCCAATTCATAGAGGGGGATTATTAGGAGGCCATGATTGGTAAGGGCCAATGGGAAATTTGGCCAGGACGCCGGGGTTACACCCCTACTCTTTTCGAGAAACACCCTGGGATTTTTAATGACCACAGAGAGTCAGGACCTCGGTTTTACGTCTCATCCGAAGGACGGCACTTATTTACAGTATAGTGTCCCTGTCACTAAACTGGGGCATTAGGGCCCACCTGGACCGCAGGGTGAGCGCCCCCTGCTGGCCTCACTAACACCTCTTCCAGCAGCAACCTTAGTTTTTCCCAGGAGGTACTGACCAGGCTCACACCTGCTTAGCTTCAGTGGGTTGCCAGTTGTGAGTTGCAGGGTGATATGGCTGCTGGCTAGATACAGAAAACACTATATTTTCTGCTATTTTTACTCCATGACCGTTGCAATGTTCAAAAGAACAGAAGCATTGCTTGTTCTTCGTCACATACCGTCGATGTTTTCGGTAATGTTTTCCTTCTATAAGGCATGTGTCAAAACTGTGGATCTGTTCTATTACAAAATCGGCAAAAGGCTGAGAACTGGGCTGAATTGATGAAGCAACAAATGGGATAATTTAAGCAAATGTTTTAACGAGTGCTCCTGAAAAACACACCACAGAAATCCTTCAAAAGTAAGTTACAAATGAAACAGGTAAATTCCTGGTTTAACAGACAAACTACCGGGAGCACATCTGAACCCGCTGATCTGTAACTGCATTGCAACTTTCATTACTCGGAAGAAACACATGCTAAAGTACAATTGCAAAATAATAAACTTCCAGTTTTGCTCCCACATTTTTTTTTCCTTTTGTTTGTGCACTTGGCATGGGGTATCCACCCCACTGCCGCCTGCCGATTCACCACATTTCATAACTGCTTCGCAATTTTGTCAACTCTTTTGGTTGCTTGCCCGAGGAGAATCCATTTCTGAATGATAAAAGGCACACGTTTAATCTTCTGATGGAGCACCCAATCACACCACATCCCAAATCCCTTCAGCTATGGAGCTGTTGACAATCACTCAAGTGAAATACAGTGGTGTGGGAGTGAAGATCACAGATTTGATGTTGCAGAGAGCACTTCAGTAACCTAAGACCTGTCTACAGTAATTCATCATATTCTAATAGATTTGACCTGAAATTCCCAGTAGAAAAGAGGGAAAAGGATTCAATTCATTCAATTCTCCAAGCTTATAATGCTCACTGATAATACATATTGATCTCGTATGATCTCTGTATACTCAGGCGCAATTAAATAATGTACCATTGCTCTTACTTCATTGACATAACTAAAAAAGTAAACCTGAGTTTAACCCTTTGTGCAGATGTATATTTGAATAATGCTTCTTGAAGTATACAGGGTATTAGTATTTGAAGTTTTTTTTTAAGATTACATTCTATTTTTTATTTTATAACTTATTGTAAGATGTAATACAATAATGAATATGAGAAAAAAGAAAACTATTAAACTACTCTGTATACTACACACACAGCTTCTAATACAAATATTTTAGAATACATTGTCAGTGGTAAGCAGTAATTATATCTTCTCATTAGTATATGATAGAGCACATGTCTCAAATTAAGCTTGTTGTATTTTAAGAACAACAGGTGAATTCAATTAAATTCCATAATTTAACCTTCAACAGGAACTGAGAGGGACAGCAAATTTAATTAAATGATACTGAAATTTATCATCTATAAATCCAAAACAGCCCAGTACCTTAACATTATTTCTGGTGTGTTGTCACACAGCAGGAAAAGCTGGATTTGCAAAATGTGTGTTTAGCTGCGTGCCTGCATTAAGTTGTCATTTCCAGTTAAGGACAACTACTCATTCTATATACATTCAACTTTAAATGATGTAAAAATTGTGAATGACTCAATGTATCACAAATAAATGACTGTATACTATACTATAAACATGTGCAGTACCATAAACGTCATGCATAACACCCAATAATATATGTGCAATCTCTGTAGATCTACTTCCTGTGTTAATGAAATGATTATCATCCCAATCTGTTAGATTTCTTGAAATGAGAATTGCAGCAAGGCTTTTGATTAAAAAAACATTATTTTGTTAAAGTGTATTAAATATGTAGATTGCATTACATAAACTGGTTTGTATTACTCAAATGAAAAATGCATTTCACTAACTTAACTTAATTAATCCAGATGGCCTAAATAAAAAATAAAGATTCCCTGCAGAAACTGCCAAGGAACTCACACAATGAAAAAAAGCAGAATGTGTTTAATTTTCCTTTTTCTTAAAAATGGCTGACCCAAGATTTCCATCTGCTGCTTGTCACTTGACAGCTGAGTCAGAAATATGCAATAATGTCTCAGTCCTACATTAGAAGAATTCTATTCATACTGCCAACTCATGATACCTAAAAAATGTCACACATGTCAATGTCAATTTAGTGTGAAAACACCTAGATATAATACTTAGTCATTACAACTCTTAAAAAAGTCAGGATTGGGCCCCAGATATTTTTCTTGATACATTACTTCAGAAATTTAAATCTCCCAAATAGAAAAAATGGAGAGTATGCTAAGCGAGATTAATCACCAGAGGAATGTTACTCCTGCAAGAGAATACTGTACACTATATACAGCAGTATAGCTTAGCAGTCATGCAAACAGCCTCAAGCCCACCTCAAGGCCAGTTACCAGCTAGCATAGTGAGCATTTTCAGATCAGCTGTACTGCCCATTAGGCTCCTGCATAAATCACTATCTGTAGCACAGGCAACAACCTTACAGTCATTTCACATTGCAGGAGCAACGCTCCAACCTCCCCTCCTGGAGAGTGAGGTTGCTGGAAAAGGTCATTCAGAAGAGGCAATAACGCACACCATGCTCTATCTCACAAGAGTGTCAGGCTGTTGCTGCACCTACAATAGGAGGTTAGTCAAAAGAGCACCGACCCAGAGAGCAGGCATGACACTCAGATAAAATCAGAACGAGACAGAAGCAGGAAAGGTCATGCAAAAAAACAAAGGCAAGAGCAGGCATCAACCGCCTCCAAAGAACATGATTCAGCTTCAGCACATTCGCAGATCTTCCCCACACACTGCTGCGCCAACATATTAGCTATGAAGAACTGGACAAAGGTACTAGTTCCTCATAAGCCTCATAAGGAAAGGAAGCAGCCAAGCATGTAAACTTATTACATTGATTTTTTTTAATTGATTTGCAGTTTGTCATTCTCTTGAGGCTGAAAGGAATAAAAACACCAGTGGCTCAACCATTATTAACTCTCAGGGTGGCATAGTTTGGGGTTTCAAGTACTGGAAAAGCCAATATTCCATCAAAGTTTAAGTTAAATGGGCCATGTCAGCACTACTAGACTAAAGAGATATCTATGGGTGTCTACATTTCTAATGCAATTACATACGAAGCAATACATAATTCCCTATTAAATTAATATGAGATTTGCTTTAAGGGCTTTTCTTAGGGCTCCCCTGTTCCTCAAAAAAGAATCAGGAAGAATTTCATGGTAAACTGGTATTAAGATATTCTGTATAACAATACATGCATTCTTATACATACTTTATGTGTTTTGAAGCCACTAAATGTATCTTACACCAAAAAAAAGCATTCTGTCTTCCTGGCAGAAACAATATTTTTCTTTCAAAATATTTTAAAGAAAGGAATCAATTATATTTTAAGAGCACAGAGTGTTCTCTTCATGTTTGTAGGAGTTTCCTTGCACACTCCAAAGGCATGCTGGCTAAGTCAATAGACATATTTAAATTGTACTGTATGGGAGTTCCTGATGTTAAGACCTGAGGCAAGCAGTCAGGACAGCCTCAAAGATGAATCGGACCAGAGACAGTAGTCAGGTGAGTCTTCTTCCTTTATTCTGAAGGTACATAACGGGAGATCCACAAACAACAGGAATCTCAAAAACCAGGAGTAAGCTCGTGGAAATAAATACACTTTCACGTGGGGATGCCTGACTAACAGGCAAGTTTCTAACCCTAACTGGTTAAGAAATTGCACACTGCAGTAACTGATGATCATTTAGCCATTCCACCTACCCTCCCATTTTACAACACCCCATAATATCTCCTCCCCTCTAGTCTTTCTTCATCTTCATCACAGAAACTTTTGGCCAAATAAGGAAGGTACTATGGCAACTCTGGGACTCAAGGATAATAACCTATGTGTCCCCTACTTGACCCTGTATGGGTAGTAACACCTCTCCTAGAGGTTTTAATGAGGCCAGCTTCTACCAGCCCTTATCGATATGTTTTAAAACTGCCTTCCACCAAGTTCTAAACCTTCTCGCAGGAATCGGTACAATATGGTGGGAGTTTATCAGCTTTCATGAAACTTTTTTAGATAGTTTGAAGCTTATGCGGGAGGAACACAAAAGACTGACAGACATATATTGCAGAATATAAAAGCGATATAATGACAGCAAAAATAATCACCAGTAATAAATCGACAAACAAATCAATATTAGTATCAATCGAACCTTCTGTTTCATTAAAATACATGTGTGGTCATTAGAAAACGCGGTGTTCTCATTTGGACCAGTGTTCCATCCAGAGTGAAGTCTCACGTTGCCCTCTATGGGTCTGAGATCCCTATGAAACCCTCAGCAGGATGGAGCAGCTTTCTGATAATGGATGGAAGTTTATGTTGGTCTGCTTCCTAATTCACTAAACAGACTGTAAAAGTAGGACATTAAACGGGACCATTTGCAGATTGACCTTCTCATAAACCAGAAATGCTGCCAGGTATCAAGACGGGTATGCGCAGTGCTCTGAAACACACAGGTTGTGTGTAAAAACAGTAGTAATAATATATTTTAGTCACTGTCAAATAACTGTTTCATAATACATCTACTTGTATGTTCATCACTCTGAAGTAGAAAATCCACAAGGGGAAAAAACAGGAGTTATCTTCTTGGGATTAAAACACATAAAGTCACCATCTTTCTCACCACCTTTGCTAAAGAAGACAAGAAATGTAATACTGTATGCCCACCAACTTGCTTTGAAATCCATTGACCCCCCTACTGACTATCTTAAGGAAAACACATGGTACCAATTATACGAATATTTTTTGTTAAATTGTTGGATTCTAAATATTGTCACAGCTTGATATCATAATAACAAATGCAAGTAGTAATAGGGTTTCTTTTTGGCTCTTTTGTAATGTTATTTTGTACTAATATAGGTAAAATCATTAGGATTATACTTATCACCATCTATCATTATATAGTGTAATAAATTAAAGCTTAAAATACATGTTCGCTTTTACATTCAGGTTAATATTCAGATTATAAAAATAAAGTTATGAACCATGTATCTTCATATTATACAGTATTGACAAAAACCGTGCACAATCTTATTTCACATTATTTAACATTGGGTGTTTTGTCATATTTGTCATAACCTTTCATCGTTTTGTTCAGTAGTATAACATCTGTCACTTAGAAACTGAGAACGAAAAACCTGCCTCTAATAATACAGTAATACTCTGCCAGTGTTTATGTTGAATTAAGATTGGGCACACACTCGTTTAGCAGTCAACCATATACAAAGTAATATGGGTTGAATATGACTTCAAAGATGAGACCTTTGAAAAAATAATTCTAAACAAGCTGAAGGCTATTCTCTTGCACAAGGGATTAATTAATCAAGGAGCAGAGCTAGAAAATGCAAAAGAAGTATTCAAGTTAACTACTGTATCCACTCATCAAAGGGTACAAATTGTAATATCATATTTGGCCCATTATCTTAAAATGCTTCCTGTGTGAAACAAATACATATACAGTACTGTATATAAAGTGCTGCTGATCTTTAATTATCACTTTTTTAGCTGCATAACATGCTCAGCTGCAGTGTCTCAACACTGTTTATTGCACAGGAAAACCTTTAAGGCACTACAGGATCTGGTGACAGTATATTAAGGGAAAAAAGCAAAAGAAAGCACATTAAAGGCTAAAGACTTGTAGATTTTGCAATGAACGATTTCCCTTAAAATCAGCCTCAGATCTTGCCATTATAAGTTTTATTGATTACAGTGTGGATGAAAACCTTTAATTAAATAAGTTTTGCCATGCATTCTAAAACAACTTCTTATTGAATCTAAATAATGTGGTGCGATATACAGTACAGTATGATTGTGCACGTTCAATTTTTCATGGGAAGAAAGCAGCATTACTTAAAATGCACATGGCTTTCAAGGTCATTCAGCAAAAAAAAATGTGCTGCCCCTTTTATGAGTACCAGATCACAGTGTAAAAATCACTGGGGAGCTATTGCTCTAAATATATTCCAGCACTCCAGCACAGCCATTGTGTAGAAAAAGTGAAGAGGACAAAGTGAGATGTGGTGGTGCACTCACTTGTGCCTCTGAATAAATAGAATGGGGAAAACAGAGAAAAGTCTGCCACACAGAGCAGATTAATAAATGTCATAGCTTAAGCAATACCTTCCACATAGCCATTCGTGAATAGTATTGATATTATCTGGAAGATTTTTTTTTTTATCCAGCAAATCAATGAAAGCAGAATTTAAAATCAAGCTGTGACTGACAGGTGGAATTCCAAGGAATGCTAACAGATTTATCAACATATAAATAAGGCTTCAAAAAAGCGTGTTCTCCTAAAGCAGGCAACATTCACTGATCACAGATCATTTAAGCAAAAAAAACTGAACGAAGCAGTAGGATACAGAAATTCCTAATGAATTCCATGGCGAAACGGAGTATTGGATCATATAACTAGATGAATAACATTCCAGAAGTTAATGTGAACCCAGTGGGCATAATGTGTACATAATACAATGTTGTTGAAACAACAAATTAAAAGATAATACTACGCTTTCAAGTATATACTCTACAAAATAAGGAATCCACCAAAAGGAAAGGTTGCATTAATAAAACAGCTAAAAATGCATTTTATTTCAAATTAAATCTCAGTGAAACAGGCTTGTGTCTTGGAGAATTTATAGAAAGACATCACATTCTAACATTAACAATTTCCTTTAGAGAGCATCGTAAAGCTTCAGGAAATGTCAAGGACATTCTGACAGATTTTCTGCATCATAAAGTTTTGGCCCTTCAGAAGAAGAGGTCTAGTAAAGGAGGACAATGCGTGGAGCTCGCAATGTTAAATCAACATTGTGAATACCTGAGCGGGCAAAATAAAAAACTATCCGATCTTCCAATTTAATATTCTAGTTAAAACAAATACATTGATTTAAAAATTGTTTATTCACTTATTTATACTGTACATATGGTACCATAATACCCAAGAACAAAAGGCCCCATATGAATAACTGTTAAAGAGCACAATTTATTTGTGAATAGGAAATTATGTCAACAAAAACCAGAATATCCCACCTTCAGTTTTTATATTTAATTAAAATATTTTTTCAAGAGAAGTTTTAGATGATCTGGAGCAGACAAGAAGCAAAATGAGGACTGTCCCCTGAGGTCACAATGTCCATCATCTGCAGACAAAGTGACAGCTACAGTTTGTTGACAGTGACAACGTGGAAATAGCCTTTAACTACTCCCATCTTCCATCTCTCTCAACATCAATCATGATATTTTTAACACCCTTTTATGAAGATAAGGATTTTAGCAGAGGCAAATGTCACTGTGACTAATTTTTGAAGCTGGTGCATGATGGATTTTTTTCCTTTTTACTCTAGGCAAAAAAAGTTTAAAAAGCTGCTAAATTCTGTCAATCACTAGTGGCTGAGTTGTCTGAATCATACGAAATGCACTCTAAGCCTTTGCTTGAAAAAAAATATAAAATGCTACAACGCACAGATTTGTTTTGTGACATTCTACTTTAAGGTATCTCAAGTTCCTCTGAACATGCCTAATCTTTCTGGTTGCAAGCCCTTGAGGGACAGATCTTCTGCATTCAGTTATAATACTGAGACAGCTTGTAAGTACAATGGAATAGCTAATCAACAAAGTCATGAATCAAGCTGAAACACGTTAATTATGCTCTCAGGAAAAGTTAATTGTACTGAGAATTGTAAACAGTGAACAAAGTAAGACCGGATCAAATACTTACCAACATTTAACCCTTACTGATTACATAGCTCTTCTCAAGTATGACACTTCTCTTTTTAAAGGATTTGCTTGCAACACTTTCATGTCAACACGAAATGCAGAATTTATTTTTTTATTTCCAATGACAGATGAAAACTTTGTACGCAGTTTTTGTGATTTTCTTCTTTCCGGTAATGTTAACGCCAAATAAATAAGAATAGCTGGGACTGAGTTCGGCAACAGAAGTTGTGCAAACCACTTGTATGAATGGGTGCTGTTTCCATGTACCAGTGAAAAACTCTATGCACCTCTATAAATTGTTGGAGAGCATTAACAGGTTAATTTGATTTCTTGTCTTAGCTGAATGTTGATGCTAATAAGAAATTAATAACGGTGTTTTTAATAATAATTAATCATTATAATAAATGTGTTTTGGCCTATCCAAGAAATGCATTTCTATAGTGACTGGATTAATAGATGCAGATTATATCAGTCTGTAGGCCCAATTCAAATGAAATTTAAAAAAAATGAATGTGTCCATTATCTAGATAAAATACTTGTCTATAGTTAGACCTTACTGAAAAAATATAAAATTGGATGGAATTGTATCATATTTAACAAGCAAATCAAATCCCTTTATTCTAGGAGCATAAACACAATAAATATTCTACTTTTGTAATCAGACATACTGTATATATACAAGCTCTTGCCAAGTGGTTGGCATGCCCAGTCACTCTCAATGTGCTGCATGACAATTGAACGCAAAAGTATAAGAATACTAATTGAGAACTACTTGTCCCTCCTCTTAAGGGTGCTCCAGCCCTTTCATATTTTAGATTGATTATGTGTAGCTGCCTCCAGTTTAGTCTGCCCATGTTTAAGCCTGGCACTTTTGCTATTCCTGCCTCAGCATTGGGAGATGGACGCCCGGAAGCCCACCTACCAGTGGGTCCAGGAGAGACCCGACGGCACCGGCTTCACTCCGGCGTCCAGACCGTCTGAGTCCGGGGCTCAGAGCTTCTGCCACATTACCTCGGTTTTATTCCCTGTCCCTGTCCTGGATCCCGTTCTGGATTTTAACCTAGTTTTGGACTTTGGACTGCACCCCGGATTTTCCCCTTGAACTATCTGATCTTGTTCGCCTGCGCCACGCCCCCCCAGAGCACTGGATCACCATCGTCATGCCCCCCTGTTTGTCAACCCATACTATACTGCTTTACCCTCCCCTGATGTCCTTCTCCACTTATTTCCGGATTATAGGGTCCTGAACTAAGCGTTACACTACTGGATTTGTGTCTTCATCATCATTACACTATGAGCATCACCTGTTCTGACTTTAGTTCTCATGGCAAACCCCTAGTTGTCTTCAGTAACTAAATTCCAACAGGGTTTCCCATGTGAGACCCAAAGGCTGGTTGAAAGAGGATTTTCTTGGGTACTGGACATCATTCAGGTTGCTGAAACTAAGACATTTCACTAAGAAATGTGTTTTCCTTACAGCACGAACAGTGTATTGGTAATCAAACACAAGAACCATTTATTTTGTTTGAACTAAGGAGCTCAGAAACTTGGCATATGCCTTCACACATTTTAATACTTGAACTAAGTAAAAATTGTTAACACTTTAACAGCTAAGTTGAAAAACACGACTGAAATTATAGGTAAAAAGATTAGTTTAAAATAAGTACAAAACTACTGCAAGTTTCTAATAGAAGTGGCCACAGTATACGATATTTCCTTATTAAGTGAATGTACTTGAGATAGCAGTACAATGACACCTCACTTAACAAATGACAATCACCTGTTATCCAGATGATTGGAGATTGGCTGTCTGTCGAAAATGTTGCCCGGAAGTAACATACTGATTCAACAATCAGCACACTGGTGCAGAGAAATAAGAAAAACAGGCTCTGTAAGAGATAGACCATGACCTAGAAAGATTAGGGACACCACACCAGCCCAAAAACAATAACCTGTGACCAATATCCATCTGCATAATAATTTTCAGGCTGCATTAGCTACCATGTGAAATTACAGGAAGAAACAAAACTCAACAGAATGGCTTTAGCTTGGCATTTGCACGAAAATGATCTGCATGTTTGGTGGCTGTTCAAAAGTAAAAATTTCATAGCTGTACTAAATTAAAAATGAATGTTGAGTGTTTTTGCTTTGATTTTTTTTTATTTTGAATAAAATCAATATGTTTACTTTTTCTTTTGTTTGATATCAAGGTTATGTGTCTAAAATATTGAACTTAATCAATTTCAGCTGAATGTTCTGTATATGTTATGTATCAGAATATACAAAAATCAGAAACAGTACAAAATAACATCACATTAATAAAAAATGAAATAATGAGATAAAACAAAGAAGCCTGGAATAGCAAAACGTTTATTTCGAAATATCTACTTGTCTATAGTTAAACCTTACTGAAATAATAAATAAACCAAAACAAACATACAGTAAATCCTTTGGCTTACAGGTTGTATACATTGTATAGGACTACATGGGCAATTCCTACACTATTAGTTCAGTGTCTTGTAGACTAAAGGTTTCTGATGATTTTTCATAATTATCAATCAGGTTTAGAAACTTATCAAATCAACAGTAGAGGTTCAGTAGATCATATAAAGCATCTCCTTAATAGTTAGTACAGACACTGAGGACATGCATTAATGAGACATTCAGTGTCAGGTACTCAGATATGTACACAGTGAACAATACAGAAAATTAAAATGGTATGCAATTAAAATCTCAGAATTTTCTTTTTTCCAGTCTTTTCAGCAGGTTTCAAATTACATAAGCTTATAGGACTGAAAACTATGCTGCCTATGATTCACTAAAGAAATTACTGCAATGACAAATAGTGAAAAATGTGTCTTCAGATCTTCATGCAGGGACTCTTAAAAGTTCCAGTCTTGTAAGGCATCTTAAGCCTTTACACTGGAGTAGTAGGTAAGCCACACTAACAAAGTCCAAAGCTCTGGATTCATAACCATCATTCAATTGAAAATAAATCTCTAAACAAATCCTGCTTGAATTCTTATTAAATATTGATTCTTGATGGTCCTTATAGTGCTGCTCCTTTCTTTCTCAAGAAATGGCTCTGTTCATGTTGGCTGTAAAGAGCTGTTAGGCGCTAATTAAAGCTATGCTTACACGTTCATGCAAATAAGAGAAATAAACAGAAGGTACAGTCCACATTTGCTGAAACATTGTATTTAACAGTCCAAATACCTAATTTACTGTAGATGTTCTTATTAGGATGATAGAAACAGACATCAGTTTAAGTATATCAATTAGCTTTAATAATAAATAAAAAATACCATCATACAGTACGTCTTACTGTACATGTACTATATCCATGTTTCAATTCAAGATATTGATCAATACATTTATGGCACAAACAGGGTGATCTATCCATGTACTTAATATGAATAATGGTTCGGATATGACAATTAAAGCTTCACTCAGTTTGTCTGTCAGTGCAGTATGTTTTCAATGAAACTCACCCAGTGATTGATACTTGAATGGTCAAGTATGGTACAGTACATAAAAATAGAGTTTCCTTTTTTGTAGACCCAGAGAAGCTAGCCCCTTTTCTGTAATGTAAAAAATGTTTAAAAAAATGTTTTGTTTATTTAGGAACAAGACAGATATGGGGAAAAATAGCATGGATGTTGTTTCTCCAAACAGTTGACATTCTTTTAGCTTAAAAGAAATGGGTATAGTGAAGTCTGTCAAATTAAGTCAGAGAAACTGTGTTTATCCATAAAAGACTTGGATTGTTTTCAGAGGCATGTATTAACATTATCTGTGGTCATATATAGATTTGCATTTACTAATCACATATGATTCAGAAATACCATACTTTAAGCAGTCAACTTCAGTCCCCTACAGTTCTTAATAAATAATTAAAATGAAGAACTCCACTGGGTTCAATCAGAATTAGGCCAGTGCTCTCTCCTGTACCCTTTGAAAGCCAACAAAAAAGTTTTTCCTTCGCAGGAAAAACAAATCCTTACCTGTAAAAAAGAAATCTACACAGAGCAACTAAATATTTCAGGATCAGAACCTGTTGGTTTAAATAATATAAAAGTCAAAGAAAATAAATGCTGTAAGGCTTTTGTTGAAAAAAATACTTAACGGTTTATGTTCTTTCTAAAAGCAATACAATGATAACTGTCTAGGAATTACATTTTTTGTTCTATTTTTTAAACAAAGAGCTATTTCATTTAATGCCAGTGGATATACACGGGATTATAATGCTGCATTGTAATTTATGACATCTATAGAGTGCTCAGCCTTCTGCAGTCGTTGATAGCACAGTGAGTCTGACAAAAGCACAAAGCATACATATAGCTTCTTTTTTTTACCTGCTTCTGATGATTCATATTCTCTATTAAAAACTAAACAATGAAAAAGAAGCTGAGCAATAAGGCAGGAGAGTGTTTGTTAAATTTTCCTTGAGGAAAGGGCAATGCATATGAAGCAATGACAAACTTTTAGATGTAGTTTGTGTCATTTTTCACTTGTTACGTACAGTATAGCTGCATGGAAGCTTTTTTTGCCAATGCATTTCTGATTGCTCATTTTATGCAGGACATATACTGTGCCGTGTTTTTAATTCTTTAAAAACTACCATGTGCAGAAAGTGAGTATAAAATCAACAATAAACTAAAAAAAATAAAGGTCCATTGGAAATGTGAAGCAAATAATCTTCAAGGCATCATAGTTAAACACCAAAAAGAAATAACCTCTTCTTACAGTAGGTCAGGGCATGACAATAGTAAATTCAGTCAACTAGGCTAGTACCAGTCTTCTGCTAGCCACAAGAGCAACACAAAAAAATAAAAAAACCTTTAATAGTCAGTGTGGTGAAAAAGAAAGTACACCGCTTAAGATTGTTTTGGTTTTGTGTTCACCTGATACCACCTAATTCTACATACCACCTAATCAAGACAACAGAGCTACAGTAAGTGTGCACTTTCATGTTTACACAAAGATATTGAATGCTGCCTTTTTTTAATCAACAATGACAAAGTAGAATTTTGGAATGTTTTGTCAAATTAGATTAGTTTTATCTACTAGGAGAACCAGGTGAAGGTCAAATATGTAGAAACAAGTTAAACCATAAAATCTAACTTTTGTCTCACACTGTAGCAGTGAAACGAGGGGAAAAAATCATAAAATTAGGTTGTAACAGTACATTTTGAATGTGCTCAATTTAATTACTGTATCTTTAATATCTATAGAAAATCGACAGGTAGATTTTTAAATCTAGCTTTTACACATCATAATCAGTTTTTCGGATTAATGGGTAGTGCATACGTAGATCTGTGTGTTGGAAGAGGAGGAATCCATCAGAGGTACCTTAACATTTGCTTTTCTGTGAATATATTACACTGCAAGCTTTTAAATTATAAATTACAAATGCGCTATACGCTAGATGCACAAAACATATTCAAATAGCTCTTAACACATTATATACAGTATTTATTCCTTTCCAGACATCCTTCCTTATGATCAACCAGTAATGATTTCACTCTTTTAAAAAGGATCACGTTGTACTCTTTTTGGAGAGTTAGACTCGCTCCAGTTTTTTTTCTTACCCTCAGAGTCTCAGGTGATCTCCCACTGCCTGCTTTACGCAATGAAACTACTACCAATCCGGAAGCCATGTCCATCCCTGTGGAAAAAGAATCAATTGCTTCTTCTTCACAAACAAAAACAGAACAAAACCCAAAGGCGTCCTGAGGAAGAGAACTTTCTATATCGCCGCACGCCCCTGGAACAGTCTCAGCAATAAGAGATTGCACAGAGCCCTCTGCCACTTGCAAGCAAATTACATTCTAGCAGAGGTATGTCCAAGGGGACTACCAAAGAAGAAGAAACTGAGGTGATGCCTGGCATAATCCCATCAATCTCAGCATCCAAAAATTGAAAGAAAACATTTCTTTTTGCATTCTCCGTAGGACAGAATAAAAGGCAAAACCATCCCGCTAGCTGCTCACAACCTGATTGCTTCTCTATACAATATTGTGTAAGACAATTATCTTCGCAGAAGCGCATATGACATGGTCTGAAACCAAATGAACTCCCCCCCTCCCCAGCCACCTCCTGCCCAGGCAACAACCTCCACCACGAACACACACTACTGACACCACTCTCTCCCCTCCGTAAGGAGAGAAGCATGTTTCTATCAATAAACAAGCAAACCAAGGTTTACACACATCATGCTTTTCATTTTGTTTCTCTCTTACTATTTAATAAAAAAGGAAATGGGGGATAAAATACATTTGTTTCTTTTTTTTTTTTTTATTTCATGCAGGGAGCATCATTACTTACTTGGCTAAGATATCATCTCAAATCCAAAATGATTTCAATTACACAGCAGAGTAATCACTGTTCAGCATCTGTAAGGGTCTGATAAGCGGAGCTACATTACAGGAGTCCCTCTGCAGCCTGTACCATGTCAGGAAAGCAACAGGGGGGAGACAGAGGGAGATAGTGGTGGGGGGGGGTATCGGGGGGGCACTGCAGAACACTGGAATGCTGTTGTTTGGTATGACTTTTACTGGTACATTGTAAAACACAAAGATGACTAGATACAGTATATATGCTGCATTAAGCCAGTCAATACAGGCGAATCCAGCACACAAGCCTGAAACAGAGGTGGTAAGAGCAACACACACACACACAATAAATGTAATGTACTGCCCCCTTTTTTTCAGTTGAACTGCATCCCTGGAGGAAAATGACAGAAAGGGGAACATGACAAGCCACCAGGAAGACGCCACTTCATCAGAAAACGTAAGACACCTTCAAGGACAAGCACCATCAAGAGCCGTCTGTGAAAAGTCCAAGGAGGAGGACTGATCAAAGCCACATTGCCCCCCCAATCAAATACAAATATTGTAGAACGAGGATGATTTTCTGAAAAAATTATAAGAAATCTGCTTTTTAATTATATTGATATTGAGGATAGACAAGTAAAATGCAGATGGACTACAGTCCTGTAATAGACAGTACTGTGTGTTTTTTGTTACTCTGAAAAATTTGCTTTACATTAACATTAATATTGCTTTGTTGAATCTGTTATTGGTGCATTACTATTTCTTCCATTTATTTTCTTTTACTGTAATCCTTCAGTAGTATTACTGGAATATAAGGAATACAAACTCCATAATTCACAGGACCCTGGGACAGGAATGCACTACTGGAGGATCAGTTAAAATTGTCCTACAGAGGCTCCATGACTCAAAACTGTATGTCATGGGTTTGAGTGGCTGCTGTAGGCCCTGCTGTTACACACCTGAGCAAGATACTTCACCTCAATTGCTGCAATACAAACAACTGTAAAAAGGGATTCCAGCATTACTGCGAGTATCTGGGAGATGAACAAAGATCCTTCAATCCTGTTAATTATTCAGAAACCAGAATAATATCCAACCCAATGAGCGATCTGGCTCAAATATAGACTTGACTCATATCAATAAACTGTACAGAAATGCAACCTAAAAGCAGTTGGTTTTCAAAGAAAACATAATTTACAAATAATGTTAGTTTTATTTTTATGTACAGAAAAGCTTTCACATCAAAAACTTAAAAATATACTAAAGAAACTCCAAACACTGTGAAAGACTGTTCCAATCTCTTTATTGTAAAATCCGTAGTATTTCTATGCAGGGAACTACTTTTAGGATTGGTAGTCAAATACTAATTTGGTTCCTGAAGGTCAATGGTTCTGCACCAGATTCAAAGGATGCAATGCACCAAATACTAGTGCAGATCATGAAAAAATCTGTAGAGTTTCAATACGTATAAACTTTCCTCTGACACATTAATAAGAATAGAATTCAATATGACACTAATTGCAGATGCTTATTACTTTGTCATTTGATTCAAAACTTTACAAAGATGTAAGGCTCTTTTTAATACACGCCATATCTACAGTATCTGCATTCTGGCACAGTTTTCCACTTCGTAAAACCCAGGGTGAAAAGTCTTCCAACTGTATGTATGATTTTTTTCTGACATAACAGCCTATCAGTTTCATAACATAGTCTACCCACCGTCTCATTTAACATACTGACAATATACAAATTTTACCATTAGAAATCTTAGATAAGAGCAGTTTTCAATCGATCCAGAGCTACCTTCCAAGTGTAATGCAATTTTTACATCCTAGTAGAATAGGACAGCAGAATTTCAGCTTCATAGACCTGCAATATTAATACATTGGTATTCCTTGCATACTATCTTTGTAAGCACTTAAAGAACATTGCAGAATATTGCAGGATGCTATCAAGCTATTAACCCCTGAGTCAGACCTATCAGCCCAGAAGTCCATCTTCCCTTGCCTTTGTGCTTGTTATCTGCAGTGCTGCTTTTACCTCATCCTAATGCTGTGAGTCATCCTATTGTCACCTGGGCGACAGAGGCCAGCTGTCGAGCAATGCTTTATAGAATAACAATTAAGAAGCCATAATGGAAACAAAACAAGAAAAAAACAGTGGAGGTTCCAAAAGTGGACAGTAACATAAGGGTACATTAGTAGGAAAAAAAACAACTACCTGTACATCCAATATGACAGGGTGAAAAAGATTACTTTATATTTCAATGGTGGAGCTCAGAAGCCTTGCAGTGGAATACAAAATAAAAGGTGCCAAGGAATTGCTTTTCACATTGTCACAGTTTATTACTTTTTTTTTTTTGAGTGTGGGTATGTGTTTAGATCAAAATGAATGAAAACATAGTCAGTGTTGTTAGCTTTACTCAAGAAAGACTCTGGCGAACTAACGCAAGATTTGTAATGTCCAATCAACGAAAAAAAATCATACTCCAAAACAGGACAGATGCTTAATCAGCCCAGTAATTTTCGATTCAAAAAAGGATTAGCTGTGCAGCAGAAAAAAGAGACTCTGCAGACAGAGAGCCTCCGTGTGATGTTCCTGTGGCTCCTGATTTCTTTTCCATGATTACTTTATTTTCAATAATTCTGTTAGACAGTTAGCATCTGCATACACATGTTTTGGAAATGTACATTAAATGGTTTCGGAAATTTGCGGTGAGTGTTCTGCTAATAAACCTGGCAGTCTTGCTTTTTTCTAGATTGATCATCATCAATGATGATTCTCAAATTGTCCTTAACTATCAGTTCAGACTGGCGTGCTGAAGCAGCTAAAAGAACACATTATACCCTATATATGCCCATTACACCCATTATGCCCTACCTAGACTCCTAAACTCTCCACCTTAATTCAATAGAAGGAATTTCTCACTCCTCCACCTGATCTCCTGTGCAGTGGGGCTGCTGATGCATAATGACTCCCATGTGACATTCAGGTGAGTGCTACTCTTCACTGATGAATGGAATGGGTCCCCTCCTCTATGTAAAAGTGCTTTACAAATACGAGTACATTTTTATTGTTAACATTATTGTTATCATTAATAGTTATTTTTATTATTAAGTCACTTATCATTTTGAAAGCCAGAAGGAGGGTTACTTGCTGTCCTATTCTAAAGGACAAACAAGAGTGGACAAAATGGTACATTATCACCATCAACATTTTTATAGTCCTATTTCCTTAGCTGTGTATAGAAATCCTTGATTTACAGTTTCAAATGTAATTAGAGGAAATCCATCCCATGATCCATTAGGCATTGCTATAGTATTCAAAGTGAAAAAGTAATTACTCTGGAAGTACTTTACTTAAATAAATTTACATTATTAAATATTTACATTACTTAAAATAATATATGTGCATTTGGGTTAACGTGAGAGATTATCGTGAGAGATGTTATTAGTTAATAAAAACTTGCAATCAAATAATAAATGGATTAAATCCATTGGAAAATGCAGGAAAGCATTGCCCTGACTTAATCTAAACTCACTGTCAGTCTCATTCTCAGTTTGCATTTCTTACCCCGTACGTGGATAAAACCTTATTTTAACATAGTTACCTTTTAAAACATATTTTAAACTGCGCAACCTTTTTTCGACAGCTTTACACTGTAGCTGAAGTTTTTCTAAGACGTTTCAAAGAAAGCTGACAGCATGAAAAATAGAGACTGATAAATGAACTATGGTACTCAACTGGAATACCAGTATTCACAGACAAAAAGTGTGAACTGCATGTTTTAGTGTATTACTAACACACTAGTATTAGATATTATATTTATTATATAAGTATAATACATGTATAAACATTCATATGTAGTACAAGGGCAGTGCAGGGGTTAGAATACTGTAGCTGCATTGCAGCACTGGGACTCTGTGTTCAATTCCTGGTGTGCAATATGCATGCAGTTTTTATGTTCTCATTATATTTGCATGGAGTCCTCTGGGTGCACCAGTTTCCTTTCACAGGCCAAAGACATACAGGTAGTTTAATTGGCTTCTGGAAAAATTGGCTCTGGAGTGTGTGCATGTGTGAGCTTTGCAATGGACTGACATCCCATCCCGGGTATACCCTGCCTTGCACCTGTTGCTTGCTGGGAAAGACTTTAGCTCCACCTTGACGTTGGAAAAAAATGATTCGAAAAAGGATGGACGAATTGATTGACATACAATTAACCGTATCCACCGAATAATATTTCTTCATAGTAGTTTCATCACAGCTCTGTAAGCAAACCATAACAAAATGTTTCTGACAGAAAGTTCTTGACTGAATTTAAAATATTGTACATCATGGCTGGATAAGCATGGGCCAACCATAGTATCCTCATCTACATTCACAACAGCATTCTCATTGACTGATCGGGAACCTGAGAGATTTCAGCATTATCAGTGAGAGCTGTGTCACAGCTCCATAAACACCAAGCCTGCTGGGGAAACTACAAAACTGTTTGTGTGAAGAAGTATATACTGTAGCTATAACAGAGTCTACGGTAGATAGGAGGTATGGTAAGTGTGCATGGTCCTTTACCATCATGTACAATTACATCACATAGCTTTAAATAGCAGGAAGGCCATCTACCCATCTATTATAAGAAAGCTGCTTGTCCTGGTGAGGATCACAGGAAGTCACTTCAAAAGCATACTGTAGGTTGCAAGGTACAGTAGGACTTAGAGCACGCAACAGTGCTCACCTTGGCTAGTCCATCACATGACCACATGAACATCTATACTAGCAAGCCATACAGTAATTCTCTAGTTTGGGTACCACTTTTGTGAAAATGTATCAGTGGTTTCCGGTACAGCTAGTGTGAATTCCAGTCTGCCGCGTGAGGTATTTTTCAAGGACAGACATTCGTCTGCGAATAATATAGTAGGTAGCTTCCTTTCAAGAAAAGCCACAAACTAGTACATTAATGCAGATCTCGAACGAAAAACCTCTGGCTGGCTGCTGATCAAGACTGACAGCTATAACCCATGAAGGAGCTCTCGGACTCAACTCACCCTGCAGCAATCACTACCAAAAGTAGTTCCGACAGCAACAAATATCCATTCCTTATTTTGATACCTGAAAGCAAATTTCAAAGGACGCCCTTAATAAAACACTGAAATTATTCAACCTATGATGAGGACCTGGATTTGGAACCACTGCTCCATGGTCTCACAGCTAATACTGGCTGTAGTCAGAACAAGACACCCAAGCATGAAATCTCCTTTAAACTTGTGGGAAATGATCATTTAGAGCAGCCACTCCAACCTAACCTGCATATCTTCGGAAGGTTTGGAGGGAAACCATACAGAAAACGCCCATGAAAACAAGGAAAGAATAAGCCGTACCAAATCTGCAAAGTCAGGGAACACAAGCTGATATTGATCCCAGCTGCAAGTCAAGATAACCTCCATGTCCCAAGATTTCCTTCCATTACCTCTGAATCACACACTAGAAATGCTAAATTCTGTAAATATAGCACTGCATATACTTATTGATACTGATCATAAAGAATGATACTGAGCTTTGGCGTCTTTAAATGGAGCTTATAACAGACTTTTGGGAGGAAGGGTAAACCCTAACCTCACACAATTCCACTCACCTATGTATATTAAAGTCTCAAACCCAGGACTTTTCTTCGCGTATGGTCATGAAGGCATTGTGGAAAGCGTACTGTATCTCTAGAAATTTTCAATATTTCATTCAGGCCAAGATGAAACCGACAAGGATATCTTAATGAAGTTTTTTTTTATCCAAGACACTTTCAAACACATACTCTTAAAAGATTTTATTTTCTTTACAAATGAACTACTGTATAAATGTGTATAACAGAACACGGTTCACAAATTGTCAAACCCATCAGTTATTTATAAATGTTTCAAAGCAGTGAGCAATTATGATTTCAGAAATATCGTTAGACAAATTTATTTTCATAATCTAATTGGTAACCTTTTCAAAAGATTTTGCGACACCTACATTGAATTAGCTTATTGTTCACTAAGACTGTTTCACCATTTACTCCATTATTTTTCCTAGGGGCAGTAAGTCTTGGCACTTGTTATAGAATACTCCTGTGTATGTTGTTTTTTGTGTCTGCTGGGCCCTTAATCACCAATGATAATTGCTGCCAGTTATTATTCTACTTGCTGGTTATTATTTTTTCCTTCTACAGTTAGGCCTTGGTTTAAAATTGTCTAGGTTTTGAAGCAGCCAAGTCATTATCTCAAACTAAATTTGCTTAATTTTCTGTTTCCAAATATTTCTATTTTTCTTTTTCAAATTTTGTCTTCAGCACTTAAAAAGCTGAATGTGGTTTGTAACTCTGGAAATTTCGGTAATTTGTGAGTCTCGGGACTGCAAGTTGAAATATAAGCAACTGGAAAAAAACGGACTCACTTTGGGAGTAGTCTGATAAAGTATCATTCCCCCACCTTTGTCTGTTCGTCATCAATTGATTGCCTATGAAGACCTGTTTAGTCAGCAAATTCTTAATTACCAGGTTGAGGAGACACTGCAGGAAGTTCTATGTGCTGAAGTTGTTGAAAATACTGCATTTTAACTAGGGTATTTTTGAAACCAAGGACTGAGTGCAGAAGAAAAGTCTAAATAAGCAAGCAAATCAGTTACAGGTACCAATTAGTAATGGTGATTAAGTGCATATTTAGAAAACAAAACAGCAGGCAGACAGGAGTACTCCAGGACTAGGACTGAGAACCACTGCTTTAGGGCACACATTCTCAGACATTCACCCTAGACATTCTCCTTTCACAAATTGGTCCTAATATTTGTCTGTAAGCAGAATGATGATTCCAATTATAAGAGTCTGTTTCATATTGTTTTAAGATGAAACTTACTGTAGTTTCCAAACACATTAAAAGCATACATCATAAGCTACACAGACTTGGCTTTAGAATTACTGTAGGTTGACCAGGATCCTCCAAGAAGCATCTCCATAAAGCTACTAGTTTAATATACTATGCTACTATATACAGTAAACTAATATGTTAATAGCCTGCATAAAAAAAATGTGTATGTCTGTCCATCCACCTATTCTTTACTGTTAAGGAGAAGAGCCTGCATTTTAACAAAAGATTTACAACCAACTTCTCATGAAAAAGATGGATCTCTGGACATTTTTACTTGTTCAGTAACTCATTCATTTTTCCAAACATTGTATCTTGATTAGACAATTGTTTCCAGTACAATCAATTCCAGAAAAGGTTAATTACCAACTCTTTAAAACCAGCGGAAAAAATTGTAACATATTAATACTTTTACATTGTTCATTAAAAATAAAAAAAATTCACCAACCCAGGTAGTTAACTATTACAAAGACCGTTATACACTTCAAAGCTGCAGTTTCTGTAACTGATAAATGTTTCCTATTGTAAAGGCTGAAAACACACGTCAGTTTGCAAGATGTCACAATTCTCTGGCATTCAACACAGGTATTATACAGTACATACTACAGTAAATAATTCCTAAATACATACTAAAATACAGCAAATAAAAAGGAATTACACATGAATGCATACATTTCTTATATGATTATCAAAAATAATATAACATTTTATATTTTTTCACTTCCAAAAAGCAAATACATGTACTGTATATTCAATGTAGGATTTGGGTGTTACTGTATATAATATAATTGAGAGCAGTTGTTGTGACAAATTAAATCTTGGCCTTGACTTGTATATTTCAAGAGACAATCTGCACAAACAGTGTATTCAGTATCATTCCACCTTTTTCTGAGTTGATGTCAAACAGCTACAATATAACAGATACTAAGGGTAGGTTAGTTAACTGTCATGCTTGATAAGTCAAATTGATGAGGAAAATGAAACATAATCCAAACTAAAATCACTAAAGTTTGTCAAAAACCTTCTTTCCTTCATAAACCTACAAAGTCCAGTCTATCTTCAGGTAACTTACAGTTATGAATTAGAATGTTAGAATGTAAGTCCAAAATATGAAAATGGACAGTAAGGAAATGTAACACTTTAAAAAAAAAATAGTATTACGATTTTATGTATCCTACATAAAAATAAAATAAACAATGGAAAATACTCTATAGT
This sequence comes from Lepisosteus platostomus, assembly GCF_059453375.1. Taxonomy (NCBI): domain Eukaryota; kingdom Metazoa; phylum Chordata; class Actinopteri; order Semionotiformes; family Lepisosteidae; genus Lepisosteus; species Lepisosteus platostomus. The sequence continues at coordinate 63,063,631 of NC_142616.1, read as the reverse complement.
GTAAAGTGTAAAGTTTTGTTACATAATGTATCTATTAGTACAATATGTAACAAAATAGGAGACGGAAATCAATAACATTACCTTGACATTTCAAAATTTCAGTTTGATAGCAATGAATGTCAATGTGTAACAACATTCATCATTGTTTTCTACTGAACTGTCACCAACATAAAGCAGTTTCTGAAAATGAGTTGCAAAATTAATAGATAATAAATTGCATTTTAATAGGGAATTTGATCCTGTAAAATCATTATAAATTTTATTTTAAAATAATTTAATTTGGTTTATAGAAAGATTTGCACATATAAATACATACTTCTATTATAAATAGTTCCTATGCAAAGATTAAGTAAAATGTTTCTATTTCATATTGGGAATACTTATAATGTACAAATGGCCTAAAACCCATCTTTTCCTACATGGATCAAAATTAAATCTAAAAGAGAAAAGTACAGATGTACTTACAAGAATCGTTGTAAGGGTCATTCCATTTTATCATAAGATCATCAAAAAGAATACTGTATATCTAGTAATTTACAATAAGTTGCAGCTGACAGACAAGTAATATATAAAACTGAACCTAGGATAAACTAACACACATATGACAAAGTTAGGCTTCGGGATCACTTTTCACTGCTGCATTTGCTGTTTTTAACAGTTAATGGTTAATTTCTTTTCTCTCTGGATAAAAGAAAGTTTCCATTTAGGTCATCATTGTAATTTCCATAGGTTCATCATTGTAAATATGATTGTCTTCTCACAGAATTTCAGGATGTTTTTTAACCAGAGCCCGAAAAATGAATTTTAGATCAGTTTAGCAAATCATTGTTTAGGAACATTTTTTCCATCCAACGGTCAGCACTTCATAAATTTTAAATTAGTGTGTATTAGTTTTAAAGTCAAATAGCAGCCGACTGATTTAAACCATCTACTTCATAAGTCACATTGTACACTTACTGTAAAAATATTTTACAAATTGAATCAGAGTACAAACTTTCCAGATCTTAAACTGCAGTTATTGTTCATCTCTTTGAAATTCAGTAATATCTAATCCATTTCAATTACTGGAAAACCTAACTCTAGAAAAACACTAGAGTGGAACACAAACAGCACGGCAATGTTTTTCATAGAGAACAATTAACTGAAATGCATTACCTGAAGACTGGGGAGTAAGATATGGATGTTATCATACTGCACCTGTGCAATACAATAGACAAAACTGATGCAATACCTGAAGGACAATGTTCCACTTACAATGCATAATGGTTATGAAATCACTAAAAATCCTATCAACATGAGGTTACAAATTGTACAGATATGTGATCACATGATATTAGTAGATATTTTAAAAACAACGAATAAACTATTATAACCGTACTGTAATTCCTAAATGGTTTCTTGTTATTTTTTCTGGTTCAATACAACCTAAGCTAATATAAAACAGTCTTCCATGGTTCTTTTGGTAGTCTACTGTATGTGTATCCTGACATCTCTGTGAGAGCTTATCTCTCCCCCGGGAGCCACTGATTCTGCTTTTCTGTATTGGAAAAGTCAGCAGTCTTAGTTCCTCACCTCTCTTGGAGACAGAGGCCTCTGGGCCAGCCTTTAACACTAACATTAAGCCAACATACATCTGCATTTTTTGTTCCAGAGTAACAGACCTTACATAATATTGATATTGCTGCCTCACCAGTATTTTCCTAAGAAGAAAATGACTAGTTTTCTCAGCTTCACCAATTTTCTGGAGACCACTAATGCACACCAGGGGTCACATCATTTATTTTAAAACTGTCTAGGATAGGGTTTCCCAAACCAGTTTGGAAAATGAGCAGAAAAAAAAATTACTGTTGCGATATGCTTGTACTACTTGGAAGCATGTCTGTGTCGAATTTTGTGCCAGGGACATTACATAAATGTATACATACATTATATCGTACCAAAAGAAAACTGGAGCAGATATTGCACTGGAGACAAAAAATATTCCTCCCAATAGTGCAGCCTAGCTCTTAAAAGAGATCCTGACCTTGCAGCTGCAGAAAGAGATAGGGAAAGAAAAAATGTAGGCTGATATAATTTACCATTCTAGCTCACTCCCAATTGGGAACTGCTAACCCAATTAAAAAGTAAACTCTTGCTGGAAATGATAGAGACTTAACTCAGACCCAGGCTACGCACACAAAGTCTGCTTGACAGCAAGAGGTGACATGTCAATTTAACCTTCAAAAAGGAGATTAACACAAGTGTAGCCTCGAAATTGCTGTTGTTTTGTCAGCGCCTGCTAAGAAAATATGCCTAAAGGATTTCTATTTACATTGTGTTTTACACTGTTTTAAAACTGTTTTTAATTACACTGTACAAAGAGTGCTGCAACATTTATTGTATTACAACATGCATTACAAGAAAGATGCATGCACCCAGAGTCAAGCACAAGAAAATACTTCCAAAGTACAGTAACGTGTATCAAGGTGTTTATGTTCATACATCATTTTCCTCCTCTAGGCAATGTGAGAAAACAATTAAAATGCTCAGTTAAAGATCAGAATGGATATTATGTTAAAAATGTACTGTACATTACACCAGTAGGACCTCACTTACAATACTATGTGTAGTTTTTGACTCCACATTAAGAAATGCTGCTATCCTCAGTACCAGGTACACTCACATCTTAAAGGATTGTTCTATGACAGGAAGGAGACTATGAGAGGACTTGATTCAGGTATTCAGAATCAAAGGTATTGACAAAGTCCACTCAATGGAGATCAACAGTATAAAGCAAACCAGGGGACGCCAGAAAAAAAAAAAGAATGGGAAAGAATTTCTGAGATCAGGAGACACTTCTTTACATAAAGAGTTGTGGGAGTCTGGAACAAGCTACCCATGTTGTTGAAGCTGATAGCCTGGCTTCTTTCAGGAAATGGTTTGATGAGATCCCTTGATCAATCACCTAATTAAAAAAAAGGTGGAAGAAGGCCAGACTAGCTTTGTCTCATTTGCAGACATCGTTAAATTCTTCTGAACTACATTTAGCTTTTGGAAGAATGGGAATCAATATTTCACTTAAAACTTTCAGGACGCAAAGCCATATGAACCCAAGAGAGATTGAAGAGCAGTTTTTTGTGTCTTTAGTTCATACTTATCTGTCTATTTAAAACTCACAAAGGTCTACAATATTTGATTAGCAAAAATCAAATTGGGAAACCGAAGTTAAAGCTTGCGAACCAATTGATATTAATAAGTACATACAGTACATTTCATACTTTTACTTCCTACATCTACTGTATATATTCAGTATATGCTACAGTAGGTGTTCTACTTTTTTTTATATGTCAAAAATCTCTGACAGAAAGAAAGGTGAAGATTTCACATTCTGGAAAATGAAAACGACTATGATGGAAATCAATTCCAAATTGCAGCTCCATTTACTTTATTTCATACAGGTATCATTAAGGGGGATGCTGCACTCCTCCTATGCAAATTTCAACACATTTTTCTGCTCTTGGATTCCTAAGCAACTGCTTTTGCATAATTCATTAGTGACGCAGTGTATTTTTCAAGTGCTAAAACACACATCTGTCATCGTCTCTCGTCCCACAATTCAAACATCTTCATAATCACAACTGCTCGATCCTTCATTCTCGGCACAGTTTTCCTCTGCTTCCTTCCCTGGCTTTCACTGGCAAATGCTTAAACTGAAAACAAACTGGCAAGTTTCTATTTAAAAAACTCATACGGCATGGCATGTCTTTAAATGGAGATATGCAGCCCTGAATTTAAAGCTACCAAGAGTGAAAATTTTGCTCCGGTCGCCTAAGATGGTGGGATGTGGCTGCCATTCAGGACTTGATTTACTAATAGCAGTTTCTCCTCCGCTAAAGAGAGCCAAAACATCAAATGAGGCTATTCACAGACATCACAAAGGCACTAAGTCTATGCAACTAAACAAAACCATTTTGTTCTTTTAATCATCAACCTACTTAAAATGCATATTTGAACATGCATTCGAACATAAACTAAGGCCACAACAGAAAACAGCGGTTCTGAAATATACACATAGAAAGACTGTGTGTCTTGGAAAACGAGACAGCAGGAAATTCAAGAAAGGATAATAGACAGCTCGTTTCTTCCACTGTCAGATAACCAGTGTAAAAAAAAGAGAGGACAAAACAAATTATCTGTTAAAAATTAAGCATTACAGGGCAGGATATGCAGATCCTAATGCAGATCTTCTATAAAAATATTGATTTTTCCAGTTGTTTTAAATAGTTAAATGTATTTTATCAGAAGCATATTGTTTTTAGCAAAGCTGCAACACTGTAAGCTTTCCAAGGGTCTTGCAGCACAGTGCTACTGTTGTTTCACCTATCCAATCCCTGTTATTTGCAATGATCACAATGCCGGCTGGTAAACGGCAGTTTCGGAGAAAGAACTGGCAGCAGCATACAAAAATCACATCATAAAACAACACTAATCATGCCAGAAGTAAATCCAAACACACAACATAAGGTAAGCTACAGTATGTCACAAGTTCAAATGGTGATTCAATTTAAATGTCATGTAGGGAATCCAAACAGGATACATAAAAAAATATTTGGACCTATGCGGTGAAGTAATTCTGAAAACTGGGAACTACTAAGGATTATGTTAGTTGGAACTGTTCTGTTTTAAATTTTTTTCAATGCAAGCTTAATTATGGAAACTGTTCAGTCATCATTTTAATATACAGTAACTAATACATTTGGTATTGTTAAGAATTTCAAAAAAAAATTGCTAATATATTTAACTTTTATATGCTTACCTTACATTGCACAGTTAGGCTTGTATGTGTCTCATGACAAATAACATTTCTATTATTTTATGAGACCCTGAATTACTCTGCAGGATGACATTCATAGTTATCAAGCTCATATCACATACAGTATCCCTCCCCCCAGTGACAAATATAGCATCAAGATGTGTGCAGCAATATACACCTCTGTATTTAGAGTACATGGCTGTATTCACTAACCAGTGGAAAATTAGGACAGTGTGACTGGCTCATGGCTTAACGTATAAAGGTCTTGTACTGTATGTCAATATTGCCTTGATCTGAAATTGCATTCCACATTCTGATGTGTACACTCTTAGAACAGGGTTCTGAATCCCAGGCAAGGAGGTCATATTCTCTCAGAAGCACTGTCCAACAATTTTGCTCTTAAAGAGACTGAACGTGGAATTTTTGACATAACAGAAGATTGGGAAACTCTTTTCTCCATCTGTAAATACGATAGCTACACACTACGTTGCCTAGTGGTAAGCATTAGTAAATTTCGGTGGGAAGGTGAGTGCACTATCGACAGCAGAGAAAAGGCTTAGTGGAAGTACAGTACATGTACAGAGAACCTGCTGGCTAAAATTCACTATGGGAGCTGGACAGATTTGGGTTACATTATACTGGCATAACTTACATTATCCTGATATAAAGGAAAAAAAGTAAGGGTTTATTATTATGTTTCATGTCTATTGTATCTTTTTAATTACAAATTGTAGTCATTTTGCATTTTTAGAATAGTCAAAGAATAATCACAAAGAACTGAAATAGAGCTTCAGGAGTAAAAGCCTTTTGTGAAGCTCAGGTTTTAAAAAGAAGCTGCTTCTCACTCAGGAATATCAGGTGGTTTCGGGTTTCAGAGACTGACCATGGGCAAGACGAAGTGAAAGACCAGTGTCACTAGAGCTCATCTGCTGTTGTTTAAGTGTACATGGTGTCAGGAAAGACAACACAAATGGATAGGCAGGTTATTTTAGGCGCATGAAAATGTCATGCATCTCCTTAGCAGAAGCCATTTAGGCCAGAAGAGGCTTTTCGATTTGGTTCGCATTATAGTTTTTGGTGCTGTATTTTTTGTGACACCTAAAATCAAGTTTGAAGGAGGGCCAACAAAATATTTAGATCTCAGCCGTCAAAGTGAAAATAAACAGAAGCACACGCAAGAACGCCTGCACTTAAAATAGCGAGGTACAAGTCATTTAGGAAGCTGAAAAAAGACAGAAAGCGAGAAGGCTGATTCATGTTCAGCTCTGGTCTCAACAGCCTGCTGGAATGAGGCAGTGGCCTGGAACCTGCAGTGTCAAAAAGCTCCCTGCCATCCAGATGGGTGCTGTGGAGCAGAGAATACCTCCCTTTAGAAGATGCATTTCTCTGAGGGAATAGTAAATAAGATGAGCACATTTCAGTAAGAGGAAAACAGAGCCATATGCAGAAGAGCCTCTGCATATAAGGAGAGTTAGTGACAAGCATACAGACAGAGAATAAAGAACTCAAAATTGCAATTTTACACTGGTTCAGTGTCAGTCCTCTGATCTCCTCCATAACTAATAACATAACCTTCCTCAAATTCTACCATTTTATGAGACCTTAGGCTGGAACCTATTCTGGTTTCTGTAGCATTAAGTGGATGGAGTTACCTTCAAGAATGCCGGTGCCCATTGGTATGGCAAAGTGGACTGGAGCAGCTGGACTGAAGCACCTTCCTCAAGGGTACAAGGGTACAGTGTCCTACAGCAGGCAGCTCATCATGAAGGATATGAATCTACCCACCTATAGTACTTGAAATGAGAGGGGTCAATGGCAGCCTGTGCTTTGCAACATACCGTACAGCCAAACCTAAATCTCACAGAATGGTTCTCTGTTTCTTGAATTGTACGTTATTTCTCTAATACCTGCCCTTGTTCAATTTGCAGGATTGGTCCCAGATTAAATGAGGTCTATGATTCAACTCAAGGCAATTTTTTTTTCTTTAAAAGATATCCCATGAGGTTATGAGGTGCCCAGGTATTTGTAATAGCAATTGCTCATTTCTTCTGACCCACTCTACATTCAATTTTGCATTTAAGAAATATCTTTCTCATTTTTTTAGCAAGATTTTGATTTTTGGGGAAAATTACAACAAATTGAATGGCTAAGAGGAAGCTTTTAAAAGCTGGAGTTTCAAAATGATTTTGTGGGACCATGCAGGAATATTACAATTTACAGATCACTTTATGCTTTCCACACTGAAGATAAATTGTAGAGGGCTCTAGGACCATGAAATCTTCACTACTGTTCACTACTGTTACCTTAATTTACCTCCAATGACATTTCTCAGAGAGATTTTCATTCCTTCTCTTTGCCACATTCCATTGGTGAGAATGTTCTCTGGTATTCCAAGTTGTTGTTGCTATGCAACCTACCAGCCTGGTAATGTGAGTGAGGATTGTGACATAACATACAAAACATCTTTGCTAGATCAGGTTTTGCACAGATTTTATGGTGTACAGTATTTTTATGGGGGGGCAGGGGGCAGGAACTAACTAACTAGCCGAAAAATGCGGCATCATAAGACTTTATAAATGTAGCTGTTTCTCACTTCTCTATATGATCTGCTGTGTAGTGGGGCTGCAATGCGTTACCCAGGTGGGTGGTTAATTTCAGGAATGGATGAAGTGGGTCTGTTCCTAGCTGGAAAGCACTTTAGAATGAATGAAATGCAAGAAATCAAGTCTGAAAAATTGATTCCATTGGCTCCTTTTATAATCAATACATGACGTGCTGTACAGTACAACATTTAGAGATTGACAAAATAATCTGACAGTGTCTTAGAATTCATATCTAGAAGTTTGGAGTTACACCTCATAAATTATTAACTACCTGGCTGGGTTTCACTCATAGTGTTTAAACACGGTTTTACAATGAAGTTTTATTAGCATACCAATTAATAAATACCTTTTCTATTTGGCGTTATATTGAAATTACAAAGTAAATGCCCATTTAAATGAAGGATGTCATATCAAGTTTGCATTTCTTTCTTTTAATTCTCAGCCTTCCATTTTGGTAAAGCACCATAGAAACATCTAGGAAGAGTGATCCTTTTCTTTAAGGCTCTAAAGAAATATGTCTGGAATCTTACACTATATAATCTAAAGAACATGCTCAGCTCATAAATGTCAAATACCATAAAAGACATCACAGTAACAAATCAACAACATAACTTAAATACAATAAGCCATTCCAAAAAACAGACTACAACTCCATATATCTGTACATTATCATATTTAATTCTATTCCAAGCTTTAAAGTGCATAGGTGTGCTATACTGTACACACTGTACAGAGCAATGTTTTGTGCTGAGAAATACACATGAATTATCACCAATTAACAAGATATTTAAACACTCAACACTCCACTGTTAACATTGAAAACCTTTTTCAGGCAATCCAGTTTTGCTTGATTGCACCACATGACCACATACTGAGATGAGGTATGACAAGTCAGAAAGTATGAATACACTAATTTAAAAATGGAGCTCTGCAACAAGAGCACACAGTTTTTTTCATAATGCCAATTTTTACTTTCCTCTGTACTGAATGCTAAAAAGATCACAGATTATGTTTCAGAATAAAATGTTACCTTTGAATAACTGTAAAAAGAAATTAGCTGCTATAGCAATGTTGTGGTTATTGCTCCCGCTGGGACATTTTTAAGGACAGAATTATATTTGGCTTTTCAGTAGTATATTTGGTCACAATGCTGCCACATCTCTCAGATGCTTAACACCTTGATTAACTCCCAAAAGATCAGATTTAATTACAAAAAGAGTCATTACATCAAGTACAGTCAGACAATATTTCAATCATCTTTTATTTTTTCTAGTTCCAAATGTGAGCCACTAGGTGGCAAGATTACTAAACAGTCCATAGCAATGGTTCGAAAAATTGTTTGCAATAACTTGAACTACAGAGTTAATATTCTATACAGTCAGCCTAATAATTATGCTAAGGATCACTTTATAGAATACACAAAAGTGAGAATAAATAATGCATTTTAATTGGGAAGACAAAAGCGCTTTTATTATATGTGTAATACAATTAATGGGTAATAAAGAGTATTTGCTCTTATTCTATGTGCTGTGAGGAAATAAGGTACTCAGGTAGCAGGATAATGTGGACCTTTTATATAATGTTGCAGCACTGCATGACTTTATTTAGCAACCCAGCTAAACATGGACATGTTGTGTATGTTTTGTAAGTCAAAACAGACAGTGTACAAGGGTTGATCAGTGATTTCACAATCAGCTGTGGCTGAGCTTCAGAGCAACATGTGGTTTGTAAATGCCAAAAAAAATCTAGAGCATCCAAACTCTGAATTACCCCCCGCGATCAAATGAAACGCTTTTCTCCCAAGATTGCCTTAAAGGATAATTTGATTAGGAATCCGGCCTAATCCTGAAGAAATGGAATACACCTTTAGGCTATACAGTATTCAGTGGCAGGGGCAAAATGGACAGGACTGCCATATGACACTGGTAATTAGGATGAGCAGGTCTCTTGTACTTTGAAAACAAAAAAAAAAGTTTACCTGGGTCTTTCAAGAATACCTTGCCAGCTGTACTAAACTGAACATGGTAAGTGGGAGAAGCTTGTTTCAGTGGTCTTTTTATCAGTCAATAGTTTGCGCATTAACTTCAAGAAAATCCAAAATGTGCAAACTGAATGTTCAGTTTATGGGTTTTCGTATGTGAACCTCTCCTAATAAGTTCATTTTAAAATGGCTTAAACATCCGCTGCACTATTGAAGCAGCATCGCTGTTAGAGAAACATTCCAGGACGGAAAAATAAATACAGTAAGTATGCCAAATGCCTGGCTTATTCTGAGTGGTATGGATATCCTCTGTCAATAACTACAGCAACAATCACTTATCTATCCATATCAGATAAACAGGAATTTCTGACCATGATTAGACCTGATTTTGCACCATTAAAGGACTGGTTATGCCCACAGCTACAGTACATCATCCTGCAACTCACAACTGGCCACCCACTGAAGCTAATTGGTTGTGAACCTGGTCAGTACCTGGTCACTGAGGTTGCTGGAAGAGGTGTTAGTGGACCAGTATAGATCGTTCACCCTGTGGTCTGCGTGGGTTCTAATGCCCCAGTAGGGATGGGGATACTATACTGCAAATAAGGTGCTATCCTTTGGATGAGACATACAGTAATACTGAGGTGTCATTAAAAATCCCAGGGTGTTTCTTGAAAAAAATAGGGGTGTTACCCCATTATCTTGGTCAAATTTCCCCCTGGCCCTTACCAGTCGTGGCCTCCTAATAATCCCCATCTATGAATTGGCTTCATTACTCTGCTCTCCTTCCCACCAATAGCTGATGTGTGGTGAGTGTACTGGAAATCACTTTGAGTGAAGATGACAGAAAAGTGCTACAGTATATATTGAATTATTTTTTTTACTTATATATTTATGTTTATTCTTTATGGATTACAACACCTAAAGACATTGAGTTGGAAGGCACAATGATTTTCTTTCAGTAACGATGGGTACTTGAACATTCTCAAGTCACACTATATGAAATTTGCTCAGGAGTAAATCTGGTAACAGCTTACAAAATAGGAGAGAAACGTACAACAGGCTGCAGATTTAAGCAGCTCAACTGCTGTTAATCCTCATAATATATCCCTGTAAATGTCATTGTGGTGTATTTCAAATGTTTAGTTGTATTACTGATATGGCAATTTTGCGGAATTTAAGCACAGACTACAAACACCAATTGACTAAAATGATGTCTTTATTCTCTTGCGTTTGCATCTACAGTATTTGTTTTTAATATGTAGACACTGAAGCAATTCTAAGTCTATTAATTTTGTATCATTGATCTAGGTGCAGTCCTGTAAAAAACATGATAGCAATTGTGGTTTGTGTTTCTTGTTTATTTTGCACAATGTGATTTGCATTGACTACAAGTTGGTCTCATTTTTATTAAGTAAATTAATTCAGGAAATTCTCAACAATAGTGCTTAACAATCACCTAATGCGCCATATTTTCGAATTACCAACACAGACTTTACAACTTAGCATAGAGCATACAGCTAGCAACTTAGTCCCAAACAAGTATGATCCTTACTGCTGGACTCCCAAAGTTTTTTTAAAAGTAAATGAACAGAAAAAAAACAGTTAACAATAGATTATACAAATGAAATGCATGAAGCGTCACGGATACCAAAGAGCAATCAGATTTGCACAGAAGTAAAGGGGAAAGTGCTGTCGAAAAGAGGGTTTCAGTTCAAAATGCTATAAGAATATTGACGGTTTATATATCTATTTTTAATCATTTTTAGGAAGTACAATTTCTGTACAATTCCTGTAGAATTACTACAGAGATTTGCAACCATTATTAGACAAAGAAATTATAAAAGTATTTCTGTAAAAATGTATCTTCATGACGTTATTTGAGTTTTAAATAATGCACTGCCTCTTAAATGCATAATGTATAATGCATGTAAACATATACAGGTAACCATTCTGTTGAAGCTTTTACCTACAGCATAAAAACTGAATTAAAGGCCTATGGTTGAACTTCTCCCAATTTAAGTTGAATCATGATAAAATACAATATCTGAGTTTTTCTAAAGCACTCATTCTGTTTTTAGGCTCTTTGTGCCAAATAATTATACTACATTTTACCATATTGTTCTTGTGAATGGATGAAGGAGACATTGCGACAGAAATCTAAGTCAGTAAAACGAAGGACCACTACCCAGTTGCTAATGCCAACACATCGTTTCACTTAAAAACAAGTTCAGGGCCATTGCTTTGATTGTAATTTCACACTGTCCTCTGCCTCCCTTGTAGCCCAACCAGTGAAGGTATGGTAGATTGAGTTCTATGATCATGGATTCCATGCAAATCTGGATGCGTTTCGCAGAGGGTAAGGTGGAATAAGGCAACAGTGCCCCCAGTGGTGTCCTAGGTGATTACAGGCTTGCTGTGCTGAATGTGACTGATGCACCTATCCTCCAATCGGCACTGAACCTCCGATTTAGGGCTGTGTTGCCTGTGACACCATGTTAAAAGACGTGTCTTGCAGGTTTCAGAGATTGTAGCAGCAAGCCAAGGTGTGAAAAAGTAACTGGTAACATTAAAAAAAAACTTTCATGCCTGCAACTTCAGAGCCCAAACACAGATATAACTCTCAAGTCACATAACACATAACATAACAACCCTTAAGTGTTGCATTTATGAAAACATTAACTACATTAAGAATTAAGACAGAAAACTGAAGTATAATCCTAATTTCAATACTGCAATAGTATAGTACAATATTAATATTATGTGCAATCCCTGTTTCTCAGATGCTTTATCTGCTGTTTGCCTAAAGGATGAATGCATATTCAACTGTCAGAAGAAATTTCACAGCTGGATGAACACTCACTTTCTTCTTTATTTCATATTCTCCTTGGCTATGGCAACACTGTGGTGAGTTTATACTTTACACAAACATTTAGTCAACAAGATGTTGACTAAAGAAGATCATATAAAAAATATACTGGAGCCATTTGTGAGCACCTTATTATTTCTTGGTAACAGCTATGTTTGTGTTAGACAGCTGTTTGTAGCCTAGTTAAGTACTGTATGTTTTTTAAAATAAATTACTCCCTTCAAGAACAATGAAATACATGTGCAAGTCCGTTCATTTACATTTGTACCTTTGTGTCCGTTCGGAAAACGACAAAAACATGCCAACATAAAAGATAAAAGAAAACAAATGTGACACACAGCTCCAAATCACTTGAGAAAAAAAATGGATCCTTAAAGTCTAGATTTCCAACTGCAAAGAGTTCTCAAAGGTTTTAGTGGATTATCAGCCATTCATATTAACCAAATTAATTTGCACTAAATTTGGCTTCACAAATCAACAACATTCACCCTTCTATAAAACTGGACCTCCAATCAGTACTGTCTTTTCTCCAAGGCAGTAACAACCTGCTACTGTATGTGTGGAAAAAAAAATGGCTCTGACAGGTGGCATCGTGGCAGAGTGCTGTAACAGGGCATCATGGTCCCACTACTGAACTGCAGCAGTGAGCTAGTGTAAGCAGCAAAACAAACAGGGATTCCAGATTGGATATAAACAATGGTGATAAAATTAAAAAATAGGAAACACGTTAGCACTAATAATCATTTATAATTTAAATATACCTGAATACAATCCAGGTAGTAGTTCATCTACATTATATACAGGGTTCCTTCTGTATTTGTCACAATCGTAAGTCCCTCCTCTTAAGGGCACTTCCAGGTTTGTGTGGATTTTCCACCTGCCTCCTGTTCTAGCCCCTCCCTATAAAAGCCAGACGCTCCTACCAATCTGGGCTCTGCTTTGGAGAATAGCCCGGAAGCCCGCCTACCCGCGAGTCCGGGAGTAGACCGATGGCATTGGCTTCGCAACGGCGTCCTGACTATCTGGGTCTGTGTCAGTCATGGATGGATTACCAGGCTCTGGACCTTTTGCTTGCCCTGGCTTTCCCTACGGACTCCTTTTAGCCTCGTTTGCCTTGGCCACGCCCCCCGAGCGCCAGCGCACCGTCGACACGCCCCCCTGTTCGTCTACCAGCCCGGTTCCTAGTCCTCTTTTCCCCGTGTGTGTTGCACTCCCTTCCGGATTCTATCGTCTGAATAGGGTCCTGAAAAACGCTTCCTGACAGTATTGTTATTCACAAGACAGAGCTTGAATAACTGGCAATGCATTTGCCTATAAAGTGTGTGCAGGTTTAGATGCTCAAGCAAACACGGTGTATATTGCAGGTTGGTGTACTGCTGATACAAAAGTACACATTTTTTTGCCCCACCTTATAAAGTCACTGTCACATAATTGAAACAAAACATATTCTTTGACCCAGATATGATTTGCCAAGGATATACATCAGTCTTGCAATAAATAATGGCACGTATTCTCTAAAGGCTGTACCCATTCTACCTTAAAATATAACATTTTCTAAAAGCAACTTTGAGAAGTCTTAATACACATCTAGAGAGGTCAGGGTGACAGTATTATTGCATACAAGCAGATATTCCCTACAGATCACCATATCATTATACTCCATATTCTCAACAGTAAGTCAATGACTAGTGACCAACTAAACGAAAACCGGCCTTGTTTAAAAAAGTGCTGTATTCATGTTTATTTTATTTTTGAATAGCAACATTGTTACACAGAACACCTTCAAGGATCTATACTTTCGCCACTAACATACAAGATAAAATATATATATATACTGTATGTCCCCTTAAGAAAAACAAGAATGTTCTGAGAACAATATCTTAAATAAACGGAAGAAAAATATCAGGATTCAAATTCCTCGTTGAAGCTCTCTGGCTGTCCGGCTATCAGCATTAATGTATAAGTAGAATCAGACTGGTTTCTAAGAGTTTCCTCTGATTTATTCTTCAGCCCCCTTCACCACCGCCCCCGCCCCCGCCCCTCCACCCCCCAATTCATGCGCAGATCAATTTCTGCACATTTGCTGAAAGCTGGCTTGTACCAGGCAGCTTAAATGACAATAGAGTGTATGATTAAACAGCAGCAGGTGAAGCAGTGTGATGAATGCTAACCAGGGCTGCCTGCTGTATCACAGATCTGCAATCAGCCAGTCCACACTCTGTGACATGCATTTGAAAAGTCCCCTGCAGTATAGCTACTGCATCTCACGGTCAAAGCAAGGGCACCCTTCTTGAGTAATGGATGACAGGATCCCCTAGTGAGCTTCTGCAAGGGAGGATGAGCAGGTGGCATCTCCCTTATAAAAGGGAGCTTCAGGAAAGAAAACACAATGTTGTACAGTCATATAGTCCTGCAATGCTTAGTTTTAGATACAGTCACAGTACAGTTCAGTTACTGCCGTGTAGTATTGCGTGTTCAGTGCACAATAAATACATTTGTTCTTCCATGTTGATGTCTTTAATTACTGCAGAACATCTTAACATTTCAAAAATCTTCACAAGTACACAGCCCTCTGTTTCCTCCTTATGCTCAATAGTAGGCAATCAACTGTTATTGTTACAAAGCATTCAAAAAAAGTTAGCAAACCAAACATAAAATGAAATAAAAAAAGTCTAAATATCACTTTCCTGCAATGTGGTATAAAACCTAAATGAAATATTTGACATTCTTTAACATAAAGAAGTTTGATAAAGTGCTGCAAGAACACATTTTAGTCAGGAAGTGTCATTGGTAATGTTCTGTAGTGGCATTTTATGTTTTTAATTGCTGTGACAAAGTAGGAGTAAGTGGAACTCTTTAGTGAGAGAAAAAACAAAAGGGCAGAAAGATTAAAAAAAGTCTCTCAGGAAAACTCAGGGTTAGTAAGCTTGTTCAACAAAACTGAGAAAATTCACAGAACATTGTATTCTTCTGAGACTCTTAAGCTGACAGGTTGAGTTCTCTGGTATAAAAATGTTACAAAGATAAGACCTATGGATCTATGCAGAAGCTATCATATCATACAATGAAAATGACTGAAACCAAAGATAATATAATATCAGAGAAACAGGCATACTTTATAACCATACAGAACAAACAACTCAATATGCAACTACCGTAAATAATTTAAACTACTGTGCTAGAAATCGAATCCAAGTATGATTTAAGTAGTTCTATGCTCTGCACTCAATACTGGATCTGTGTTTCAATGTTGGACCATAAAATGAGAGATGTGTTTTTTCTGAAAAACTGGTATGTGACAACATTCAAGATAACTTTAAAATCCATTTTGAACCAACCTTTTTTCAATGTTTTATTTAAATTTCTGTTCATCATCCAATACCAAATTGTATCAAGTTCAATCTGAAATTCATTTTTATCCTAAAATCGAGATGCTTGCACGTCCATCAGTTATTCAATGAAGTCATTACCACATGGGCCACTTAACTTCACAATAAAGCCATTGTGGAACTCTGCTTAAACACAACAAAGGAAAGTCTGGTCAAGTTAAAAGGTACTACACCAACATACACCTTAACAGCTTCTTTTAAATTGCAATTAGTGTAAATTATTAATTTTTAAACACTTTATGGTGAGGCATATGGTATGCCTTAGATATGATGCCTTTCATGACAGAAGCACATTCTATAGCTCATAATGCATACAACATTTACATTAAAAAAATTAAAAGCAAGTCACATTGCACACTATTTTTCAAAGATGCCTACTGTGAAGATTGTTCACACCATGTTTCACAGTTTGAGTGCTTCATGCTGTGTAGAGGTTATCTTTAACCTGTGAAGATAAAATATGACAGCTTTTTCTGTCCACATGGACATCCTGCTATTCTTCCTTGATCACCTGCAGGCAATTTTCAATGTCTCAAGGATGTCTTTTAAAATGAGACTAGCTACAGACTTCTCATGACAGGATCAATAACAACAAAAATAAAGAACACAGGACAGGAATGTTTTGCCTATTTCCTCATTATAAGTCAAATCAATGCATAAGCCTTTGTAAACCTAAGGCTAAGTTTTAATTAATACAGAGTGAAGCATTACACTAAAATGTACTAGACAAAGGCTTGAATCTTGATGGTTAAATGTGCCACATTTTTTGGCAACATGTTGCCTGTTGTCCTGTTCCCCAAGATTTACAGAAAGAAATCACTCCACTCTGGGACTCCTTAGTGGTTCAGACATTGAAAATGCTCTCTCAAACTGCTGGTGGAGCTCAATGACCTAGAACTTGCATATTCTAGTCTGGGTCACATCACTAGTGGACTGTGACCAGGTTTCCCAGGCAGAATTGACTAATTTGTAAAGATCCATTACTTGGGATTACTTGGCCAGGATTCTCCTGACTCCTGACAAAATTGCATTTCTTAAGACTTCATGGGCACCTGCAGGCTGGCAGTGATGTCAGGGAGAGACGCACCTCCAATAGCTGCAGATTCGCCTGTCAGGCGCTTGCTGCATGTTAAAAGATGAATGACCTAATGGCTGGGCACATACTGTAAGAGGAGCCTGTCTGGCCTTTGTCATTCTCTCCATGAAGTACTGCAGTTTGTAGCTGCAAACTGAGACTTAGGTTAAACTGGCAAATCCAAATTAAGTGGGTATAAAATAAAAACAGGAAGGATTTGAATCTTGCAAATTAAAGATATACTGTCATTTGTACTGGTAACACTCCAGATCACAGTACTGGTGTACTTCAAATGCTTGCTTATTATGGTAGCAAGAACACATACAGAGTAAATTAAATTGGAATAATAACACAGCATTGTTTGGTTAGGAAATCTCAGAAAACTATCTTCAGTACTTTATCTAGTACAAAAACAGTTCCAATAAACACTACGACAAGGCCATGTTTAATTTTACATACAGTAGATAATCAACGTTTGCAAAAACCTCAAAACTTGTAAAAGGTTTTACTCTAAGATTTGTAAATGGCCTGCCAGGATCTAGAGTCCTCTGTGTTTTGTTCCAACCTGAGAAGTTGATTAAATGATTTGCCTAGTCATTTTCTTACTTAGATATAAATGTAATTTTTCTTAATGCCTTTTAGAGTGGATTACTCAAAACGTACTGTACAGTAAAAAAGGCACAGCTGCCTATAGAATAAAATACCTTAGAGCCTAGTTAGGAGTACTGTATTGTAATTCTGCTGTTCATTTTAAAAATTAGGCTATGTAACACAGAGTGCCTGAAGATACTGTAGTAGGCCTTTCAGGAACTGAGTTTGAAACTCTTTACAGTATGTGGTTAAAATCCCAAAAGTACTTATGACACATCTGGTGTCAACCAGAGAATTACACAAGGATAACTATACAGTATCTTTGTTGTACATCCTATTTATCTAGCATTTATGAAAACAACCCAACTGCTTGCTTCTCCTTTTTACTGTAATTCTAGAGAGGTGCTTATATCCAAACACATTTGTGAAGTTCATACTCTCCTGAAATACTTCAGTGCTTCCCGGTAATGACTATAGATCAGCTAATGCACTGAAATCCTGTACCTCAAAGTATATCTGAACTTTGTGCTTTTAAGAGCGGACTTGTCCCAGGGGGAATTTTACTTTGATGACTTCATTCCAAATAATAAATGAAAAGCTTACAGTACTAGCTTTGGAAGGTTAGATGGATATTTTTTTATTAAAATGAATGGCCTGTCAGTTTTAGAATATCTGATGGCTACCAGCCACAACCCAATTATAAATGTGCATTTGTGTTTGTATACTGGCAAGCTTTAATTAATGTAGACTAGAGAAAGAAAAAAGCAATCTGTAGATTCCTTATTGTTCTTTGTGAAAGCAAACATTGACTCTAAGGCTAATAAGTAGTAGCACCGATAGAGCTGGAACTGGACAAAACGTATCTCGGAAAAAGGCTCCTGGGCATGTTTCCAGAAGATCTTTACACAAACTCTGGGGTGGCTAATATATTACAATACCCATAAAACAAGGCTTGCCCTTCTGAGGGAGGGTGTTATTTCAAACTGAACGTAGTTAATCCTCAGAGATATTTAACAAAAGAACTTAACCTTTCAATGTGTGCGGCTGGATCTGAGTCAAATAATTATGTATTAAAGAATTAAAAGAAGCACTCACATATATATGAAACAATACCAAGTGGGGATATGATAGTTCAGTAAGAGTATATTATTTATTTCCTATGGAATGATGCTTTACAACTTCTTTTTTTCTTTTGATCTTTTTTTTTTTAAATCCAGAGGGCTTGGAAATATCTTCATATGTACTGTATACAGCTCAAAGTCGATACCCTTCACTGACAACTGAGTGCCCTACATTTTCAGGATCAGTTATAGATTGCTGCATCCCTCAGCAGGATAAGAAACTTTATGACACCGGATGAATGAATGGTTTAACACCCCCTTAATCTTTTCTGAAAAATATGATAGGGCTCTATTAAAGCAGAGAAATACTTTATGTCTCAAGGTCCCAGAAAGCACTTTTTTGTAACTTGCATTCAAGTGGTTTGTCTGTATGAGAACATATGACTTTCTAAGATGTCCCACAGCCCAATATCGACATCCAACCATGCTTAGCTTACGAGATCTGATGAATCCAGGCTTTAAGGTGTTCACACTGCTGTTATGATACATTTTTAAGGAAGTACACATTTGTAGACTTGTAAAAGCCAGTTAGCAGTACAGAATTTGAAAAAAACAAAATAAATCACTATAGCTTGTGAATCAAAGTATTTCAAAAAGACAGATTAACTGAAATGTCACTAAGGCATTTTCTACAGACACCAAAACTGTAAAAGGCTTAGTGTATTATTCTCTACTTTCAGAAATGGGCATCCAATTACGTTTGTATTGACTTTGTTTTACATCCAGATGAATCTTAAAGCCTTCAGAACATTTAACAACAGTGACAACGAACAAGCTAATTAACTTTAGGCCTGATAAGGTCAAGAAATAAAGATGAAATTCCAAACATCTATACAATCGAACTCCGATGGAAAGAGAACAGGAATTCCCCCAGTAGTGCACATGAGATCTTACATGAAGAAATCTTTCACCCTTGCAAGTCCCTTACAATGGACGTGAAGTGAAGATCCAACCGTATACAGCAAAGCTGCTTCCTGAAGTATCTATTTAGATTAAAAATGCCAGTTTGTTAGCACATCAGATGATGAAAGCACGCTGGACCACATGACATGCTAATGTGTTCCTGCAGTCACCTAAATGCGGGCTCCCAAAAGCATATAAACCAATTTGACAGGAAGCACCGAACAGCCTCCCAAGGGGGCCATTTTCTCGCTTATGTAATTATTATAAACAGCCAATTAATTATGTACAATAATTGAAACGAGCAACCCCTGGAGTGAGTTGACACATTTTAAAGGTTGTGTGCAGTTCTCTTATATGTCCCACTCCTGTCTGCATGACTTCATCGATAATATCTCGTAGGGCACTTTAATGTCTTTTTAAGCTGTTCTTTTGAGTCTGCCATTATCATTATCAAGTTATTTATTCTCATGACTATAAGGGCTCTTTCCACTGGGCAGTATTTTCCATTGCTCAAAATGTAAGAAACTACTATCTGATGGAGCCAAGATTTTCCGTTATTGTCGATTCAGTGTGTCATGGATTGGACAACTTACTGTACATTTCCCCCAAAAGTAAAGATCAGATGATACCTCATAAAAATCACATAACACGGATGGTACTGGATCATCAACATCACTATCATCAATGACCCCACTCGTTTAATACCTACAATACTATAAACAGAGCAAAAAGCAATGCCAGCACAGATATTTATAAAATGGTTTCCAAATATATTTTTAAAATACACCTAAAATCAGTGGAAGATGCATATCACCATTAATCATTCATCATCAACAGGAATCAAAGCTTGATAACAGCTGCAATGAAATAAGAACATTACCACTTGCACTAAAACTGAAGTATTCTCTCCTCAGTCTTCAGAGACTATAAGTCCATTGGTGTTTTAAAATCACAACTTAAAATGCATTGTTTTATCTCACATATATGTTTTCTCTTTTTATTGTTATTTCCATACTTTTGAACATGTACAGTATAGGATTCTTCCCATTTGAGTTCTGCTTTTAAATGTAATTTAAATATAATTTCTGTTTCTTATTGTAAACTTGATCTTACAAATGCATGCACCTTGAGAGGAAAATATAGTTTATATTCTCATCTCCATCGGTACCTGGTTTACACGAGTTGACTATGTTTGACTAGGTTGCAAAGTGTGAGTCTGGGGATAGTTATTTACTGTGCCAAAAAGTTTGTTTAGACTGATGGCATACTGCAGGCATACCAATAGCCTACAGCAATGTAATGTAGCAGAATGGCTGGCCACATTTTCAGCCAACTCCTCTAAATCAGCTCAAGAAACCATCACTAGCTGTGTCAGTCACATGATGCTGAAACTAGAACACGAATGTGTTCGATCTCTGAAACTCTAGCAAAAAAAAATTAAAACTTATTTTCTTCTATTACTTCTATGTACAGATGTACGTGCAATCTACAGTATATACATGCAATCAGAACTTCAAATTCATGTCGTCAAGATATATTTTTTCCCCACAAATTACTAACTTAAACATAAAAAAGAGAGGAACCAATGGGACTAAACACAATATTAATATTATAAAGGACAATCCCAAAATAATTCAGCAGCTGCATAATTTTTTTTAATTACTTTTGTCTTTTATTTTCCAATAATTATTATACTTGTAAGCGTACAACAAGAAACATTGCCACTCTCTGTGGCAATTGTGATATAGCCCTCCCACGTGTTCAATGTTATTCTGTAAAACACACAAGACAGTTTTAGAATGATGAAACAGAAAAATCCTAAACTACTTTTTGCTTACTGCTGGGATGTGATGTTCATGAATGCACATTTCTCAAGCTTGATTCATATCTAAACAGAAATCACTGAAAGTTGTTTTTTTCACTATATTTAATAATTAATACAAATTCCTTACACTATATACAGGTAATGGGGACTCCCCCCCACCACCACCAATGTGCAGCCCCGCCTGGATATTCTGACGGCAGCCAGAGTGTGCAGTACACTCCCCACGCACCAGCTCTCAGTGGGGAGGAGAGCAGACTGATGGAGCCAGTTCAGAAATGGTAATAGCTTTCCCAGGAGGTCTCCCATCCAGGCACTGACCAGGCTCCAACCTGCTTAGCTTCAGGTGGTTGCAGGGTGTATTAGCAGCAAACACAAAACAATTAATAACACCTAAACAGAGAGCTGGCACACACTTTCTTAATGAATAATTCTAGTTCTTAGAATAAGCATGGATGCAGTGTCCTACATTCAAGTACTTCCGGATGAATCCTATAGTTTTATGTAGGTCAAAAACCAACATACAGTTTTACAGTTCAGTATAGAGGAGACAACATGTTGTTAGTACTATACATGCATAGTGAACAAGCCAAAACCACACTTTTACAAGAATCATAACAATGTTTCAGCATATTGCAGTATATTATAAATATATAAATATTTGCAGATGTTAAAAAAGAAACAAATCCTGATTGACTTCATATCTGAAATTTTGAACTGGATCTTCCCACGTGTTTCCTACCCCCTAAGTGTCTCTGAACTTGGCATCAGTATTGTTAAAGCAAATGTTCCCACAATCACGTAAGCACAGAGTATACATTTTATTTTCCATTTTAAGACTTAATGGGCTCACTTCAAGATTTTCCATGTACGTTAACTCTGAATGAAAAACATTTTGTTCTTAATTTAGTACTGCTGATGTGCAAAGATACTCTTGAAGTTTGAGAATAACCAGACAGTCTCTGTTCTGCACTGTTTCAAAGATAAAACAATCTCCAAAAAATGAATTAACAGACCAAACAACTTCACTAAATATATGTCATTTAATTTCTGCATTTTGCTACCATTTAAGTATTATAAATGACAGCTATAGTAATTATTCTGTATTAACAGGCCCTAGAGCTGTACAAAAACACTTTCCGGATAACTGTGCTATGCCTAGATATCACTTCACTTTCATTATTTCATTATGGAATTAATCAGCTTCTCTTCCAATTTCTCCACTAGGGCTATGAATGTACTGTACTCTTGCTGTTCTTAACTATTTTTTTAAACTACAGAAAGCTCAGTATCTGCCAAAAAAAAAAAATGCTACCCACAATTAAAGTACTTTGTCCCAACACAATACACACATTTTTTTCAAGATATGCATTATGTAGTTTGAGTTGTGGGCACAGGACAACAAAAAATAAACCTTCACTTACTGCAGAGCAAACATTTCAGGAGTAGTCCCTGAACAACAAAAAGAGTTAACACCACTCAACACTGCAACAAATCTGTATGCTGAACAGAAAAAAAAATAAATAGTACTTACTCTAAAACGTGTGTGAAAGTATCAGATAATTTACATAAACATCCTGTGTTCTTCGGTACTATAAACAGTCACCACAGCCAGATCACACTTTTCCATAGAGACAATGTATTTGTCATGGGAAAACACATTTTGAGGCCTAGACAGCAAGCAACTCTCAGCTGGAGCTCTTCCTGTGACATTATGAAAGAAACAGTGGTGTCCTGCATACTTACAACCAAGTCAAATCTAAGCTCCATGAGATCACATAAGGGCAGTACAGAACAGCTGCAGTAAACCCTTCACAACAGGTGACCACAGTTAAATAATTGCCAGTTTTTTTCAAAGTAAAAGAGATTGTATCGTTTGATTTCAGCCGTATTTCTTGGATTTGGACAATCTTAAGAGTCGGGGGAACAAGAGTGAGAGTGAACCAGTTCTCTACTGTAGCTTTAACACTGTAGTCTCAACAGCTGCACAGCTTGTGCCACTGCAATGTTTTCACAGACAACCCTCAACATTATCCTCTAAATCCAAAATAATCTGTCCCTCAAAATCATTACAGGACAATATATAATGGATTGCACAGCTATTTTTATCAAATTCCACCCGTCTGTCTTCGATAAGCACAGCACAAAGTAACAGGATTGCTGATAAAATGTGCTACCAAGCAGTTTAAGTCCATTTATTCTTTTTTATCCTGCTGTAAAAAAAAGAAAGCAACACTCTAGGGGCATGAATACGTCTCCATCGCTCAAATATATTAGAAAAAGAAATTCTGCATTCAAATAAATTCACAAAATCAGTAACATCTCATTCACAGGGGTTTATTCATTCTGAAGCTGCAATAAGGAAGAGCAGAGGCCAGACGTAGTTGAAATATCACTGTAGGTGAGTAATGAATTACAGCAAAAGTTAATTCAGAACACAGAGCTAAACACCCCCCGTTCACAAATGTATCTCATGCAAAATGAGATACAGAAGCATGCTGTCAATATTCAAGGTCCTTACTGAGCTGGAAAAAGGACTTCCCATGCCCTTTACGTGAGAGCTGGAGATCTCTCACCAGCAGCACTGTCTTAAAATAGAGACAACCGGGTTTATCCTATATTTAGAATGTAACGTTCACTTTTCAGTGCGTGGTACATGGCCATATGTACCTTCCAAAAAGGAACTGACACTCTCAAAGTAGTATGTCCACATACTGTACATTATTTACAACACTGCAACACATGAAATAAATATTAAGATTGAAGATTTTGGTTTCAGTCTTAGTGGACAACAAGCATTGTGGCCCTGAAGAATTTTCATACAGATTTTTTAAATACTTGCGACATGCAAAATCTTCATTTCTTCAGGTTTTTTTTTACCTAAAAATCCAAAGTTTTATTCAAATCTCTCCATTATTTTCCATAAACTACAGAAATGTCATTGTAGTACAGTAGTGTCAATTAAATTTAAGCCTTTGTTGTGGTATGTGCAATCACAGGATCACATTGCCCATGCTATTTTTCAAAAAATGAAGAACAATGAACAGTAAACAACGTTTCCCTTTGAATAAGTATGAAAATGAGCTAAGGTTCACGTTTCTCAGTTCCACGTCTCAACAGTTCACTTTAAATAGAGAAAAATGTGGACAATATGATACAGTTCAATGGTCCCAGCCTTGGTCCTGAGCTGACCCTTGTGTCTCCTGTTTTTTTTTTTCATTCCAGCTGAGTTCTTCACAAGATAATGGTTTTCCAGTTTCTACTGGAGGCTTTTAAATTTGCTTTGAGCTCTTAAAAATCGAACAGGATTTAAAATTTATATCTACCCTTTACTGGTTTCTGAGTTTCAGAACAGCCCTTTTTTCAGGTGTGCTGACCGAAATGTGACCAACTGGAATGTTTGATACATTGTCATTTTCATTTGTGTGTCTTCATCATACTGTAAATTGATCACTCATCAAGTGACTCTTCAGCCAGAAATAAAAAAACAGACACTCAATATACAAGTTGAGAAGAGACTTCCTAAATGTATGTTGACATTGTGAAAACAAAACCTACAGAGGCAGTCAAAACAAGATCAATTAAAGGATGTCAATTAACAACAGTGATTTACAGCTCAGTAAGATATACTGTAGATACAGGACTAGGACTGGAAACCAGTACTCTAGATAATGGATACTTGTCATGGTACTCTGTAATCTCAACCTGAAACACAGAGGAGTGTCAGAAAAAATAATAAATAAATTGTAAAATTCTAGACTTCTGAAGAGTTATTATTTCTGGACTGTTATTCATTACTTTGTTTGGATTCCATTGTAACCAAAACTCACCCCAACCCTTAGTGAATTCCTAATTAAAAAGACTGATAATTTACAAAGGGAAGATGGGTCTGAAGATCAGTTCATTCTATTTAAATTAGCAAAACCAAAAATAGCCAGCAGCAAGAGAATGGGCATCTCAAAATAAATTAAAATGAATTCTCTAAAAGAAGAAAATCCCAAAACACAATCCCAACAGAATTTAAAACTAATTTACACATTTTGAGGCTTCTTAATGGATGAAAAGGATCTCCTAGGATTTCCTATAAGGAAGTCTTGCACAGGACACAATTAGAAATGACTGGGGGCACAGCAGAAACAAAGCTGATGGAAACAGTAATGAATTTGTATAGCAATTTTGTTCATCGTCATTTTCAACACAGAACATCAGGCATACCATACACCAAGAAAGCAGGCTCATCCTAAAACATTTTGGGAACCTCAGTTAGCGACTCATACTAGACATTCCTGCCCCTGAGCAAATCAGAACAAAAGGATCTTGGAAGATACTCCTGTCAACACTTCCAAAATTATCTCAGATTGTCAGCTGCAAACTGCCGTTAAGGATCTGGCTGGGTTAGTGAAGAAAAAAGTCTTAATTCAAAAAAGCCACCGGGCTTATAACACCACCACACAATGTACCAGAAGGTATGAAAGGCATATCTGCAAAAAGAGTATTAGTGGGCATCCACATTAAAGAGAGTATGGTGGGTTTTTGATTTTTTTGTCTTCTATTTGTTTCCATTCGGATTATTATCTCTTCTGGCACTCATTTAGAGGCAAGAATCCAGTCCGTCTTCTTCCCAAACCAATAAGGGCAGATCCTGTAACTTTCTTTGCTGCAGATGGGGAGAAATGTCTGATTCAACTTGCAGTTGGAAGAAGAAAAAAAGCAAATCACGAATCAGCGTGTTTCCCATTTGTTTCTATGTTTTACAGATTTTAAATGAACTTAATCAACACCAGTCATGCTGACAGCTGGCCATCTAAGTAAAAGCGAGAAATCTTCAGCACACTTTTCTCCATACAAGGTACATTTCAAACCAGAGTACGGTTTACAGAAGCACACAAAGGGAAACAAGGAAGTATAAATGCTGCATTCATACTTCTGCATTAGGTTTTAGTGTTCAGTATGACAAGAATTATCAGAGTATTTTACTGATTGGCTCTTCATCTGAGGTCATTAAATCACAACTGGGTGCATCCTTGCTACTAGCTGGTAATTCTGTATATTAAAGTCCATGACGTGTTTGACACCTAACACATGCTTAATGATAAAAGCAACATGGTTTTACAGTTCATTCGCTTACTTCTTGTAAAGGAGTAGGAACAAACTAATGAAACATCTGAGTTAATAAAAATATTCTCCCCCAGTGCAGGACAGAATGGTGTATGTCCAGGCTGCACATTCTGTCTCCACTTTTTTCCAGGTACACTACAGTATGTATCGCAATGACCAAATATACCTCCTCCTCCCTTAGAAATACCTGTTAATTGTTAATGAAATGGATTCCCCATCCAGTAAAAGGTGTCTGCAGTTAATGTGCGATTTCTAACCCAATTTTAAGAACAAGCACACCTTTCCAGATTCTGATGTGGATGTGTATGATCTACTGGCCTTCTTCAGAAAGTTAGAAGCGTGCTATTTCCAGCTTCACAGCTAAAGCCAGCAACACTCAGGCTTGTCCAGTTTTCCTCATACTAGCTCTGTTTCTTTCACAGGGTGCATTTCAGCTTTGCCCCAGTTGTCCTTTTGTCCAGAGAGGAATATGCTTAAAAGACTCAAGATGCAATGTATGTAGTTTGATATTTGTTATTATTGCTGGAGTTTGTCGAAATTATTTTGTAGAATATGGTGAGAGAAACGTTTAAACAATCTAAGAAACCTTGAGTGTGAGACTACCATCATACAACTAGGGACCACTGGAAGATCTGTCTCGAACTTTTTCATCAACATACGGAGTTTGTAAGAGTGGTGTCTTTAGAGTTACATCCTACCATGAAAAGCAAGTATTTCAATAAACAATCAGTCAAACATAAAAAGCTTAAGAAAGAAAGAAATTTTAAGTCATTGTTCTTTGGGAGGGTAATTGCTCCCGATAGCAGTGATTATATAGCACCACTGCTGAGATTCTGATGTAGACTGATGTAATGCAGGCCAAAATAACACAGATTATTCTGCACTTCAATCCATGCCTTACAGCTAGCAGAATGCATGAATTCTCAAATCATTATACGTTAAAAAAATCATTAATTTAATGAAAAGGTCGGGGTTTCATTTCTTTTTAAGATGAACATGGAATACAAGACAAACACCACCAGCAATGTATTGCAGAGTTCATTACGACAGACAATGATGCAATTAAAATCTTCTTTTACTGCAAGGCTTAAAAGCTAGCCTAACAAAGTGAACTGAGTGAGTTACGCCCCTTTATTCCTGTTAAATTAAATGCAAATTGTTTATTTAATTCTCCGAAGAAAGCAAACCACAATGGGTATATCGCAGTAATAGCACACAGGGAGCAAAAGGTTCATTAGATGAGAGAAGGTTCATATTGCTCCTTGCTAATATCATGTGCATCATGTCAACTTCTTTCAACTGCAACCTAAGGTAAGACTAAAAACCAAGACTTAGAAATCCCATAGCTTTCATAAATGTGAATGCACCATTGCATAGAAAAGTATTACTTTACATTTGCGAAATATAGAAAAATCTTGCAATTTAGTAACAGCATGTAGATTCTAGGTATCAGCACAACCTTACGACCTATTTGTATAAACAAAACGAATAATTTATACACATCATTAATAACGTTATGCTCCATTAGCGACCATATTTTTCATTGTAGAGCATATTTTAACATTTCTGACAAAGCCTATTGTGAAGAATACCAATTAAACATTTAAATGTTTTAAACACCATTTATATATCCATGTTTCATTAGGTTTAGGGCAAGTGGCTCAGATACAATTATTGGTTTGAGTCATCTAAGTTTCTAAAGTTCTGAGGCAAAACATTTGACTTTTTTATTTTGCATATTAAAGAACCATAAGCAACGAAAAGTGCCAGCTGCTAAAAGTCAAGTACTGTATCATCCCTGCATGAGTAAATTATCACCATATTAACACCATAGGCTATAATATATATACAAGCTGTAAAATATTCAAAAGTGATACAATTTAAACTGCATGATTTTGTCAATAACAAAAAATATATCAAATGTTTGCCACAGAAAAGAAACAAATACTATGAGCACTGTCAAAGTGGGAATGCTCTAAAAAAGTATTTACAGACAACTCTGCAGAGGATTTTAGCTGTCAAATAATCAATGTATCCTGAAGTTTACTTCTGGGAATTGATGACAGAACGCTGTTCAAAGCAATTCAAAAGCAGAAGACTATGAGCCTAACAAATGGGCCTGTATGTGATACAGTTCAATGTCCTCAAATGTGCTTATAAGTTTGCATCCATATATCTTATTAAAAAACACAGATTTAAGGTGCTTAGTACTTTCTTTAGACAGGTAACATCTGTGCATTTTATAACATGCAGAGTTTACAAGGACAAGCTATTTCTTATCCTTTCTCTCAGAAAACTGTGTTATGAATTAGACCTCACGTAACTAGACTACCATGTTCATCAACAACCAGTACTTTGTCTGACTTTGCTGTAAAACGAGTTCTAATCCAACGTAGAGGAAGATCCTGTACCTTCTATTAGCACAGACGTTCATTCCCAAATCACTACAAAAATTCTACTTGAAGTGGTTACAGCTCTTCCAGTATTTCAACCATCCCCCACCTCTCTCATTAATAGCCCCGAACCACAACAGACATGGGCCAAAAATCCTACTGTAAGTATTCCACTTAGCTCTACTGTATGTGACAACTCAATTATTGATGCATTTATCTCATCCACAAAACTATCAATGAAATAAATAATATTCTATGTTCTTTCAGTTGACAACAGCCGCCACTCCAGCAATAACTAACCTGTTCTGCTTTAACGATTCAGTTATTGAACAGCTGTATTTCTTGCATAACATTATTGTTCGGTTTTGCTCAGAGGTGCCTGATTCAGTAGCCCTTCCAAAATCAGTGTGGCAATACTATAAAATGCCACAATACTCAGCTACAACATTAAACCCTCTAGAAATACTTAAATATAACAAAAGAAACAGTAAAATTGCTTCTCCAGGACAAAACGCAGTCATAACACTTGACAGAATTTCATTCTTTATTTTTGGTGTATATTTTGCAACAGTAAGTCTCTGTCAGCTTGTGTTAAAGCTTGAAGTACATTTGTCGTACTGTATGTGGCACTGTCAGGGTCAGCAAACATAGTGAATCAAAGGAACTCCAAGACATGATACTCATTTGGTATAAAACTGCTTAGTAATGGGGCAGAAAAATGTCAGGAAGGATTTTTATCATAAGCGGGGAATAATTTTCCGCTCCTCCCACAGAAGGAAGAATAAAACATTTGTAAAAATACACCAGAGTACAGACCCAAACACCCTGCTGGTTTTCTTTCTCTCTCAGCCCTGAGTTGCACGACGCAACCCTTGATTGATCTAGTAATAGGATTAAAGTGAACTATTCCACTTCATAAGTAACTTGAGATCTTCCAAGTCTGGAGCAGTTGAAAGGTCCCCATGCAAGCAACTTGTTAGTTCATTTAACTATTCAATTCAGTAACAAGCTTGTCTGGGATGAAAGCCTGCAGGTACTGTATGTGGGCCTGCAGAACCAGAACTGGGAACCCTCATTTCTAGATGAGTGGTTTGTATCGGGTTTTAAATTGGTTTAAATGTTTTCATTCTATGTCTGGGAAAGATCATCCCCATGACCCATGACCTAGATGGAAGTTTTGTAGCCACTCCAATGGACTTCCATTAATGCTTCACTCTTCCCTCTGTGAAAAGAGTGGAAGATGACATGTAGATCGTGACAAAAAAGCAAGATAAATGGGTATAACAATTTCACTTGAGTCATTTCATCTCAAGCTAAAATAAAAGCGACTACTACTGGTCACACATGTCTTAAGCTAGTGTTTTAACAACACTGGTTAAAACACTGTACTACATACTAATAGAACATTTTGTTGTGTGGTTTTATTAATCTAAATTGTATCCAAATACTTTTATGCAGCTGGTCATTTTGCTGAAAGAATCTTCAGAAAGACCGTGTCCAGATGTACTACAGCAGTGACCCACCTCGGATATAAACCCACAACCTGCCAGTGCTGATTCTAGAGCCCTAACTGCTCATCCACAACACATTTAAGTGGAAAAAAACTCGAACAATCATGCACACAACTCAGAACCTCTTTCATGTCAGCCTGCTTTGCGTCTTCTTGGTTAGCACATTGTGTTTTCCATTTCTTTAGGTGCCGAGACTCAGCTTTCAAAACCATTTCCAGAGATCCAGATCACCCTAATAATCCATGAACGCAGCTCATTGCCACAGCCCAGGAATTGGGGGTAATGACACTAAAATGTCTTTATAATAGTTCCATTTACCAAAAACATTTTTCAAGCCTCAGACAATGCCTCAGACAATGTGTCACCCTTAACAAACGCTGTTTCATCTTTTAGATCATGACGCTGTGAGGTCTCAACATGGATCCCTTATGCTTCAGGTCTCACAGCAGGCTTTGGAAAGAGATGCTGACTGCAACCCACCTGCAAGAAAAGCTGATTCACTCAGCATTGTTTGGTCTCAAGATAATGCCACTTGCCGCTAATTTGAGTTGACTGGAGCTTATTACGTGACTTACATTTAGAAGAATAGTTTGCAGATGCAACACAGGAATGGAAATGAACCATCTCTTCCCATGATTTCTGTGCTTAGACTTAATTTGTTTGCATTCCACACTTTGATCAGATATAAAATAACAGGCTTCTTTTTTCATTGCCATTTCACACATCTGCTTCAGGTCCCTGTAAGGTGTCTTTCAGATTTTACATAGAACAATTTAACTTGTCACTAAAAGTCTCACAAAATAATGCTGAATCATTTCCCCAATATTGTATCTTAGATGCTTCATAAGGGGATAGAAGACTCTTTAAGCCCTCATTAACAGTAAGGTTACTTACTGTTACTAACTGTACTAAATTTTAATTACATTTGGCTAAAGTAAGATGGAAGTCCACTGAAATATCATTTTGTAAAATGCTGCCATTTGTGACTGATAGGGTGTGGCTTACCACGATTAAGAAAAGGGTTTGACAGGGTGTTCCCTCCCCACTTTATAGCTGTGTATCATGATTGTAAAATGTAGCCTATATTTCTAAAATAGCATTGCAGAGCAGGGACAACATAATTTAAAAGAAGAGCTTAAAATGTTACATGAAAGGTATAACCTCTTCCGAGGGAAAAATACAACAGCAAAGAAAGAAACTGTTCACACAAGGAAGCAGGCTAAACTAGGGTAATCAAATTGCAATGTTGAAGCAACAAAGATTATGCTTCCTACAGTAAAGGCAACAGATTAGAGGTTCTAATAATAATTAGAATACTATTGATAAAACCTCACATGAGGTGTTCCTTCAAAGACGCTTGTTTAGAGATGTCTGCGGGTCACCTAAGAAAGAGGAGCGTCATCGATAATGCCAGTAACACGGCACTGATGGCAGATTTGTGGACAATTTTGCATTAATAAAACAGCCTGAGCAGACAGAATGTGCAAGACAAGGCTATCACTTCTGGCTTTCTGAGGACTGACAAGCACGTCGCACTGGAAAACTGCCCTGGTTCACAGCAGTCAATCCAGCCTAAGCAAAGTCACAGCATGAAACAAACACGTGGGGAACAAATTATCCAGCTGAGTGATCAGACTGATATCCTTTCTGCCCTTTTTTATTTATGTATTTCATGAAAACAACAATATTCTGATGGCCTACAGCAGCGAGTCCTACCACGTGCCAGAATAAATGTGGGATTTTATTAGATCTGGTTTTCCCTCTGGTGCAGTTAATTCTTTTACGATGACACAACTTTGGAATGATACAGTTAAGAATTCACATGCCTTCCAAATCATGACTATTCCAATTTTTCTTGACATAAGCTGAAGAAGAACAAAAAAAAGTATCTTGGGGATCACCGATGCTAAGTTCACCTTGTTTTTAACCTAATTTACTATTGTAATGAGTCTACAAAATACCATATAATAGTACATTACAAGGTAATTAGTCCATTACATGGTTTGACCGCTGTACTGATGAAAATGTTCTAAAGACACAGGATTGCTAGGGGTTGGAACTTCAAATAATTCAGTATCTGAGTAGGCCTATTCTATTTTTAGAAGTTTCAGGTATTTAAAAACTCAACCTCAAATTAGAATGACAGGTCTATTAGCAATAAATCTATTAGAAACAATATTGCAGTAATAGAATCAATCTTGAGTGCAGTGATAAGCATGACAAAATTGCTATAGTTAGCTGCGTCAGCATGCGTAGGCTGCAAAGGAACAAGTAAAGGTTTAGTCCATGCTGAAAAGAGAAGAAAGGAAACACAACATTTCCACTGTGGAGCCTTCTTCGGGTTCCTCACACCCGAAGAAGGCTCCACAGTCGAAATGTTGTGTTTCCTTTCTTCTCTTTTCAGCATGGAATAAACCTATTACTCGTTCCGTTATATAAATAATACAATTTATGTAAATATATAAAAGGGTAGGAAATACCAGAAGGACCACTGTCAAAGTGCTTTATAAAAAGAAGTCTCAAGTGACCTGGTAATCAATAGGTAATTAAAGGCTGAGTGGTGACCTTCTGAAGGATTGTCAATTTGATCCTAGGATGTAATATGAGAACACACAAGTACCTACAGTAGTTCATAAAGTCTTAGTACTCATAAACCTGTGCTTTTTAGGAGCATGTGTACAGTACAACCAAAAACAGAAATACAAAGAAACTCATTTTAAAGGCAAATGCTCCATACAATCTGATGTGGAACCTTCAAATCCAGATTTTATTAATACAGGTTAAGATATAGCATAACTTTTCTTTAGCAAGAAAATAGGAAAATGGGTCACTGGACAAGTAAATCCTCAGATGAAAATAATTAAAGATTAATGCTAAAGCCTGACCCTCCGTAAAAAGACTAATTACTGGTGGGAGTCATCCATCCAGTGATCAGGCCATGTGATACAGGCTTGGTGAACTCATTCCTCAACCTCATATAACATACGCAAACCTTTAAGGTATTGTATCACATGTACAGGACTCCACTAAGGGGTGTTCTTGGAAGACATCAAAGTAAATTATTGATTTGCTGAAGTCAGGTTTGAAGTATTTTTAATTAATGAAGAGGAATGGAAACTGGCCCAAAATAACACCTGAACGTGAATATTTGGAACTAGAAAGCATCTCTAGTGCAGCATCTCAGACAGACACAGTTTCAGCAAATGTAAATTGGGACAGCTGATCACACTGCATTCTGCATCACTGTCCCGGCTTATACATGTTTGAAGTATATTAGTACTGTTCTCAACTAAATAAAAACAGTTTACACTTTGCTACAGAAAAAAACTGTGCCATAAATAATTGAAAAACACTGAAAGAGTGGCCTGACAGAGGTTGTAGGAATATGATAAAGTAATAACACTGACATTAATGATTGTGTTAAATTGGGTTTTTTTATGGGTTGGCACAGTGGCGTAGAGATAAGTGTTGCTGCCTTGCAACACTGGGGCCATGGGTTCAATTACTGGGTTTATATCAATGTGAAGTTTGTATGTTCTCTCCATGTTCACACAGGTTTCCTCCTGGTGCTCCTGTTTCCTTCCATAGCCCAAAGACAGGAGATACTGGTACTGTAGGTGTACTGGCTCATGGGAAGACTGGCCCTGGTGTGAGTGTGTAAACGTTTGTGTCTGTGTGTGTTCTGTGAAGGACAGGCATCTCTTCCAGGGTGTCTCCCACCTTGAGCCCATTACCAGCTCCCTCATGTACTGGATAAAGTGGATGGATGTTTTTATAACTCATAATACAAGAAAAATAGGGAACTGCAAAATAGATTATGTTTATTATTTAATGCTAGCGTTTAAATAATACTCAGCCTGCAGTTACATGTAACATAAGCCCAAGGTATTTTATATACTTGTATGACATCGAAAAACATGTTGAAGTAGGGAGTAAATAAACTGAACCATATTATCCAAAAACAACAATAATAATAGATTTTTAGCACAGCTCATCAGCAGGACGTGAATTCAATCTGAGAGATGCTCTGTAAAAGAACATCTGAATAAACACTGCTCAGCAGGCTTACTAAATGAAAACCTAGCTATTTATGTGATATACTGTCCGCTGTGCGTATTGATTAATTGATCATATTTGTTGGTACACATTTCACCAAGTGCTTCATTGAACACTTGCTCCAATGAAAAAGCATACAATAATGTCGCAATGGCTTAAAATGAAACAATAATCATTTTTTGTAGTAAGACAATGCATTAATAAATTGCTATTTATTGATTATACTGGGAACACATCTAATTATAACTAAGGGGTTAAGAAGTAAACTATTGTCAGGAACAACACTCACAATTCACAATGTTATCTAATCTCTCTCTATGTCATTTTCAAGACTCTGATATTTAAGTGTTGCTTCAAATTCATAAAGAATTAACAATCCCCCACACTAAGGCAACACCAGCCATCTGATAAGCGTTACTTTGCCAAAACAATATGATCTGCTGAAATTGCTATTCATTAGTTTGCAATGGCCTTATTAAATCTACCATGACAGTGAATTAAGACTTGAATCAAGCAGTTTCACTTGGGTAGTTAGAATTTAATAAGTGTAGCAACCAACCAACTTTTGATGCGAAGACCACAACAGTAAAATGTGATGTTATAGCCAGTCAAGGTTTGTAACCAAAGAGGAATTCATACCCACAGCAGACAACATAATAAACAGCCTTCCCAATTGGTGATCAGTTGCTTTTGCTTGCTAGATTTCTGTCTCAAACAAAAACTGTATGCAAAACAAAGACAGCACTATAGATTTCTTAAATTTGCAACCTAACTAGAAGAAGCTGGTGCTTTTAGGAAGGAATACGGGAGGTGGTACTTTACGGTATACTGTACTCAATACTCAATAATTAAATAGTCACTTCAGTCCAGAGGCATTAATGAACTCCTAGTCATTTAGTGAAGTGCGGTGATGGAAAGCCTGGAGTGTCTGGTGCTGTTCCTCTGTATGTTTCTCATCTTTTCATCTCCCTCTGTAGCTGTCCACATTCACTTACCAGGCTTCAAAGTACTGTACACTGACCAGTTTCAATCTTTGAAAGGCAGTTTCTTGTAACTGAGAGCACAGGTGGAGAGTCTCCAGCTTCAATGTTCTCCTTTGACATGGATGGAGTACTACAGAGGGATGTTACAGCAGGTTCTAGGCACTGCTATTCTTTCTGAGACCAAAAGACTTTTTTCTGAAGTGGTATCTGAGTAAAAAGTGTCTAAACGTTAGCCAACATTTTAGCTGCCTTACTTCGTATGAAAGTAATTCTGTGAGCACACCAGTTTGGATTGTCAGTGTCACATACTGTACCTGTGATGTGTCAAGTTCTAAATGTATAATAATTTTCAAACCTGATTTGAAAACAAATAATACCACCAAAATATTTTTTGCATTATAACGAGAAAACATATAGTATTATATTGTTTACAGTAGAAACTGATTGAAGATTTTTATATAATGCATTTTTTCAATAGCCAATTCATTTTTGTTAAGGAGCTCTCATTATTTCACAACAGTTATTACATGTCCATACTGAATAAAGCAAAACAAATTTTTCAATGGTTATCATATTCATATAACATACTAATGCTGCAAAGGACATAAAAAAAGGACCCGACAGAGTCTGATTAGAGCTGAACTGCGCCAGTACATTACATAAGAAATTTGTAAATACAGTATCTTGAGCTAAGACTGAAAACTACATTAGTCATCATTTCACTTTATAACAGAATCAAAAATATTACAGTGGTCTTTGTTTTTTTCTAAGTTTGACTTTCCATTTCATGTAGACAAACAACACTACACAAAATTTGCCCGTATTTTGTTTAGTATGGAAGGTATTTGTGTTTAATCTTGCCACATATCTTAATCCTTTAAGCCATTAGCTAATGGAATGAAGATGAAACCGGAGAAAGAAATAGCTCACGATGTGCCCAGCTTAATTTAGAATTTTGTTATTTGGTAGAAGAAGGTGGAGGAAGGTTTGATAGAAAAAGAAAGGACATTTTCAGGGCCCTCCAGAATTTAGAACATTAATTTAGGTACTATGATATCTCTTCTACAGGTTCCAAGGTCACTGATGGACAACAAACTATAGAAATGCACAAACATAAAGAAATCAATGATGGATCATTCTTCATCCTGTCACGAAAACAAAAGAAACTGCATTGACTTAAGCATACATTAATTCAGCTGGACCAGAATAAAATTGTGTAGCAAGCACTCAGTGGGGCTACTCACTTCAGTCACTTTGCTGTCTCATGACTAGGGTACAAACTTGACAAACCTGCACGCATTTTTTTTAAAGTTACTGCTCTGAGAAAATAAGGCCAAACAAAAAACAGTTTGACCAACTATAGTCCTGCCAAATCTGCAAATCAAATCAAATCTGATCTATTTCAATATAACCAGAAGGAGTTTAGTTTCTTATCTGAGAAAAATTAACACATTTCCAAACCAGCTTCTTTCCAGTTAAGCACAACTTGACTGACAGAAGGTCAACAACTGCCAGGACTGGACCATGTACACATTTCATCTTATAAAAACAACTGGCAGATATAGAAAACATTCACATGGTGAAAAGCTTTGAAAAGGTAGGTTTTCTATACTTCAGCACCATTTGCCCAGAACTGGATATCATCTATTCTTTTCAATGGCACTAATGTATCGACTTCATTACACAGTGCTACAGCTGAAAAGTAGGTCACATATGAAAGAATGACTAATTTTATTACCATCAAAGCATTACTTTTATAGATATAATTTGAAGATCTGTCATTTATGTTCCCTTCAGAAAAAAACATAAAAAGACACTGAAAGAACAGCTGAGATTGGTTTATACTGTATACACCAGCTCTCCTAGATCTGATTTTGCCCTGTGTTTTGAAGACCTAGAATGGCATTTTGTTTTGATTAGCATGTGACTGAACATTTTCTATACAAATTTTGATATCTTAGCAACTGTTGCTACTCAACTAAATGGAAAATAAAGTTTGCAATCCACATTTTAATGGAACAGTTCACACATACTGGTTTATGTGTACTGCACGTCACTTTAAAAGTAAAAAAGATTCCTTTTAAAAAGATATTTTATATCTTAGATCTATTTTTGGAGGGTCGTTTGTCATCAGCTTCTTCAGCCTAAAAGTCTGAGAGGGTAAAGAGTGAGATACAGTCCATGAAAGTTTGTATAAACTTTGCAAAACTGAACAAGCTCTGTGGAGCAATATTAATTTAAGTAACATATGGAGGTCAATATTTTGATCTGAATTAGACCTTTATCTAAGCAGATCAAAACACTAAATAAATGTTACTGAAGAATAATCAACTATTGTTGAAACATAACCATCCACAACAATTTAATTTTGCATTTTGCCCCTTATGACATTGGTTTGATATGCGTTTCTCTTTCTTATAAAGAGCAGACCTTCTAACTTTTTCCAGACATGTACACTAATTGGGTTTTATTATTTTAAAATTCGTGAACCTTTTGGATTTGATTTACTGGTCGCTATTCATATTATGTAAACATCTACTGGCCACTATTACTGAGCCTTTTAAATTCAATTACAAGCTGAACATCCAAAAAGAACGCTCCCCATAGACTTCTATTTTACAAATCTCAATTCTATATAATTTCATAATATTAAAATATGTTTCCTCAGCAACTCCTCTTCACATACCTCAGATATGTATATGCACATGGTTAGGATCGCAAAGCTGTAGCTGTGTTAATACTGAATGAAAACGGCCCCTGCTCCCTTTAATATAAGCAGTGTTGTGAATTTCAGAATGACACAGTCATACCCATGCCTGGTCAAAATAAGTTAATAACCAATAAATGCAACTCAGCCATTATACTGCAAGTTAAAGAGGCATGTCAGGAATGTTAAGTCTCTGAACAAGAAATGTAGGTGACTGGTTCCATTTCTCTGACATGAGGACAAAGTGTATTTATGGAATATAATCACTCTGCTTATAGCACCCCTATACATACAGGATAATGTGTCTTTACCAGCGTATTGCTATTTCTTAACTGGGCCTGGGATTAATTTTTAATTAGTGAGGATTTGTTCTTTGTAAGCAACAAAGAAAACCTGATTATACTTCTGCAGCTGTGGAAAAACTAAACAAAAATATCGCAATTCATAATTAATTACAATCAAGCACGATGCTCATGCATTGCGAAAATCAACATGACGAGGCTACATTCCGATGAAAAAATAACAAACAGGAGCCGAATGCTTCAATCAACAGGGGTGAATGTCATTCTCCACAGCACAGGAGACAAAGGTCAAAGGGTAAAGGAATATGTGTGGGTACCTTTGAGCTTTTTTATCTCCTGTCTGTTACATTTAATTTTACTAGGCAGTGACTTTGATATTGAAAGACTTGACACATCGCAGTTTTCACCCCTTGAAGGTGATGTTTGGGACCATTTGAAGGAAACATGGATTTTCACTCTTTCCAAGTATTTTTGGATTAATAGTGCTTGAGGCTGTTAAAGCAAAGATTTGAAACTCTGTGGAATGAACTTTAATTAATTAACTTTTCGGCTGCTTCTTAAAATGCTTTCACCAGATCATCTTTTAAAAAAAAACTGGAAATATTGTTAAAACTATGCTTCTTTTCAAACAAATTTACTACATTCCAACTTTACACTCAATTTATTAAAACATGCTCAGAAACCACACAATTTGTTTTCTTTTTTCTACTCTAAAAAGTATAGAAAATCACAGAGCTATTTATGTTTTGTGGAATTCTAGAAGACACAATAAAGGTGACATAATAAAGACTGAAGAAATTACATGGTCATCATCAAAAAGACATTTTCTGCTCTTAAGATATATATTGCTTAGAATAAAGGCCCACTAGCCTACTTTATAAGATGTACTGTTCTTCTAACTGGACCTAAATATGCCCATAAATACAAAAAACAAATTGTAGATATTGAAAGAGTTAAGTTCAGTCCTCATGTGAACTCATTCCTCTTAAATACTATCATACATATAAATTGTGCCTCCCTTTGAGATAATTAACCGTATAAAAAGTTTGAGGAATCCTGATCTTACTTCCTTAAGCAAATTTGGACTGATTAAAGCACACCGTTCCTTATTGTATAACTCCTTGCCATCTTACTCATTTTCTTCTTTAGTAAACAACACAGTCAGGAGCTATAGTTTCTGCATTCTTTGATCCACTGTTATTAACTGAATAATATCTCAACCTTTGGCAGGTTCAGAACCCTGCACCTGAATCAGAATCATGAGCTGCGTACATGGGCAGCTTGGTAGAATAAGTTGATTACTTCAGGGAAATAAAACAACTTTTTTTAGATGCTAACACTAATATAAAGGACTAAAGGCTGCCTTTCCCTTTTTGTTGAATTCTTAAAAGATTTATTTTCAGCCAGAATTAATCCTCACAACAAAACGTACGTTAGGAACAGAGTATTACAAGTTCTTTAGCTAATTGAAAAAAGAGCTTCTTGACATTTTGTTTTCAGTGCTGGCATGGCATACCAGAGCTCTGGAAGCTATTAACATTAAGAAAGCTTCGCCAAGCTGCCAGGCCTCTTGAGTGTTAGCATGTGTGTATGGAACAAGCAGCCTTTTCCTTGAAAACAATATCATGACATCTAAGAACCTACTGTAGTTTGCGATGTTAACACAATGAAGTTTCCTCCACTGCTGATATAATTAATAAAGAATTCATTATAAACCTCAGGTTTTAAACAGAGCACCAGCAGGCCTCTGCTGAGATTATTTTCTCATTCATTTCTATGGTTCCAGTCATATTTAACCTGTGAAGAACAAAGCTTAACGTCAAGAGGTTTGCATTTCGTAGAAGCAAGCAGAATGAGATGTGTGACACTCCTACTTTAGTACTTTCAGCATGTCAACAAAAAAATTAGAGAAAAAAATGAAAATCTGAAAATGTATTTCCAAATATTGAGGTAGTTCAATTAGGTAGCTACGTCAGTAGAAGAAGGCTCGACAGCCAAAGCATCGTGTTTTTCTTTTCTTCTCTTTTCAGCATCAAATAAACCTTGACTGGTTCCAAATATATATAATCCAGGTATTGGATGATATTCAAAGCTCAACTGGAGTGAAAATAAGAACCCACTATGGTGCTCTGGGTGCAGAGTAACACACCACTTTATATAAGCTTTCTCCAACTCTGTCCTACATACAGATGTTTGGGTTGACTTACTTAACGATCAATGGCAGGATGAGCTAGCACTTTTTTAAATGGGCACATACTGTACAGTAAGCTATTACAGGACTAATCTATGGCCTTTTATTCTTAATGACTTTTATTTAAATTAAGAGTTCAATATTCCATGTGCCACATCAGTCATTAAATAATCAATCACACCTCTGCACATCTTTTGCCAAGACTGCCCACACCCAAGCCCTAGTGCTGAAATGGAATTTGTTATGGGTTATCGACCTGCATCTCTGAGGCTGAATAGACGAAGACTGTATGAGGAGTGATTATTAAGATCATAAATTTCCGAATTTTGTATAAATATCATAAACCTCAAGATTTCTATTAGACCTTTCTGTGGTAATATTTCTATTATGACCATGTGTTATGTTCCCATGGTCATGAAGGTTCATTTCGTTTAACAACAAGGTACATACATGCCAGACAGGATTGAAAGTGCTAAGTGAAATCTAGGATTATGAACCAGAGGGTTAAATGAAGGAGGAAAGTAATATGAGTTCACAAAAAAACATGATAAAAAACTATTTAAACTCTATGAATAAAACATGACGAAGAATCCACAATTAATATCTATTTATTTTAATTGATCATTTACATCTTCTAGACAACGTGGGAAAGCAGTCCATATTTCTACAATGTGTGCCACATTGTATGGAACAATTTTGACTTTGGGTTCCTGGGTCTTTGTCCTTGGTAAATGTAAGTTTTTGACCCAGTCTTAGGTGTGAAGCTGGTTTTCCTCTAAGATCTGCTGGTACTTTGCATCTATATTCCCCTCAGTCTTGACAAGCTTCCCAGTCTCTGCTGGTGAGAGCAGAACACCTGAAGAAGGCTCCACAGCTGAAATGTTGTGTTTTCTTTCTTCTCTCTTCAGCATGGAAACCTATTACTTGTTCCTTTGCAGTCTACGCAAGCTGACGCAGCTACCCACCTATAGCATGATGCTGGAAGGCATGAACTGAATGATGTTCTATGTTGGGTTTGCATCAGACTGAACATTCATTCAGACCAAAAAGTTCAAATACCTGTCTTGTCTGGCTGAAAACCATTTACCATGTGTTTGCTGAATTACTTTAGGTGCTTTGTTGCAAGCACCATGCGGGAGTTGGGTTTTTTTTTTGGTTCCATACAAGCCCCTTTTCACCTCTTTCACAAGTTAGAAATGAGAGAAAGCAATCGAGCCCATCTTGTGCATTTGTCTGCTTTAGGATTTTATCATGCCACTGTCTAGATGAATCCCAGTGAATCAGCTTCAACAGCATGGCCACGCAGTTTGTTACACACCCCCACAAATCCTGGCGCAATGACTTACGTTGTGATTTCAGGCGTAGCACACTTACTTAGCTCCCACTTCTGTTCTAGGGTCCGATTTCACTGTGGGTCCTGAGGCAGTCATCTGACCTGGGCCTTGTCACTGAATTTCACGACTTTAAATCATTTTTTAATATTTCCACTGTTATCATCTGCTGAAGTCAAGTACTAACGTGGTGCACATACTGTATTAGAACTGTTTCTAGATAATGTCCTTTTTTGTTGCTGTTCATAGCTACCAGAAACCAACCAATTCTAAATGAAAAACAGAAAGATGTTTTTCTCTAGTTTTTCTAGAACTGAAACAAAGAATGAGATCAAACTGTGAATTCTGTACTCTTCTACATGATCAGTCTTGGCCTGTTTTTAGGACACTTGACGGAAAAAATAAAGTAGACAATTTTATCATTGCGAATTCTAACTTTGCTTGTGTACAAGCCATGTAGAATGTTTTTGATTCACTTCAGTTTGTCGTTTGACATTTTGATTAGATTACATGAGTATTAAATGTTCACATGGGCCTCTTCATTGCCTTTGTTTAATATTCATTATGACATTTTTTATTAGGAAGGCAATTAAGTGATAAAAACAATGGGTGACAAACAAGAGAGGTTGCTCCTAAATAAAAAACTGTTTTGCCATAAAAGAAGTGTTTTTGTTCTAGGACAAAAAGTATATGCATTTAATTAATACACATTATTTTTTTACACAAAAAAAAGACAGCAATCAATCACATAAACAGTTTTCTTTAGAAACGATTGGCTAATCACTGGTTAAATATCATGACAGTACCCTTGCTTTAATTTGCAAACCGTTCTCATTTTGATAAAAGACCTTGTTATAAGTTGTTTCTTCCCTTGCATTACCAATTTCAGAGCAGGTCTCATAGCTGGCATTTCACAATTTTCTCTAGAAAGGCACTGCAGTGAATGATGTTTGAACTAATCCCTTGAGAGATTCTTTAAATGAAGCATTCATATGAACTGCTGTTAAGGTTTCTGTGTCAAATAAGGTGAACACCTCGTTTAACAATTCATGCAACAGTAATATGGAACCAATGAATAAACAACTTGTTTTTACTTCCTATTCTGTACAAAGAATTATCATAAACCTGGACATATTGGCCACCCAGACCCGGTCAATTCAACCTTTCTTTATAGAGCCATAGAGAAACGTCCAGTTCTGCCAACCACCGCAGAAGATACACCTTCAACACTTCTGCTTTGACAGGTGTTAAGTGTGCCCTAGGCCATGACAGATTAATAAACACAGTCTCATCTCATTACTAACACTCACCAGACAGATCCACAGATGCAACTCTAATTTCCATCTTTTTTTATGCCAAGACAGTTATCAAGAGACATAACAGGAAAATGAGCCCAGGACAAGAACAGCACAGAAGTAATTGAATGAATTTTGAAATGAGGAAATCAGGAATTCTAGGACTACAGATGAGTAAAGGGGTTATTTGTGCTTTAGACTTTTTGCGTTTGCTAAATTCTTGGAAAATTCCAGCCTTCTGATCATAGAGGTTGATACAGGGTGACATTTTTATAGTTATTTGTAGTTATTTACTGTAGCAAACAAAAGTGTAGCTGAAAACATTTTGAGAACCCTCAGAAACAGATATGGCCAACAGGGGAAAAAAATAACTTGAATGCAATGTAAAAGCAATTATTTTATTTCTTAATGGGAAAAACTTTGGTTGTGTTTAGAAACAGCATTATTTGCTTGGATCATTAATGACATGGGGTACTACTATGCCTCATTTCCACTC
Source organism: Lepisosteus platostomus (assembly GCF_059453375.1). Classification (NCBI taxonomy): domain Eukaryota; kingdom Metazoa; phylum Chordata; class Actinopteri; order Semionotiformes; family Lepisosteidae; genus Lepisosteus; species Lepisosteus platostomus. The sequence continues at coordinate 63,020,102 of NC_142616.1, read as the reverse complement.
CAGGGTTCACTGGCTTAACTCAGGCTATCCCAAACCAATAAAGAGACATATACAAGCACAGCCAGTCATAAGTTCTGGTCCTGTGACTACATGAAGGAGAGCGCATATGGAACAGCACTTCGTAAAGACTTACCTACATCAGAGACCCTTTAAGACAGTAGAACTTTCCACAACTACAGCATCTTCCATAAGCTGGGCTATTGCAATTCTTATTTTGTGTTCAGTGTACGCCTACATTATAACTAGAAGGAAAAAGGGAAAGGAATAAATGTATAAATGAAGCACTAATGTTTGTGTTTACTTACTGTGTGCACTAAACCTTCAGTAGTGATAGATTGTTCTCTATACAGTATGTACATTACACATATGGTAAAACATGTACAACTGCACACCTGGATTTGCTAGAAGTAAAATTACCTTGTTTTAGGCTGTATCAAATACCTATTTTGTGTACATCGTCACTAAATACTCTAAGTTACAGTACATAACAGAAATAATTAAAAGAGATTAATATTAGCAAGCTCTTAAAAACAATGTGCTCTATAATATAATTTTAACTAACAAACAAAAGGAAGGTAAAATGCATTAGTTTGCAGCAATATGTGGAATCTTTTGAAGGCCCTGTGTATTTTGAAATCATTGATCATTAAATCGATAGCTTATGTACTGGTTTATAGACAGGTAAAAAGTTCATGCACATATGTGATCTGTGTAAAAAACTTCACATATACAACCCACTGATATATGTGTTTAAGCTCATTCTGTGTAGGACTGTTTCTCCTAATATTCCACCCATGTCTTAGAATGATCCCGAAACACATTCGCCCTGATCCCACTCCATAATGTTCTGTTATTTTTATACACTTCTTTTCAGAGAGCAACATCATTCTGCAGTTTAAGTCCATTCACAAGCTATGTCAAACATTTCAATTTTAAAATTTAAATATTAAGAAACAACGCACGGTTGTTACACTAGGTTGTAAAACTTTTGAACCATAACCAAAACGGAAATGAAAGCGAGTCACCTCTGCTTTGGCAGAAAGCAATTGCAATTTCATTCACCACAGTATGATTTGTTTAATTTATTTAGCTTTAGCTTGTGTGCTTACTTTCACATTACAAATTTAAACATCTTATATGTTAGGAATTTGTTATGCCTCTCTGTACCTCTGTACCTCAATACCCCTGTATCCTAACACATACTGCAAAGTTACTGATATAGTTCATAGGCTGGCAGGACTGTGCTGCCAAAAGTGCAATCACCTCTTTTTATGATTTGCACAAGTCTGGCAATGTCAGCCTGGTTTAATTCTTTTTGCATCCCCCAATGACCATTGATTACCATACCTGGAGAAATGGCAATCTGTCTAGGCATAGATTCCAAGATGTCCTTCTTTTCTATTTCATTTTTTGGGAGCTGTAGTCTTCAATTATTACAAATTGAAAAGCTAATTTATTCACAATCGCTTGAAAAGGAATTCCGACAGAACATAAAACCAAGAGAAAGCTTAATTTCTACTGTATCTTTTGTTGACAGAGATTTATTATTGAGAAGGTCAGTTTCCACATTCAAAGCTACGCAAATTATAGGATGTATCTCAATTCTCATTCCTTTAAAAGGACTAGGCTTAAAAACAACCTTTACAGATTTTTAGGGAGTTGTACTCTTCTCCTAAGGAATACCAGATCTGTCTGGTTAACGTCACCTAAGTAAACAGGTACTGTAGATTACATGGCTTTTCCTAACTCTGGACTTTCTTCTGTTCTCATAACAATCAGGATTTTGAAGAGTGCATGTTTTTGGGACCTCTTACACAAATTAGGTTGTTACCCCATACAGTACTTTTTTCTGAGGGCCCTGACACTGGCCTGGCTTCAAGTCAGTCTAATGTCTACATCTCAACCTACAGCATATGTCTTCCCTCATGGACAAAAAATGTGCCTTGAAGTATCACACTATTATTTTAGATTTGCTGAGCAGACCTTCTTATCCAGTGCGACTTATACACAGTTATGGACTCAGGAAATGAATGGTTTTGAACCTCAGTCACAATCATTTGGAGAACTCTGCTTATACAACCCATGCTGTGCTCCCTGTCTGTGCCTTGATTTGATCTTAACACACATGATACAGTAGCACCACTCCCCTGACAGTGGATAGCTCCACCAGGCTAGTAGACCCCTCCTCTGCTGCGACAGATTTCTTCACTGTCCAGATTTCAGAGGGGGAGACATCACTTCTGTGTCTGGATCAGGCACACCCTGTTACACTCGACTTTCCTTTAATTTTTATTTTCTGTTAGGTTTACTTCACCACATCATTTCCTGTGAAGGCTAGGTCCCATAAAGTCAAGACTGAAGCACTGTACTTCACTCTACCAAACTTTGGCAGCAGTGACCAAAGCCATCTTTTAAGACAGAAGAGATGACTTTGGTGAAAAGTGAATACATTATGGAAGAGAGGAACATACACTTTTGTAATTGTATTGTGCAATACCTGTGATATGTCTTTTACCCTTGGATATAAACAAATACACTCTGACTAGGCCAATGTTTATCATTACAGTATATTTCCCTCACACTTCTGGAATTCCTCATTTCAGGTGAAAGGATGCAGAATTGGGCAAAATAAGAAAAGCTGGAGTGAAGCTTTACAAATTAAATATAAAATTACTAAATACCACCAGAGATGCCGTTTTTGGCCACAGTGTGGGTAAATCAATTCATAGACAATAAGAGTATAATTCATGAATAATGAAATTATCAATGAATTAACACTTTCTTGCCTCTAGAAAAAAAGTCAGTTACTGCCTGGTATGATTTATTCTCAAACATTTTGTAATATCTCCAGTTATGACAGTGTCCAGTTTAGACAGTAGAAGCCTGGTTTATGGCTTAAATTAAAGCTAACATCATAAATAGATCTTCCTATGTTTTGGGAATATGTTTAAAGATAATAAACCCACTTCAGCCCATCTGCTCATCATCAAATATATGGTTTAAGTAAAAATGCATTTTTATCATTGAAAATGAAGGTGATTAACAATCCTTTGAAAAGCAATTCTCATGGAACATAAAGCCAATAGAACAATTATTTTCTACTGTATCATTTGTTGAATAAGGGTTAATCTTGAGAAGGTTAGTTTCCACTTTCAATGATATGAAAATTCCAGAGTGCATCTCAGTTTTTATTCCTTTAAAAGCACTAGGTTTTAAAATAGCCTTTACAAATGTAGACTTACTGTAGGTCTTAAAAACACTGTTTTAGGATTTATTTTCACTAACATATTCAACCTTTGAATCTCTTCGTACCTTGAAGGGGTTTATATATCTGACCTTCTGCTGGATAATTTTGTATTTTCACATAATATCCAACTACAAAAATTAAAAAAAATCTCTAATATAAAATAATGATCTCAACATTGTGTTCTTAGGCTAGACATACTAAAATTCCCCAAATTAAAACTTTTTCCAAAGCAGTTTATTTGCAGTAACGGAGTATCTCAGTGACCTTAGTGTGGATAAAAGGATAAGCTACTTTTTTTAATAGATTCCTGTCACCGTACGAGTAGACTATGCTTTAATGTTCTAGCGAACAGAATGTTAGTAATAAGATGGGGAAAAAACGTAGGAATATATATATTAAAAATCTATACCAGTTAAAACTAAAACTTACATTCATTTAAGAGCCTAAGTGACAAGCGCAAACAGGTCAATCACATACAGTATTTTTCATAAGTCACATGATGGAAAAAAAGTTGCTGAACCTCAACCTAAAATATAAAAAAAAACGGGATATTTTAACATGCACAGCGCATTTTGAGAAATGCACCACCGCAAGGTCATACACATGACATTTCCACAGAATACTAAAATATGGCGCTGCTCAATCATATCTGTAATTTGAAACGCCAAATGAAAGGCTGATTTCAACGCCGGTGCTAATGTGTCTTATGATAATAAACGTCGTCTTACCTGCGTTTGCTGAGCACGGCACAAAAGCGAAGTGATCCCGTCAGAGGAGGGATGCTGTTGCTAAGCCGCAGAAGAGCGACTCCACTCTAGGGGCGCCTTATTAAACGCACGGAATTAAACAGATCCGTTTTCAGCTTGCTGCAAGTCCACAGTGACTCCCCAGACGGATCAACCAAGAAAACTTAAAAGACCATGACTTGGTTTCTACCTGTAGGGCCCCCTAGACACTACAGATTGCGAATACAATGCAAAATCTTTTTTTTTTATCTCATTATAAAAATTTTCGACAGGTGACATACCTGTCCGTATATCAAAGGCAGGTGTGTAGCGATCATTTAAACGAATATTGGGGTTAAAATGTCTGCATTGTTAAACATGAAGTAAAGGAGACGTGGGGTTCTGTCATTAAATCTTACATTTAACGCACGGAAGTATTTTTAACAGTAAACAACTGTTTTGAAAGAGCGCCTTAAGGACATTATTCTAAGAGCCTGCAAACAGGAATGACTGACGTTATCAACAGTTCAACTTGTAGCATAGTCAGAACTGCTGTAGTATTAAGAACCTTTGCGAAAGCAATAACTCTTAAAAATGTAATGTAATTCAACAGTTTGCATTCTCGATTCTAAATTATAACGTTAAATGTTGTAACCTGACAAGATCTTAGAATAAATCTAGTCCATTTCTGCATTACTGGTCCAGGTGCAGCATGAATGTTTATTCCGCATCATCCAGCGATCAGTGTGTTTTTATATACACTTTCAGCTTATTTAACTGCGCTCTTAACACAGAAAATAATAATTTAAATGCGCAAGAATGTAACTTTTATTTTTTTTAAATCCCTTTGTAAATCTGGGACAGGGGCTCTAAGAAAGCATATATACAAGGGATAATTCTTACGTCTTTAGAACCCTATACCAAATGCTTTCTTACCTATTTTCTGTTGCTATGTGTTCATATGAAGAGTGTTGAGTTTTGTAAAAGATCCTGCCGGAGAGGGCAAGAGAAGCTGAAACTACTTTTAACTGACTAAGATTTTTTCCATTACGTACCACACAAGCAAGGCCTGGGAAAAAAAGAAAGACCTTAAAAAAGGGGCACTCGGTCTGGTTTTCATTGACAAAGTCCTTACCGTCAGCCCTAAATGTTTAAAGATGCAGAGTCTTATTTTTTTGTGTTGACAGACCGACAAAATACATATTCCTGCAAGGCACTTTTTTTCCTTTTCAGTCAGTCAGTTTCACCATGTTCAGGGGTTTTATCATTTTACTCAACAAGCTAAAAACAATCCGGTTGTTAAGAGCATATTTGTAGGACATATGAGCATGTGAGAGATGAAAAAAACAAATGTTACAAATGAACAGGCCAGCTAGTGTGTATTCCCTACATATTCATTCTAATCAAATATGTAGCTCCTTATTTTTTTATTTAAACTGTTAACGCACTCTGCACTATAGTTAGCCATTTGTTATTGGTTTAAACAAGTTATAGACAAGATCATATTATTTATAAATATTTTCTAAATGCATATTAATGTATATTTTGCTGGAATGTTAAACTAAACTGAAATTAAAGGAAAAATGTTTGTACAATGTTTAGCGTAAACATTCCTAAAGAAAGTCCAAATATTGCACTAAGTACACCAAGGGGAACATTCATTGAAGATGGAAAAATGTTTACTTTGGATTCGGATTGAATTTCTGCTATATCCAGGAGGTGGTTTTATGTGGAACTTTTTCTAGAGCAGAAGTCTTTTCAAACAAGCAGATTAGGTCTCATTCTTCATCTTAACCTCATAACACGCTAAGGAACATTTCAGTATCAAGCAGATTGTCCTAGCCTGTACACAAGAGCTAAGACAGTGGGTGTTCGTGCAAACATTTTCCTCCACACAACAGTGGGATGACCACATCCATCAAGACTATCTCTAGGGCTTTTCCTAGGAATAGCAAGGTTGGCAGAAAACACCACTGATAGCAGAGCTCAAGGTGCTATAGCCAGTCATGATGGATCACGTCCACAGACTATTATACAATTTTACATAACACATTGTGACAAGCAACAGATGTGCTACATTGCCCTAAATATCATAACCCTCACAAGTGACACCTGTAACTAGTCAGACACTGAACACTTATGTGACTAAGAAATGATGGGAAGATCTTTTGCAGCTACATTATATTACCACTATGTAGCCTGATTTTGTCGGATCACAGAAAATAAGCAAAGGTGGGCCCGATCGGGCCTGAGATGGAAGACCCCCAAAAGAAATGAGGCTGTTGCTGTCTGTAGCACTGGTAGAGCAGTGGGCTACACTGTTCATCCTGGACCACAATTTATAAGATGATACCTCACTATGGTCCCAGGGGACTCTATACTGTATGAGATGATGTCTTATAGCTAAGACATGAAATATGTATAATAAAATAATATATATTAATATAATTCTATATATTTCCAAGTGACTTGGCCAATGAACAATTTGTTCTCAAGTGTAGGGATCTTAACACCCATTTCCTGACTTAATTACACACTGTATTTGCACAGTCTAGCCTACATGAAGTTCCTCTTTAATTCAGAGTTAATTTCCCATTTCTTCATCTTCATCTGAACTGCTGTGTAATGGGGGCAAAATGTCTGCCATGGTTCACCCAGGAGTGTGGTTCACCTCAGTGGTGGGTGAGATGGGTCTCTTAAACATAAACCTCTTTGTAAGGAATTAAAAAGCCATTTGTTCCAGGGTTTTTTCCAGACAAAACACTTTCTTCAGTTGTTTAGAAGAAATATAACCACAGGGCAGCAGACGGGTTTTTCAAAACTTCTGTGGATGAGGCCGGCATAATGCCAGAGAAGGAAGTTCATTCTGAAAGGCCCCAATGTCTCCAGTTTGAAGATCAGCTCTCATTTTTCATTTGCAGGGTGTCTGTTCCACGACAGATTCCATAGGTGGTGGAGTCTTTAGTACAGTGATATTTTAAGTGCCAGGCAACTGCAAATGCTTTGGTATCGGAAGGCTTTCTACAGCATGTTCCACAAACCAGTTAGTCAATCCTCTTTGTTGTGGGTTTATAGGTTCATTGAACTACAACTTTAAGTTTATATTTTCTTTGTACACTTTTTTTCTAAAGTTTTGTCTTTTTCCATCGTTTTCATAACCTAATAAACTGAAAGATACCTTGAAACGCATCAAAGATGTACAAAACTACAGCAGCCACATAACCCTGGGCAGCGATATGGAGTAGAGACTAGGGCTCTGGACTTGTAAGTGGAAGGCGCTTGTAAATGAGCATGGCACTTCATCCATATTGCGCTAGTAAATCACCCAGCTGTATAAAATGTAGCTGCTTTGGATAAAAGCATCAGCCAAATAAAATATTAGTAGGTTATCAATCACCTGTGAGATGCAGAGAGAAGTTTGAATGTTGACCGTCTTCAAGCTTTCTCACCTTATTCATTTAGCCTAGTCTTCAACAAATAGTACACTTACAGTATGTCCACCAGAGGCTTAAAAAAACAGGATTAAAAAGCTTTTAATGCTAGCTGCAAAATAACTTATTTTTTAGCAATGACTGAGTGTGAATGCACAAAGGGACTATGATGAAGTGATCCTCAAATGTGAAGTGAAATTGTTGGATTATTAACAAATTCACTTCACCAACTTATCTACATCAATAACAATATTTAAAATATCACACAAAACACAAAGGACATTTAAAGAAAAGAAAATAAATGTGAATGAGGAATATACAAATAAATGCATAGCTCAGTATTTTTAAATGGGAAAATGCTCCAGCCCTGTATATGTCTTTGTAACCACTACCATTAACAGTTCGGTTTTGCTTAACATTAGCATAAACAAACATTTCTGAGGCAAGCTCTACAGTACTTACAACAAAAAATCCAGGATTCAAGTACATCACACTTATGATTTGACAAACATAGCTAAAAGGTTTCCCTTTGGAATTGACTGAAATTTACAATACCCAATGTTGGGTCAGTAGAAATGTACATGATATGAATGCAATAAATCTCCAAAGACTCATCAAAATCATGCATGCTTTCCCAAAATGAAATGTTGAATTTGTATTGCTATACATAAAAGATCTTTTCTCATGAGGAATCCGAGTTACACAACTGCCTTTCAGCAACAGCACCATCATCTGTAACAGAAGTGAACTGCTGAACGAGCTGTTCATCTCTGAGCTTTCATCTAACTGCATGTTAAATCTTCTCTGGTGCACGCCCATTGAAACACTGCTCTTTATATTTAGCTGTGATTTATACAGTATGGACCACATGTCGTGACGTGACGGATTTTACAAATGGGTGAAGCTCCTGAAAACCACAGATCAAAGGTGTCTGTCTAATCAATGATTAACTCACACTTTGTTTACAGATCAACTGCCAAACCAGGTGAATATGAGAATGAAGACAGTAGTTCTGACTTGTACTGCATATGAAGAAAACACAGGAACAACATTTTTTAAGCCATTTTATTATGCATACCTCTGCACCAAATTATTCCCATCGCCAATATGGCAAAAGCTCACATTTTGCCAATTTATGTAGGTACACTATCTTTGATGAAAAGGTGCCACAGAACCTAAAACAACTGCTCCTGTTTCGTTAACTCCCCAATCCACAGCAGAGACCTAATGCCAAGAATTACACAATTTAGGAGATTATGAATGATAAAATTGCAGTTAGTTTGCAAGCAAGGCTAAGAATGATGTCACTTAACTCCCAACACGAATCACTGAAAAAACATTTTTTCTGAATTACCAGTGTGACAGCACAGAGCATTTCCTTTATCCTTTATATCTCCGAAAGGGAGAATGACCTTGACTTGGATATGCGCAGAGGCTGTATGAGGTCAAAATGCTTCCAAAAGAGAAAAATGCCAACTGCTTTTCTGGAAGATAAAATTCCCCAAACTGGAATCTTTCTAGAGGGAATCTAAGTTCTGTTTTTTGAACTCCTGATATCAAAAGCCATTCTATGCAGGAATATGATATTGAGACAGCCCTCTGAGGAAAAACATACAAAGAATAGAGCACAAACATCCTTTCTGAATTAAAAAAAAAAACAATCCTTGTAAAAATTTACTACTCAATGGAAATACAGGAGGGTATCTGACCTCACATGTACTGTATTATTTTACTACCTTTTATTACATAGAACTTTAGAAGTGAAACAATAAAGGAAATGCAGATTGCAAAAGTTCTGCATGCGGACAAAGTCAACAATTCCCAACCCTCCTCCGCGTCCATAGTCCAGGCTGGCTGTCATTCTAGGTGAGCTCTCACTAACTTAATAAATCCTTAATTGATCTGATAATAGGATTGATATGAACTCAGTTTTTAGCTCATAAACATGCTTTAGGATACCTGTTACATTTTGTGAGTAACTAATAGTTTTGCATAAAAAAAACAATGACAAGGATTTCAATCAAGCAGCTAGATCAATTAAGTAAAGAGCTCAGCTGGAACAAAACCTCACAGCTTTGATGGATTCCCAGGACCAGTTTTGGGAAACCCTGGACTAAACCAACCAATTTGTGGTACAATACTTAGATCTGGGATCTACAATTTCAATAGTGAATACCATTTCAATTCTTAAAAACATTTATGCTTCTGCTGTAGTAGGTAAAACTCTTACAAACACCATCTTCATGTTCAGTGTCTTCACTGAGGTCTGTTCTGTGATCTCTGAAATATATAAAGATGCATTTTATTATGTGTGCATAATAAGAAATAAAGATGCTTTTGCTAATGTTAGATACACAAAATCTGTAAAAGGAAACACTATCAAATGTCTTGTCAAATTCTCAACAAATAATTATTTGTAATAAAACCTTGTATGATGATGCACTTTCTAAATATTTTATATATCTTGATGGCATCTTTTGACAAACTGGGATTTGTCAAAAAATACCGAAATAAAACACGGATTAAAACAATCAATATCTCACACTATGAAACAGTATGATGTCAATGTTATTGACAAGACTCTCCAAATTAAGAAAATTCAATGGATTATGGCGAATTGAAGAATTAAGCTTCAAAATGTTAAATGTAGATCAAATACAGATAATACTAGGTTGTAAGACATCACAAATAACTGTAGCCACCACTGTTGAAAATCAAACTGCAATTCTTCAAGAAACACCATAAATAACCAGAAATATCTGCAGCACGTCAACTGCACTGGATAATAAAAACCTGTCATCGTTCAAGAACAGACCCTGAAATGAATGGAGAACTTTTCCTGCAATGTATCTGTAATATTTCTGCATCATAGCCCTGATTCATTGTTTCAGATGTCAGACTGGAGAGCTCTAGGTGCCTGAGGGATGTGACCTACTTTCGTGTGTTCAAGTATATAAAAAAACAAATACTCTGGACAACTTTAGAACCTTTATTCAAGTGCTTACAAGTTATAAGCACTAATAGATCATTGTCAATAAGGCACTGCCTTAGTGTTTTGTCCAGATACTCAGTATATATCAAAGAATCTGGAACCAATTTTTTTGTTCACTTGCATATGTTTAGCTCTTTTAATTTTCTTTCTTAACCTTGAATACACAAAATTTGGTAAACATGGATTTTTTACTGAAAGGACCATACCATCTTTAAATTACATAAAGTCTCAAATTGTTTTTGCCAAAAGCATTTGATGAACAAAATGTAAACAGCCATTAAGACTGTAAGAGATTTTTCTACTTTTTTTACTCTTTGACTGTTTTTTTTTTAACTTTTATTGAGAGAATTATATAAGCTGAGGAATGCAGAAAGGGAACAATAAACAAGGTTTGGCAATAAAAAAAACTTCCAAACTTTCAGCTAAAGAACCAAATATGAAACTAAAATTGACCAAAAACATTTTTCAATATCATGCCTATAATAAGCTAGGTGCTTTCCTGTGGTGATTGTGATCCCTAAAAAAACTAATTTTGTCACTGTCCATCACTTGTTAATGCCCTAAAAACCTGTTTTATCTATGTTCTTGCATTTTCATAGCCTTTATTCTAATTAAAAGATGAATATGTATCATAAACTGATGACTAAAACTTCACGGATACATTTAATTTCTAACATATTTGCATATGGATATTGGAGAAAAAAATCCTTTACAAATTCAGAGAACTACCAAGTCTGAGCAAAATGCTCCACATCTCCTTTAATACTATAAACAAATATTCCAATAAGCTCAAATTCAAACAAGGGCCATTGGTCATGTTAATGGTTTTAATTATAATCAAGTCAAATATACAAACATCGCAAACTATCCTCTTCCAAAGTTTCCCCAGAAGGGGGAAAAACGATCCTGCTCCATTTTTGGGGTGTGCGATATGCACGATGGAGGCATCAGATTCTTTATTTTTTATTACTATTTCCGTAATAAAAGATTTTACCGTCCAAAACAATAGGCATAATTCAGTTTAACATCGCAAGCATGATTAAAAATTCGAATTCTTCAAAAAAAAGACTGTAAAAATGCAAGTCAGTGGTAACTGGTAAAGACTGAAACTTGTTCAACAAGGGTGCCAAGATCTTGTACCCATTGTCCCAGTCCGTGATTAAAAAAACAAAGCTCAAGATTATAAAGGCAGTAGACTCCCCTCTGCTTTGCCCTGACAGAAGAAGAGTGATGGAACAAAGGAGCACGCTACAGCTCATTAACTAGAAGTTCTCTCCCTACTGAAGATTAACTAAGCTCTAACAGAAGGTGAAAGCTGCTACACACATAGTTAAAGTGTTCTAGGAAAAGTGGTAAGTCCATTGTCTTCTTCCATAGACCTCCACTATGCGTTAAAAGCTAAGCCTTTATAGTCATTGGGGCTGAAAGGCCTTACCTTCGCTCAGGGTCTCGTCAAGATATAGCTGGAGTCTTCGGCTTCGCAGCCCAAACACCTTTGCCGCTTCCTGCAGGAGCCCTGCGTATGTAAGCCCGTTCTGGCCAGAGGGGTTAGCCAACAGCAGAGTTCCCACTTCTCCATTCTGGCATTCTAGAAGAGCAAAAGAGTGTTTTACAAAAGAGAGGGGGCCATCTGGATCAGCTGAAAACGTAGGGTGCAATGTGGCTTGAAGTCTGAACATTCAGGGTCTAGAGTGCTAACCATTGCAAAAGACTAAAAAGGATACTAACTGCAGGGCACTACAAGTAACTACAAGGAGAGCACGTCTACATATCCTTGAGTATTTAGGTCAACTACTTGACATCTTCTTCTCATCTTCATACATTTCAACAATCAGTACAGCGCTTAAGGCAATCTGGTAAATTACACTACAGGATCTGTATTCATACTGCTCAAGAAAAAAAATATTCTAGCTATTTTCTGAACCTGCATAACATAGTAAATATATAAAAAGGCAACTTTCATGGTAAGTAACAAAGCTGTCAGCTGTAAGCTGGAAACTGCCGGAAATTACGGAACGTACCAGTATGATCTAAAACGTACCACGGTACGTACCGCTTGACTAAAGGACCATGGTTTACTGGGATACCGGTTTTACTGTGCACCTCTATTTAGTAGTACAGTACATTAGCTAGTAGAGATACAGATTGCCTAGGACCCACTTAGTGGTTGCAATAATAGCATGGCTGTAAAGTAGAGGTCATCAGAACGTCCTCACTATTTATACATACTGCAGCTGGGCATGGCAGCTGTTAATGCTTCCATCTCACCTTTTTATCCGAACTCATCACTCATCACCAGGGTCTTCAAGAAAGGAATTCTCTGCCCATAGCAGTACGAAAAACAACTTAAAAATACAATCCTGAACTTTGTCATGCGACGCCATTTTTGATTTGTGCCTATTGAGACGCTATGCCAGTCTAGTCTTGAATTTCTGCACTGTTGCAACCATCGGTTCTTCCCTCACTCCCTACTATGATTCTAAGTATTTCACATTTCCTGAACTGACTTGTGTGTGGGCTGTTGCGGTCTATTTTGTCTTTAATGGTCCCTCCAGAAACCAAGAAAAGTCAGAGGCCTACTGATACTGACAATATGGTGGTCGAGACATCCTCTATCATTCCGTTCTCAATTCAACTCTCAATTCAAAGTTGGCAGTTTGAGTGGAAAAACACCATCCTCCTCCTCAGCAGTAGCAACCTCAAACCTTTTACAGTACCTCTGTGATTTTAAAATTACCATAACCGATCCTTCGTTAATGGGAGTTTGCACTGAAGATGAACTGACCTTGTGGCTTTGCATTGAGCAGCTGCAGGTTAATGTAGGGGCAGAGCACTGTCTCAGAACTGGGGTCTTCTGTGGGAGATGCTCCCGATGTAACAGTCAGCGTCTTTTTGTTCAAAGCCAGCAGGTCTGTCTTGCTGCTCAGTTCTAAAAAAAACATCAAACGCACATTATCTTCCTAACTCATGTTTCGGACAGCAGACTGGCTTGGTCGTCAAATGTGCAAAAAAATAATGTGAATTTTTTTTTTCCAAAGAGGCAAATAAAAATGAAATAGTCAATGATTCCTGTGTTTCTCAAACTGTCAAAGGACAAGAAATCACAAACAGGCATTCAGTGAAATTTCCACTCCAAGACGCACATTCTAAAAGTGTTAAAAGCCATCAAACAACGTTCACAACAGTTTCTCAATCAGGAGATATACAGTTCAAGTATAAGATCTCACAAGACATGAAGATTATCATGAAGTTGTGTTTTTTTTTTATTTGAGGCCTAAATAATGACTAGAAAAACTTGACTGATCCTCAAAACATTTTAATGGGCTTAATGTAGTACAGCAATGTTTAAGGTGGGAATTTTTTATATTTAAAAATAACAGGCAGTAAAGTCTTTTCAAGGAATAGAAATGGGAACATCCAGTATAAATATAAATCACACTTAAATAAGATCTAATTGAAAAAAGAAAATGAGATTTGCACACTGTCAATTAGAGTCCTATACACTGGGATCCAGATTCACAAAAGATGAATCCAAACACATACTCAACACATTGTAAAAATTTTTTAAGTGTAAAAAGTACACAGAAAGAACTCAAGGGTCTGAAAGGAATGCTTTGGAATACACTGGGATTTAGAGCTTCTTGAGGGATACCAGCCCTACAATGGAACACTCTTCACTGAGTACAACTATACAAAGCTACCTTCCACCATTTACCTGTACTGGACACCAGTATCAACACTATTCTAGGAACACCACATTCTACAGCTTTAAGATATATAGATATAATTTTGGAAAAAATCGTAGATTTGCAAATATAATGCATTTCTCATGTTGAAAGGCTTTCGGGTTTCTCAATTTCCCGTGCCGCAGTCTGCGCGATTTGCCAGGTCCCGCGTCTCTTTAATTTTAGTGGGCATTCAGATGTGGAATCTGCCATCTGCAACTCGGAGACGACTACTGCCGCAGTCACTTCTGGTGTCTGCTCATCCCTCAACAGAAAAAAGCCTGCGCAGACTTTCAGGGCACACAGCAGTTACAGTGCAGGAAAAGCTACTTGACCTGTATCAAAAGAACAGATACCCTGGGTAACAAACCAGCCACTCCTCTTGTACAGTACATCTGCTCTGGACCCCGCAGCCTGGGTATTACAGAATATTTACAGTTGACTGAACCACACTTCAACCAAAGAAATTTAGATGATGGAAAAGGGTAAATGATGAGGAAAAAACACAACTGTCTAAATTTCTTAATCGTGCTTCTAAAACCATAGAACCTGCAAATTCACACAATTCTTATGATAATCTGAAAACTCCATTATTCCCAAGATGTTAGCTATCACACTTCAAAACGCTGGTCTGTACCAGACATGTCATAGCCGTTTGTCAAAATGTTTGCCCACAGCCTGCTTATTTTGAGACCATCAATCATATTTTATCGGAGCCTCACTATACTTTGGGACATCGCGAGATAAAATCTATTCACCTGAAGCTTTTGCTATAAGCCTTTGGCATATCTCGCATAAACCGTCTGCTCAATTTATTTTCAAAGGAAAGATTAATTCAAAGCAAAGCTATTATTTCTCATTTGCTGGCCATATGAGCCAAAAATACTTCAGAGAAATAGTGGGGGAAAAAAACAGTAAAAAGAAGCACATTTATTGTTCAATTCATATAGCTGTTTGTTAGTCAGTCCTTCAATTAATCAATCAAGTTAGCAGCTATCTGACACTATCTTTTCATAGCTGAAATGACTGAGCTCCAGCAGCACATGCTGTACAAAAGGATGGAAGTTATATAGTGACATACAGCGATGTATAGTTGTACACAATTAACTTTCATTTGTTACTCCAGATATAAAATAATGCTGTTTCAATTCATAACATGCCACTAAATGTTACCCTAAAGCAGGCATCTCTAACTCTGCCGATGAGCCCCAACCTTGAATGTTTAAAAGACATCAATTTCTAAAATTTGGAAAAACTTTTAAATTGGAAGTGATCTTTTCAATTTAGAAATGATATGGATCAGAATATGACAGCTACAGATGATCAAAGTTATCTTAATTGAGCTCATTACAATTGATCAATATCTCACGAATGATCCTAATTTTAGATAAAGGGTGACATAAGGCCTACTGGACTGCGGACTTTCCAAGACCGCACACACTGCAATATATATTTGTTGTACTGTATGTTTACAGAGTTACAACATTCCTGTAAATAGGATTAGATTCAACTCTAAAAGGCTAAGAGCCTTGAGAATAAAAATGTCAACAGAAACATTAGATGTCTGTTAAGTCTTATCAAATAAAAAAAATAATCTAAGCTCTCAAAGGCCTTTAACATTGAAGAAAGATTTACAGATTTGTATTGTGTATGTTCATATTTAGAGAAAGCATGGATTTACCTGGTACAAATTAATTTCAAACCTCACAGGATACCATGAAACAACACCATAAATGTAAAGTGCCATCTACACACATCAATTTGTAAGGCAAATAGTTCATTAATACCAATTAATATAATATTTAGAGGGGATATTTTGACCCACTTTAGCTTTAGAAATAAATCACTAAAAAATGTTCAAGAAAAGTACATTAAATACAGGGCCGACTTTCCCAAGTCTGTTGAAATTAATATCCAAGACACAGTTTTTCCAAGTGCAGCTTAAAATTTACAAACGTTCTATGAATAACTCTGGTATTTTGACTCCTACATTATACAGTGTCATTTTACACTGCAATAAAATATCACATGACTGTCATTACACACTGCCCAAAAGGTGGTAATATTATACTTGGTAATATAAATGTGTAATTAAAGGTGTAATGTGAATAAAATATTATGCAAGACTGGAATTAAACAGTAGAAGCAGCCACAGAAACTATTAATAAAACTCTGTCCTTTCTGAATTTCCATTCAGAAATAAACAGAAGTTTCCCTTAATGTAAAACAAAAAAAAACGAAAGCTATTGAAATTAATTGTAAATTAAGTACTGCTGAACTACGAAATAGCAAAAAACATTACTGCAGTTCGCTAACAAATAAACAATTAAGAAACAGTGCCATAAATGAGATATTAAAAAATAATCTTCATTAAAAAAATGCCCATATTTTTCCCCAAACATTTATACTAAAGGTATACAATTTAAAGACCTACAGGAAAAGAAATTAGATAAATTATCTTTCAAAATTAAAACTTTGGCTTATTTTAACTGACTAGAACACCTGAATCTTTGCCCTTCCTTTGACTTATACTGACTTCGATCGCTCACCTGTCTTGCCATTGTACACAGCCCACTGTGTGCAAGGAAGGCCAAAAACACTGGAGCACACAGCCTTCAGCCTCTCTAAACCCAGCTTGTTGTCTCCTTTAGGATTCTCCAGCAGAACGACACCAACTGCAAGTCAAGGGCAAGAATATAAAGGTCTGTTCTGCATTTTTCCAAATCCAAATGCACTCACATAAATTATGTACCAAATTATGCTAAAAATAATGCCTTTTGTGTCCTAAATAAAATGCAAGCTTTGCAGAGCACAGAATATAAATCTTCTAAATGTTAAAAGAACATTTACATGCAGAATTATTTTTAAGTATGTAAGGTGGGGATTTCAAATACTTTAATTTACAGACTTTGCCAGCAGTGGTGGAATGAAATTGTGTGCACTTGATTTCTTCTGCCTAAGAAAAGTGCAAATGTGTTTCAAGCCAAGAAGGGGGCAAGCCTTACCTTGCTCTTTGTTGTCAAGCTTTATTTTTAAGTTGACATAGGCACATGCAGGTCCTGAAAGAGGAATGTGACCAGCTGCAGCTCCCTTCACAATTGTCAGATCCAGATCGGATCCCTTCAGCTAGGAATTCACAAAGAAAGCACATCACCCCACTAGAAACGAACCAAAATGCAAACATAATGCCCTTTGTGTCAGGCATCTTGGAATAACGTTGGTATCTCAGAAAAATGGGCATCATGAGATGAAGAACACAACAGAGAACAACCAATCTGGGGTACCTGGGTTTTCTCCTGAACAATTACACTTGCATTCTTAGGAACAGGGTAGGCTTTCAAAGGAGCTTTGATGGTTGCTAGTATAAATTCAGTGTGAGCCTGGATAACTTTCTCCAAGTATTCACTGGCAGGCTGGGAGTTGTAGTAAACAACTATGTCATCAGAGGGAACCAGGTGAGCCTTTAACAGAAACAAAAACAATTAAGATACAGTTGAACGATTTCACTGAAACATACATTGAATTTCCTCAGGCAGAACTGATTTGTGTGCCTTCCAAATCACAGAGGACTGAACTACATTATTCTACTTCTATAATGTAACAAGTAAATCCAAATTCATTTTTGCCAATTACAGTTTGAGCAGACCTAACAGTGACACTTCTAACCATACTGATCTGTATTAATGTGTTCAGTGACTAACTAAAGGCAGAGATGAGGGGAAAGTAAAATTTTACATAATTTAAATGTGTGCTTTTTTAAGACAGAACTGAATTATTTAAAAGAACTTGTGAAATATAAGGTATCATCCATTTAAGACACCTAAATGTTTCCCATCCACAATCATGGATACTGCTACTCTCGCAGTGTTGAGCAGTGGTTAGATGGAAAATTCCGTGATTTTCAATTACAAAGGAATTCATGTTGGCTAGCTGCCAAACTCTCCTTGGGACAAGTGGGGCCCAAATTCTGAATGGAAAATGTTTGTTTATTAAGGGACCAAGTTATTAAAGAAATCCTTATTACAGTTTAAATCCCGGTACACTTGAAGGTCAGAATTAAAATTTCTTGCAATGTAGCTTATGGGATGTTGAATTACAATTGCACAGTCCTTCAATGCATTTCTTATTTGCTGGAGAAGAAACAAGTTGTTTAAAGCTGAATGGAAAGATTTTCAACTAAAACGCAGCCAGAAGCTTGGAAAAATTAATGATCTTAGCTATCTAAACATTAGCAAAGTAGTAACTAGAAGAAAAATGACTTATTGCCTGCACTTTGAAGTCACAAACTTCTGTAAGTCTGCAGACTACAGTACGTGACTCTGAAGTCATCCACCTTTTTTCCTGGAAGACAATTAACAAGCAAAGTTACGTGTGAACATTTTCCTTTCCTCTTAAGGAGACAAATTCTACACTGGAAATTCACCTTTTTTAGAATGAACTCCACAGATGTTTTAGTTTAAAGCAGGCAACACTTTTCAGAGCTATGGAAAACAAGGTCCGCAAACCCAACCTTTTTGCGAAGTTTCTGAATGCGATTGATGACTTCCCGGGCCACACCTTCGTCCACCATAGACTGGTCCGGGGTAACATCAAGCAGAACCAAAACCTAGGAGTACAGGCAACCTGTGTTACCTCAAGCAATAAATTCAGATGGGTTTGGCAAAACTGGTCTGAATTACAGCACATGTCAAGAATACTGAATTTATATGTCAAAAAGGAAAGCTAAATAATACATTTCAGTCTAATGAAAGCTGCAACATGAGGATTTGATAACGGTTCATCAAACAAGCACCTTTGATCATGGAAGGGTACCCAAGGTCTACATCTGGGAGTAACCAGTTAAAAATGTAATATATTGTGTGCTTCCCCAACCCCATCCAACTAAGACACCAAGTAACTAAAACTGCATTTATGCGCTGTAATTCAGAGCGGTTTTGTAAGATGCATTGTAGTTTTACGAATGTTCAGTCTTGATCCTAAAAAAGGAAATTTTCATTTAAAAGAATTAGGAGAAATCTTTCTTTTTTGTTTTTTCATGAATACGGATACTGTATGTATTAAATCCCGTGGCCTTTTCTAAGAAATTTCAATCTCCCTTCACAGTTCATCCCGTCAGAGCTACAGGCTTCTCTCTGACCACTTTCTGTCAATCAAGCCTTTTGATCAGATGCCAGCCATATGGTTGGCAGGGTAAGATCTACCTTCATTTCCTGCTCCAGTGAGTTGAGCTCACTTGCTGGACTGATCATTAATCTGTGCTGATTTCATGACACCTGGTCTTCTCCCTCTGACAGAATTCCAATTTCACACTGAGGTATTTTTTTTATTTTTAGGTTTTATTCTATTTTGAATAAAAGGTAAAAATGTCTGTTTTTGTCAACTGTAGAAAAATTAGGACAGGTCTATTAGGACAGCTCAACATGAATGTGGTGGCATCACTTCAGATGCATGGACTGCTAGTTTCCAATGTAGCACACTTTCACACAAATTCAAAATCTGAATTCAAGAACAGTCTGCAGCAAAGCACTGCAGATTTCCTTCTCAAAACATTTTTCCATAAAACAAAATCTATAATCCACCCCACATGCATGTCTTTTATCCATAAAACATGCATCTAGAAATGCTACATCGTAATAAGCATTATTTTGTTGTGTTTTTCTTTAATGAGCACTTGTGTTATAAGTGAATCAGACTTGTGGGCCACAGATTTAATTCAGGATGTGTTTCATTTGATTTAATTCAGGATACTGCAACTTCCAGGTCTGTACCTGTGCATCTGAATGAGCTTCATACTGCGCATGCGTTTCTGAGACCGGGTCAAAGGTGTACATGAGACGCAGGTCCTCCGCATGAAGTTCATGCCCGTCCACCACAATAGATCCTGAAACAAGCACAGCGATGAAATCAACCAATCAACTCCTTTACTCACCAGGTGAAATCACACAGAGCACATGTGTGCATCCTAAAAACTGTACCAATAATAGAAACTATGCTGTCTAGAAGAAACCCCAGCAGATAAAGTATATTGTCCATGCTCAAGATCATTACCCAGAAACTAAAGGAAAACAGATCATATTCAAAAATTATAATAGCTCAAAAAGTCAATAACCGTTTTCTTGTTTTCCCCCAACAGGAGTACCGGCAATATGTAAAATCTTAGATTGCAGTGGTTGCAACTTAAAATCTGATCATTGGTCTGAAAAAAAAAAACATTAATGCAGTAATGAAGATGACACTAATTAAAGCAATTAACATTGCTAACAAGGCAGGCTGGGATCTGGTGCTTATTACTGTCAAAGGAATATATTAGACAGGTACCTGTTTTAAATACTTGTTAATGTACAACCATGTCTTCCAGTGGGAACAAAAAATCATTCTCCTTGGAAGAGCCAAATAAGACACATTTCATTTCAATTCTTAGCCCACTTGATAAAAACAGACCAGCAATCATATTTTCACAGGCTCGAGTACATTAAGAAACTCAATATTAAATGGAGGTCACCTACTTTTTCCACATTTCCACATACATTTTGTCTATACAAATACAAAATCCTCTATGTATCTGTGATGTATCCATCACAGAACTCAGACAAGTGGCATACTTATGTAAGTGTTCTACATTTTCTAAAAACCCACTGTGTCTAATTTGTAAATAAAACTTAAAACACATTCTTCCCATTCAAGCTAGAGTAGAGCAATACTTTCAGAATATCAAAGACGTCTCTAAGACCTACTTTCTGTCATCCTAGGGTAAAAACTGTATTTTTATCAGCATTCTCACTAATGCATCTCAATGATTGGTGAGACATGGGTAGTATAAAAGATGATCACCTACTTTTACAACTCCTATGTTTTTCTGTACCAGCAATATCCTTAGTAGAAGAAAACGAACCCTCTCAAGGTGCACCTCGGTGCTGCACCATTTGACCATTTACTAAATCTGCACTGAAACATCCTTGTTTTCTCAGACAAATACGTCATAGCTCACCCAGAGAAAATATATTTTTCAACTAAACTGATGTTGTGTGAGCGGGCCTTTCCAACAGAAAGATGTCAAATCAAGGGCTGCTGTTGGCTGTTTCCAACAAAACTCGAGTTGGAGTGGCGGCAGTACGAATCCTCGTGGGGTAAACATTTACACAACAAACCGGGCAGCAAAGAGGACCACAGTAAAAACGTTTCCAGAAGTGCACTACAGCAAGAGAGACGCACCTGTCTTCTGGAACACCTCCAGTTGCTCACTCTTTAGCTCTTTGATGGATGCTGCGACAGATTTAAAGGCTCCCTTCAGGCGCTTGCCAAGAACCATGTGATCCGGCTCTGCCCTCAACCTGATGCCGTATTTGTCTTTGTCGGTAGAGAGGGTAAGGTGGCGAACATTCAGCTCCTAGAGGACAAAGAATTATAAAAATAAATAGAAGTGAGAGATGCCCCCCCCACTTTACAGTAATGCATCCTAGAATAATTAATATTACTAGTAGATGACACATTGGGGACAAAAAAAACATCACCCACTTACCACTGGAACATTCGGTGAAGTCCTAAATCATGCCCTGCCTAAAGTGAGTTTCCTTGTGCTATGAGAGTTCAGGAACCTTTGTGACAAAGCCACTATTGAAAACAGACACAGGTCTGTTCTGTAATACAGTGTTTCTTCTCATTGAAATCCCTTTCTACAGATGCATGACAGAATGCATGTCTGTCTCTTCAAATCTATGGAGGGATATTTACATATGGATCTATGAATAGCAATTTACATTACACTTTTAGGAAATAATCTAGAAATTCCCTGTAGTCTAGCACAGGTCTTTAGGAGAAGCTATTTCAAACAACCAAGGTTTGGGTTTTTTCTAAGACTGATTTCAGAACTGTCAATGTGGTTTAAATAAAATATGAAAACTAATGAGGCCAAACCACAAAATAGCTTGCTTGCAAAATTATCATGCAGGCACATCCAGCTTATAACTTTCAGGATATGATAAAGCTAAAACAGCATTTTTGTCTAGAACTAATCCGTGGTCTATGAAAAGCAGTTCTTGCAGTATTTAAGGCACATTCTCCTGACAGCAAAAAGCATCTACTCTTAACCTAGTTCTGCCTCACACAACACACTTCACGCATAAGTTATCATATTAATAAGATTGACTGTCCAGTAAAATCTCAATAGGCTTTTCAGTGCATTTTGTATCACTGCAGACTTATTAATTCTCAGAACCATATCCGATGCTTCTGTAAATTATAATATAAAATCCATGATCAGATACACTGGCAATTCTTTAACTCCTGAAAATAAAACAGCAAAATCTCAAATGGCTGAACTGGGTTGAAAAAAGTATTCTTTACTGGATCTCTAGCCTGCTAATATAAGCAAATCCACCATAGGATATCACTGGATACAGCACCATTAATACGAAGGTACCAATTTTTTTAAAAGCCATCTGCACATTAATTTGTTCCAATGACTTTAGTAAAACCAAATTACATCGTTACAACCCTCCTGTAATTCCAAAGTAATGGCATCTTGTATGGTGTCTCTCTCTGTATGGTAACATAATTAAACCACAGTGTGCATACCACCCCTCGACATCAATCGTTGTGGTGTTGAGCAACTAATCGCATTTATACCATAACGGAAACATTTTCTTTTTTCAATCGCATGTGCCAATGCCCTCTAAATACCCTGCTGAAAGACGGCAACAATTAATCACAATGCTGCAAGGGTTCCTTCCGACCAGGAGTCTTCTGCCAGTAGATAACTAACATAGCTCTGCTTGATCTATATTTAGGTACGTGTCACGCCTTCCCTGTCCATCATCCATTTCATTGGCTATATAACAAAAGACAGCAGGATGACCAAAAGTGCACTTGAGAAGTTCATCTGTACAAGACAACCAGATACAGGGCTCAACGTGCCCGTATTAAAGAAAGCAGCATAAATTTAAATTATGAAAGACTAAAAAAAGGTTACAAAATGGCAGATTTAAGAGGAAACATTAAATGTACTGTACAATTTTCCATCGCCGCATCAAACATAAAAGAAAATGTTTCAATTTGTTGTTGTTTTTTAATTACTTTATTACTTTGTTGAAAACCCTCACTTAAACCAAATGTTATATTTTCTTTAAAATATGCATTACAATCCTATCTCTTGGCAACCCCTATGAGACAAAATTTTCTAATATAACTAACACCTCAGCTCACTCAGTGTATGAGATTCCATGGAAGGAACATTAATGAGGATAAAATAATTCAGTGGGAAGCAGCATAGTTCCTTCACCACAATAAAACAAATAGTGCTACATGTTCTCCTAACCAGTTGTTTAAAAAAGAAAATGTCTTATATTCAATTTTTACAGAATTTTAGTAGATAATATAGAAGACACAAAAAAGATTCAAGTTTAGTTTCACATAACAATAAATCTAAAACTTTATGAGTTTCAAATACACTTTACAGTTTCCAGTCACAATTCACAATACACGCTTCAAAAAACCTCCAAGACTACCAGTGCTTACATAAAGGTAATATTGAAAGCAATAATAAATTTAATGATCACTGGATTTTTTGTTGTATGGTGTATGCCCCACTTATTTAATTGTGGCTATACCATTTTTTTAAATACTGTTAAAATTTTGTTAAAAGTGTTTATAATAACTGATTTCTTCTAAATTAAGAGTTTCTGATATGGCCACATGCAGCATAATTATGCTCAAGTAGCAATGAGATTTAGCCACAAAAAATAAAACGTATATCTGGTAACAAATGATTTCCAAATAATTAAATTACAAACTTATTTTTAACAGCTGGGTAATGGTTTTTGACATTTATTTTAACAGAGAAGGTTCTTGGTCAACTTTGTACTTAGGTAAAAGCTGTCCTTAGCAGGGATTACATTATATTGTATTGTGAAATATTCCAATAATGTTCCAAATATTATTTAAAAACTAAGACATGCTAACGTAGTTTAACACAATTCAGTCTTCAGAGAAACCCCTCACAGGCCATTCAGCTAAAACTCTTAGCTAAACTTTGTATTTGGACTAGTAAACACCACAGTGAATCACGTTTTATAGCTTTATGGCACAAGGAGAGGTACAATTACTTGGAATATAAACTTCCATTAAAACCTTTGTAAAGTGTTGCTACTGTATGCCATTCACTCCTGTGACAGACGTGGAAAAACAGTATTCCACCATGTGCAGCTTTTTTTAGATTGCTTGTACATGTTCAGAGAAATGCCCATTCGCCCATATCATATGCACCTACGTAATCAATTCTTTTGAACCAGTCCTCCTAACATACTGTTTCGTCATGAGTTCAGCTGGGCTGGCCTTTGCATCTTCTTTGGAAGACCTTTTGTCTCTTGGCATTTATATGACCAGAGCCAGACAGCAAAACAGCTCAGCCTGACTTTTCGCCCTTACAGCCATACATGGTAGCTTTGTCCCAGACACATTTAAGTATCTTTGTACATCTTCAAAACAATACCCAATGACAGAATAAAGATGTAGCTTTTGTTACAAACTAACATTTCATTTATTGGTATTTCACACAGGCCAAAACTCTATTTTAGATGAAAGGTTAAAACAATTTTAAAAACTCTCTGCTAACTCACCTCCAAAATATATTTCTGCAAAGCCTGGATATCTTTCAGAGCTTCAGGATCCTGGTGTATGACTACCACTTCTTTCAGAGGATACTAAAATGCCAAAGAAGCAATAAAAGATTTTAAACAAAGAAGCAATAAAATAAAAGTCACAGCTATTTATAGGAAGTGAAATGCCTATTTATTTCTTCTAGCAAAACCTTATCTGGAAAATTCAAACTTTCATTTTAACAGTACAACAAGCTTGGGAAAATATTTCATTACAAAATGCCATGCCTTAAAAAAAAACATTTGCTACTAATGAAATTATGTTTTTCCTTTGTGAGAAATTCAATCTGGTTATCTATGTAATACAAACCAGTTGAATACTTTCATCAGCAAATCAATGGAAACCTATATACAAAATTTAGTAACCTAGAAGGATTTTTTAAGGGACATTTTATTTTAGGAGCTCCTCAGATAAAATACAATAATAAAAAAAGTCTAAATTTCTTATTTCTTAAGACTCTAGTTATAGCGCAAGCATACAGTAAACATGCAAAAAATTACAGTGCACTAACACACAACTAAATAAACCATTTCCAAGGATGTCTACCATCACAGTGGAAGAGGAAAAAACTATACAGAAGAATGTTAAAAGGTAATTATGCAATGTCTAAACTAGAGAATACCAAAGTACACTCCTCCAATCAGTGTACATAATGCAATACCACTCTACTAAATTTTTTCTCATTAAGGTTTTACTGTAACATTTCACAATTATACCAGCACCAACAACTCCAGCTGGAATAGCACAAAGTTTCTATTCAAAGCAACAGATTTCAAACCATAGCCTACCTTCACCGGAAGGGTCTTCCTGTCCCTTATGACACGACCCAGCTCAATGACGGACTGCATCTGAGACACAGCACTCTCAATGCGCTTATCAATCAAAGACTCTCTGTAATAGAAGGAGAAAGGACACACTGGCTCAGGAGACGCACATAGATACAGATGAAGCACTTTCCTGAACAGCAACAACAAATTGAACTTCATGGGCCAGAAATCAACGTTGTTCTTAACGTGAAATTATGAATTTACAATTTCAACATTTATGAGAACAACTCCTTGGCTTTAGGTGCAACATATGCATGGGTTAACATTCAACACATAACAGAGTAAGTAATTTGTTAATAGTAAATGCTTAATACATGTTTTATGAGAATCATATTTAATATCATTTGGTATTTAGAACTGCTGAGAGGTTTTTTTAAAGTACCACATCTCTAATACAATTACCAAATAATAGCTTTACTTAATTTACCTTTTGTTAAAAGTGTGTATTTTATCATGAGCAGAAGTCTGCCCCTACCTGCTTAACGCCATTTTTAATAATGGTAATATTCTGAAGATTATGGAGTTATTAAAAGTAATTTGCATCCCCTATACTAGTGCACATGATGACAATAAATGCATTTTAACAATGCAAAAAGTAGAAAACAAGAATGTACTGCATTTAAATATAAAACCAGAAAAACCCGATAAGTTATATAAAGCTCTGGAAAGAATGGAGCCGTTTCTAGAGAAAAAAGGGTAAAATCTATTGCCATTTTAGTTCACCGCAATTACTGTATAATTTAACAACTCTGAAAAAAATTAGATAAATGTAAGCTAGCTGAGTTCTCATGAAGACTGACCCCCTATCTCCTAATTCTAAGACACAAATCACACCGATCAGACTCTGAAAAAAGTTGCTCACTGCACTCTCAGTATACCAAGTTGTTTCAACAGTATACTTGAAACAGTCGTTACTCGAAATACTATTATGCAAACCTAATTTAACTCCAAATTAATGTGCCTTTAAAATGTTTGGCAAACTGTTGTCCCCTCTACAGCTGTCCCTTTCTGAGGCACCAAAATAAACACTATTGCCACAATATAATATTGTGCAGCAATAGGTGGGATTATCTGGAGAAAGCTTTTACTTTCAGCATGCAGACATCCTGTGACCACCAAATAAATTACTAGCATATGTCTGCTTAGTACATTATGACCTCTGGAGCTTAATAGAACTTCTTTTTGTGTCAAAAGAACACAAAAATTTAACGAAGAGATGATGCAGATCAACCATTAAGCTAAAAGCTGTGCAAAAAGGGCTTGTAAATGCATCTCAAACTGACTAATTGAACTGCAGCCTGATGTACATTCCAAAAGCAGGAATTTAAAGGATATACTCACAAAGGCTTCCAAAACCTAACAACAATAATAATGCAACAGGGCAGAAAAAAGGAATTTGAGAATTATGTTATTTTTATACTAAATCAAGTATGCAGTACTATCATTAAAGAACAACCAGAGATTTATTACCTATTTCTCACAACGCGAGATTTTGCTTTTATTCCTCTCAGGTTTATAATAATGGAATAATATAAGTATCTTATATAAATTAAGCTGCACTTCTGTTGGCTTCACTTTTCAATAAATCAAATCGGTTTCTTGATTATATTTATGGATCAAAGCCTCTCTGCACCACCAGGAAGACAAATTAACTCAACAACTTGTAATGTCCACAACTGTGACTGTTCCACTGAGATCCCAGTAATTCAGTTCAGCTTCTGCAAAGGGCTGTATTTGTAATGCTCAAGGTACTGCAAGGTATGCAATAACTAAACAATTTTAAGCTTTGACATTCAATATCAAGAAGTTCCAGTCAATTAATCAGTTCATTTCTGATACGCATGACATAGGTCACCTTCAACCATATCATCAGAGTATGAAAAAGATTGCTAAATTTGACCAGCTGCTTAATGCTTAGAGAACTGCACGAATTTGTGAAACTGTAACCACACTGTTAAAAGCCTCCTTCAAAAAGTTATGCAAGAGTACAAGAGAAACTACTGTAATACTGATGTGGGACTGCACCTGTAACTTAAAAATACTTGCACTAGCACATTAACAGCTTATTGAAAAGGATAAAAAAATATGACTAACATTTTGGTTTAATGCCGGATAACCCCATGATCAAAATGTTTCTGTATGTTTAAAGGGAATTGTAATAAGAAATCAGAATGGAATTAACTATGAAACTTTCATTCTTACACAATTTTGAAATAATTCAAGACAATCCCTTTCCATACTTTCTATAAGAAATGCAACATTTCTATTCCTGTGGCTTTTACGGACGTTTCATTTCAAAATAAGTTTTTCATTCATTCAATGATATCAGGAAAGAGTAATGAGCACTAAAAAATAAAAAATGCCAGCCAGTTTGTTTCAAGTCACTTAAATTTAATCACCAAAACCATTTGCATAATTTATTTTGAAACACTGCCACCTCCAATATGATTAGGAACATCGAAAAGAAATGCTAAGGAATCACAATAAATTAAATGAGAGAAGAACCCAATAAATTATCAGAAAACCTAACGATATAGACCAGTGGTTCTTAGGGTGCAAGATGCCTGATTTTTGCCTGAGTGATATGCCAGCAGCCCTATCACTCTGCAATTCACCACTGGCAACCCAATGAGACTTGTCAGTACCTGGATGGGAAACCTCCTGGGATTTACTAAGGTTGCTGCTGGAAGAGGTGTTAGTGGGGCCAGCAGGGGGCGCTCACCCTGCAGGCCCCCTGGGTCCTAATGTCCCAGTATAGTGATGGGGACGCTTTACTTTAAACGCCGTCCTTCGACGAGACGTAAAACCGAGGTCCTGACTCTCTGTAGTCATTAAAAATCCCAGGGCGTTTCTCGAAAAGAG
The DNA here is from genome assembly GCF_059453375.1 of Lepisosteus platostomus. Taxonomy (NCBI): domain Eukaryota; kingdom Metazoa; phylum Chordata; class Actinopteri; order Semionotiformes; family Lepisosteidae; genus Lepisosteus; species Lepisosteus platostomus. Next base: position 62,991,640 of record NC_142616.1, on the reverse strand, counting down.
TAGGGGTGTAAGCCTGGCCAAATTTCCCATTGGCCCTTACCAATCATGGCCTCCTAATAATCCCCATCTATGAATTCTTCTCCCCACTGATAGCTGATGTGTGGTGAGCGTTCTGGTGCACTAGGGCTGCCTTGGCATCATCGATGCTGCACATTGGAGGGGAGTCCCTATTACCTGTAAAGCGCTTTGAGTGGAGTGTCCAGAAAAGTGCTATATAAGTGTAAGCAATTATTTATTTTTTTTCTCCCTAAAGTACATCTCCAAAACCCAAAATTACTTGAATGATTATTGAGAAGGGGTGAGGATATGTTTGGAGAACCAAAGGGGTGCAGGGTTCAGACAAATATCTTCATATATATCAGACATTTACACCTCTCTACTTAGAGAGGATGACATTATTAATTGCTTTGGAAAATGGTTAATGAAGTTACAAAGCGCAGCATGGGGGAATGGCATCTAACACTGCTGCCTTCCACCTCTTACATCTTGGGCTTGGTTTTGGATTGTGGAATTCACATGTTCTCCCCTCTCGTATGGGTTTTCACTTGATGCTTCAGTTTTTTCCCCACCTTCCAAATACATGTTGACTAGTCTGGTTATGCAGTTTATATCATAAGCAATGAAAAAACTGAACTGGTGATTCTGATTTTTACAGTGGATGTTTCTAAATGATCCCTATGTGCTTGTGCGTGCCTTGCAATAGGCTGCTGTCATAGACCTGTGTGTGATATGCTTCTGAGCTAGGCTCTGAGATACAGAGACCATTACCAGGGATAATCAGCTTTCTTATACGTGATAACTTTACTTGGTGTGGATATACTTCTAAACTAAAAGACTAAGGACTACTTCAATCAAGTAAAAAAATAGGAGGAAAAGCTACCAAACATCCTCCGGGACACCACAGAGTAGAACAAATGGAAATGTGACTGATTACATGCAATAACCAAGGGGCATTTGTATTACAACTTAATTTCATTACCCTAATAGATTTTGACTGATTTTATAAAAGGGTGGTTACTTCTTTTGATATCTATGTATACTGCAAAATTACAAACAAATCTTGATGCAACAAAAAAGCTATCCTGAATTAATTACTTTTGGAGTCATTTAAATTAAATATTGAAATTACTGTAACTGATACAATGGCTATTTTAATCTCAAACCTAAGCTTTGTCAATATTATTTAAAGATTTACTAGAAATGTGTGCATGAAGCATCGTACTCCAAAAATTATACTGAAAAAACTTAATGTTCAGAAAATAATTTATAGCAACATTTAGTTATATTGTCTAATATTCACACAAAAGCACAAAAAAACAAGAGTTAGAGATGTTTTAGATGATGCTTTATTTGACAACCCACTAATTCTATTTTTCTTACCTTTTAGACTACAGTATAGAAATAAAAGAGCTTAAAATGTCCACTGACCACAGTCACATACTGTACTCTGCTCAAATCAATTCAGTTCTCTCCAAAGTTTTCAGTATTTCTTTGCAAAGAGAAACTGTTTGCTCAACTGTTTGATAAAATGTCACAGTAAGTCCCAACATCATCACTGATAAACCTCAAGTAAGCCTGACTGACACAGTGGTGGTATTTCGCTTAAGGCACATATTAGACTTACCGGACTTGAGGAAGCATAAGGTAGTGAATGCTGCCAGTGTCCTTTTCCTCAACGGAGGCTGGATCGATCAAGTGTCTCAGGTTCTGATACATCATCTCAGTAATAAATGGAGTGAAGGGAGCCTGCAGAATCACAAATCTAATGGCACAGTTGTCCTTTCCTTTATCGCAATCAATCAGTCTCAAATCCACAGCTGCATTCTTAATAATCTACTCCCCCAGCCTGTTTGCAACACTAACTCAAAAGAAGCGAAATTCACAAACTTCAAAATCAATCACAATCTTCCCTTCACCTCGGCACAGGTGAAAAAAACATTCAGTGGGAAGGCCAGGTGACAAGGATTTTACAGCAAATATGGTTAAATGGTTACTTAACACACTAGCTATTAAATACACCCATTAATGAGTACACAAGAAAGATTCAAATATGTTCAAATACGCAATGATTCAGCTGTATCAGAAAAACATTTATACATTTAAGCAACAAAAATTGATAAGTAGCGAATTACATGAACATGTATAACTACTGTAACTCACCATTAGCCTGCACATGGAGAAGAGAACGCTAAACAGGGTTTCAAGAGCCCAAACACAGTCCTCTGTCCCACTCTCCCCCTGCCAACCAGCAAAACAACAAAATAAATTGTTTTTTTAAAGCATAGGCTCATACCTTAAATTCTGTATGAAAACAGCATTGTAAACAATTTTAAAAAATCTACCATTTAAACTGTGTTTAAAGCTATTGTGGATATCGATTTTTGTAAACAATGTTACCAGTGCCTATATGGTGTAACACCTATTTCTGGTGTTACGCTAATTTGTTTAAGAAATCAGCAAATGGAAAGTGTCTCTACTTTAGACAGGTTTCCTATGCTAAAATGTAAAGATTTCAGATGCGTTTAAAAAGCTTACCTTCAGTCGTCTGCGGTTTGTTCTCACATACCAGTTGGTAAGCATGTCAACAAACTTGACCAGCTTCGGTACAACAGTGTACAATCTATAAGCTAGAAAGAGGAATCTTGAATTAATTTTCTCCTTGCACATTAGGCATGAAGCTAGGAAAGCTGAAAGCACTTATAATATTTTTCTTTCACGGACTGCCAAATAAACTGAATGTAATGAATGATTTGACAAATTATTCTCGCGCACTTCACTTTGCAAAAAAAAAGGTGGAGCAGACATAAGTAAAACAAACACATCACTGGGGTTTACGGTGTCAAATGCAACTTTTGCCATTAATGATAAACCCTGCAAACATTTTTTCCGTTAAAAATAGCCCCTTAATCAGAATCATAAATTTAGAATAGAAATTCTAAGGAAAAAGAGTAATAACTGAAAAATTAAAGAAGAGCGGCATTTTTTTACTTCTTCTTCTTAACACATTATCTGTGAAAGCTTTCTAGTAGTCCTTGACAAACTCAGCACTGATTCATACCAGCCATTTCAGCCTTGAAGAACTGGATGAGAGACTGTGTGAATGACAGAAGCCACTTGTCCATGATATTGTCACTTTCCTTGGCTGTGCTTTCATTGTACAGGAACTGGATTTCCTCCTCCTACAACATGAAGCAAAAAGATACTGGAATGCCATCTGGCACCATTTAAAACACAGCAAAATAAGAAATTTATTACAAAAATGGGACATAGAACACCAATTTATTTATTTAAATATAGGAAAAGCTCATTTCACCCATATAATATCACCAGGAAAAAAGGAGGAAGACTATCAGAAGTTACTCTGCTGTTCCTATTTAAAAAAAACTCAATAACAGCAGCTTCAAGTAACCACAAAGCAAAACCACTATCTGCTCCTTAAATTAAAGGGTGATCTTTTCACATGTGTTCTGTATTAAACATTCCTAGCACATTTACATGTCAAAAAGTGGGGGGATGGAGTTTTCATGTACCTTGTGTAACCTCTGAACATTCTGAACCAAGAAGCGGTACGCATTGTACCAGGGAAGAAAGACATCTTTCAGCACATCTCTCACTCCTTCCTCTTTGAAGCGAAGATTTTCTGCACGCACCACTGGGGAATTTATCAGGTACAGCCTTGAAGAAAATATTAAAGGAAATAAATTCTTCCACTCGCTCACATCTTTCTTTATTTTGAATGAGGTCAGGCAGTCATTCCTTGACTTAAACATGAGTGTTTTGGATGTTTTTAGGTTCCCAGCACAAGAACCCCTAAATTCCAGAACAGAAACAGCGTTTTGTGTTAATTTAAACATAAAATCCTCAGGTCAAGATGTGATGAAATTCAAATTTGCTTATGGAATAAGTGCATTAAAGTTCAGTCATGCTGAAATTATAACCAAACCCGTACTGTTCTCAGACGGACAAGTAAAGCAAATGGGGGAAAAAAGTACTGAAATTTGCATATTAAACGATATTTAGATTGTCCCAATGAATGCTAAAACATCAAAGATGACAAATTACATTTTGCAGAATATACATCATCTGCACTACATTTAAGTCATTTGCACTAAAAAGATGCACTGGCTGAAAATCTTGCAGAAACAATTAAAGAAAACTTTAAACTGCTGCAAATATACTGCCTTGCAGCTAAACATATGCATCTGCTACATAACAGCAATGTTTCCTGAGGTTACATTGTTTTTAAATTTATAATATAAATCAATCATATTCGGACACTATAAAACACCATCTATGAAAATTAAAAGATGTCCTTATTCTTGATAAGCTTTAATACCTACACCTTTCATGAAAGTGTTAAATTTAACACTCCTGTTATGAAACAAAAGACAGAAACTTTTAGATTGGATCTTTAGAACATGTTGTCCATACAGCTATAAAATCCTAATGCACTTTCCTGCATTCTTCTCATAATTTATTCAAAGGACTGTAAAAGAAAAGCTTTAAGTAAAACATTCTCCCCAGATATACAAAAATGGAGGAATTTCAGAAATTAAAGTTCAAAACACCATGTCAAAAAGAGATGTAAGGTATTTGTTCATTTCCATTTTTCCTAGCATTGATTTTTTTTTCTCTTTTGAGAAAAACTATATTATCAATTCTTACAGCACCACAGTAATGGTCAGCACAGCAATTTAGAATAAGTACTTTTTCCAGCAGTGACTTTCTATAAAATGTAACCCAAATGAACAAACACCAGACAAATTCATACCAAAGCACCAATACAAATTAGTGGCCACAGATGTGCTAGGAAATTAACTGAAACTCCCACAATCTATCAAATATGTATCTGCTGTTGCAGTGTATAATTTTGCTCCCTGCAAATGAATTATTTTCTTTCAGAGGATAATGAGTGATCATTAGTGGTAACAGGACAATACTGAACAACATGCAGTTGCAATTGACTTTTGGAATAATTCAGTCTAAACCGGGAGTCAGCATTTTTTTAGAAGCCTTCTCTGTTTGAACATAGACCACATCCGTCCATAATTAAAACAAAAATGATTTTAAAGTCTTTTTACAGCCATGTTGTTTTTCTCTCTCATTTTGGTTGAGACCTAAACTTCTGGATATTTATTGGAACTTTCAATACTTCATTAGTTTTAAGTGCCGCACAAGCCCACCAAAGCCTCAAGATTGACACATGATGATGGGTTTCACATTCCTGAACCCTGCAGGACACTAGGTACCTCTATACTTAAAATTGACTATTTTTTCTATAAACTGTATTGCATAATATGCAAGATAAGCATTCATTAACACTGTTTTTTGGAGTGTTCTATAACCCCGTGTACTAGTTTTCAACAAGACATTTGGCAAGCAAACACACAGTCTTTAAGCTTTTGTGAACAAGATCACTACTAGCTGTCTGGCTTGGGAAGACATTCTTAATGTCACGATTTCTTGATTCACAAGTACCCGGGTAATCACTAGCATAGCAGAAGTACACAGCAAGATGGCCAAAGAATGCAATTAAAAAAGAATGCTGATTCCAATCATTTCTGCATCATTGGACTTTGTATAAAGAAGTAAATATGAATTGCTCTGATGCAGATTAAGGATATTAACAATTATCACATTCCTGTTTCTTAGACACCATCTTATCTTCCCAGTCAATACTTTTGCATTAACACAATAATGCAGCAATTTTCCCTTTTGTGGAGCCAATTTATCTTTGTGGTACCTCAGGCCATTAAAATTAATTGCCAAACTGGTTGTATATTTTAGTTTACCACTTTCCATAGATACTATTAAATGCTTTGAAGCTCAGCTAAAAAGACAGAAGGAATTCAGTGGTCATTAATGCAAACAAAATAAGACTGTGGTCACAGACATCTCTCCAACAACATAACACCTCACCTCATTAAAAACACAATTTTATTTGCTCTAAACCCTAATCAACCTAAAAGGAATAATCTTCTGAGAGGCTAAACTACACGAACAATTTAGATTTTGCACTGAAGAAAATGGATTTTCAGTACACTCATGAACTGAGATATGATTCACATTTAAAACAGGTAGGATTACTGATTATTAATTCCACTACATTTCACGTTCTGCGTCTGCTAACCTATTTTACATGGCTCTGACCTAATGAGATTTTTAACAACCATAAAAATGCTTTTAAAAAAGATATGCACAAACAGAATAACGCTAACCGTAATGCGTCTGCTCCATAGTTCTTCACAATTTCAACAGGATCTGGATAATTCTTCTTGCGCTTGCTCATCTTCTGTCCATCACTACGAGAAGAAAATGAAGATTATTAACTTCATGGTAAAAGACTTCAGCATCTCAGTTTTTGAAAATAGCCAGCGCGACAGTAGGAAATATGATCGCCACTGCCTTTTGACTCATCCTCTAGTTGGAAGAAAGACTGATAATGGTGGAGTTACAGAGGAAGAATCAAAATGTTTTCACAGAAGGTGCTTTCATTTAGCTATCAACCCATATTTACAACTAAACCAACACAAATAAATGCCTAGCTAGACTCGCATCTTCTTTGAAGTATCTGGTGGCTTGTCCACTGGACAATCAAAAACAAACACATACTAACTTCACATATTTCATCCTCCTCCTACATAGTTACCCTTGAAAATTGGAATCTTTCCTAGTTTCCACATATTTTAACATATGGTGTGGCAGTCACCACTCCACAACAGATTGCAGTCTTTCACAAAGGCTTGGTCTCTTCCCACTACACAGACCTCAGTCTGCATGAAGACAAAGAAGCTATGTCTGACACACTCTTAACACAGCTGAGGCAGTACTGTATATCTCGTGTGCCCAGGGCAAACCTGTGTCAACCATTCTCCTGCCTACCATATCTTATAGTTCTTACACCCTCTGTACCTCCATCTAGTCACGCAGGTAATACACAATGACAAGATGCTTATTTTTCTTCTCTTAATCATCACTGACAGGCCAAATGGTCCCATAAAACAAAGGGACACGTTTTATGCCAAGTCTAGAACTGTGGGAGATCAATACTTAAGTGTTTGATCTACCCCACACTCACAGTGTATCTTGTCAACTGCTTTAATTATTTTACAATTACAATATGTCAACTGAAAGGTTTAACATGTTTCTAGTATACACACCAAAATAAACTTTGCAGAGCTGTAGTTTATTAAGAGATTTATAATTGTAGACAACCACGCTATTATGACCAATGCAAACTTTACTGTGAGTTCTAAAACATAACGCAGGAAAAAAAAGAGAAAAAACAAACTAACCTTGCCAGAACCAGTCCATTTACTATCACATTCTTGAATGGAGGTTTACCAAAGAGAGCTGTTGACAGCACTAGTAGTGTATAAAACCTGCAACAAAATGAAGCCAGAAATGTCAGTGTCGATTTGTCTAACAGAAGAAAAGGAAATGTGAACTTTTCACTCACAGAAATTAGGGGTTATAGACATAACATATCATAGATTAAAAATGCAGTCAAGAAATGTTTTCTAACAACACAAAACAAAATATTTGGTGATTTTGGTATTTCTATAAAAAAAGAAATTTCACAGGAAAAAAAATGGGATAATCTCAAAACACCGTTAACCTGTAGTGAAGCATTTCACTCTATTTCCTCTCCCTTTCAACCACTTGAAATCATAATTCATAAATCAATTAAGTTGCTCTTGCCCCTCTTACAACGATAAAGAAAACGTGTGAACAATTAGTGCTCTTTAATCTTAAATTGGTATTTCTCACCATGGATGAGATGGACAGTCATTGATACGTGCAAGTTAAACGCTACCAACAGATTCACACTTCTAAACACCCGAGACTCAATTTCCTGATAGGTCCGGAATTTACAGCCGCAGTTTTAAAACAAAGGCCACAGCGTGACATTTCCCAGCAAATGCAGCCTCTGCTTTTTACTCTCTGTGCTTCATGTTTTACCATCCTCTCGTCTGGTCGATGCCCTCAGCGATGAAGTCGGCTGGGAAGGCATCCTCAAACTCCTTCCGGTTCTCGAAGGGATAGTGGACCTGCGCGTAAGGCATGCTCCCACTCTCGAACCAGCAGTCGAACACCTCGGGGACCCTCCGCAGCTCCCCCTTCCCACAGCGGGACGGGATGGTCAGGTGATCGATGCTGTAGCGAGAGAGTAACACACGGGGCATGAAATACTGAATCCGATTCACTTCAGGCGTTACAGAGTAAAAAAAAAATCCAAGACACAATAGGGATGGATTAAAGATTCGGGGGAAAAAAGCCAAGACACAATAGAGATGGATTAAAGATACAGAAAAGAAGAGTAACAGCTGTACGTTCTATGACTTGCCAAATTCAAGTTTTTTTTTTATTTGCTGGAGCAAAACTAATCACAAAAAAAGCATTCTGCCTAAAGAGATAAAACAGAAATTCAATCCTCTCCAAATAGCATAGCTGGATTATTTACAGTTAATGAGAACGTATAAAAGCTTTCAGCATGACTGTCTATCCTTCATAACATTTGCTGTTCCAGCCGCAGGCTGGATTGCAAGTTAAACATCACTAGATATTAAAAATTGTGTAGCTTTTTTAATCATTAGCAGGAGACACGGCCCAGGGTCACACTTTATAAGCAGTATTCTGGTACTTAAATACAATGAGTCATGGTATTACAACCTACAGCACAGTACTGAGTATTGCAGACAACAAACATCAGCTATTCCCTGAATTGTATGACTGCTGGTTCTAATTTGATTGATTAGGGATGCTTTACACATCAGAAGTGCTCCTATTGGGTAAAGAAGCTGCTTATCAAAGTTTCATAGGCCCAGAGGAGGAAACAGATTAATCAAAGCAGCGTACAGATATCTCACCTTTCTCGGTGAAGATCTGTTACTTTTGTTCCTGTCAGCTCCTCCAAGTCAGCCACTGACCCCACACACACCACCTGTAAAGAGCAAAAAACATCTTAAAATAATCTGTCCGGAAGAATTAGTAAAGTGCTTCCATTGCATCATTTTATTTAACTAAAAGGATTGTTTTACTTAAGCTGGCCAACTACACTCCATATCAAAGTTGTCTGGAAAAAAAAACAATATTCCGTTTCATTACACATATTAAAATATTTTGGGTTTGTGGTGTTGATGGCAAAAAATGTTAAGCAGTATCCTTTCAAGAACAAGAGGAAAAATGGTACAGCATAACTTATTCAGTGATTAGACACAAACACACCTCAACACTGTCTACAAGAAAAGATAATAAGTCTAAATTAGAAATCTTATATCTATATTAGAAATCTTGACAAGAAGAGGAATTTCAGAATAAGCACTGATGGAAGTAACTGATTATAATTGTTAAAACTATATATATTTATACTTTACTGTTTTTAAGAGGTTTGCATTGCTCATTGTATTTCTTCAATAGAAAATCAAAGAATGCAGACAGGATTTTAAATAAAGCTGAAAAAAAGCAGAGCCATTTTTGCACACTGCATGCATTATTTCATTCTGTAAAAGCAAGTGCTAGGTTTTAATTTCCTTTAAAGGGTCAGGCACATGACCTAAATAAGAGAGTGACAGCAAGGAGAACTGGAAAACTACATTCTTGCCCTGCACAAGGCTCAGGGAATCAGATGCACTCCAGAGATCTGGGATTGGAAATAGTCATTATGCTATTTTCAGGAAGCAGGTCACTGTCCTTCTTTTATTCAGAGGCTCATTTCATTTTTCAAAATGTGAAACAACCTAATTTTAAGATAATATAAATTAGGTTACCGTCTCCAATGGCTCTTTCCCTTAAAGAGGATGTAGTTCGTATACTCGTGGGAGTGATGCAATGTTCTGAACTTTGTCAAGTTTTTAAACGTGTAAATTTAAGATCTGCGTGCTTTCCCTTTGAAATATACTGAACTGTATACTGAAGAAATGTTTCGGGCACAGCGAGTGAAAAGGGTAGTTCTGCTTCTGAGGGGTTAAAAATGTAAGATTTTGGGCTTTCCAAGTTCGCATGAGAATTTCAACTGGCATTTCACATACTTTTAAAGAGTGGCGATTATACTTGGGGGTACCTGATGGCAAAGCTAATCAAATTCTTCAGTGGCCCTTATTTTTATTGTATTTTGAGAGACGCTACAATCTATGGCACAAGTTATTACAAGAAAACAAAACCCTGGAAAATAAATAAAGAAACAGGAAGCCCAGGATAATGATGCTATTTGGCTTTGGCCCTGAACAGGCCACACAGGGGCTAAGAAAACAATTCAATCTCAATCTGAATTTATATTCCAATACATAACCAATCTTTGTTGCAGCCTTACAAATTCTTGTCCTTGGCAATAGTTTATTCCTGCTATGTTAACTTTTTTGTTTCTAAAGATGGGAATTGTTGTTAAAAAAATTAACATAACTTAGCAAACTGGTTTCAAGGGACTCTGTCAATGAAAACTACTGAAAATCGAATTCCCAAAGCTTTCCCTATAACGCAGTGTGCTCTGTAAAACGATTTTCTGCTTATTAGATGAATCCAATCCATAAGGATCATTTACTTGTAAAATACTGTGAAAAAACTACTGCTCTACTTTATATCATTTAAAGTAAACTTTTTCAGTCAGCCGAATAAGCAAATAAACCATAATACCACTCTAACAAATACTTGATATTTTACAATATTCTATAAAAAGTTTAAATGAGTTTAAAAATTTCAACAAATTTTCCTTATCAAAAGGCATTTTAACAAGGCTGCATCCCAACTGACCTCTTCAAAGTCATCGCTGACCCACAAAGGAATTGGGGTTCCCCAGTATCGGTTTCTGGAAATTGCCCAATCACGTGCTTCCTTCAACCAGTTACCAAACCGCTTTTCCCTCACGAACTCGGGAACCCTGAAATCAAGTGCACAGAAAAAGAAAGAAAAAATTTGTCTTCCAGAGTGGTGAGGGGCTACAAGTTTAGGAACTCGAGTTGAGTTTCATCGCTGAGATGAAAAAAACTTCAAACATGGTTCTGGCAGGAATGCAGTGTTATGCAAGAAAGCTTATGTAATATTCTTTTATTACACCACACATCTGTTCAGGAAAATAGTGATGGGTCAGCCTCTTGAATCAAGAACACAGAGTTGATAGCCAGGAGCACTTACCCACATGAGTCTTGGGTTCATTAAACAGATCAGCTTCAAACATGGAAGTAAATTAAACTGTAAGGTCTTTCCATACCTACACTGCAATAAAGCTAAACTCTTTATTAGCTTATTTTACAGTTAACTTGCATTTTCTATATAAAATATAAACGCTGTTACATAAACTACAAATAGCCATCTTATACACATACGGTGGCTATGCACCTACAAAAGCAATGAGATCTAAACTCACAGCTGAAATTTCAGGATTTGCATGCTCAACCACAAATGCAGAAAAATACGATCTCAGTGACAGTGCCGTTTCTCATTTGAATGAGTGTTTGTGCTAAGACAGTATTGGTTTTATTTTTGCGCCCCGATACTATTAGTTGTGATTATGTGATCATTTAATAATATGGTTCACATCAAAGCAAAACTGTACAGGCTGAGCCAAAGTCAAAACCTTTGCAGTTTCAGGAAAGCAGACTCTGAAGGAACGAGAAAGAGCTTAAGAGAAATAGAAGGTGACAGGGTAGATATACAATAAGTGGAAGATGGATGGTAACAGTTTAAAGAACTTCAGCGAGAAGCAAAGAAATTTATCCCAAGAGTTAACAAAAGCTAAACAACATTTTCCCAAATGGCTCAACATATCAATTTGGAAAATTATATGGGAAAAGAAAGCACTTTTCAAAACAATTCATGTTAAAAGGGACATCAGAAAGTCAAGGAGAGGAAGGGAATATTGCGATCAGAATTACAACAGCAAAAGAAGCATCCAGGATGAAGCACAATTTACCTGGGATAACAATGGAAAAGTGTGAAGTGTTGAATGGAAAAGGCAGATGTACTTAGCAAGTATTTCACTCTGGTGTTCCACTAAACAAAGTCTAGAACGCATCTCGGGCAGCAGAAAAAAACATGATAAAATAGTTTTAGCATAGATAAGGCAGAAGTGTTTCAGATCAGCTATTGAGCTCTCTGGATCAAACAAATTATTCAAACGCTATTGACACAACTCTTCCAACAGTCCCTTAAGACCATCTCGGTTTAGCAGGACCTACATGTTTATACACTTATTCTTGTTTGTGCCAAAATGACTCCTTTCTAAAGCAACTTTCCAAAATTTAAGTATTACTTCTGCAGATTTTTGTGTTTATGTCTGCACATAAAATAAAGAAGCAATAATTGTTGATCTTATCTAGCCATTTATAACTTGGACCCATATTTATCCAATTTTTTTAAACAAAATATATTTTTCATACTACTTCTTCCACTTGGCACATATTAACATTTAATACAATATTTTGTGTTGAGTGCATATAATTTGTGTTAATAAAAGTCTGATGGTAAAAGACAAGGTTCTATGAGTATAAGGCAGGCTCTGACTGAAGTCTACATTCACTAGATTAATGCCATTTTCAAATAGGTCCACCAAAGAAATAAATCTATATCAGTTCAGTCACAGTTTCAAAAACACACTTCTAACCTGTGCTCAATGGCAGGTGACACATCAAATCAGAAGCCACCTTCTTCGCATTTGTTTAATAAGGTCAGGAATCTCCTTCACACCATAAATCACTTTTTGAAAAGTGCAGTTTATGTATTGAATTAATCAATGACATGCCGTTCGCTAGTACCAATACACGTTCGCTTCTATTCAACAGCTCCGTAAATGACATGCAGGCATTGTGTTGTACTTTCCATTTGGAATCACCAATGGAATTATTTTTAATATTCTAGCTTCAGATGTGTCACCTGTCAATCTGCCTCAATGCATTAGCAGATACTGTAGGCATGCTCAGGGGATGAGGGCTGTGTCGGAAATGTGCACTCTTCACAGTGCACTGTTCAGCCATTCACCTGCTCACAATGTAAATCTACATGCCGTCCATGTTCACTAGAGGACAGATTTTACTGCCAACATGGCAAACCACAGGCCAAGTCTATATCACATCCAGGCAAGCAGGTTGCATCTAGACCAGTGGTTAAGAACACAAGAACAGTTTCTAACTAGAGGAGGCCAATCGGATGAGCTAGCACGTTTGGTAGTGAGGTGCCAATTGATCCACGGATCTCAGCCAACTACTTCTTGAAAGAAGCCAAAACATCGGCTTCGCTAACGCAGCAGGCCTGCTTTTCCCCATTTTGCCTTGTGTTCTCGGTTCTAAAATGCACATTCAAATCAGGTGCCATGTGTGTGCGCTGGCTCATGTTGCACCGTTCATTTCGATTGAAGGGTGTCGGCCTGCTGCCATGCAGGGGCGCAGAAACCCCAAGGAGTTCCCAAAGGGACATCCCACCCAAAACCTATAGTGTAATATCAAAGGGGGGCTTGTTTACCAGAACAGAATGACTAACATGTTAGGAAGTATTATAACTGTTATGTTTTAGTTTGAGGATAGGTTTAAAAAGAGAATATTTACTGGGAGAAAATTCTTGAACAAGAGCTCCAAGCCATAAAAGAGAAAGAAGGACTAACCTGCACTATATAACCCCACTTGCACTCATGCCTTTAGGATTGATATATTCTATCTGTTCATCCATGGTCAGAAAACTGCTTATTCCTGCTAGAGGAGGTGGCAATCTCAGAAGCATAAGGCACAAAGGTGGACTACACCCCGGACTTTGTGCCAAAACATCGCAGGACAATTCCTATTAACTTAATCAGCATATTCTTCCAAAGCAGGAGGAAAGCAGAGAATGTTCATGCACCCTCTTCTTGAAACGCACCTGTTCGTGTGAAGCCAGATATGTAGAACATTTTAATAAGCGTTCAGAACTATTCCCTTAAATAATCAGAGCCCTGCTGCACATAATTTTAGTAATTATCTGCAAGTTTCCTCATATTAAATTTGACATCTACGAGCTGGAAATTATTGCCTTTTTCCCCTCTATTTCTTGCCATTTCTCTCACTAAAAATAAAACACAAAGCCTCCTTTAATAAGTTGGACTGCAAAGGTTACAGCTACCTCCAAGGCATTTTGCTTATATTTTTTTCTATTTTCCTCAGATTCCTTTTTTTTTTGGAACACAATAGTGCCCCAAGAGACCGGCACAGTACAAATCACAGCGAGGTTCCACCAGGCCAGCAATGAGTTCATCAATTCCCATTTGTGAAGAAGGCATTTCTATTTAAGCAACCAATATATCAATTTAATGATTTGTCTTTCCACACTATATTTAGATTTTACAGTTTATTTTGCTGTCACGTGCTAAATGTGTTTGGATATTTCATATATATATATGTGTGTTTTCATAATAAGTGAAAGCTGTGATAGAACTGTTCTAAAGCTGTGTTGCCCGACAGCTCAAAGAAGAAATCCAAGACAATCTTTATCTTCAGGATCCTGGTTCAATTAAAAGTGAGTCACAGTAGTTAATCTGTTTATCCATTTCATAGGAGGAAAAATGAAGCGACAAAACAGAACCCTCAATTCAAAGCCTCTGTGTGTCTGACATAAAGGCTAAAGATTCTCCTTTTTCATTCTTGCTTCCAGCTTAATTGTCGCCTCCCAGCAAAACCTACATTTCCATTTGATGATTGGTTTTCACGAGCTATAGATTTCCTACTAGAAAAAATGCCCTGCAGTGCCAGACAGGAATGTATGGGGAGCACAAAGTAAAAACTGCTGTTGCCAAGAAAATTTCTATTAATATGCTATTGCTTTATGCTACATATAAAATACTAAAAAGGCAATTAACAAGTAATGTTCCTCAACACCCTCGCAGGACCACCCACTTGGTACATAAGATGTTTAGCAATCATCTGAAATTTCTAAAAGCTGAAAACTGGCCCACAAGATTTAATGGGGGGTAATCTAAGAATAAATTAGCTTAGTTACAGAGTTTCATTAAACTGTAGCTGCCTGGGATTCAAGATACAGTAGCAGTCAATCATGAACACTATACAAATCACTACAGCACTTTTAAAGTAATAAAAAGTACACTGTTAAGACCTAAGTGTAAAATGCCTGCTTCAATCACATTCAAGCAAGAAAAAGCTGACTAAATGAGAGACTAATATGGAGCACCAAGGTAACATGCCCAATCTGAGACAAGTCTATCTGGGGATTCATTCAAACATCCTCTGAGTCTAAAGCTTACACAAAAGGCTTCTTAGCTTTGTTGCATCCAAAAGTGTAATAGACACACACCTCATTTCTCCTGGATCACTCAGGACCCTCAGGGGACAAGTCTGAACGAACCCTGAGTACATCTATGCACTGCACCAAGCTGGGGACTAACTTGCACAACACACTGTGATGAAAACAGACTATACAAAAGATTAACACACAGTATGGCACAGCACTAAATCAAGAGCTAGAGGTATAAATAAGTGAACCTGCTCAAACAAAAGAATATGAGATAAAAAATCATTTCAACAATCACTTACATTTTCAAAATATTTGAAAATAAAAACCCCCTTATTAAGATTAATTTCTTGTAGCTCCTCTATAACAACAGGAAGCTGTCTTTGAAAAACATTTATGCCAGAAACACATCCCACTGTACACAAGTCAAAAATGTGCAAAACAAAGTTAGCACACCTCTTATGCTTGTAAATGACATGTAAGCCCCCATCCCCCGTTTCAAGACCCAACCAATTATTCTGCGAAGAAACTCTGAATCCCTATAAAAGCATCATGTCTGCAAAACTGTGCACTATGCTGACAGCAATCACGTCTGTGTTCCTAACGCTTACTTTCCACCTACGCTATCCTGAAAGGTTATGATTTATAAATGGATTACATCGAGTGGGAGTGACTTAACCATTTATGCCTGAGATTCTGAACCAAAAAAAGTGTATAATAAAATAATAAAGAGCATGTGCGCTATATAAATCCGTGTGGATTTATGGATTATTTTAGGATAGGACTCTCTGTCCCTGGATTCTGCAGGATGGGGAGACTGAAATAGCTAAGGTTCAATCGGCCACCTCTAACCCCACCACAACTGGCTGCGAATCCTTGTTCTGCAGTGAAGCAGTGAGGACCTGACAAGACAAAGAGATCAGACCGCACTACTCCATCATCATGAGGACTGTTAGTTTTGCGAGATGAATCTTTTCAGGAGAAGGCAAGGAAAGAAAAGAGACAGACAACAGGGAGAGAGAAGACATGCTTTACCAGTAGCACTGGCTGTTGTTCTCCAGCAGCTTATCCACCATGTGCTCCACTCCCACGAACCAGCTTGGTACCGCTTTGTAAATAAGCGGGGTGTCTGATCTGTTAATCCAAAAAAAAACAACAAAATAAACGAAGGAAATGCTGCAATGTGAAAATAGTGGAATTTATAACAGCACACAAAATCCTACTGATTATGAAAGGCTTTAACATGAAAATCTTAAGCACGCAAAGCGTTGACACCCATGGTCATGAAGACAGCTGTGCACATAGTATACCACATACTCTCCAATGTCTTCACCCAAACAAGTTTTTTTTTAAAGAAAAATAAAGTAAGGAATTCCTTACTTATGCTGTGAATACCTACATTTTACACAATTTTCTCTTATGAAAATCCAATCTAATTTGGACAAATTAAACTAAACACAGGCAAGATTTTTTTTATAATTAAAACTCAGTTATTGATGAGAGTGTAGCTATTGCTTTGCATACAAAGTAAGTTCCTTTACATAAGATTAACTCAAGTCTGGATGTTCTCTTGAAACTATTTCATCTTACTGGCTTTTTATGATTTAAGTGTAGTGTAGTGCCCAAGTTTATGTACCATTCACAGCATTCCCATATTAACAGCAAAAATAAATAAAAACACCAACTCTGCCTCAGAGAAGTCCTAGCAATTCATCACAGAAGTAATAAGTGAAAGGTAATTTTCAAATGCTCAAAGGGCAATCCCAGGACAGCTCTAGTGATGTCACATTTCAAGGAGAATTAAAGGTTATGCCTCTTCTAGAGGAAACAGGGATTTTTTCAAGCCAGCTAAGATCTGGACTAGTTTCAAGTCCTTCATCCAGCAGTATTGAAAAGAAATGTCAGGGCATCAACATTCATTTGTCTAAAACCAGCACTAAACGTCATTAATCTGGTGTCATCAGTGCCATCTGCTGGCAGACTGAGGCTTTCACACTGAAATACTGCACTGAAAACCTACGGCTTGGAGCTTCATTCCATGATGCTCAAATAAAGTAAAAATCCAGAAGTATTTTCGTATATGCTTCCAACAGTCCAGAAGACACTGTTGAAAAGGATAGGAAAATGTAGCTCATTGCCAACAGGAAGAGAAACTGCTTGGGCTAATTTCCAGCTGCAGCTGTTTTCAACCTGTGTACAATTTCAGAATAAGTGAAAGCAAACAAAGGCCTCAATTTAAAAAAAAAAATGCAATGAATACTAACAGTTTAAACTTTCTGCGGCTGTCTAATCACTACATTGACATTTAGGAGTAAACTAACGGAAGTAACCAACTATGTGCAGACCTGCCAATTCTTCCCCAAACTAACAAATTCAAATGCAAAAGCCATTACAAACAACTGTTCCGCAACAGTCAACGGTAAAGCATGTATTTTGAACCCCAAATTAAAAGAAGTTGCTTTGGACATTCGTACATACACGCACAAGGGCAGACAGACACAAACTTGAAAAACACAGAAAAACTGAAAACTGCGCAAAAAGTCTAAGAATTCCGAGTTGCACATTCAGCCAGTCTACAGTTGGTTCTTTTCTATTAAAAATCATATTAAACACGCCATCGGTATCTTCCAGCGCAAATTCCTTAAACCAAACTGGAACGAACACTCTGATAATCAAATTATTTCAATTTGAGCCAAAGGACTCAAAAGGAAGACGGCATTCATTGTCCTGCTTATTAAAAAGCCACAGACCCAACAAAATAAAATGTTTTCCAGGAGAAGGAACAAAAGGCTTGAAACACACTCGGCTAAGAGTAATTTCAGATCTGACCAACCAGAAAAAAAAAAGGAGAAACCACCGAATTTGCAAGTTGTACATAAAAACAAATGGCTCCTGGGGACAGTAATCATCCGACGACAGATTCTTCTACATGACAAAGTAACAGAAAAGGGTAAGAAAGGCTGTATGAACTGTAAAACTAGAAAATAAGGCAGCATGATATACATTAAAAAAGAAGGAATATAAGATACATGTTTAGAGTGTTTCAATGAGCCTATGTATTATAGGATCATCCAGTCACAATGACCTTCCCATACCTACATCTAAGTGATGGAAAAAACTGCCAACAAAACTGACCAAACAGTCAGTCTGAATCATTTCTTAAACCTTCTCATCAGCAGTTTGTGCTGGACGAGCAAGACGCCACAACCTTTCAGATTTAGTCTTTTGACCCAGGCGAGTGCTGAGGGAGCAGAAAAAAAGATATTGACATGATATGCAAACAAGTGACAGGGATGAAAAGCAGTCTTGTGTCAGCTCGTGTTTCCCCCCCCCGACTTTACACTGCCAATACTGCATTGAATTTTCGAGGTCAGAAAGTAATGGGACCCCAGGGACATTCGGTGTCTACTGGAGGAAGCAATATCCTCTATTCACATGAAGTAAATAAAGAGTGCTCTCCTGAGATCCGGCGAAACATTTAAATCACGGCAGTAACAGAAAGGTTACCTCACCTTCCCCAACTTCTGTCATTCCATTGATTTCCCACTCACCATCACACACAGGGATTATGTTCAGAACGTTCCTAATGTACGGCACAATCAGGCAAAAAGGGGAACTCAATTTTACTCTAACTTTTTTTTTAATTACGGATTGCCAATTACTTTTTTTTATACACACTCAACACTGCAAAGGTGATGCAGGCTCCACCGAGCCTTATAGGAGAGGTAGAACCAGGTGGAAAGTGTGCCGTGTCTCTCTTGTGAGAGCCCAGATGGTCACAAGAGTCGCTGTTTCACCAGGAGCTGAGGAGACGTGATGGCCCCCTATTTGGGGAATCTCGGTCACAATCACCTACCGACGCTCAATTGAACCATGTCTTGAGGGGCTTTTGAGCAAATGCCTTTAGAGACTCCCTTTTCAACATCAGCAACTTGTCATTCCCACACTATACCCACATAAAGACCCAGTTCTAATCATATTTCTGTGACTAAACACCATTTATCCTGTGCACTTTAAAGAACATTTGAAAAAAAATCAGAACATGAAGACCTAAGACTGTAAAGCAGGTTTAAGTCAGGGGTGCAGGTACAAGGCCAACAAGACAAAGGGGTCATTTTTTTAAAATGACCGGAGATGCTTACAGCAGACGAAGTGCCTCATTTAAACTGGAAAGACCAGAACGACAAGCTATGAACACATTTCAAAGAGGCAGATTTTACTGAACGGCACAGTCTTTAATTTGATTTTTTTTCCCCCAATTCAGATTCATAAATACAACCAAGCCCTGGTTCATAGGATACTGCTCTCCCAGCTTTGATTTCACATCAATAAACCACAAAAGACCTTGAATCAGAATGTTTATTCCTGTCAATGCAGTGAACCCAAACATGACTAAAACCAGTTAAGAATAAATAACATCAAGCATGCATATTTTCACTATTGATGTAGACATTATAATCCTAATAGGGAGGTCAAGTACAGTAGTTTGCTTAACACTTACCTCCAGCAGAATGGATAGTTATGCTTGAACGTGCTGGCATTCACCAAACGGCCCTTTTCTTTCAACAATTTGATAATGTGTTTGTCTGCATCCTACAGAGAACAAAAGAAAAGCTTTTTTTTAAAGTTATGAACAGGCACAATCGGAAATTTTACCTAATTTTGCTATGTTTGATGTGACGTCCGTGTCATCGAAGTGACAGAGAATTACATGAAAAACAGTTGCCTCAGCTGGATGTTTTGAGAAATCATTTCCATTCAGATATAAAGCAGAGGGGGAAAGGGATCACTGATGCAGTACAATGGCAAAATGTGTCACTGGAGCATGAGGAAGAGTGTGGAGCGTGGGTGACCTGGAAGGACAAGAGTGAGAGGAAGAGTGTGGAGCGTGGGTGACCTGGAAGGACACACGTTTGAAGAAGAGCACAGAGAGAGGCTGTTCTAAAAGGGCTGGAGCACGAGGAAGAGCTGAAATGAGGCAGCTCCCATGTTTTGATGAAATTTTTCGTGTCTTTGTGTAGATCTTACGGTGGGACAATAATAAATATGTATTATCTCAAACACTTGGATGTATTTGACAAAATAAAAACACCAGAAATATGACAAGTGATATTATATCCTGAGACCCTGCCAGCCAGCTTCCATCCATTCTGTTCTCTATGTCTTTTGATATATCCTGCGCAGAAAAACATGAAATTGTGCCATTCTTATTGCAACTGTAGGCTACTGTAGGCTGCCGAGTCTGCTAGCTGGACCATATTACCTGTTTGAGCTGATTCTTTGCACATGGGCACACAGGACACATGGCACAAAATAGCATAAGATCTGGTCTTTTGTTGAAACAGTGAAAGAACTATGCTTGTTAATGGTAACCTAGAAAAGAATTAACAGGTTGCTTTAGTTACTCTGTACTATGATTCTGCTGTCTTTCAAAGCAAATCTGAATGAGCAGCAGACAAGGTCTGCTCTAATTTGTCTTCTGCATACATGATTTCTATTATTCCTTTTAATGAACAGGCCTGAAAAAGTCAGGTTACCTTTGACTTGAAGGTGGTGCCAAGGCAACAAATAACTTACGCTTAAAGCACTGAACATGTAGTCTCTAAGGGCAAATGATGTAAGTGTTTTACCGCTGTTTTCACAGTGTGAAGCATGCCTTGTACGATTGCTGCAGAGTTCCATTAGTGAAAAAGAAACACCCACCGTTTGAGATACCTTATAAACGAAGCTTTCACAAAATGTTGGCAATTAAGACTCTCAAAGAAAAAAAACATCAAGAAATAACTGCAATTATTTCAATACAGAACAATTCTGCAAAAACCTAATTATCCCAGCATCTTAAGATACACAGAGTGAACGTTAAAACTGGAGCAACCTCAGAATAAATTAAAATATTATAACCGGGTAAAGATTAACAAAGCAATCATAAAGTGCATGCACCTGGACTTATTTTATATTTCTATTGTCAGGATGTATAAGATGGTTTTGAACAAAGTTTCCAACTGCGCCTAGCAATAGAAAATGTTACATAATACAAATATGCTCAATGTACCGAAGTCGGTACCACACTTGTCACTTCCTGTTATGGACTGATAGCATATAGAGTGTCCCACTGGAAGCTGTTTAATGTGTTTTCTGCATCCTGGGAGCTCCATGCTGCCTCAGGCTGACAGCAACAGGAACACTACCAAATTCACCCTACTGCTGTGATGAGAGCCCCTGGCTCAGCTTCCCATTAAAACAGCAGCTTTTCCTCGAAGATGCTCACATGGGACTGCAGCAGAGTGTTATGTTTCAGCAAAAATGCATGGCTACATGCTGTGAGGTAACAATGTCTGTGCAATAGCATAAACATTGAAGAACTTCAAACAGCAACAATGCTTTTTCTTTTCATTTATACTCAGCATATTGAACAGCTTAGTTTGTGGCAGATTTTAGTGGAAAAAATCAGGGTAAAAACATTACACTTTACAGTTCTGTAAGACAGTTTTGTGATGGATGTGCAAGTTTAAAATCATGTCATAAACCTACCTTCACATACTGTCCAGCAAACTCTTTCACTTCGGCAGTAAAACAGCCTGATGCATCAACCGGACAGACTGGGGTAGAATCTTTTTGGATTATTTTGTAATCCATGCAAACTCTGTAGTCATCCTGTGGTGACAAAGTAGCAGTCACAAAACCCTGCTCAAGCCATTCAGTCAGTAATTCCAAACAAGAAATGCAAATGCAACAGTTATCTAAAAATCAAACTCCATTTCCTTTGATTTCAGGCTTCTCCTCCTTTTTAAATCTTGATCAAAGAAACTAATTTATGTTAGTTGGTTAGAGTTCTTTGAGCAATCACTTCTGAGTTAAATTTAAAGGATGTGGTTTATTTAAGTTTTACCCTTGCCCATAAATTACAGTTGCCTTTCTCATTTGTCTCGTAAAAAAGGGCTATTATTATTTTCTCTATTGAAGTCTTTTCCATTTTTTTTGGCCTAACTTAATGGTTTCTCTACCTTACCTGTAGGAAAATAGAAAAAAGCTCCAGTGTGCCAACGTTAGTATATAGATCTTAGAAAACTTCACCTTCTCAAGGAAATGAAATGTCTACTTTTTATAGATTATATCCTTGTGGCAACCATAAAAAAGGCACCTCTTATAAATCTTTTCAATTGTATATGAAAAATAGCAAAACCTATATACAGCTCATGTTTTATCAGTACAAGATCTAACAAGATTTAATAAATGGACAACAAGGACAACAGTTTGTAACCTGTATGGTCTATAAAAAAGGTACCTGACCATATACTGCAATACTCAGACTTCTATCAAACTCAAGCCTTGTTGACATCCTTTCTACTGACTCCCTCAAGTCTTTTGTAACTGAAAAGAAATACAGCACTATGGGTTCTCTCTCTTCTTTGGCAGACACATCAAAATATCACAGCTTCTAGGCACATAGGTGAAGATAATTCAGCTGTGTAGGAGGACACATTTCTCCTTCAGAAATGTAGGACAGGATTTTAATAGGATCCATCAAGAGACACAAAAATCTATAATGCAATCAAAGCCTCTCTTGGGTAAGTGTGGTCGCCCACACAACAAAATTATAGCTGCTCTTGTGAGCATATTCCTCTCCATGGCTCTGTACCTTTGTACAAAAATGATAGGACATCCAGCAGTACCACTGCCCTGTAATACTGGGGTTAATGACTTGTGCTGTTGCTTCTGTCATATGCCCCGTATGATGCCATGTGCCACAGTTGGGGTAGCAGCACTGAAGAGAGACACCAGACACCAGACAGGCTCACTGAGTGGTTTGGCACTGGCACTTGGTGCGCAAGAGGAAAAGAGGTAAAAGCCTGAGAAAATCAGGGCATTAAACTACACCCCTCCCCCTTGTCAGTGGTTTTGTGGTTGTGTATCTTTGGAACTATAAAATCAACCTCAATTGCCCTCTGTTAAGGCACAGACCTAAAAACTATTATTTTCACATACTTTGTACCATATGGAGCAGTACAACGTTTACAAATCTGACTTCAGAAATTCAGCTAACATGGATTTTGCTATAAGAATTCTGTAACTGACAATAAGTAACCCATACAGGGCATACTTTATTTAAACCTGGAACTGAAGAAACATACACGCTTAGGCAGAAAGAGTAGAAGACTTTTACTTACAGCCCCAAAATAAGGAGCCTGATGAACAACACCTGTACCTTCTTCTTCTTTGACATAGTTATCCAACACCACACTGAAGGCACCATTGTCTCTGCACTAAGAAGAGAAAATGATCGATTAAACATGAATAAATTCTATAAATATGAGTTGCAGTCTCTGTTTACCATTTTGGACAAGGCTTCTCCTTGCTCACACCTAGTACTCTTGTTAAATAACTCCAGCCTTGGTCTTTCAGAGCAGCAGAAACAGATCTTGTTGTGATCAGGTCACACCAAAGTTAAAACTATACTGGCACTCTGTTAGGAAACACTAAATTCTCTTCACTGACATCACTGGATCCTTTCAGCATTATTTTTATGGGACTTTTCAAAATTCACGGTTATGGGTTTAAGACTACCGATTACTGGGATACTATGGTGTGAACCTTGGAGATCGTGTGTGGTGAGGGAAATGGTTCTCTTTGGTGCTGTGGGGGTTTATGTTCTGAAATATCTGAAATCAATAACTTGCTAACCAAGAACATGCCATTATTATCGAAAAGTGACTAAAAATAATAGTTAGCCTCGACCTTGTTTACGGGCCAAATGAGGCAAATTCTTAGTTTCACACTTATCAGACCTGATGACTTTCACAGGTGACTGCCAAGCGAGACTGATGCAAAACCTTTTTCTGGAGGAAACTTTCTGATCTTCCTTTACCGATTGACCGAGTCTTAATCATTTCTGTATTTTCTGTATATCAGATCACTATGAAACACACAGAAAGACACCTGCCATGGGTATACGCACCTTTATAAAATAGTCAAAGAGTGGTTTGTACTTTTTGCCTTTCAAGGCTTTGCCAGGGAACCTGTAACAACATACACACACATTTTAACAAGGTCACAGCCTTGAGTTTTACTGTACTGCATTAGAAAATATGAACTGAAAAATGTGCCCCCCATTCTGGATAAGGTATCCAGAAATCTACCTCATTCCAGCACTGTGCCTGGTGAACATTCATTGCAATGGGACATTAACATGTTGCCCACACATCTCTCCAGAGCTACAGCCAAGTCACTGGGCTGTGTAATGCGTTCTGTCTCACGTCATTCTCTTATAATGCAGATTTGATAACTTGGTTACTTTGCTGCTCATGCTCTGTTTATTCACCGATACGAACCATTTTCACTCCTAAAGACACATATTTCAGCATGACGGAAGGAAAATGATGGTTGTTTATTACAAAAGTTCTGAATATGCAAAACAAATTGGTTTGAATTTCCAACTATTACAGCTGAAATAAACAGCTGAAATTACAGCTGAAATAAACAAAAACTAAAAACCGGTTGAATTTATGAGATTTGGTTATAAATTAAAAACATCTATATAACACAACATTTTCTTTAAGTTTTACTTTCATGCCATAATAAAGAATAAGGTGACAATGCTAAGCACCTCGCAAAATACTGAATATTGCAACGGGGTATTTTTAAAGCAAACAAGAGGAATTAAAGTGATGCAAAATAATAACATCACTCCAATAAACAGCAGCGCTTATGTCTGTCACAAATGTACATTAGCGCTAAGGCAAAGCTACAAATTGGTTAATTACCAAGCTGAAATGTAATCCATCCATTAGTTTACCCAGGGTCAAACAACTTATTTCCATTTTTTTTAAATGGACGTCAGAAGCAAGTATGGTATAAACATTTCTAATTGTCAAAGTAATTATATCCATCCTTCTTCCAAAGCAATGTCACCTTCTTCACTCCCATACAGACTGTGTGCAGGTTTGGCCAGTACACTACTGAAAAGATACTGCTGCTGGGGAACCTGTCTAGGTGCATATTCATGGGGTTAAGGGAATGTCCTCGATTGACAGGCTGAAAGAACTGAACCCTTTCAGTCTTGAACAGAGAAGGCTATAAGGCCAACCAGCGAAATGCAGAAACCTAAGGACACAAGTGCGACTATGTGGAAATATATTTAAAACAAGGTTTTGGGGGCTATGGAACAAGATACCCAGCAAGAGGACATGGGGAGAGAACCACAGGAAGTGCATTGTGTATATGAGTCCATTAAGGTGCTGCCTGGTATGTGGGCTAGGCACCACAGATAAGGCATGACTTACATCTCGGCAGAGGCTCCGACTGCAGCTGGCTTTGACCTGCACTGAGCAGGTCGAACCCAGTCCGTATAACGCATGAATTTAAATCCCTGTAATAAAGGCTTGGAACCTGCCAAAGTCTCACCCAGCAGACACAGAGCACCACACCCCCAGACAGCACATCAGTCCCGGTCACGTTTTTGGAAGGGTGAAGCAAAGCCAAGCACTGAGAGGCAACTCAAGAAAATGGGGAGAACATGTACCTCCACCCAGAATGGGAGCCATTACCCCAGTGCCAGCCACCACACTGCCAGGACAAAGACAGGACTTTTAATATGGTGATGCTGAACTCCACAGTAACACAATAACTAGTCAATTTTCTGTTTATCCTCCTTTAAACAGCTGGCCTAGTTCACAATCCACAGAAAAAAAAATATTTCTCCCCAAGTACAAGACCTCGAGGGTTTTTAAGAAGACTA
Organism: Lepisosteus platostomus; assembly: GCF_059453375.1. Taxonomy (NCBI): domain Eukaryota; kingdom Metazoa; phylum Chordata; class Actinopteri; order Semionotiformes; family Lepisosteidae; genus Lepisosteus; species Lepisosteus platostomus. Next base: position 62,965,701 of record NC_142616.1, on the reverse strand, counting down.
CACGCACTCACTTCTCGAGAACGGTGTATTCACTCTCAGACTTGTAATGCGCTCCTAGCCTGGCTTCCATCATGATGTAAGCCTTTTCTGTAGCGTGATCTGAAATTAAAAAAAAAAAAAATTAAAAGATTAGGCCAATTGAAATCATTACAAAACAGTGCAATTGCCAGAGGAAGATAAGGTAAGAATTATACAACCCAAAGAACGCCATCTGTTCAAAACCTTGGACATTCAGGACAATCTTGCATTTAGACAGCAGGCAGTTTGCCAATTGTTTCTTTATAATGAGCCCATTAGTTATCCCAGGCAGTTCAATCTTTTATTTGGCTAACCTCCTATATCCGATCATAAAGCATTTTTTTTCTTCCTAAACAAAAGTAAAACTTAATGCCCAACAACAGAAGGAAGATGACATTTATCTGGGCACGATGTTTATATGCAGCATCACAGAAAAGGGGAACTTTTTCTTTACAATTGACTAATATACAAAAATAGCTAGAAGCATTGCTTGTGCCACTTAAAACATGAGGGGGCATATTCAACAGAACTAAATTAAGGAGCAGGGGATAAAAATAAGCCCACATGTGAATCATAATTCCAATAATATTTCTTTAACAGTAAGGTAGTGTAAATATATATTTTGACTTCCTCGCATTCTGCAGATACATTACTTTAATGCTTTGACTGCCAAGTGATGTGCACTGATAGGAGCAATGCACAACACTAGCACAATCTGCATTTGTATTCTGGTTCTCTCTCCCTGCAGTATGCCAGTCCGGGGACAGAGACTGTACAGCTTAACAGCCCCACCTACTGGTAAATACAGATCATGTCACTAATAAAACCAGGTCAACAACGGAGCCTCAGGGAGAAAGATACTCACAATACCACCTTGACTTGGGTGTCATGTTATACTGGCCTTTTGTAGTGACTGTTTTGAACAATCTCCTTTTCTCTCCTAAAACTACTGCCTTACTTGTGGTTAATTATTGTACAAGTGTGGCAAATGCTGTACATATTAGATTGGATATTTAAAATGGTTGCCATTCAATCGTTCACAAGACAGGTACAGATGCATTATTTTATGCTTTCATTGTATTCTATAAATAAAAACGGTGTTTCTTAGCCAATTTACTCTGTAGAATAAAGCTGGTTTGCCCACTGTCAAAATGGATCTAGCGTGTCACCTGTCTCCCCAGATTGTACAAGTAAACACACAACTGAAAGGATAAAATTAAGTACCGAAAATTATTTAAAGATTCATTCATAGATGCATACATACAGGCTACTGAGAGTGCACTTCACTTGCAGGGCTTTAAATAGTTTTATTCTGCCATGTTTCTGCAAAAATTAATGACTCTTAATTATCTCAAAGTAACACATGCAACAACATCCCTAAAATAATTTCTACAATAATTACTGCAATTCCAATATACTTAAAACCTTATGCTTCTCACGTGTTTCCTGACTGTTAGGGATCTGCAAGTATTTCCTTTGTATCCATAATTCCAAGTCACCTATGGTGGAATATCGTAGCATGCCACTATGCCCACTGTACGAGCACAAGGGAATAAAAGAAAAAGGCTGAAATTGCTCTCTACTGCCACCTGCTGTCAGCCCCCCCCACCCATTAACAAGCTGTGAGCTCCATGGTGCATTACAGGAAATACAGCTCTTAACAGGAGCAGAGCATCCGTCCCTGAAGGTCACAGGCGCACAGTATGTGCCAGCGAGGAGGTGGATCACTGTGGAGCAGCCAGCCTAGGACACCTTAGGCTACTCACGCGCCACCCAGTTAATTAAATCAATCATGTCTGTAAGACAGGACTCAACTTCCACTTGAGCACCTTTACAATTTAAGACTGTTTCATAACTCCCTGTTAGACTACTCAAATGCCTCCTTTCTCAGTGAAAGGCCCAAGCCGCCCGAGGCTAGCCAGGTTGGAGTCAGACTGCTTGAATTGCTTTTACATTTGAAAAACAAGCCACCCAATGTCACATAACCACGTAGGTGGGGGAGACAGTGCCCGGCCAACTAAACCCAAAAATAGTGTACATAAAGCCTCTGAATCTGCTTGTTTCTGGTAGTTCAGTTCTCATTATTGTTCCATATTAATTATCTCATCATTCCTCACCTGTTGTTGTTGTTCTGAACAACAATCGTGCAGTTTTGTATATACAGTATGTATATTTTATGGTATATCTGCCTTTCAAACACATGATAATTAAAAAATGACTCATTCAAAGTAGACTTCTGACTGATGCTGCATCATCTCGATCTAGACTGACATTTTTTTGCTGACTTGACTTGTTGCAGTAAAACTGCAGAACAAAATAACCTAAAGTGAAGCATCATTTTCTGCGCCTCTGTAAAAATATTCACAGAACATTCATCTTACAATACAGATGTATTACATGCTCAGAGTAAATGATTACTCGTGTTTATGTGTATTGTAGTAGGCTCCACAGCCGAAACACTGTTCTTTTCCTTTCAGCATGGAATAAACCTTTACCTGTTCATCTGAACATTTTCTACATATTGAGCTGTTGCCATTCTGGGATCGGTGATGTTTTGTACCAACACACCTGACCCATGGATATACTCTATACCAATTAAGGATCTGGTTGGCTCGAATCATGAAATTCACAGAAGTCGCCCAAACAAATCAAATTAACTTTTTATCTTAGGTTTACTCTGTTAAAGACTATACATTCAAAACTGGAATTAAAGCCACATCCTGGACAATATTCTAATGCCAGTTACTGTATATATGCGTCTATGAAAACTGATTCAAGTTTGCTGTAACTACTGAAAATGAGAGTAAACAGAATAGACTACATTACAACAATTATATGATCTCACATTTTACACGAAATGGGTATAACCGAGCACATTTCCTGTGCACGCAACAATACAGATCCTTCAATCAGATTTATAAACAATCTTGCACTGCATGTAGCAACAATAACAGGAAACTATAAAAGTCTTTTGTTCTGGTTGTGTGATTAATAAAATGTTGGGATGAGTAACCATACGCATTACATGCTTCAGTCTCATGCCAAACTCATGTATGTTACAAGGCTGGAGTTTTATGATTCGAGCCAGGCAGATCCTCGATTGATGTAAATCCATGGGTCAAGTGTATTGGTACAAGATAGCAATGATCCCAGAAGTGACAACAACTCAATATGCAGAATATGTACAGATCATAATATACATAAGCATGACTAATCATGTACAGACTGAGCATGTAATGCATCTGTATTGTGAGATGAATCTGAAAAGAACACAAAAAAAACATTTTTAAATATACAGCACGTAACAGCTCAGTTTCCTTCAACCTGTTGCTGCAGTGTTGCAAAATTACCTTTTATTTTGACATATGTTAACTCTGGGTTCACACAAAGGGCAAGATTACTGGGCAGTGTCCAAGGGGTGGTTGTCCAGGCAATTAGAGAAACACTTTCATCTTCTTCCAGCGGGAAGTTGACAGTTACTGAAGGATCTTGGACATCCTAAAAGGAAAAATATTGCGACAGTGCAAATAACTGGATTCAACAGAGAAGCAGGTAGCTGTAGAGCACTAAGCCTAACCATCATTATCAAGGCTTTTTTACTCCAAGCGCAATACAGTTTTCACAGAATATAATGATACATCTGCAGTAATATCTAATATTCCTACTGGAAGCAATACAGATACAATGAAAAGGAAGTGCACAAGGAGCGAAAATACTATCTCTACGAAAATAATATTTTTCATATTAGGGCATCATTCTCAGCTGGGGCTACTGAATTAAAAACGTTTCACCTCATGCTACAGTATGCTGCTCTCATCACCCATGGGCCGTTACAAAAGTTCTACCAGCAGTCACTCGACACTGGCACAGAACCCATTGACTAGAAAGCTGCTGATGTAATACTCATATATACGAAAGGTGATTACACTAAAGCAAATTAATTTTTAATCGCTCAGTCATACCTTCAACTACTTGCACAGCAAGACTATGGAAATGATCATTAAACCTAGAGGATTATAAGTATAGATCTAAGTTTTCAAAGTGTTCTGAATACAGCAGCAACACTTGTTAATTTATTAAATCCAAGTGTTTTGCAGCACTTGGGTAAAAAGCACTGTTGCTTTCTCGTGCATACAGTTGTGAGATGACAATGCTAAATACTTACACCTATAGTTGTGTAGTACAACATGGAGAAATGGTACTTTCGAAAGCTAAATGGAACCAGATCTTGCCAAAGTTCTGAAAAATGTCTTGTAGGTGGCAAAACGGTGTTGCCTCACACCAATGTGAAGAGTGTGGGAAAGTGGAAGTGAATTGCATTTTGTTTCGCATCACCCCTGCGTCAGTTCAGGGTCAGTGCAGCCACATCTCGTCGTGCAAGGTGAGATTTATTGTTTAAAAGTGCGGATTGTACTTCTAAACTCTCTGCTTGTATTTGCATCATGCCCAGTGTGAATAGAGCTTTATATGTAGGGAGACGGACAGTTGTAGACAGTTTCTGTTACAAAAGTACATCCCATGTGGGTTGTCATGCACTCTGATCAACAAGGGAAAACACAAAATTGGTTTGCTGTACCTTGTAATTCTGATGTGACTCAAAGTTGGACAGGGGCGTGTTGCATGCAGTTGAAAAGGGCATGACCTTCACTCCCCTGTACACCAGTCCTTTGTCATACAATTGCTTGAAGACCCACCTGAAATAGAACCCCATGACGCATATGAAATGTGGGATTTTCACAGGAGAGTTACACATTTGCCGTGGTAACCTAACTGCAGCAGACAGAAATATGGTACTTCCAAGTAAAGAGGGCAACAATAAATTCAAGTGACATGCACAAAACATTATTTGGTTATTCCAATATACTGTAAATTAAAATAATGTTTTTCAATTAGTTTGGAATTTCTACTCATTTGTTTCTGCCATATTTCTACACTATGTTTGCTTAGTACACCCATCTGACAACTTAAAAGCTCACAAAAAATTAGATCTATCACGGCAGAATACCTAACATATTGATCAATTGGGTCCATCTTCATGGTCTTAAAAAAATAGATTTAGTTGATTTCCAAAATATCTGGAATACCAAAATTAAGCTGATCACCAAAGACATACATTCCACACGACACACCTTATCAAAAAACCATGTGGTATTCACTAAATATTTATTATTTTCAATATGCCAATTTCTAAGATTAACTTGAAAACTGGGATCTAGTATGATCACAAAATGATCACACTTACATTTCTGGTTTTGGAACATTACAAGGGACAGATACATTTAAGTAATGGAACAAGTAATAGGCTTATTCCATCCCAAAAACAACGTTGTGTTTCCTTTCTTCTGTTTTCAGCGTGGAGTAAACCTATTACTTGTTCCTTTGTGGCCTACACATGCTGACGCAGCTCCCCACCTGAACCACTAAATTTGAGTAATACCCATCAATAGTTACCTTCAGACTAACAGACTTTTTCCTTCAATGCAATCATGAGAATGTTAGGTTATTGTACAATATACCCATCTAGTAAAGAGCTTCCCCAATGCACTGGCTCTTTTTCCACTATTATTACAAAATACAACACCACAGTTGGATATTAATACAAGTAAGGCATTTTTTTTCCAATTCAAACAAGTGTCTTCTCATTTTCTTTACAAAATCCAGAAATCTGTGATTACAACCAACTCAAGCTTGTTAGCTCCCATTCTTAATATTTTAAATGGAATGCACCACAAATGTGTGTGAATTTGCTGAAAATGGAACAACAAATATATGTAGGTTTCTTTTATAGGACTAATTTTACATTTTTCCCCAAACTGTAGAAACTAGATATCAGATATTAAACATTGTTAATAGTGAACAAATTAAAACTTCAGAATTACTGTATTAGTTAATAACATCACTATATAGGCATCAGTCAATGTCATTAGGTTATAAACTAAGAAAGCAGTTACCAACACACTATTCTTACACAATCAGACAAGTTAAAAAAAATCATTTAAAGGCACAGCAACACCTGAACTGAAAATTGTGGTATGTTCGAATCTGGTAAGATCTGGTTTTACATTATTCACTTGCACATAACTAAGACATGCTAAACAATTGCTTTGTTTTTCCATAACGCCTCAAATACACCCCAGGACACACTGTGAGCTTTCTTAATTGATAATCAATATTACAGTAAATTCTGGGCCTATCTAAAAAAAAACTACGAAACCTGTCAGAACTGAGCCAATAACAAAATTAATTCAAATGACAATGGGCACCCATAATTCAAGGAGATGGTTCACTTACCAAACAGTTTCCATGAACCAGGGATACAGAGTCTTGTAATCATTCTTAAAATCAATCCAGCGTCCCATTCTTCTTACAGACACCTGATGTACAATGATGTACAGGAGCAAAGGAACAGTTTTAGTGAGTATCAGCATTATACGTTTATATACAATGAAAACTATTTTAAAATACTCCTCATTTCTGCGCAAAACTACATTCATATCTATCACTCTGGGCACATGGTGCTCAAATTTGTGTCTTAAAAAGCCACATAACAGGACACTACCTAACATAAAATAACGCATGTCAAGTGTACATGAAAACGTAAACTTTACATTTGAAACAACTTCTTACTTGGAATGTGTAGAAAAGGCCTGCCTTCAACTTCACCACAAAACACAATGTATGCAGTTATGTAAGCATATCATTGCCAGCTGAGTGGTTCAATCACACAAAAAGTATATATAAAATAAAAATAAAAGCATGCAAAACCTCCAGTGAATTTGCCAAAACTATATAAATTCTAATACACCCTCTACATAAGCAAAAAAGGCAATTATTAAGTAAGCAAAGAATAAAAACATACTTACTTCCCATTCATTTGCATATCTCATCACAATGCCTCGACACTGTTTATTGTACTCTGCAATCCCCATCTTGGCAACATCTTCTGGTCCCTTGATTCCCAAAGTTTTATCTATCTCATATTCCTAAAAGACAACACGCATGGACTGAGTTCAGCAAGATCCAAAATCATGGAAGAATTAAAAACATCTTACCCACACAACTTTAACGGCTAAAAGCTGATGTTTTGGGACAACACAGAGAAAAACTAACAGCAAAGCAAAAGTCACACAGGATGAAAAATAATGTCTGTGGAAAGACCAAAGAGAAAACAGGCATCTTCATTTCTGCTCCATGAAAATTGAATTCTATTACACCCAGAGTCTATTAGAGCTGTGGTTAGCATCATTTAATGGCCCAAGTTAGGTTGCAGACAAAACGAGTTCAAAGAATTTCACTACCACTATATTCATAGCACAGTGGACCAGAAAATCACGGAAATCAAACTTTCCTGTTAGACCAGAAACGTCCAATCCTGCTCCTTGGAAAAATTTAGTATTTTATGTTTAAACTACACCTTATTGTGTTTGCTATTGTTCTATAATAAAATCACAATTTTATAGCACAAACTGACTTTCGTGTCTTGCTCACGCAACATCACAGTGGTTTGAGACCATTACAATACCACATGATTAAATATTATTAAAAAATAATAGATTTTTATCATTTCACTGTCACATTAAATAAAATACTGTATACTGTACATGCACATATAAAAGTCTTCTTACCACAGGCAACCCATGACAGTCCCACCCAAATCTCCTTTCCACTTGAAATCCACTCTGGTGTGCAAATCTGGTCACAATGTCCTTAATAGTGCCTGCTAAAATGTGTCCATAATGCGGGAGTCCAGTGGCAAATGGAGGCCCATCATAGAAAGTAAATCTGTAAGTTCGACAAGAATTCAATTTCACAGGCTCAGACTGCACATCCATTCCGCATGTTTTGAATTTTGTATATTTTATTGCCCCTTTTTTTAAAATGATCTAAAAGCTAAAGCTGGCTGCTTGTGCTGGTATGCTCCTTGACTGGGACACTCTGGGACCAAGAAACAATAAGGGACTGTATCAGTGGGACACAAAGCAATCATTAACCCAATACTAAATAGAGAAATGTCCTCAATATTTTCATACTTCGCACACTTTCAAAGATGCGGGAGCCTAAAATAAATTGATTTGACATAATGTGAATGTTTTAGAGGATATCTTTGATAAACGGATGCAACAGCTTTGTGTCCATAAGAGTGTCAGAACGTGTGGCAAGAATACAGGGCCTTCACATCAATCACTGGAGAAACAAACTTGCGTTCTGACATTTTAGTTACGTAAACAACCTCTGTGTTGATTGTCAAAACCTTCAAAAGTTGTCATGAAAAATCAAGAAAACATATTTCGCCATACTCACATCTGAAACTATTCCCTGTTCAATATTGTCTATTTTAAATAACTCTGGAGGGTACATAAAGCAGGAGTTTGGACAGTAGGTAAAAGACAAAGATATAAGCCTGATATCTCAAAATAAATCTTACCTCCAATTTGTAGAGAACAGCTCATTGTTTATCAAGGTAGTTTGACAACACAGCAAGTAGACAAGAATTTGACCAGTTATTTCTGTCGTGTATTATGGATTATACAACTCCACTCTAAGCAGGTGTACTCATATTTATGGATATTAAGCACCTTTAAAATATGACGTGCAGTTACGTATCTCCCCTGCTTTCTGGCATGTAGACCTTGCAATACTGCACTAAGAGTCATGGGCAGATACCAAGACTACGCCCATCCTTGATGGGTACAGCACATTAGATTAAGATGCAATCTAAGATGTTTGAGAACCACAGCTTTAAAGCACTGTGACAGTAATCCAAGTGAAGTAAAGCAGAACATCAGAGGCTTTGATTCAACACACACTGGAAAAGAAATCAGTTAAATGTCACCCATTTGTGTAAGGATAATAATAGCTCATCAATAAAGGCTTTTCATTTATTTTTCATTTTCCTGTAGTGGCACTGTACTTACTTCGGTCTGTTCTTTGACTGCTTGAGGCACTCCTGAAAACAGTTCTTATCTTTCCACAGTTGAAGGATATGTTCCTCTTCGGAGGGAAAATGAATGGATTCTGGGACTGCCTCAACCATCCTGCCTGAGAACACATAACATCATTTTAGCTCTGGATTACACAAGCGAGATTAAGCTTTGATTTATTACAGAACACAGCTGGATAGCCATTGCATAAACATTATTTAATAAAAGTTAAAATACATAAAGATAAAGAATGCAAACCAAAAGAAAGGTGCAAAATGCAATACAGATCCATTATGCTCATTTGTTTGCTTATTGATAATAACAATTCTGTCAAGTGCTCTGTTGTAATTTAATGCAAAAGGTACTGTAACAGACAATGATTGACCCTTTTAATGAATTAGGAAGGACGTAGAACAGTTGTCACCAAGTGTAATTCTAAAAGTGCAAATGAAAATGCTGCACGATAAAAAGAAAGTGACTTTCCGGTGTTTGGCACTTGTGCTCCCAAATCTTTCTACCCTGAAATGCTTGTTTTGCAACTACAAGTTATAAAAAGAACTAGATCCCATCATTTGAAAGCTGCAACGTTATTAACTTAAGTAACACCCTATTCTCCCAGCAGGGCTGATCGGTTTCGAGTAAGCACTTGAGGATCACTCGGGACTGGAGAAGGGTCTGTGCATCTCAGGAGACAGGTGTTGGTTTTTCTTCTTGACTCGAGGAAAGGGTTCAGGGTTTGAATGTGTCTCCCTTACGACTGCAAGACTTCAACAAGCCCAGCCCATGAAGAAAACAACTGCAACCCGCTGAACTGAAAAAACAACGTCTAATAACAGAACTCCAACCCAAAAGCCCTGCTACCCAGCGTCTCTATCTCCAAACGCCAAATCCTCCCCGCCTCGTACACAAGCACCAATTTTCAACAGAGGAAACTGAATCACAGAAATTACGAATTAACAGATTCATTTTCTTGCATATGCAATGCTCATTGATCATTCACTCTTGCGAACGTATTTCACTTTACATTTTAGGTCTTGTATTTTATGTCTTTAAACATAGTCTCTTTTTTTCCTCAACCACGTTTTTAAAAAGAAAAAAAAGTTTTTTTGCCCGAAGAACTTCTTTAAATGTTTCCACAACACGACATCTTTTAAACTACCTTTCATCAATCAAGGTCTTGCTTTATAAATTATGACATGCTGACAAACCATTCATACTGTAGCTGAGTTGCAGTAACAGTCTGTCCATGCATTTCACACAAAACTAGAAACAAACATCAAGAGGTTTATGAAATTAAGTCAACGCTGCATCACAAAACACTTCCAGTAATGTCAGGAGTTTTATTGTGAAAGGAGAAAAAACTCACATGCACTGTATGTCACCCAGAAAAGCAACGACAACCGGTTCCTGAAAAATGATGCAACTGGACGAAAGCATGAAAGGAAATGAGGCTACGTCATGAGGTCACAAGTATTCTACTTCCGCCAGACGTCGCCCGAAGGACTGTGGGAGACAGAAATAGAAATTTAGGGAACTGGTATGTTATTTTGTACACCATTTTAATTTAAGTGATCTAATTTGGGGAGCTCTGTTTTGAGTTGTCAAGATGGCTACCGTTAATGAGACATTTTAAATCGCATAATAGTTTCTATTTGCGCGAGAAAATCTCATGTAAACATGACAAAACGAGTTGGACAAAACAATGTGCACTACATATTATGAAAATAATTAATAGAATAACACCCAATATATGATTTTCCTGAAGACACGCAAATAATAGATATATTAATATTAAATTAATTATTTTATTAACAACCTATCAGACAGCAAAAGTAAACTTCGCCACACCTTACAAATTATATGAATATCCTCTGGTGTAAGGAATTCGTCAAGAAAAAACGAAAAGCACATTTAAAGCAAAGCTACCAATTACCTGTAAAGCTGTACACAAGTAGATTTATGACTTTTTATCCCCACAAGGTGGCGCAGCATATTATTAAAATGATGTAAAAATGTCTTCACAGTAGTAGAGGAATTTTTTCTAGAACAGCGCTGATCAGCCTCTAAAAATAAAGGCGTTTTCATTGGATTTTGAAGCTGACTTTTATTGCTGTGATGAATATGTTCTATTTAATGAATATCTAATAGTTTTATTCTCTGACTTATCTTTTCACATAATCGCCTCTTAGAGACAGCTGGGTGTAGTCCTCAGGTTAGCATGAAGTAACCGAACGAGCTGGGTGGGGTGGAATGGCCTCATGTTGTCAAGCCTTTCCTGTGTTCTTAAAACAACAGACCATGGCTACAATTACCATTTCACAGGGATTTCAACACAAACATTTTGGAAGATTATTCCGTCCATTTGCCATTTAAGAAACTACAACCATCGCGGACAGCCGTCTGAGTATCCACACTCGGCTTATATTGCACCTGTCTACTCATTTACTTTTCCTTAATTTAGCCTACAAGATCCTGACACTGAGTTTTTAGTCTTTATCTAGTTTCTTTAATTATTAAACAGATGAACAGTGAACGAGCCTCTCATAAAATCTCCTGCTGTCCTCGACCCTGTAGCACACACAAATCAACTTGTGTTGTATTTATAAGATAAGATCACTTTATTGGCCATATACAATTTCTTGTATTATGAATTTGTCTTTTCGCATACCCCAATTTGCTCTCCATGAGACACAGACAGGGAGAGAAGCTTGGGGTCACACCGCAGGGTCAGCCATTTATATGGCGCCCCTGGAGCGGTTGGTGTTAAGGGACTTGCTCAGGGGCCCAACAGAGTAGGATTCCTCTGCCGGCCGCGGGATACGAACCGGAAACCTTCCAGCCACAGGTCCTTAGCCACAGAGCCACTTACAACCTAATCAAAGAATGTATCCTGACATGGGTGAGAAGCAAGTAACAGTGGTGGATGATACAGTACTTGAAAGATGCATTGATAATGCAGACTACAGGCAATGAAGCTCTTGTTCTCTTTGAGATGTGTTTAAATTTTAGTAAACATTCCTTAAGATTCAGCTAGCAAAACTGTAGGTGTATACATACTGAAAGTACTATGTACATAGATTATGTTAGGTTCACGTTGGGCATCTTCATACATGCATAAATACATCATACAAAACATGAAAAACAGGCATCTTGTTTTAGAATAAAACTCCTTATAACTTCTGTACAGGACTCGGACGTGTTTTATTTTCACTGTTGAAGTGTATCTTTAGGTGTTTTAATTTATTTGACTGTTTAAGAAAAAGGCAAATATTTGGTCGGACTTTGCTCCAGAAAGGAACCTCTCAGGTATCTGTTAGCTCTTTGAGCTGTCCTAAGAAAGTGTATACACAATATACACAAGTTTTTATTTACTGTAAAGAACTTCTGCAGCCCCAAAACAGGAGGCCATTTTTATTTTTACGAATATATTTATAGTGTATTAGTTATATAAAAGTGTACAGAGGCTCTTTTAATTAGCAAATGAATCAAGTAATATGAGTGAAGGAGATATTTTACACAGATAGAAATATTTATCAGAAAAAAGGAGGGACTTTAACAGCAGTAATACACCTTATGAAGAAACATGCTTGTGAAGCATAAATTCTGCATTCATATTCAGAAATGAGTCTCTAACACGGGCAGTAGGTGTTGTAGATTTTATTTGTTTAATGCTACATACTGTTTTATGAGATGTCAGCTCATCGTGGCTTTATTTTAATATATTAATTACAACTAATTGTGCAATTTGTTCCACTATACTTTATCATCTGAACTAAAAAGCTCTGAATGTGTGAATTAGAGACCCTCCAATTAATCCACATATTTATTTCTTCCCCAATCTGTTACAACAATCTTGTTTATTAAATTGACCACATCCTGCAATTTAAACTATTATGAGCATGTGATAAAATGTAAGGGAACAATAGGTTTATTCCATGCTGAAAAGAGAAGAAAGGAAACACAATGTTTCGGCTGTGGAGCCTTCTTCGGGTGATAAAATTTATTTTGGTGGAAAAAAACGTGTATAGTATATTGCATATGAAATAACACTTTCACACTATGGGTGCCTAGGTATTTATAAAGACCTACTCTACTCACTACTCTACAAAGTTCCTGACAATTATTTTTTTTTGTTACGGTGTGGCCTTTTTCATAAGGACATAAGAAAGGTTACAAATGGGATGAGGTGCCAGTGTAGCTCATTCATTTGCAAGCAGCCATTTTTTTAAAAGACGTCTGCTTATCAGCTTCAACACCATGGCTGAATAGTTTGTTCCACACACCCAAAAAACCCTACAACCTTTTGTAAAAAAAAAAGCTTCCTGTTTTCAGTCTGAACTGCACTTCCCAGTAGTTTCCACTTCTATTCTCTGGTTCATATTTCATTACTGGGTCTGAAGAAGTCATTGGGTTGAATTTGTCAGTGCCCACCTCTGTTTGAGACTAAAATGATCTCTTCTCAGGAAACTGACAGATAAATGTTGTATCGCATAGAATAAAGACATTCTTTGTTCTCCACCCACATTTTAACAATTACATAATAGTAGTATTAATATCACTTCACATTTGAGCAAAGTGCAAACGTCTTAACAGATTATGCTTGTCGATGTAAAACCACAGGACAGGTATTATGACGTATATATCGGTATGCATCCCACATGAGTCAAAACGCAATAAAATCAGTTATGACTAAAGTGGTCAAGTCTTAGAATGCACTTGAGCTGAAATGTGAGAAATCTGGGAGCCTCACATGTAGCAGCACGATTGACCGCACACTTAACACGGAAACAAAACAGGCATTACTTAGCACCCGACTTCAAGCGCACACAGGGAATAAAAAATGCAAACACACAGAAAAACAGACTAAAATCCCACCACTGAAGCCCTGGGTCTCAGTATAGCTCGGATGTGGAACAGCTGCTCAAAGTGACACGCTTCATTGTGATCACACCCACAAATTGAATACAAATGCTGAACGAACACACATTTTTAGTTTCCAAAAACAACACTTTAAGACCATGTTACACTTAATACGTGAATAATGTACATTGTTCCTTGGCTCTTGGAGTCTGCTCTCTGAAAGAGCTACTCTTTCAAAATTGAGAGTAAGTTAGTGCTTTGTTATTTCCAAGAGTATATATATTTCATAATAATGTTGTGGAGAAGCCTCGAAAAGTTTATATGGGGCTGACCAATCCTTGAGGTGTATGTTTTCTATTAAATAACACCAAAGTAATCTCGTACCAGGTAAAGAAATGTAAATGGTGAAAAAAAAACATTCCCCTCAGGGTAGGCCGAGTCGTGATAAGTTAGTGATGTACTGTACCATATGTCAGAGAAAACTCGGGCGAGACGCACATGTTTTGCACGTACGCAATAAACACTGTTCAGTCCCCCAGTAGTTATTGTTGATCATAAAAAATGATCAGACGGATAATTTTGAAAGTTATCACTATCCCACGAATCAAACATGAGACATTTCTACGAATTAATCTGTACCGCATTAAACACTCAACTCGTAAAACTTACTTTCTATAACACTACCCCACTTACAAGTCATCTCCATTTTAATACATTAGCACTTTTAACAAAATACTTCAGACGGTGGAAATGCATGCTATATTGCACACTATGGGAAATAACAGAGCACACGTTTTCGTGCTTAAAAATAGTATTAAAGTATACATATCCTGGCAGTTTAGCTTAAGTCTCTAATACGATAATAATTCCCGGAATGGACCATTTTTAATTAGGAAAGCGTCACTGTAAAAATATTGTACTTTCTGTATAAGCAACGACATAGTAACGCTGCAGTTGTAAAACATTCAACAATTAGCGATAAGTACAGAAAACTGTTTACAGAAATGCTGGGACTTCCGCGTGTAAATTCTGTACGTATAAAAAACACAGTGTCACACCCCCCTTGCCTGTGTAGAAAATAGGTTTCATCCTGATGTTATTTTCTCTGTAAGGGTTGTTACACTATTCTTGAACTATTTTACGCTTTTCCTGCAAAGCTCTTTCACAGTGCGTTCTGACAGTTACGCAAAGAAAAGAAGATTGGCGTTAAGCTCTTCACAGCGTTTTAACCGCAACAAGCTAAACCACTCCTAAATCGGGAAGAAATGTTAACGTTTTTTGTGAAATCATGCTTCAGTATATAGAACTAAAACACAAGTGTTCGTAATTTCAGAAAATGTGGTACAGTATTCAATAGTATGTGTGTGTTATTATTAAAATAATCAGGGAAGTCTATGAATTAGTTAAAATAAAAACCTACCTCCCCCTCTGTCCACGTTGATTTGAGCTGATCCACGTCCATAAATACCAGCGTCTGGGGCCCACAGCGAAGGTTGTTAACTGTTAGTTAGTGTGGTTGGCTGTGGTGCTAGGGGGAGAGAACATGTATGAATTTTAATAGTAACAACTACTGAAAACAACTTAGGTTGTTTCACGTGTGGTCTGGTAAACATTGAAAACATTAAACCCTTGACTTTGGACATATCTTTAAGGGGAAGAAAGAGCTAACCATTAGAAAGGGGAAAAAAAGAGGTGTGACTGTCAACCTTAATAGACAGCCGGGAGCGGGTCAAGCTGTCTGCAAGGCAGGTATACCACCAGGCTATGTACTGTCAAAAGCCCGTGGTAAAGATAAAATCAGAAAAAATCGTGAAAAGGTAGACTAACAGGGGATAGCGGTGTGGTTAAGCACAGGGAGGAAGATAAACAGAGAAACCGATTCTTTGTTTCCAGACAGCTGCCCGCAGCTGTGAAGACTATGTGAAGGAGGAGACGGCAGGTTATGTTTTTCGAAGAGGGGAACATGTGCGGGAAGGGCCTGATGTGCCAGTGGCGGGTGTTGGGCGGCCGGGCCGACAGCCACGCCGAGAAAAGTCAAGCGAAGCTCGGGGACTCCAGGAGAGCAAGCGGCAGGCATCGCTGGCACAAGAGCGGGAGGAGACCGAGTTACCAGGGGAGGAGGGGGAGGGCGCCCGGGCACCCCCAGCGCTACCGCAGGAAGGGCCGGCCAGCCTCCTGGCCCCCGGGCGCGGTGTCGTTACGCCCGGTCAACGTGAAGGGCAACAGGGCGCCGGGCATGAGGGCCCCCCGGAACACTAACCAGTTCTTAATGCACGAGAAGTACCAGCTGCTGCACATGCGGTCCGACTCGGTCGGCACGGACAGCGGGTCCGATTGCGAGGTGGACTTCACGGACATGGACTCCTATCTGGGCGTGCTGGAGAACGCCAGGGGCGCGCTGATGGACAGCCCGGACCTGTCGCCACCTCCTTCTGCCAGGTTGTCCCCCCGGCAGCCGGCCAAGCGCCAGCAGCGCCCGTTCTTCGGCTTTGGTGACATTCACCAGGAAGAGAGCATGCAGTACTTCCCTTCCGAGGACGACGTGCTGCAGAGTGAGGACTTCATGCAGAAGGATTTCATCGAGTTCTTTAACGCGGTTTCCTAGGGCTGTCTGCTGAGGAGGGGACTGATTGGCAACATGTCCTGTCCGTGTTGTCAAACGTGCCGTTTACCACGACCTTTTTTTTTATAACGTACAAAAAACCAAAAGGTATTTATTTTGTCATTGTAACCAAGTTGGTTCATTCGGACTCTTTTGCCAAATGTTTGTTATCCGGAGTTTGTTGTGTTGTGTCCAGACGAGGAGGGTGTATTAAGTGGGAGTCCTCCCAAACAACCAATCGGTGTCGGGACTTCTGAAAGGGTCGGACTTTTCTTTGCTTTTTTTTTAACCCACTGCTACCTGATGCCAATGCAATTGTAAAAACTGTGCCGAAACTTTATTCGAATAAAAGTGATAACGTCCACTGTCTTGAGTCCGTTGTTTTTTGAAGTGTTATTCCTTTTTTTTTAAATGTAGCCATTTTGTAACTGTTTTCCATTTCTTTGAAATGGCTGGTGTTGTATACGCCTACTTTTTAAAAGATCACATATTGATCGTTGAGCAATAATAAGTGAAATACTTTTTTTTTTTAGTCTTTTTAGCTGACTTAAGCGTAGGGGGTGAGTTTTAAAAGAAATAGAAAATGCCTGCTTCACGTTGGCAAGTGAGATCTAGTACACACCCTCTTGAACTAGCAGAGGTTCAGTGTTTTATGAATAAGTACGTTATGTGCGAAGGAAAGGCGATTGTAGAATTCGATCAGCTATGTATTAAAAACATTAACAAACTTTTGTCTCTGTAGACTATGGAGACGTACCAAGTGCTTTTTATGATCGATAAAGAGGACATAAAATAGGGGAAATAGTGAGCAAACGTCTTTTACTGTAATAGGGCATCCTGTTCTGCGGTTATCAAATTAAAAGGCAAGGCATGGCGAAATCAAAAAGCAGTACATGTGAAATATATTATTCACTATCTTCACATTTGAAAAGATTTGAAAATATCCCTCCTAGAAAAGCAGTTTTTAGCTATGAAAGACTTCTGGTAGGCAGAGTTCTTGTCTCTTTTAACACTTGAAGAATGACATGGTTTCCTGCAGTCCTGTAATATACAGTAGACTGCATGAAGAAGGGCTTCTGACAAAGTATTCTTGCTCACAAGGTATTCTTATAGAACACCACCACTCTCTTTAAGGACTGACAATGTCTACAAAGTGCACCATTTAAGAAGGGTCCTGTTGGAAAAATAAACAGATCTGCAGAGTTAGAGGCCTAAGCACTTCCATATCAGCAGTTTACTGTGGTGCCTCTTTCAAGATACAGGGAGGAGGTGTTAAGATTAATTTGGTTTACTTAGTCGTTGCTTGCCTAAATATTTAAGTTTATGATGGGTAGGTTATTGAGTGGTTAAAGAGTAGGTAATTATCCCCTAGTTAATTCATGAAGCTGAAAGTCACTGATGTGAACAATTAAGTCATCCTATTTAATACCCACTATCAGAAAGCCTCTTCATCTGTGGAAAATCCTCCCTCTCCAGAGTACATATTGAGCTAAGCATGTGTTAACATACATGTTTGTGGGGTGCTTTGTGATGTCCTTAGAAATGAATGAAAGGCTCTCAGAGGTCTGGGTTATTTTATTAATCCTATAACTACAAATGTCTTCTCTTGCAGATAACCCTGAAAGGGCTACCAATACCATTTATTAAAATTAAATGTATATAAAATTACATTTAGGCTTCCTGCAGTGTTATCGCCCCGTAGGGGATTTGATGAAAATGAAATTAACCATTAACAGTTGGTGCATTACCTAGTAGCAGAATGCTATGACAGTTGTAGCTCTCACAGCAAGATTACTTTTATTACAAGGCCCACCATATTTTAAAGCAGAATCACAGAGCTTTCATTTCAGTTTCTTCCAGTTCAGGGTTGTGGGGGAGCCAGAGTCCATCCCAGCAAGCAATGGGTGTAAGACAGGGTACAGACTGGATGGGACAGTCCATCACAGAGCAGGCAGAGACACAAACACACCAGAAGCTAATGAACCTACCAGTAAGGACTGTGGGAAGACACCAAAGCACCTTGAGGAAAATCACACAAACACAGGGAGAACATACAAACTCCACACAGACAGCACCCCAGGAATTGAACCCAGGGGCCCAGTGCTGCAAGGCAGTAATGCAAACCACTGTGCCACCTTGTCACCCTACACAAGTCATCCGTATTTTTCATTGACAAAGCAATGAATGGACCCAAAACCAACAAAAATCAACGATTGTTTAAATTCACGTTTATGCAAAATATGCGCAAAATATATGGTCGTGTTTTAGGTTTCCAGAGTATAGACCCACTTCTACCCTTGTGTCTGCTGGGTTTGTCTCTGACTCACTTGCTAAGGATAAATGGGTTACAGAAAATGGATGGATGGCTGAGATTAAATGGGTATGATTACATTTTGGTAATGCTGAGTTCTGAAAAAACCTGATACCATACAATAACTATAATTGCAAATTCATAATTATGATAAACACCCCCAATTGTTGTTACAACATATAATTTTATCGGAAATTATAATTGGACTAAAGTAATGTTTTATCATAAAACACTGTTACATGCTCGGTATTTTAAAGGGTGGATTACACATTGGGAGCCAACAATGCAAATCTAGTATAATGATGTTGGATTCGAGCATTGGCGTGATTCTTACAGTGCCAGTAGATGAAATTCTGGCGCCAGTAAATAGACATGGCTCTTTTTTCCTTCAGAAGCCACAAATGGACAATTTTTTTTCCTTTGTACTGTATACCGACTGCTTTCAGTCCAACACAAAAACTCTGCATGATTTCTGTGAAAAATCCTTAAAATCTAAATATTGAAGATGCATTTTCACTTAACGACTTTACAATAAATAAGCAAGAATATCAATTTTAGCAACACCCTAATACTCGCAGTAAAAAGAAAAAAAGAAACATATAGGTTTAATCTTTGAATTCATAATATTAGTATCATGCAATCATATTTTGTGGCTATTATATTAATGTTCTAGATCACACTGTGACTTACAACATTAAAAGACATTAAAAAAATACTGGTGGTGAAATCTCCCTTAATTCTCAAACTAATTGTATTGTTCTAGAAACTCAGGCTTTGGTTGGGCATATGTGATCATAAATCTGACACTTCACAAAATTAAGCAGCACAATTTGCCAAACTTTCTTTCTGAATTCTATGTGTAATGTGTGGAACAAGCTGCCAAGCTAAGCTCCGGAAGTTAATTCCTTGGCAACCTTCAAGACAAGAACGAGTCACTCAGATCAATAAACTTCTCGTAACCAAAAATGCATGAAGGTTCAAATAGCCAGTTTTTAACAAATCATCTGCAACCTTCTTATATTACTGCCCATCAGGAATGCTTCACCTTGAAATCTGCTAATGTAAAATATTTGGAAATGCGCAGGTACAGTATGGACTGTGTACTATGCTTGATGAAGTTAATGTGTGCCACTTGCTGTGCTGTTTTTGCAGAAAATAAAAGAAGTGCAAATTTGTTGACTAAACATGTTTTTATTTAAAACTGTATTAAATATTCTTCCATATTTTTTGATTCAGAACTCTCAGTTCCACCAGCGATGTAGGTTTGAGAATTATTGAATGAACTACAACACCTCCTGTACGTGCAGTGAAAGAGGCCATTTGTAAACCAGTGGGGAGCCTTCTCTGCTGCAGTAGGTATCGAGGTATTTGCTTAGTGTCTATCGAGAACTTTTCGCATTAGCGTAGGATCAGTGTATGCCAGAGTGATGTGTTCTGACAAAACATTTCTGCGTGGGTGGTGAGTTTTTCACGTTGCATTTGGGCCAACCTGTTATTCAATCGTTGCGGTTTGCTCTGGTTCACAGTTTCGTCAATTTTAAAGTCTTTGGCTCGAGCGCTAGTGGCTCTGAATCTGTGAATGCAAACAGTGCTCTGAAAGACTCATTGTGTGAAGCTTGTGTATCTGGGGGAAAGGAGGGGGCTCCAGGGTCCTTCCTAGATGGTTTCCCTGAAGTGAGAGGTACAATTAGTCTGTCCTCGTGTATCTGAACATTGAATTCGTCTGAAACAGACTATGAAGGCGTATTAAACAGACTATGTGAACAATGCCTTAAGAGGTGGTTGCACATGACAGGACTTGTTCACCGATGCAATACCAATCCCAAAATGATGAAAATGTTCTAGCCACAGCAGAGGTTGTCATATGAGCCTTTGCACGTTCTTTTTTGGTTAAGTATCTGGCTGTAACGATCATCTTCAGAAATGTTTTTTAATTACATTTTAGTTCTTCTGAAAGAAGACCTTAATAGAAGACTAACTGTGCGCGCAGTGCTTTGGCACGAAGACCATTACGTCTACATTAAGGACATATTAGCATGGCAACCCAAGCACATCACACGCAGAATTACATTATTGTTAATGATATACAGTATGACAGCTTTGTGTGCTCTGTATGACTTATAAAATTGATTTCTTTTTTTAAGTGAATTGGTGTGTTCATCTGATAAAGTTCAAGGTAAGCCTTTAAGACCCGTCATTTATAAACACTACCGTGACATCTTAAACAACCAAGTAGTCGACTGAGATATTATGAAAGAGGAAAGAAGGAGCCTATCCCAGCAAGCCACAGGCACAGGGCAGCACAGGCATACAAACACACTCACATGTAGCACCACTTTTCCCAGAAGCCTGAGAATTAACCTAGCAGTGTGTTTTCAGACAGTGGGAAGAAACCCATGCAAACACAGGGAGAATATACAAATCCCCAGGTAGCAGCTCAGGTCTGAAATTGAACCCAGGTCCCAGTGCTGCAAGGCAGCAGTGCTTACCACTGTGCTTCATTGGATCCCACAATACTCCACAACACAACAATTTTTTTTAAATGCTGTTACTTCCAGAATCTACAGTAAAAAGGTATATATACACCCTGCTGTATCCGCCTGTAGAAATACATGTGGATTGAAGATTATAATAATTACCTTAAATGCATCCTGTACATAACATGATACAAGCCTGTAATGTTGTCTTTTAGAGTATCTGGTAAGGTCGTGTATCAGGTCAGTTCCTTTTCTGTTGTTTGAAAAATCAATTGCTAACTTACTGAGAAAAACATTACTGAGAAAAAGCACTTCTGTATTTGTGCAGATTCTGTGTTGCTGAGGAGACAAGGAGACGATACCCTCGAAGTAAAGGCAGGCGATCTCTGTCACCACTGAAGAAAAATGAATGAGCCAGATCATGATCTACCTAACACATTAAAAGTTAACAGATAAGCTTCTGTTGCCAATATCATACAAGCCTTTTTGTTTATACTGTATGATGCTGTCTTGGCTGAAGAGATCAGTGTGGCATGCTTTGTGCTTAAGTGTGTTGACATTATCCATTACTAAACTCTCAGCTTTATTGGAGGTGCTTTTCCTTTTTTTGTTGCACAAAAGAACATGGTGTTTAGTCTTGTTTAAGTTAAACCCTAGTCTACATGATCAAGAATAAAAACACGTGGGAAAGAAAAATGGATGGCAATTGTATTAATCTTGTTCCTATCTATGAAGAAAATAATATTTTTCTCTCAAAAGCACATACATAAATGACACGGTAGTTCTATGTAGGTTTATCTCCAACAAAATGCTTAATTACCAGTTTAGACGCTACCTCACAAAAGAAAATGAGAGAACTCTGCCTGCTTACAGTATGTCTCACAAAACTTCCCTGTCTTGGAGAGGATACTAGAATTTGCCCATTTTTTTTCCTGATACTTCTTGCAAAGTCATGTAAATGTGAAAAGGTCAGGAGTAATTAATGTGAAAAAAAAAACAGAAAAATGTACTTTGTCACAACTTTTTTATACCACTTCAAAATCCTGAGTACAGACACCCAGTATGAATTGGAAATGTGTAACTTAAATTAAATGTATAAGCAAATTTAAGCATGGTTAATTTCACTCAAAGCAGTGTGCACAGGAAGTGGTAATGTTGTAATTAGGGGGTTGTTTCCTTTTCAACAAGATGTTAATAATGCACTGTGTGTTTTGTGGTTTGGTGACTATAGGAATGTGATCAGTGCTTAGTTCTGAGTTTTGTTTATACACAGAAATGTTCTTTGGAGCAGCATCACCAAGTCAAAACAGAGAAAGAATTTTATCCAATTACAATTATTACAAATTCTAAAGTGAAAAGGTGAATTGGTCAAGAATTCTTGACTGATCTTAATTCTATCTGAAGAATTATCAGAATTCATGACAATCTGAACAAAATCATCACTACAAAATAAAGTCACTGCAAAAAAAGTCAATCAATCTGAAAGACTCCTTAGGCTTACTGTAGTTATCATTTCCTGAGCTGGAAAGCAAGTGTGTAAAAACTCTTTTCTGTTAATTTCTAAGGCCAAAATTCTGTGCTTTCTTTATTACAGGTTTATTAGCTTTTCCACTCCCAGCCAACAGATCTGTGCTTTCATGTCTGAATAGTGTAAGATGGAAGGACAATAAAATTCCATCAGTTGAAATGCTGAGGGTAATCCCAGGGTTTTTCCAGATTTATTAGCCTAACATGTTGCATCGCTGCTGTTTTGTCTTCTGAGACTGTTGCTAAAAGTTTCCACATCTGGATCGGCATTTTTTTTTACGAGATCTGTTCCTCTTTCTTCATTGTCATAAATCTCGAAACATTTTCAAGAAATCAACACCAACAGACCAAATAAAAGAATAAAAGAAAGAAACCAAGAGAAGAAAGTTCCCCGTGGAGAGCTGGAGAGGGCAAGCTAGGAAATGAGAAAACAAGAGTGAGAGCAAGAAGGCGAAAGGACAGGGGGTGGGTAAAATGTGAAGGCAGGACGTAATCTACCATACACACTGTATATTATTATATTCCAGATTACAGAATGTCTGCATTTTATATCTATTACAGGAAGACAGACAGAGTAAAGACGTGTCTGAAAGTGGGCGTGAAGGAAAGGAATTAAAAGCTGATGAAGGTACATTCAGGGTTCATTAATGGATGTGGTGTTAACAGTCTCATTGCTATTACTGTTAATGGCCCTCCTGCTCCTGATGAGATTGAGCTGCGTTAGGAAAGCAGTTAAGAAAGTTGCAATGCTCTTTTCCCGTGTCGACAGGACTACTGTACGGGGTGAAAGAGCTGTATGAAAAAAACACCATTTGTGTGGTTGTAGTCATGGATTTGTTCAACGATATATTACAGAAAAGTTTTCCTTCCCCCTCTTTTACAGAAACAAATGGGGCTGCAGTATTGATGGTGAATGGGGTCCTAACCCATCCCCCACACGCACTGAAGAAGCCTCGAGTTGGATTAATGAAATAAAGGGTAGGCAGAGCAAATCTTGCTGAAGCCCTTTCACTCGCTGTGGCTGTGTTTGGCTGAGCTGTCACACACCCACAATGCAAAGGCACTCTCTTAAGAGTCCGCCTCCCCAGGCCCTGTATCCAATCAAAAGCGCAAGAAAGCTTATGTAGGGCAGTTGGTGACAGGCCTTAGATTTCAGCAGTGTTAAAATGCTGACCCTGTGTAATTTGAGCGCTTGTTCAAATACAAACTCCCATGGACAGATACATTTGCAAGCACGTTTTGCAGAGACGGTGGGGGGGAATAGTTTTGATTTTGACATCCTCCTGGGGTGGAGTTAACTGTTCTAGCAGTGTGCAGACTTGACAAAGATGACATGTAGGAAAAAAAACTAAAGATGAAGTCACATGCTTTTACCAGCAGAAAATGTCTAAGAGAGGGGTCATAATAAAGGTATAACAGTAGAAATGTATATAAAACATGGGCAGAAATTTGTACTACTGTTTGTAATTTCTCCAGAAGAATAAATGTTTAGAGGAATTTTAAATTAGGTTTATTGCAAAATGTGTTTAAAATTACTTATGTTCTAATTTATTGTTAATATTTTCTTTAATGGATGTATGAACATAAATACACAGAAAAGATTCTAACATTGGAATTTTCCATTTCTGTCTCTTTCCAGTGCCTGCATGTAAAGTACTGTAGCTTCATAGCCCTTGTAAGCTACTTTAGATCAAGTTATCCTATTACTAAAGTGGTAATAGCCACTTTGAGCTTCTATACTCCTCAGTGTTTTGTATGAATTCCTGTTTGACATTTGTTTAAGGCTGAGCTACTGACCAGAGGGATCATAATACTGGTACGTCCTGTTTCTCCTGTGTTTCACTGTTGTAAATGCCTCGGTGAAATGCTAAGATAATCTTTTTGACTGGATTAAAATACTATGGTCCTTTTACTTAGCCTCATCCACAACATCCATGGCAGATACAGATAATTGATACTCAAATGGAAAATTTAACACCCCCAGCGTGTGACTGTGGTCAATCAGAATGGATCACAGGACTCAGTGCTTGGTTCACCAATACAAACAATACACTCCTCTGCTCCACACATAATTATCTCACTGAAGTACCTAAATGTAATATTATAGCTGTTGAACTAGATCTGTCAGACTCACAAAAAAGAATAATAGTAATAAAAACATAGGACCTCAGAGAGATTTTGTTCATAAAAAGATCCTCCAAGTTATGGAGCTCTTTGTTCCCATGTTGGAACTCAGCGTCAAGAGTAACCGTCTGTGATTATGTGTGTGTATTATTAATGCTATTATTAAAAACATAATATTATTATTAAATTGCTATTAATTAATACAATTATTAAACAAGTCATTTTATTATCAAAGATAGTTAAGAATCAAAAAAGAGAAGCCAAGAGGCTGGAAAACAGAGACTCTTACTGTTAAAAGACAAGTTTCTCAAATACTTCCATCATACAGCACAACTTTTAGCAGTCTCATCCACACTGCTTCAGCTACGAGTATATACAGTATTAGAAATCTCTTCACTTCCTATACTCCCTTTCCCCATGAGTTCAGCCCTGAATCTCTGTAAATTCTTTCAGTTCCCACAACTAATATTTACAGATTGATGATTAATTACATATACAGTATATTTTGTGCAAACTTTACATTGGAGCTTTTTTTTCCAGCTACATGTATGTTTCTTGTTACATTCTGTTTTCACAAAGACATTATTTGGTAATTTTGCAGCTTGTTGTTGCGTCGTTTTTGTTAGTAATCATGATCATTGTCTGGATATAGGGACATTGCTAAGACAAATACATCTTTCACTGCTTATGAATTACGGGCAAAGACAACTATTCCAGCGCTTATTGTGCCACATAACGTCACGGCAAGGAATTTACTAACCCAAGCAACAACTGAACATGAAAGACAAAGACATATCAACAAACATTCTAGAAGCAACCCAGGAAATACAATTACATTTCTGATCTCAAAACATCAACAGCAAAGCAGAAGTGAAACACATTCATCGTGGATCACTTCAAGGCCAAATATTTCTTTCCCAACTGCAGATACCAAATTCTATAATATTCCTACATGATTAGATTAATTATTAGATTACATATATACTTGTTGCATTTTGCAATATGGATACAAGTCAAGTGCTACTGAACTAGAGCTACAGTAGCAATCGTCTTTTGTGTCTAGACAGTAAACACAGGCTTTTTCTCTCTGGAGATACTGTTTTGATCGGTTTATGAGAGGCAGGCAGAAAGCAATTCCCCTTGTGAGAGCTGAATCAGACAGATAAAAGTATGCTAGAGGTGCTATGTCCTCTGCAAGAAGGCATAAGACAGCTTAATGTGTGGTTCTGTGGGAGGGGGGATGGGAAATTGTTCTGGTTACAATCCAGGGCTTCTCTGCTGTATCCTGTTTCTAACAGAAGTCATTTGAATCACATGGTATACTAAGGCCCTGTCCTTAGTAACAGGTAACCAAGTAGAAAACGGACTAACTGCAAGCTGAATTCAACAGCCACATGTGATTCTCTCAGGCCTGTGCAGATCACTGCTCCCTTCTTTTAGACTACTGACTTAAACCCACATAGGAATCTGACCTTTTCTTTTTGCATTCTGTTTATTTTCCTCTCCATCTTACTGTTACTTTTTGAATGTGTTCTAATGTGTTTTATTTTCATTCTGAATTCTGTAAACTGTGTGTGGGGGGTAATGACGATAATGAAAAATGTAAAACAACGAACTAAAACAATCTCCAATCACTCATCTCAAATTGGCAGTCTGATCGAGTTGTCATTTTTGCTTTCGAAAAGTTACTTTGGCTTGCAAGATAATGTTTTAAAACTGGAAGATTGGCAAAACTGATTCTAACTAAAAAAACAGATTAAGAGGCACTTTGAGACATGACGGGTTGTTAAAGTTGCCTCTATAATAAATTAATAGGCAATCTTTGCCAAATCCATATTAATATATGAAACACAATCATCTGGAATACTTTGAATGATGTGTTAATTATTTTTAGTATTTCTTGTGATTTGTTTGTTGTTACCCATATGATGAACATGCTAATGTTGTCTGTTATTTAATTTAGTATGCTAATTTCTGATGGCTTTGTTTTGGAGCCTGTCATGAAGGATGTCCCCAGTCCATTGCAGTGCACAAATTGAAATCCAGTTATGCAAGTACATGGTTCAGGTCAATAACTCAGCACACAGTAGCTTTAAACTTTACATTTCACAGGGTAAGCCAGAACGCAGACGCAGGAAGGAAGACTTGTTGAAAATATATAGGCCTACATATATATCACATTCACACCTTTGTGTTTTGGATTCCTCTTCTGTCCCCTCAATACCTAAATGTTTTTACATCACAGAAATGCGGTACTAATTTTAAAGTATTAAAAGACAGAAACCGAAACTACTTTAAGCACCTAAAATAACAAAGTGCTAACATATGTTATTTAAAAGAAAATTTGGCTTTACTGCTGTCTTACTTGCTGGTGCATGTTCTTTACCAGTTGCTTTATGTTCCACACTGAGCTGTCCATGTTCTAAGTAAATCCTTTTGAGCATATTATTCCTGTTTAAGGTTGCTTGCATTGGTCTCTTGTGGAATCCTAAGCACTGTATGTGCAATATCGATACTTTCTTTCAAGGCCTTGAGTAGCTCATGATTAGATGAGCAAATCGCTTTCTCCTTATACACTTTCTCACTGTGTTCTGTAGATTCTTCTCTTTTGCCTGTCACCAACACGAAGTGAGGACCACTGGGAGATTGGACTGTGGAATGTTCTTCTGTCCTGTCAGTAGAAATATACTTTTAAATCTCATTTACGCTTGCTTAGTTTGGCTTTAACTAAAAATGCTGTATGATCCAAATGGCTCTATCCTTTTTACAACTATTGTTATGTTCTGTTTAGTGTATGTCTTTTTAGTTTGTTTTTTTTTTAGATTCTAAGGTGAATGTGTTTTAATGTATACATTTTGCTGTAAAGAGCTTTGTTTTGACATGGAAAGTGCTTAATTAAACTGTTCTAAAAACGTAAAAATACCTTTAATCCACTTTCACTCCTTAAAATAATTTGGAATACAATCCCCTTATTGTAAATAGCAATTAAACTGCAAATGATCTTTACCTGTCAATGTATTTTTTTTTATGACTGAAGTATTATTGTGGGTATTGTAATACCCTGGACTTGTGTGTTGACATTGATTTGCTGTACATCCTCACTGCAAGATGGCAGACAACCATGCATGTGCATTACACTGCTCCTCTGCAGAGCGCAGCTGTCTCTCCCCTGCTGCTGACATTAGACACTCTGTCAGATGGCAATGATGTCAGTGAGGATGAAATAGGAAACCACAGCGTCCAGCTATTCAGAACAACCGCCATGAAAGGAAGACATCCAGGACAGATTGTGTTGAAATGAATCTTTACGCTCTCTCTACCTTTGTTTTCACATTGTGCTGTCGATGTTTGGGGCCGAATTTGTCACACATCTCATGTGCTCTATGGTTCTCCACTAAAAAAAGAAAACAACATGCATATACAGCACTGATTTTTTAAAAGAAAACTATCACACAGCCCTAGGGAAAGTTAAGTGCAACATTTTAGAGCAACACAGAAAGCACATTTGAAGAAAAATATTTCAGTCAAGCAATGCACAGGTATTTATACTGAGGCGAGAAATGTAAATATTAAGTCGAGGAATGGTACATCTAAGAGGTATCATACACAGCTGTTCGTATATACAGAATGTTACTTGATTTAAAGATCAAACAGAGTTGTTGCCACTGCTGGTTAGTATATAGTCTATCCTCTGGTTTACAGTATGTACATCTCAGAACATTTGTTAACATTTTCAGGTTAATGTTAAATATGTCCTTCAGCCCCTTCTGGATTAGTACCTATCTGTTGTTAGACTGTTGTTGTCAGCACTGATACAGATAACACAGAGCATGTAATCACAAAGGACTCATCAGCTAAACAAACTGCATGTAATCTCGAAGCAGATTGTTTAAATTCACACATTATTCAAGGGCTCCAGTAAAGTTCACTGGTCCCTGCTAAAGGCCCCATCATCTGCTGTATTTCAAGTATCTTCAAGTATCTATTTAGATTAGGAAAGATTTACAAACACATAAGGATGATGTTACATTTGTTTAAAGGAAGGCAGTGCATGGAATTTCAAATTCTGAACAGGTTCCATTCGCTGAATCAAGTTATCACTAGAATGAATAATGCATCTGGATTGAACAGTTTAAATGAAACATTATAGTTAAAAAATATCTAAAAATGTTGTCCTACAAATATGCACAAGCATTTTTACATGCATAAAGAGACTTATTAACCAAGCGACGCTGTGTACACTACATTCAACTAATTAACTAGTCCACAATTACTGCATTAAACATACAGACCTGTATTTCCACATTCCTATACACATGCCACACAATACACTGTGCATACACATGTATAGAGACTACATGTGCAATTAGAGGTAGCATTATACATTAAGCAAAACATGTTTTATAGGTCTTTTCCTTTAGATCATTTTTTCAGTAAAGATTTTATCATGCAGAATTGTTCAAGTCAGAAAATGTCAAGTGTGATGTCTGGCCACGTCATAAAACGTATGTGCCAAAACAAAAGCACCACGGCATTTCACACAAACGGGTAAAGAAAATAAATTATTTAAAATTATAGAAGGCTTAGGACAGCAACAATAGGAAACATTTCAGAAAGGCTACTTTTGTCAACATCTCTGTGAAGATACACCCAGTTCCCTTCAATGCACTGTTGATTGTGATAAACCGTATCAAAAGAAGTCAACAATTAGAATGTGGTCTTAGAAATCAGGTACTCCCACTCTCCCCCTTTTAAGGCAAAATGTTTTTGAAGATCGACAAAACAGAGCCGTACTGTATACTTTGAAAACAGCGCACTCTAGCGGCAAAAAATCTAAACTATTTTTAAAATAGTTTAGTTTATTTAGTTTAAATTTTCAAAATATAAGGGCAGAACACCGAATATTACAGATTTTTGTACAGATATAAGGCTCTGGGTTCAACCTTCATGATGAAATTGTTTAGTTATATTACAAGCCTGGTGGAAACAAAAGCACAAATTGAAAATCAAAAGTAAACTTTCAAAGAACATTTATTTACAATATTTTTAACAAATTCAGAGGGGAATATGCAAAATACATGGAATCAGTTTGTAAAAAAAAAAACTTCACCATCTGACTTTAACAGTACTGAGAACTGTAAATTGTTATTTCAACGAACTTCACAAGAAACAGCTTGGTAACTCAGTAAATTCAAAGCCTAACAAGGAGAGGGTTACTTAGTAGACAAGACCCCTTGATTTCTTCGGGCTGCCTGTTGGACTTTGACTATCCGCTTCGCATCTTTGTGTCTCTTCTTATACTCCTTTAAAAACAAAAATGCACAAACAATATTAACACAGCATGATCTAATCGGGTCTATTAACAATGTCTAACAACTGAAGAACGCATGGCATGACGAGCTTGCCCTTTTCCTTTATGTGATCACGTCACCTGAATAAAGAGTACGAAATCCAAGTTATTTACCGTCTTTTGAAAATCCCCATTAAAAAATTCTACCAAACTCTATATGGATACACAAAAGACAGAACTACACTTCTGATACATTTGTGCATGAGGGGAAAGATGATAATAAAGACAAATAGCTGCAGATACTGATTCAATTTAATTTTTAAATGGCTTCCGGTGCAGTTTTCTGCAGCCTTTTAATTACTTTTAGATGCCATAAATCACATCACCCCCAATCTAAGAAAAAAGAAATTCCCAGGAAAAACAGATCATATGATACAAGAATAAAATAAAACCTTAGAGGACTAGTAAGTGAAAAATACTGTGCTGACTATGATCCACATCCTTTTTAGTAAAATAATCCTGCATTTCAATATTGTGATGAATACTGTATATAATAATTATTCTACAGGTAACAGTTCAGAGATGAGAGAGCAGGTTCAGATGTACCTTCTGCAAACCTTCGGGTTGATGGTACATGCAGTGCCATTTTCTCTTCAACACAAAGAAAAGACTATCCTGATTGCAGGTTGTTTAACAGAAATTCTTCAACCAAGTAACTTCCTGCTGAGAATTTCAAGCTGGGACTAATGTCTTTTTGACTTTTGTTTTAGGTTGAGTTAATGCTTGAAGAGAATCAGGGAATTTGAGCTTTCGAGTTCAGTTTCATTTGTCAGCTCCTAGGTACAGGACTGAGGAAGCCTGCGAGTTGAGATCGTTTACCTCAATTAATGCGCCACGGTCTGCTTCCCACTGCTCCCTTCCCTGCTCGAGCTTTACAGACCTGCAGAACATTTTAGGACCCTCTAAACAGGGAAAAAAAGTAAAAAAAACTGTTCATGTACAGATACAGGATTGTTTAAACAGATGACCGCTGTTTGACCAACTGTTACTAAATAGAGATTGAGTCTAATGGTTTCAAGGATACGGCAGAGGAAACTACATAGCTGCACATACCTTTCAATCTCTCATCATCTTTGAAGAAAAAGAAAAGATTGGTCTTCTTTCCTGGAAAGGGCTCCCTGAAAAGCAACAAATACATTTCGCCTTCAAGTTATTTTTCCATTCAGCAAAGAAGCGGAGGTTAAGTGAATAAAATTTAGAGAAAAAGGACGAGGAATGAAGTCATACTCTTTTGTGACATCAGGAACGGGCTTCTCTCCTGTTTCTCCTTCGTCTTCTTCCTCAGAGCTGCTCTCCTGGAATCGTGGGTCCTCTTGCCAGGGGACCTTTGCAGGCTTCAACAGCTCAATTTTATAGTCGCCTGTAAAAGATTGGAGATGACCTTAAAAGACCTATAGTTTGATTCACTTTAGTGCCTCAGCGCATTTGCTACTCATTTTTACTTTCACTGTTTACTGCAATGGAAAAAAGTAGCCTACAAGCAATCTCTGCTAATCCTTCTCATGTCAAGGGGCGAACAAAATGTATTAATTTCAACTGTGAAGTGGTACCACTTCAGGCAATATCAAAATTAAATTATCTTATTTCAGAATTTTTATCTCAACACACCTTAATCCTGTTGCTATGAAAATGTAAGGTTTGGGAACAGGAATGCTAAGGTCTCTATCCTTTGATCTGTTGAATCTCAATTCTTGGCTCTTTCATCTTCAATTAAAGGCTGTAGGCTCTAATGACAACATTGTGTAAGGTGCAAACAAGTAAATGTTATTCCCAAGGTGAAAAGTAAAAAGCAAAATGGGACTGGGTGGAAGACGACTCCATAGCTAAAATATTTACTTTTCAGCACTGAACTAAACTGTACTTGTTTCCAAATTAATTAAAACCTCTGTCAGCATAAAGACCAGAAGACCCCATAACTGAAACTGCAATGCTACAACAACAGCCATATTATTCACCAAGAAAGAGCGCAAATCCCAAATCTTACTCAGATTTACAGATGATGACAAGCTGTTTCACGAGTTAACTGTGCACTATGCATCTTACCTTCCTTCACGCTGGGTTCATTCGCTGCGTCATCTCCAAAAAATGAAAATGTGAACCCTGTAGACTCTTCCTTCCCTGCACCAGTGCTGGATGGGAAATTAAAGATGTGGCCTGACGAGTTGTCCACAGCGGTAGTTTCATCCTCCTCTTTATCCCACGCAACGTCTCGCTTTTCTTCTCCTTTTTCTTTCTGGGGGCCGAACACTTCCTTCAAATCCACGGCCACTTTGTAATAAATCTCCTTGGATACTTCGGGGAGCTTCTCCGCCTCTTCCCGTTTCTTCCGCCTCGCGGCCTTGCTGCAGCAAGTCAGGAAGACAACGTGAAACAATGATTAAACTTCTAATAAGCAAAAGTGCAAGTTCAGAGCACCCCTACATTTCATATTATACTGTACTTCCGACTCCCAGTCTACAGGTGCTGTCATCAGGCAAAGCCAATGACTGTAACTGACTGAAAGCTCTATTCCGAAACCCCTGTCCGTACCTTTCTTTCTGGGGATTCTCCGCCTTTGTTTCCAAAGCAGCGTGCTCCTCTTTTGTGGGATCGTAGTGCAGCGCGTTAACATCTCTGGACGCAGAAGGGAAAAATGGTCGTCAAAAAGCGATGCAGACTAAGAACAAAACGTACGACACACCTCTGCCAGTAGCTAAAGCAATTGTGAGCAGGCCTGTGCCGAGAGCAACAATCAGCGCTACCTTCGTTTCATGACAAAATGAGGTCTGAATAAATAGTCTGGAACACAAAACGCAATTTCTAAAGATCATGTCATAAAAGCATGTCATATTAAACATAAAGAAATTATACATCGCTTCATATGTAACTGCATAGAAATACGGACAAGTTAACACCAAAATTTACTTTTGATTTGTGTATGAGAATCTAAGATGCTCAGTTTCAGAATTTTTGTTGATTGAAATACTTGCCTGAAGGTTTTCTTTTTTGCAGTTTCTTTGACGGTTTCAGGAGTGTGGATGTTGATGTTCAGAAGATTCTGCAGGATTTCCATATTCTTTCTCTTTTCCTCCTCAAGCTCATCTTCCTCACCACTCTTCGCCTCTTATGAGAAGAAGATACACACAGAAACACATACTTAAGTGTATTAGAAATGCAGAAGAATTTTAATTAGAAAACCTAACTTGCAATACATACAAACACACTAATACAAAGGTTATTACATACCTGTGGAATAAAACCCGGTACATTTTAGTCTGTAACTACTACCAATAAATCCTACTAAACACAAACTTAAGAAATATTTTGCGGCAATAATATTAATTCCTGACCTGAATCATCTGATTGTTCATCGCTTTCAAGAAATCTCGTGTCCATACGGAATCTCTCGTCTGTGCCGAATCTTGACTGCAATGCCATGAGCTGCAGGATAAAACAGTCAGAATGTCAGCTTACCAAACGCAAAAAAGGATGAAAACACTGAATAGCTTCAAGATCTATATTGTACTGTATTTCCACATAAGACAATCAGCATTTTTCAACACTACATGTGTGGAAAACCTGAAGAACCACTGACACACATATAGTAAGGTTACAGTATCTTGAATACATACTACTCTGCTCACATTCTTCCAAAATCGTCAACTAAGTGCTTATGTTCAACATGAATATGTAATGCCACCAAGGCTGGGAACTGTGCAATACCTTTTGTCCAGCTTTGCCTTCAAACTGAGGCTTGATCTGAAATCGGTCATCATTGTCATCTTCGCTGCTGGCCTCATCCTCACTGTTCTCAAACAGCTTGCCTGCTACTTGTTTTTTAAATTCCTGTAAATAAAAAATGTGTTACCTTAAAACAGTCAAATAAAGTGTTTGTTCTAAACAAGGGGATAATTTTGTGAGTGCTATTAGCGCTTCTTCACCCCGATTTTAGTCCTGATTAAAACTTTATCACAGTTTTTGCTTCTACTGTTTGAAACCCCACCATCAGGTAGGGAACATACTGAATGTTCTCGTTATTAGGAGCTGGCAATTTTTGGAGTCGTAAGAGTAATAGAAGCCTACACAAATTATGTACTGTACTTTGACTTTTGCAGTGGGGTCAGAATTCGTCTTAATCCCCGGATCTTCTTCTTCGCTGGAATTCCCTCCATGTGAATCCTCTCTTTCCGCAAAAAGGCTCTTTCTCAACGTGGTCTCTTTGGCTTCCTCATCACTCTCTTCCTCTGACTCGAACACAATGTGCTTGCCTTTGCTAGTTTCAGAAGTGTCCTTTGAAAAGAAGAAAGTATAGGAAAAGTTAAAACTTTTGAGGTTCTGCTTGAATGAGGTGTGTCCCAAAAGTTAGTACTGGGGACCTCTAGCTGCTAATTCAAGTACTGCTGGCCGGGTACAGGCTTAGTTTGTCCCCAATCCTTCAGTTACTGGTTGAAATTCTTCTGTGGAAGCTGCTGAACTTTGTAATTTTTAGATTGCTATGGAAAAGTGAACTCCACTCAAGAAGAGGTCAAATCACAGTTTTTCATAGAAGAACACACAGAAACCCTGTGTTTGGATCACCTACAATATTGTCCTGACCTGACTCCCATTGACTTCTGGATGTTCAAAAGCTTCAAGAATCAGCTTTGAGGCAAAGGTTTTGCATCAAAACCTGTGCCAGTGAGCTCAATTTACCAGTGGCTTAAAAATACCAGCACAAATTGCTGAAATGCAAAACGGAGCGATACTGCCCTACATTTTATTGTTAACCACACTACAACATCATAGACTATTGCTAAAAAACTTAAATTCAAATACCACCCAATGCATTCTTGCAAGAAATTAAAAGTACCTACCAGTTTAGACAAAGCTCCTTGAATGAGCCTCTTCTGTTGCTCTGCCTCTTTCTGCCTTTGCTGCAGAGCTGCCAGACGCTTCTCGTTGTCCTGCTGTTGTTTCAGAGCATTCTCTGAACTGGAGAACCGAGAAGCTTTAGAGTCTACCTTTATAGACCCCACAGTGTCTACCTTCTCAGTACTTCGGATTGGATCGGTTAATGAAGCTAAATTCTCATGTGACCGCCGCGTCGGCTCTGTAGTCGTATTTTGTGAATGTCTTGCTTTTTCCTTGCCCATGTCGTTTTCTTCTGCGCTGCTCTCTTCCCCAGGGGCACTAGTGCTGGAGCTTGAGGAGCTGCTACTGCCCTCCCAGGCTCGAGAAGGAGTTGGCTGAGCCTTGCTGCTAACTGGGGACTCGGCCCCCTTTAATTTCTTTGCAGAAGCATTTGGTTTTGTTATGGTGTCTTCCCCATCGGAGTCACTGGAATCGAAGTCCGATTCCTCAGTTTCACGTTCTTCCATGTTTTGAGCAAGAGCGGTGGAGTCTGTTTTTTCACTCTTGGGTAGAAAATGTTGGACTCCCTTAAATGGCGGGGGTTTGGAATTGGTCGTCTTCACCTCTAAAGTAGCAGCCTTCCATTTATCCTTCTGGGTTTCGGTAATTTTCTTCTTTTTTAAAGACTCAGCTACCAAATGGCCTTCTTCTTGTTTTCTTTTTTGACAGACACCAGATTCCATGCCTGCTTCTTCTAGAGTCTTTGTACCTTTAAAAGCAGGCAGATTCAATGGAGATTTCTGCTTTTTCATCTTCTTCTTCTTATCATCATCATATTCATCTTCACTGCTGCTTTCATTCAAAAGAGATGCTAAAATATCTTCAGGGGTGATGCCCCTCCTTGCTGACGATTTTATTGGAGTCTTTTTCTTAGAATTAATATGAAGATCTGATCCACCTGTAGCCTTCGCTTCAACATCCGATTCCTGACAATCCTCGATTTCTTCTTCCACATCTCTTGAAGACTCATTTGCAATCTTCTCCAGGTCTGCCAAAGACAGCTCCAATCGGCAACAGTTAGCCATCATGGACTCGTATTCAGAATCACAGCTCTGGTCTGATCCTTCGTCACTGGAGATAGATTCAGTTGAACTGGGAGGAAAATCAAACGTTACTGTATTGTCAGACTGGGTTGTTTTAGTTCTTTTTGATGATGGGATTTTTGAGGATGGGGGATGCTTCTGGGCAGTTACCGATAAGCTATCTGGAACCCCAGTTTTGATACTGGATGTCTCCAAATGTTTTTGGCTCTTTGCAGCAGTTTTGCAGGAGGTAAGAATTTCATCAGTGTCTGCTGAATCATACTCATTTTCGCTGTCACATCGCCCAGAAGTGTTTACAGCCTTTGCTTTGTTTCCATCCTTCACCGGATGCTGTAACTGACGAAAGTTAGGTTTTAAAACAAAGTCACCTTCAACTACCTCTAAGTTATCCACATCTTCTTCAACCAGACTTGCGTTTCGAATATCCTCTTGCACAACCAACTTCCTTATTTCATCCTCTGAATCCACATCACTGTCAAACAAGTTCATGGATTTGTTTTGGGCCTTCAAAGCTGCAGAATGCTTTTTACCAACGAAGTTTTCTTCTTTCGAGCATGGTTTTAAGGGAGGTTTGGCCTCTTGGTTTACTTTAGGAGATTTCACCTGTTTGTTATTTACATTCCCTGAGAGCCTGTGATCCTGAGAGTTACGGATAACCTCCAAATCAGAGTCAGCAAACTCTTTGCCAGAACTGAATGAAGCAGGCTTCATCATTTTCTTTGGACGGGACTTTGGAAGAGGAAACTCCCCCCTTCTTTTCTTACTGATGTCATCATCTCCTCCTGTCAATTCCCAAGTCAGTTTTGAGACTGGGGTGAAGTTATCAAAATCAATTGCCTGCTCTAATTTCTTGATGTTGTGGCAGTTCTTTGAAGGGTCATATTTAACTATGTGGAACTGAATTAAGGTACAATAAAATGAGGCATTTTTTAACAGAGAGCAGATTTTCATCATCTAAATTTGATAAAATGTTATATTTTATAATAAGTACGCGACTTAAAAATGAGATGAAAATGTTCATATTCTTTCAGATGTTTTTTTACATTTTAAAGTATCCACTTTTTAATAAAACAACTAGTTGAAATTCAAGAACAAATTTTTATTTTAAAACCAAAGATTTGGCACATTTTTAAATTTCAGTGTTTTGGCTGCTTAAGATTTGCCTTTCCAGTTGGATCAATCAAATACAATATTGCACTAGTCTTTAAATTCTGTTTGCAAATATTTCTTCACATTATGTGAACTCCTGATCCAACTGAAAGCACGCCCATGTTTTTGTTTCCTCCATTTTAGTTTCGGACCTGAACGAACACAGTACAGACAAAGGATATTTTGTTTTTGCCTTGATTCTTCATATTAAGGACAGGAAGGACTCGGCCAAATTTGCTCACAACCCAGTCCTAAGAAAAAAAAACAAAGATGGAAGTATTTAGTATTTTTTTGTACAGAAATTTGCTAAATGTACTGTACTATGCCTATATGTTATATGTTCACTCAACAACAGCCACATACTGTTTGTGCAGTTGAGTGCAATA
The DNA here is from genome assembly GCF_059453375.1 of Lepisosteus platostomus. NCBI lineage: Eukaryota > Metazoa > Chordata > Actinopteri > Semionotiformes > Lepisosteidae > Lepisosteus > Lepisosteus platostomus. The sequence continues at coordinate 62,928,064 of NC_142616.1, read as the reverse complement.
AAAAAATGTGGTACATTGGTACAGCTCAAAAGAGCTAAGTATGAATGCATGATCATTAACATCACAAATATGATACTAAAAAAGGTGAAAATTGAAATTCAAATAATTTTATATGACTGTTTTACCGTCATATTTGACTTGTTAAGTAAATTGGGCAACAACATACTCAATTATTTTTTGTAATGTTTTTCTGATGCACCCAATATTAAAGCACAGTCTTATTTTTATAGAGATGTTTAACAACTCCCATAAAAATGAATTTAAAAAACAATTTATTAACTTACAAAATGTTTAATTTATTAGAACAGGACAAACCCCGCAACAGCATCCCCTAGTGGCTATTCTTACATGTGGACTTAAAACAGTAGAACACTAAAACGGTAAAACAGCAGCTCCTTTTCAGATGAATAGCAGTCATTACTTCTTTGTGAGGTGCACTCATCACCACTCCTCCTCTGAGTATGTGTATCAAGGACATTAAGTTTGACCCTGCCATACCACACAGCCATACTCCTCTCCTACAAGGCTGGGTTGACACAGAAAAACATCAGCAGCCGCTGTATCACTGAAGCTCAGCAGGTGCGAGTCTGGTCAGTACCTGGATGGGAGACCTCCTAGGAAAAACTAAGGTTGCTGCTGGAAGAGGTATTAGTGGAGCCAGTAGGGGGAGCTCACCCTGCGGTCTGTGTGGGTCCTAATGCCCCAGTAGAGTGACGGGGACACTATACTGTAAAAAGGCACCATCTATGAATTGCCTTCATCACTCTGCTCTCCTTCCCTCTGAAAGCTGATGTGTGGTGATCCATGTGGGGCTGCACATTAGCAGTGGTGGAGGGGGGTTCCCATTACCTGTAAAGCGCTTTGAGTGAAGTGTCCTTGAAAAGCGCTATATAAGTGTAAGTTATACTTATTCAGTATTACTAATTTTCTGCCTCATTACTGCCCATATTGCATGACTTTAGACTTCACAAGCCTTCTTCAGAGATAAACAACCTTGTCAAGACACATTTTTCACCCCTTCTTTGGGATGTCAGGTCTCTCTTCCTCCTTCTCAGTCTCAGGAAACTACAAGTAACTCATCGGTTCAACAGGTTATATACTTTGTTCCTTCGACCTGATATGTTTCAGAACACCAGAAATATTTCGGAAGCTCGTTTTGGACGTTGGCGAGACTTTCACAAGCTACCCTCGGTTCATGTTAAATGTACCTCCACCTTCTACTGTGAGCGAGACTCCTCAATCTCCCGTAACGTTGGCTTAGTGGTTTCAACGAGAGGACTTCCTCGTGAGTGAGGGGGTCGCTGTCTGGAGGGCAGGTAACTTTAGCTGCCTCCATGCCTTTCACTTTGCAGCAAAGTATGGAAGACGCTTGCACCCTGGCACCCACTCAGCCTCTGGTGCCTTGGGCTGGATTATGATTGACGGGTTGAGTTCGGCAGCTCCTCGAGCTTTTCTGGACAGAGGGAGTGGAGAGATTTCTGGATTGAATCTGGAGTCTCATCTCTCCCTTCTGTCTCTAAAGTCTGAGATCCAGTAGTGTCTCCATCTACTGTGCACAGTCAGGCCACACAAACAGCCCTTCGAGATGTGTGTACTTCAAGGGATAGAACCTACCGTAGGCACAGGACTCATTAATCACTAACTGGGTAGATGGATCATGGCCACTGCCGAAGTATTTTACGAACACTACAACCTCCACCCTTTTCTGGTCATGCGGGCAAGATGCTGTGGATACAGCGCAGCTCATGTGGATCCTATTTTCCCTGAATGGGAATGCTGGGCTATTACCATGTGCCTTGTTCCCGGAAAAGAATGTCAGTCACTTCCCTAGAGGGTGGATCTATTACTGGACTTAAAGGTGTGCTGGTTTGGCAAATAAATGGTGAGCTGCCATATCAACCTATCTTTGATGGAGAAGGTTAGGGCTTAGTGACGTAACAAGATGTAATAGAAGAGCAGAGATGTGGGCACTTCGCCAATAGGTAATGACTGGATTTCTTCTTAGGCAACCAGTGTTATGATGACATGATGACAGTGATATGTTTTTAGCGCTTTTTATAATATCGCTCTTGAACTCTACGGTCAAGATTAACTTTACCCTAGTCCTTTCTTCCTTTGCCATTAACAGTAGTTGTCAATAGAGTTTGTATTTTAAAAGGCAAATACCTTGTGGCCTGGAACCTCTGTCCCTGGTACAGCCGCTTTCATGTGAAAATTGTCCACTCCAACTTTCTTCAGAGAGTCGAGAAAAGGAGGTCTGCGTTCAGTCTTTGGAGTTTGCTTCTTTTGGGCTGCCTGCTGCCTTTCTTGAGCCAATCTGTGACAACATCCCAGGAATAATTACAGTTAAATCCAGAACTGCTTCAAAAATGGAGAAAAATGCCCCAAAATACAAAATATCCCATTTAATCACTTTTGCATATCAGCCATTAACACCTTAAAATGGGTATAATCTAAGCAAAATAATACAATAACCCAAATGTGAAATATGGCTTCATTTGCCTTTTTCTTAAGACTGTCTTAAAACAGTTTTCACAAGGCTTACTTGTGTAAGAAGCTTTCTTTGGCCAATTCAATTTGTAGAGTTCCACCTTTCCATTTTGTTTTGTTCAATAAGGACATACCTACAGGAAAAAAAAAGAAAAATAATTAATAAATACCACAGCTGTCAAGTTATTAGCATATTAGGAATGAGTATACTGGAATCCACATGGATATTAATGTGTAAAGGCAGATCTCTGTAGTACTCAATCTGTTGTATTCATCGGCTTATATAGCATAACACAGCATGATCTAGACAGAGCTCCCTGAGCAAATGATTTTGTTTTCAGTTTTTTTTTAAATTATCTCTCACTGGCAACGTGCTGTTTATATGTGCAATTAATTTGTCTTCACATGCCTATGGTAAATACCAATCTATGCTTTGGAAGTTCTGAACTTTTGAATATTTACAGCATAACCCTACCACAGGTTTAGGGAAAATACTTACATTTGCTGAGTTCTTTTTCTGAAATTGTAATGTTGAGATATCCAAAGGTCTTTACAGGTGTTCCTTAAAAATGAAAGGCATAAGAAAGTTTAGAAAGGAAATTTACAATCTTAAACTAACCATTTTTCTTTAGTTTCTCAAATTCCTTAAGATAAGATCACTTTATTGGCCATATACAATTTATTGTATCAGGAATTTGTCTTTTCGCATACCCCAGCTTGCTCTCCATGAGACACACAGACAGGGAGAGAAGCTTGGGGTCAGAGCGCAGGATCAGCCATTACACCACACCTGGTACAGTTGGGGTTAAGGGCCTTGCTCAGGGGCCAAACAGAGTAGGATTCCTCTGCCGGCTGTGGGATTTGAACCGGCAACCTTCCAGCCACAGGCGCAGATCCTTTTTTGACTGGAATGATGAATTTGTGAGTATGCAAACTGTTTTAATGCCAGCAAATATGTATCAAATGTGTTTAATTTACTTGAGGAAGTTTTTATCATTAAAAAGGAATTCTTTAGTTTATTAAAGGCGAGTAAAGGGTAACGGAACATGTCTGCGTCTATCATTTTACATAAGAGCCGTTTTAATTGTATCAATATTAATTTGGAAATTATCACAAAGTGAATGACAACCTAGATGTAAAGCCAGTTTACATATAGAGCAAAAAGAAAGAGTTTTGCTACTCAGTTGGTCACCTAAGCATAAGAATTCCATGTGACAGCACTTCCCGAGAAACACGTAAACAGTGGAAGTAAAAATTATATACTGAAGACATTCCTTAAAAGCTAATGTGTAAGGTGCTTTTACCTTCTTCATCTTTCCTTGTTACAATATCCACATCCAACACATCACCAAACTTTCCGAACCTTTGCTTCAACTCCGATTGAGAAATAGTATGGTTTAAGCCACCCACATACAAACGCCTCATAACTTTGCCTTGATCCATTGTTGAATTTTACTAGCCTCGTTTTAAAAATGAATGGTCTGCTTCGACGATTCTGTAAAAAAGAAAGCATACTTCAGCTTGCTGCATTAACAACTAGCACTGAAACAACTGAAATAAGCTTCATATAACTGTTCTAAATAAAAACGTAACTTCAGAAAGTTCATGTACACGGTTTTGTATTCCTTAAATTTAAATGACAAACTTTCATTCCTGTATATGAAAATTAACTCAAAAATTCTAAATAAATTGATTGAACAAGTTTATTTTACACTGCAAAATCCGTTACAGTAATTTGTAAATGCTTGCCAACAAGCAATCGTGTTAAAGTGTTAAAATTCATTTGATTCCTAAACTTGACAGTTAGGCTAACAATGAAAATAATTTTTAAACCAACCAACCAGTAAGATCGCAAATTAAAAATTAAAAGAGATACCTCTCAAAAATACCGTACAGCAAATTTTACTCATTTTTGTCAATGAAACTGGTCACACATGTCCACTAAGGATCCACATTGTGTTCACGAAAAATCCTTCCCTCTCAGTTTAGAGAAGAGAATATAGAGTTCCGCTGTTGTAATAATTAGGTTTATAGGCAAAAATTACTGGATAATTCCCTGAGATATTATTATTGTTATTATGAAAATTATAATTTTCTAATGTTCAATTCCGGGTGTAGCATAAAAGTAAATAATTATGTCGTAAAAATACTTCATAATAATGATATAAACTTCGAGCAGGCAAGGCTCACGATGTTCCACTAAACGGGAGAGCTGAGCTCAGGTTTAGTTATCGTTCGGTGCTGCGTTTGATCTTTTAATGTCAATTAACAATATATAACGAATCAAACTGTAACAAAATATCGTACGCCTCTTTTTTTTAAAAAACACGGGGTCCTCTATGTTCAGAAAAAGATGAATTGATTTGGTAGCACCCCCCCTGAATTTGTTGGTGAGTCGAAAGTGGTAGAATCTACTTCTGGCGCGAGCTGTCAATTGTTTTGAAAAGAAGAGAGAAGCTCCGGTGTTTGTCTGGTATGTGTCTATATTATTTCGTGCTAGGTTTTACCCTTATCGTGTGCTAAGGTAGTTTTTTCCCCCCTTTTTTATCTTAGAAATAGAGTGGAAATAAACTGCACGGAAACGTCGCATTTGATGGCCACGTCAATTGCAATGCAACCCAGGTGCGGTGCAACCAGTGGCATACAAAACAGAAAAACAAAATAGCACGGGGAACAGATACATAGTACGTCCTGTAGATTTGCTCTAGCTGCTGGTAATGTCATTGCAGTACTTGGAAAAGAAACTTAACTCCCATCCGCTTGTCTGTCTCCTGCATTTTTTCATTTTCGTGAAAACGTAACGCATCATTTCAGTTATCGTGTTCAAGTTGTACGTTCAACGTATCCTTGTAATGTGGTCATTTTTTTATTACGATTCGCAGCAGCGGTCTTTTTAGCCAGTGATTTAAAAAAAAGCACAGTGTTTGCTCTGAATATTAGTATAATCTGAATGTTTTGTGGACAATATAAAGTGTATCAACGTGATTTGTTACCCACTTTAAAGGTAATCACTGTTTTGTAGCGCAGTAAACGTGATGCACATAAAACTGCTTAAGAAAGAAATAAAAAAGTAGTGTGTGTCTATTGATGAATAAAACTGGAAAGACTACATTTCTTCCATTCAGATCTGTAGAAAATCGCCAGTTGTTCTTTCCTAGGTATCGGCTGCAGCAAAATGCTTGATGTTGACTTCCTCAACCATCTGTACTTCTGTAATGTGGGATTATTGCACTTTTACAGGGCACTCTGAAGGACAACAATGGAAAATGATCCTGAGCAAAACTACGAAGCTGAAATCAAATGTCTAGAAGAAGAAATTGCTATGTTACAGGAGCAACAGGAAAGCAACGAAAGAGAATTTGCGTTACGCCTCAGAGGAAACATTACAAAAGCTTTGTAGGTTCCTGAACTAAATCACGTCTTACTACAATACTGTGTACTCTCAGTGGATTCAGTTCCTGTGGCGCCTTTCCATAAAACAGTGATTTTATTAAAGTCTTTGGAATTGCTTTTCTACAATGATGTAGCTAGTTAGGAAAATATTTTTAAAACTGAAATTATTAATCATTTTTACCGTGCGAATATGATCAAATCCTGCAGTACAAAGTATAGTATTTGGATTTTTATCACAATTGCATTCCTCTTTTCTTATTTAATGAATTTCCTCTCTTGCATGTGTTCTTCTATTGGAGTTTTGGCGTTTATTTATGAAGTTATTTGGATCTCAATGGTTGGTCACATTTGTAAATTACAACATACAGTAGTCCTGAATAACATATTTACTGTGCTGATTCCAGAGGGTCCATGAAAGATAACAGAGACGAGAGACAAGGGGAAAAGAAACCTGAGGCAATTGCAAATCTGAAGGATGAGCTTGAGGGTCTGGAAGAGGACCTTATGCGCCAGTCCAGAATAAACCGTCTTGTGCTGACTGAGTGTGCAATGAAGACACTGGAAAAAAGTGAGCAGATCGCTATATAATTAGAGAAACAAAAACTCCAAAAACATACTTAACATAATTGGACTTATGGAGAAATATAGATACTGTATTATTAGATTGTATGATTAGTATTTTTAGACCAGTCCAGGGCTAAGAAATCTGAATATCTGCTTTGAAAAACAGTTGAGGAAAATAAGTTTATCACTATCAGTAATATTATTGGTATTTATTTAAATCAGATTTATATCTGACACATATGTTGCATATACTGTACATTCACACTGTGTTTACTTACAGTAAATTATGATGGAGTTCCTATGCTTTTGTTTTTGTTACTCCATAGGTGAGAAGAAAGTTATACAGCAGTACAGAATTTCAGGTCATTGCAGTGTCTTGGCTTTTCAAGTTGAATTTGTGCTGACAGATGTTCAGGTAAGAAAATCCTCCTTGATCCTCTTTATAATACCTCTTAATGTTAATAATAATAATAATAATAATAATAATAATAATAATTACAACAACAACAACAACATCACTTTATTAACCCTTTACAATTTCTTGCATTAGGAATTGTCTTTTCGCATACCCCAGCTTGCTCTCCATGAGACACACAGACAGGGAGAGAAGCTTGGGGTCAGAGCGCAGGGTCAGCCATTGTACGGCACCCCTGGAGCAGTTGAGCAGTTAACCACAGCTCTCTTCAGTAGTGTTGAACAATTGAGAGCAATTAGTGTCCTGTTCTCATGTGGCATTGTCTAACTAATTAAACAGGCCTTGTGTACTAGATGAAACACATTCCAGTTTAGAACTCACAAGAAAAATCATTTCTGTGCCTGCTTTTTTTTGCAAAATGATAAACGTGATGCAGAATGTTTCTGATATGTTCTGAAACAAAATGTTAGGATTTTATCTTTTTCCAATGATTCATGCAGTTTTTACAGGAAACAAAATGCCTGACATTTGTAGAAAGCTGAGCATTTACGTCTCTGATGTCAAATGAAACTCACAGTAATGAGACATTACTTTCTTTAATTTTAATGCCTTGCAAATGCACTTTTGATGACTAAACTCCAGGTGGCAGCAAATATCCAACCAATTTTGATATAGACTACTAGACAATGCCTATTGGCTCTTCAAACCTGTACGTATGTTTGTAATAGAAAACATCTAGTGTTTCATGCAGAAGGGAGCAATATATTAATCTAATGTCAAACATTTTTTCTCCCTTTTCCATGACACAAAATAACTTCCAGTGCAAGGTTTCAGCACTGTTTTTTTAAGAAGAAGAGATTGTTTAATTCATGTTTTTAGTATGTCTAAACATCAGATGTTTTTTCTGACTGCCATTTTCTATAGTTTCGATAATTCTCTAATGAAACTGTTACCCATTAGTCTTTTGTTAAAATACACAATGTGCTATCATATTCAATACATTGTTTTGTGCAATAAAATAAACTCACATGTGAGTCTCAGGTCAATATTGTCATTATAATAGATCATTCAAAAATAGATGTTTAATTAACACGCTGTTCATTTTACATTTAACAGGATGCCACTAGCAGTAGAATCGTTACTGGTCTCAGCATTGTCGTGGATGGCAGTGAGTTTAATGATATGAGTGCATTTATTTCCAGGTGAGTTAAAAAAATCAAACTAAACCTTGCTTACTAAAAAGATCATTAGAAAGACAAATGTTAGAGTAGAAATGGGATCTTGGTTTCCTAAATACAAAACAGAATACTGATTCTCCAGTTTTAGGAGGCCTGGAAATCTGAAATTGTGCATTGTGGCTGCAAATTGTTATGTTTTTCTTGGCCGTATTGCATATATGCATGTATTCTTTTAACTCATTTCTAGAAACGAGCAAGAATAAGCTTATGAGCCATACTTTCTGGAATTTGGAAGCATTGCGTGTAAGACCTTGAAATGTCTGGTTTGAGATTTGGGTTAGATTTGGGCTTTTTTAATAAAGATTTGGCATTTAAAGATTACGGCATTTGTAAAGAGAAAGTAACTATTTTTGCGAGCCCTTAGTGTTTTTTTACATTTTTTTTGTAACTGAAAGAATGGAGATAAACGTAAAAAATAAGGTTGAAAATTGTATTATTATATTTATTTTTTCATTCGTAGATTTGAAACTGAAAGTTTTTTTAAAGAATTAAACACTGTATTTTCAAAATTCTGTCACTGAAGTATTTACTCATTATAATCATATAGAAGTGAAAGAAAATTGACTACTTTATTATTGTAGAAAATGTTCATGTCTCATCTTTTCAAAAATACTGTACTTTTGGTAAAGTGAGTTTAAAAGTTTAGATTTGCATTCCTTAATGCTGTTCTTTTTCACACTGGAAAATGGTGGAATTGTGGAAAAAAGTTGTCCTCTGACCTAAATAAATATACTTTTAGCCCTGTAGTATTTTGTAGTTTTCGTGTTGCTTTTATTGCATACAAAGGCAAGTCTTAACTCAAATGCTAATAAGGAGCAACAGAGTCACATTTCAGAGTTATGGTTATTGGTGAAGCTGGTCAATGTTTAAATGTTCTTTTTACTATAGAAATTATTTAACATGTCAACAACTGGCAGTCCAAGCATAAAATCATCCATATGGCCTGTCTGGGGCTCAGGGAACTACATTCTCGAGTTCTTCATTGCTGGAAAGAAGAGAAAAACAACTTCCTATCCTGCAGACTCCCACTGAAGACTGTATAATGAAACCCATTGTTTTCGTGCCACTGGGACTGACTGAAAAAAATAATCCATTAAGACACATCTAGTAGTGCTGGATCTTTCAGCAGTGTAAGGTTTCATAAATTCACATTTGAGAATTTATTCTCCTTTTTACATATCTCATTCGTTTAATTTCCTATAATTTCGAGACCCACTTGTATTTATTACTGTATTGAGGTTTTTAAAGTTAATGGGTGATTGAGTTAAACTGCATATAGCAAGTGGACACAGTTTTAGTTTTTAGCAATTTGGACTATTTTAGATGATGAAACAGACCTAATAGTTATGTTGTTTTTTGATGGGGCTATGTGTCAAACAGGCTGTTAGTAATACTGATTTCTCACTTGCAAGTCAAAGTACTTATTCCTGTTAATAATACGTCATTTAAAAATGGGTGTGCTTCAATTATTTTTGGAACTATTAAGTCTGTTTGGAACCTTTGAACATCTGATGCCTCAGAAATAAAGATGATGAGGCCTATGAGCAAGTCTTTCAGAAATTAACCTTTTTATTGCCTTAGTTTCATAACCAGATTGTTTTGGAAAAAGAATCCTTGAGCTTCATTTTTATGTAACTCACTTGCAGCCCCTGAAACACATCTGGATTATATTGTCTGGTCTGAGTCTTTATCCTGGCACATATGAAAGGGAAAAATACTGGAGATAATGATTCTTACACAATCTTGGGTAGTCACGGTGTATTTTTATGCCTGGTCAAGGAAAATAGTTTTTTAATTCAAAATAGGCTTAATGATTTTAAACGCAGTTCTAATGATGATGTCCACTTGTTTAAGTGGCCTTGAGACATCTATCACCTGATCTCTTCCCATAATTATAGTAAATGCCCCAGTATTATTTAAAAAATAGTGTTTTATAAATATGTTAAATTCCTGAAGTTATATTTCCCTCTTACAATTCATTCTCACTGTTCTCTAGCAGCAGTTGAAGTGGGCTGCAGTGCTGTAGTATTGTGGGTTTTTTTTTTCTTGGGTTTGGAAGCAGTTATTCTTTTGATTATATACTCACCAAGTTGTTTAACACAACATAAGATTATAAATGAGATAATTTGGAGGCCCGTAGGAGAGTTAGTTCTGATTGGAGGACTGACACTTCTCTCCATGATGTCACTGCAGGAGCTGCTGTTTCACCAAAAGGTGAAAGGACTCCTAGCCGATAAAAGCCCCTGCCTACCCTGTCAGTAACTGGCTATTGGCAAGAGCCAGACTTGAGCTGTCAGTCGGGTTTAAACTTTTTGAGGGTTGTGATGTTTTTTTCCTTCTCATTTTAAACGTTCTGATTTGGGACAACCGCCTCTGGGATTATGGCGCTACCTTGAGCTTCCTAAATGTTTAGCAGATGAAGAATTCAGGATCTTGGACCTTCAGTTCATGGTGGTTCACACGCTCTGATGCAGTTCTTTTATATCCTGACGAAGCAGGTTTCAGATTCTTTGCGGTTTATTGTGAACAGCGAGATTCCTTGTTCTCACCTGTTATCTCTGTTAGGTGACAACTCAGCAGCAGCAAACATAGACCAGGTTGAAAGGAGTAACTGCAGGTAAAATCCTGATGGATCTGTATTGTGAGCCTCAAATTCCCCCCACCCTTCATTATGGGATCCTGACCAGTCTTGATAATATTTTCATGGAAAAGGAACTCTTTTGCTTGGATCCATGGTGCTGTTAGGTTGACAGTGAAGGACTGACATGCTGTTGATGACATAGTCAAGGCCTTGTTGAAGGGACTTTCTAATGTGTCTTATTGTCTGATTTTATTTTGGACCTTAAGATTAATCAAATAGAGAACTCACTTGCTGGGGATACAGAGTCATAGTTCAGTTCTACAATTGCATAAAGAATGTAAGAATTGTTGCCTTTTTTCACATGTTGATAACATTAATATTTGAACTAAAAAATGTGCAGATCACTATATACAGTATTGTGTGGTGGATTTTCATTTTGCTATCTTTGATTCAATGTGCAGACACAACCATTTCCTGACTATGAAAAATTCATCTCCATTCTGTGCCATCAGTAAAATGATATGGAAAGATCTCGAATGTCAATTCTATTATCACACTTCATTTAGTTTCACATAACGCAATTGTTTAGAGTTATTCGGGTTGTTCGATTTTCGTATATAACATGTTAGGAATTGTTTTTGTTTATGACCTTTTGTTTTGCAGGTGTATTACGGCATGTTCCATAATTTGCAACATATAATAATTTAACGGGGAACTGCAGTCCCAATTTCTCAGACCGGTTATTAAATTTTGGTAGCAAAGCAAATTCATTGAAGGTATAGAAAAAAGTGACGCATTCTGAATTAAGCTTAAATCTGTTAATTTTGTGAAAGTGCTGTGAGACTCCATGTCGCAAATCCCTGGTCTCACCGCAGGCGAGAGCAAGAGTTCCCACGAACTATGACGTGATTCTGCTCGTCTTCTTCACTTGTCACTATAATAACTAATCTAATGCGACGTATGAGTGAATACGTATGGTCTGTTCAGGAGATATTTCAGTGCAGAATGTTTCCAACATGATCAGCATACAGAGTTAATAAGTCAGTCCCATTTATCGGCAAAACTGTCTTGAAGTCGAGAGCAATATTTCTATTGGAATGAAAGAGATGTATTCACAAGTCGGCTTGTTTACAAAGTCACAGGGCCGGACGTTTTCTTGTCTCTCTCTGAATCACAGAATATGGTTCTGGAAATTTAGTCTGTTTTATGATGTAAATGTGAGGTTTTACAAGTTACTGTGTACATTTTATTGTTATTGTGGTTTGAAATGCAGTCATATACAGTGTGCTGATTCTTTCTAATCCTGAAATTAAAAATAGCCTTGCCGCCTTGCAGTAGCCACTTTAAATTCATATGTAAATGAAAAAAAGAGACTTCTGTGGTACCTGCGTATGGACTCAAGTTCTTCAAAAAGAATTGCCGTCTCTGTATTTGAGGGTTTTATTTTTCAAATTGGAATTGCAGTCCGCATCAAGGCTTGGCATCCGTGCGGACAGAATGAGGACCTGAAGACAGGCTGCCCTGACATGCCTACCTTTTGGAGTCGTTCATCCTTTGGCACAGTGCAGGCTCCACAGTGCCCAACTGGAGAGTTAGTGCCAGTGCAAGTTGGGCCAAGAAGACCGTGGTAGACTAGAGCCCCTTCCACCCTGGGTATACTCTTCCAGCTGTGCAGAGCCTTGTTCACCGTGGGCTGGTGACATGACCCAGGCTCGAACTTGTGATGTGTGGGTCATAGAGCACAGCCTATGGTCTTAAAGTTGTAATGAAACTCCCAATAATCTCAGACCTGAATGTTTCTACTGATCAGTTAGTGTTTCCCTCATGTTGTAAAAGAGGACTTTGCCAGTGAATTATATTTAGAAAATAAATGTATTGATCAGATTTTGTCCTTTTTTTTTAGAGTGGAGGATGACAACAGCCTTTTACTTTTCTTCAGGACCCTAAGACAGTTCTCAGAATGGTGCGAGCACAGAAAAAAAACATTTTTATACTTCAAGGTAAGGTTTAATTTCAAAATGCATTTTCAACACAAGTTATGTGGGAATATAACATTTAAAATAGCAAAAATCACTTCATATACATATGTTTTCAAGCAGAAGCAAATGTTTTTTTGTTTTACAGAAGGAATAGATTTAAAGATTTATAGATCTGTTGTTAGTTATGCTTTTTACATGCAAACATGCAAATTATTTATTTGACAGATGTTGCTTTGACATAAATGTAAGGAAGGAGAGATTAGATACTGGATATATCAGTTGATTGGTCTTGGAAAGTCTCAAAAGCTCTTCTTGCCATTTGAATATTTTGTGGATTTCTGCAAACTGTTATTGATTCTGACACTTCATCTCAGGGAACAAAGCTGATCTTTTTTTCTGAAGCGAATGTTTTGGTTTATAGGGCAATAGTGTGGGATACATTGCATTCTTACTAGTATGAAATGGATATGCTCATCAGCTGGAATTCATTTTTTCTACTGTATGTGTTACTAGAAGTTTATCTCTGAAGTTTATTATATTTTTTACACTTGTTTTTTGTGTAATTAATCACAAGCAAAACATAAATTGAGTATTTTTTATTGATCTAAATTAAGTTTTCTCCATGCATCCAAAATCTGTTTTACAACACGTTTTTTTCTGTATAGTTCATATTTTGTCACATAATCTCTAAAAACCATTCACTAGGAGAATGTTAGAAACTTTAAAATGTTTTAAGATGAATTTCTATGAAGATGACCATGATGCAGTGAATTCAGTTTTCTCACTGAGATAGCCGGTACCAGGGCAGTCAACAGTTGATGCAGGCCTTTAGATTTAAAACTGAAACCCACTCGTCAGTTGTTTTTGTTTGATACTGGCTCTGTTGTAGATATATGAAGCCCTTGTCAGACAGTAAGCAGCTAACCATGATACTACTGTAACTCGTAATGGGTCATGGGTGAAACTTATGTGATCTGGTTCATAGTTTCCAAAATCTGTTGCATAACAGAGTTAGAAGTAAACACCAGAGAAATCCATCAGTTAATATTCTATAAACTGGTTATATGATTACTCACCATGTAATACTGCCACACTGCTTTGATCAGACTAGAAGTATAAAAAAATCTGAATTCACCATCTGGGAACTGGCTATTTCACATAACATTTACTTTAAAACAGGACATACACATTTGCCCTGTGTTTCATAATGTTGGTTTGGCTGCTATTGGCAAAAGATATATATAAAAAATACGCAGATGGTTTAATGGAGTCACATATTTCAGTCCTCTTGACTGACCTTTTGAGGAAAGTTAGGGATCACATTGGCAGTAAGTTCATAGAAGTTGTTTTTGTAAGCTATATAGTGTTCTGACCAAAACCTGTTAAAGTCCATTATCCATCTGGTATGTGAGTCTAGACAAACACTCATGGAGACCTGGCTGTCCATATCTCCGTTAATCATTTATAAATTGGTTGCATTTCTTCAGATGCAAATATTTATCATTTTTGTGAATAATACAACTTGTTTTTAGACTTTGTTTTCAGTTTGATTTGTGGCACTTGGAAAGTAAAGTGAAGGCCGTTGACCTAGCCAAACACTTAAGGAACAGGGAAACACAATTAATTTCAAAGTTTGAATGCCAGATCTTATAAAAGTCATAGAATTCTTTCCGTTCCTACACAATCTTGTAATATCTGAGTTCAGTGTAAATATTAGTTTTTTTTTATTTTGCAAGGCAATATTCAGTGTGAAGGTGGTATTTTAACTCTGCACTGTTTGATATTGAATGTCTCGTATATTTACAGCCTGATACTATATTTCAAGATGTCTTATGTGGTCTTTTATGTAAAAGTAAAGTATATATGAAAAACTATGAAATCAGTCTGTCTAGTTTCGTGTTTCGTCTTAGAACCTACTTGGATCTGCTTTGTATATTGATTCATTTGGTCTGATTCTAATACTTAATTTTTATTGTAGCACACTTTGAGATACTTTTCTGTACAAGCAGATTTATAGCATAATGTTTATTATCATTAGTGGAAATGTTGGTTTATTTCTCAGTAATTCTGGAGTCTTGCCTACATACATGTGAACATTGATTTGTTTTATGGTTTGTATTTAGGTTAAATAAATTCTTCCAAGTGCTTTGCCAGAAAACTTGACCTAGACATAAGGTTTAAAAATAAAGTCCAGAATACAATGCTTAAAACTTAATTTTGCAAGGAGACTGTGGGAAGGTTTTTTTGTGTTCAGTGCTTTTGTTTTTTTTTTGTTGTTGTTGTTTTTTAAGTGCAGACAGCAACGTTAACACAGGATTGTACTTTGCAAGAGAACAAATGTGAACTATTTAGTCAAAACACATAAAGGTTATAAATGAGAAGAGACCATTCACTCCATCTTGCTCAGTGGGTTGCTTTCATTTATCAGTCCAAGGAGATTATCCAGATGCATATTAAAGAATCCCAGGGAGGACAGTGTGCTGCACAGTCCTTTCTGTGAGAAAGTGCCTCTTGATTTCAGCCCAACATGCACCGCTAAAGCTTCCTAGTTTCCATTTGTGTCTTCAGGTCCTAGGATCATGATGGGTCTTGCAGTAGAAGTTCACATTATCAGTACCTCGCAGGATTTTAATAACTTGTGTCAGGAGGCCCCCGGTTATTTCCACCGTGGAGAACTAAAAATGTTTAGTATTTTTAAATTGATTTTGTCTGTCATCCTTTAAGACAACAGTGAACCCTGTTTCCCCTCTTTAAACTGATTCCAGCGCAATAATGTCCTGTTTTATGACTTAGAAATCACAATTATACACAGTTCATTGTGTCTTTTATTCTAACGTACAGTGACGTTGTGATAATTGAACTGTATACTTTTCAAAATATAAAATGTAGAGCAGTTACATTGAACAGGTTGCACTAACCAAGCTTACATCTGGACATTCTCAAGGACAGGGTACAGTGATTATAGATGTTATTTGTTGTGATGTTTTGTTCATAAAGGAATGATTGCAGAAAGTTTGAATGACTGTATATTGTGTTTATTTCACATTTTGATCAGTACAGTTTAATGGATTTAAAAATACGTATGTTTTTTTATAAATGAGTTGAAAGAGTAGTTGTGCAGTCATTCACAGGAAAAAAGATTAAACTCAATGCTGATTATTTCCAACATTCTAGGCATGGTAATTTGTGTGCTCCATTTGATGGAGTTTAATAATAAGAATAAAAATTGGCTTAATCTGAAGATAGGAACATTTTGTCGAAGGATAGTAATGATATAAGGACAGTCAGACAATAAATGTAATGTGACCACAATTCTGTTATTTACTTGGATTATGTGCTGACTAGGTGCCAACTTGGAATTGGTCAAGGAATATTTGTTCATCCGTGTTAATTTTTGTGCTCCAGTTAAATATTTGAAAAATATTCTTAATTAAAAGACTGGGCGGACTTGATTCTCTGATGTTTTGTAATGCATAATGGAAGTGTTGTCTGTGATGATCATTGGTCACAAATGTACAGTGCTTTCACAAGTAAGGCAAGTAATCACACACTCAGTCAATATGATATCCATTGCGAATAGTCTTAATGTAAACATTGAGTTTCTTTTATTAAAATACTTATTGAAAAAGTACACTTCGGACTAAATATAAACTTTGATCTACCTGCCAAACACAGATTCCAAATTCTGTGGCATTGTGGTGGCATTCAACTTCCTTAAAGGCTCTCGTGTATCTTATGGATATTTACAATCAAGTATTGGTTGTGCAATTTACGACTGGCAGGTAGATCAAAGTTTTGATTTAATCTGGGCATGTGTCTTACAAACTTTACATGGTGTGCTTCTTTTGGTGTTGCACATAATTAATAATTAATTTTCAGTGATAGTTACATTATTGTACAATATTGATTACACAATATTAGCATATTCTACTAGCTGAGCTATTAACTGTTAGTGCCCTATAACTATACATTAAATAACAGCATGAAGGTTTTTGGAACTGGTATTAATATCTATTTGTTCAAATATAAAAAGAGCTGATATACCAGACACGTAAGACAACTCAACTATAAAGTTTCTAGGAGATCACATAGTGATGAACTAATGTAGAAAGAAAGCAATAAATGATTATATATTTACATTTTATCCCAAGAACCTGTAATTAAAAATGAATGCAGTGGCTTTCTATTGATTTGATGTTAGTTTGCTGCTCAAGGTTTTAGGAATTTTGAGAACATTTTTGGGAAAAAGTGAAGAGTTTTATTTTAACATTAAAGGAAAGCTGGCACAAGCCAGAAATACATAATAGTAATTCTATCAAAGACTAAAAATGCCGGACAGATCTTAGGCTAGTTTGTGTGCAACAACACTGAATAAGCAGGCACGTGATTTGCTTGTGGAGTTATTTACAACAGGAGTGAGACCCCTTTCTCATGTTGCCCTCTACAGCAAAATTCACTTTTTGAAATCTAGGTGTTGAAACTCTTTGGCTTTTCCATCTCTGCGGAGCCGTGTCAGAAGTAGCTCCCCATGGGGAGCGACTTCAGGCAGGTGAAGCTGTTGGGGTATTTGCCAAGGATAATGGGGTTGCCCTCCAGCCGAATTTCGTCCATGTTTGTGCGGATGTAGCGGGTGTTGTTGCCTTTGCAGAAGGTCTCGTCTGTGATTGCAGTGATGTTGTTGTTCTACAGGGGAAAAGAAAAGCCATGTTTGGGGGGTGGCAGTGGCAGAAAAATAAAATATTGGGCTGACAGAAGGTGCATTAGGAGTCCTGCAACTGGATCGCTGGAGATCAACTAACCTGCAAGTGCAGAACACGCAGACTTTCAGGAAGATGAGGTGGAACGGCCTCCAGCTCGTTATTGGCCAGGTACAAATATGAGAGATTGACCAGTTTCTGGAAAGAAAGCAAAAATATTCATTTTCTATCAGTCCACGTGGTAGATAAGCATTGTGCGTTGTTCCATTAGATAGGATGCTTTCGTCTCTGCCATATGAATCCGGCTTCACAGAACGTAAATTCTGCTAGTGAGTGGTAAGTTCTTACACAATCCAGTAAAGAGACTGATTTGTAATTGGTAATGTTATTGTGAGGGAAAAATAGGTGGGAAATTGTGGTGCTTCAGTGGTTAGCTTTACTATATCACAGCAAAGCTGGGGCCTTGGGTTCAATTGCTGGGGTTTGTGGAGTTTGTGTGTTCTCCTCATGTTAGTGTGGGTTTCCTCCATGTGCTCCTGTTTCCTCCCAAGGTCCAGAGGCTTACTGGTAAATGAATTGGCTTTTGAGAAAACTAGCCGTGGTGTGAGTGTGTGTGTCAGCTTTGTGATGGACTGGCATCCTGTCCAGAGTGTATCCTGCCTTGTGCCTGTTGCTTGCCAGGATAGGCTCCAGCCCCTCCATGACCGTGTATTAAATAATGTTGTTAGAAAATGGATGGATGGAAAAATGGGTGTTACTTCTTTCTTTTAGGTTTAGACCAATAGTTACATTTTGTGTGGGTGTAGGTAGGTGGTTGGAGAAAATGCTACATGTGGCATTGCAGTACTCTGACCTGCAGAGTATACAAGGTGAGGTCAATTCAGTGCTGAATAGTTTAAAAAACAATGTTTTTGCAAGGGAGGCTTGTGTTTTGACGTTCTGGTTGGCAGTGAAGTTCATTGGTTCCAGTATTCATCTCGGAGTTTCGCATTAACCTTTCAAAAATTGATCTGCTTCATTTTGATGAAAACATGTTGCCAATGTGGAATATATTTACATATACAGTACTTTGTATATGCACGACCCGTGAAGACCGGGTGACATTGATGGTTTGAGTATGGTGTCAGGGACACCCAGGTCTGTGTTTGATCCCTGCTTGTTCACAATGTGGAAAACTGCTAGACTCCCCACCTCTGATCTCTGCACTGTCAAGAGTGGCCGCAGTGTAACTTTGCCCTATCATTGGCATGGAATACAGGTACATACCCTGAAGGCATTAGCTTTTACACCCCTGGTTCTGAGCCTGTTGTGATTTGCATTAAATAATGTCAGTTTTGTTGGTAGGGTAGGGAGCTTGACCAGTCTGTTTTCAGCAAGGGAAAGTTCTTCCAGCTGTGGGAGCTTTGAGAAAGCTCCTTCTTCAATCTCGGATATAGCATTCCCAGTCAGGTCAATTCTTCTGAGAGTGGCTGCAATCAAGAACACATTGTGTTATACTTTGGCTGCTGCTATAATCATGTTTAAATGGACACTTCACAGCCTGATTGTATACCTTCACACTAGTACTGTTTATTTGGATTTACAGTAATTGATGCTTTGATGGTCTGTTTCAAAGAGCAAACCAAAGTAAAAATCTTATTCAGCTTTGATTAGAGAGAAGAAAGTGAATAGCACAGGGCAGATAAGTTAACTGTGAAAGACATAAATATATATGCAGAGAACTTTAAATGTAGGCTTGTCACCTTAGGGCTAGTGTGTTGTGAATTATTATATATTGTTCTGCGAAAAAGCTGATGCATTGTTAAACTGACCCAGTCAAAGAGTAGAAAAAACATCAGCAACTTAATTACATAACTTAATTAATTTCAACCCCTTACCAAACCATTGAGTAGTGGTTTGGTAGTGGGAAATGCCAAATATGTATATATTATATATAATATATATATATTATATATATAATATATAATATATATATATATTATATTTGTTTGAATATAAGTCTCTTGACTCAAAACTACACAAACAGTCACTGCCTAGTTTTGGTGTTGGTAAAGATTGAACAATGGAATTCAAAACAATTAAATAATTTACTAACATTACAAGTCTGGTAGCCCTACCCTGCAGCAAAAGAAAGAGCAAATTACATTTTTACATCATGTATACCTTTAAAACATTTTCAATCCCTAATCCAAACTGTAGATAACATACTTATCCTTACATGAGGGAGTCAGGAACCAAGTGTACTTCTAAAAGTGTGCTATACAGTATATATAGTATGTTAACCTTAATTTTTTGACACTTCTGTAACTTGATTAAAATTCCCCATTTTGGTGTCATTTAAGTTTTAATTCAGCTGTTAAATCTATTTAGAATGTGCAAATGGGTTGTGTTCTTTATAAGTTATAGAAGTGGAACTGAAAGAGAGCTGGTAAATACTTACGGATTTCACTGAAATCTTTTTGAGCTATCTTTGCAATCTTGTTGTAACGGGCATAAAGATAGGCTGTCTCCTTTGGCAAAGCTGGAACAGCAGTGATTACTGGAACCACCTCCTCGCAGTAAACTGAGCCACTCAGGCAGACACACAGAAGACAAGTGGGCAGCTCTGAAATGATTTGGAGGTTTGGAGGTAAGTGGTTGAAATTTATACTTTATAACATGTCCGTATTATGATGAAAATCATCTCAGAATTGCTCTTAAGATGAAATTAACAGAAAACAAGAGTCTAACCTGTTTACTCTCAAAAATCCCTAGTCTAGGTTCAAAACGCTGTCTGTAATGGTTTGCTGAATTTTCATCTCTAATGGTTTGGTACACAAACTTCACAGCAGTACACATAGCTATTTAAGTTTTTAATTTAACTGGTTAAAAGAGTAAACAAACAATAGTGAGTTTAAACCAACCAAAAAAAAGCATATTGCAGTGTAATCATGGCATTGAACACACATTGTGCAAATTTTGTTTTCACTGACTCTAGATGTTGCTAACACTTAATTGTGGTGAATTGCATGTAATCTGAAAGATGGGTTCAACATCTTCATGATAATGTCATAGGTACTTATGAGGTGTACCTGTGACAGCAGTATTATCCCCTTGTGGCCTGATCTCATTAGATCTGAGAAACTAAGTAAGGTTGTTAGTGGTTGATAATGGAGTGGAAGACATCTATGGAATTGAAGGTGGCTGCAATAAGTGGGCCAGTGGACCAGCTCTTCTCTGTAGATTATTTCTTAACCAGTGCACCCAGTCCTGACTAATTGGTCATTGATGATCCTATGGTACTGGTTATAAGACTTGGGTGGTTAATTCAATTGATGAGATAAGTAATTGACTGGCACATTACATGTGCATCGTTTAGGTACTGCACTTCAGCAGTGGATATAGTGGATCCTCTCCCTCATGTGGAGCACATTGGAATTGTTTGGGATAAAAGGCACTATGCAGTTTCAAAGAAATTATTATGAGTATACAAATCACAGTAACTAAAAGTCAAGTTGAAGTCACTTGAGATATATGCGTTTCAAATCCAGTTAATTGAAAGTGTGTACTATGTGTAATTTCAGTTGGTTATTAGTCTGAATTAGATGCTTTGAATGTATTTGTTTTGTTTACCAGCTGCTTCTTTGGGAGTTGGAAGTACAGGAACTTCATTTTCAGCAGGTTCTGTATCTGCAGGAGGAAGATCCTCGTAATCTATAATAGTCTCCTGTTTCTGTAGATTAAATATTCGATAGAAACAAATTAGAAAAATCATAAAAGTATTAGTGATAGCCAGTGTTTACAGTTTTTGGAAACAACCATTTGTTCAAGAATGATTTTGTTTTTACAATTTCAGTCCATAAAAAGGTGGAGAGAACAAAATTAAACAAATATGAAAAAATTCTCACTCAATTCACATATCCACAAATCCGTTTATTCTACCCAAAGAAACATCAACAGATCACCTCTTAGATGTAAAAAGGTTCTGGGAAAGATCTCTTAAAAGACTGAAGTGTTGACAATTGCAGATTGTTTTCGGTAAAAAAGGACCTTTCCAACACAATTTTGTGTGAAAGACTTTATCTCACCATGTATACTTTTCAAAATCTCAGGGACATTAACAAACTTAATTGCTTCTGGTTTTGTCCAGGTTGCTCTGAAAGTAGCACAGTTTAGAACAAGTTGCTTTACTACCTTGTTAATGTAAATAAATTGGGCATTTGAGTGGTTCAACTAGTAAAGATGGTCTCTTTAAGTACAGCTTGCGCTCCTAGATCTATACAGGTATGCCTTGGATTTCTGGCTCGGTCGTGTCCCTACCTGACTGTACTTGTAGTGTCCCAAACACAACTGCTAGAATGCAGCCAGGGGTGAATTTTGGGATAACTTTGTCCAATTTTGTCTTTAAGCAGTTGTTTTTCTTTTCAAATAATACCAATAAGAAATCAGGCAGATGAAACCTTTGTGTAATATATGTTCCAGTTCCAGATAAGTTTTCTGTGTCTTCATGTCCT
Source organism: Lepisosteus platostomus (assembly GCF_059453375.1). Classification (NCBI taxonomy): domain Eukaryota; kingdom Metazoa; phylum Chordata; class Actinopteri; order Semionotiformes; family Lepisosteidae; genus Lepisosteus; species Lepisosteus platostomus. Next base: position 62,906,214 of record NC_142616.1, on the reverse strand, counting down.
GTGATGGGTCAGACTATAATAGAGTTATGATGCCCTCACTATCCTTTTCATTGATGGGTATGGGGCACCAGTCTTTTTTGTCTTGTGCTTAAGAGAAAGAGAAATCACTCTAAATTCAGGTTGTATAAGGAGAGAGCAAAAGATGGAAGTTGGGAAGAGCAGAAACTGTATGCTGGGACCAGAACAAACTCCCAAGCCCACCCATTTTACATGAGAACACAGCAGCAGGGCCACAACAGCAGTAAAGTATGTCTATCATAAATTGGCCTCATTAGTCTTCTTTTAACACACAGATATGATAATCAAAGAAGAGGGCCATCTTGCTCGCAACATATGACAGAGCAGTGACATAGACTATCTTTTCACTGACCTGAAAACAGTCTTTTGGTGCCTTGGAAAAGTAGTCAGACCCTTGCACAGTTTTCACATCGTGTTTCTTTAAACCTTGTGGTCCTGACACTTTAGTAGTAGCAATGAATGTTTGTTATATGCACAACCTTCTCCACACATTCTGAGCATAAAACAAAAATAATGTATGTGTCTCTGTAAGGGTCTTCCACTCGGGAATTGAATTTCAAGCAAAGATTCAGCTTTGAAAACTAAGATGTCACTGTGAGGCCAACAGCAACTTGGTTTAATGCAACATCGCACGGTTTAATGGCTAAGATCGGAGAATAGGTCCAAGAGTTGAAGCTGGCCTCTATGATAGAATGGCAGGAAGGAAGCCATTACTGGAAAACAACACCTCAATTCCTGCATGAAGGTAGCAATAAACTATTTCACTGACACTGCAAAAAAGGGCAAAATGTGTTTGTGGTCAGATGAGACAAAACTGGAGACATCTAGGTCTAAATGCAAAATATTAACTTCTAGTGCAAACGACACATATCATCACCCAGTCAACACCATCCCTACTGTCAAGCATGATCATGCCAGCATTATGCTATCAGGCTACTTCTCACCAGTAGGGATTGAGACGCTTGTCAAGACTGAGGGGAAAACTTATGCAGCAAAGTACAGGCTGATCTAAGAGGAAAACCTCTTAGCATAGGAATACTCCGAAGGACACAGTCAAAGGTATACTGGTGAGACTTAAGAAAAAGAAAGTCTAAGTCCTGACTTGAATGCTATTGAGAATCTATGGAACAACTTGATAGCTGCTGTCCATAAGTGATTCCAAAGAATATTGAAGGAGCTTGAGCAAACCTGCTAAGAAGAATAGGCAACAATTGCACCAAGCCCGTGTGCAATTTGGTAAAGACTAATGCAGAACGACATTAGTGTCGGCTATAATTGCTGCCAAAGGTCCTTCCATGGATTACTGATTTCACGGTTCTGAATACTTGTGTGGTCAACATTTCATGTTTTTCTTTTTAGCTTTTGCTGACAGTGTAACTTCTCCTCATTATGATCAAATGATATTGAGCTATTTGAGCATGTGACTGGTTAATAATATAGGCTAAATTGGTTTGCTTGGTCCGTCATTGGTTCTGGCAGTGGTAGCGTACTAATGGATTATACGGTAGTTTTTACTGTACTGTGTTTTGGTCTGTTTAAAATTTGTACCAATCTCTGGCACCTGAGGGTAGTGCAATCTAAGTCTAAACAAAATCTAAATCTGCATATAAAGAGAAGACTTGTACACAGAGCTGTGAAGAAAGTCCTTAATGTTCCAAGTTCCTTGCTTCCAACACATTGCACCAGCACTGCTGCTATCTGAAATTGCTATATGCTTCCAAATTTTGCAAGCTGGCAATGGTATTCTGTTGTTATTCCACAGTATATTCTATACGTACTGGGTGGAAATCGCATGTTTAAAGATTGTCAGCTGTGAATATTTAGCTTCTTAGATCACAACCTACAGTAAAAGCGACTCTTAAATGGCCATTAGAATTCCTGGACAATGACTGGATATAACTCCATTTAAACATATTTGGTCCATCCTTAACTTGAGTTGTCAAAATCCAGCCTTTAAAGTATTCCCTCAAATAGATTCCCTGCAGACAAAAACTGTGGATTTTATCCAAACAATGTGTAAAGTATTCTGTTGCCTTGCATTAGACAAATTCGATTTTGCATTTTTGGAAAGTATTCACCCCTCTCATTTTTTGCCCGTTTCGACAATAAGGAAACATACCCTTAACATACAATAAGGTTCTTTAGATGGTGGGAGTCTGTTTAAGTCTGTATCTGTATCACCAGTAAGATTTATTTTCATCAGTGTCTTTGGTGCCATTCTGTAAGGGCAAGGTTTTCCACCAGCTACCAACAAACCATACTGCATCTATACTGTAGGTCTAAAAATAAAGACTGCAGAATTTGCATCAGGGATATCGGGGAGACAGATTATGATGATGAACGTCCGGCTATGCAGGTGGAAATGTCCTTGATTGGTCGACTGTAGGTCGACAAGGGATCAAAAGCTCGACATTGTCCATTGATGACTTAGAATGGTACGAAGATGATTAGTCTAGGAAGTGACACCAGAAAACACTTGAATTCATGTCGTCTTTCCTCAGTTGTGAGTTGAAATGGTGAAAAGCACTTTCCATTCATGGTAAACTGGGCGAATCAAATCGCACTCAGGCAAACATTTCCTTTTGCTGTGTCATTCAACTAGAACCTGGAGCTGGCCTTCAAGATCTTTCCATTGTGAAATGTTTCCCAGTGAAACAAGCAGCACATGTTTTATTATGAAAACACAGTTGGTTTTAGCACACGTCTTAGCAACCACCCATATTTTTTTCATTGAAAAAAAAAATTGGTAAGTACCCAGGCAAAATATTTGACTTACATATGCTTAGTTTCAAATGATTTATATTTAATTCCTTGTGGCACTGGAGAAATAAAATAATACATTTAATATACTTAAGTAGAATATTTCACCAGATATTGAACATACTTTGGACTTCCCACTTTTTATGAAGACTATCTTATGTACCGAATTCACAGTGACTGCAACAATTGTTTTAAGATTGCAACTGATCTCATGCCCTGCAGCATCATTCCTGGCAAGTTGTGTGTCTATGTGGCTTTATTGACAGTAGCTGATGCTGTGCACTTGACTGTCCAATAGTGGAAATAAAGTAGCAAAGCTGGTATAAAGAAAAAAAATAATTTAATAATACTGTACATCTTAATACAGTGAATTAAATTGTTGAATAGTGGCATTCATAGCTTAGCTTTACAGTTATTTTGCAAATCAAATAACACGAACATTAAAATGATTAATCTAGGAGATTCTGAATTTATTTAAGGCATCCACAATCACGGAAGATTTTAACCGATTTTAACCGATAGTGGTGAAACAGAGCTGATCCCTTAAGCAGAAAAGCATAAGCCGTCAGCTTGTTTGTATTGTCCACAACAGAAAATATTCATTGTCAGAAGACAATTAAAAAAAACAAATTAAATAACTGTACCTTTGCTTCCAAAGCTGTCAAAAAGTCGTCAGGAGTGCGAAATATATCCTTCTCATTGTTATGGTGTTCTGAATCCAAGGTAAATGCTGTAACTGCTGCTAAGATTACCCAAAGTACAAGTATTAAAGAAAATATTAGTGGTTTTAGCTTGCTCATCTTGTCTGAGGGCACTAGCACTTGCTAAATGTTGTTGAAAATGAAGTAGTGCTGTGGGTATTTTCTTAGTGCCTGGGAGTAAAATGTGATCTGTCAAATCTGTATTTAAAGCCTTCATGAATAGCTGCCAGGGGATTCTTAAGCATGAGTTTATGGAACAGACTTTAACCCTGTACATTCCACAAGAAGGAAAAAGTTATTTACTTTCTCCTTAAAAAGTTTCGAAGTGTTTTTTTCTTATTTTGCAGTGATAGAACATCTGCAGCATCAACATAATTTAAACAACAAGTTAAAAAGAAGATAGCATCACCTGTAGTTTTACAGTGCTTTAATTTAATTAGGATAATAAGGAAAATTATTTAGCATGGTGGACTGTCTTACTTGTTGTTGACTATGCTTTTGAATCAGAATTGTTTTGCATCTTGTTTAATTTATTCAACTCTGTGACTCAGTGTCTCTACTGAAGCAGGACTTTTAATTAAAGTGTGTTAATTTCTTTAATCAAATCCTTTAAAATAAGTCTGAGGGTGTATGTTTCTAATTCTACAACTGAAATGAAAGTATCTGCAACACATTTTATTAATTAATGGTTGCCTACAGCGTCCCACAACTATACCAGTATAACTTGTATATTATTGAAACATGGCTTTTACTGTGTTACAAAATTTTATGTGTTAATTGTTTTTTAATTTTATTTAAACTGCTACTTAAAAAAAATGTTTATTAGGTGATCAGGACTAAATTTATGAACAATAGTCCAGACAGTCTGTGGATTATACACCTCTCATTTTTAATGTGAGAGAACATAGTAAGACTTTCCAGACTTCTAATCCTTTAATATAAACTCTGAGTGCAGATCTCTACATAACTTAATCTCTTTCCATTGAATACAAACCACATAAAAATAATGTCACTAAAGAATTATGTAGTCACTGCATTGTGAGTCATGCATTATGTCTGCAATTTATTTGGGATTAAAAACTAATAAAATAAATTGATCTGTTTACAAATACAGAGAGGTGGTGTTGATTATTTAAAAAAATCAAATTGTATAATAGCAATAAAAGTGTTTAAATGAAACAGAGTTGTGAGGTGGTTTTTTTCTGCAGGAAAGGTGGTCTTCCTACAATCCTGTCATCCAAAACATCATCCATGGTGTAACCCAGTGCCAACAGGATGAATAAAAGCATGTTGTTCTTGAGGTGGTCCCAGTTTCTCGTTCATGTAATGTCAGCCATTGGCAGGCTCATCAGCCTCAGGAAAAAAACAGTATTACTAGTGTAATAATTTCCTTTAACTGTACGTCTCTATAAGGTCTTTTATAGGACCTTGGCAGGCTTTGCTTCTTGTCGTGATAGAAAAACCTTTCAACAGAATCAAGTAGTTTTCTAGCCTCGTGTCCGACCTGCTCATGTTGGCAGGGGGCGTCGGCTAATTGCTCTTTCAGCATTGTGCCTTTCACATGCTTAAGTGCGTTTCTTTGGCTTTCAGTATTCCGGAACAGACCATGTGATCGATGATTGTAACATGCTTGTTAATAGGAGGCTCATACAAGCCGAGAGAAAGACTGGCAGAGAGTATAACGACTTTGTTTTCCGCAATGAACGATGATGGCTTTTTCCCTGTCCACACCCGATTTGGAAAAGTCATTTTCAACTTCATCCTGCTCATGTGGACAGAACGTTATTCAGCTGAAAATTTTTATCACCCTTTATTACACCTTTCTAATCTAACCGAGCGAATAACATGAAGTCAACAAAGCTAGAAGGAACAGCACATCTGACCTAGCCTCTTTTTAGTATTTCTGGGGTGCATTCATTTCCCTTTTCCAGCCCATGTCTCTTTCTGAAACTCCAAACAGGTCGTGAAGCTTGCCTCAGTAATCAGAATTTCAGTCAGGGATCCCTCCTTTTGGTGATTCTTCCTCGAGTTTTCTTCTTATTCTTTTATTGTTTTTCTTCTTGGCCTTGGTATTGCCTATGGAAATTGTTTGAGCCTCTTGGCCGATTTTTCATTGGAAGCAGGTGTTTGTGTTTATAGAAGAGATGTGACATAAATGGGCTGCAGAACAGATATGAATCATCAACACTTTACTCCCCAGGTTGTCCACTGTGCATATTATAAATGTCATGTTCAGCATCATTATGATGTTTTAATTTACATTCCATTGGACACATTCAACTCACTAGAGGCAGCAGAATCAATTAGTTGGAGGTACTAACAAAGCTGAGAATATTGACAAAGTTTAAAGCATGTATTGTCGAATCATTCTATTCCCACAAAATTGTTTCAGCTACTTTAATCCTTAGTTTTTTTTCATCCTGATATTTTTCTTCAAATTTTATCCACAGTAAGAACTTTATTACTGTTTAACTTTTATATGCATATTCATATTTTATCCATTATAATCCCGACAAAATCTAACAAAAATATAAGCATCAAACATGTGTTTCCAAACTGCCATTCAACAGGGCATTCTTATGGCAATTAATTAATAACTTCTCTTTCCCTGTGGAATGTTCAGTTCTTCCAGCTCAGAATGATCATATTTTAGGGTTTCAATAGGAGATTTAGGACGCTAAAGAGAAATGTGATTTTAAGAAGCTAGCATTTTTTCTTTTTCTCTGAATCATCTTGGGAACATGTGCTGTTTTTCCGTTTCAGATCTCAGCAGGAAATGAATGTTTAGAAAATGGCAGGATCTCTCCATTGCTGTAAACAATGTCACAGATTTAACACTTAAATCTGCTGTTGTCAAAAACATTTTCTTTTTCAGAATCTTCAAATCATTTTTAAATCACCGTTAGTGAAGAAATTGTGTGCTATCTTGGTTGAGTTTTGTATGTTTTTCCCTTGCTCCTGTGGGTTTCCTCCCACAATCCAAAGTTATCTAACATAGGTTCAGATGGGTAACTGCGTCAGCATGCGCAGACTGCAAAGGAACAAGTAATAAGTTTATTCCATACTTCTTTTTTTTCAGCATTGAATAAACCTATTACTTGTTCCTTTGTAACATAGGTTTAGTGGCTTCTGGGAAAAATGGTTCTGCTGTGAGTGTGTGCGTGTCCGTGTGTGTCCTGCAGTATTTACAGAAAATCCTAATGCTAAAGGTAGAGCAAATTAATGTGCTAGCTGAGAAACATGAAATCATTGTATTATTGGTTTGAATTTGACCTGTTACAAATATTAAGCATTGTTTCTTTTTTTAAACTTTTTAGATCTTCTTGTGCAATGCGTACAGTATGTCTTGGATTATTGTTGTGTTAACATAACAGCCATTGTTTTTTGTATGTTAAGTCATTAATATATGTTAAAACCAAAACAGCCTTTGCACGTATTTTGGTGATGCAATACATCTCGCTACCCAGCATAAAAAACATGTGACTGATTCATGGCCCCTTCCTTGCACCCCAGAAAAGAGGAAAGGGGCCCAAAAATTAACATTTGAGGAATGGAAACAAGTGGAATGTAACAGTGTATAAGTAATATTAAAGGTGTGCCAGCAATTATATGAGCTTGTAAATGTTTACTGTCCTAGGCACTGAGCCAGATCCCAGAGAATGTTTTTTCTGTGCTAATTTGCTATAGTGCATTTTTGTGTCAGGGTGATTTTTAACTGTATGAATATTTTCTAAATCTATAAAGTATATTTAATATATAACCTCTGGTTTTAGATATGCATCACAACAACCACACTATGCATTAGCCCCAGAGATATATGCATATTTCTTTATTTCACTTTGGAGATTTCTATCTGTACATGACATTCAAAAGGGAATATCTTTGCTTGACTGGCTGTGTACCAACATGCTTTAACATTGTATATTCATTTGATGTTATACTCTTAGAAGAACACAGTTCAAATGCTTCTGGGTTGATGGATTACTTAACAGCTAGTATAGAAAGCACCTGCATTATTATATTGTGGACTTGAGACTTTTTTTTGAATCACGTGTGTGTGTGGAGAACTGTGTCATTCCCATTCTGCACACTCATCTGTGTATTTTCTATATAACATTGTGTCCTTGTTTTGTACAGTGTCTTGGATTATTGTACATACATCTTTGTGACAGAGAGCTATGTTAATGAACAGTGTGCTAATAATTGAAGTGACAGGTATGATAATACCATCTGTTACCTCCGGGGTTCTTAGAAAGCACTAATGCTGAATTGCTGTGCTCTTGCACAGCTGTATACAAAAATGGAAGTGTATGGAAAAATGGAAGCCTGGCTCATGCTAAGTACAATTGTGAAATTATTTTGAGCCATACAACAAGCAATTTATAACAGAATGATGAAGGAGGAAACAGTAAGCAGAAGAACATGGGAGGACACGCAAGTTCAAAAGGAGCTTTTTAAAGAATTGCAGATAAGGCTTTTTAGCAAAATGTTTTTTTAAAGTCAGAGCCAAAGAAAGCAATGAGTTGAAGACATTATTCCTGAAAAAAGTGCCAAGTTTTAAATAGAAGCATTCACGTCTTCTATGGTTCCTCTTGGAAATTCATTCTGCATAAGATGGTATGTATTATAATATATTTAAACCAAGCCCTCTTCATATTAAATATGAGAGATGAATATTCACTGTACAGTTCACTGTACAGAGAGTGGGAATGTTCACCGTACAGTGTTATGAAAGTGTTTGTGTTGTTTAATTACTTTTTCAAAACCAGCACAATTAGCTACATAAAATAATAAAATAAGAAATACACGGCTCAACTTTCAGACATCAAAATGACTCGTGATCCCAAAACATTAACGTTTGAAAACATACGCTTTCAACAACCTACAGATACCACTATATAAGTCAAGACACTATATATATTTTTTAAAGTTCAATTAAGATTAAGATGTAATCTGGGAAGATCAATGCTGATGAGACTAATAAGAAAAATATTGCTTTACTTGACAAAATTCAATCCTTTTATGATTTGACACTTTCTTAAACAATATTTACATGTAATAACATTTTGAAGGTAGATGATAAATGTTTTAATTTTTTTTTCTTTGAAAAATGTCCATTAAATGGAGGGATGCAAAAAAAAAACTAACTTTCACTGTCATTTTTCCATTATGTAATGGAAATAACCACAGCTGTGAAACAGTATTGTTATTATATTTCAAGCATTTCAGTACATTTCATGGACGCTGAGTTAGAAGAGTTAGAACAGGGTTACTCTTTGGATAACATTACAGAACCACCCATGATTTTATTAACCTACGTCGTTCTAGACTTTGGTATTTGGAAGAGGAGAGAATCTACATTCTCACCTGTGAAACCTCTCTCCAAGGCAGAGTTGAGATCTGCCACTGCAGCAATGGAAGTTTGGACACATTCCATCCACCTTGGATGCATAAATTGTTAAAAAGATGAGGAGTAAGTATTGTGACATAGCTGATGTCTAAACAACTAGTATTTTTCTTCATTGCCAAAAAGGAGGTATAATGCAACAATAGGTTAATGACATTTATGGAAATATTTTTTTATTCGTTACCTGTGTGAAAATTGCATATTGTGTTTCACTAAAACTTGAAATTGCTGATCTGTGGATTTGAATCTTGTCCAGCAATATCTTTGGCCAAATATGCATAATACTGTCCCAAGAGTAAAGTAGATGATTGTACTAGAGTTAATTAAATTATTGCCTTTAACAGCAAATTTTATTTCATTTTAAAATCATAGCGTCTCTCTAGTACTGTAGTGGTTATCAATATGGGAGATATTGATATTTTGGCATGCTGAAGTTGGGGAACAAATGTTGTTTCAGGAATAAACCAAACTGCTTGTTAAAATGCAATTGATTTGTGGAAATGGTATTTTATCTGTAATCAAAGACTGGAATCTATCTAACAAACCTTGCCATTGTTTATTTTTGTTAAAAGGTTTGAACTATTTTCCATACTGTACTCCTCAGCCATGCTTTGGCCTGAAGCCATGGAATTCAGTCTCTCAAGGAATGATCTGTAGTGTGTGATAGATTAAACAGAAGGATTTCGCTTGAACTGCTCAGCATATAGAAGGTTTCAGAAGTCCTGAACCCTGATAATTATGTACTTACCACGGGACTTTCCCTTGGTGTTGAACTGAACGGACTGACCCTCACACCTCTGTGGTCATCTCCCCACTATCCCTCACTTTAACATTCCTCTGGGTCAGTTTAGAAAAGACAGCAAAGATTAGCATCTTTAATTCAAAATGGGAACCACATGGAAGTATTTGTGGGAAGTATGTGGAAATTCCAGTGAACAAAACTACCTGTGACCTCAACACATTCAAATCCCTTCAACACCTTTGCTAATTTACCAAATGTTCAGGAGCTAATGATATCACAAAAGTACATGCACTTTGTGTAAATGTTTTCATATTCAAAATAAAATATAAATAATTTAATACTTCTTATATCCTTCTGATTAGATAGTAGTTATCTTCTGAGTGAGAGGATTATTTTCTCTTTTGACCCAAAGAAGTAAAATAGACTATTTAATTTAACTGCACTGTTTTTAATTACAACAGATGTCAATTCACATATGCTTTGAGCATTTTGTTTTTAAATGATTGATTCCCCTTGCATGCATCCTGTGGAGCTTTTTATTATTTTCAATCATATACAGTTCATAAACGTTTTAGTAAGGTGTTACTTGGTTAAAGCCATGATTTGTGTTTCTGCATGTAGGATACAACTTAAAGCAAAGTTTAGGAAATATATTACTGATACACACAGCATGAAAGATAAAAAATAGAATTTTAGGTGCAGGAAAAGTGTAGCATTACCTAAATCAGTTAAAATGGAGTGATTTAGGTTGAATCATAAATAAACAGGAATGTGAAGGGTTGTACTATACGAGTCTGAATGGAAGATATGGGCACAATGTATTTTATGGTGAAAGAGAAAAATAGGTACAGTATGAATTATTAAATTGGGATGTTTAAAAGAAGATGCATCTTCACAAATGAGACTGTTAAAGCTGGATGCTTGAAGTTGCCACTATTAAACTTTGGAGAGTGCCTAGAACATGAAGTCACATACTGTTGCACGTATTGAGTTGCAGTAATTTAGGATAGGCGTCTCAAAAAGGGTTAAAGCAGCTTCTCCCCCTCCTCCCCACACACATCACCCGGTTCTGTGCCTTGAGGGGAACTTCTGCAGCTGGAGATCTGGAAGTCTATACAGCTGACTCCTGATTTTACAAAAAAGCACTGAGCTCCACTGCATCACTGTGAGCCTTCCTCATTACAGCACCAGGCATCTTTTCTCCAAGCCTGAGGTCCAGAAAAAAACTGAGCATCTGTGCTAATATACAAAGCCATAAGCTTGAAGGAGGCAAAAAAAAATAATCACGAAGGATTAAGGCTATAATAAAATTAAAATGCAAATGCAATTTAAAGTTTGAACTTTTTTCCTCCAGTTTTTTTGGAATCTTGTTGGTTTCAATTTGTGCTCCAAGTTAAAAAAAGCAAAACTGATTGTATTTGACAGCTGGAAACAACTAGATCTGTGGCATAATGACTAAAGGATAATCGGGTTATTATATATAGGTCTAACATGTATTTCCCATGTAAAGTGTTAAGCATGTATTATTAAATTCTGCAAAGGTTCTACTTTCCCGAAGTCAGACTGAAGAAAATAGTATTTAAAAGAACTAGAACATGATATGATACAGTAGATAACAAATTAGTAGAGAGGGTAACATTCTGCTAAAGGCACCCGAGTTATTAAATTATCAATGAAGAACAGTATCAAGTTAAACTAATGAAGTCCACTGAATTTGGTATAGTGACATAGGTGTACAGAAGAAAATGGACAGAGTATATGATGTGGTGTATTTAAATTTTAAAAGGCTTATGATAATCTTCCAAAATAAGGAGGTAGGCATTCAAGGTAATATACGAAGTGAATACATAATTTGTGGTGATAGAATTTGTGGAGTACTCAAAACGATTTAGACAAAATTCAAGAAGGGCAAATACCTGACGTGACATTTAATGTAGACAAGTACAGAGTGTTACATATGGGCATCACCAAGCTTGATGTCGCTACTAGTGGAAAAGACTATCTGAGTGCATCTTCAAAATTGTGGGTAAGCCTTACAAAGTTAGCAATATCTGGATAGTTTTAATGCATTAAATTAAAATAAAGGGATGTTGTTTAAAAATTATAAAATGTCCTCTTTTCTCTTAGAGTACTGTACATGTACAGTAGTTTACCATGTTGAAAAAAGTTATTGCTGCTTTGTATTCAGTCCTGCGAAGAGTGACCATATTTATTCTGTCTCTCAAATGTGTATCCTACTCTGAAAGACTAAAAAAATTAAAATCTTTTTAGTCTTTAATGGAGAAGATTGCATTGGAACATGCTCCAAAGCAGTCAAAATTCAAAGTCGGACCATGGTCTTCTTGAGATCAACCATATAACCAATAAACCAAGATGAGATTTCTTACTCACTTATGCAACTGTAGAAACTTATATTTAAATGTTGATAGTAGGATAGTACTTTTGTATCACAATCGCAACATATCAACATATTAAATATTCCAGTAACCTTTGTTTACTGTTTTTATACATTTCAGATTTCAAAATACATCTAGTGTTGATTGCCATTAAACCACTGTTCCATGGAATGCTGCCAAGATTTTTTAATTGTTTTATTATGTACACTGGCTTGTTAAGGCCCACAAAGCATGAAAAAGTCAAGTATTCATCTACAGTATGTATAAAAACAAACAGTTGAGAGTAGAATTAATCCTGAATCTTTGTACTTGGAAAATCATCTCTATTTTTCCAGGTTAAATAAAAAAGGGAACAGATGGTTAACTCATTTTCATTTTTCAACTGATAGAAGCCTTACATGCAGAGAAGAGGACAATTTTTGACTTGTGTACCAGTCAATTATTCATGCCTACATTATTCATAAATAAAACTAATCAGAACTAAATATATATCTCATGCATTAACTATTCAGCCAACACATTCAAGCCTAGTATGCAAGATAGTTTTTGTAGATAACCTAGAAATTGTTCAGTTCTCCTTCTTTGCATTACTTGTCATACATTTATGTTAATAATGTCTGATCAAACAATGTGTTTGATCAAAGGAGAATTCAAGGACAGTCACAAGCCTTCTTCTGAAACTGTAAAGAACTGGATAGGGGTGAATTCTTAAGTGATGTGAGTACAAAGATAAAAGCCACTGTATTTTTGAGTACCAATTTTACTTCTTAGCATTATGAATAAATATAGCAGTTCTTTCAGTCTTCTTTTGGATACTCTTCAACTAGTACTGATTCGGGCTCAGCAGGTATATTTCCTCTTAAACGGGGGCGCCCTGGTTGGAATACTGGAGGTGGGAGGTAGTTTTCAATGACCTGTTGTTCACCATAGAAGATATTCTGAATGCGTGGGAAGCACTGGTAGATGTAGTAGTTTATTGGGCCTTTCAGCCTGTTCTGATCAATGCGAATGTAGGTAAGCAGATTGGGTCTTAATAGATCAATTGTAGGACACAAAACGGAAACATTCAGATCTGTAAAACAGAAAGAAAAGTTTTTCATTAAAACATATTTAGTTAAAAAAAAACAGTATTTGAGCAGGATGACTATATTGTGATTTATATTTTACAGAATTTGCTAGATGAAATACATTACTGAATGTTTTTTTAAGTTTAGAAAGTTGACCTTCAAAAACATATTTAATAGAATAACTAAGCATATGTACTGTATATTTGTTGGAGAACCCATGAATGCACCATGCAGAATAAATGCACCATTTAATATTAAGATTTAACTAAATGCCCAGAACAAAAGCAAAATCAATACAGTATGTCTGCAAAACAGAACCTACCAACAAACTCATTATGATTGAGGTATAGGTGCTCCAGGACTCTTGGGATAAAGAAGGCTTTAGACAGTTGGTTGTGACCAAGGTTTAGCTCCATCAGATTTGACATGTTGAATACTTTGTAGGGAACATTCTTGAGTTTGTTGTATGATATCCTAAGGGATATGAGATTTGGAGTTTTCTTGAAGTACCCTTCAGGGATAGAAGAGATGGAGTTGTTCTCCAACGACAGTTGCAGTAAAGAACTTGGCAGGTCAGATGGCATGGATTTCAGCTTGTTGTTGCACAAGTTAATTTGCATGAGCCTTTTCATACGACTCAGGATTTTTCCTTTAACTGCAGCATCTATGAGCTTGTTGTTGCAGAGATCAAGTATTGTTAGGTTCGTCAGGTCTTGAAGGGCATCTGGTGACAACTTAGAGATCTTGTTGAACCCAAGAAAGAGTCTGTGAAGACTGTTTGGTAAAGGGGCTGGAATGTCTTCCAGATTATTGTACTCTAAGTGAAGTTGAAGAAGTTGTTTTATTTGGAAAAAAACACCACGGTCCACCATAGAGGACTTAATCTTGTTGTGGCTCAAGTTAATTTCTCTAAGAGATGTCGCATTAGTGAAGGATTTTGCGTTCACAGCTTCGATGTCATTGAACTGAATATATAGGTGACGGATGTGACGAGGAATATTGGGAATGCTTTTCAGATTCCGATTGTCACAGTACATTGCAAACGGATAGGAAGGTGGGCAAAAACATTCCCTGGCACACTCATATGGGTAATACATGTATGGATCAGCATAGTCAGTAGTAGTTGGGGAAGGAATTTGTACAGGTACGTCAGTTGGTTGCTTTGTTGGTTCAACGTCATAGTCATATATAGGGCTGTAGTTGTCAATATAATCCTGACACATAACTTCCATACCAAAGAGAAGGATGATTACTAGCAATTGATTTTGATTGCCCATGGCTCAGGTATGCCTGTCTCACCTGTTAAAAAAAAAAGAAATTATATTTATAATAACTGTTAGCATGGCTCTTCTGGAAATCCAGTTTAGGCTGCTTAATGTATGTCATTATTCATACCTGCACTGACTTTATAATAAATATTGTGCTGTTGTCCTTTTAAAAGCATTTTTGCTTGTTTACTACTGTATCTTTTGAATTTTTTCCTACAAAGTGGAAATAAGCAGTGTTTAAAACTATAATATTTAAAAGAATCATGGATAATAATGTTAACTCATCCTATTCTGTATCTTCGGGGCAAAAAATAAGACTTGCTACATTTCAATCTAGTGAGGAACAATGACTGTTAATTGCATTTTATTAGGGAGAAATTGATAAACATCAGAAACCTGGAATACTACGTATGGAACAGAACTTCTGTGTCAACAAAAATATTTCAGTGAATTATTTTTTTTTTTTAAATAGGCACTTAATTTCAGCAAAAAACATTAAGTACCCTAGGTGTTGGTATTTTTAGCAAAATTTTGTCTGAATTAAGACCGAGAGGACAGCTGGAAACACAGAGCTCCGGTAGGTCCTGTAGGTTTAGACAAACCCTAGAATAGTGAAGTGTGAATTTTACTTTAATCTGAGCATAGACAGTTCTCCACACAGATTGTGGCCACAGCAGATTACTCCTTCATCAGGTGAAGAGTGAGATATACAGTATACATTATGTAATATACATGTAATGTGTTTAGTGATAAATGTGTGTGTGTGAGGCTGACGTCTCATATTTGTATAGTTTCTGAGGAGGGAAAAGCACATTTTGAAACTTCTGTAGCACTACCCATTGAAAGAGTTTGTTGTTAAAAAAAGATGACCCATTGAAAAGGTTGATTGATACGGATCATTGTGTTTCTGCATGCAGCCCAGCAACCAGGGATGCAGTCACAGGGGTAGTTTTCAGAATTGGAACCCAACTCCTCTGTTGTAAATTGGACCATTCTGAAAGTCCAGCCCCAAATTATACATACTTTAGTGAATTAAATGCTAAGCCGCTTTTGTAAAAATAATATTAAACAAGCAAGTTGTTTTGTGACAGGGTTCATACTATAACTACCATTAATGATGTTGGCTTGAAACTTGGCCCATTATTAATTTCCCAGTGCCTCTTTGTAACCTGATCCTTGCTACACCACTGCCAGGGGCTAGAGCTGCTATTGAACATTTTTTAGACCTTGTGGGAGTTCTGAGACTCCTCTCCATCTTGCTTGAAAAAAAAATCTGATTATCGTTATCGTGACAGTGTAATTTAAAATATACGGTTTTCTTGTAGGTGGTCTCTTCTATTTTTTTTAAGAAAGAACATGTGTTTGATATATTGATCTCAAATGCCTGGAAGCTTATTGTCAAGATGATTGATGTCTGCCACCAGCCAGGTGGTCCGTGGCACCATGGCTCTGTGTACAGTACATGTTTTTGATTTCCAGCTGTAACTCAGAGACATTTTTATTGCCAGAATATCTCTTGAATTGTTGAATGTCTCTGGGAATGAGTTCATTGCAAAGTGGCTTTTGTCATTTTAATCTCACTGCTGCCCAGGTTTACAAGGGTCTTGTGGAAAAAAGGCTCTTTTTATATTGAAACAGTCTTTCATAAAGAAAGCATTTCAGAACGATGCCTGTTTTCACAGTTTTGTCCTAGGTTGAACACCATTTTACTACATTTTACAAAAAGCAGGTTTCTGTTGGCATAATGCGTTTTCTTCTTGAATGTCTGGAAAACTTCTGCTCAGACACTAGAACACTGTTTCTGGTCAAAGTATGGTTCAGATCATAGGGTGACTTTTTGGATTTTAAATGTCACAGAAGGGGTAGTTTACTTCTTGCCCACAGATAGATTTCTGGGGTTTTCTATATAGTGTTATAGTTAAAAAACTAATTATTTTATTGCATGATGCATTTTCCTTTTTAGATGGAGCAATTCACATCATCAATAGGTCATCTTTCCCTTATACCTTAGTAGTCAGAAATGAATTAGATAAATAAATATAATATATATATATAATATGCTGTTTAATAATAGGCAGAACATATGTGGTAGAACTGTCTCATCTGAATTTGATAAATTAAAATCAGACAAAATGAAGTCACTTTTGGATATGTAGAGGCATACTGTTGAACCATAAACTGGAGTTAGACAAATCAGTAACTGACTTGTTTGTTGAACTGTAAGTTTGCTGAATTTGCAGTTCCTTCATGGAACACTTTTGCTTCTCGTTATTGAAGAAAACTACATGCAGATTCTTGGCAATAAAGCTTCTTAGTGCTGCTCGCCTGTGCACTGCAATGGATGGACCATTATTTGTCCTTTGTCAGAGAAGTGATGATGTCAGAATTAAAATTATTTATATTGACCTTTGATTTTGATTAGTTTGTTTCATCTTGTTTTTGTACTAAACTATTTTACAGCCTAAAGCACACAACAGTAAATATAAAAAAATATAAAAAAGCAAGAATTAATCAGAAGATTTTGCCAACAGGACTATTGTATTTTTTGGATTGTTTGTATGTAATTATGCATTAGTAGATACTCCCAGGACATGAATCTGTTTTCAAGCATAGTACATGATTTATGGCATTTACATTAGCAAGAGAAAATTCACCATAAAACAGAATAATAGTAATTCTAACTTTATTGTTTGTATTTCAGTTATACACACATGGATGACTTTACTGTCCTATAAAATCTTTATTTCCTACTATCCCTGCAATTGCATCTTATATTGCAAATTGTAGTGGCCAACAACTGTTGTTTTCAATTGTCCAAACAGACAGGTGATGAAACATTAATTTGAACAAAACATTTGATATTTTCACTAATTATGCAGTTCCAGATCACTTCTGACACCCTGTTAATGTAAGAAGTTTCAGTTGTTCAATTCTAAGTCTTAACAGCATCAATGAAAGTACTATAGTTGAAATTAACATTGCCAAAATGTTTAATCATTGAATAAACAGGTGTGCCATTACTATTTGTTTTCAATTAATTGCTTGCAAACTTGTTAATGACTATGATGTAAGAAGTTGCATTTTTTCAGTAGTATTTTCATTTTCAAATCACTTATAGATGCAATTCACATCCATCTACCTCTTTTTAAAATTTAAAATGAACATTAAAACAGTTAAATCAATATTTATCCACACATCTGATTCTGAATTTTTTTTAGCAGTTACATCAGTGATTCTGTAGTTTTCATTCAAAGCAAATTTTAATATCATACCTGATAGATATTTTTCTTGGTTCTCTGGGTGAAGAGCACCCGATTCCTTTAAATTGAAGCCAGATTCCCAGAACTGTGTCTGATCCCTTAAGGTTAAATGATTGAAGCCACTGCTCTCCGTCTGGAATCTGCTGTACTTCAAGTGCTTCGCACTGCTGCTTAAATGCTTTTGGACTAGATTAAAAACCGTCTCTCCATAGAGCAAATTATTTTGGAAGCAAACAGGTCCATGTGCTCAGTGACCTCAGTCAAGTCTTGTGGTTTCATCTTTTTTCTTTTCTTGGGTTGAGGTGAAGTACAAGTTTCCTTCAAGACTAAACATAAGGGATCAATAGACATTTAAACGATACAATATGTGCTTTGTGATTTGGTATTGTTATGGCCTTGGTGTCTTTCAGTGACTGTTTTGTCAAACCTTAAGTTCCTGTGGGTGTTTTTTGTAAGTTTATTGTTGCAAGCATGCAGTCTGGTGGGTCTCATTAGAAATGTTTACGTGACATCGTCAGCAAAGAGCAGCTTAGAGTGCCTAATTGGTCTCCCTCCAAATTTCAGTGAGCACTTGTGAGGTGTCAAAAAAAGATCTAATGAGAAGTACTTGGGATCTTGTGGCTGAATTTTTTTGTAATAAGACGCAGACTTTCAATAAACGCAGGAACAGTTGCAATCATAGTACTTAGAATGAAGCAGTACAGTGTGATATTTCTGAGTCGACATTAGAGACTAAGCCTTAAGAAACATTTTTTTTAATTCTGGAACAACATATAAAATCGGTGACTGGACTAAGTACATTCTGATGCTACATTTTCCCATATGGGTGAGATTAAAAATCCTCATCTATACAATTTGAGTATTTGTTAGGGGAGTCCTTAGGAATTGTGTTTACCAGACCAGTCAACAATTTGTCAAGAATAGCCCACAAGAGTTGTCATGTCTGTCCAACAGTGTGAAATGCACCCCAGTTACTGACAGACAGTGGTGTTGTGCAGTGCAGGTGTTTAAGAAACATTTCCTTTGCTGAAAAGGACCACGTTAGTACCCAGCCAATGTCCCAGAACTACATCTTGCTGCTTTTCCATTGCACCAGCGGCTGTGAATATGCTAGATGGTTCCAGGTGACAACTTCACTGGTAGCTGATTATTAACGAATAAGAATTCCACCATAAAAGCACTTTTCATCCCAAAGGATTGCAAAGCACTTTACACACAGATGTGTTCCCACTTCTGCCACCTCTGAAGTGTAGCCCCCACCAAGGTGATAAAAGGAAGCATTTAAGTGCCTGCAGCCTCAGAACACTGTAGATCAGGTGAGTAAACTACTCCACCAGTTAAATCAACAGGAACCTTTAGGTAGAGTAGATACCCAAACCTATTGTTATCTACGCTTCCCTCGGTCCCCATAATGACTAAGTATCCCATAATCCTGCCCCTCCTTCCATACCAGCGCATTGCGATTGAAAATTCTGGTCCAGAGGGAAGCCCAACAACAAAACCTTTAGCAGCCATGTCACCCTGCAACTCACACCTGGCAGCCCACTGAAGCTCAGCATTGTGTCAGCCTGGTCAGTACCTGAATAGGAGACCTCCTGGGAAAGCTAAGGTTGCTGCTGGAAGAGGTGTTAGTGGGCCAGTAGGTGGCGCTCACCCTGCGGTCTGTGTGGGTCTTAATGCCCCAGTATAGTGATGGGGACACTATACTAGAAAAAGGCGCCGTCCTTCGGATGAAACGTAAAACCAAGATCCTGACTCCCTGTGGTCATTTCTTGAAAAGAGTAGACGTGTAACCCTGGCGTCCTGGCCAAATTTCCCATTGGCCCTTACCAATCATGGCCTCCTAATGATCCCCATCTATGAATTGGCTTCATCATTCTGTTCTCCTCCCCACTGAGAGTTAGTGTGTGGGCAGTGTTCTGGTGCACTATGGCTGCCATCACATCATCCATGTGTGGCTGCACATTGGTGATGGTGGAGGGGAGTCCCCATTACCTGTAAAGCGCTTTGAGTGGAGTGTCCACCTCCAACAGCAGCAGTGTAGCTTCCATTACATGTCTCCCATGCCAGTACTGACCAAGGCCAGCCTTGTTTGGCTTCTGAGATCTGGTGAGATCAGCCTACAAGGTGGTGATGCTGCTGTCAAGAAACACTGCTGCCTTTTCTTGAGCTTCAAGTAGTTTTTGGTTTGTTGACTTTGGATTTCCAGGACTTGTGTGGACTGTTAACAAAGTGTTTTTTTTTTGTTCTCCAGCAGAATAGTTGCTCTGTTAGAAGTTTAACAGAAGTTCTGCCATTTTTTCCCCTTCAAAACCTTCAAAACCCAGGACTTTTGGTGAATAGCCCGATTACTGCCATTTCTAATCATGTCCTCATGTGACCAGCAGACTGGATGATTTTTATCTCAGGTGCCATCTGTTTAATAATAATAAATCTAATAATAACCATCATCATTTATGTAACTTTCTTTAAAAAAAAGCAGTTGCAATCTGTTACTGTGAACTAAATTACATATTGAATGCAATTAACTTCTTCCTCCCCTTTTTTAGACTTTTGTTTTATTGCTTGTTTATTAATACTTGGGCTGTTCTCCAGGGTTACTAGACTGATTTTTATGACTCAGATGTCGTGCTGTTCTTTGCCCTGCCCTGACAAAAGCTTCCATATTATCACACTGTTTTGTCAGTGTCATTAAATCCTTGGAATAGCTACACCCTGCATTCCATTTTTGATGTCTCTAGACATCTGAGGCCCAGTTACGCTGGATAACCCACTGTTTATTTGGTGTACTACGCTTTTCAAAATGTTGGTCTTGTTTTCCCAGTTACAAAATCAAATATGAATTTACAACTGAAAGCTGAAAACCTTTCCTCTATAATGGATTGAGGATCAGTTGTTTTTCATAATCTAAACTCTTAAGCATGAGCTGTCAAGTCAAAGCTAAGGCATGTCAATTGTATAAATGTTCTTTGTTATATATTGTATATTTTCCTGAACAATGTTTATACCTCTCTAGTTCAAAAATATAACCTGTGTTCCAGGAATGGGAACTGGACTTATAAAAACTACTGGGAAAGGAGAGACTAGTAGTTTGTCCTAGCAGTTATTTAATAGTTTGTATAGTGATTCTGTGGGGTGAGCATGGAAGCATGATGGTTAGTGCTGTTGCCTCAAAGTGCCCAGGGTCCTAGGTTGATTCTGGCCTCATGTGTCTGTCTTTATGGAGTTTGTATGTTCCCCTTGCGTTCATACAGGTATTCACCTGGCTACACTTTCTTCCCATCTCCCGAAGACATTGATTGGCCAGTCTAAATGTTCTTTTTTCCTGTGGGCTAGTGTCTTGTGCAGGGAGAGAGTAATACTGTGCTCACAGTCCCACTTTGTGCCCTGTGCTTTAACTGAGGCAAGTCTACTCATCCCGCAACAGCATCAGTGACTTTCTGATAAAGGAAGAATGGACACTTCTACTATAATGATACTTAAGAAAGCTACTTGAATGAAACAAAACTGCTCATAAGTAAAAGACTCCATTTTCTGTCTTTTATGCCATACAGTAACTTTTTGCTTCCATATGTGATGTGGTTATAAGTGCTAAGTTATACACCTTTTTTAATGCGCTGCAGTAGGAATATTTAATCATGGTGCCCTACAGCTCTTGGAAAAATAAAATGATATCATTTTTTGTATGATCTCACATTGTTTCATTTCATAACACTATCATTTTATTCCAAAGTTTTTTTTTTTCTGGTGTGCCTTTAATGATCTAGACTCTGAATAGCTTTTTAATTTTGTCAGAATGAAGGAAATGAGGTTTCTGTAATTAATTCATGTCTGTCTGGAGGAATAGTCGCATGATGTCAGATTCACTGTGGAAAAGGGAGGCCCAAATTCTAGGATGCAGTTTCTTAGAATCTAGTATTGATTTCTGTTTTCCAAAACCCTTCTTAAAGGAAAAGAAAATGTATGTTTTATACTTTGCATACCAAGCATGAGAATCACTCTGTCTCCCTGTGTTACAAAATTTGTTATTTTTTCTTAAGTTATTAATTTTTCCCCAGATCCCCAGAAACTCTTTATGAAATCAAGCACTCATTTAGACGCTAAGCCACTTGCAGGCAACTTTGCAGTTGTTTGTCATTCAGTTCATGTTGAGCTGGACCCGTAACATGTAGGGTTTCTCTGAAACGCAAAATCATTATTCCAGAGATCTCCAATCATGGTTCTGGAGAGACCCAGTTCAGCAGCTTCATTAAAACCCCCGTTTCTAAAGATCCATAACAGGTCCATTGGGGTCAATTAAACAGGTGACTTGTTACATTAAGTAACCTAGAAATTGTTATGGACTAAAATCCAAGTATTATTTTGTCTCCAAGGACCTGTGTTCTCTTCATTGCATAGATCACTTGCTTGATTCATCTGTAGCATACAGATGTTGCCAGTCTAAATGGTTGAAGACGTCTGCCATATTGAGTACAATGTTTTGGAATATGTTACTAATCTATGCGAAATATGTAAAATAGAATGTGCTATAAAGTGCCTATTTGACAGAGCTACTGTATGTTGTTCTTTTCTATAATCTTTAGATATAGTACTTTCTTTGCATCTTACACAGCTTTACTTTTTAATAATATATGACATGAGCTAAATTGTCTAACAGTGGGTCCATTCCTTCCCTTACAATTGAGCATGAAGTACTTGCATATTAAATATGTTGATTTCTCTTAACAGTTACTGTCTTATTCAAAGTACTTTAAAAGCTTAGAAACAACACAAAGAAAGACTAGAAAACAAATTTTAGTTTTTTTACTCTTGTTCCTGGATAAGATTGTCTTTACTTGAACACAAGTCTTCTCTTCAAAAAATGTATTAAACATTTTTAAGAAAGATGCCTCATTACTTTGATGGCAGCTCTCTCCTCCTAATGTTATAAAGACATTACATTTGTGGCGGGTATTTGTGTTGGCTGATTAATTGTAGTGGGTGCAGTAAATATTTAAAAGTTCATGCTGTGAAACGTTTACTCTTGTAAGAAAGAGTAAAAGATTAATGTTTTTATATTGATGTGTTGGGAAGCACACAAACTTCTCCAGTTTTACAGACTTGATAGTAAAAGTTTACCATGTTAGACAACTATCACACTTGGACACCAGTGCCTATAGTTTATGACAAAAGAGGACACTCTAATCTCTTCAGAGATGCAAATATATTCATGATTCTAGTGATTACAGTGGGGAAAAAAGGATTAAACCGGTCAGTCTGTAAACATTTTGTATAGCTGTTCCCAGCTTTTGAATGGTACTGCGGTATGTACAGTATGCATACATGTGCACTTTTTAATGTGTCTCATTCTTTAAACAGCATAGATTAGGTTTTGCCTTTTTTTTTTGCCAAAACAGCTCACTTTTTCAAATATGAAAGTTATTAATGTTTGTATGAAAGAAACAGTTCTTAAAGTATTGTGAATTGAGTCTAATGCTAAAAAGCTGTACAAGACAATGTCATTTTATTGTTCCAAACTTAGAAAAGGTGCACATGGAACATCTTGAGTAAGTTTTGTATTGTGTTTCGTTTGGCTACATGAGACAAGCTAGATGGTCATGCCTTTCTTGCAGTGAAAACAAGGGTAAATGGAGCCTTATGAAAATCATTAAAGCTTCTTTGGTTAGTTGTTTTTTTTGCTTTAGATTTCTCAGGGGAAGGATGGGTGGAGGGCCCAAGCAGATCTGAGTATTTCATTTTTTGGAGGTACTGTGACTCTTTATGTGCTTGATTGAGAGTTGTCGTTAGAAACAGAATGTTGGACTATGTGCCATTGTTGCATTTGTATGGCTGTTTCTGCTCTGATATACTGCTTATTTTTTCTTTTCCATTTAAAAATCTATTGTTTTGTGCTTTTTCAAGGCAAATAAATTCAAGATAAATTCTACTTTCATGTGTGCAATCACCATTTCTGTTTTCTTAAAAGCTTCACCTTTTGCTATAAAAGAAGCTACCATGTTATTACAATTTAGGGCATGCAGATTAGTAATGTATTTTACATCAGTGGACTACAAACCTCAAAGATTTCTAATTGGCAATTATAAATTATTTCCTCATTGTACTGTAGGGTGCACCTTGCACTGTAACGCATTGTCAGCTGAGTAATACTGAAGTAGGCCTACATCCTCCAAAACAGATGTGTGATGAAACTGGTTTCAGGATGATTCTGGAACAAAAGCAGCAGAACCTTACCAGCTGCGGGAAGATGGACACAGTCCTCTTCCATCACTTTCAGTTCAAACAGTCAGGCTTTGAAGCTGTTATCTTCAGGCAACAGCTCCACTCTCATTGGCTCTTACTGTATCAGTTACCATAAAAAACTCTAGAAGAAGCGAAGACTGAGTATCCTAATGTGTATTGACTTAAAATCACCTGCAGCTTTGTGCAGTGTTAGTAGTGGTTCATAAGGCCTGCAAATGGCACTATGGAAGATCTCAAAACCGTATATTTCGTAACTTATTCTACATTAGTTCAACCATGCTCAACATTGTGTTTTCATAAAGTTTCTCTAGACGTTTTAAATCATTCTGAGGTGCTGTAAAATTGCCATTTGGAAATCTGCATACTGTGTATCTATACTTAACTTTTTATGACTCAACCTTTTGGCTCCTTGAGCTCTTTCACCAGTTTTTTAGCTACTGTATTGTACATGAGGTTCATCCTTCGTTTCCCAAGCACTGGTTTTAAAAGTATTTTTTTTGCATCTTTAAGTCAATCAGAAAAACTTGGCAAAGTCTGACTTTTGTTCTTCAACCTGTCCGAATCTTTCAGAAATGACCCCGTAAGAATGTAAGTACTTTTTACTTAATTTTTCTGTCTTAACATAGTTTTCCCCTGAAAGCCTGAACCTTCTTTAAAGTAGTCTCAGTCTTAGAGTTGTTAAAAAAAACATATGTAATGCCTAATTCACAAACCAAGTCATTAATCAAAACAGTTGGATGTGTCAACCCTGTAAAGTAATTTTGTACCTTAAAATAAATTATATTTCAGTGATAAAATGCACCTGATATTTACATCTTTTAAGTTCAAGAGTACTACTCTTGGATCTGGGGTTAACTCCCATTTATCAAGATGAAATGTGTTTGAACAGAATTGAGACTGCTGAATGTATTGTGAACTTGGATGCCTAGATGTCTCATATACAGTATATGGGAGAACCCAAAAATAGCAAAATAATGTGTACATAGATGGTAGATTTTAACAATGTTTCCCAAGGTGCAAAAAGAAAAGTTTTCTAGTGATAATTATATAGTAATAAGGTTAATTCTGTTATTTGATGTAAAGGTTTGCTGCATCCCTGTTAAAAATATTAAATTAATAATTGGAAATAAATTATAATTTCCATAGATGTCATTGAAGAGACTTGTGAAATTAAAATGATAAATAATACAGTATTCTTTCTTTGGTTTGTGTGTAATTTCGGTGTTGCTTAGCTCTATACTTGTTAATTTTATATTTGGTTATTAATTATAAGGTATTTACTTTACTTTTTATTGTTTATTTTACGTAAGTTTATTATATACAGTTTGCTGCAAAAACGTTGAAAAGATGGGATTTAAAAAAAATAAGTTACAAAACATGATTCAAGGTTTATCACATCCAGTTGTGTTGACATCCAGCACTGCTCACTGAACAAGTCCAAAAAAAGGAAAGTACAGCAAGATTTAATTTTAGGGATTCTAGGGTTTAAGTTGTCAGTGACCATCAATTTGGATCTTTTTCTTTCATGTTGGATTTTACACAATAATATTGCTTGGTGTTGTGGTTTAGTGGTTTGAAATAGGCATTTCTGCAAAAATATCAGATTGCTCTGTCACTGATAGTAGTCCATTAAGCCCCTTGGTGATTATGATTAAATCTAAAGCAAAGCTACGACGAGCCAGATGTGAGAATGCCTGCTACAAGTGAATTTGTCAAGGAACCTGGTAGTAAAAATGTATTCGTTTGTTAACAGATTTCCACCCAGGTATCAACATCTTTAATGTCCGTGAATTCTCAATGAGTATTTTGTTTGAAGTCTTTGGAATGGGAAAAATGAAAGCTTAAGTTCTTACACATGTCTTTTTGTTAATTTCTAACTTTCTAACTTGTAACTTCTAACAAATTCCTTAAAAATGACATTGACCTGCAGCTACTGTATACCTCTGTAACTGTAACAATGGTGCCTACTCCTCTCCCAGGATGACTCCTGTTCTAAGATTTTTCAGTGTAATCATTTTCTTGTGCATTTTGTATCTTTTGTATTCTTTGTACATGCATTTGTATATGTAATAGTATGAAACCTTAAAGCTAATAGAAGATAATTCCTGTCATTAGTAATACATCTCCAGTTTAGGACGGATATTGCACAGGTGAAGAATAGCTCTGTGAAGTTTTTTTTTTTTAATTTTTATTTATGCATAACAAAAGAACAAACATTACAATACAAACAAGAGTACATATAACAATTCCAAACAAAAATATCGTCAGGGGTACATACTACTACATCAATTCAAGTTATGAAAAAAGATTAAACAAATTAAATAAAAATAATGTCCGCACCGCTTTCATATTTTTGCATTTCGAAATAGTCTGCAAATACCCCTTTACTTCCATTTTAAAATGCTCAAACACAGGGTACCTCCCAGACCACTCCATTTTATGTATGTGATAACGTGCCAATATAATAAATCAATTTATTACAAAAGACATTTTTATATTGTTTTCACTGGGGCTGAAACTTAACATAATATATTTTTCAACAAAACAAATATCAATATTCGTCTCTTCTTTTATATAATTCTGCAACTTAGTCCAGAACATTTTACCCTGGGACATAACCAAAACAAATGCTGAATAGTTTCAGGGCTATTGTCACAAAAAACACATTTGTCATCTATATTAATTTTAAATCGTTGGGTAACAAGAGTTTTAACTGGGTAAATTCGATGAATTATTTTGTATGAAACCTCCTTAATTTTATTGGTTATACAATATTTATTGGGCATCATCCAAATCTTTCTCCAATCAATGCGCTCCGTGAAGTTGCCCCCTCCTACAGACGGCACAAACGATGAAACCCACCTCATTCGTTAGTGCTGTGTTTGTGCCGGTTTGTGCCGTTGAAAGTAACTCCCCAGCTGCTTTCCAGCTTCCCAGAGCATGTATCGAGCTTCCCAGTGCACGTCTTTGCTTGTAGCAGCTCGATACATGCTCGACCTGTAAGAGTTCAGCACGAAGAGGTTCTAAAATTTCTCCTGTAAACAAATTACAAGTTTTGGACTGCATGAATAACATTAAGATAATATTGACGGATAGATGCGAGTGTGCCTTTTACAGATAACTATTCAGAACGCCTCTGCAGTATTTTTAGGTGAACGACGTTTACAGAGCTAAAATACATCCAGAGCATGTATTTGACGCTTTTATTAGCAGACCATTCCTGCAATTAAAGGTGCGATGATTTGGTTAGCACTGTAATGCGACTATAACAATTCAGTGTTAAGTCTTGTGGGAAGTCACGAATGTCCAAATTAGGTGTCTTTTGGCATCGAAAATAGAATACTAATTTCGTGGGTTTCATACAAGTTTAAAAGCATCATGAAGGATCAAACAAGATCTTCAGAACTTAATATTTTAATACCTTCGCAGTTTTTATTCTCATGGCGCTTCACTCGATATTACCCTTGGGGCGATGCATTTACTCCAACCTCTGAAACCCATACGTGCCTGCACGTTCTTCTGGGATGTTATGATCAAGTCCGCTGAAAATTTAAAGGCAAGGTAAAAGCTCCGTGAAGTTGTTCCCCTACAGACAGCACAAATGATGAAACCCACCTCATGCATTAGTGCTATATTTTTGCCGGTTTGTGCGGTTGAAAGTAACGTTTGTGCTGCTTTCGTTTCCGAGATATAGCACCTTGTTTTTCCGGTGATCATGTGACCATGCACGGTGACTTTGACCTCCAGTGACACCATCTGCCGAGTTCAAGCGCTCTGTTACAGTTTAGCTCGTACCCATAACATTTTAAAGACAATCAATATCCATAAACATATGAGCCTCCTTAGATGTGAATAATACTAAGACATAACGCATGCCAACAAGTTAACCATCTTAACATTTTCCTTCTCTTTCCCTACCGTGACACTCTGTTGCCAAACGTTTAACTGTGGGATACCATCATGACAAGACCTCCGCAGCATTTCATGGTAGGGACCCCATGTATATCGCGGCAGTGTATATCACGACTGGCGCCTTGCTTCCATGCCACCCTGGCACCACTGTCGCAACAAAGATATCATATCAGGACATGATACACCCAGATAGGGCGTGTCGCGATATAAGGACTTTGTGTTGCGACATGGGGTCAGCATATCCAGTCAGGGTATGTCCTATCGCAACATATGGACTCCATATCGCGACAGGGGGCGGGGTATTTTGTCGGGGGGTGGGGGGTGGGTATGTCATATCGCGATATATGGGCTTCATGTCGCGACATGGGCGTGGCAGTTTTGTCATATCGCGATATATGGGCTTCATGTCGCGACATGGGCGTGGCAGTTTTGTCATATCGCGATATATGGGCTTCATGTCGCGACATGGGCGTGGCAGGTTTTTGTCATATCGCGATATAGGGGCTTTCATGTCGCGACATGGGGCAGGGCGCTTTTGCCGAGGTATGTCATATCGCGATATACGGGGCTTCGTGTCGCGACATGGGGGTGAGCGTTTTGTCAGGGGTACGCCATATTGCGATATGCGGGCTCCATGTCGCGACATGGGGGGCGGGGGCGTTTTGTCGGGGTATTTAATATCGAAATATATGGACTTAATGGCGACAGTGGCACCATGACAGTGATGCGCCAGTCGCAATGGGTATCACGATGTGTTCGTGATCCGCGCACATGCTATCGGAGTCGTGAACACGCTGTGGATGCCATGACATTCTTTGTTTGCTATTCAGTTTTTACCTCCGTGCGACTTCTCTTAGATTGATCAGTAATTAGAAACCAATGGATGTGTTACTGTATATCCAGCGTGCTCATACAGCACACACGGTACACAGAACTTCCGCTGTGGCGCTTTACCCAATCAGAGTGTCGATTCTCATTCTTCACCCAATCGCGGCCCGAGCTGTTCGGGGGTTTAGCCAATCGCGGGTCTGAGAGCTGTTTAAGCCAGCAGCGGCAGGTGGATCAGCATGTTTACTGTCAATGAGAATATTTTTCAAATGCTTTACTTATTTGCAAAATAACTATATCGGCTTGTTTTCTTAACGCCATTATTGATTCACAATGTCCCGTTCTCTTCGGAAAAAAATACATTTTTTATTTGCAATATAACTGTCTCCGCTGCTTTATGTTATGTTACATGGTATTTGAACAATTTTAATCGTACATTTAAGGTAGGGGAAACACCTTCTGCTTTGTACTTCAAAAATGAATAGAAATGTAAAGTGTATGATCAATATATTATTATGCCCGTGCTTTCAATTCTGTTTTTTATAGTTGAATTATATCGAACTGGAAACGAATACCTAAAAATGTGAATATGGGCTCTCGTGTTGTACCAGCGGTAATTTGGAAACTGGTGTCTCTTCACCGATGAAAGGAGTACACAAGCAATACATTTTCGAGAACATGGTTAAAAATAAAATAAAACACCCAACCCAATGAACTAACATAGTAACTCCTCCCTAAACGTAAGACTGTTTATTCGTGTAAAGGCTGCAAAGTCTGGGGTCAACTGATCGAAAGATCTGGTGGTCGTGACTGCTTTTTTGTGCGTCACAGCGTAAGGGCACACCTGCGCTCTGAAGACACAGGTGTGGGTGCCTGTGTGTTGGATCCTCAGGTGAAGTCAAGTCTTCTGCAGTCTGCAATGTAATGACCCAGACATGTTTGCTTGTCCTGCTTCATGAAGTTGCCCACCTGCCTGTATAGCAGCACAAACGACGAAACTCACCGCAATCGTTAGTGCTGCGTTTGTGCTGCTTTTGTTTCCGAGATATACAGTAGCGACTTGTTATTTCGGGTAATCATGTGACTATCTACAAGGATGTTTACAGGTACCAACAAACTCGGTACATGAGCTCCTGATTGTGATGAAAATAATGGGGGGCAATTTGTTTTCCGAGTCTGTCTGGTCGGGAAAGAAAGAAGCTGGGAAGTTACTTTCAACAGCACAAACTGGCACAAATGTAGCACTAACGAATGAGACCGCTTTGGTTTCCCTGCGACATTGTAGGGGGGCTGAGTGACGTCACGACCTCGAAAAAACAAGGCGCTATATCTCCTGAAAAAAGTAGCACAAACTCTACTTTCAACGGCACAAACGTAGCACTATCGAATGAGGTGGGTTTAATCGTTTGTGCTGTCTGTAAGGGGGGCAACTTCACGGAGCTGTGAGGAATGACTATAAATATATTATAGAGTTGTTGAATACTTATCCATGTTTTATTAAAATTACATTAAAATGTTTTTTTTTTTTGCATTTAGAACTGTCTTGATCTTGACTGTGTGAAACCAGTATCAAAATCAGGAAATGATGAGGGACCCCAAATAGTCTTTTGATGAACCCCAAGGAGATCAATGTGAATGCTGACACATGTCTATGAGTAGTTTCATGGTCCAGGGCAGTTTAGGCTTTCTTTCAGTCTCTTTAAGTTAATTTTATACTGAGGAAGATTTGATTAAGCTTAAAAGCTCAAAGGACAGGCTGGGTATTAAGGATAAAATGGTACCTGCATTAGAATAGTAAATTTAATTAGTTAGATTTGATGTCTTTCATGGTAGTAGTAATACAAATAGGGTGTGAGTTTGCTTATGGATATATTTGGGGTGGTTTGTGGTAGGCCTGCTTCTTTTCAAGTTCCCATGTGACAGAAAAAAAGGGTAATGGACAACAAATTAATGACATGATTCCAACATTTTTAAATTCTCCTTAAAAGGATAATAAGAAATTAAGAGTTGTATTCAGGGCTGAAACATTCTAAACATTGTAGAGAGCCACTTTTGGCATTGTCTAAAATCTGAGTAATAATCAGCTGAGATCCATCAGCATTACAATTAATCTTATGTGCATTGCCCCTCCAAATCTTTCACGGTGTACTGTACATTTGCGGTTTCTAGGAAGTAATATCCATTAGCCATGTAATCAGAAATGGCAAAAAAAATCCATTTTAAGCGTCCTTTGCCTTTATTGGGATCCTTTGTAAAGCCAGGTGCTTCTTTGACTGAATTATGCTGTCTTGGTGGTGTGAAGGTAAATGTTTTTAAACCTGTTTCTGAGTTTCGAAGAGACGTCGGTATGTGAAACGTGGCAGAATGAGTTCAGGCCAACCTGCAGATTCGTTCCATATGTTTCCTTTTTGCAGCCTCTTTCTCAAATAGCAAGTCCGTCCAATTTGTGATTAAGAGAGTAAAACAGATGGATTGTGACCCTTTTTTCAATAGAGACAAAGCACTAACCTGCCAAAACCAGGGAAATCTTTTTTTGTTTTGTTTTTTACCCATAGTGTTGATTTTAATAACTGGCTCAGGCTAACGGTTCTGATTAAAATGAAAAGCAAGGAATTTGCTTACATATGATAAAGAGTTTCAAATCAAGTATGGTACAGATGCTTTTATTTTGCCATAGTTATTTTTTGTCCTTAAAATGCCTTATGCCTGCATTAAAAACACTCCACGAAAAGGAGTTTTCATGGAAATGCTCTAGCAACTTGAAGAAGCAATACTTGAAATTACACTTAAATGCAAGGGGAATTTGCTTACATGTTGTCTCATGAAATGAATGGTGAATATCCAGGGCACCTGGCTGTTAATAAGATTTGAGATTGTTATCTTGAAAGGAGGAATGGTTTGAAGAGTCTGCAGAATACCTGAACACCTTGTAAAAGTCAAACACCTGGTTAGAAGCTGGGAAGAAAGTGGAGTAAAAAGTGAGCTATCTTGCACTCTAAATTGCAGAGTAGTTACTGTGAGAAAACTTCTTTTAGACACAGACAGCTGTTTCATTTGAAACTGTTTTTGTCATAAATGGTGAATATTTAACTCTATGCTTTCACACTGTGTTAAAAAAATCTAGAACTATACTTAAAAAAATGGGCATTGACTTTGATGTTTTTTATATGGCACAACTGTTTCTGGTGCAAGGCTGCATCTTCAGACCTCCTTTATATCTTTGTTATTCCAAAGGCTTTTGGTTTCTGCATAACCGCAGCTCATGTGAAAGTCTAGACAAATGTGTGGAATATAAGTACCTCTGTTCTCTTGTTGAAAATCACCTTCTGGTGACAGCCCAACCCTGCCACCTCCTATGTTCTGTAGTATACATGCTGCCTTTATTATTCAATCATGCTGTCTGCAATTATTTAGTAAAAGTAAAAGTATCTTTTCTAAATAAAGTAAACAACATTGCAAATACTATTACACATGTATGTGCAGATTGATCCCTCCAGTGGCACAGCTGTCCTCACACCACATGAAAATTGCTCTTCGCCTGCTTGTAAAACAAAAGCTCCACCTGCTGGTAGATCAGTATGCTGTATAACAAACCTAGAAACTGTGTTATTATATATATATATTAATATTGTGCAGTATTTAATCAGTATTTAATATTTGACTGTATGTAAACACTTTGAGAATAATAATCATAAAGAGGTCTAAGTCAAATGAACATAAATAATCTAGAAAACATTTCAGTCATTTTTTTTGGAGACTGTACTGTTTATTCAAACTGAATAATAAATATACAGTATTCTATACATTGGAGTATGCTAAAAATGAAAGTGTACTTGACAACATTTCATTAAAAGAACTTGATCAATTATAAGTTGTTCATAATTAAGCACCATAAATCTAAATTAACAAAATTAAAGGGGAACAGAATGTTCTTAGTTACATGTTATATAACGGAAGCATGCAAAATTAAATTTCTTCTCTAAACCAAAAACGAGGGTGCTAACAATAAACCTTACAATAGTGGTATGTCACAAAGACGTCTGCCAACTTTGTTTTTAAAGCTCAGCTTTAAATTATGCTAGTTATGGGATTAGGTTGTCTGAAATGATAAATGGAGAGAAATGCCATTTTAAAAAAGTACACAAACCTTGTTTTTAGGTTGCTACTTCATCTCAGTTTTATGAATGTTTATGAAATTACTGCTTTGTGCATGTTCGCGATGTCTATTTTTAAAGACAGAAACAGGACTTTTGCAATAGTACTAATTTAGTCAAAGAGCAGTTACTGGAGGATTTTCTTTGTTAGGCAAATTGGTGTGGTGTTGTTTCCATTTTAGTGCACAGACAGAATCGTTTTCATTTTAGCACCAGAGGGTGCTGCAGAGTGGTTTTTGGATTTATAGTTAAGATTAAAGAAAGACTGGATGTCTTTTTCACCCCAAAAAAGGTGAAAGGTTTAACTGGATGTGTGTATATATGCATTTTTCCATTTAGAGTATCTGTAAAACTAAAAATCCTATAATCAATTATTATTCTATCCTAAATGTTCTATAGTAAATGACAGCAGAAGTTGTAAATAGAGTGCTGGTAGCTGAGCATCAGACAACGTCAAATCTTAGGCGAGGGTTGATGTGGTCTTTTACTTTGATTCCTTTTCTTTCCAATAGCAATAACTGATTTCCCCGTCTCTACCTGTTCAACAAAAGTTTTTTGAAAAGAAGAAAAAAAATGCCCACAATAAGAATGCTACAAAGTGGCATTGTATTAAGAAGAGTTTAGTAAATAGGACATTCAAATTTTAACTCTTGTCCAACGTCTGATCTCTTTTTATGTTGAAAAGTGCTTTCGTTTACAACAAAAAAGGATTTTTAGAGAATCTACAATTCTGATTTCTTAGACTATAGAAGTGATTATTCTTGAAAGGTCTTTTACCTTTCTCATCTGTTCCTCTTACTTATTGCAAATTGTGTGCTGCCAGCAATGAAAAACTGGGGTATCAAAACAAAAGGCACCCGCATTTCTCCTCGAACAGAAACACAATTTCTTTTTGGGTGATGTACGTCTGTCTGCACTGCAGACTCCAGCTTGCTTAGTTGAGTTGAACTTCAAGTAATGACACCTCTTCAGCTTCAATTCCATTTTCCGGTTTTAAAGGTTAGGCATTCATGGAAGCAGGACTTCACTTCCTTCTCCTGAAATTTCCGAGGTGCACTCCCATTCGACTGGACATGCAGCGGAAAGTGGCCGGCTGCACCTCCCAGTATTTCACGGGATTGGCAAAGAGGCTGATCCCAGAGTATGGAGTCTTCTTCACATTACTTCCTGAGGGACAGAAGTCATTGACGCTCACGCTGGTTATATTGTTGGCATGTAGATATACCACCTGTGCGGGGAAAAAAAGAAAAGTTGGATTTAGATTAGAAGACCTTTATTACCCCCGACTTGGGAAATTCATTATTTACATGTTATTGTGAACAGCAATCTGTTTTCAGGAACCTTTAAAGTTCAGTTACTTTCAAACTGAGCTAAAGCAGCGCTGTTCTAATTAATTTGCTTAAAAATGCCACTTTCAGCAAATACTAATAATATCTATTAATCACAGTCATCGTAAAAGGAGAATATTCTTTGGGCTTTGTGGCGACTACTTTGGGCAACTTTGTCTTCATTTAGGTAATAAGACTTTTGGGACCCAGACTGATCAGATCATTAAAAGGCTACTTGAAATTGTACATCTTGAGCAGATTTGGATATTTGAACAACATTCGAAGCTCAGCTCCAGTATAATGGAAAAATGGCTTGTTTATAAAAATAAGCAAGAGAGATAAGACAGAAGGAATCCTTATTGTCCTAATGACTTAACTTACTAACTCCCCTATCTATAGTTTAAAATACTATATTTTCAGTTTATCAGACAACTTTCCATGTTTTTACAAGTTCTTTTTTGCTTATACTTACCTGTAAATACTTCAGTGATGCCAAACCTGCTGGAACCTTCTTGAGTTTGTTGTTATCCAGGTGAAGTTCTCTGATATTGGGAAGACTGGCTAAACTTCCGTTTTCTATGGTTTTAATTTGGTTATATCCAAGTCCCAGCCTGTAATGCAGAGCAGTTCAGTTTCAATCTTTATCATACAACACACATGTCATATAAATAATTTAAAACCATTTATTTCCTTTAAAGAATACATTTAGCTTTAATCAGCAATAACCTGGTCCTGAAGGGACTACCAGTTTTCCATAGCAGGGTTTTTAAACTTTTTTCCAAGAGCTCAGTTGAAATGAAAATAAAGGTGTCCTCTAGGGTAAGGACTGTAAAAGGGCTGTTTGGCAGAATTAAGTTTGTAATAGCTTAAACATCCCAGTGTAGGCATGTAGAGTATATTAGGTAAATACTGTATATTATTGTACCTTTGCAGATTTTTGTACCGAATAAAATCTTCCACTTCCACTTTCCCAATCTTATTGTAATCCAAGTGAAGCTCAGAGAGCGAAGAAGGGAGATCTTGAAAAAAAAACATTTAGAAAAGATTTAAACAAATCCAACCGAAACAGCGACACATTTCATTTTCAGTAATTCCTTTGCAAATCGTGATATGTGAACGGATAGCTTAAAATCACAAAGGTCCTGCTGTGTGACGTCAGGATTACGCCCTAATACCTGACTGCTTTTTTTACCATATACATGAGAGTTTGCATTTTGGCAACCACAAGTTGTTTTTTTAAAACATAATCTTATGTAGTTTATGTCTCGTCTCGCACCAGCAACCCTGGTACTGCATGGGGAGAGTGAGGAAGAGCAGGCGCGCTACTAAGAGTGGAGTGGCACTTCTATCACCTACGTCACTGAAAATAGCAAGAGTCACAGTTTTGCTGGGAGCTGAGAAAGCCTAGGCTTTCTTATTCCTACCCTGTTAATGGCTGTACAATGATGATGTGATGTGCACTGACTGCAGGAGTGATGTGGCTCTCACGGCCTAGCAAGCAACAACTCCAGGGCAATTTGAGGAGTCATCAGCTCTCCAGCCAATCCACGCTGACTGTCCCTCATTTAGTTGTGTGTCACAGGATCCCGAGTGACAGCGAGTGTCTTGACGGGTGGAGCCACACATGAACTCCACAAGTTAAATTTGTCTTGTAGATCTCCACGTAAGATCGGAGGTAGTGTGCACAAACAGTATTTTCTGCCACAGTAGCTTGGCATCTCTGATTGAGGTCAAAACTGACTTTGTCTGATTAGCTAACAGTCTGATGTTTTTAGAATATATACAGTACCTACTCTACATATACTAGTTCAGATGGCAGTGTGTTCTTCCAATGATGCCGCACTTCTTAATTGCTGTGTTTTATTAAATAAGGCAGCTGTTAAAAGGCAGTCTTTTTAGAGAAATATTTTTCTTTTCAAAATTAGGCATTTATTATGGATGAATACATTTAAAGGGCCAGCTATATTGCAAACTGAAAGAACTGAAAGAAATGTAATAGAAATCACCAGCGAATGTGACAATGAAGCTCAGAAACCAGCTGTGATAAGCACTGTACCTTATTCTGGTCTCTGGGTGCTCTCTGGTCCATGCATGAGGCCGATCATGCTCACTTGATTTCTGCTGGCTAACTGACTGACAGCAAACTGCTCAGCCACGTCTTTGAGGATGCCAGGCTGTTAGCTTCAACAGCTTGCCTCCAGCTCCCTGACTCATTGTTGAGTCATTGTTGACCTTAACATTTTAATAATGTTGATAATGACTCAGCAGTTGCTTAGTCCATATCTTAAAATTGCTTAAAAATGCATTCTTTGTTGGTAGGTAAAAGTGACAAGTACAAAGCACTTGTGCATCTCCAGCATAAGGGAGTTTAGTAATGATTAGAATCTGATGATTTGTGTGTAGTATCTGGAATTTTTATCTGACCTTTGCTACTGAAAAGCCTAATCATTATGAGAAAGAGGAATGAATTTGGCCACAGGATTGCTGAGTCAAATGAGTAGACGAACAGTATAGTTCCTAACAGTGGTGTTGTACTGCAAAACTGAGTCAGAATGAGTATGAACTCCACAATCCCCCTGTGAGCCCGAAACAACACAATATTAACAGGATGTGGATCGGTTTGTTTTTGGACTGGAGTTCACTGTTTGTTGACCTCACCTTTCGGAACTGCGGTGAGCCTTGCTTCCGCAATTCTTAAAAAAAGCACAGACATTCCTTCAAACGCTCCTATTTCAATGCCGCTGTTTTCAAGTGGGTTTGCACTCATTTCTAAAAGTTAGATGAGAGAGAACAAAGAAAATTAAAAAGCTTTTTTTTAACATAGTGAATTATGCACCACAAGAATGGTTAAGGTGGCATTTAATCGTGCAGTTAGATTTGTTGCAAATACTGAAATACTTTGCAAGATATTGTTATTTCCAGACTTAATGGTAATAGTACAGAATCCTGATGTTCTGTACTTCTTGTTGAATGCATAAGACACACAGTTCACTGGGTTATGAAGGTTTACACTATATAAACATTTGTGATGGTTTTTAATGTATGTTCAAGCTTATATCTGTTTTTGAAAGACATACCTAAAACATGCAAGGACCTCATCCCTTTGAATGCATCTCTTTGGACTTTCCTGATCTTGTTATCGTGGATTCTCAGTTCCAGTATATTTTTGGGCAAGTTGGCAGGAACTTGCGGCAACAGGTTATGGGAGAGGTACAGCAGCTGTAGGTTTGTCATGCTGCGGAAAGCCTTTGGGTGAATCTTTGTTATTTTGTTGTTGAGCAGAAATAGTGCCTAGAATGAAAAATAAAAAGTCTGCATGTAAACAAGACTAAGAGTTTCAGTAATTGATATTGGGACAAGTGGTAACTAATAACATAAAACTGGGGAATGCATGATGTAAAACAACAAAAAGATACAAAAATAAAATATAGTTTGGTTTGAAAGGGGCATTTTCCATCCTAAATGTCCTTGATTCTAAGTTAAATATAGACGTGCCTTCCATTTTATGTTGCATAGTAATGCATAGTATTACTACCCACCTGTAATGCATAGTAGATGCATTAAGGAATTCTCCATCTAAATACTGAAGTCTCATTTTGATTTATGTGATAAGAAGTAATGCTTATAACATAAGGGCATCTACTGGATGTTCTTAAAGGCAATTACAGTTCAATGATAGGACTGTGAATGAAAGAGGCTCCTTGTTTTATAAGCTGTGATATAAATACTGTGAGATCTCAGCCCTCCACCCACTCCTGTGTATGTTTAGTTATGGCTCATGCTCAAAACTAAATTTAAGTTGCATCTGTTCATGGGCCAAGCTTTAATGCACATTTTGAGGAACTACAACGTATATGGTTGATAACAGCTTTAAGTTCCCCTTTTCTTTAATGCACAGAACTTAAAGTGAAGTCAAGGGAATTAAGCTTTGATTTACAATATAGCGT
Source organism: Lepisosteus platostomus (assembly GCF_059453375.1). Taxonomy (NCBI): domain Eukaryota; kingdom Metazoa; phylum Chordata; class Actinopteri; order Semionotiformes; family Lepisosteidae; genus Lepisosteus; species Lepisosteus platostomus. Next base: position 62,868,186 of record NC_142616.1, on the reverse strand, counting down.
TGCTCTGCTGCCTTTCCTTACAATCAAAATACAGTGTAATTGTCATTAAAGTAGTAAAAGACCTGCATTGTTACAAAAAAAGGCCAGGTTTAGGCTGTGGAAATGTAATTACATGTTCAATCATTTAATCAGAAAAAACCCTTTCCTTTTTTTTTAAAGCTGAGGTATTCACTCTATCATAGCTGGCGTCCGCTACACAGTAGCACATATGGTTTTCAGAAGTCTGTTGTTTATTATGTATGACAGCTGTTATTTTAAGACCCATATAGCAAATCTGTGTTTTGATGGCAGTGCTCTTTGTTGTTTAATATCATTATTCTTTAGCATCTACACTTTAACGCAAAATTACTTTTGCAGACATACTTCAGAAACTCCATCACAGATTATAAGTCCGAAAAAGAACCAAGTGAGTTCACATTACCAGGTTATTATGTTCAGATTTATTGTGTTAAGCAACAGAACCACTGCTTTCTCCCATTGATAGTTATTTATGTTTGGCTGGTTCTGCAACCCGATAGTTGCTTACCATTTGTAAAAGCATCTGCTCATACCCTGCATAATTAAAGTATGCTTTATTCATTTCAGAATATTTATTTCAGAAATTCTTATACCACATGACTCAACAGCTGCAAAACTAGAGGTCAAATTAATGAAAGTAGCCATTGGTGCTGGAGGTGCTTAGACATGGAAAAACAGGGTCTTTTATAATCTACTGTACCGTCTGAAAACATGATCAAAAGTTTCCCTTCCGATGCAAGCTGGTGACAAAAAACTACTGTGTTACCAGCTGAAGCAGGCTGATGATGAAACGGAAACTGGCGTTGTTAAGGGCAGCATTTGACCCCTCTAACATCTGGCCAATGGAAAACCTTATGACAATTTTTTTTCCCATTCCCTTGCCTCAAGAACAAATCACTGTTTGTTGTAAGTACTTAATTTTGCAGTGTTTAAGCCAAATAGATGGAAAACAAGCATCTGTGCTCCATGCATACAGGCTTTGTTTCTGATGCTTGCTATTTGTTTGTAATTCATTTAACCACAATGTAACCAGTACAGCCCTTTGCAAAACCCATTTAAGTGTTTTTTAAGAATTGTCTTGTTATGACAACTATTGTTTTCTGGATAAAATTGTTTATTGAGGGGGAATCTAGGACTGCGTAGAGAGTGAGAGTGTGTGTCTTGCTCATTTGGAGCCTGCTTAAGATGTAGCTGCCAAATAAAAACATTTAATTGCAATATGAAAATAGATTTAGATATATTTTCTTTCTGAACAAATAACAGCTGAAAAATTGCACACACATTTCTGGTCAGTCTTGGACTCTGAGACAAGAGATTTAAACCTTTATGTATTAGAACTAGAGGGTTTTAGCACATTTTCCGAAGAGTAATATCCATTTCCATCAGCACATTTGGGTGCACTACAATATGTGCTTTAGATACTCACAGAAAGCTAGTAGCCACGCTCCTCGATAACACAACACAAAATTTGATAGGAAGAGGATTAACACTGTTATTAGATTCAGGCTAAGACACTTTTGTGCACATTCTTAAACTATGTGCCAAAAAAAAAACACCTTTGTTTCCAGGATATAAAACTTGTCACCATGTTTCCTTTTTAAAAAAAAAAACATTGTAAGGTGAGATAGCAATATGTGTCAAAACCTGCAAATGAGTCAAGTACATTGTACGTAACCCAAGAGAAAGGAGTGTCATCCAGACTTTCAGAAAGCAAGTTGGTTCATGTAGCCTAGACCTTGTCTTAAATTGGAATCTTAGTGTCATTACAGTGAGATGATGCCATCAAAATATCATCCTTTGTTTGCACAGTTTAGTGTCAAGTGGAAAATGTACCAAGTTTACTTGAAATGTAGAATAATTAATCTTACGTATAACTTATTCATTCCCTTGAAGTCATTCTCCTTGATTTCAGTTATTTTGTTGTTCTGAAGATCAATCATCAGTGTATCTGTGGAGATGTCATTCGGTACCGATTTCAAACCTGTTGGTTAAAAAAAAGGATGTTGGTATTTTTTTCACTGCAGACCTTTAAAAGCTCTGACCAGGCTGTATGGTAAATTCAAAATCATGTGTAGATTTGATCCCCCTTTAGTCTATTGCAGTTTAGATGAAATTAAAATGGTTGTCTAGAGTCAGGAGAAAGATATGCAGAATATGTAATATTTCCATTATAACATTTAATTCATCCAGCGCTTTTGTTGGTCGCAGAAGTATAGGTTTATGGAGGCTGAGCATCGGAAACAGCATTTCTTACTAATTTAAATTCCTTTCTACAAATATATAATGGACTAGAACAGTGGTGTTCAATTTATTTAAAACATAGCAGACTGAAACAATTACTTAGATTTGTTTGCTAACAGCTGTATTTGTTTTTCAGGCTTGCATGTTTTTGATCTCAAGTCCAAGGACTCCAACACATTAGCTAGATGATTGTAATTATGTATCCCATGCATTTTTCTCAAGTAGTTGATTACGCTATAATCTTAATTTCCATTTCACTGCAAAGTTTCAAACACAATTAACTCATCCAGCTTGGCTTAACGGTAAGGTCTCTCACTCCCTCAGGACAGGACATGTCACTAGCTGACTGTGACCGAGATTCCTCAAACAGCAGCTCAGAGTCGGCTTGCTGTCTGACTGGGGATAGGGTCAGGATTAATTGTCCTACTTTTGGGGGCAAACAGCTGCCTGATGATGGCATCAGTGAAGAACGCACCTCTCTTCCAACCAGTACTGACCCTCCTGTACGTCTCGCCATGTCAAAAGATAAATGAGTTGATGGGCAGGTAGGTTTGAAGAGCCTGTCTAAATTTCCTTTTCCTTTTCTATAGGCACAGGGGTCAGTATTTTGAGCCGAGACGTACAGGCCCAATTGGTGATCCCAAAGCGGGTGCATAGAATAAAATAGCAATTTTTCATGCTAACTTGCATCAAAGTACTCATCCAACTCACATTGAAGCAATTGAAATCAGTCCTGTTTTTGTGCATTCTAATATTAAACAGATGTCTTTTGCGTTCTTCAATGTGGAAGATGTATATAAATATAGTCTTACGCAGGTTGCCTAAACTACTCTTTAAGGTATTAAAGACAGGAAGAAGCAGTGAACAGATAAATATTTTTTTAAACTAATGTTCATTTTCATAGAAGCATATCAGATCTGCGTACGCACTATGATGTAAACAATTGATTTCTCCTTTAGTAAGACACGAGTGATCACGCTATATAGTTGTTCCATTTCCCAGTAGTTAAAACCATAGACTTACATTGCATTGGAACCTGTTATAGATATTAACGAGGGGGAGAGTGTGCGTTTACCTAGATCAGAGCACTGGACCACCCTGAGTGTGCACTGGCATCCGAAGGGGCAGATTGAGTAGGGAAATCCTGAGGGGGTCACTGCTCTGTTCCTTCTGTTAAAAATTGGCAGGCTGTTGTTACCATCCTCTTCATAATCCAGCATGAGCTCGGGTGCCTTCAAGAATTTCTTCAGATTTAGGGGTCTATAGGGTGAGGCAAAGCACAGTGCCAGGAGGGAGAGCAGTAACAAGCCCCTCATGGTGAGAAGCAGATCCCTTACACTGCAGCGGGTCTCTGCGATGGAAAAAAAAAGAAGACCACATAACACTTTTACTGATAGTGAAACACAAAAATGTCCTGTGTAACTGAAACATGACCTGTTGGAATCATTTCATCGTTCATGAGACCCTTTCCTGTGGTTTCATTTTGTCCATGTTCTCAGATTCCTGTAGCATTAAAGCTAGGCTATAACATATTATTTTCTGGTTTTATTAGCCATCAGCAGGTAAGATTTTTTGGATGTAATATTAATCACAGTACATTAATCTTTTATGGAAATATGCAGCAACATTAATTTAAAAATATGGTATTTCCTCCATTAAATTTAATTAATGGATTAATTGTACGTGCTCTTTTACTTCATATATATACAGCACATACATGTGTGCATGTGTAATAACTGTATGTTTATACATATTCTTTATTTATATATTGTATATAAGATTTAACAAATGTATTCATTGTATTATCCAAGACAAAGGATTGGTTTTAACATACTTATCTGAACATGAGGTGCATTCATAGGTTATATGAACACATTATTGGTTGTGATTACAAATAGAAATTATATGGATCATTACAGGTTTGTCAGCAGCATCATAGTATATAGTCTATGTATTATGTGCAAATGCAACATGTAATTTAATTATGCAAGCACCCATTGTTAAATATTGCAAAATAAACCCCCTATTCATCCAAGATCAGTGTTTTCAGGTTTTGCTCTGCGAAGCCTAAAGACATTTTGACTGAAGAACATGAATGATTTCTATAAACAAATAGGGTCCCAAAGTAGTAGGAAACCACAGTTCAGAAAAAAAAGCCTTACAATAATAAATTCTGTTTTGTAAGTGGGAATAATTGTACCTAGAAAACAAATCATCGCTTGTGAAATTACCTGGTTTGTACAGTTGCTGTGGACAAATTGCAGTTTCCCTTAATGAGCACATTGGTTTTTATGTGTCGACAAGAGATGTTCAGCAGTTCTACTTTAGAAGTTATTTCCACTTAAACAACTGCAGTTAAATGTTGTAAAAACACATAATTTAAATGCATTGAACTGTTGCTTCAACTGATGCTGATGATACTTCACTATCAAAGCAAATATATTTCTTCTTTAAACCAGCTTTAGAAATGCAAGACATTCAAGCTGTTACCTGTGCATTTAATGATGATATTGATTGTTAAAACTAGCCAGTTTGGGGTTAAAAACTTTGTATTACATTGCTAAATGCACATCACCTGTTAAATTATTCCTCTCTTACAGAAATAGACAAAATAACATACCTTAGAAAATTCTGATCAATCCTTGTTTTTGCCCAGTAATTCCAAAAAAATCTTGAGGGAGAAATATGAAAACCCAGATTTACTTCATAATAGGTCCAATCAGGATTAAAGTTGATGATGTGTTTTTTTTTTCAAAAAAGGTAACACATGAAAACAAAATCCCAGTATGAAAGAAAAAGCTCCTCCTGGCACTGGGAGTTATGCTTAAATAAAGAGCTCTCACAGATCATCACATCTTAGTATTCAACACAAATATTGAAGACGCTTTGTTACCGGTCATATGTTTTTCATCATTTCTTGAACCAAGGCCAGAGTTGTTAGCTTATATCTTGGATAACGCCTCCTGAGGTTTTACATGATCTAAAGGCTCACACAGTGTGATAAATCAGTGCCTTTCTGCCATTTCTAAAGGTTCTACCTGGATGTGAGCACAATTTTAAAGAGAGGTTTAGAAATTGAGTTACATAATGCCACTAAGTTGTTGTTTTTTTAAAAAAGACCAACAGATTAAGATCTTTTAAATCCTTTCCAGCACAACTTCAAACATTTTAGAAAATTAGGCTGACTTGACTACTGGAGCTGTACAGCAAGAAAATACATATTTTTGTATTTAACAATGATCAGCTGCACAAAACCATTAAAAAAAATCTCATGCATGGTGATTTAATTTTATCCAGCACATCCAATAGCATCTCCCCATGTGCAATTTCCTCTCATTAGACTTACCTGTTTTCAAATAGCTTTATTGCATGCCGAGTACATTTTTAGACACTAATCACTGCATTTTACGGCTGCTATTACAGAACAGTACATTTTTCATGCTGACTGATGTTTGTCACTGCTGTAAGCGATGCTCACTAAACTGTTAATCTATTTAACAGTTCTTTGACTATGTTAGTGTCAGGCTAGGAAAACGCAGTTCATCTGAACTTTAGTCACTCCTGCTGTTCAGACTTGAACTATACATCTACAGCTGTGAAACACCCTTCTCAGTCCCAGCACTAGTTTTTTCTATCCTGCGTGATGAATCACAACAAGCATTTTTATTTCCAGACAATAAACCCATTTAAACTTAATCTGTTGAGAAATGATTATTTTCAAATCTTTCTTTCATTATGTGGAATCCATCAAAACTGTCCTCGATGAAATCCTTTTCTTCGTTTCATTCATGTGCCTTTCTCTGAGAAAATCTATAACCTACCTTGTTCGACATTAGCTCCAGTGACTTGATAATCATTTGCATTTTGATCAGTGGTGGAAATAGCTGTGTGGTGTGTCACTAGATGTCTTAAAGGTTTATTTTATCTTGTATAGGATTTCCTCCCCCGGCTCCTCAGATACTATTACAGAGATGACATTGAAAGATATTTACAGATTCTATTAAAAATAGGTTCTATTAATTTTAGAGCCTCGAAGGACACATGTTAAACTAAACCCATAGATATCTTGGAGTAGCTGCTTCAAATGTATGTGCTGCAGCATTGTTTACATGTTACTGTATATCGTATGATAAATATTGGCATTTGAATTAAAGTAAATGGGCAAATGTGGTAAAGCAAAGTAATTAAAAAATGATTGATCCACTACAAAATCCTGTTCATTATTCAGTGTTTTTAATAAAGTGAGAGTAAGTGTGCTTGAATTCAAACATTATTTCTTCCCATTTGCAAAATGTACAGTAGCTGCACTTCATTCTGAATAAATGTTAATGTGTTTCTTTTCTGTGAAATTGGAATGCTTACTAAATTGGTATGCTTGAAAGACTTCATGCTGTATGTTATGTTAGCCAAGAGCTGTTTCAGGTGGTATGAGATTGATTCTGACAAGAACATTTGATCTTGTCTTAAGCTAAAGTTACACTGAAAGTTTTCCATAGTTTCAGCATCACATGGAAAACTAATGTTGGTGCCCAGCTGGAGCACAAGAGCTTGGTAAGTCTGATGGGGGCTTTTAGTATCCGACAGTTTCCTAAGTGAAAGAGCTTGTGCCATGGGTATAATTGCTATGCCATCTGGATTTTCCAGGTGTTAAAAAGCCATTGCCAAAGGTAAACACTATTGTAATAATGCTCAATAAGCATACCTGTAACTCTGTTGTCATTTTTGTTCTATAGGCATTTCAACTAAAGCACTCCTTGCTAAAATGGAAAAATGTGTATGTCATTATTTAGCACCAGTAGTCCTGAGGATGCTTTGACTGTGTACCAAACAAGCTCAAATTCCCATCATGTGGTGTTATTTTTATGACTATTCATTTACATTTGATTCTGCGAGATACTAGCTAAGGCAAGAAATATTGTTTTAATAAAAAGTTTTGCGCTGTAATTATGGCCTAGGTCAGTGTTCCAGAAATTATTAGGTTTGGGTATGCAGTACGTTCCAGAAATGAAGACCATTTTCTTAAGTTATTTTATTCATCTGGCATAGTATTTTCCTTTAAATACATTTAATGGAGTGTTCTGTGTAAAAAGCTGGACTATACAGTGAGTAGATACAATATCTAAACAAAGCAAATTAAAAAACAAAGTTGAAGTACAGTGTATACCTTTTTATCCTGTGCTTTGCAGGTGTAATAAGTAATGCTCCGAAATATGGGCTGCTTCATGTCCTGCAGTCACGATAGAGAATACCATTTCTTGGTATTGGAAATGAAACGTTCAGTGATATCCCAAAATGTAAGCAATATTGTTACTGTATAGTAAGTATAAAATAGGAATGGAGAGAATGGGAGTTATTTAGTAATCTAGGTTGGAGGTTGCTCTTGCTGCAGGAAATAACGGAGGCATCCTAGTTATACATTTGATGTACATCTATATTACAATGCAAACTATTGTGTAATGACCTTTAAACGATCCCATGGCAGATTGATATGGAATTCATGGGAAGTTCTGTTTTTACTCCTTCATTTTGAAAAATAGTCTTCTTCCATGTGGTTTGATTTTTTTTATTGTGGCAGACGTTTTGTTTAGGACGCTCTGCCTGCAGCAGTACAACTTCCTTCTATTTGCTTGTTAAATCTACAGCAGCTCACAGGTATTATACTGGTCAAACTGTCTCAACATTGTGGAGTAATTTTCATGGGGGTAGTTCTTAGCTGCATTGTTTTTGTTTGTCTGCTGTTGCTTCTCAGATTAGCTAAATATCACCTCAGTTCTGTATTAATGTTGTTGTACGACTGAAGATCACAAAACTGAAATTTACATCCATTGTTTCTTTAATCTGCATTTCCTTTTCCAAACTTAATAAATCACAAGAACAGGATTCTCATTTCCTTTGTTGTCCAAATGCCTTTTTGTAAAAGAGCTACTATATAGGCTGTAATATGAAACAAAACTGTGATTTTTTATTCCTTTGGTACTTATGTTAAAATGCACAATACTGCATGGCACTATTAATGATGTTTTCACAGGTACTGCTAAAGAATGTAAGAACATATGGTTTGAAAAGAAAAGGCTATTGGACTAATTTAGCTTGTTAGGTTTGGAGTAGTTAATTGATACAAAAATTTCATTTAGCTGCTTTTGAAAGGAAAGATTTTGTCAGCTTTGACTACACATCAGGTTGTGCCAGACTCCAACAACCCTTTGTGTTAAGAAGTGCCTCCTGTTCTCTATAAATGCATGTCCCCGCTTTCCATAAGTTAGCTTGTCTTGTATAAACAAACTATTTTCTTTCATGCGTGCCTCTGACTTTGTTTCTTATTTAGTCTGTCTAAAGTCAAATGTTTAGAACTTTGATTAATTCTCAGGACATTAAATTTTCTGCATACTACATGTGATTTTTGCCAGCGTGTTTCAAACACTTTCTTAAGATTATTTTTGGAGCTGACTTAAAAGAAACATACCTTGAACCAATAAATGTGCGCTGGACGTTTATTTCAGAGTCCCGTATTAACTTTATAATATCTTGCTATGTCTGGAAAATATTTTTAAAATGTCTAATACTGAAACTAGCTGCCGTGTTTATCTTCTTTAGTAGGGGGGATATATTATGTTTCCACCCAAATAATTAATTTCACTTTTGAGGATGACAGTGTGAATTTCATTTGATCTTTTTTTCCTTAGCTCACAATACTTCTTTAAATGAGTATCATGGTTGTTTCAGCTGAAAGTGGTTTTCTAGACCATAGAAAACCAAATATTTGAATTTTAGGAAAAATCTTAAGATCAACAGTCAACCGTTCAGCAGCAGGTCAAGTCTGCAGTAAACAAAATACAGATATCCTATAGTCATAGCCATCAAGATTATCAATCTACAGTAATTTGAGAAAGGTTTTATGTAGAAAACAGTAAATGTTAACATTACATTTTATGATGTAGGAAAAATCCGTGATGACTCAACCATAATTTTGGTTTAATTTTCATTCCTCCTTCGTTATTTGTAGTCATATGACTGACCTTAAATTTATGTTTTGTGAGCCAACCTTAAACTTGGAAACCATCTGCTTTATGCTATGGTAAAAGGCTTCATCTTTACAATAAGAAGTTGGTGCTTGTGGTCTTTCAGTGTTACCTCAAAGGCATTCCTTGGTAGCAATCTGCAGTTTTTTGGTGAGGGTGAAATATAGTCTTGTGGAATTTGAGGAAATCATTAAAAATGTCATAGCATGGTACATTGAATGCTTTAAGTACATTACGATGTGCTGTACAGTATGTAGACCAATGGAGTTTCAAGTCTTCTGTTGATGGGAGAGCTACTGTTACATTTTTCTCTCTGGTCAAGGTATGGTCATGCCCCATTTGCTTGGAAATTAAAATAAAATTAATTGTTTTAAAGTAAAATAATAAATAATATAATTGTCATAGATTTGATCTCTACACATCTACTGTTCCAGAACTACTTTGTACACAGAAATGCTCTAAAACCCATTACCTTAGTGTTGGAAGATTTTTCATTCTAGTGTGGAGTCTATTTGAATGGCATCCTGTCAAAATACATGGCTTAAATGAGACAAACTTTGATTAAAGTCATAAATGATTTTTAATATAGTTTTTAAAATGTGCAAATTAATTAGACATTTTATATTAAAAATTGACCCTCACCCCCTATAATTTTAGAACCCTAGGACAAGCATAGGACAGGTGATAAAAACAAATACACATAAGTTTACATTTTAGCGATAAGAACGTAATAAAATAGCCTGTAACACCAAAAACCAACATGGCTTTAATAAAAAGCAATGATAAAAGTAATAGTGTATTTCTGTGAAGTTTAATAAAATAATGTTTGCTGGTGAGAGTGAGCTACAGTTTCAAGAAACGTGAAAGTGGATTGCACCCAGTTTTATTTTAAAATCTAATTGTATAATCATCATTTTTTTCAATTCTGTTAAAAAAACACATTATGAAAGGAGGATGTCAGATGTATTAAATGGTTCACTGGCATTTTTAGAGTTTTATTACAGGTCTTTATTTCACATTATCTTATTGTACGTCCTGTACTGAGGAGGGCAGAAAACACTATCCGACACTTTCTCAATAAGGTTTTTCGATCCTTGTTTGTTTTTTTCTGTGTGTTTGGCTTTTAGCCACTGTTGGGTTTGGATCAGGTGAGTGGAATGGTTATTCAGAAGCTTCTAATCTCACTGCATAAAGAAACTCCTTCACAACTTTCCAGCTGACTGGGATAACATTCAACTCCAACATATCCTGTATCACCCAGAATGTCATACGTTTGATCTAAATATATGTTTGACCAACAGCTCTATTATGTCTACAATCTCCGAAATGTTGTCTTACAGCCTAGACATTTTTAGGGGTTAGAACAGAGCATGCAATCTTAAATTTTCCATCTGAGAAAATAATTTGCATGAATAATTTTGAGCCAAATGAGTGAATAGACCTTTAATGGCAACAGACTGTGGGGCATATTACTATACATGTTGGCAAAGTCTAATCATGTCCTCTTGTTGTTTGGGTACTTCCTACCTTATTTAATTATTGTTACTACTAATATATATGTACTGTATGTACAGTACTGATATAAATTATAGGAAAGGTGCAAAATACATTACTATGATGGCTCCACAATGTTGGAAACAGAACTGTCAATGAAACTTTTAATAACACTTTTCAAATAAATTGAGTCAAGGAAAGTGACCATAGAAAGCTTGACATTGTTAGCACTCATCATTGTGGTATAGTTATACCTTGACAGAAGTAATATACATAAAACACAATTAGACATTTTTTAGAATGTCTAAATTCGTAGAATGGCCGCAGCAATTTCATGTATATTTCATATTTCATAGCTGGTTTTGCTTTCATGAACACCCTGTGAATGCATTTCATATTCTGTCATTATTGTTTCCATTTATAGTAACACTTTGTATTTTAATGAACATTGACATCTTCTTCGCAGTGAACTGTTCTGCTGATTTTTTTTCATACACTTCTCTCTAATATTGGCACATAGTTCCTTTTGAAGTAAACACCATGTAACTATGTTTAATACAGTAAAACATATCTATAGGTGTGTTTTTAAATTTATTTTTTCAACACACATTTCTTTATGTTTATCTGGGATTTGTTGATTTTGACTAAACACTTCTGTTATCCTCTTTCATTCGATTTTCACAAATGTCCTTCAGATTTCAGAGTTAAAGTTACATCAGACATTTGATTCCTAAAACTATTTTCTTATTGTGGAATTTCTGCATCATTAAGCATTTGGAGCTTTAATATATAGGTGGTAACCTAATCCATTATTTCTTCGAGCCACAGTATCTTTTTTTTAATAAATTAATCAAAACCACTTCTTCTTTGGGGTTGTATTATTATGACTTTTGGACATTAAGCTATCTCTGCTTTCAGGACAATGACAATGAAAGGTTGTATTGAGAGTCAACTATCAGCAGCTGTTATGACCTGTACTACTGCCACTTTACTTTTACTTTCAGTAAAAAAAAAGCCTACTTAATTTCTTCTTGATAATATTGTGTAATTCACAATTGCTTCAAAAAAAAATCACCAGTGGACCCAGAGCACTACTTGATATCCAGAAAGCAAGACAGGAATGAACCGATTACCATCTGTGTTTCTTAGTTTTTGCTGCAAGTTGTAGTTGTCTGGTAAATCAGTTGAACTTCTTTTGCCTTCTTTAGACTGTACTATCATAACACTATAAGAACGTGTTACTTAATCTTCTGCGGTTTCAGAACAACACTGGAATAAGACCTGATGCAAGAAAAAGCAGTAGGTGAAATGTTTCTGGTGTCAATAAGATTGTTGTCCATGCGCAGAGTCACTATATTCAAGTCTTCGATGTTCAGAGGGTCACAGATGGCTTCAGGTTCAAAATGCCTGTAGAATTTAAGAAAGATCAAATTTCACAGTTCCATCATTAGAGACAAGACTACAGACCTCGTAATTAAAAAATCTCTTCCTTTTTCTTTGTAATCTGTAAAAATTTACTTAATGTAATCGTATTCTTTTGATAACATTTTATAACGTATTTGGTATTCTTTAAATATTGTTTTTCTGTACCCTGGCCTGGCATGTATTTGCTGCTTGAGAATCCCATCCACAGTCACATCAGGATTCTTTTATAAATGCCTGAACACAAATATAGACTTTGTAGCTCTTGCTTGGGCCAAAAAAATGTTTTTGTAAGGCAAAGCAATTTTTTCTGCATATTGAGAGAAAGGTATTCTAAAAATATCTGACTTGTTTCCCGTTTTCTTTTGGACCTCATGCAAAGTTGTAAAACTGTCGCTTTTACCTTATTTTGTTGTCGTTCAGCCTTAGAGAAAGCAGCGATCTCATCTCATTTATTCCGGGTGGCACAGCTGTCATCTGATTGTGATCCAAAAACAGTTCTACCAGTGAGTGGTAGGCCCCGAAAAAGGACACTGGGTCAATCCCTTCGTTATCAAGCTTGTTGAAAGAGAGATATAAGTACTCAAGACCAGGCTTCATGTGAGCAAACACATATCCAGGAATTCTCTCAATCTGATTGCCCACCAGAACCAGGTGTATCAGAGATTTTGGTAGGAACGATGGAACATGGTAAAGCTTGTTATGGGACAGGTCTATGGATTCCAGGTTCCTTTTTAGAAAAGAGAAAATGGGACATTAGAGTCTCAGCAGTTAATATACTTTTGATATACTGTAAGTCAAACTGTATAGTAATACTGTTAAAGATCTTGATTTTTGTGTATTATAAATGGGAAAAAAAACAGTCAAAACTTAAAAATCCATCAAATATGAAAGTCTTTAAACTTAAAGAAGACAGTATATTTCCCAGTGGATAAAGCTCATGCTAAGGTTTTTTGAAGTTTAAGCTTGGCAAAATACAATCTTACAAAAGAATGGAGACATTTTAAAGTACTGGATGGAAGAAGCACATTGTATGAATTAACACACCAAAAAATAAAAGAGAGCTCTGCAAAATCTCTATCACTATAGGGGCCAAATCACATTTACCTCAAAACTCCATTCAAGTTGAAAACTGTGGTTTATATCATGGAACAAGAAAGGGCAGTTTTGTTGGAGTGTTATGAAGAATAAGAAAAAATGTTTTGAAGCCAGAGATACTTACTCATGGTTAATCCAGGCAAGACGTGCTATCCTTGACTCGTCTATTTTGTTGTGTCTTAACACAACAATATTAAGGCTTTTGGTGTGATTGAAAGCTGTTTCCGATATTTCTTCAATTAGATTGTTTTCAATGTAAAGTTCCTAAAAAACATTCACATGTTAGAGCATTTGTTCCCAAACAAAAATCCAGCACTCTGTCATATGGTGTATTTTAAAGCACTGTGTGTTGGAAGCAGTGTGGTCAACCATAATTATTACCAAGGCACACTATGGCTTGAGTTGCTTCCCACAGGTAAATTTCATTGCCAATAAAAAACAGCAACAACTCCATTCTTATTTTCTTCAGCATTTTAAATAAATGTCTTTGTGTAGGGTCCAGATATAATACCTCTTTTTGAATGGACTCTTTTATTTTAACCCCCTTTTGCTCTATCTATGATATTTTCTTTAGATCTTTTTTTTCAGTTTAGTTTCTATTCAGTGACAACTCTGGTTTATTGATAGCCGTTCAGCGGAATCTTTCGTCTTCGGCTCGTCAGTCAAAAGCCGTGTTATCTTTGGCAAATCTCACCTCTAGAGATGCAGGGAGGCCCTGAGGAACCGTACGGAAATGGTTTCTACCAAGCCTCAAGTAAGAGAGTCGTTTTAGAGGTTTGAAAGCCAAGGGACTGACGTTTCCTTCACTAAGCATATTTCCTTCCAGCTCCAAGGTGATCAAGTTGCTTAGATCTGTCAGAAAATGAATGTTTATTCTATTAGCAGGAAAGTAAAGAAGCATTTAATGAAGGGGGCCCTTGATTTACAAGTAATGACAGTCTCATATACAGTATGTACTTTATTTAAAAGTCTAAATCCTTTAATTATAAATACATTTTTCATCTGCTGTCCACGTTTGAAGAATTTTTATATTGATTGATGTAATTCCTAATTAGCAGCTGAAATTCTTTTTTTATGGAATGTTATTGCTTTATCTTTACAATGTAATAGCTCTACTAAATAATTCAGTTATGCAATGACCGTGTTTCTCTGGAAATTACCTTGAAGACTGTCTTCATCCATACTTTGAAGGTTGTTCTCGTTGATTTTGAACTCTTCCAAAGTGGACGGAAGATCAGAGGGGATTTGATCAAGAAGGTTTCCATCCATGTTGAGGCGCTTTAAATTTTTTAGGTTCTTTTTCAAAAAAACAATATAGAAAAAAAACATTTTATTAAAAAATACTGTTAAATAAAGCAGGTCCACAGTCATATATGAAACAGATTTTTTGCGTCATAGTAACTGGTAACCTTAGTGCTTTGATTTCATGTTTGACAAGCTCCATTTCTCATGGTTTTCATTTTAAATTCTGTTATTAATCACCCATCTTTTTCAGTCTCAGTCAATTACCAATTGAAAATACCTGTGAACCCTGCAGAGGCCCTGCCTTCAAAAGCTGGATTTGTTCATCCTTGTTGTAGATATGGAAACATTTAGAGGACATAAAAGAGAGTTCATAATATGCTCTCAAAAACACAAAACTTATCTTTTTTTTAAGCTGAGTCTATAGGATAATTCATAAAATGTGTCTTCACAACACAAGAGAATTCTCTGTTTCATTTTAAAATGTGGTCTATGAAGAAATGAACTGAAATAAAAGCTGAACATTTTTTAAATAGTATTGATGTTTAGTTGAATGATTCTCATTAAATTTATTTTGTTGTTTTTTTTTTTACATTTCCACAGGTTTTGGGCTTAGACGTTTAAAACAGAAAGACGTTTTGTAAAGTTTTGTTGCATAACTTAATTCCAGACAGATTCTAAATGCCGATGAAAACAAAAGGACTCACCACACCTCGACTCCAGAGTTTTCAAAGAAAGAATTATGTCTGAAAATATCTGGCAAAATCATGTCACAGTCATGTGAATGCCTTCTGTTTAATATAGTCTTCTTAACTTCCATTTGAAGTTTTCCTTATTTTAAGAGAGCACACACATGCAGTTTCTGGAAATTTGACCAAGTAATAAGTAACTTCTAAATTTGAGCTTTGTTATTTTGTGCTATTCTGTTCTTTCAGATACTTGTCAACTTGGTCCAATTAAATTAAGTTAACGAAATTCATTTTCCAATGAATGGGTTGTGTCATAAAATGGTAGGAGCCAAGAAGTAAAATACGGAATATGACAAACGCATCAGTGTGGTCTTCAGACAAGTTCGAAAAAAGATTACTCTCTATTTATGAGGAACATAAAAGCAATTTTGGAGTAAAATTTCAAACATAGAAGAGCAGGACTGCTGAGAGTTGGCTTGGCCCATTCTTAGTTTTTTCTCCATTGCCAACCCTTCTATAGAAAAAAAGCCAATATTTCTTTTATTTAAGTAGACTGCTCTTGCCTCTCAAAAACTTTTGCAAAGAGATAAGAATACAATTTAAAGGTAGGTTTAGATCCCTCCCTTATTTTAGGATACAACAACAAACCTCAAATGTGCATCTCCTGTTCATGCAGTTAAGATAATATATATTCTTACAACAAAAGGGTTTACGGGAAAAAATATATTAGTATGCATGTATAATAATATTTTATGCAGCTATTGAAAAACAAGTTCCAGTTGGTTGCTGTGTCAACATGCGGAGGCTGCAAAGGAATATTAGATAACAAATACTGCTGAAACTGATTGAGCCACCTTAACAGTTAAATTGAGACTAAATCACTTCATTTGGAAACAGTAGTGTGTAACATTTATTTAGAGTAGTTTAAAAAATCCTTTCTGGCACTTCAGAACTTCAGACTAAGAATGCAGGCTTTCTTGATCTAGTTAATTTTTTTTTTTTTCGTGGAAGTGTGCATGTTTTCTATTAACTCAGTGCTATTAATGGCTATTACTTTTAAGACTTTTTTTGTACCTAATAAGTCAACATGTACAGAAGCAGACAGTACCCTGCATTCCTTACTTTAAAAGCTTGGGGATGAATGCCAGCAGTTGTGATTTTGTTTTTGCTAAGATCAATCCATTCCAAGTTGGGAATTCCATTAAATGCCTCTGCTGGAATCGTAGTGATAGCATTCCCTGCAGACAAAAGATAAGACCCATTCAAGCTAGTTATTCAGAAGGTAAAGTTATGCCATACGGTAGAATACAGTAGATTATGAAAATTAAGATTACAGTGTTTTTAGAATTATTGTATGACAAAAACTCAAACTGGCAATGTTTTCTTGTTACTCCACATTTGTATTGTGCTGATGTGGACCCTTCACATGTTCAGTGATATGCAGATTTGAAATCTGCAGAACAAACATTTTTGACCAATTAAGTAAATTTGTAAAAAATTAAGAGGTCTTGGCCCACTGCTATTCTAGTAAATGACAGCACAAACCAATGTGCTTCTCTGACTCTGGAGTCCAGGCCTTTGACTCTTGCAGGCAGTGGTTATTTCTGATACATGTTCCCCTCCCATGGAGTCCCACAGCAGTCAGAGGGGTGGAGGTTGCAGTCATCGAGGTACCAGTAATGTGGTTTGTGCTGCAAGCCATTTGTCAGTGCTCTGGCATGGACATGGGTATTTTCTTATTAAGATCCTCTGAAACCAAGCTTCAAAATTATAAGACGTTCAAAAAGCATAGATTACGGAAGCTGTAATTTACAAGTAAAAATATTTAAACTTTATAGAAATGGCTGGATGTCCTCTACACTCTGTTACATAAGACATACTGCAATTAAAAAAATGGTTTGGTATTGATTTAAAGAGGATGTAATGCCCTAACAATGTATAAAGTCATGACTGCTCAGTTTTATTATGAGTCTGTATTTAGCTGACAACAAAGCTGTTTTGTCACTGTCACTGTTCTGTCCTGTCTTCTCACCCACTGGTTAACCAGTGTGTCCTGACTCACTGACACTTACTTACCTACAGTGTATACTGGGAATACTCTGTATACTCTGTGATCTAACTGTTGTGACCACACCAGTGAGCCCCAGACTGCTCTGTGATGTTAACTGATCACTGTTAGCTTTAAAGTTGGACATCTTTTGTGGGCAGGTTGTACTGCAGCCAAATAAATCAATGTTGAAAGGCAGGGTAGAGATTGAGCCCTCAAAATCTCACATGATTGCGTTCACTTGTAGATATTATTCTTACCGAGAGGTGAACTGCGAAGTTACATTGTGGAGTATCAAGAAGTGCCTCAGCTTGTGCAGAGACCTTTTTGCTTTAAAAACTGATTTTTGTTTCTTTCTTACATTTGTTTCTTGCTGATCTTCTTGTGAGACCCACTGTTCACTCATTGTGTCGAACTGCGATCCCGGTATTATTGTTGTGTAATTACAATCTTTTCATTTTGCACAAAACAAAATTGAGACAAAAGAAAACTTAAAATCTGTTTAGTGGTTGTTCTGTTTACTTGCTTTTGTCCTTGTGATTTAAGACTCTAAATTGAAGAGTGACAATATGTAAAATGCAATTTAGGACATGGGACCTAGAATTTTCACAGGTGGGGGTGGGGGTGGGGGTGGGGTTGGGAAAAATGCTTAACACTAGACCAACAACCATTCTGTAATGTGAATGTGGAACTGTACTTAGGAATAAAATATGTTTTATGAATTCTGTCCTGCGGTCAGGATGCATTTAACTGCCTGATTTTCTAAATTAAAATACATTGGTAACACACTTATTATGACTACTGTAGTTATGCATACTTTTCCATGGAAATTATGTGCACAGAAAAATGTTTCCAGT
The DNA here is from genome assembly GCF_059453375.1 of Lepisosteus platostomus. Lineage (NCBI taxonomy): Eukaryota > Metazoa > Chordata > Actinopteri > Semionotiformes > Lepisosteidae > Lepisosteus > Lepisosteus platostomus. The sequence continues at coordinate 62,850,059 of NC_142616.1, read as the reverse complement.
CCAAACACCTTCGTTGTATAAAGAAGCATTACATGGTAGTTTTAAACTCATGTACTTTCCGTTGGATTCGCTCTCGGTGGTAGACGTGATGGGACTTTTTATATAGGATTACAGTCAAAAGACATGCTAGACCTTTCAATGACGACATACAGTAACTCCATGTTTCTTTCATAAACTGATTTTTAGATCTTTCAGGTTAGGGGCACGTTTGAAGAGAAGTACATCGATGTCAGTGCTAAGGAATAAATAACGGGTGGAAATATATTTATGATATACAGTATGCTTCCTAGTATTTCATGTATTTATATGTATTTTCCTACTTCTTATTATCACTGTCATTGTTTCTTTTAATTTTTTCAAGATGTAATTTTCCATTTGGATTTCTGTACTTTGGATACATCTTTATGACTACTTTTTCTTTTATCTTAAAATAAAAAAAACGAATCCTCTGTGTTGTACATGTTTGGGGGATTATTGAATGCTTATAATGTGCAGATTTCTGAAAGATCAGTATATTAATAAGCTTGACTTTTCAGAAATAATGCTGTAAACTCTGTGTGCAGGGTTTTGAATTTTAGGTAAGAAATTGTGCATTGTTCGTAGTGATTACAAGTACATTTCAAGGGAATGTAGTGAATTATCCAGTGTTTTCATGCATTTCTAAGAGAAAGGGTTTCTATGTTGCCTTACCTTCGAGATTCAGGCTCTTAAGGCCCCTGACAGACAGCGGTGGTATGCCAGTGAGCTTGGCGTTGTTGCAGCTCAGTGTCACATCAGAGATCATGCAGCCCACTGGCAGAGTACTGTAAGGAGGGATGTTCTCTGGGGCTGGAGGTCGAAGGGGTGGGACGCCCTCCGGCTTAGGAACGCGGGGCGGCATTCTGAAGACGTCGCCTCTTAAATCGTCTTCGTCATACTCCTCTTCCTCTCGGGAGTCCTCCCTGTCTTCTTCCAGCTCCCTCCAATCTTCCTCGATCCTCCTCCTCCTCTCCTCCTCCTGCCTCCTCTCCTCCTGAAGCCTCCGATGCCTTTCCCTCTCCTCCGCCTGCTCTCGATTCCGCCTGTCCTCTTCCTCCTGCCGCCGCCGCTGCTCTTCCTCCTGCCTCTCTCTGCGCCTCTCCCCCTCCTCCTCTTCCACCTTCTCCCGCAGCTCCTCTTCCTCGCGGCGCCGCTCCTCGAAGAGCTGCCGCTGCCTCTCCTCCTCCAGCTTCTTCTGCTTCCTCCTCTTCTTCCGCTCCTCGTCCTTCTTGCGCAGCCGCTCCTCCTCCTCCTGTCGCTCCTCTTCCTCCTCCTTCAGCTGCTCCTCTTCCTCCTCCCTGCGCCGCTCCTCGAGGTCGGCGTGGGCGTGAGGTGGCCCCAGCCCCAGTTCGCTGGGGTCATTGGGTTCTGAGGAATCGCCAGAAAGTTCAGGGGTGTCAGGGACTGTGGCAGCGTTCAACACAGAATGTTAGGGTGACCGTGATGGAGAATGAGGTGTGAGAGGATGAGATGGAACACATGGGGACCAAGGGAGAGACAAAGACAATGAGAGAGGTGGCCCATACAGTGAGAGACAAAAACCAGACAGTAGCAGTGTTCCCTTTAAGCAAACGAGGGCTTTAGATTGGGAAACAGTTGATTCCCACTGTTTGTTATCCAAGATGATACATGGATAATGAAAAAAAAATCCCAAACGACTTGTGTTTGGAAATTTCTGCAAATTCTGAAGACGTCAGCTTACACCGTTTTACTTTTGAGTTCAGCAAATTGTAACCCAGCTTAGTTCTTCCGTAACAGTGCCTTAAAGGAAACAGTGCTTTGGTTGAAACTGAGTTAAATACACACCTTTACCACAGGAAAACAACAAGAGGTTAATGTGCAGATAAATTAGTTAGTTTGATGATGCTCTCAAGGGTGGGATTGTATTCAAATCTTCCCTAAACATCAGCAGATAGTATTACTAAATTATATATTGTATACCTTTTCAATTTTCTTTTCTATCTATATTATATTATTTGTACAGTACTGATAGAGCAGTACTGATCTTAAATTACAGCTTTAGGAAACATGATGCTGTGCTTTTGGAGAAAGGGCTACAGTCAGCAATATCATTGATGATGGGCTATCAATTCCACTGCTTCTTAGATAGATATCCTTTGGTTCTTAAAAAATAATCTGTTAGTGCTCTTTTAGCTGTGTAGCACTAATGGAAGCTTGAGCACAGCTGTTGTCTACAGATTCACACACAATGAATCTAAAATGGGGAATTAAGCAATAATTTTCTAAGGGTTTTTGGTGCTTTGGACCAAAGCACCTCTTTGTGTGCCTTGCCTTTCCTAGACTTTACAAGATAAAATATTTTTAACTATCTTTAACTTTCTGTTATTGGGACTTCCTTCTAAAAAAAGGGGAAATAAGGATGTCTATTAGACAGATAATCAGTTTTTCAAAAAATTAAATTGGTAAATGGAAAAATGTGCTCATTTAAAATGCTTTTTTCCCCAAAAATGTTAAGACAATACTTAAAACGTTCTGTATAATAGTCTTATTATCTTTAAAATCCTGCAGAAGCTGTTTGCTTAATACCAGTTCCACAGCTTATACAGACTATATGAGCCAATTAGCTGAAGCTGAAACAAGTGAGACTAAAATCTTGGGTTGAATGAGAGTCTTTGGTAATCTGAGATGTCAGATAGTGTTAGTAGGGCAATGTTATTAAATATCCCACCGTACTGTACACCCACTTTCCAAAGATAGACTGGTTAGTTGAAATGGGCGTGCCGTATGCTTCTAGGGTAGAATCATGGTTGTCATAACCACTAGCAGGAGTGAACCTCTTTCTGATGATGGATGGGTGGATGAAGGGTTAGCGAATTAGGGACTCAGTAAATGAATCAGTGCAGGAAGCATGCGATGCAGGTATTTTCTGTGAAGCGCAGTCAGAATTGAAAAGCTTGAAACACTAACTTCAAATTTTCTGGAGGACTACAATGTAGATTAACAGCTTACCATTACAAGATGGTAATTACATGTAGTTTTAGGAAACTCCAGCAAGGAACTGGAGTTCAAACCCGACAGCTGCAGCCAAAATCAGCTGAAGTCGCAACCACTTCTAGGTCTAAAAAACTGCTCCTTTTTTTTAATCTGAAGCTAACACTAGAATAGGGTCTTTAAGCCAGCCAGAACAATAAGCAGAAGCTGTATGGAGCAGGATGTGGTACTAAGAGGTGTACCTTTGCAGTTTTCCACATGTTGCAGATGATGTAACCTGCGGAGTGGGTCTTGTGTTTGATTTATGGGGAATGTCCTTGTATCGTATGAAGAAATCTGATTTTTATTTTTAAATAAATCACAGGCTTGCATGAGATCTACTTTTGGATATAGGAGAGGAATGTAATGACAAGTCCAGAGAATCTTTTATAGTTTGTGCTTTGAAAATGTCGCAGCCAGGTCATTTTACAAGCCTGTGGTAAACGTAACCTAGAGGAAAACAGTGGGATACTACAGTGTCCCATTATTCTTGATCCATTAGCATGGTTATCTTCATGGTGTTTTCTCCATAGGTAGATTTACATGTGAAAGAACAGGAGAAATGTGGAAGTAGATATTTTCATTGAAGCAGATATTTTTAGTCTTAAGCATAAAGCATGCTCCAGGAACATGAAAAACATATTTACGTTTGATGTTCCCAAAAGCTTAATATATCATGCCTTCCTAAGGGTGTTTTTAATTTCATGTACACATTTTTTATATTAACAATTCTTTTTTTATGCTGTAATGAGATGTAACATTGTTTATCAGGCAGTGTACTTTCTTTACTTCAGAAATGCTTTCACCCAGGAGAGAATCTTGTCTAGATCAAGAGCTGAAAATCTTTGATTCAGGTCCTGACAGTACAGTATAAGAATGCATTCTCTTACAGGCTAATAAGGCTTTACAGTATATGGATTAACCAAAGATTGGTCAAGTCAACTACTTCTCAAAATTAAAAATTCCTTTTGTAGCAGGAAAATTTGAATTTAATTTAAATTGTGATCTCTAAGGATTAAACTCAGCAAGGTTAGCAAGGTATTGCGCGTTAAACTGTAACAGTGTCAGGCATCTGTAACATAGACTTTATAACATTCTCTGGTGGTGATGTAGTCTTCTCTTAAACATTTGAACGCTAAAGTTTTGTACACTTAAGTATTTTTTACCACAGCCATTAAAAATAATTAAACTATGAGGTCCAGACTACAAGATATCACAGATGATGAGGAAACCAGAAACTTCATCCACTCCTATTTCTGTCAAACACTTTTGCTAAACAGTGTGCGACTGACTTATTGCTAGAGATAGTGGGAAAAGGCTTTCCGAATTTTTCCAGTTTCTGTTTTTTCCTATCTGCGGTGGATGGAAGTCTGTCTGAACTGCTCAGCAGTTGGGGGGTGAAGGCGGTAGGGGCAGATACCGATGTCAGTGCAGACGGGGCAGCATTCTCCTGTGGGCTTCACAGTGATGGGGCAGGAGAGGGGCGTGCACTTCACTTCATCACAGGCAATGTTCCCCTTTGAACACATGCAGGTGATGCAGGGCTTGGGAGACCAGACCGCATTTTCAAACATGGTGATGCCATGGTACGTGCATTGTCCTTTCTTTCCTGTGGAGAACCAGACAGAACGTGTTACTTGTCAATAACAGGAATGAGTACAGGCTGAAGGACGGCCAACAATAAGATACACGGTCTTGACAGAATTATATCAGGCAAGGGACTGGAAAGAAACATGCAGCTTTAAGTAAAATAGGATGGAAGTGAAAATATAAAACTGTGTCATGATAATTAGGTTACGTAGCACATACTAAGAAGCCCAGAGTTTCCCTAGTTTGTAATAATCATGAATTGTTATTCATGAACGTTTCAAGCATCCATCCATTCATTTTCTAACTGCTTCTTCCAATTCAGTGTCATGGTGGAGCTGGAGCAACAGCAAGTAGCAGGCGCAAGGCAGGGTACGCCCTAGACAGACACCCAGTCCATCGAGGGACACATACAGACACGAACACACTAGGGCCAGTTTTCCCGGAAGCCAGTGTAACCTACCAGTATGTTTTGGGACTGTGGGAGGAAACCCATGTGAACTCGGGGTGAATATACATCACGCAGATAGCACCCCAAGTCTGGACTTGAACCCAGGGCCCAACACTATGAAGCAGCAATGCTCACCACTGTACTGCCATGCTGTTCCAACTTTAAAGCATTTATCTAAAGATTCTTACTTTCGAATAATTTGGTTTACATTGCTTTAGTATAGCATTATGTAATATTCTTGAAATCACAGGTTTAGATCTTAAATACACACAAATATGCTTAATTGTAAGGATAAAGAATATTCTTTGGAATTATTCAGCAAATAGTTTTCCTTAAAAGTTACTCATTTGTAGTGAATCTTCAATTAACAACTATTACCAATTTGAGAAGATAGCACTTACATTGTTACTTAAAACATTAGCTGCAGTATGTGTATTTACAGTGAGCTTTAGATACAAACTCCTTGAGTAATTTCTACATTCTTGTTGATCTTAATGTTGGAGGTGTGCGCTTTAATAGCACATGGGTTCCATGATTATTCAGAGTGTAGAGTATCTGTTACTTAAACAGAATACAACTTCTGAACTATTAGTGAGATTTTATCTTGGAGTGAAACCAAGGCCAATACCAGGCACCCCTCTTTCAATTCTTATTTTTAAAGATCTGCCCACTAGTACTGTACTGTCAAAAGCACTGTTTGGATTTAACTTGTCCCTGCGATTTACTAATGTATTTACTATGTATAGTAGTAACCAAGTAGAAGGAATCAAGATATTTCTTTCAGTAGTTTTTTTGTACTGTTTTTTCATATAAAACTAATAACATTTACACAGTAATGTTTTTAACTGTGATCTGTCAGTAAAACATTTGATTTGTACATAACGTTTTCTTGTTGAGGCATTTTATTTTTTATCCTAATGGCCAAGACTATTGCTGAAAAGCAAGGGAGGTGTTGATTAACTGAAGAAAAAGTTTGTGTTTAGTTCCCCGTCTGCCTGCACACATGGTTGTAATAATAGTGGTAAACAGCAGAAACAAATCCCACAAAAGATGGCTTAATGATTATGGCACTCATAAAGCAACCTTTAACTAACTATACTATGTGCTGGCTATGAACAAGCACAGAGTCAGCTGAATTCTGCAGCAGTTCTCTGCGCTTTTGCGTGAAAAACTATTTTGGTTTTTCTGGTTTGTCTTTAACCTTCCTTTTATAAGACCAGCATTTTCCATAACTCTACAAGTAGATTAAATTATGTTTTAGGAAGCCAAAAGAATTTATATGAAAGTATTCTGAAACATATCTTGTTACACAACCAAAGTAGCTTTGCAGCAGTTCGTCTTGTACTGCTCATTATAAAAAAAAAATGTTTCTGTATCAGGAAAGTTGACTAACTTCCTAAATTCCACTTAAGATGTGGTGCCAGTTCTTATGTAATGTTACTTTGTCAGCGGAGAAGAAGCTTTAGTGGCTGAATTGTGGCTGTTTGCAAACATGGTGACTGTGGTAGGTGTGCTAGCCTGTGCTGCTTACCACAAATCCAACATGGTAAACGTTAATAGACTAACTACCTCTTCCCTATAAACTGATTTATATATTTCTCTTATCTGCAAGAATGAATCCACTGTGAATTTTCTTTGACACATCTTCCACATTAAAATGTTACCCCACAGTTTTGAGCTTTGTGTTTTTCCTTTTACTTTATTACTGTAACCATCGCATGCCTGTCTGCTGAAAAACTTTGTTGAAATTATAGTCGGAGAATGTGATTTGAGAAATGTATTCACATTAAAATTTTTCACTTGTATATTACAGTGTAGGATGTGCTAAGGCATAAAAGGTGAGAAATGTATAAGGTTACGTTTTGTAATACATTTTTTCAGTAATGAGAGTTTCATGAGAAAGCTTAGATCTTAGTGTGTGGCCTCATGATGTAGTGAAAGAATGTTACATTTCTCTAATGAAGACTAGTTCATTGTTGTCCTAGGGAAAAATAATTGAAAAGGTTTCTTGGCAAAAATCTCAGATTTCTATAATGTCATATTTTTATAATGTTTGGTACATATGCACATTTTCTTTCAGTAAATTTGAACAAGAATAAAACAGAAATGAAGTAAATTAACCACATGTATATCTAATAAATACAAAGGTTTTGCACATATTAAATGCATTTACTAACCTGGTAAGATGTTGTAGTTTGACTCAAATTCATCAACACTCTTGTAAGACTGAATGAATATTGGTGAGCTGTCATCTGCATTGGTCACAGGAACATTTCCCAGCCGGATAGGCACATCAGAGCTCTTCTGCCTTAGTTGCTTGTTCCTGCCTTGTCGTTGGCCTCCTCTCCTCTTTTTTCCTTTCCTCAGAGGGCTGCCTTCTTCCTGAGCAAGACTGAGGCTCAGGATGAAGAGCAGCATCAGTGTAAGGATTGTCTTAGGCTGCATATCGGGGGTGATGTTACGTAGAGCCTGCAAACTCTAGAAAGACCGAGGAGAAAAAGGGTTTTCTTCTGTGCAAAATCCTAGATATACTCCTGTCTTAATGCGCAGTTACTACCAAACGTTCCTTAATAACAAGTCTCAGAAATTAAATAGCAAGGTAAAGTGTTGCCACCATGTCTCTACATTGATCTTAATCCCCTACAGGCTTGTAATAGAGTTTGACAGCTCACTGCATTATCTTAAAATGCTTCCTTTGTCTGTATAACAAAATTTATTTTAAAGACACCACATTCTTTAAAGTAATTTAGTTGTTTTGGCTCACAGTATTCTCTTATTGTATCATTTTGTCTCTGCTGTATTTTTTCTTCATTGAGGAAAAGAGTATAAGTACTAACTTGGTTTTTTATACTGTGTGATGATTCTGCAACTTGAAAGGGGCTTGTTCATGGTGCCAGTAAGAACTAAATAAAGCTACACTGATCATTTAAGTGTATTCTCTGGTTCACCATCAGAGTACATCCCTTTTCATGTGACTTACATGGTAACTGGAAGGCACTCGTGTCTAAAAATAGTCCTAAAACTGATTGTTTCACTTTTCAAATGTTTTTTTAATAAAAAAATGACTGTAAAACATTGAGGACTGCAATGATAAAGATAGCACAGATAAATATAAAGTCATACACGGTATATACATCTTAGAATCATCACCATTTAGATTAGGGTAAGGGTTAAAAGCAACAGTTGCAATCAGGAACGAATATTAATTAGCTCTCCATCCAATCGCTACACATTTCTGCAGGAGATGGAACAGTCTTATGAATTCTCATTCCACCTTTTTGCACGTATAAAGTCAAAGTCAGCACCCACACTAACTAGCTTACCCTTCATTCATTCTGTTTATTTGTGTGTGATTAGTCACACCAGATACAGTTTAGTTCACTCTGTCTGGTGTGTGCTATCTGAAGCACTTGAACACCCCAGTTCCACTTGCTCTGGTGTACCCACATGTACGTAATTTTATGGAAATCCAAGAGTTTCAGCAGTTGCAGAAGAAGCTTAATATGTTTTTAATATGCCGACATTTTTAATACATCCAGCTAGCTTTACACCTCATCCTCTTCATAGCTGAAGTGTTTTTGTCTTTTTGCAGTGAAGAGTGAATGCATGAAAACTGACCAAATACAAATGTAATTGGCAATCTTCTTTAAAAAGTAATTTGAAGCTGTTTCTCTGTCTTAGTGTCCACTTCACATTTCCAGTCATACTTCAGAATACTTGCCGGAACAATGAATGACCCTGATCATAGTCCCCAGTAACATTACATTTCAACCCTGGAATTTCTACCAAACGGCATGAAAACTGCTTTCACACTATTACGGCTCATGCATTCATTTTACAAAGGTTTGTCATAAATACAGGGTAGGTGAGACTGTGAGCAACCTAAACAACCAGTAATGCTTAGTTTGGGGTTCTATTATATTGTGTGTGCAAGAGAGTTTGAATGGATATCCCTGTCTGCCCATATTCATACTGTTTACAGAATTCCTGCAGAGTTAATTATAATATTAAGCTATTGTAAGAGAAATGACAACATATGTATCAGGCCTTTTTACAGTGATACTGTATAACCCCCTCGAGCATTAAAGGCGTTCCAGCTCCCCTCGGTACCTCACTAATCTTTTGTCTGAGAGTTTTACAACGGGAAGGCGAGGATTCAAGGCTTGGGAGTGTGCCGAGCGCACAGATTGGTTCCCCACCGTACGTACAACGACATAATATCCCATCCATTATGGAGCAGGCTGTGTCAGTTTAAGAACATAAGAAAAGCTACAATTGAGAGGAGGCCATCTAGACTGTTCTGTAGTTACTAGTTAATGGATCGGAGGATCTCATCCAGAGGTCTCCTGAAAGACGCCTTGTTTTCTATGGCATTGTCTGCAAACAGCATGGCTGGGCAGCTTGTTCCAAACTCCCACAACACTGCGCGTAAAGAAGTGCCTCCTTTTTCTGATTCTTAAACATGCTTCCACCAGTGTGCTGGCTTGTGTCACATTGTTCATTCTGAAGGGATCTGCTGGGTGGACTCTGTGAAAGCCTTTGAGGTCTTTGAATGCTTATATCAGGTCCCCTCATTGTCTTTCCCTATCAAGTCTGAATAGGTTCAGTTCCTTTGGTCTGTCAGTGTCAAAAGGTCCCTTAAGGCCCAGAATGTATCTGATTACACTTCTCTGAACGGATTCCAGAACAATAATATCTTTTCTATAATGTTTGACCAAAATTGTACACAGTATTCTAAATGCGGTCTTATTGACGCATTATTTTAATTATACAATTTTAACTAAATATCCTAGCATTTTTCCTTATTAATTGCTTCTATGTGTTGTCTAGAATATGTTAATGATGTGTCAACGTAAAAATCTAAGTCTTTTTCATAGGTAGCCACAAGGAGCCTAATTATTCCCGAGAACCTGCATGCAATACCTTACACTTGTTTTCATCATACATTGTCTGTCAGGTACTGTATTTACACAGTCATGAGTTTTACCAAAATGCTTTTAAATTTTATTTGTTGCTTCTACAGTGTTTGCTAATCCTCCTAGTATGGTATCACCGGCAAACTTGACTAGTTTACTGACTCTTTGTTGAGTCTAGGTCATTGATATAAATTAAGAACACAAGTGGTCCTAGTACACATTCCTGCAGTACTCCACTAAATATATCACCCTGCTTATGGTGAATAGAAACATGGTGTATGTTTTTCTTCTCCCTGATATAAAGCAAAAGGTCTCATAACTTGGTAACTCATGTAATATTACAAATATTTGTATTTTTTCTTTTACTGCAGTAGTTAATAAAGTTAGCCATGTTTTGATGTGAAGGTACCCCTAAATGATTTTTCTACTATATAGCACATTACTTACCTAGTTTACTTATTCAGTTTGTGGTACTGTACATGTGATGAAAGGTTTTATGGGTGACAGGGGAAGATGTTTCATACTGATCTTCTCCCTTTATGATACATTAAGTAGCAAAGTATAATGGCCGAAATTAGCCTTGCCTGTAATTTTCAGTTCTTTTTTGTGCTGTGTTTGTCCCTGAGATGTAATTATGGTGATTAATTTACTCCATTCCTAGAATATTTTTTCAGCCCTTTCAGCTACTTTGTTACTATTTGCGTAGTGAAGGCGCTGTGAAGAACAGAACGGTGACTAATTTAAAAACACTTGCATCTTGACAGTTCTGACCATTTCTATTTCTCTTTGGTTTGCCCTTTCTCTGATTATTATGTCATTCCCTTTTGGCCTTCTTTAGTTACTTACAGTTTCTTCGATGGTTGTACTCGAAAAAATGTGTCAAACCTGACACCTGTCATGTGCACTGTAATTATCTTGACCATAGAAATGATTTTACCCCCAACTTTCTGTCCTCTTTGAAACCCCTTTGTGCATTGGAGAATCAAGATCAAAATGACTCAGAAAGCTCTAAATGGGCTAATTACAATATTGCTAATTATAAGCTTTAACAGAAGAAAATCTATACATGGAAACGCCTTTTTCATCTCTCAGAGCCATGAATTGTTTCTCTGTGGTCTCAGCCAAAGCAAGCATTTTCTGCTATGTGCCAAAACTTGTAGTTTATCTAATGCAGTTCCTACAGTTACACATTAAATGTTCGTGGAACTTGATCTCTCTCTCACACACACACAAACACACCCCCACCATAAAAATACATGCAGAATGTTAGCAATATAGTTTAAACAGCAAATAATCCCAAATTACCTTGAATTGCAATCTAATTGTTGAAGCAGCTTGGTGCCTTGAAATGCTTCCACAAGTACAGTAGTACAGTATCACTCTGACATGTTTATCTTTGAGAGCAGCGAGAAGGGACGTTCAGACAAGTTAGATGACTCCTCACTGATGTCTACAGAATACTCCTGGGCCTGGGGGTGTATGAACCTTGTGGTTGACGATAAATCGGCTCAGGGACCGCAACCAAGAAAACTGAGAAAAGCACACACTCTAAAAGGAAAGGGGGAAAAAAAAGAAAGGCATGAATTTCAATTCAGCTGGTCCTTAGGATGACAAGGTTCAAGTGGAAAAATGTAATGGAAAAAATATCATGCTGACAAAGGAGCGAAAACAGTTCCTATGTGACCTGAGAAACATTAGACTTTGTTGGATTTTCCTTTCTCCACGAGTGTTTTTGGGGGGTGGAGAGATGAAATCCAGGTGTGCTGAATCTGTCCCCCCACCCCCCCACCCCCCATCGTTCCTCCTCATGGGACTAAATCTGTCAAAACAAAAGCCTTACGAACAGAGAATCAGACTTCACCAGTAACAGTGCACTGCTGGCTTGTTTACCAAATCCAAAAACCGATTCAGTTTCTGCAAAAAAAAAAGAGCTGTTACACAGCCTTTATATTCTATAAAGTGCCTCATTCTGTTTGGTTATCTTTTTTTCATATACAAAGAACTTAATGTGACCACACTTTAGTAAACGCAGATGGAAAAAACAGCACATAAAGCAAAATTTCACGAAAAGGATAATTATACCCTGAAATGTGACACCGACGTACAGCTTCTTTTGCAGCCAGATCAAAGTTAGCAAATGAAAATTAAGGATTTTTGTTACGAGAAAAAAAGGACAGAGTACGTTACCAGAGGTTCGCAGTCAGTGTGTAAGGCCAAATGTTTCTTTTCTCCCCGAGCTTCCTGGGATTGCCAGCCGCTTGAAAAAAGCGCACGTCTGCTCTGCTTCAGTGGTGATAAATGTGTAAAGCAGATGGGACTGCAGTCTGTGAGCACAGGCTTTCCCGTACGAAACTTTGAAGTTTCTGCGCAAAACCCAGCACAATCTTAGGAGGTCAACTGTGGGATAATGTTGTGGGATATATAAGAATGTGCAGTTTGTGATTTTCTGTGCCATAATTACAAGGCAGCACATGTGCTGGGTGCAGCAACCAGCTTAAGAAGTGCCACCTTTAGTCTTCTTAACAGGCTGAAGGGCATGAATTTGAAACTCCAGATTTTGAGAAAGGACCAGGGAGTTTAACAGCAAAGTATTTTTGTCCTTGGGACGTACTAGTTCTATAGGACCGGAGATCATATGTGGAACACATTGCTTAAAAACACAGAGCTCAATTATGCCTGTAGGCTACCCAAGCATTATCAAAGCCCTGCCTACTCTCTAATTTTAGTGGGAGGGTACAGTGTTGTTTTCAGTGAACATTTAGATACTGCCTAGTTTTGTGGTGCAAAGAAATCAAGTAGCCTGATGTCTTCCAGCCATCTGACTAATTAACAAATGTCCTTGAGTATTCCTGCATGTTGTTTTCATAAACACAAACACTAATTATAAACATGAGAGATCACTGAAGGGCCATTGGTGTGATTCACTTTTCAACTTGTACCATTTCACATCATCAAAGTTCACAGCCTTCAAGAAAAAAAATGAATCAAAGCAAGCCAGGTCAAATGTGGAGTGTTTATTGAAAATAAAAAGAATAAAAAGCCAGATTTTGAATTGCCCTTTTCTCAAATGCCCAACCAATTCCGTGTTTTAAACGAATGCTTAATCATTAATAGATATTCGTGGTTTCCTTCAGCTTTTCATGTTTTAGATTAAGGTTGTTTTTCAGTTGAGAGAGTCATTTCATCTAATGATATATCACAGAAAAATTGCATAAACCATTTGTGGTTTGTTTTTGTTTTTTACAACTGAAGAAACTTTACAAATCTTTGGGACAAAACCATGTCTAAATATAATGAGCTTTCTTCAATACCCTTCTGTTGTTCTGTTGTGTGGGGAAAATATCCACAGAGTAATTCTTTTCAAATTTTGAAGATGGTTTAAAACTGGCTTGTATTACTGGCTTGTATGTGTGCGTGTGCGATCGGCCAGACAAACAAGAGATTTCCCTTTCTCAAATCATTCAGCCCGGTAGAAGACTATTGTATGAGTAAGACTAACATTTCCAGATGATAAACATTCCTGCTCTTCCAACAGGAGTTCTTATAAAAGAACTTGGGGGTGTTTTAACAGATGGATGGATAACATTTTAAATTCACTTAACTACTAAGCTATCAAATGAGCAGTATGGGTCGAACACCCTTTGCAGCCTTTCGTGATTTTCTTTAGACTACTGTTCGGCCAGGTGTTAGGCATGAGGAAGAACAGGTCAGAGGAGGGAGCTAAGTCTGCATGTGAGCTGAGAGGTGATGTCCACGCTGATAAGTAGAAAAGAAGAGGAAGAAAAAAACAGCTTTGCAGTCTTCTTCCCTCACTTGAAGAAATCTCCACAGTCAGAACATTGAGTTTTGTCTATTTTTTACTTTTTAACATGGAACTAACCGCTTATGGTAGAGTGGAGAAGTCTATCTCAGTGCCACATTTATGTACTCAGTACCATATTTTTTAAATTTCCACATGCTGGCAAAATTGCAGTTTTAGATTAGTTATACTAGTGTGGAAAATTATTTCTGTAATTATTATTAGACAGCTTTTCATTTTTTTCTTTTTGAAGTATTAGATCATCTCATGCAGTCTTTGCGTTTCAATGAACTGAAACGTGTTCATGCTATTAATTTAAGCCTTCAGAGTTTTTACTTCAAATTTGAAGTGTTTTTTTTTTCTGGGTTATTATTATTATTTTTTAATTTTTTCCAGCAACTTGCCACACTCGTTCATTCTCGGGAAAATTTACTGTTTGGGAATGTTGGAAATATGGAAACAGTTTACTGTATGTATCCCATTAAGTACTCTTTCTGTTTGTCAAGGTTGTTCAATCATGAGAACAGAATTTTAATCTGTTTACGTCAGTACATAGGTACTGGGCTATCACAGTCCTCACTGTGTTACATGGGCTCCTGTTCCTGCACACTGTAAACGTGGTTATTAGATATGAGTTTTCTGGAATGACAATACCATATTAGATGGTGTACTTTAACTACATTTAAATAGAATGTTTAAAGTGCACCACAGTTTATCAGAATGTAATGCATCTCACTTTATTAAGACTTTTTTAAAATACAATTTAGCTATAACACTAATTATTTTCTGAATAAACTGTTTGTCACTTGTGTTTGAATACAAATTCAGTACCGTAGCATCCTCTCACCTGGGATTTGAGCCCATGATCCCCTTGGTCTGGAGTCACTAGTACACCTCTACCCACTACTTTTAAAGTGTCCTTGGTAATCAGCTTCAACAACGTGAGTATCCAGATACTCACCACACTTTAAAAGTAGTAGTTAGGGCTCTATCTAGGTGAGAGGCTGCTGTTAAACTCTTGAACAAGATACAGACTACACCAGTGAATGCCCTGATTCATGAATGTATCACCTGGTCATCATTGTAATCGAGCATTCAATCCCCGTTCACTTTCCTAGTGAAATAAAAGTATAAAAAATAGATCCTTCTGTTCATGGGTCTGAATACACTTCCTTTTAAGTTGGAATTGTGTCCCCAAATTCTTCTATTGTATTCAAATCGATTAGGCTTATGACTGTCCAGAGGAAATAAAAAGGAAGAAAAATAAACTTTTTCTAATAATCAGTATTGTACTCTTTAAAAATCTGTTAACATTTATTTCCATGCTTTCTTCCTTATAGTTTTGGCTTTGATGGATATTTTAAGCACGTTTTATGACAAAACTGTTGCTAGTAACTGGGAGTATCAACAGAAGTAAACAGTTCAAATTTATTGAGTTACAGAATTGTTCAGAATTGACGTCCTCCCTGCCTTGTCAGCATTTCTCTGCTTTTTTATGTATAGTACGCAAACAGTTTTTTTGACTGACATCCAGGCTTCATTAAAATACCACCCAGTTTGTGTTTATGAACTAAACAACTCTTTTGTTTTTTTCCAAGCTAAGTACTGAATCTAAGTGTGCCTAACCTTTTGGAAAAATTAGTTCAAGGAATACATTTATTCATGAAGTCTGTGTTTTTAGTTTAGATAATGCCTAGTTTTACCAGATAGCTTTCACGTGTATTAGGTTAAAACTGAGAGCTATATTGGTTATTGAAAGAAATGTTGCATTGTGAGATTTAAGTAATGTGTATAATTTTTAGCTTTCCATTTTCTTTGCCTGTAATGCACCTGCTTTTCTCCACAATCGAAAAACAGTCATTAACAGACTGTTGACATATTGAGGGCAGGACTTTTGTAAATTCATTCTCAGGCTACTTAATCATTGTCATCGGTAGGCATTCCTAGACACTTTTTATATCTTCCAGACACATCTAAGACCACAAGTGTGGATTCTAGTGTTCACTGTACAGCTGTTAATATCACATCTTACAGTACTGTCATAGAAAGGAGCAGTAAAGTACTGATCATACGCTTATTGTGCTTGTCTTTGAAAGCAGTTAAATGCATTGATGGGCATCTGTTTCTGTATGAGGCCTTGTAGCCAAAGAGTGTAGTTCTCTATTATAATCATCATCATCTTCTGCTTAACACTGTAAAACTTGAGTTGTTAGGATTACTCATTAAAAGCCACGATGAGATGAATAGGTAACTAATAAAAGAACAAGCATAGTGCAACTCATAGCATTCACCCAAACTTGTACAATTTCCATGGGTCTTATATTCTGAAGGAGAAATTTGCTAGGATAACTGAACAAGGTAATCATGTAGACATATTTTTGACCTTATGACGTCTAAACTATCCTGACAGATGTTTCATTTTCTCACAGCTGTATTCCAGAGGTATTCAGACGGATCAGGAAGGGTCCAAAATATTTTCTTCATTGCAAATTGATCACCAGAAGACCTAAACACATGTGGTTTACATCTGATTACTCTGTGACAGGGAAAAACCCATGACAGAATTTCGAAAGATTTGCAAGCAGGAACTGTTATTCTGCTTTCATCTTTTGATTAAAGGTTTGAGTGTTCTTCATTGTGCTGAAAATGGGCTGAGATAGTGTGGTTTCTGCAAAGGCAATTATTGTCAATTAATAGAATCAGGCTTTATGTATAAAAATATAAGATGTGCCTTAACAAGCAGCAGTCTTTTGAAATACAAAGGCAGCAGGGAACAATTTCTCTTTCTGCTGCACGTCTTATTCATGCACAGGAAATAACATGAGGGCTTTCATAAACAATTATCAGGAAGAGAGACGTAGTCTTCAATTCAGAAATGTGTATAGAGGAATAAATGTCAGTGTTATGGTTAAAGACCTACATTATATATGGTACATTATCCTGTCATTTCTTTTCATAGCTCTTATACAGAGTTGTTCTGCTAGACCATGTATTTTTTCTTTTGTCTGCTTAGGATGATTCTGCAAATGAAGTTTCTGAAAAAACTGTCAAAGCAAACAAAAGGAAATATTTTGACAATGCATATGCCTGAACACGTACTGTAGCACCAAGTACAATATATATATGTTCAGACATTGTGCAACAATAATTATCTTCCCCTGTATACTTCCTGAAAACAAGTCTTTTCAGAAAATGTTTTGACTGGTGTTTGCCACTCTGTTGTATTTTACATGTCAAATAACAGTGTTATTTAGCAGTGAATAGCAGTGAATGCACAAGCAAAATAAAAGAGTTAAGCAAAGAACCTTTAATAAGGTTTTCAACCAGTGAAGGAATGAAGTTATAAAAAATATAGGATATAAATTTCTCCTTTTATGGCATTTAAGCTCCGTAAATGTGGCCTCAGTTGGACTGATGAAACTTAATTAATTGAAAAGGCATGTTGCCTGAAGGAAGCAAAACGCAGCAGGATTACTTATAAAATGCTGTTAATGACATTATTTTGGAATACACCCAACAGTTGTGTCTTTGTAGGAGATAGTATTTCCATAAGAATTTGCTGATTTCAGCATCTGATAATGCAAACGGTAAATCTGGAACTACCATAACATAACATGAAACTCAAACTTCTGATATTACTAATAATAATATTTGACACTAAGGTCGTAAGTTCAAATCTCATTAGATATATTTTTAATGTGTAAAAACATTTGCTGGATTCAGCAAAATACTAATAATAATCAGTTGATTCTTCAAAATCGTTTCATACATATTGTTATATGAAAACAACTTTGATATATTGCAATAGGAAACTTAAAATTTCAGAGTTAATGGCTTTACATCCCTTTACATTAAATTTCAGTCTCTTTAAGAAATGAGGTCTTTGATAAAGTAAGGCAATGTGAGTGCCAGATTTCTAGACAGACTTTGTGCACAGGCTGTATGTCTGAACTTGTTCCTCTTTCGTGTTCCAGTCATGATCTTTAACTCCTCACTGTTCATGTTTCGCCCCCATGATTGTAAAATTGTCAAATTTGGACATAACGTAGTGTGCCTCACGGAAATGCTTTAAACAATGAGGACTAAGTATGTGATTTTCTAAAAACATTATTCAACCTGTTTCTGAGAGTAATGTAAAGAGAAGTCACCTCTTTTCTTTATATTGGAGTGTTTATATACAGTACGAAAGCAGCAGTTTGAGTTTTTAAATGTTGAGTATCTACTCTGATAACACGCAGGAATGAGAAGAAAATGATTTTTTGTTACACAGTAGTGAAAATGAGAGAAAGAAACAATTTCAGTGGGATTTGTTTGGATTATCTCTGCTGCACGGTGTGGATTGTTGTGAATATGTCGTTTTAAAATGCCAGTATATTGCAACATTGGATTAGGTGCATCTGATGAATAATTTACTGATTTTGAGCAAATATATTGTTGACTGCTGCTGAATATTAAAACGAGAATTCTGTTGTCCAGTCATGCAGGGGGTTAATTACAAGTCACGAAGAATGCCATTAGCGCAAAATAAATATTTTTCTTTTAATGACCTGTCTCATCTTCAAATATTTTATTTAGACAGCAGCATGTCTGGACTTAAAGAGTGGTGCAGTGTTGACCTTTGCATTGATCAATTTCAGTATCCTCTTTAAGCTCACAATTGGCTCTTAGATGCCATCATGTCACCTTATTAAAAGTTATTTCTGCACCTGATTCCTGGCCATTCTTTGAATGAAGACTCTGGAACCCAGCCCCAGATAATCTGGAATGGTTCCCCAGAAACAGGTTATTCAAAAGACATTGTCATCCAAACAAAACACGAAAGAAACAAGCACATGCTGGTTTAAGCTATGACTGAGAATGTTTACAAAGACAATAAAACGGTTCATCTTTTGAGAAAAGGTGTCTTGACACTGTTGCCTAAGAGGAGATTTTAGAAATAATACCCTCAGTAGTTTTAAGCAAAACAGCTCAATGTAATCAAAGCAAGTAATTAAAATCAGCATTATGGAATTCCAGACTGGTGATTATAATGAATAGGTGTAACAAAATCATTGTTCGCTTCCTATACAGTGTGCAATGACTTGCTTTAGGCACAATACAGACTTTGATCACTTATCTAGTAAAGGGATTTGACTTTGACTCACATGACTCATTAACCTGGAATTCACAGCTGCTTGTTGCTTTAGACCTAAATATAAGAAATGCTGGCATGCACAATATTAGTCATTAAAATTTTTGAAAAACTAGTTAATTGTATTGGTAGAGCAAAGAGGTAAGCAGTTTGTCGATCTAGATATCTTTGTGTATTGTCTATGACAATGGCCAATAGTTAAAGGCTTAATTGCTCTTGCTTAAATAGACAAGCAAATTACTATAGAATTGATTTCTGTGATGGATGTAGCCTTTAATCAGGTGTATGATGAGCTGGTGTGTTGTTAAACCTTTTTTAAATTAAGTCTGCTTTGGAAGCTGCACAGCTGGCCTGAGTTCTTTAAGATAGCTTTTTTTATGGGAAATCCTTGCATCTGTTGCTGCAATGGATTAAAAAATAATGATCTATAAAAATAATGATAACTTAATGTGTGACAATGTTAAAAGTGGAGGTGATCTTTGTTGACTTCAGCAGCTGTTCTCCGTGTTGAAATGTGCAGCTTTAAGGTGAGCTTTGAACAATGCCATGAAACTGTAGGCAGGAGAGGTCTTGGCAACCTTTTCGTTATTCGTTATAAGAACTGCACGCATAAAAAGTCCCTCTTGTCAAATGAAGATATTGTCAAGTGGTCTGTCTGGTCTTCAGCTGCTTCACTGCTTCAGGGTCTGTGGATTTAGAATGAAGTCACAGTCAAAGGGATAGCTAGCCCAGGCATATAAAAACTATGGAGTTTCTCTTGTAAAAATATGACTTTTTAAAATTAAGACTCTTTTGATCTGTTTTTTTTCTTTTATATATATTTGTAAAATGTGAGGCTTATACAGAAAGAGAAAATTTAGAATTCTTGCCAATCAGAATGTATTTATTTCCCAGCACACTCTTATTTTGAATTCATAACGGTGATTTCAAATGTGAAGACTGATTGGTGTTCTGTTGTTTTACTGAGTGTAACAGATTTGAAAAGACAAAATATTTAGTGTATTTTTCTTTCACTGATAGGTTCACTGATGCTTTGTGGCATGCGATGTGCGTGCTTCCAAAGAAGTTATTGTTTATACTCAAAAGAGAGGCAACTGTCTAGATTTCATTAACATAAGATTGCTGTTGCCCTGTTTTTAGAAAATTGAAATTGAAATTGTACTGTACTGTATATAGAATACCATGCTGATTATGCTATATACATTATGCATGTACCATGCATGATCACGGAGGTTATATGTTCAGATCTTTCCTTGGTATGTTTCCGGCCATATATTTGACCTCTTTTGTTTACAGTATTTGGTGTCAGCAAGTAAGTTCTAATATATCAATAGTTCCAACACAAACATGGTATGTATGGATATATAGAAAAAATGAGAAGTTATTCAAACTTTATTGAATATTCAGTTCAATTTAATTCAATTCAAAGTACTTTATTCATCTTCGGGGGGGAATTATCTGTACATGAATATAGTATCTACTGAACTATTAATTGTAAATAAAAAGTCAGGAAGATCCTTGATTCGGGAAATTTTCCTGCAAGCAAAACATCAGATCACAGTATTTATATATATCTTACAGGTTTCAAGCACTCACCCTGGCTAAAATAACATGAGCAGTTCATTCTGTTTTCTTTCCATATCCTTCTTGGTTGGTTATGGAACATTGAGGTGAGTCACACCTTGAAAATGAATGTTGATTGATAAAGAATACTATTATTCAAAACTGTAGGGAGTCTTGCATACCTGTAACCTGTTAAAATATATGTCAAAGTTTTTTTTTTGTCAAACCAGTTTAAATCCATAAAGGGTAAGGAATACCTATTCACCAGCAAGTAAAATTATACCATTTGATCTCATTTTGCTCTCATTTTGCTTGAAAGATTACCACTGCCCTTGGCTATGATTGGCTATGATTTTTCTGGCCACATTCAAAAGGCACTAATAAAATGTTGGATGTCCATCAATAAGATAATCTGTGTTAAACCAATTTGTGGTTTGAAAAAAGAATATTTCACACTGAAAGAAAAAAAATGGGCAGCTGAGGCCTTTGACAATGCCCCAACATTGTAAACTCTCACAGAAGACAAAAAGCAGCAGTTAGAACAAAATGATAAATAGTTCTTTAACTCAAACTACATAGTCTGCTACCTTGATAACCACTTTAAAGGAAAGCTGTGTCATGCAGAGACCTATTGTTCATGGCCTAGACATTTGAAGTATAGTGGTAAATAATGGTCAGGTACAGTATCTGGCATTTACTGCAGACACACAGATTATAGTTTAATCTAAAAAATGCCAAACCTTATTTTTGTCCTAAATTACTTTGGATATACCTTAGTAAGGCTTCACTGTATATTTATATATTAATTTAACACAAATGTCACTATTCGGTGACATTTCATGCTTTATTTTCTGTGTACTTTAACAGCTATATGGTGTCTGTTAACTGAGAAAAACTACTCTGTGCTCGAAAAAATTAAGTGCTGTAACTTGGCCTGTTGCTTTCTGGTGGACCTTAGATATGCAAGATATCTTTTAATCAGTGAGACTGTTGTCTCACAGGTTACCAACTACAAGATGTGGTAAACATTTTAAACATTTATTGAAATCTGTGAGATGTTATGCAACAAATTATGTATTGTGCACATAAATAATAAGGAATTTGTATCAGAAGTCTCAGAATATAAAGCATAGTTAACACTACACAGATGTTTCCTAAAGATTAATGAGCGTACAGTAAACAAACTAAATTGGTTATGCCTTTTTTAAATTAATAGTTTATTGCAGCATTGTTGTTTTTTTCACCAATTTCACAATTAGCTTATGTCAGTTATGAGCGTTATTAAGTGTCAGATAGAATTTAGAAGCGAGCCAGTGAAGATGAAAACCATGTTACAGCAAAGACTGCTGTGCAGATCAAGAGGAAAATAGTTTGACCACAACAAAAATGTGGTATAATGGGATTAAATATAGCCTTCAAATCATAAATACATGGCTTTGAAAGCATAAATTGCTAGAAAAATAAACCAAAACAAGATAGTTTTAAGTTTTGTATCTTAGGGAGTGGCGTGCATTTTTTAATCCTGTACTTTTAAGTCCTAGTATAATGTTTGTTTGAAAGAGGCCCTTGCACTGAATGAAGCTATCACAATACAACATGTAAATTTAATACATTTCAGGCTTTCTTTCAAACTAAATCAGAAACATCTAAGATCAATGTAAAATTGAAGTCTTTTTTCATCATTCCATGAAGAGCCAAACACCATTTCTGTATCCTATCCTTTAGTTTCAGTGTAGTGTTTTTTTTTTAAATGAATTACCTGATCCACTCTAATAATCTGCATGGTTTAGTCAAGGTAACGGATAGGATTACGTTGCAGTTAAAATCTATGATATCATTGTCTTGTATGTTGTACAAATATGTGAAAGATCTGATTTTATTTATTATGTCTGTTTGGATTTGAGGGATTCTTGTGTATGTACGGTTTTCTCCTCATCTTTTGCCCAGGCCTAAATATGTGCTCATAAAAAAATGTTTCCAGACATCAAGATATTATGACACCTCAGAGTATTATTTCAACAGTTCACATATTTATGAGCCTGTAACTCTGCAGTAACATGACAGGAGTATCCATTACGTCAAAGTACCCAATCAGCTTTAATCCTTCATTAATGAGAATATCAAAACTGAGGCAATGTTACTTCTGACTTGTTTAATGAAAAGTCACTGAGCACAAGCAAAAACTGCCACCAAGTCAATTCTTAATGGCATCTGAGATTTAGAGCTCGGTTCACTTCCTTTGTTAAGTTACGAGTAACGAGTAACAGGTCACTGTCAAAGCATTGAATGAAAACTGTACCTTCTTTTATTGCTTTCAAAATTGCATGAAAGACAAAGAAATTGTAAATTCCCCTATTATTAGTTTTGTATGTATGGGAAAAATCTATTCTCTTGCCAAGCATTTTGAATGAAGACACATGTTTATAAAATAAAGGAACAGGAAACATATTTGATTGTATATAGCAGCTTTAAATTAGTAGGCCCAGTGCATTATTATTCATTTTGCTTATACATCTAAAGCCATCTTGGATGAAGTATTCTATGAATAATGAATGCACTGGTAGGCAAATATAATGTGTACTCCCATTGTAATATAAATAGTACATTTCCAAAATAAGGTATGTTACAAATTACAAGCCTTTCTTGATTATAGTGTTAGTTTCAGTATTATATTATTAGAACATGATACGTGCGTACCATTCACAGCAGCAGCTGTGATGTGATTTATTTCACCAGTCATTTTTGTTTGTTTGAAGCTGTGATTTCTTGAACATCACATGGTTCCAGTTTAAGTCTTGGGACAAAACATTTCTCCCTCCCCCAGAAAAAAAGTCAGAGCGAAGTCATTTTGACTTTTTAACATAAATTGTACTTGGCCAAAGGTTGTTTTTTTTTTAAAGCTGAACAATTAAAAACAAGCCTTTTTGTCTTGATTACCTAAGTAAATTATTTTCCACAGGTCACTCTTACATTGAGGAGTCGAGCATCTGTTGAGTTTGTAATATTTTTAGGGAAATTATTTAGTTTATATTACAGAACCTTTTCTAGTGGTGGTGATATATGTTTTGGCAGTAGTAACAGAAGAGGAAGTACTGTCCTATAAATCTCTAATGGATACCCTTTAGTCAGTAGTAAAGTGATATTTTACGTGCAGTGGTAACATGTCCTATTACTGCAGTTCTGCCTTATCTTCGCATTGGGAGGTAACAATAACACACATGCAGAATAAGGTCCTTCAGTACGTTCATGTATAATACATTTACATATGCATGCACAGTTGCCACAGTCAAATGAATTGGAGAATCATCCATTAAATGGAATTCAGTGGTGGGGAAGATTGTAATTCTGCAGGATTGTCCCCTTGCGCATCCACAAGCACCTCAAGGTTATTAGTGTCGCTTTTTGTAAAACGAAGTGAGCTGATTGCCGAGCCTCACTGTCACCAGTCAAATTCCTGCATCTGAGAGCTTCCTTCGCATCCACATGGCTGCTACCACAAGGAAGAAGGAAACTCTGGAATCAGCTATTTTTCAAGGCTGACGTCCAAGCCTCTTTGAAGAAACAGCTGGACGAGACTGTTGGATCAATTAACTACTAGCAAGCAGAGTTCAGAGTTCGGTTTATTTGTCATACGCACAAGAGCAATATAATGCTTATTTGCATGTACTGTACGCTCCAATACAAAGGCATTAAGGAAACAACAACTTAAACACACAATAATGGCAACAAGGTTAAATACAACCCATCTTAGATAAAACTCAGCACAAGCAGTGTGCAAAAAAAAATCCATCAGTGTGAATCAGTGGTGTTTCTTATTGCACACTGATTGTGAGCCCTGTGACCTCTCGTTTGCAATCTTTTTATATCTTGGAGGCAACAGACAGCCAAGTGCTCCCATACCCAGCGAGGGCCTTGCTGCAGTGGATCGAGGAGCTCTCTCAGATTCTCATTTCGCTGGCTCGGTGACGGAATTAAGGCTCAAGTGGCAGTGCAAGAATGTCTCAGCAACCAACCAGCATCGTCTTATTACCAGGGCATCCAAAGCCTTGTCAGTCCGTGACACAACTGTGTGAACGCGCAGGGAGCCAGAGCTGAAAAGTAAAACATTCATCCCACAATTGTGTGGCATGTCTGGTAGATAAATCACATTACATACCCACTTACCCTCCTATATTTACACGATAGGTATATTTATACATGATTTATGGCTTAAGTGTATATTATTCCATTGTTTTGATCCAAAACCTAGTGGTTTCCCCTCTTTTCGTGCTCATGCTTTATCACAGTGCACTGAATGGAATACCATCTTCATGAGAGTAGTTTTCCATTTTGGATGTTTACTTTTTTTGCTGGGCTCACTTTGTAGCTTGAAAATCAGATTCCGATCCAGGACTCAACGTGATACTTCTTGTTTATTTTAATATGCTTTTACCAAAAAAGCAAATCACTCCAGATGTCAGGGTTTTAAAGACATTTTCGCCTGAGAATGTTTTTTTTTTGTTTCCTCATTGAAATTAATGAAGCATTGTAATGCTTTTTCAAAACGGAAAAGTTTGACAATAAAAGTTCATAGCTGTAATTTCTTCTCCCTTAGAAACTTTTTTTTGCAAAATATCAGGAAAAGCTGTTAGCTTTTTAGTACATCAGAGTAAATATAAGTATTAGTGCTTCACAGGTTGTTTTATTTTACTGGTGGCACATTTACCTCTATCAGATTTACCACGTTTACTGAAAGAACAGTTTTGTTCAGTATTTTAAAGGATTTTAGGGAGACAGAAAGCTGCCATCTAAGATTTGACTTGGACAGCTGAGACTAGGTGATGTTTCATTTCCACACAGAATCACCATTCCAAAGGCTGGGACAAAGCAGAAATTAAGGCACACACGTATTCAGGGAAAGGAAGATGATTGTTCATTGAAAACTACAGTCATTAGGCACAAGTTTTTAAAGTATTAGGTGGATGTAACTTCAGCATTACATTATGGGGTTCTGCGTTTGCTTATCCTTCAAAGGGAAATTAGCACATACAAGCTTTAACAATGCAAAATAACAAAATATCACATCGTGCAAGGTTTAAGTTATTTCTGTCTTTGAGAGGTGTTGAAAAGACATTTGGTTCTGTGTAGTTTTATTTTTAGTGTATAATCTGTGGATTTACAGACTAATTCTGAAGCAGACTTAACGCTTCCATTATGAAGTGAGCGTCGGGGTCAGGTACATTCTGGCAGTGGAATCTCATTTAGGAAATAGGCTTGCGAGCCACAGCCTGCTTCTGCCAAGAAATACATTGACTATGGAAAAATGTGCTAAATTTATTTCTACTGGATAATGTGAGATCTGGTTTTCTTCTATGCTGCTTAGGCAAAAACTAGAAAAATAGTATTGTTAACTTGCAATGGTATAAGCATTGAAAAACTCATTTTAAACAACTCCGCTTTAACTTAAAATGGTACAACAGCTCGTGGCAATAGTCTGAATGGCGGGGTAAATTAAGAGCAGAGTCATCTGTATGTGTGTCCCATGATGTGATGGAAATAAAAAATGCCTTTAGTGACTTAATCTGAACATCCATTATACGAAGACAATACAGCCTTCAGCTTTGCATATGATGTACAGGGAACTTTAATTAAAAAACCTGCATTAATGTGTAAAGGTCAGTAGGAAAGTACAAAGAAGTTTCCAGCTTTGGTACTGACTCCCTGTGCATGACTCCTGGTGCTCTACTTCTTTAAATGAGAAGTAAAAAAAAACTATTTTGTAAACAACCACACAGCACATTTTCCTGATGCATAGGTCACCTTGATTATTTGCTAAGGATAAAGCCACATGCGAGTATTGCTGAATACTTTCTTAGAACATGCTTCATCTTCCATGAATAGATTGTAGTTTTCTGGAATAATAATGCTTGAAAAGAAAAGCTGTGGCCAGGTTTAGAGATGAACTGTGCGATTTGTAAAACCAAATGTTAGTAGTTTTCCGTTCAGCATCAATTCTGTCATTCCTGTACATCTGGTCTTGAAGACTTCCTTCAGATATTGTGTAAAGAAATGCTTTCAAGCTGCACCTGAATATCCTGTGTTTGGTAGGTTCAGGCAGGGCTGTGCAATTAGAAGCGAAGGCCGACTGTGGCTGCCAGGGGCTGCAGCTGTAGAGGAGGGCTGGCACACCTGTGGCTTATTGTCCTTGGCTGGCAAACCAGTAAGAACAATGAGACGCAGGTGTCTGCTCTCCTCCGCAGCTGCAAGCTTGGGGCTGCAGCACTGTTACATGACAGGCGTACAGACATGGGCTTCGAAACACTGCACTAAAGTGAAATCACTTTGAATCCTGCTGTGGTATTTGGATTCCTTAACTTGCCACCATCTCCTGCTATGATAGCTGAACACCTTACCTTTGTTGCCCATGTACTCTCCTGTAACAATTCCTGAATACACAGTGGCTGAAAGATTCAGCTGCTAGCATAGCGTCACACACCCTGGCGCTGTTTTTGATCCTTCTTCAATACTAGGAATCTCTGACTATAATTTTGGTCTGGTAGCAGGTGTTCTAATGAACTCTGCCACGACCTAGACCTGAAGGGCTGTATTTTTCTGAATGGTTAAATCAAAGGGCTGATGTTCTTTATTCTGGAGAAGTTTTCAAGCCTGTGTGAGTGAGGATTTTCGTTTGATTCTGAGGAAAGTAAAACCTAGTCATAGATTTTTCAGCAGGAAGATTCCTTATCACATCTGGAACTAAGAAAGCTTGTGTTGCTCTTCTGTATCGTAAAGGAAACAAAGTGAGCATGAACAGAGAAAGGCCTTAAAGGTCAGTGGTTTCATGAAATAAAAGGTCCATCAATCTGTCAGGGGTTCTTGAGGGATTTCCTCCACTTGGGAACACTAACACAAACCTCCTGTAAAGACCTAGAGTGCTGTCTTTTACAGTTCTCCCAAGTATCCTCTCTCCTCAGGATAAAAACTGTAACAGAAAAAGCCTTCAGACATGGGGATTCTTATTGAATGATTCACTCGGGAAAGGTGATCACTCCTGTGATCCAGACAATGAGTTACATCACTAGCAGACTATAACTCCGATTCCCCAAGGAATGGCTCGGGATTTGCTGGAGAACGGGATTGCAACTGTCTGAAGTGCTTTTGAATTCCTGGTTGTACAGCAGCCCTCTGCCAGTTTCTGCAGTCTTGCGATGTCCTTATTTTCCCCCATGTGAATACAGCG
The DNA here is from genome assembly GCF_059453375.1 of Lepisosteus platostomus. NCBI lineage: Eukaryota > Metazoa > Chordata > Actinopteri > Semionotiformes > Lepisosteidae > Lepisosteus > Lepisosteus platostomus. The sequence goes on along the minus strand of NC_142616.1, from coordinate 62,822,384 downwards.
GTCGTCACTGCGAGTCAAGACAGACAGACCCTGGTTGTGATTCCAGGCTGGGTTGCTGTGCAAAAAAAACCAAACTGATGAGAAAAAAGAAAACTGAAGTTGTGTTCAGTGGTATCAGGTGTGCTCTGTAATTGCAGCTGATTAAAAGCATCACTTTGTTGTCAGGCTTTGGGTTGAAAGAAGCACTACGCAGGCCTCAGTGCCTATTAACTGCATTTCCAGACACTGTTAACGTTCCAGTCACAGGCACCCACTGTTAGGTGAGCAGTGCTAGGTATCAGTTCTATTTGACTGGGTTATTTATGAGACTTTAAAAGAAAATGAACTTGGTAGACTCCAGAAACCACAAATAAAATGGAGATCAAAAACCTTTGAGGGGAAAAAATGTTCTGGGCAACCAACTTCCATTTTACACAGCAAACCACATTGGATGTGTTTCTGTAAAGTAAGCAGAATTGGTAGCAGCCTTTTTTTTTAGTTTAGTGAACAAAAAATGTAAACGATGTTGTCCATTGTTAGATGTAATTGATCAAGGTGTTAAACGAGGGGTGGGAAGGAACTTGGTAAAAGTGGTATTTGGTATTTCCACTCCCCAGTCCATTTCTGAAAAAAAAATCCACTTCTGTCAAACCCTGTTAAATACAGATATTATATGTTCATGTATTTTTCCATTCATACCAATAACCCCTTTTTGTGCTTATAGACTGATTGTCAAAATACAAAAAGCTTTCTCCCAGTAAGGCTGAAATTTTACACAGAAGATGTCTGAAAGTCTTAGTAGTCAGGTTAAGATTGCTGATAGGCAACAGCCCTTGCAGCTGGTACTGGAACTGATATAATCAATCCTTACGTCAGTGTAGCTCAATTTTGAAATGGCACAGAAAAATCCCAGCGATACAAATTACCAGACAGCAAGCTGAAGGCGAGATGGATGATTTCTTTGCAATTTCTGTAGGCAGTTCTGGTTCTCAGCATTTGTAAAATCGAAAAATAATCCAGCCTCATGTCTTTTCCGTCTCTCATTGCTCCTGTTAATTTTATGGTTTATGTTAACGAGCACGGTTAGTAGATTTAGTGTACAACAAAAGCTCTTAAGTGTTATTCATTTGCAATGATGAATGAATTGTTCTCTCCAGCACTGATAGAATTTACATGGGAGCTCATGGCTGATGGATTATTTTAATTAATTTTATATTGCCTAGTTACTGGTTTCAGTGCTTTCTGGAGCATTCCAGCTAATCCACCAACAATCTTCCCACAAGTTTTATTTACGATTCTTGGCCAGGAAGTCAGAATGGAAGTTTTAAACTTCTGGGAGACATTTGGCAGTCTGTGTCTCCCCACACTACATGTTCCTGGGGTGACCATCATGGCGCCAGTATTCTTGATTTGCCCACAGACCCTAACACATTGCAAAGAAATAATCAGCAGAAAAGAAAGAAAATTATAAATCTCTGATAAACCAACAAATGGATAAAAGGAGATGAAGGAAGCCCTGATGAGCGAATGCTTTTTAAAAAGTGACAAACTTGTTGGATGCTGTTAAACATCATTTTTGGCTTTTATGTGTAACATCTTTTTTTATCCTTCTGATTTTGATTTTGACACACTGTGGTTTTACATCCTTTTCAAGCTTGCTTGCTGACTAGGCAGTTTGGAGAGAGGATTATAAGGATTTGTAGGACACTGAGATCCGTTTCTCCAATTCATTAAGGAGTGTAACGTTTATACATGTACATAAAATGACATCACTGAGCATTTGAATCACACCTTACTATACTTTTGTGTGTGATTTTAAGTACTGCACATAGTGTTGGTGTGTGTCTCCATGCAAGCCTCACCCTGACATAGAAACCTTCCCCGGACCCCTCCTGGTGGGGTGGCACAGTGGCCAGCATGGCTGCCTTGCAGCACTGGGGCCCTGGGTTCAGTTCCAGACCTGCTATCTGTGTGGAGTTTGTATGTTCTCCCTGTGTTCATATGGGTTTCCTCCCACGCTCCAAAGACACACCGGAAGGTTAACTGGTTTCTAGGAATACTGGCCCTGGTGTGAGTGTGTACCTGTCTGTGTTTGTGTCTGTCCTGCGGTGGACTGGCGTCCCATCCAGGGTGTACCCTGCCTTGCGCCCACTGCCTGTTAGTATAGTCTTTGTCTCTCCCACAGTCCTGCATTGAAAGAAGCAATCAGAAAATGGATGGATACATTCCTCCTGGCAAGCTGCATTCACTAAATCTTTACAGAATTTCTGATTTAACTATTTTGTGAAGATTTGTTAAGATTTCAGGCTTCCTCTGATGAATCACTTTTTTATCCCAAAGCTAACCGCTTATGTCCAATTTGCACCATAACCCCTTGTCCTCGGACCAAGTAATTAGTCTGTATTATCATTGTTAAATGGTAAGTCTTATGATGTGCACAGCATGTTTTTGTAAACTGTTCTTGAGCTCTTCCTATGAGCAGTTCTAAAATAATGGTTCGCTATTCTGCAGAAACTGTTCCCATTCATTTGTTTTCTAAACTTGGAAGGGTAAGGAATAGTCGCTCTTAAACTGGAATTCAGTGTAAAAACATTTAAATATATAAACATTTCCCTTTCCAAGTGCGAAAGCAGAATTTAATCTAACAAAAATGTGGTCAAACTCTGGTGCTTGACTTGTGTTAACCTTATAATCAGTAGAACAGACACAATTATAAACATGAAGGCTGTGTTTGTGTAGCTTTCTACTGATACAGGAATCATTTTCTACAGGGGACTTGGTTATTCTCTTATAAAACTAGGAGAACGTTTATGCAGAGGTATTCAAGGCAAGCTTGCTCATGCGAATGACATTTAACTACAGAATTTACAGAGAAGCCTGTTAGTTGTTCTAGGACTTCCTCTTTTAATGTTGGCATTATTTTCTTTCGCCATTATGTGAACTAGAAGTTATGTTATCCTTCTGCAGAAGTGACACAAAAATCTCTAATCAATAATCCCTGCTAATTAGCAATGGTATGATTTATAATTTTACTAATACAGTGATGTGGTTAACAGGTATATTGCCATTTATAGATGTAAAAAATGCATCTTAAGTCTCATTCCTTTAATAAAATCGGATAGAGTAACCTTTCTTGCGCACCATTTCAGCAGTTTAAATCACTCTCTCGCATTCTGGCCCTCGACACCCCTGCCAGAGCACAGTCACACGGTCAAGACCAGCCTAGACTCCTTTACCATGGAAGTGGTCTTACACTGCACGTACACTGGGAGGATGCTTTCAAACAAAGACAACCTTTGACTCCTTCCTGAAACAGAAAACAGTTGGACCTTTCTTCCTTCAAAACAAACTTGTAAATTCATTTTCTTGTTTTCAAATGACAGGATAAATACCCCAGTATGGTCAGTCTTCCTGAAGGCTGCAGATCCAAGCTAATGGCGATTGAGAATCCAAAACTACCAGGGTAAGAATGGCCATTCTCTCTGAAACTCTGCCAAAGGCAGGTGCGATGCCAGTTTTTCTGTTATTTTCAGTCAGCTTTTTTCCCCTGTTACAGTGTTATTCTAAATGTGTGATGGCGATGGCCATTTTTCTAGTTTATCAAGATAATTTTTGAATAACAGATCCTGGCTATACTAGCACAAAACATGTACTGAACTTCATCTGTTTATAACATTTCTCAAGTCTAAGTAGGTTTAATGTACGGCATTAAAACCTTGAGCTAAATTACCATAGGCATGCCATACAAGGATCTATCCTACAGTTAATATGGATTAACCTTGGTGAATTGAATCATGTTCTTATCGATTACTTTTAGTTTCATAAATGAAATGCCTAAATTGGTCCAAGTACTTTCTATGTGTAGATAGCTTAAAATACATTTTGACAGCCCTGAATATCAGTGGAAAGGTTTATTTCCTCAACTAACCTGTTGAGGACTCTTATTTAACAGATGCAGGTTAAATATTGTTTGGACTGTTGAAGTGAACGAAGAAGGAGTTGTTACTCCCAAGATAAATCTTTTGACCAAAATGCCAGAACAAGGTAAGGTAAATTCTTTTACATGATTGAAATGGCATTTCATCTTTATCCATAAATCAGTTTATGGGTTTCTAACTTCACATTATGTACTTAGTATTACAAATGATGTGCAATTCTTAACTTTACCAATAACTTTTTAATTAAAAAGTGGTGAATGCTTATCTTAAATATAGTTAGAAAAATTTCATTTCTGACAGGTTAAAACAGCAATGAGTGTAATTTAATTTGCAATTTAATAAATATAGTGAACAACACTCATGAATTGATCTGGTATTTATTAATGAAAACTAATTTTTCCTTCTTCTCAGCTCTGAAACTGGACAAGGAGAAGGTAGCAGAAAATGCACCCCACAGTTTTCAAAGCCTGCTGTGCTTACTTGGAGTTGAAGCTGCAATTGAAGGTTTAATAAAATCAATGTGCACAGACTAGGCGTTCACGGCAGCTTTAAAAAAAAATGGGTCATAAGGTCAAAATATATTTCTAGTTAAATAACAGCACATGCTCTCTTTTTATTATTTTATTCAATATAAACACCTCTGTACAATCCCCATCAAGAAATATTTGTCAAATGTAATGCCTTATGTACATATGCCTCCATGGTATATATGCCCTGAAAAATAAATAGTTTTTAAATATAAAATGCCAAAAATCATTAACGTAAAGACCACAACTCTGAATTATCTTTTACACTTCGCTGTTTCTTTTGTATTAAAGGTACCAGAGTGGTTCTATTTGTGTTCTTTCGGAAAAGAATGAGTGTTATATTCCTACTTCAAAAGCGATAATTCAAGTTAACAGAAAACAAGCAGTTTCCTTTTTTCACAGCTCCCTAAAAAATACAGTAGAACTCTGTTACCATTAGCTTCCAGACATTTAAAATTGTTGGATACCAGCTGACACAGATATAATTACGTCTATTAATGTTTTCTCGATGGGTTTAGTTCTACATGCTTATACACAATAGTATTGGCACCCAATAGTATTCCAAACAATGTTCTGTTTAATGCCTTTAGTCTGAACAGAGATCAGTGGAGTTGCAGACTTGTGTATTGGCACCCCCTGTCTGAAAACGAGTTACTTCACCTGTAATTTTTATCAACACTCAAGTGGATAAATCTGTGGTCAAACTTTGCAAAAGTTGCATTAAAATTAACATGTACAATTTTAATAACCCTTTACTTTTACATTTCTAAATAATTGGGATAACAGTTTCAAATGAAGGGCGTCAACACTGTTGTCTGCAACTGTGTAACTGTGTAAGTCAACTGGATTCAGTACCACGAGACTAATGGTCTTAAAAGATTTAAACTAAATCTGCATAACTTGTCCTTTGGTAAGAAATTAATTGTTGTAGCCATTTATATTAACATACTGGACCACCCACTAAAAGAACTTTGGTTTAAATATTAGGTAACATTTCAAAAATAATTCTCACAAAAGCAATTATCCATTTTTACTTGTTATAATAGAGTTTGACTTTGTTTTAAATGCAGGTCTTGGTCTAGCAGAAACAAAATGAAGAATGATGTTACCCTTTAAATATTAAGGACGGGTTTAAAAAGAGAACCTATACACTTTTTTGTACAGTAAAATTCCCAGCTATAGGATTTTATAGGCAAATGTATTGAATTGTGTTTTTAATGTAACATATTGCTGCTTAAGTAAAATGTTTTTTTTTTAATATGGAATCACCAATCATTTCTTTTTATACACCTCCCTCACAGTAGAGTTGGATTTGTCAACTGTAAATGTGGTTTTACTACAACAATATTGTTGTAAAACACTCTGAAGATACCATTCTCACCTACTCTTTGGACTGTACAGGATTCAACCTCAACCCCTCATGAGGACTCATTCACATGAGACACCGCTCATCCTTTTGATTCACATGCATCTAGTCCGAACTCTGCAAAGTACAATACCGCTTTGACACCTTGCAAAGGAGAAACTCAGTGAACTTAGCAAAATAATGATGTCCCCGCAAATTTAAACAGCTCATGAGCTGTCCTCAAATTCCAAATCTGATGTCCAAGCATGTGTTGTAAACAGTCATCGTTGGTGTAATTGTAGACACACTTCACTTAACACTGGTATTGAGATAACTACTTCTACTAAACCATTTAAATCACTTTTTACAGTGATGTAGCTCTCAAACAATAGGGCTACAAACCTGTGAGTATAAAATTAGCTGAATGACCATTCTGTTTTAACTGCTTTTAATTATATCACAAATAAATAACTAGGTTTCTTTCAACTGACAAGACACTATCCATAGTGGCACAATGAAGTGGAGGCAGATACTAAAATTAGCAGCACAACTTGAGGATTTTTGAAATGTTTTTGCCACTAGAAAAAAAAAGTGCTAAAATAAGCACAGCTAAATGGCAATCGTATCAAGGCCATGAGGTTGATTATTTGCAGACTTAAAAAGGTCCCAAATATCTTTCTGAGCCTACTGGTTATTTTTTCACCACTTAGAATAAATGTAGTTTATTCTTTATTAAGTCATAGGCTCTACAGGAGTTTAGGTACAACTTCAGCAGAGGAAACTTTGTTAGAAGTCAGTTTACCATCTCCCTTGGTTTCTTTGATCAATCGAAGAAATTAACTTTTTAAAATATGATTGTTAAAGCAAAGGAAATCAAACAGTCTTTGTAATTTTGGATCAATGGATATATATGAATATCGTTTTCCAGCTAGTCAATCTGGAAAAATAACTCAAATTTGAAATGGGACGGTGTGTACTGACTGTACTAATACTGATGTTGATTTTCTTTCCAACCAATTCTATACTGCTATAACAGACTGCAGGATTGTCCGTTACACTTCAGTGTTCATCATTTAAACACTGCAATATTTTATATATGAATTTGTAAAATACATTTGTCTCAATTTACAGATAAACTGGGAGGTGAACTCAAGAATGCTCTGATATGTTCTGAAGAATAGAATTATTAGGCACCAAAAGATGACTTTTCCGGCAAGGGACTGAACTGTCAATGTAAATTATGCATTCATCTTATGTAGTACATTTTGCACTTCATCATACATTTGGAATGCCCATCTTTCTCCTTCCAGTCATTTGAATACTCTTAACAGTGGCTTACATTAGTCATTGTACAACTGTAAAAACACTGAATGATGTCCAAGTATATTGGAATTCTCAGCACATTCTATTATTGCTGTTAAAAATGGTAGTGGAGAGATAGTAATTTAGAACCTCCCATAACTACATTCTTATTTCCCTACTAAGATTTTTTGTTATACTGCCTACTGTGCTTTTCTCATTTTTGTTACCGTTATGGACTTTCGATTTTGCTTTAACTTCTTTAGTGGTGACACTAAGCGCCAAAAACCTTCAGTCTGTACAAGCCTTGATACAAATGCACGCTATAAAATATTCAGCACAGTTCAGTAACCAGATGGCACAATTACACACCCATACTCTCGGTCCAGGGCTCTCGGGTACCCTGTAGGACTCACATTAACTACAGGCAACTCAGCGCAGCCTCGCCATTTACAACCCAATGCCAACAGCATTCTACTATGGCATACAGCTTCCAAAAAAAAGGTACACCTTTGCAACCCTTGCTCACTTCATATAGTGCTTGGATAGGAAGTGCAGAAACACTTGATGGCATTCACACTGGGTGAAACAGGAGCGTGCAGGCCTCGCTGTCCAGAAGGAGATTCTGTGCTGACGGGTCTTCTCTGGCCTGTGTACTCTTTAGATAGTAGTTGACTATTTTTGTGTCGAGCTTATATTGTTGTGGGATGTTCTCGTAAGGTTTAGGGTCCAAATCCAGGATGGATACCGCATAAGCAAACCTGGTCTTTGACGGCTGAATCTCCAGGCTGGGCTCCAGTCTGAAGGGGAAGTTAGAAATATAAACGAAAAATAAGAAATCGTTATAATGCCAGTTACAAACTTAGATTAGTTAAGAAACCTACCACAGCACTGAAAGGATAAATAATTTTGCCAACATTCTTATTCTTATGATTTGAATTTTAGGGAGACTGTATTATTTGTATATTAATGAGTTTTAGATTAAATTTTTTTTTTAATTTAAGAAAACTGCTCTGTCAAAATTCACCCCTTCACGTTTAGGATTGTAAACTATTAACTTTTCTAACATTGAGGTATAAATACAGAATACAACAGAAATATGTTAACCTCTTAACTTACAGTTCATCTTCTCCACAGGGTGCAAGTGCTATCATGATAGAGCAATCTTTGGCAGTCATTGCTACTCTGTACTGATGGACCTGCAGAAGAAAGGAAATGGGTGGATTCTACTATTCTGCTAATTAAGTCGGTTCTAAATGAACTACTTTGTAAAGTGTCTGTCAGGGCTTACATACACTACACCCAAACTGCCATGTAAAGAAAGAGTACAGCAGGTGGTACTGATTGTCAAAGCTTTTTAAAGTGAAAGGTACAATATGAAGACCTGAAGAGGGAGCACTTGTAAGTGCAATTATTCTACAAATGGTTCCTGATGCACAGGATGTTGGTGTCCAGAAACTGTAAAGCTGATTCCGGAGAACTACAGTTCTTCTTTTAACCAATACTATGATAGCTGTAAGTATAAGATCAGAAAAAAGTATGCAGAATTCCTTTCCTGAACATGCCAGGAATAGTCAAAAAGTGGAGACACACTCAGGGAATGAAACAAAGAGAAGTGCTAAGTCTAACCTTTCCAACTGCATATTCAACTGTGCCGTCATCTTCAGAAGGACAATTCCTGACCTTTTCAAGGAAACTTTCATCATAGGGCCCATCAATCTGTAATCTGCTCCTGAAGAGAAAGAAGCCGTTTTTAAAACTTTTTTAAATACCAAAATACTTTAAATATAATTTAATTGGTTCATACAAAATCCATATCAATATACATTTTTAGTTACACAATTTCACATTTTTACTCTAAATTCAAGATATTAAATGCTCTATAACAACTAGAATTGTAATATTCACCTTTGAAAATTGTTTTCAAGTTCCTTGAAATACATGGAATTCAATGATTCAATTGTGCTTTAACTCCACCTTGTGGCTAATATGGCTCATCGCCGTTACATGAAAACAAAAGATTTTCAACTTCTAACCAGATTTTTAGATTTTTATTATGACAACTGTCATTTTTTCCTGAAGAATACCTTTCCTTAGGAAATTCCTCCAAGTACTGTTCCACCCGTTTGTACAAGGGGTAAAGTCCTTCAATGTCCAGGTTGTCCAACATTTGAGCTTGCAGTATTTTTGAAAGAACGCAGTCCTTAGGTAAGCAAGTATTGCCTACGATGCAAACGGTAACATTTTTAGAAAAAAACAAACTCCACGCAATCCTGAAATTCAGCTTTCAAGTCATTAGATGGCAAATATATTTTAAAAACGCTGAAGAGTATTAATGGCAGATCCATAACTGTCTCATCACCATGTAGAACTAGAGTTAAACTAAATCCAGGGTGCGGTTGATACATATAGACTTGGGACTAAGCACTGATCCTTTCGAGTCCAGTGATCTGATTACAAAACTTTAATTACCTTTTCTGTGCATGTCTCTGTGCAGGAGGCTGGCCTCACAGCAACCCCTTCCCTCTGAAGTATGCACCTTCCTGTTGTCTCCTGTCCGGCAGGAGTCTGAGCTACTCAGCAGCACCGCTGTGATGACCTGTATGAGCTCACTGACAATCGCCTTCGTGGACTGATGGCCATTGATGAGACCATTGGCAGGATAGAAGTAGGGTTTCAAGTGCTGGGCGAGTTCATTCAAATCCTGGAGATGATCCTTGTCATCCTTACAGCTATATATGAGCTCTCCATTCTGCACCACGCACGACATGCAAAATCGTGCAAAAGGAGCAAAAAAGAAATAAGGGAATTCAACGATCTGCACTTCAGAATTATTCGTCCCACCCTATGAGACTATCGATTAAGAAATGTTTCTAAAAGCAATAGTGCTGCAGAGCACCTTGGTCAGAAACTACAATAAAAAAATCTTATAATAAATTAATAAAAATCCTGTGGTCAAAGTTACTTTGAAAGCCAAAGGTTTGTAATGCCATTTTAAAATAAGCCATCGACATAAAACTTGATTTTGTAAGATCCAGATTAATTTAAAAATCTCTTATTCCGGTCACCCAAATAATCACCCCCCGTTTTGCGGAAATTGAGAACAAAACTGTATTGTGGTTCTGAGGTCAAGGTGAAGAGCAATGTGGTCTGTTTCAGTTTTCACCATAATTGTACAAATTCGCTAACCAATTCACAGAAGCAAGGTTAGATAATGTTGCAAGGTGACTTACATATGAAATAATGTACAAAACAAACTTGTGTGTCAAATACAAATGCCTATCTCCATAAGATTAGGGGACGATAGGAAACATTGGAGCTTTCCTGAATCTTGTCAATTTGTAAAGCAAGTGACAGTGATTGATTAGACATATTATAAAGCTTACATACCTTGAAGATCTTTAGGTTGTTCTGTGCCTCTTCCAGCAAATGTTTTATTGCAAAGTACATTCGCTGTTTGTTCCTAAAAAAGCATCACTGATAAATAGGGTTCTGTGGTTGAAATGATTCAAAACATGTTTCCGCGTATAACCATACTATAAACTGTGTGACACTAAGTGTTACACGTCCGTAAGTATCAAGCGATATTTTATGTTAGTGTGCATATAATGTATACAGTGTATACATTCTGACACGTTAACTGGCCAGACACAGATCAACACGTGGAAGCCATTGGGAAAGTCCAGGTAAACCTACGACTACAGGGAACACCTCCACACAAAGGATAATGGAAGAGTGGAAGACGTTGTGCAGTTGAAGATGATAGCCTGGCTTCTTTCAAGTAATAACATGAGATCGGATCAATAGCAATTAAAGAAAAAAAAAACAATCTAGACAGGCCTACTAGTCTCCTCTCTCACTGATGCACCAGACAGCATCAAGTCTCAATTTGTCAGTACAACAACCCATACCCAACTTTTTTTTAATGAACAAGGAAAAAAAAAGACTAAATTTTGAGCTCAATTAAAAACAGCTATTCCTAAAGCCAAATTATAAAGTTGGAACTCTGTACAATTAGAAAAATGTACAAAAACATTCACACAAATAAGAACCTGCACTTTACACATTCTACATACTGACATATTTTCTCTAAAACCTCATTTGCCAGGGTTTCCAGGTGAAGTTGTGACACCGTGATGTGTGGTACAATAGTTAGGGCTTTGAACTTGGAAATGCATAGCTGTCACATCAAATCCCCATCCAGATACTCTTTTTAAACACTCCAGAAGGCTTTTGCTCCCATGCCAAAGGGTGAAGATGTTAGGAGTCCATCGATACTCACCCTGAGAACAGGTCAAGAGGACAGTATTTGCTGAGCCGCTTCCATTTTCCATTGGCTAGCTGTGCAAAAGAAAACCAACTTAAGTAACACAGCAGTCAAGTTTATATTAAGTGTTGAAAGCATGAGACAGATCCATGCCCTAAGGCGTCAAGCAAACAGTGATCAGCACCCACAAACACATGACACTGCACAAACACTTTCAGTCTGCAGCCAGGTTCTCTAGTATTGCCATGACCTCATTCATTTGGTTTGTGCATCATTACTGTGCACCTTTCTCCTGTCTTCCCCCATTCGGAATTCAATGTCATTTATTTTGGTGGGTTTTGACAACGACGTCTCAGGTCGATATCCATTATTTAATAAGAATTAAAAATATGAAACATCAAGATTTTTAACTTATCACTAATACCACAGTAAACAGAGAAACTGCAAAAGCCACTAAAATTCAGAATTGTACGACAGTGAGTGAAAGTTTTTTTTTTGTTCAATTCTGACACTAGAAAAGGCTTGCTAAAAACATGCACAGTAGTGTTTTGTTGCAAAAAGCAGAGGTATGACCTGCTGTTGTACGTGATGTAACACACAGATTAATTACATTTAAAATGTAGGCTAAGATGTACTTTTTTGTTACCGAAGTGTAAAGTTTATGTTTTAAGATGAGACAGATTTCAAATCTGTTCCAGCTTATGTCCAAGTTTAGACAAAGATTGCTGCCCTAAATGTCTTAGCAGATTGGTCACCTGAAAAATATTAAGTGGCTACTTCTCTTTTCTTTAATTCCTTGTACGGTATCGTTTTCCGGTGTTTTGTTTGTAAGCTTACAAATAAAAACTGAATGTCACAAGAGAAAAAAATTAATTTCAGTCTCACAGTTAGAAGAATCTAGCTGTGATGGGAGTGTGGACGCGAGGTGTCTGCATGTTTGGCGAAGCAATTTAACAAAGTCACATCGTTGCAGACTTCTAATAATTGAAACCTGAGCTCCAGTAGCTGAAAAAGCTCCCAAGTGATTCAGAACACAAACAGAAGAGGAAGAAAAAACAAAGATTATATTTTTAGATGTCCCAAGACTGTCATTTCCCTGTAGGGTCTCCATAGCTTTGTAACTGAGAACACGCCTGCAGTTTTACTTGGCTTCATCGTGCGCATTATATATATATACCAGAAACAGACTTTCAATTTGTTTAGTTTAATTACCTTCAAGTGCTGATGCATACAGAACCGACACACCTTGTGTTTGATCTCCTTAGTGACATGTCTTGAAAATGGCAGAAATCCACATTTGGGCTGCAAATGAAAACAATGCAGTTATCGACAGCACATTCCATATCATTGCTTGCTTGAAGCTTCAGTTACCCAGTAACCCATTACCAATTACCGATTTAGCAGAGGTTGCTAAATATGCTTTTTATTTTAAGGATCCTTCAACAGAGAATTCCATCATCCTTCAGTTTCAAATTTAAACCATTTAAAACATGTCATTTTTTGGGGGTTTAGGTAGTCGATATTATAGAGGTAGTCTACATAAAAGATTTTCTTACAGTGTTTAAATCCCTTTTAGCTTTTTAGTTCAAATGCGTTTGCTCAAAATTTCAGTTTAAATGTCTGACTTTTGAAAGTAGAACAAACCCTTTCACCCACAGTGAGCCCTGCTGTGATCATGTGGCTTTCTAAATCTGCAGGTGGTTTTGGTATCTTTTGACACTTTATTATCGTTAGGCAAAGCTTGGTATTATCAGTTTTAGTGTGTATTTTTAATCATGTAACATTCTTTTAAACTTATCAGTTTATCCGTGCTAATTACCACTGCTAAACTGCTCATTAAAAAACAAAGCAGCCTTTTCAGTTTGCCATCAGGACTGCCAAGTGGTTTGCCTCACTAGTCCCTCAGGCCGAGTTTTTAGGTCAGGCTGATCTCTAATCCCAGAGCACATTTAACCTGCATTTTAGTCCTTGATAGTGTTGGAAAATGCATAGAAAATGCCCCCAAACAGCTCAGTTTCTAAATTTCTCATTAACGTGAACAAGTAACAGATTATCTACATCCTTGAATGAACACAAAATAAATGTGACAATCTTACCTTTATTTCTATACAAAGTGGAGACCTGTTTTCACTGAAGTGGCAATCAGGCAGTTTAGTTAGATTTGGTAGGCACAAAGCATATCCACTAAATGTGTCCATCATCTTGTCACAGCGGGATTCTGTAAGAAATCGGAAATTATGCATCATCTGTGCTTTGGCACATACATAATAATATAGTACATTATATAGCCATTTTCTATTCTTATTTTACTCGACTTTTATTTACATGAAATGAACGTACCATGTTAGTTGATGCTAGGTGTTCATGGAGATATTTCTATTCTTGACAATCTTAATTGAAACAAATTAACTACCAATTAACATTCATTCAGCAGTTGAAAGTAACAAATTGAAAGTCTTCTGACTCCTGGGCAGGCAGCTGTCTTAGAATGTGCCACCAAGACTGCTACACCACACAATGAATCAAAACCCATGAACTGAATGTGCAATGAAAGAGGTTTCAACATACTAAAGGAACGATAAAGACCCACAAGAATCAGACCCATGTGCGTATTTATGTGTAGTGAGATTTAGATTCACCTGCTTGGCTGAGGACCAGCCCCCTGGCTATAGGGCAACGGAGACAGGACCCACTTGCAGAGTGAGGAGTTAACTAAGGGGTAACAGTAAAGGTGGAGATGGGTGGAGGGGGGATACATCAGGCAAAACAAGAAAAAAAGGGGTTTGCTTATGATACATAACTTTTAGAGAAAAATGATGTCGGGAATAATAAAATTTAGACCAGCTGGGAAAAAAACTGACTTAGCTGTCGTTATGCCTCCAGAACTTCAGTTAAGAACTTTATTAAATATGAAAGCAACAATGTTTCCCAATAAATGTTCAGAACGTACCTGGTCTTTTCTGTTGAACCTTTGAAGAAAGCTGCCTAACAAAGTCCAAAGGTAGTTTAACAGCTTCCTGCAAAACAAACATTGTAACTTTTAATGCTTTTTTCAGCTTTAGGACTGGATCTGCCCCTCCCCAGCTGTCTAGGAAATCCGCTTAAGAATTGTTAGCGAGATTAAGAAAATACTGGAGAACAAACAGTTAGAATGGAAATCAATCTAGCCCTGTTCTACACTTAAAATACATGAGAACAGCAATTTAATAAAAGAAAAAAAAGACATCTTACTCCATGGTGAACATATTTTTCTCCAAGGAAGGGCTTCATAACATTTTTACTAAAGTCCACAATGTTCTGTATTTGCTGAAAAGCTTCTTCTGATGTCTGAAAAAGAACAAATGCACTTCTAATAGGAGTGTGTTCTTTAACTTGGGTAAGAAGCCAGGAGGCTACATCATTTTTGGTTGTCTCAGACGCCATTTTACCTAGGCTGAATTCAGAATGGATAACCACTCATGTGTTCAGTTGTTTTCCTGTTAACACAGATGTAATGATTAACATTAGACAAAAGATCGAGGACCCCAAAAATAGCTCGCCGGCTGTGCTTTCTCTCCCCCTGATCCTTACTAAAATGTTTTACCACAAAGTCTGCTAAAATTGTTCTGAAGTCAGTAAAATGAAAGTATGTTCACTTTTCCCGACTTCAGCATATTTTATAGCTCTCTTGTAGATCCACTAATTACTAGAGCTTCTAACTAAATCAAAATTAGCTTACCATTTTCTGAAAGACCACAAAGAAATCTGAGCCTATTATTTTGTGCCAGCGTGCCAATGACAATGAGCATTCACGACTGTTCAGAATAGCTCAAAGGAAAATGTCAAGAGAGCAAAAAAAGCAAAAATTATAACACAGAAATTTGCTTCCAAGAAAATAACAGGGACATTTCCAAGCCTCAGTTTGAACATCTCACTTTTTAAAAAAACATGTTCCAGTTTGCCTGACTGTAAACTAAATATTTTTGTTGAAATCTTCAGAGGGTAATATACTGACGCACTTCAGAAATGCAACACTCGAGATTCAATATATTTAAATATTTTAAATATTATACTTAAAGATACTATTGTTAAGGTTCTAATTTTCTCACCCTTATGCCTCTCTGTTCACAGGTGTCAGATGCATCAGTTTGCCAAAAGAAAATATGCCCATGGACATCTTCTCTTGCTTGAAATTGAGGGTTTTTACATAACAAAAAACTGAACACCCTATCACCCCATTTTTCAGCCCTCAAGACATGAGATGGACCTAAGTTTGCAGCAATCACAAATTTTAAGCTTGCAGCAGGCTTGAAGGTTTAAGGGGGGAAAAAAATGTAAACGCTTCTGAAATTGTTTTTTTAGTTGACTGTAAATAAATTATAGAAATTCTCCGGGGCTATAAACAAATGAAGTACGCTTATTCATGTATACATTGTAAACACAGCAATGAAAATGCAATGGCATTTAACCTGTTTTTCTGGACTTCCTGTGCCAAAGCCAAGTGCCAACATTATGCTTAAGTGGTGTTAAGGCAAGAGTCTGTCAGAGCCGACATTTACTGTCAGATATGAGAAATCCTTCCATGTAAAAATCGCGTGATTCAACACAGGTGGGCCTAGCAGTCTGGCAGCAGAGCAACAGGTTGCTTTTGTTTTATCATTAACAAGTTTCACATCAAACAAAAAAAAACATAAGAGAAATCTACTGGTCATTCTCTCTTATTTTCCTGCATAAACATAATATTTGAACATGGAAATGGTGGCCGCAGCTGTGTCAATGATAACACGCCTGTTCTTTGACTTGCTAGCTGCAAATGAAGGTGAAAGGTTTGTTAAAATGTCACGTACATATGCACCTGAAACTTCATCTTTTTAAAAAGTTTTGAATTATTCATGTCATACCCACATCATTTGTAACTGCCAACTGTTTATTTATCGAAGTTCGTGAGATTTGCAAAGGGTTTCACTTATAAAACGTGACCCATATCCTCTGCCACTGCAATGCTGTATTCATCTGTGCAACGCATGGCACCCGATGTACACCAGCAGAGAAAATTAACTTCACTAACGGAAAAAAAGGGGGAAATTAAGAAGGCCAGACTGCACAAACCCAAACCTGAATTTAGCCGGGACACCTACCCTTACCAACAATGTCATTATTGCGTCTTTAACAACCAAGTGGTCAGGACCTTGATTTAATATCTCATTAAGAGGACACCAAAAGACAACTCCCACACATTTGCATTTTCTCATCCTAATGATTCATACCTGGCGCGGGTTTTCAATTTCTTCGGCAGGATACTTTAAAAAACGTAGAACCTGAGAGTGCTGAAAAAGAAGAACGAGATGTACATTATTTAAAATCTACGAAATTGCGCATTACCTTTTATAAGGGAATCAGGTTTTTGGGAGGGGATGTCATGGACTTGATAGTCATATACCACACAAGGTTATACATTAACCCTAAACTACGCTTTAGAGATTTTCGAAACGTTCCGATCGATGACATTTTCCATTTAAAACAAATAAAATGTGAAAAAAAATGGTATATTAAAGCTCTTCCATACCAGGTGCATTCCATACAAAATGCAATAAACAATAAGTTTCTTTATTAAAAGATTAAAGTTCAAGAGTAATCCGATTAACAAAACTTAAGAATCCTTTAAGAACAATTAGCATGACAGTTATACAATAGGGGCTATTGCTTTTACCGTAAACAAATGAGTGCAGTTCAGCAAGGTCTGCTCTGATGTTTTCCGAGAAGGAAATGGCTGTCTCTGGGATAGACATTACTATTCCTTGGTTTATACAACATTGCTTAATTCTAGTAAAAAAAAAAAACTTTTAAAAGTTAACCTAAACAATGGAAATATTACTAGAGCTTTGTTTCACTCGAGGACAAAAACTGGCCATTTATTTATACACTTATACACCTTGATGCACACATTGATGTACTGTATGTATGGTCTTCAATGCATACATATTCTCTTGCCTAGATGGGAAAGCAGTCTGTTGTACAAAGAGTTTGGACTTTCTGCCTCCTTTGGTTAATTCGGTTTTATAGTATTGCTATACAACAGGGATGAGGTGGGCACAACGCAAGGCATTTCAGGAGGGCTTCAGATCACACAGGTCACATTGTGGGCATTTCCAGAACAGCATGCAAACTGCCCCCATCACACGGTAAGGCACAGCACCACAGTAGGCACAATGCACCATCACAGAAACTAATGAAACATCTGGATCAGTCATGAAAAGAACCAGCTACAGACTACCATGAATCAGAACCAGCATAACATGTCATTAGCTGTCATTATGCTTGCTGTCAAGGGGTAACTGCAAACTTCTATCGGATCATCACATTTCTCTGTTTTTATTTTATTTTTTTAATTTTCAGCCACAAAGAGATAACTGTCAGACTCAAAAGCAATCAAACTGATCACAAGAATAATCTTTGTTTTTAATCACAAGTGGCTGAGGGGTTTTGCAATTTCTTTTAAATTTGCTAAACGGTAAAAAAAAACAGCCACCCCTTACATTAATTTACTTCATGTTTGTACTTCATCTCACACTTTGAGAAATTTGTTACAAAACAAGAAGTGTTTCTTTTCATATCTTAAAGTTAAAATATTGCTTTTTGAAGAATCCTTCTTTCTGAATAATATATATTCAACACAAACATGGCGAAGATGCTAAGAGTAAGACATTTGTAGTTTTATAAACATGTTGGTGCCTTTTTTCCAGATTGGTGCACCTATATGGGCTTTTATAAAGTCTCTGTATAAACTACTTCTGCGTTACTGTTTTTAGAGCTGTTCATAACCCTGGGAGAATCTACCTGCACACCCAATCGTCAGCCTGCCCTTTGTAGACACCAGCCACCTCTGCTATCAACTGGAGGGCTTAGTGAGGTCCTCAGATTGGCCCCGCCAGAGCATCAGGAACACAGGCAAACTTGACTAAATCCAGAAAGTAAAAGTCAGAAGGTTTCTGTAGGTAAACCTGCAGAAGGGTCATTGTATTTCTCACCCTAGAACGAGAGGGACTTTGCCCAAAGTACAGAACACAAGCCCAAGCTTTTCAAGATGATACCCTGGTTTGTTCCACAAAACAGATGGAAGAGCTCGCCGGATCAGGTAGCTGCGAGTTACCAATCCGGCTGCATGGGCCAAAGGGCCTCCCTTCTGTGCAACCTTACTTATGTTTTTGCAACCAGATGTTTCCTTTTGCATTTCCCCTTTTTGTTCGATCCGAAAGACTTTAAAAGATCAGAGCTGAAGATCAGCAGGAGGCACAAAGCTCACGTCTGCTCTGGCCAAGGTATAACCAATTCAGACTAACGACTAATATATATATATAATAAAAAAAGATTCCCAAGTTTGTAGAGTTGTAGAACGCCTTTTTATGTTTGCATTATATTTTGTAATTGCTTAAGCTACAGATTAAAGACAACAGTAGCTGTCACTTTAAAATTTTAAAGATGACAGAAACTTCAATTCTGCAGCAGACAGACATAGCAATGTCAGAGACCTGAAGTTGTGCTACTCTTTGATTAGATATACATCGTGTCCTATAGGCTGAAAACTGCAGATCCTATTATGATATTGCACGAGTTTACACGTGCAACAATCTTCAAATTGAACAGGTCAATGATCAGGAAGTTTACAAACATGGATGACCAAACATTTTCCCCAAAACTTAAAAACTAAAGTTCTGCTTCTTACTGTAACTATTACTTGCATTTTTATACTATTTGTAAATTTAGGCTATATTGTTGGGAAGATGCTTCTAATAAACCCTTTGTCCACTTCTTCCATTTTCTTATTGGCTTATGTAACTAAATTGAACCTATTAACAAAACTTGATTTTACATACTTTTAAAACTATAAGTCACTTTATTCTGGAAAACGTGAATGTTTTACTTTCTAGGCTACATTTAAGAAAGAAAAAAGGAAAGGAAACTATTCTCACAGGAGGAATATAATGACTTTCTACCAAATTTGGAAATTTTAGATTCAGAAAAAAAGTTAAGCAATAAGCATGTCTCACCAGAACCACATTTTTTGGTGGGTGTGGGCTTCCAAAAACAAAGTTCTCTCTCAAATGTGGACATCAACAGCTAGGAACCACAGTGATTTTTGAGCAGTTAGACGGGAACATGTACCTCCCACAGTATTTTATCAGCATCACAAGCTCTTTTCTCAGAACTGAAAAAAGGGGTCAGCTGATCCCTGGGCAAAGATGGGAACTGTGTATATTATTCAGCTACTGACTTACTGTGTCCAACAGATACCTGTATTCAAGGTGACGAACATGATGTCTGGTGTTACACACCAGAACAAGCATGACAGAACAATAAATTGGTAGCAACCAAATAAAGTTATCAATATATCTGAATAATTTGCATTCTTTTTTTGTGAGCTACTGTATGTTAAAAGGCACTGCATTCATATGCACATCTCATTACTACTGTATATAAACAGTGGATTTTTTTTCGGAAGACTTCTATTCCCTGCAAACACTCATGCCCTCTTTTCACAATATATACAAATCTACTTTAGAGCTGTCTGTAGCAGTCGGGCAGCTGTGCCCACTTGGGGAGGAGGAGAAAGAGCACGCAGTCTCCTCTGCCCAACCTCCCCATCAGAGCAACTCAGCCCTTGCCATGTGGCACACTGCACACCGCTGTTCAAGTGGCTGGAGAACTTGCACTCAAGCTCTCAGTTTGAAAGAAACTGCAACGAAGAAGGGAAAGACCCAACAGGGTAAGGGGTATGGGCGAGCTTGTCTTCGAAATCGCAAAAGAAGTCACTGTCTTATCAGGATCCAGAAGGGCACGGCATGATCTTACTTCAGGTACAATTCTGCTCACAGCTGGCTACTTGACATGGCCCAGGCCAGAACGTGCATCACACAGGCCAAACCTGTGCAAACAACTTTACCATCTGATCCACGTCTCACATTCCCCTCGGCCATGTGACGAAATGATGGTCCACTCATCTTGTCACAAGACAAATGAAATATTCCTGTATCCTCTCTTTTTTACGACTATCTTATGCCCGTGGCTAATTGTGAAGCCTGCTGAGCTTGGTGTGATCACAACAGACAGTAAAACCCAGAAACAGATGATTTTGCAGGTGCAGAATGTTCTGCATGAAAGCACAAGAAAGATTAAAATAAAGAGGAATACAAAACAAAGGCTTTCTTTTAGCTACCAAATCTGTTGACATTTTCCATTTCTCGTTGGCTCTTCTTCTTATTACTACTATATTCTATACAGCGCCTTTAAAAGTAGCTTCTCAAAGGGCTTTACAGTAAGAAATAAACATGAAAGGAGATAAAGTGTGATAAGTTAGAGTGCAATCAGATAAGTTAGACAGGTTAGTGCAATAAAAAAGAAAAAAGGTTTTGAGTGCAGTGTAAGATGCAAATTACATGAAAGCACTTGTGAAGAACAAGATTTGGAGTCTGGATTTGAAAGCACTCAGGGAAGGTGACTTTCTGATATCATTGAAGGAGGTTTGGGTTGTAGCATGAGTCGAACAATATTTCACTGAGTCAAGGAATGCTGGCAAGTAAAGGTCACAGCCACACCTTAGTCAAAAATATTTAGTTTGAAATAACTTCATTTAGAGAGCAGAGCAGGGAGCAAGTTTTGTCCTCAAAGCTCAGCTCCGAAGTTCACACAAATGGCTTCCTCTTTATATACCTCTGCAGGGAACAACCAATTCCCTTTGATTCCTTATAAAGAATAAAACAATTTGTTAGAAAACAGAGTATTTGGAAGGACAATATTTAAATTTTTACATAGCTTGATTACTAAAAAATGCAAACCTCAAAAACCGTGAGCCGTCCTAGATTTCTCAGACTACTTCGCTGCTACACAACAGGTAGCCTGCTTCTTGAACACAAAGGAAAAAATTAGCCTACACACTGTGTCTTCACACTACACATCTGTCCTGTACAGGCAGTGCACTTTACTCTGCAATGTCGAAATGATCGCTCTTCTCTCTCCTGTCACCTGGCACTTTCTCCACTGCAACGAACCTGTCCGACCTGCAAGGTCATCTTTCTGATCACTTCGATTTGCAATTCGCTGTAGTTTCTTTACGACATTAGGATATTTTGTTTATCCACGCACTGCAGTGCTTGTGTCACCACGGGTAAAAGTACCTGCTAAGCAAATAAAGAAGGGGGAAAAAATCCCAAGTACCTGCGGAGCCAGGATCCCTTTAGTACTACTGAGTCTGAAGGAAGCAACGGCAACATCCTTGGAAATTCCATTCAGGGAAAAAAAAAGTATGTCTTAGAAAAACAGGTCTTAAACGCATCAGACACGTTTAGGGGGAACTAAAAGCTGTATATAGCGAGTATGCAAGTATTGAGTATCAGTACTCTGCTAAGGCCGACTAAACGGAATACATCCGATAAACTTTTTCTTTTTAAGATCGCATCTACTGCACACCCGACTATAAACTACAAACCGATTGCAGAAAAGGAAAAGGTCTGTTTTTTTTTTTTAAGAGATGACTTTCAAAAGCCGTCCTTTTGTTCAGAAAGGCCGGGATCTGTTGAAAAGATCATTTTCGCCCATTTTAACGGGAAGGTTCGTACTGCTCCTCCCCCAGAGTCAGGCTGCGGGGCACTGCCTGGTCTACTGTCTATCCAGATGGGAACAGAAATAAACAGCAACTAAAAAATAAGAAAGGCAAAGCAAGATCTGACGCTGTCTCTGCTTGACTGTAAGCTGCATGTTTCATATCTAGCAAGGACGTTTCGAAAATAGTCACGAACTTCGTGGCTTGAACTTCTCTTTATTTCCTTCAGAATTAGTGACATGCTCCAGAAACGCGATTTCATTTAAAAAAAAACATTAAAGTGTTTTTCAGAGTACACGCAATATAACAGACCACGATGTTAAAACGTCTGGTATTTAAAGCTGTTGGTGAAAAATGAGCTTTGATTTATTTCTGAATTCTCCCAACACAAAAAGTTTCCCTTAAAGAATGGCGTGCAATACACCACTCACCTGAACATGAGAAATTACCAAGCTCTTGTTTCCCTCACCGTGGTATTTCCATTCATTCTCGTCCATTTTATCAACTTCCATAACAACCTTCCCTGAACGTGTTACCAGAACTGGTCTACTTAGATTGCTTCGCAAATCCAGTTCAACACACCATCCACACAGATGGAAGAGAAACGATTTCTTTCACTGTGACACACCGACTAACCGCTACGAGCACTACCGCTTTAGTCAAGGATATCCCACCCTCTCTCTTCCGATTCGTCGACGGACTTGTAAACATGCATCTGATTGGTTGATCAAAGATAACAGCCTAGGAACTCCACGCTGCTTGGTTCTTATTGGTCGTCCCTCCAGTCAATCTAACGGTGAACCGACTCTTGATCCAGGAAATCCTGCCTTAATGTGTCAGGCCAAATGAATGGATTGACGTCATAAATTCTTATATTCACCTGACCAGGGGGAGGTGCCAGAGTTAGGCAGCGAGTGACAAATTTTTGTAACATTTATAATGGCACGTTATTATATACATAAAGTGAAGTGGTCTGGGAAGAACCCTTTGTTTGAGCATTTTAAAATGGATGTAAGGGAGTATTTGCAGACTATTTCGAAGTGCAAAAATATGACAGCGGTGCGGACATTGTTTTTATTGAATTTGTTTAATCTTTTTTAAACTTGAATTGATGTTGTAATATGTACCCCAGACGATCTTTTTGTCTTGAAATGTTATATGCACTCTTGTTTTTATTGGATTTTTTGTTATTCTATTATGCATAAATAAACCAAACAAAAAAAATTTTTGTAACAACACAGCAAACGGGGAGTTTTAAGAAAGACTGATCTGCGCAATATTCAGGTTCGACTTTTGTTATATTATATATTCCGTTTATCCACATTCTCAGAATGGACATTGACCATTTAAAAACATAACGTTTGAAATGGCTCCGCTGTATGTGTGAAGCCTGCATGTTCTCCTCCTGTCCACGTTTTTTTCTCTCCTGGGGTTCTACTTTCTCCATGTTCCAAACGCCATGCTGGCTAAAGGGTAATTAAAACCTCTGAATTGCTCCTGCCTGTTGGACAGATCGACGGGCTGGCCAGCCCAGAGTGCAGTCCCGTCTTTCACCCGTCGCTTCCGGGACAGGCTCATCGGAAGACGCAGTCCTTGTCCGGGAGTGAAATCAGTGATATCAGAGAATGAAAGGATGTTTTAATATGCCTAGCCGAATCATCATTTAGAGACCTTTTAAGATATCTTGAAGTACCTCGACCGAAGAGCTTCCTTTTTTTCTTTTGTTTCGTCTGAGTTTGAGGAGAACTCCTTTGTATTTTATTGCTGTACTTTAACGTGAACTCTTGCTACCTTCTTCGTCTAACAGGTGTCTGTCTTTTGTTTTGTTCTCGTTGTAAATGTGTCCGGCCATTTTTGCCTTTTTTTCCCCACTGTACTGTTACAAGGACGTTAGATGTTTTTGTTCATGCTCTAGCGATTTAAATCAATTTTTCTCACGTCTCTTTTTTATTTAGAGCACAATGAGCTTAGCATGTGATCTTAAACGCATTGGATGTCCTCTTGGTTTAACAAATGAGCTAACAAACTAGCTGCTTCTAGGTAGTACAGCCTACTGTATTTCACAAACATAGGATACAAAAAAGCTTCTGAAATGATGCAATGAGAACAACGACTGTGATATTCTATCTCAGATAAATACGTCTTATTCTTGCGCTATTCATTCACAATTCAAATGAATCTGCAGTTGTTGTCTTT
Organism: Lepisosteus platostomus; assembly: GCF_059453375.1. Taxonomy (NCBI): domain Eukaryota; kingdom Metazoa; phylum Chordata; class Actinopteri; order Semionotiformes; family Lepisosteidae; genus Lepisosteus; species Lepisosteus platostomus. The sequence goes on along the minus strand of NC_142616.1, from coordinate 62,798,257 downwards.
TAAGTCTTTTAAGTCTGTTCAGCAAGCTTTTAAGACCTGACATCCTATTATGATATTGAATGCATTCCTTCTTTTGTAAGAAACAACAACATAATTTTGACTACCAAATTGTGTGGTTACATTGGTGGTAGCACAGACGGCAGACCATTTGTGTACACGATAGTTTTTCTTATGTACATTTTGTATAAGACAGATATCAACTGAGTTCTAGTTAGAAAAGTCATTCAGGCAGGCCTTTTCTGAAGATAGAAAAGAATGCAGTTGTCTTTCATGTAATGTACAAAGTACAAATGTTTGTGTGAATCTGGAAAAACACTTTTTTGTGAAATATATAAAAGAAGACGTGACCTATACCCCTTAAAACTACTCAGTGGGACTGTCGAGTAATCCCCAGTATTGTGTGATATTTGTGTTGTCTTACTCTTACTCTGAGAAAATTTTAAAAATAAAAACAGTTATATATCTGAGCAAAACCAGACACAAAACCCTCTTCTTCAGAAAAGCCTTTACTTAACTGGTTTCATTCTTCACCCCTCTGCTTTTCTTAGTACCACCATCCAGTCTTCTCTATATGTTGTAATTGTGTTTTATCTTGTGTATTCTTATTTATTGTTGTTGTCATCCTGTAAAGCTCTTTGAGAAGCCACCTTTAAAGGCACTATATAAAATAAAGTTTATTATTATTACTACTCCAACAGTTCCTTTTCCTGTTGATTTAAAACATTTTTGCTTTGATGGATTATAAAATGTCACTTTTAAGTATCATGATCGTTCATAATTTAATCAATGCTTTTTTCTTGGATTAACTAGGTTGAACTGGTTAATTTTCTTAACAAGGAGCCTATATAAAGGGGCTCTTGTATAGATCAAAGTAAGGATCTTGGATGAAAGTAAACATTCATTTTTTGGGCTTCTTTTTTCTTAAGAGGCCTCCAAACCTGCTGATTTCTTTTTAAAATCTCAGGAAAAGGATAAAACGTACACCACTTGATCCCATTATCTTGAGTTTCTCCCAGCTGGCATCTTGTGTCATATACTAATATAAGCAGCACACTATCTGATAAGATTTTCAGGCTATATAGATCTCAAGTTGCTTGAAACTTGCTTGAAAACAGTGGAATTCAAAGTAAAAAACGTACCATCTCACCCCATGAGTCCAAATAAAGTAATACCGTCTTACTGTACTTCCAAACCGAAAAGACCATTTCAGGTTTAATCAAAACCTTTTATATTTCATTTAAGACCTAAGAAATGTAATTCCAAGAAGCAGTCTGCATCATAATCACAAATACTTCCTTAACCAGGTGGAACCGAAAACAGTAGTACTGCATGGACAAGAATTTACATGAGAAGAAATTACCCTAAACATTTTGTGTGTACAATTTCTATGAATTCCACATGAATTTTCATCTTTATTAGTGTAAAGTATGTTATTCGCAGGAAACTAATGTAGAAAGAGAAATTACACAAGTAGCCACTGCCACTTCTGATCTTCTAAGTTTTGTGTTCTGTGTTGTTCGGAAGCCAAAAAGCCAGGTTAATTAGAAGATTGTGAAGGAAACTGCATTCCGATTAATTTAGCTAATCTTTTATACAAAACCTGCCCTTTATAGTGAATGGTGCAAAAATAATTGCTTGAAAAGATGGAATCAATGTTTAAAAAAAACGTGTGCTTAAGACATGATTAGTGTGTCATTGTACAAAACCTTAAAGCCTTTTCCCTACTAAAGCCCTAAATCATCCACTGGTAACAAAGAACAAAAAAAATGAAAAAGCTGCCAATCCAGAGCACTGCTCAAATATGGGAGTTTTATTATAAAAACCCAAGGATTTGTTTTAAAATATAAATCTGTAAAACACCGCCACATGACTGTACATGTAATTTACATCATACAATCCAAGAACGTTACAATGCAGCTCATTTTGTACAATAGCCCTTGGCCACAATAAACAAATAGTTTTGGCAGTTATACTTAACTTTAATGTCTAAAGAAAGAAGAGGAACAACAATTACAATATCAAATGACGGCAAAATACATACAGGACTGTACAAAAACAGCTTCGTATGTAAAGCTTAGCTTGAAACGGTCATCATATTGTACGACTTGGAAGGGCTAGACCTTCCGAACCTGAGTTCTTCCTTACAGCTGTTTCTGTCCACCACACTGGGATTCACAATGGCGGGTGGCGTGGACTCGTACAGGACACAGATGGACCCATCCTCTCCTATACGATAGGAAACCTCGAACGGGTCGACCCACAGTGTCAGTTCACTGGGCAACAGCGTGAAGAGCTGCTCCCGGTTGAGTCCGATGGTGCTGGCGGCTTTTCCTATCAAAGGATCCATCTTGTGGTTGATCCGGATGCACCGGTAGCCCGAGCCCCTGCAGGGAGCCTGTGGGAACCAGTGTTGTTTGTAATGTTCTGCGGGAGCAACAGAAGAAAGAAAAAAAAAACGGTTGAACTTTCAAAATAGCATTTAAAAACAAACCACCCTACGTACATAAAAAAAAAGAGAAATATACCGGCGTCGAATTCCTTTTACGCTTTCTTGGTCGGGTTTTTTTTTTCTGTGACAAAAGTAAGAAATGCTCACATCAGAGAATGGTTGTATTTGAGAAACGAAGTCTAGTCGGTGTCCACTTAATGCAGACTAATGTCCTCGCCACTGATCATTTGTAGCCCAGATTCAGAGTTCATAGACCCTTTCTAGTGAAGGGACTTTCAAGTCCCGACAAGCCATAAATCAGGTCTTGGGAGACACAGATGGAGAAAATATCCTCAAAAGGCGGCGTTAAAACCGAACAATTCAAATATTTTTTTAAAAAGTTAAAAGAGTTTATAAAGCTATGCTCACCTCCCAAGGCTTCTTCCAGAGACTGACTAAAACGTTGGAGTTGGTCTTCGGACAGGAAACCAGTTGTCCTCAGCAACCGGGTGATAAACTTCGCAGCTGTGGAGATCTCAGTTTTCATTTTATCGAGTGGGTAATTTTCTCATGAGCCGTCGAAAACCAGAAAAACAACCCGTGTTTGCACCTCCCAACAGACACAAATCGCTTTGTTGCAAGGCGAGAGACGGCTTTAGTGACCGAATAGCGATCAATCCACCGAAAAAAAGTCGGAATTTTAAGCGATTATTTTGGGAAGACGGAAAGCAAACTGAACAATAAGGCTGGGCCTGTCTGACGCTAAGCAATACTTTCCCTTTGTACAAAAAAGGGGAAAGAACTCCGATCAAAAACCGTTTAAACGTGTCCGTTCGTCAAGTGTAAGTATATAGATGAAATATAATGTATTTTAATCTGAAACAACTGCCTACTTATCGATTTTTTTTTGTTCTAATTTAACACAGTCTCTTCCACCCCCGCTAACCAAGTTAATCTCTCCTCTACCAGCAAAACTGCCCACTTACTCAGCTGGTAAACATTGTTGCGCGTCACAGCTCCGCTGCAGCCAATTGCATTGTGAGGTTGGGGGGGGGGGTGACGTCACAAAGCCCAGCTCGGCTCCTGCACGTACACAAACAAGTCCTAAGGCTCGCACAAAGAAGGCAGTAGCGGGACCTGGCAGGACGGGGAGACCTGTAACCGTTTTAGCAAATGAATAAAACGGAAGATCAGGGAGCAGACGTTATTCAAATGAAAGCAACAAACAACTATCGCAAATAAGCAGTGGTTAGGTCTAAACACGTAACCTTGAAAAAAAGCGTTTTCCACGGCGGATTTTTTCCCCTAGTTTTTGCTTTCAGCATAGAATAAACCTCTTCTTGACCCTTATACCCAGCCTTTCTAACTCCTTCGAATGAATACCAGAGTAATCGGAGAACATTTTAAATATATTTTTTTTTAGCAGAGGGATGTTACAGTTAAACTAATAACTTGCCCCCGATTTTTGGAATTCACTTGTTACTTATTTCATTGTTTTGTAGTATGTACAACAGCACTACTTTAACAAAAATAAAGTACTATATTATTAAAGCTGCCCAAACTAGGCGTATTGATGTAGCTCCTGGTAATTATTCATGGTGATTTTAACAAAAGGTTTTCTACGAACCGAGTCTCTAAAAAAAGGGAGAAACCACGTGGAGTTTCATGGACAACGAAATAGAAAATAAAGTATGTAGCCTTCCTAGCTTGGCATGCGAGTGACCGAGGTAAAATAATTTTGCTAAAGTGCACAAACACAAGAATACCAAAGCTACAGAAGACCACTGTTCTTTGATATTTAACATAAAGGAAACGCGTTTAATTATTCAAGAACAAATATCGAGGTCAGTTAAAACTGGAAGGAAAACATTAGGGAAATATTTAACACCTGGTCTCCCCAACTGTAAGGGCAAAATGTGTGATTGCAAAGAGTTCAATAAAAACACACAAAAATACGCTCTGTAGCTATCCTACTATGCCCTGTTCTGTTTTGTTGAAGATAACTTCCGCTCTATTGGCGGAAACAAAATTTGTCCTATTCGCTTTCCGTAGACAGCAACTGCCTTATTCTCCAATAGCATCGCGTCTTATTTCACAGTTATTGTTAGAACCTGCGATATGATTGGCTGTGGTACTTGAGACGTCTAGAGTGCAGAAATCAATATTGTAAAGTATGTAGAATGAGATGAGGATGTGTTAGTTCGGGTCTGCTTTTGCAGTCTGAATATGAGAATTGTATAATTGAAGTGGCACTACGCAATGGAATTGTGTGATTTAATATCAGGTTTGTTTTCAGGACGTATTCAGTTTTATTTCAGATACTTTATTTCCTGTTTCTCCCAAAAAGTTAGCGAAGTTTTGCTTGAGTTAAAAATGTGTGAGCAGTAGTTCAGTCATTCCCACTTTCTAATATATATAATATATATTAAATATTTAATATATAGCTTTACTTCTTCATATAATTGTCCATTTACGAATGATAAGCATTTTGTTAAACGTTAAGATAAACCCGATGTGTTAATCCTTCTTTTCTAAAGAGGATTTAAAACATCTCATTTGCTTTCGGTTTTCGGTGTAACCTCCCCAGTTTGTCACGGAAATTAATATTTTTGAATTTTAAAAACTTTTTTCTAAACATGCTTTTGCCTTAAGTGCTTTCGGTTTTATTGTTACTCGAAGGTATTCGGTCCTTACCCGACCAGAAAATATGTTTTTTCTTCTTTCCGCCATTCATAAATTACGGTCCGGGTACACATACTGTATACAGTGGGCATACAGTAAACACCAGGGTTAAAAGCTCTGGTGCAGGTTTAATCGGAGAAGACGATCTTTACTTATTGTGAGGTCTGTTATTTAGTTTTAATATTTTGTTTATTCTTTTCTGATCTTCCAGAGTACTGATTGTAAGGATGTCTGCCTACAATATTTATGCGAACAGGAGAAATATCAGTGTTGCTCGAGACAAATTGGGTGCTTCGGTAGCGGGGCTTTCTGCCGTCACTGGACGACGTTCACCCGGAGACCATGGCATGGAGTGCCCTCCTCTGAAGCGCCATAAGGGAGCAGATCAGAACGTTGCCGATTGCTTCGGAGAGGACGATGACTTTACACAAGATGATCTGGATGAGATTGATACTATTGCATCCCAGGCATTTACTGAGCCTGTGGAAGCGAACAAACCTGAACAAACCACGCAAAGCAGGCCAACGGCAGAGGTCAGAACTACCTTTGCTATTGGCAACAGTTATCATGTGGGCAGCGATGGTGGGCTGAGCAAGTTGGGCACCTCTGACAGATCCACAACCAAGGAACCCTGCGGTATGCTTTTAAAATGTTGTTCATAACACATTAGAGTGCATACATGTTATCTTGTATAAAATAAATTGTAATGCAGGAGAGTGGAAAACTATCAGCAGCTTTTCTAGCTGTGTTTGAACAAAAGTATTTATTGTGCAATGTATACAATTGTGACATTAACTCCCCTGTTTCATTTAGTAAGTGTAAACCAGTGACTTTGCAAAGGAACCACTCCTGCTGCTCGCTCATTTCATGATTAAAAAGACTGTGGGTTTGGGATTTCCTGACAGGAAATGGAGAACAATTCAGGAGAGGCAGAGAAGCATTCTATGAGTCATTTGAAGCTCAACATGAAGAGCTTAAGAAAAAGGTGAGCTTGCACTAAATTAATTAAATGTTTTTTGAAAAATTGGAATATGGCTTAAAGTCTTCTTATGTACAACTGTGACAGTATTGTCACTTTATGCTCAATTTTTTAAAAAAATCTCAAATTTCAGTACTATGAAACACCTTAGTTACTTCAAGTATTCTATTAGACATCGTTACCCACTCCTTGAGTTGGGATAGGGATTCTGTCTAGTGTCATGGAGAATTTTGGTCAGTTTGTTTGCTGTTGAAGTCCATATTGAGCAGACATTTCCTACTCATTAAAAATGTCTGAGTTGAATGATTGTATGCCGGTCATGAGTTAACAATAAAGCCCTCAAGAACTATTTGAGTTTTTTGTGCATTCCCAGCTGGCTAGGGTTTCTTCAAAGTCTTTGATTGGAGCTGTAACTCACGTATCCTATGCTTTTTAGCAACATGAAAAGCTGCAGGGGTCTTAGTTAATTAGGGATCTTGGTTAATTGCTTGGTTAATTGGTCAGCTTGAGGCTGACCTAACGGCTTAACTTTCTGACTTTCTGACCTTGTTTACACCTGATATGGTAAAAATTGATACTGTCCAATCAGAAATGTATGTTTGTGTCTGAAAATTTTGCTCATCTTCAAGAATAAAAGCCTGTTGCTGTCCTTACGAAAGTGAGTGAGACACAAGGTTAACCTGTTAAGTCTGTCTGTCCTCCTTTCTTTATTGCAATAAAGAAATCTCAGCTTGACTTACCAAAGTCGTGTGGTTAACTCGGAAAAGGGTCTAACGAGCGATATCTCTTTTCTTTCTCCCTCCGCTCCCTGTCAGCTGAAGGAAGCGGAGTCTCAGCTGCTGATGAAGAACGGGGAGATCCGAGTGCTGCGGGACTCTCTGCAGCACACAGAGCAAGAGCGGGACAAGCAGAAAAAAGCCCAGCTCCTCTTGGAGAAAGAAAGAGCCAACATCCAGAGTGAAAAGGAGAAGGAGCTGGCAAAGAAGGTCAGCTCTATACATTTTGCATTTGTTCTCCCCACTGAGAGCTGGTATGTGGGGAGCATACTGGCGCACTATGGGTGCCATCACGTCATCCGGGTGGGGGCTGCACATTGGTGGTGATAGTGGGATTACTCATTACCTGTAAAGTGCTTTGAGTGGAGTGTCCAGAAAAACACTGTACAAGTGTAAGGAATTCTTCTTCTTCTGCAATCATGTTGGTTAGAATCACTGTGAGACTGGAGCAAAGTGGGGTCTGAAAGGCAGGTTCTCTGCCATTTTTATGTAGTGTTGAGTTGCACGTTGCCAGTTCACTTTCCACATATTGTCTGTTTTCTAAGTCTCAGCTGGTTATTCTTGGACACTGTTGGCTCTTTTAAAGCTAAAATGCTCAAAGGGTGGGGTTGCCATGTGGCTCAAAGAGTAAAAGCGCTCAGGCAGACTACGTGTTGAGATTAATTCCTCTCATTCCTCTCAGTCTCATTAATTGAGATTAATTAGATTACTAATTGGAATCTTCCTCCTTTCGCTAATTGACCATGGATGGGCCTCTGCAGGCAGCACCACTGTCCGTCGTTCACAGCTGCTTGAAAATCCACTCAGTTGATAGGAGTAAGTTGGGTGTTCATTTGCCAGGGCCCTCTCTGGACAGCAGCAATGCTTGCAACTTGCTGGGCATGTGTAGGCTAGCAGTAACTACATTAGCACTGCAAGAGAAGGCCCTTTACCTAAGCTGGGGTTTACTCTCCTCCCTTCGAAACACTGAGAATCTTTGGGATGTGTCCGGGCAGAGGAGTTGAGTAGTGCCTAAAGCTCTGGACTTGTAACTGGGAAGCTGTATGTATGGCTCATACGCCTGATGAGATGGTACTTTTGAAACGGGGAGCAGGGTGCTTTTATAAATTGCTAGAGGGAAAACACCACACTCTATTACTGGGTACTCTCCAGGTTGTCTTTGTAAATGAGAGGCTTCTTCTGGTCTATTGGTTTAGGGGTACAGTCACATCTGAAAGCACATCAGTTACACACTTTCCTGGTGGGATCTTGACAGTTTTTCTTTCTCGTCGAACAGGTGCAGTCCTTGCAGTCAGAACTGCACTTTAAAGAAGCAGAGATGAATGAAATGAAAATCAAACTGCAGAGCTGTGACCGGGGGAATAAACTCACCTTTCCATCTGTTTCTAAACTTAGGTATGTTTTGTTTCAGAATTTATTCTTTGATCTGTAACAAATAAAGGTAGTTTTTTCGGTCTTAATTATCATGTATAGAAGACCCAGAAATGTGATTTGAAAAGAAGATATAAATCATATAGCTTTGTTTGAGTTCTATCAGAAAAAAAAGCATTTTCTCTTTTTCCTCCAACAAATTCATAAATATACAGGTAGTTATTTCAGTAAATAATGTACCAGGGCTCATTTATTAGTACATACTGTAATTAAAAGCTAGACCAACACTAGGGCCATGGTGCACAAAACTCTCCCAGATGGACTTCAGACCTGTTCTTGCATGCATCCTATATGCCACCCATTTGTGTCCATTTGAATTGAGGTTCCTAGAGTCAAGACTTCAGTGTCTGGCTCTGTCTTTAGTGTTACTCTTTCCTGTTGTCAACTGGACAGGTTCTGATCTAGATAGGTGGGAAATCACTGGGTGCCAGGCAGGTCAGTGAGGTGTGTAATCTAGCACCTCCAACTTGCAATGCTGTGAAAATGTCTAGGTACAACAAGAATGTGCAGCCTGAACTTCTGTCTGGTATCATGCCAGATGCAGCCAGGAAAACGTTGTCTTTGTAAATCTCTGAATATCTGTGAGTTGCTTCAGTGCACTGAGGGTGCACATTTTGTGGGACCCATCGGCCCCTATGGACCATGTTGTGTCAGGCACCCATGGAAATGGGTGAAATGCCTTTAGTGGTGAGATTTTATTCTATGTTAGCAAATTTCATACTTCTGAGATAGGAATGATTCAGTGCAGGAAAGTATTTGCACACCCCAGTTGCTTGTATTATGGTTATTGAAGACGTTTCATTACACTCACTCCAGTATCTGTCTCATGGCATGGGGTTCATAAACCTCTGTGACTTGACAGTGGATTCCTGCCACTGCTGTGCCCCTTTGATGATGGATCATGCTGTACACCTCTGTTTTGATCACATTTGCGCAAGGCAGCCGTGTTCAAAGTCACTACGGTGGACAAATGGGCTAATGACGAAGCAGACAGTGGTGTAACAGTGCTCTAAACCTTCAATCCTGAAGACAGTGAGAAGTCCTGTTACGTTTTTCTGGGAAGTGACTTTGTAGGTTACTCGTTTGCTTAAAGGTACGAGCAGCATTTTACAGGTCTGGTTATTATAATGGGATATTAACTAGTGGGATGTTTACAGCCCCCGACGATGTTCTCCTGGAATTCTGCAGCAGGAAAGAACTGCCTCTCCTGTAAGCGGCCGGAATTCTTTCCTCTCAAAGGAGGTCTTCTCTGCTGAACTGCCTGTGAAGCACTCGCTTGTTAAAGTCCAGAGGGTCAGCCAAGGTTCTTCTTTCAAGGAAGGTATTATTCTATTTGCTTTTTTTAACACATACTTGGTAAAACAAGAAAGTAATTGAAGCCCTTTTATTTCTTCTATCTTTTATCCACTATATATTCCAGGAAGCTGAATGACTTTGATTTGAATGGTTTACTCTAAAGAAAAGAGGATTCGTCTTTGTAGTTGCATCAAGACTTCTTTTTGTCCAAACAATGACTTACCTAAATCTGACTGTTATTCCAAAGTCTCAGTTCTCTTTGCTGTATCTCCCATACAGATGAAAAAGCACTTTGCACTGACATGAAAAGAAGCATCAAGGATGATGTACATCAACACACTTCCTGTCTATCTGAGCCCGTTCAATTTCAAGGTAAATTGAGCTGGAAGTAACAATAAATAACACAGCAGTGTTTTTTTATGTGGTGTGTCTGTAATAGATTTTGGGAGTGTCATTAGATAGCTGACGTTATTTATTTTCAAGCCATGATTATTATTATTATTTTCTTGACTCTTGATAAAGTGAATTTAGGACCGTGTGGATTGAAGACCTCTACAGTGTCATTTTGAGGTTTAAAATATTATTTTTTTTTGCTGTGAAGGATCCATCCTGCTGAACCTCCTGCTACAGTGCCCTCTTTGCCCCAGCACTCTAGGACTCTGTCATCTGCTGTGCATCAGCCCCGACTCGCTATTTCAGCACAAATTCTTCAGTTCGTAAGTGTCTTTGTCCGAAGCATTGAGCGTTGATCTCTCTTTCCACCTCTACACCTTTTAGCTGTTTGTACATATTGACATGGAGCCAAGTTCATTTCAGCCATTTCCCCTCATTTTTCCAGAGCATCATCTCCCGAGTCCTGTGATCCTTCAGCAGAGACTAAAGGCATCCGGAGACCTCACAACAGCTTTAGTAAAGCGCAGAGCCTTGCCATTTCTGGACTTCATATGCTAGCTCTTGACCACAACTCTGATGGTGTCTGGCAGCTAGACACAGACAGAAGAAACTCTGGTGCAGGGCACCTTTTACCGCTATTGGACTATCACATTGGCATGTTTTGCCAGGCACTGAAGAATGTGGAAAAGTCTGGGAAGAGCCCTCGAAGTGGATCCTCTCCCAAAGGCAGTATGAGCTCTGGTACAGAAGAGTCCCTAGTGAACCTTGAAGACTTTGCTCTTGCTGCCCTGAAAGCTCTGTACCATTTAGTGTCCCAGAGCAGGGAAGTGGTTCAGACTTTGCTTTCACATCAGAATAAGATGTGGACGAAAGAAAGTGATTTGGAAGCCGATAAATCGAAACCGGCTGCGTTTGTTCTTGACGAAAACAATCCGGGAACTTCAAAAGTTGACGAAGCAGCGCCTCGTGTCATAGACGCAGTGGAAGAACCTCACCCTTTGTTCAGCAGGCTGCTCCTTCTGGCTGACCCTGTTTTCACAAAGGCTGCCTGTCAGAGAGAGACCGTGTTAATCAGCAGTTTGACAACCTTGAATATGCTGGCTGAAAGGGCTCCTGAATCACTACTGACAAGGTGGGAACTGGAGAACTTTTGTGATTTTGCGAAACTTGGTGGAAGATTGGTGTGTGTATGGGATAATGATATGTGATACTTGTGCTGATACTGATTATTTGTAGAATTAGTGAAATCTGAATGAAAATGATAGTCCTGGCTTTGTTCGTTTAACCTCGTCAGTAGCTCAATACAAATGAAAGGACGATTTTTACTGATGACGTTTTTCAATACCTTAATGTTCTTTCTGTTTGTTCTCTAAGCATTTGCTTCAGTTTTACAGCAGAAATGGAAATCTATAGTTAATCTTTTTCTAACACAGGTTCAAGTGTTTCCTCAGCAGCCAGTATTTGATGGGTTGCCTATCGCGAGAAACCTCATATCGAATCGTTTGCCTGACTGTCAGTCTACTGGCTCGTACTGCTAGCAATCAGGATATGGCTGCTCTGCTCTGTTCACACTTAGGTGAGATGCCTTGTTTTAAGAAGATTTTCCATAGTAATTTAGACCTTACATCAGAAGCTACTGGTCCAGTGTCATGCCTTTTCACATTATTTTTATAACGGTGTTCAATGGCTTTATTGTTTTTTTGTCCCATTTTCCTTGTGATTGCTAGCATTATCTCATTTACAGGATATTTCTCCTGTTCAGTCGCCTTCAGAAATATTAATTCTTCACATTTCTCAGCTCAGCATCCTCTGTCTTTAACTGTATGATGTTGGCGGCAGCCTGTTTAAAAAAAGTACACAGCAGACATATTTAACATACAATGAGATTGCATGAGGGTTTGACCAAATTTATTTTTGTTTAAACCTTGAGCTGGGCAGAAACTGTTGTAAAAGAATGAAAACAGGTGAAATGAGTGATTTGAGTGATTTTTGTTCTTTGTCCTTGTAGGAGGCAAGTTATGTACGTATACTATCAAAGATCTGTGTCTTGGCATTCTCACAATAGGTCAAAAAGGTGCCAAACAAAAATAATTTAAATGAAAACAATGGAGTTAATAAACATCATGTCATTGTATTTTGTAGCTATATAATACTTACATATAATATTTGTAATTAAATTATTAATTATTACAGCATTATGAGTGATCCTGAAAATGCATTCTTTCCTTGTTGATGGACAATTATGAATGCATGTAAATTAAATTAAGACTATACAAAAAATGAAAGTTGAAGTAACGTTTTTCTTTATAGATGAATGTCCTTTCTTCAGATTATACACATATATAACTCCCAGACCTGATAGACTGGTGACTGACAATTGTGGAACTCAGCTGGATTTAGAGGTGATGTAACCTGCCCGTTGTCTGCATTGTAGAAGAAACAAGATTGTGAATAATATTGTTTCTATTTTGACCATGGAGGATTCCAGTATAGTACTTGTGTAGTGTAGGAATTTTTTGATATGTGTTCATATTTTTTCAGCTTCAGAAAAAGTAATGCATGGTCTTCATAGTATTGTAAGAACTAATTCCAGAAAATTGCTTGGTTCTCTTCGCAGGTTGTTCGGCTCTTAACAAAGCTGTGCACCCAGAGTTCTTCCTCAAGTGCTACTCTTTTTAAATCGTCGTGTCAGTGCAATAAAGAGGTAAGAAAGAGCAGCGTCCACGGATTGAATTTCATTTGGAAGTGCAATTAGAGAATGACTTGGTCTGTGCTGAAATTTGAGATATTTAAGGTTGACCTTTCTCCGTAGAAGGTTATTGGGAGCAGAGCATCTCCCAGAAGAGCTGAATTGAGCTCAAGGGAAAAGGCTTTGCAAGCTTTTATTTACGGGCATACGGTGTATCAATTCAGATTGCCGACGCTCAACCTGGGGCGGAGCGGTGGCTCTGTTGCTAAGGATCTGCGCCTGTGACTGGAAGGTTGCCGGTTCAAATCCCGCGGCCGGCAGAGGAATCCTACTCCGTTGGGCCCCTGAGCAAGGCCCTTAACCCCAACTGCTCCAGGGGCGCCATACAATGGCAGACCCTGCGCTCTGACCCCAAGCTTCTCTCCCTGTCTGTGTGTCTGTGTCTCCATGGAGAAAAAGCTGGGGTATGCGAAAAGACGAATTCCTAATGCAAGAAATTGTATAGGGCTAATAAAGAAACATTAGAATTGAAGAAACCTCGAATGGACTACTGCAATGCTCTGCTCCCTGGGGTATCTAAATCTACTCTGAACAAGCTGCAGTATGTCCAAAATTCAGCAGCCAGAATCCTGACCAGGTCTAGTGCAAGTGTTCACATTACTCCTATCCTGGAGTCCTTGCACTGGCTTCCGGTCAAATTCCGCGTAGACTTTAAAATCCTCATGCTCACCTACAAGGCTTTACATGGCTTGGCACCTCAATACCTGTCTGAACTTTTATCGCCCTACTCCCCACCTCGCAACCTCCGCTCTTCAAATTCTGCCCTCCTTACTGTCCCCCAAGCCCGTCTACATTGTATGGGCGACAGGGCCTTCTCCTGCTATGCCCCCAAGCTCTGGAACTCTTTGCCCAAGGATATTAGAGAGTCACCTTCTCTAAACTCCTTCAAATCCAGACTCAAAACCTTCTTCTTCAGAAAAGCCTTTACTTAACTGGTTCCATTCTTCACCCCTCTGCTCTTCTTAATACCATCTTCCACGGTCTCCTCTATTGTTATTGTTGTATTGTTGTAATTATAATTGTGTCCTGTCTTGTGAAATTTTCTTATTTATTGTTGTAGTCTTCTTATTTATTGTTATTGTCATCCTGTAAAGGGCTTTGAGAAGCCACCTTTAAAGGCGCTATATAAAATAAAGTTTTTTTTTATTATTATTATTTTTATTATTATTATTACATTACCTTTTTCTGCGTTTGTGCAGATAGTGCGCACCCTAGTGGTGATCCTGCACAGGCAGTGGCTGCAGGTGAGGGCGCAGGAGTGCGGGGAGGAGCAGGGTGTGAGGCCCCAGCCCGGGACCCTCCCGCTGCTGAGGGAGGCCCTGCAGCTGCTGCACTGGCTGTCCCAGCACGACCCCGGCTTCGCCGAGCACTGCCTGGACGTGCTGCACATGTACGGCCAGGTGATCCCAGCCGTCCGGGATGCCTTCCGCAAGATCCCGTGCCTGTGGGGGAGCGAAGGTGAGTGCAGAAATGTCCTGCGCTGTCTGCTTTGGATTTTCAGCCTTTCAGTGATCAGTGTTTATAAATCTGTGCAATAAGAAGAGAATGGAAGTCCCTTTCCTATTTAAACTGGGTTCTGTGACGCATAGAAAAATGTACAGTGACTGATGTTTTTAGTTCTGGTCTTCTCATATGCAACAATACTGATGCTTGTAATTTCCGGGATTGTATTCTTTTAAGCATTTTTCTACGTTTCTCTTATGTGAAGCAGCGATATTATGATCTATTGCGAATTTATAAAATAAAAGCATGTGTCGTGTGTTTTCATCTTTGATCTTTGCTGCAATTAAATCTGTTTTTCGCAGCCACATTATGGCCCAACAGCCATGTTTAAGTGATGAAGAAAGTTAGGCAAGCCTGAGAAATGTCTGTGGCCCAGCAAGTAAACATGTTCATTGTACTTGTACTTGTTTTTCTCTAATACCTGTTTTTTTGCGTATAGAATTGGCTTTAGAAGAAATCTGTCGTCCGGAGGCAGATGTGGAAGACATGGATATCGACCATTACTACTCATAGGTGTTTTCAAGTTTGCGGTTTGCTTGCAGGAGTGTAAGTTACATAAAATGCACAGTCTTGGGCATACGTGTTTTTCTTCATTAGCCTTTTACACTGTAATTCACTTTTTAAAGGCATACTACTGACTCCTTTTCAGTGACAGAGACCACATATGGTGTTTTTTTTATTTTATTTAACAGTTTGATTTAAAAAAAACTGCCTCAAGTAACAAATTAAAGGTCTAATTTTCCCTATTGGAAAATCAGTCCTCTAATACATTTACTATGGCATTTTATCTCTCATGAAAGAAAGGACAACACTTTTTTTCTGA
Organism: Lepisosteus platostomus; assembly: GCF_059453375.1. Taxonomy (NCBI): domain Eukaryota; kingdom Metazoa; phylum Chordata; class Actinopteri; order Semionotiformes; family Lepisosteidae; genus Lepisosteus; species Lepisosteus platostomus. Next base: position 62,783,197 of record NC_142616.1, on the reverse strand, counting down.
ACATTTACACAAGAACCATTTCCTCTTGATTCCATGTCAAGCTTTTTATTTGTTGCCGATTAAGAACTATTGCATTTCTTCTATTAATTTCTGTGAAATTTAAAGCCACCTTCATTTCCTGATTATGTTCCCACTGTCTAAAAAACTGTATCTATTGTGTATACTCATACTCCTTTTAAATAGAGAATTATGTTATGAATTCTTAAATAAATTTAGCAATTTTGCCTGGAAAATGGACATGGGAGTTCTGTTAAACACTTGCATGAATATTAAATACGAGGAAAAATGCATGATTTAGAGGTTCTAGTCCATTATATTTTAAAACTATTAAATTAAATGTTACACAATCTCAATTTCATTTCAGGTGACAATGAGCAGAATAGCAGTGCTTTATAACACATCCTTATACCTTAATTTTGAACCAGGACAAACTCCATTTTAGAACTTACACAAGTCTTAGCTCTGTGGTTTAATCTATCTATTGTAAAGTGCAAACACTCTGAACTAGTAGATATGTTACCCATATGATATGTTATCTTGAGAACGTGGGCCCATGGCATCTTGCCGAAGTTATTCAAAGTCAAACTGGCTCTGGAAAATACTAGATTTGTTTACAGCCATGCAGGTTCACAAAGGTTACAATGAAAAGCTTATATACAGGTTTGGATCTCTTAAGTCTTAATATCCAATGAAATTACTATGATTATTGACAGTTTAATTGTTATTCTGATTAATTCTGCACAGCCAGATGCTGAGTTAAATTACAATTTAAGAGGTTCCCTTTTCATGAATATGGTTAATATAATTGCTTGGAGCCTGCAATTCTGAAATGGATAAAATTGCACTGCAATAGGAAACTTTTCTTCTCCAAAGCAGTATGACAAGACACCATAAAAATCCCACTGTTTCACATCATTCATTACCTGACAGGTGGAAATCCAAGTAAATACTAATTGTGTAATGCGGAAAACAGATGTGCACATAGGAATGTTAGTGGTATCATCACAATGATGTTTATTCCACACAAAAACATATGCATATCTAGTACTTTGTATTTTGTCTAACACCTTAAATACTTCTCACAAGATACTACTAAAACAGGGTGAGGTGTATTGTTAACTCTTCAGAAAGGAAGCAAACTCATCTAACTGCATTTTTTTTTTAGAAAAAATACAAGAAACTGGAAAAAAACGTATTCATGTACAATAAAGGCATTTTAGGTATAAAACAAATGGAATATTTGAATAATTGTTGTGAAAAGGCAAAAGAAGGGCACAACTCCAAGTGGAATGTGCATATTTTTACAACCTATACAGAGGATGAAATGAGGTCTAGTATCCCTGGTTTCTTTTTATCTTTCTCAATGGACACTGTGGAAATGGCTTTTCCTGCATTTACTTAAAACTTTAAATATAAGTAACTTCTTTGTAAAGTAAAGGTTAACATTCTTCGGTTTATTGCTGAGAACCTGAGGAGACTATACAAAGAAAGGTGCCTGTAAAAGGCCATTAAATTCAAAAGCACTGCACTTCTCTTCTTGACCATCATGGAGCACTATGGTAGCACAAAAAACACATTCTGCAGAACAGTAAAACGCCAGCAAGTCTTCAAGTAACTGCTAAGGCATTTCAGTTTTACTACTTTAAGACAGCTGTGACAGCCATACCTTGCAACACTGAAGTAAACCTAAAATATAAAAATAAAATAGTATAATTTTGAAGATTCAGAGTTAGGTACACATCAACCTCAAGATTTATCAATTTTGACATAAGAGCAAATACCCATTCACTTGAACTTTAATCATCAAAACAGACTCAGAATTATATTTACAAAAAAGTAGAAATTAAACCTATTACACATTTTTCCCGTGCGTATGGTGGGACATTGAGTATTCCCTTTAGAAATAACTGAACCCTGCAAGAGTGGAGAACTGAGATGCAGTGAGAAACACGTTTAAAAAGTTGACGCTTCGGATTAAAAAAAACATTACCACATTTTGTAACCATGTGTAACCGGACGGTTGACCCAGTGTATTCGAGGACAGATAGGTCAATGTGGAAAAGGTATAATATTTTTTGTGATCTTTCCAGCTGTGTCCCATTCAGTATGCGTTTTTTTGTTGATCCATGTAGGCAGGATTGTAAGCTGGCTGGCTGGAGTTGTAGTCTGGCTGGGCAGGGTACCCCTGCTGGGGAGGGTAGGCAGGCTGGCCACAGTCATAAGACGCTGGAGGGTGTGCGGGGCTATAAGCAGGTTGTGCAGGGTAAGGTGCCGGTCCTGCACAAAAAAACAAAAACAAAAATCAATAGTGACAAAAATTTGAAACAGAAAGAAAAGGTCTTAACATGCCCCAGTGATTTTAAGGATTGGATTTCACATCGCTATGGCCTGTGGCTTAAAAAGAGAGTAGTGTTATGCAGGGACTTTAAATGAAATTGCCAAGTCGTAGACATGTTTGTGCAGACATATGTTCACGTCACGCATAACGTACGCATACATCAGAAATTCATCCGCAAGACGACAACACAAAGAGATGAGCCAAGCGTAGTTGCTCCTGCTCTCTGTGAATAACGATTTACTGTGCTGTAGCCAGCAGTAGTGCTGGTCCTTCAGGTCCTCGTGATGCGCTCACCTGGCACGGCCTCTTGGTAAGGCGGGGGGGGTCCGGAGGCCGGGTACGTTGGCGCATACTGCTGCCCTGGGTAGGGAGCTGTTGGCAAAGGCTGGCTCCCATAGCCGGGCTGGACAGGCACAGGCTGGTAGCCTGGGTACTGTGGACCAGGGTAGGTCTGGGGGGCCGCTGGCTGCTGTGGGTAGGGGATCTGCATGACTGTGGTGGTGGCAGTGGTCGTCACTATTGCTGTGAAAACAGAACCCAATATCTTATCAAAGGAGCCCCTGCTGCTGGTATTGTTCTGACAGGTTGTCCGGTTGCTGTAATGGGAGTGAATGTTAGATCGTGAAAAAGTCACTTTAAATATGGCCAAATTAGTTCTGGGTGTTGCCGAGTGGTTTTTTTTGTTCATAAGTTGTATTATGATCAGGTGGGTAGCTGCGTCTTCACCTGAAGAAGGCTCCATGGCCGAAACGTTGTGTTCTCTTTCTTCTTTTTTTCAGCATGGAATAAACCTATTACTTGTTCCTTTGTATTATGGATGACATGCTTTTTCGAGAGGTGCCCTGGGATTTTTAATGACCACATGGAGTTAGGACCTCAGTTTTACATCTCATCCTAAGGACGGCGCCTTTTTATAGTATAGTGTCCCCATCATTTTACTGGGGCATTAGGACCCACATAGACGGCAGGGTGAGCGCCCCCTACTGGCCCACTAACACCTCTTCCAGCAGCAGCCTTAGCTTTCCCATGAGGTCTCCCATCCAGGTACTGACCAAGCTCATACCTGCTTAGCTACAGTGGGTGGCCAGTTGTGAGTTGCAGGGTGATACAGAAAGTTTCTGTTGTGAAATATACTAGAGATAAAACAGAACTGAAATTTCAAGCAGCATTTTCAACAAGCAATCTTTTCAGTACATTAGAGATTGGGCCTCTTCAAAAAGAAATCATTACAGTATACACTGGCATTCTAGTTGCAATCCTTATAAGAAATTCCTGTATGGAATTTTCTGAATTCCTTCCATTTTCTATATTCCTCCAGGAGAAATTTTAATTGCCATGATTGCGAACAAGTTTAAGGCTTGGCACATAGAAGTCTAATTCCTGAAAAACAGAAAAGGGGATTTCCACTCTTGTTTCATCATGTTCACACAAGAAAATTTGAAATTCTGTATGGTACAACATCAAAGTTGAATGGGGTATCCAGTAGCTTCAGACTGATACAGTATGAACACATTTTGTCTTTTCCTGATGTGTCTGTGGACGTGGGCTCAGCCTTGGAAAATGTGAGTCAGACAGGGTGGAAACCCTTGATCTGCTTTGCATGTAAAAGAATTTCCATATGCGTGCTGCCCCCAACAAGTTACACAGCACTCGGGGCACCGTGTACATTTCTCAGCATGTTCACTCTAAAATCCTGCCACCCATTTAACTCTTACAGACCTGGAAAATGGAAAGAACTTTCACGGAACATGTTCAGTAAGAAAATGGAACAAAACATTCTCTCAATATGGTTTTCTCTAAACACAATCCATTGTTATCTGCCTCTGGTAAAAAGAGATTGTACATCGTTCATTTTTCACTTTCACCTGGATTAAAAAAATATTTCTGATTGCACTAAATGTATGTGGCAATTCAATGTAAAATATTACATTTTACAGTTTCTTGTCTTCTTCATATTGTTTCATGCTCGGGGAATATGAGGGTGCTTGCTTGGAAGAAAACTGTACTGCCGACTATATTAAAACAGTTGACGTAAAAGTGGCAAGAAATAATATGTTATGACATAGCTGATATTACATCAGCACACACACTCACTTCCCCTGGTGCAGCAATGACACAAAACGTGTGTTGCTGATTTACACAGTTCAGCCACCTGAAATGCAATTACAGTGCCTTGCGAAAGTATTCGGCCCCCTTGAACTTTTCAACCTTTTGCCACATTTCAGGCTTCAAACATAAAGATATAAATTTTTTATTTTATGTGAAGAATCACCAACAAGTGGGACACAATTGTGAAGTGGAACGAAATCTATTGGATTTTTGAAACTTTTTTAGCTAATAAAAAAATGAAAAGTGGGGCGTGCAAAATTATTTGGCCCCCTTGCGTTAATACTTTGTAGAGCCACCTTTTGCTGCGATTACAGCTGCAAGTCGCTTGGGGTATGTCTCTATCAGTTTTGCACATCGAGAGACTGAAATTCCTGCCCATTCTTCCTTGCAAAACAGCTCGAGCTCAGTGAGGTTGGATGGAGAGCGTTTGTGAACAGCAGTTTTCAGCTCTTTCCACAGATTCTCGATTGGATTCAGGTCTGGACTTTGACTTGGCCATTCAAACACCTGGATACGTTTATTTGTGAACCATTCCTTTGTAGATTTTGCTGTATGTTTGGGATCATTGTCTTGTTGGAAGATAAATCTCCGTCCCAGTTTCAGGTCTTTTGCAGACTCCAACAGGTTTTCATCCAGAATGGTCCTGTATTTGGCTGCATCCATCTTCCCCTCAATTTTAACCATCTTCCCTGTCCCTGCTGAAGAAAAGCAGGCCCAAACCATGATGCTGCCACCACCATGTTTGACAGTGGGGATGGTGTGTTGAGGGTGATGAGCTGTGTTGCTTTTACGCCAAACATATCGTTTTGCATTGTGGCCAAAAAGTTCGATTTTGGTTTCATCTGACCAGAGCACCTTCTTCCACATGTTTGGGGTGTCTCCCAGGTGGCTTGTGGAAAACTTTAGACGAGACTTTTTATGGATATCTTTGAGAAATGGCTTTCTTCTTGCCACTCTTCCATAAAGGCCAGATTTGTGCAGTGTAAGACTGATTGTTTGCAGTGGTCTGATACTCCTTCCATTTCAAGATGATTGCTTGCACAGTGCTCCTTGGGATGTTTGAAGCTTGGGAAATCTTTTTGTATCCAAATCCGGCTTTAAACTTCTCCACAACAGTATTACGGACCTGCCTGGTGTGTTCCTTGGTCTTCATGATGCTCTCTGTGCTTTCAACAGAACCTTGAGACTATCACAGAGCAGGTGCATTTATACAGAGACTTGATTACACACAGGTGGATTCTATTTATCACCATCAGTCATTTAGGACAACATTGGATCATTCAGAGATCCTCGCTGAACCTCTGGAGTGAGTTTGCTGCACTGAAAGTAAAGGGGCCGAATAATTTTGCACGCCCCACTTTTCATTTTTTTATTAGTTAAAAAAGTTTCAAAAATCCAATAGATTTCGTTCCACTTCACAATTGTGTCCCACTTGTTGGTGATTCTTCACATAAAATAAAAAATTTATATCTTTATGTTTGAAGCCTGAAATGTGGCAAAAGGTTGAAAAGTTCAAGGGGGCCGAATACTTTCGCAAGGCACTGTATGTGTATTTTATTAGGCGGCTGTACAGCAAACTTGCAATAGAATATAATAAAAACCAAACGGGAGACTGAGGGACTCAAAACAGTAAATATTCTCATTCAGAGCACATGCTGGGCACTACAATCCAAATGTCAACAGCTTTAGTGACATTAGCTGACTTGTGACAGATCTCTCAAGTCATGGGGTACGACTGGCCAAGAGCCAACAGGCCTGTGGAATTTTTTTTAGCCTGCAGGACAACTGTGACCTCTAAGATGATTTTCTAGTATCTGCTATTGTGAGGGAGAGCTGGATCTTTCATCCAGCCAGAATGACCTCTCATTGAAGATACTGCAAGACTCACACTCAGCATGCAGTCTACAGCCCTCCTATATACCAGCCAAACTGCACTATCAGCTTCCAAAACTGGAAAGTGAGTGTGTGTGGTGGTGCCACATTATAAACGATGGTATTTTTATTTCCAAATAAAAGCAATATAAGCACAGCTCAACTTACGTCTTGGAGGTTTTCTGCACATTTTGTACAGGCAGCAGCAGGAACATGTGCAGCAGGAAATTATGATAATGATGAAGATGATAAATATGGTCACTCCAATAGCAATTGACATTCCCATTCCACTGTCCAACATAAAAATAAGGACAAAAATTTAAAAAAGGATCAGCATCTCAGAAATACTCAAAACACTTAAATTTCCCTTGGATATCTCTGAAAGAGGAAATTTCCACATTCCACATTTATTACAAAAATCACTCAAGCAATATTTTCCTGTGAAGCTCTGAATTGCTTTGAAGTTTAGCATTAACAGATACAATGCATAAACCCATTCAGAATACCATTTGAACAAATCAAAGTTTTATTTTTGGAGAAAGGTAATGTTTGTTCCAAGAAGGCTGAAGTTCAAGACACAGGAAAAGGTTTTCTTTTAGTCTGAAAGACTAAAGACATCCCAGATTGTATATGAAAACTTAACCCAATATATACTAAGTGTGAAAGAATGCTAGAATTAAATTCCATTTGTATCCCTGGCTTACATCTATAACCATATCCTTAATTCTCCATGTGCTGATTTACATTCATTGGATCCCTGTACATATTTCTGACATTTAAACACTGGTACTGTTACTATAAGAGAGCTGAAAATTAAGATGAAATAAATACAGTCCCAGTTCAGGGAATTTCATCCTTACAGATATTGTTTTGGCACTGAAGATAAGTGAAATTAACATGCAAAAAAATAGGACTGATGTGACAAAGCCTGATGTCACGCACTGTATAAAAGAAAAGCATACAACAATATTTTAAGGCATGTGTCCTGCAATTTGCCTGGGTTGAATTCAGGCTTAAAAACAGGTCAAAAAAGAACTGGAACATGGTACAGAAAAAGGTTAGGTCTATAGAGGCTTCGGCCTTCAGCCCCGTTCTGCTCATTTAGATCATAAGTTAAAAAAAAGACTTCCTATATTTGACTGTATATTCCTGTATCACACAGTGAATATAAAATATCTGTTTACATTTTCGAGCACCACTCAGACTCAACATTAACATTCTAAACATCCAGGGGTTACTTTCAAGGAAAAGCAGAAAATATACTTCCTCATTACTGAGAATGGTAGAGAACAGACCAGTTTTCCCTAGCCAATCCTGCACAAACGTTACAACCCTTGGGTTAAAAAAAAACCAACAGAAAAAAGCCCACAGCAGAGTCCCGATTATCCGACCTTTGCTTATCCGACATAATGTTTTATCCGACACAGCCAATCACCATAGTGCACACTAGTATATACTTTACAGTGCACGTTGAAAAACAAGAGGAGACAACTGCTAACGATTTCATGTTACCAAGACGTTGGCGAGACCTTGCCGCAAGGAAGAGTAGAAGCATTCATTCCAATCGCTCATTTTTTAAAATAATAACTAACAATAGTTCTGTACTCTGTTATTTTAGTATAACAGTAGATGAATAAACCAGATTTCATACTTATACTGCGCTTCCATTAATCTATGCTTTGTATACTCAGTTTCTGGATTATCTGACATACTATCGGCCCCGTTTAGGTTGGATAATCATGACTCTACTGTACTTCTGCTCTGATGACAAGATAAGGTTATTAAAATTGTTTTTTACAGAAATAGTTCAAACCTCATTGTGTTTACTCAACTGAAAGTTCTGCATCTTCAAACAATTTAAATTTTAACATTCAGACAATTGGGTTAAAAAACAATTACTTAATATGTATTTCACCATGCAGTATGTATCAAGGATTTGTGCTTGATCCCCTTTTCCAGATCGTATAACTATCAATGTGAAACCATATGTACTTCACCTCAATGTACTTTGTTAAGTTCACAAAATGTAAATGCCCACCACTCCTTAATTTAGCAGTTTCACTTTTTATTACTGCACTTGAGTGACGGTAAGAACTGGATAAACCAGACGTTACTATTGAAATGTTTTGCCATCTGCAATTTCAAAATCTGCTCTTAAACTGTAATGTGTTCAGAGATTAATAACCTCTGTTTTATCTCAAACTAAATTTTCTGAACACTTCACTCTGGTCTTGGCTCCTCAATATTGGCTCCTATCAGAGTGGATAGCATAATCTAATCCAAACATTTAAATCACTGGGCTGTGAGGTACTTTCACCATAGCCTCCATAACCTTTCACACCACAAAACCAATCAGTGTAGGCGTTAGACCTTCAAAGTGGACAGCATTTTAATATGCAGTGCTGTCAGTACTTTGGAAGCAAATTAACAAACATTTATATTGTGGCTTCTGCCGTGTGATTTTATTAGGGTTTTCATATCATTTATATTCATTTTTAAAATGACCTTTTAACGTTTTTTATAGTCATATTGGTAAGGACTTTGAGAAGTTGTCCACGAGTACTATGGGTATTACATAACTTTAGATGACAAAATCACAGACGGACTTGGGTTTTATTTACAGCACTTAATGATAAGCCTATACTGTGACAAGAACATTCTGGTTTTTTTCTTCCCACAGAGCTCTTTGCCTTCCTCTGCCCACAGTACAGTTAAATGCAGGTTTTGGAACTGTTTTCATTCCACTTTGGATAACAAAAATCCTGTTTTTTGAAACGTCAGACTGACTTCCTGTAACATGCTTGTGGTAAGAATTCCATATGCTACCGTCTGTGGATATGTTTATAGGGATTGTCAAAAAGTTCCATCTTTCAAACAAGAATCAGAACCTTTTATTTTATATTTATTATATTCTTGAATGAGCTTTCCATACTGACATGCTGTCCAAGATGTAGGGCAACCTTGTGTTAAGCCAGATTAGGAAGATTGATGAAAATGGAGAAATATTATTCATGTTAATTATCTGGGTGTACAATTCCATAATAATTTGGATAATAATGCCAGTCAGGTCATCCACTGTATTTTTAGTGCAACCTTTACAAAAGACCTAAAGCCTGCATTAACCTCACTTGGAACACTCAACTGATCAATTCATTAAATTTAATGAGGTAAATCTGCTTTAGAAAACAGAGCCACAAGTTAACTTCCGTTTCTCTTTGCACCCTGATCTGCATAACAGCAGAAGGCAGAGATTTTATGTTGAGTACCTTTTCCACAAAAAACAGAATCCACCCACTGTACAGTACATGGATTTTTGCTTTATATCAGTCACATCTTGCAATGCTTAATATTTATCTAATCTTTCATTTAACCAGATAACTGAAAACAAAATCAATTACAACATCAATGTAGATATGATCTATTTATATTTATATAGCAGGCTATTAAGCGAAACACTAAGTATTTAACTATCTTGCACAAAGGTACAGCACCTGCAGATCACCTTGATTTGAACCCATTAACTCCTTCACAGCCCAGCACCCTAACCACTATTCCACAGCACCTTCGAAAATAACTGGGTCTTCATCAGCTGCTACTAGCCCACCATAACAGAACAGTTGTCAGTAATCTCAACCTTGTAAATACATTTTTATATATTTATTTTTTAAAAAGACAGAAAAATGTGCGCATGATGAGACCTTGTTCGAGACAGGCTTGTTCGTGTGTCATTTCTTGGTGAGGTAAATGACCACAGACCAATAGAATGTGCTCAATGGCAGAAAACTAAACGGATGTCATCATGCAAATACATCTTCTGTCCAGTGCAGTTTGCCATCTAGAAAGAACATCTTTTCAGATGCTTTCACTTTTTCAGCACAAGCAGTATAGTATGGTGCTCCACTTCCACCGTTCTTCTAATGAAATGATCATCATGTGCTTTCTTGATCAAGCAGGAGAGAGAAATTGGCAGCCCGACAGTTAGGATGAAGTTGACTGAACCCCCTTTAGTTTTGTCAGGAATGAGCCAGGGATCTGCTGCAATGGTATGGATGGGGTGGTGGGAGATAAACGTGTCTATACACCTAGACGCGTGTATGAAGGGAAGTGTCTACATACCTAAAAGAGCGGAAATAGGCGAGATTAAGATCTAAACATTTTTGATAAACTCCATTTAGCATATAAAACCCCAGTTTTAAGTGGCATTAAGAGCACAAAATGGATTTGCTGGTAATTTAAACAGGTTCATCTGGTATTTTACACTGTTACACTGAGACTCAATAGAATGCATCACTTCGATATGAAGAAATAAGTCAAAGCTTTTTTTTTTTAAGAGGAAGAAGGGAAAAACACTTCAACCCCTTTTCCTTCCATTCATTTTCTGTGTCTTTCAAATCAAGAGTCCCGTCAAGCAACAGGCCAAAGGGAGAGTACAGCCTCGACAGAACACCAGTCTTGACCCCATTTCCACGGATAAACCTCCAATGCAGGCGCTAACGAGACAACATTGTGCGCACAGTCCATCTCAGATCAGTGGTTGAAATGTCGTGTACAATTCTTTGCCACCTTAAATAGACAGCAATCTTACATTTCTATTTCAGAATAATTTTCTGCCACAGTAAAGAAATACTAAGCAGCAAACGCACTATGGATGGAACTGACAGCAGTTAGAGGAGAAAGATATGGTTCACTTACCCGAACACCGTTCTCTAATGTTAGAAACGACTGTGTTTTGTCAGTATAAAATAGAGTCGCACGTTTGAGGCCTGAGGCATTCGTTATGCAGAAAGCTGCTGCCACAGACGCCTTACTTCCTGCTTCACTGCACCCGCAGAGAGGAAACAGTCTGTCAGCTAAAGCTTTGTTTAGGCAGAGCAGTCTCTTCAGGTAGCAGCATGTGGAGGGAGGGAGGCAGGAGGAGGGTTTGGTAATGAGTACCAGCCATTTACATCACCCCATTTCTTGTACAGACATGAGAGTCAGGGACCAGATCTGGATGGAGCACCTTTGATAATTTTTCATGTGCATATTGACAAAATATTTAATAAAAATAGAAAATCCTATTGAGTAAAAACATTGAAGTTACAAAGACTGTTTCCAATTACATTCGTGCGCCGTTTCTATTACGGTTTCAAAACGTCAAATTACAGCGAGTGTAAATTAACTACGGAGAAAATGACTGAAAATCCCCTCCTAAACTCACGCTACCCAAAGTTGTGAAATCCAACAGGCATGGCAGGTGAAAAACAATATCGATTCTATCGTACAAAGGCAGTGACCCACACAGTTGAATTGATCACACAGGGCTATGACGACGGGCTCGAGAATGTAACTGAATTGTAAACCTTTTCTTAGGACAAACGCCAAGCCTTTCCAACTTGAGTTTTCTTTCCACAGTAAGAAAAGACACCAGCAAGGCATTATACAAATATAGGGAAGATTTTGAGGCCCAATTCCTGAAAAAAAGTTTCTGAATTACCTCACTCTTCACGAAAGCCACTTGACCTGTTTTGTATGTTGTCAATAATACCATCCAAATAACTAGCTCAAGAATGTACAGTAAGCCTCACTGCTGACATGTACCGCATTGAAGGTATACAAAATATGTTGCAATATTGACAACTGTATCATCTTCATACCTTAGTGACTTGGAGGTAATGCTTCTCCGAGATGAAAGGTATTAGGTAAAATACCACACATTACAGACTCAATCTTAATAATCACTTTAGCAAATTTACAACTATGCTTAACCATGTTAAAAAAAAAAAACACCTCTTACAGCTAATCATCCACAAACCAACATCTGTAATTGACCTGCAGTGAATTGACTGTGAAGAGTCTTCACATGGATGTTTGTCAGTATGTTTTTTTAACTCTGAGAAAAAAAATGAAATTAGCAATTTTTTGTAGCTCTGTAAAATTAGGTTCTGTTGAAAATGGTGGGAGCGGATTGGTGGCCAGTGGTTAACATTGCTGGCTCACAGCACTGAGACCCCGAGTTCAGTTCCTGGGGTTTTGTATGTGCTCACATATTTCCACCAGGTGCTCCTGTTTCCTCCCACAGACCGAAGACATACTGGTAGATTAACTGGCTTGTGGAAACATTGGCCCTGGTGTGAGTGTGTGTGTCTGCGTCTGCCCGTGCCCTACATTGAACTGTTGACTCATCCAAGATAGCCTTCTCCCCCACTGTATCGGATAACGTAGTTAGAAAATGGATGGATGAAAGTGGTCGAGCAATTCAGCCCGACATCCGGAAGAGCAAAAACCAGAACTCTACTAACCTTATGAGCCAAGGCAAATCATATAATTTGACAAAAATGTAGCAAAATCAAGCTTGCTCTCTCAATACAGGTTACAGTACTGAGTGTTACCACATCCAGTAATAAACACTGACAGAGAAAGAGGAATGCAGCTTTGGGTGTGTCTACAGCCTCAAGGAGCTTTAAGGTCTGTAATAATCAGGAAATGAAACTTAAGAGATAAACCTGAAACATTCAGCATACAATGTCGAAACAAACTAAGAAAATATTAATTTAGTTAATATTCATATTAATTTAGTTAGCTTAATAAGTATAGAGAAGCAGCACTGTTCTTATATCTCCACAGACACAGTGCTAATAATAAAAGTGTGTTCAGACTTCAGACTGGTTTATCATAGAAACAGTGACGTTTCTACCCCTTGCTGATTTCCTGTTCAGAACCTAACGTAAACAAGCAGAGCCATTAAAACAGCTTTTTGATACAAGTACTGCATTTTAAATTTCAACACCAAACTCATTCCTTCACATGACTATCATACAAAAACAGAAAAAGAAAATATTAACCAGTGTTCTTGTTTTATACAAAAATGGAAAATAAATGTCAGTCTGGTTTAGAGGCTTGCTGATGCAAAAATGTAAAAACTGGTGCTGCCATCATTTATGATTATCCATTTAAAACTTAACATATATATATAGTCAGATTCATTAAATACTGATTTCTACGCATGCATTTTCAACTTTAACATCACTTTAACTTTATAATGTGCAATTTGTTTTTAAGTGTTTACAGTAGCTGAGAGTTTAAGGTTTTACACTGTTTTACATTTACCTTTAAATGTTAGTAAATAATAGCTATTTAAGCACGTTTGTACCCAGTTTGTAATCACATTTCTATTTTAGGCTATACTTTATCTCTTGAAACACGTAAATTCATTTGAATATTTGCTGGAAGTTATTTCAGTCCTTCATTCAGCCTCCAAGTCAGCTATGCGTGAACATGAAATGAAGTGAACAGAGCCTTTGAATGGTGCTAGAAGACCAAGACGCACTAGAGAGGTTAATTAATGAGACTGGTGCATTTCCCCACCAAAAAAGTGTTTAAACCATTGTTGTTATTATCATCATCATCATCAACATTTGCAGAAAGATGGATGTGTTTGTGTGGCTCAAGGAGGAACTGCAGTCCCAATTTCTCAGACTGGCTATTAAATCTTGTAAACAAAATAAATTCATTGACATTACAGAAAACAATTTTCAAATTTCAAATGAAGCACAAAATCGTGAACTGTGAGAATGTACTGCACAGTCGCCATGTTGTCGAGAGTCTGTGTGAATTACCATGTGATGTGGCCCTTCCTGCCCACTAGTACTGTAATGATATATATAATGTGACGTATGAGTGAATAAGTACAGGTTGTGAAAGCAGACATTTCACCACAGAAATCTTCCAACGTGATTTGCACGCAGAGTTAAAAAGTAGTAGAGTATTTGTCAGCAAAACCATCTCGAAATCGAGAGCAATATTTCTATTAGATTAAAAGAGATGGATTCATAATTCTTATTGTTTACAACGTAATAGGGCCCCTTCACATTGCTCACTGGAAGTTTTTTGCCTTGTTTTGAATCACAGAGTACAGCGCCGCGCCTACCTGGAAATGTCATCTATTTTGCGATGTAAATTTCAGCCTTTTCAAGTTACTGTGTAATAATAATAATTATTATTATTATTATAATTTCTTATACTTATATAGCACTCAAAGAGCTATATAACTCTGACACTCCACTCAAAGCGCTTTACAGTTAATGGTTACAGTTAAATTTGGCCAGGATGCCAGAGTTACAGCCCTACTCTTTTCGAGAAACGCCCTGGGATTTTTAATGACCACAGAGAGTCAGGACCTCGGTTTTACGTCTCATCCGAAGGACGGCGCCTGTTTACAGTATAGTGTCCCCGTCACTATACTGGGGCATTAGGACCCACATGGACTGCAGGGTGAGCGCCCCCTGCTGGCCCCACTAACACCTCTTCCAGCAGCAACCTTAGTTTTTCCCAGGAGGTCTCCCATCCAGGTACTGACCAGGCTGACACCTGGTGAGCTTCAGTGGATTACCAGTTGCGAGTTGCAGGGTGATATGGCTGCTGGCTAGATTTTATTTTCATCGAGTACTTATCAAACCACATCGATGCTGATTCTTTCTAACCCTGAAATATAAAAATAGCGTTGCAGTTCCCCTCTAAGCAACTACTTTCTTTTCAATAAAGCTGCTAACACACACACACACCCACACGGCAAGGGTTTTATTAAGATGCTGCAGTTTTCAAATATTAATTCTTTGAGCACAAACTAGGTGATCAGTAAAAGTTATCCATCTATTATCAGAAAGCTTATCCTGGTGAAGGTCGCAGGCAATTTGGAGCCTATCCCGGAAAGTATAGGGCACCACGCCAGGGCTCGAGCACGTGGCTGCTCTTTCCCTGGATGGGTTTCCAATCAGAGAAAGGAACAATTCAGAACAGCGACTCAAACCTGGCCCACGTGCCTTCGGAAGGAGGGAATGAATCGGAGTCCCCATACAAAACCCACACAGACTCTACACAGAGACAGGTGCTCGAGATCAGAAACCTCCCCAGGACTGTGGAAGCAACACCCTCATTACCAGGCCATCTCCAAAAATAAATCACAAAGCCGCAATATTCACATTCACATTCACTGTTGGGAGCGTATAATCTGCAATATCATCATCCAACTCTTCAGCCGGACTTGAATCGAACTTTTTTTGATATAGTGTAGAAACAATAAACAGTATATTCATCATTCGAAACTGTTGGAAGCGCGTGACAAAATCAGAGTGGAGGCTGAACCTTTTCGCTGCATGGTCTTGTGTAAACATGAATCAGGCTTTTTTCTCACTTCAATTCACTGTGGGCCAACAAACTAACTACCGTGATGTATTGAAATGAGGAAGTCTTTATTTCAAAACGACTTTGACTTCTGCCTGTCATTTGGTGGATGCACAGTGTGGGCCACTAATCTTCCACTGCTTCATTTAACATCACAGAATTACCATTGTGATTTTAGCTAAATTACAGTAAAACATGCCCAATAATCTGAACTGAAATTGGCGGGAGTGATTTCACTGTTTTTGTCTTATTTAAATGTCTTGGTCACAAAACGTGTTACAGCATATGTTACAGATTCGAAGAGATACAATATTTCCTGTGGTTTCTTTTGCAAGCCAGAAAGTAAAAACACTGTAACCTAGCAGTCATTTCTCACTTTGAGTCACAGAAGTTTAATCTGCTTCTTGGGGAAAAAAAAAAACGTTCCATTCTGTAAGGTGTATCAAACACATTCAAATTCAAGACATTCTCTTTAACCAACAAACCTATAAAACCCCACAAAAAAAGGTATATAGATACCTTAGGCTGGAAACTCACTTCAAGCAGATGAAGATCATCAAGAACAAAACGAAAAAATGGTCTGTAGATATAATTCAATGTATGCAATGGACCAGTCACCTGATTTAGCTCAGTGAATTCAGAAAGACAATGTTAGTCAGGCTTTGAATAAACCAGTATTAAAGGGGAATCTAACACAATGACACTTCAAATGGATACTGCTTTGTTTTTCCTGTCTGAAGCCAAATTATAGATATTCCTCACAAGTGATTTTTAAGTTAAAATTATTTGGAAGGAAAATGTAACGCAGAAATACCTTTACAAGAGGGTGCGTTCTCAAGTCAGGCACAAGAAAGGAAACAAAATCTTTGGATCATTTCACCACATAAGTGCTGTGTGCTTTTTGACAGCCTCTTTGTCAATTTAAATATGCAATACTGGCTTGTTTTGTTACAGCTAATACAATTTTCATGTTCGGTCACTGAAATATTCATGCTTCGTTATTACAGCAGATCTGATATTCCAGTGTTTCAGCTGACATTCAATTCAACCATCCTGCAAGACACATTTCACACAGGAAATTACGCTAGCATGACAAGAACAAAAACAAAATCTTTCCTGGCAAGAAACATTCCTAAGAAAGCAATCGTTCTACGATGTTTAGTACAATTTCTTATGGTTCTCATCTAGACAACATTAGTTAATAACTGAAACCTCCATAACAATACAAAGACGTACACCAAAATCGCAGTGCTAAAAGAAGCAATACTGAAAGTATTCAATGCATGAGTAAGATCATGTAGAATTGGCCACCATGTTACAAAAAGAAGACAGAACGGGAGTTCTGAGAAGAGACCTGGAATAATTCCCAGACTAGAAGGAATGTTGAAAGTCAAGATAAAACAAATGACAGATTCTCAAAATCAAGACGAGAACTGACCAAGTCACCACACAAAAACGCATCAGACTCAAAGCTGAAAAAACTTAAGACTATTTAGACTGAACATCAAACAAAAGGTACATTGCACAGTTGCGGGTATTGGGAACTAACTGCTATGCCAATGCCATGTTATTTAAAGCCTTTCGTGGAGTGGCTGAATGAATTTCTAAGATACTACTAACCAAACATGCAAGACGTAATTAAAGGCCTTTCTGTTCTTCATAGATATGTTAGATCACAAGGCATGTATCTTGCCTGCTCACCATGAATCCTGTCCATGCCGAGTTACAGTGTCTGGCTGTACTGCAAAAACTTAAATTTATTCTGTGAGAAAGTCATCAGCCATTTCATCCAGCAAATCTTAGCTCTGCGTCACCTGCCTATGCAACATAAATCACATATATGGAATTATCTGGATGGGTACAACTCACGCTCCTAAGTTTGATTCTAAACTGGGTCACCTTGTGTGTGAAGTTGTCTTGCTCTCCCAGGCACTATATGCAATTTCTCCAGATTTTCCCATTTCATCCCACCTCCTAAAGACAAAACAAAAGTGGCAAACGAGAGGAGACTCTTCAGTCCATTTAGCCCATGTGGTAGTTATTAGCTAATCGATCACAGAATCTCATCCAGCCCCTTTCTCGAAAACGTTTAACAACCCCACTGAGCACTGAGCTTTCACACAAGTGGGTTTTTGTAATGTTTCTTCAATGTATTTTGTCCCTACTCATATCAATTTATTATCACATCAAAAATAGTTCTAGTAGTATGCAAAAAGGCGGAAAAATATTAAGAGTACATAAAATGCTTACCTCCTAATAAAGCATGTTTTCTGCTCATCTTCATCCAGTTTGTCAGAAAACCTCCCACAACAATATCTATTTTCACAACTTCCACAACAGAATTGAAAGAGGGAGCATTTTTGTTCTCCATGAAACTTTCCCAAAGAGTCAATGTAACTTTCACAGTCATCAGATAAGGCTGAAAACAAATACATAAGCATTAGGACCAATACATATCACAAAAGGGCAGACTGGTTGGGATGCTAGTAAACAAACATAAATCTTAGGCATTACACTTACTGTAATATGCAGCACAGAAGGGGGGTATTCACCTGGGAGTTTTGTGAGCCCATTGATAAAACATTTGGAATCAGAGTTTATTTCCTGAAGGTTTGGTTAAGGAAGTTTGTTGTCTTTTAGAAAAATAAGACCTTGTGCATCTAATCTTTTCTTAAACCCCAGACTATAAAATGGTCACTTCTAAGTCACAAGTATATTCAGGATGACCTTGTCAAGCGCTGAACAATGTTTTTAACTTTCCAGCCATGTCTTTTTGTGTGCTGAGGGACCACAGCTGCAGATTTTGACATGTTTTATATTCTTGTGGAAGCAGACTCCTAGCATGCCAAAATATGAATGCTGTTAAAAATGACTTGTCTGGGAAACACTTCGAAGACCAACAAGCAATCATCTCAGTAAGAAGTGTCATTCTGGGAGAAGACTGTGAATATTCCACTTCAAATCTGATTTATTAAAATTACATTTTTGTGCAAGAATACCCTGCAACTTCTTTAGGCAGTTAGAAGAAAGCAAATAAGTTCAGAGAATGCAACACATTTAATGCTGAAGAATCTCTTTAGTCAAATTATTTAGTGTTATTTTATTTTCCTGCAGAACAAGGAGTACCCATTTTAACAGCTGAGCATTTTACGGAAGCAATCTGAATGCAATAGTTTACTCAAGGGTGCGAGTAAGGAGTGAGATTATGCTAACAACAATATACCGTATATGACTCTCAGGTTCCATTAGGGACATCTGACACGTTTCAAACAGCCTCAGCTTCAAATATTATTATGTTATATAATTACCTATACCCCTCCAGGCTTTCGTGTTATGGCTTTGCTTACAATACTTTAAGAGCAATTTAACAGTACTGTTAGGTGTTTGAAACGCCTATTGTTTCAGCGTCTCACCTTTAAAACAAAATACCGTTAAAAATGACTGGGAAGTATCATGGGATTCTACAATACAGCTGTCAAATACTGCTCGAGATTGTATTATTTTCTGTGAAATCTTGTGTGCACTCGTCGTTATTTTATTCAGAGTGATTTCGAAAATAGAAAATAAGCATATTCGCATGTTCAAGTTGTAAACAGTTATAGTTGCTGACTTTTTTTTTCCTTAAAAATTCCCAGTAATGGGTATGATAGTGGTTTTCTGTTTGTGAATTGCAGTATATCAGCCTGTATAACTTGCTTACGTTTGTTACCAAGGCAAGAACAGCTCTGCCCCCCTGAATAGGTTGGAAGGGCGCTTTGTAAAAAAAGCACATCAAAAAGTAATTGGGTTACTATACATGTACTAAATTTACGTACGGGAGGTACAGATTGTTTGAATATAGTATTAATGAAAAGAAGTTACAAATGTAACTTTAATATTTACTGACCACATACCGTACGCATTTAATGTGCTCTCACTCCGTATTGCACACGGACCATACGTTCAGTACGCTGCCATTCACTCACACGTACACATTTAAATAATATACATGTACAAGTAATATAGCAGCCAAACGAGAATCCAAGGAAATGCAAGGCTTCAAAAACAACTCAGTTAAGTTCTAGAGTTTAATAGTCCAATCACACAAAAAATATTATGTGAACATTAAAGAGCGCCGTGATGATGGCTTTTAGAAACACATGATTCACTTTCACTTCCTTGGAAGACTTGAGGGACAAATGAAAGGAAAAAAGGATCTCTTTATATGTTAATTAAAACGCGTTTGTTCTCAGTCAATACCACGGTGTCTCAGTAGAAAGCCTGTGAAGGTTCCAACACTTTTTTTTTCCTATTCAAAACCGCATAGACGATTTCTTATCTGCCAGAATCGACAGAAAGGGGTGGAGAACTGTGGATTCTTCAGCATTGTCCTTTTTTTTTAAAAAAAAAGAGAGAGATAAAGCACACAGCGATTGTTCAAACTTACCAACAGGAACAAAAACAGCAAGTGTGATAAAAATAATTAAAGAAGTCCCCGCCATGTCTCTTCTCATTGTCGAGACTCCTACTTAAAACACTGCTGTCCGATGGTAACAGGATATTTTCTACGCCCTCCCTTTTTATTAAAGGGGAATCCCACGCTTTTCCTCAACTGGCCCGCTTCTTCCTGTGTGTTTGGTATACTGTATACTCTTGAGATTACTAGCCATGATTGTGCAGATCATGGTCGTCATACGGATCGGCCTAAAACACCTTTTTTTTAAGGTTTAGGAACGCTTTGAAGCCATTGATCAATCACCGCGTAAATTATTCAGTTCAAGGAACTAGATCATAGACGGTTGAAGGACATTCCCTTTTCTATTTTGTCCGAAGCGCTAAATTACATAGTCTAGCACATCACCAGCTAACATGATCCCAGTTAAACTGACACGGGTCTTTGGTGTAGAAAGAAGTGATGATTTGGTTAACTATTGACATCTGCTTAACTGGAGGTACCCAGTCGAAGAGCAATTCTCCATCTGACTAAGTCCTTATTGCAACATTGTTCGTTGTTACCTCAAACCATATAAATAGTTTAATTAATGTATTTATACTATTTTTATTATTGAGCTATTTTACTATTTCCATTTGTTAACCATTTCAAAGTTAATTTTAACCTCACAGGGGCAGTGCAGTGGGTCTGGGGCTAAGGACCTGTGGCTGGAAGGTTACCAGTTCGTAACCCGCTGCTGGCAGAAGAATCCTGCTCCGTTGGGCCCCTGAGCAAGACCCTTAACCCCAACTGCTCCAAGGGCATCATTTAAATGGCTGACCCTGCACTGTGACCCCAAGCTTCTCTCCCTGTCTGTGTGTCTCAAGTTGGGAGCAAGTTGGGGTATATGAAAAAGACAAATTCCTAATACCGCCAATAAAGTATATGTATATGGCCAATAAAGTGATCTTATCTACCATATCTAGACTTAAATAGTGTTTTTCAGATAATGGAGACTCCCCTCCACCACCACCAGTGTGCAGCCCCACCTGGATACGACAGCAGCCATAGTGCACCAGCACACTCCCCACACACCAGCTCTCAGTGGAGAGCAGGGTGATGAAGCCTCTTCCATGAGTGGTAGAGGCCAGGACTCCAGGGTAACACCCCTACTTCCTCTCGAGAAACACCCTGGTATTTCTAATGACCACAAAGAGTCAAGAACTCAGTTTTACATCTCATCCAGTGACTTTTTACACTATAGTCCCCACCACTATACTGGGGCATTAGGACCTACACAGACTTCAGGGTGAGCGCCCCCTACTGGCCCCACTAATACCTCTTCCAGTAGCAACCTTAGCTTTCCCAGGAGGTCCAGGTACTGACCAGGCTCACACCTGCTGAGCTTCAGTAGGTGGCCAGTTGTGATATAGCTGTTTCAGGGTGATATAGCTGCTGGTTATAACCACAACCTCCGAAATCATTGTACTTTTCAAACAGATTTTGTAACTTTCATCAGTTTTATTGTTAGTCTATTCGGTGTTAAATAAAATATAAAAACACATCAAAATATATTCATCCAAAATTCTAAAACTACACCATGGTTGGACACAAGTACTGTAGAATGCAGCATAATTGTCCTGATTCGGAATAAATAACAAGAACCCCAAGATTGAGATAGACCTCTGTGACTAGTTTACTTTTCATTTTACAGGGAAGAAAATCTTAATATTTACATTTTTATCTGTGCCTTATAGATGCAACACACAACCAACTCTTACCTCCTAGGTAGGAATTTTATAAAACCTAAGAATGAGCGCTCCTAAAACGAAGTAGCTGTGTCTATTTTTAAGTAGCTGTTTCACACTGCCCCCTATTGCATGAACGGTATCATTATAAATGTCATATTCTTTTCTAAACTATTTCCTGTTTTCATTTGGAATAAATCTTGGCGTTCAGGTTGACTTTACCCATCATTCTGAAATACATATTTCCAATTCTGTCTCTAAAAGTCCCACAGCTCCCCTTTTTTGTTAAGTTTACATAATTTAAGTAACAACAGGATGAATTGGAGGTCTTGTTAGATTGCTATTTGTAGCATTTTTTTTACTTTCAGCATTATTATCTTAATCTTAATCTTGCCATCTTAGTTGTTGATTTCTTTACAGAAAGAACTTAGTGAGTAAGAATCAGTAATGCCTTTTCTGAAAAGCTACATTTTTCCACTGGCTCACACCAAGAATGTGCAGGTGTGACCCTGATCAGGTATGAGCTCCAAGCAGGTCAGGTGAGCCTGATCAGTACCTGGATAGGAGACCTCCTGGGAAAAACTAAGGTTGCTGATGGAAGAGGTGTCAGTGGGGACAGTAGGGGGCGCTCACCCTGCGGTTTATGTGGGTCCTAACGTTCCAATATAGCGATGGGGACACTATACTGTAAAAAGGCACTGTCCTTCTGATGAGACGTTAAACCAAGATCCTGACTCTCTGTGGTCATTAAAAGTCCCAGGGCGTTCCTCAAAAAGAGTAGGAGTGTACCCTGGTGTCCTGGCCAAATTTCCCATTAGCCCCTACCAAGCCTTCTAATACTCCCCATCTATGAATTGGCTTCATCACTCTGCTCTCCTCCCCACTGAGAGCTGATGTCTGGTGAGCGTTCTGGCGCACTATGGGTGCCGTCACAGCATCCAGGTGGATGCTGCACATTAGTGGTGGTGGAGGGGTGTCCCCATTACCAAAAAAGCGCTATATAAGTGATTGGATTACCACCACTCAAGACACACAATTACATTTGCAGATAACTCTGTTACCGTTAGTTTGTTGCAACTAGATGAGTGGGGCCATGGGCCAGTTGTGCATGAGTTTGCCACTTGGTGTGAACAAAGCTATTTGCAGTAGAAAACAAAGACATGGCTATTGATTTCAGGAAGAACCCTCAGACCCCACTCAAACCTGCATCAGGGGCGAATCAGTGGATCTGGGGGATAAATATAAGTATTTAGGAAGCGTTCTGGACTGCAGGTTAAATTTTGAGACAAACAACAATTACATTTTCAAAAAAGGGTAACAGTGTTTATTTTTCCTTGAGAACGCTAATAATTCATTGTTAATCATGCATTACCAGTCTTTTTTTTTATTCTGCTTTAACATTTGCCATGATCTGCTGAGGAGTAAGGACAAACTGGGGAGTATTTTCAGACCTATATCAGAAAGTCATTGATGTCGATCTTTCGGCCCTATCCCATGTCTGTTACTTACAAGACTTGAGAAAACCATATCCCATCCTAGAAGACCCTTCACAATATTTGTTTAATGGATTATAACTACTCCCCTTAGAATGCAGATACAGATTTTCCAATTTAAAAAACAAACAGGTTCAAGTTTCTCATTTAAACCTGCCACCATAACCTTGCTCATGATTCTCTTGCTCATATTTATGTCTATCGTATGTGTGTGTTTTCTTTATGTTGTCACCTGCTGTAAAACTAATTGCCCTTTGTGGATAATAAAGAGTGTCTTACTCTCTCTAGGTGTAGAGGGATTAAGGAGCAAGCAGCAGTATTTCTGATTTTATTCTGAAATTCACAGTGGGTCACTGGACAGAAACTAAAATGGGCAATACAGTTTTGGTTAAAATCTGAGCAGCTGAGTTCTTAACATGCTGTAACTTGTAAAAAAAATACGTTTTTTTTTTGGATACACCAGCAAGCGTCGAATTCTTCTAAAGCTGGGAAAAAAACAAAATAAGACTTGGTTTTCTGCAACAGACTGGGACAACTATGTATATGGATGTTAAGCATGAGTTACAAAGCCGGAAAAAAAAACCTTCCCAACACTGAGCATGAGTTTGAAGCTTAATGATCAGGCTGTAAACCCAGTAATACAGAACTGTTGAATAAATCAATCAAACGATTTTAAGTATTTTAAGACTTTCTTATGAGCGTATTCTAAATGGCAGATATAATTTAATAAACCGTACAGCGTATTTGGTAGGAAATTCTCATTGCAATCCCCAGAGGGCGATCTTTGCCTAAAATAAATGTTTCAAATGAAGTTTCCGTCGGTATTAAACGCCAGTGTTCTTTCGACAAGCTTCCTGTCCCCCCCCACCCCTAGCAACAATTTTCTATACAAATTTATCTTTTACTTTCAACCGTGCTGTGACGGAACAGGCGAGAGTTTAAGACACCGGCTGTCAATATTAATGGCACAAATACAGTCTTTCCGAACCGAACTGAAAACGACCACCGTCGCCCTAAGGCTCAGGAAGGCTGTTGCGTAGTGACGCAGAAATCTGGGTCAAGGCGGGGGCCGGCAGCTGAGCTCGCCGCTCTCGCGAGAGTGACGATCGCGCAGTTCCCTTAAAGCCGGTTGCGTAGCGGTGCCCTTACGTTCGTCCTCAGTGCAGGGCAACAGATATCATCTTTTCCGGCGGTACAGCCTATTCAAAATAACAAGCCTCCTTCCCTTAAAAAAAAAAGTTTTTCATTGTCATAGACACACGGGAAAAGACATACAGTTTAGCCTGAAGATCTCAGAGGTAAGAAAGGTAGGCGTTTTGATTTGTGAGATTTAATGTGGAGTTACTGTACTGTACTGTACTGTATTCTTTTCCGACTTGAAGGCCATTATGAACTTCTGTTTCCTGCTTCGTAAATGATTCATATATATATATAACGCCTTGGTAGCTTGTCATAAATGTGTAGTTTATGACTTTTTAATATTAATGCATAAGTATTTAAGAAAATAAAAGGATTTTGCTTATAGTCCGTATGTGCTACAAGACTATTTACATGTGGTTACTTAAATTATTCTTTAAAGAGTACTTAGTTTGTAAATAGCTTTTTGGGGGTAAATATTTTATCATTAAATCCATCAGTTGTATCCATTCGGCGTGCTGTTTTGTTAAATCACAGGGGGTCTCTGGCATCATAAATAGTTTTTTTAGCACCAGATTTATCAATATTCGGTGTTCAGTCTGTCTTGTTTTTTAACGTTTATATTTAGTCCTTTGTATAGCAAGTCGTACAACAGTACAGTCCTACCTCGGATTTGAACCTGGGACCCCCTTGGTCACTGCACATGGCTGATGCACACAGGGAGTTTGGGAATAATCTGAAAGATCTAAAAGATACCACTTGGATATATTTACCACTTTTTTTACTTATGTGAACTTGTCCCGTAACGCATTAGAATTTGTAGATGTAGGTTATTAAAGGAATTTCTTTAACCAGCTGTTCTCTCAGCTTCACACCTGTGTAGGAGTGACTTGGTAGCAGTGTCTAATCCACTGCTGTAATGGTCATTGGCCTGACATGCCCTGCCCAGTCCAGTTTTTCAGGTACCCCAGGAATTAATTTGACGTACCTCCAGGGACATGGTTGTGCGTGACCCTTTTTTGCCCTGTGATCAGAGGTGTCAGATGACAGTGATCCTTCCATATGCAAGCCTACTTTATTTATGTTTTTAAAAAAGAGACTGCGCTTTATTGAACTAGAATATGCAGGACTGAGAGCGCATCTTGAAGTTTGTGCCCTCTCAGTGGCCACAACGGTTTTCAGCTAATGTAGGTGCAGATATAAGTGTGTGGTATACCTGGGTATTATAATCGAGCCCTTAATTTGCCCATATCCCTCACACAAGAGACCCATACACCGTACTGTAATTACAGTGCCTATTACTTTTGTGCAAATCTGTGGCAAATTACACTGTTTTTGTTTGTGGTTTCACTATGGATGTAAGGTGTACACAACAAGGAGCAGAGCACTTCCTTGCTTGGTATAAACCAAAATTTCACTTCCTTATCTTGAACATCCTTTTCTCATTATAGAAAGGTTAAGACTTTTTTTCATATACCTTTTCCTGTTAGATGATGTGAAATTTGCTATAGTTGTATACATATATGACTTAAAAATCTTTATCAGTTTATATGTTTTTTATTTAATAATGCCTGTGAACTAGCTATGGTTATTGTTGGTGTTTTCTTAAATTTCCCCTTTAGCATTGAGTTTTAGGCAGTTTTTATAGGAAAATCGTTCCTTGAGATTTTTTCTACCTTTAAATTAAGAACTTCTTTCCTGTTTTGTTTTCTCTTTTAAACGGTTTGTCACATCATGTAAATATTGTTAATGTAGTCCTGGATTGTGGTTGTAGTCCAACTATGTCATTGTTTTTGTATCTGATACTTTTTGGTGTACTTTTGTGATTTCATAGTCCCTCCCAGAAACTTTCTGATCTAAGGTATGTCGAAACAGTTGATTTCTCAAGAAGCTTCTTACGTAGAGTTAAGTAGGTGGAGCTTTGTCATAGTTTTGCTTAGGGGGTTTAAAAGCTTGAGTAACAGACTGATGCGGCACCATTTACAAATTTTAGGAAAAAAGCAAAAAGCCATCAGCAGTATTAAAATGTTCCTTCCCAGGTATGTAAAATTTAAATTACATAGTATGATTTTTCTTGAAGCGTCTGTTTTTTGTATTTTAGCCTTTGGGATTTCTAAGATACTCTATCCTGGTGTCCCTCCAAGCTGTCAGGTCCAGTGGTTGTTATGGGAATGTCAGTAGCAGCTGATACAAGGGTGGACTGCATCCATTTTTTGCAGTTTTTCTGTATTTGTGACAGAAGCCTGGATATTGCCATGTTCCGTACTCTGTTTGTGTTGGGCTCTCTAAAAAACGAATGGGAAACCTTCAGGTAGAACAGGGATGCAGAAAGCCTATCTTTTGGAAGACAAAATCCTGTTTCTGGAATATTTATTTTATCTGACACAATAATTTAATCTGTTAAAAGTTTGCCGTTTTGTTGTTACAGCATATTTTGTTTAAAATGAGTAGATCTCTGTCAAAAGATTTTTTCTTACTTTTTGGATGTATGGATGTATGTGGAGCACAGTAAAGATGTCTGGTGTCCAGCGGTCTTACAGAAGATCAAGAACATTTTGATACATGGGTTGACTGATGTGTCTTACAAATGATTAATTTCAGACTTAAATGCTTGAGTCAAGCATCCTGTGTTTTAAAGACTGGTAATTGTACTTACAATGAAAATGTAAATTATGTATGCGATTTTAGGTTTCTTTTAAAATGTGAAGTATCTACATTAGCATTTGACACACAACTGTACTGTCTTTCTGGAATTATAAAAGGAGCAGTTAAGCTTTGTTAATCCCATTCTTGTGATCAGCAGCTGAAGTGATGTTGTTTATGGTGATGGTTCTTGAAGGCTAGTATGTTACAGTGTGGTTTGGGAATTAGTTTCGATAAGTTTAATAGAAGAGTGCGTGACTCTGTTCTGGTCACGGTGGCAAGGCATGTTTGACCTCTGGTTACTTGCGTGTTCTGTAGCAGTTTTCTGTTTTGCTGGTCTCGAATTAGACCGAGACTGCCATGGTTAATTATTTTTTTGGTATTTCAGGTTGAGAGCATCCAAGATGGACACCATCATTCGCCGCTGTCCCTTCCTGTCGCGGGTCCCGCAGACGTTCCTCCAGAAAGCTGGCAAGTCCCTGGTTTTCTATGCCCAGAAATGTCCTGTGATGATGGATCTGGCATCTAGGCCCTTTGCTCGTGCCCTTTCCACGTCTGCTGCGAAGTGCCAGGAGACCAAGGAAAACGCTCCAACAGATTCGGGTGAGCAGTTGATGTTGGTGGCAGTGTGTTTGTGTGTGAAACTACTGTGTACATTAACACATTTTAGTTATTTATATTGCATTTGAAGGTCATAGGGCAGCTGAAACTGAAACAAATCATTCTGTGACGCATTCCAGTTCAGTTGTGAAGGGGGAAAAAAATAGAAAATGACATGTAGTGAAATTGACGAGTGAGTGATCATTCACGTAACTAGATTATCAGCGTTTGTTTAGTGGAAATGTGAACGTCTGTGGTAAACCAGCGGGGGACCGTGTAAGGGTAAAATCTAGAATGTAAGCTTTTTGCGAAGCTGTTTACGTGAGATTTGCATGTGTTTAAATTTAGCCTCTGGGCAGCCTCCCAAACAACCCAGTCTGCCTCCAGGCCACCCCGTGCCCCCAGCGTGCCAGGCAGCTGCTTCCAAGTGCCCTTTTCTTGCTGCCGAGATGGGGCAGGGAAACAGCAGTGTGTTCCGGCAGGCCAGCGTGGAGCTGCAGGAGGATGTGCAGGAGATGCATGCTGTCCGGAAAGGTGAGGGTTCAAGTCGCATCACTGATTTGTGTTGTTCTCTTAACTTATGCTCAGCGTATTTAATGCAGTCAGAAATTAAATAAAGATCTGCTTGATTGAGTGCCTAATGCAGTATAACTTGCCTCACCTTTGTTTGGAGGTATTTTGGCTTTGGTTCTACGTACCTGGTGCTGACAACTGGGGTTTTTAATTTTAATCGTACAAGTATTTTTGTTCTGTGCAGAGTTGGCTGAATCCCCTGTAAACCCAACTGTGGTCAACATCACCAAGGCGGATGGGGAGGACCAGAGCAGTCTCCTGAAGAATTTACTGAAGCAATGTCCCACCAGGGTCTCCCACCTTCTGCAGGATAACATGCCCAAATGTAAGCAAAACTATCCGATAGCGAATCGTCGATCGTAATGTAATACTTATTTGTCACACAACATGTCTGATCCGTCTTCTTGACTTTTATGATCACCTCTGAAATTTTGCCATTAATTGTTACTCAACAGCTGTTGCAGATGTTAAATATAGAGAACTTTTGAAATGTTGCCTTTAAAAAGTTAGATGTTGCAAAAGGTGCATGATAGTCATTTCCTAACAACATTTTCTTCTGTCTTCCCCCCCCCCCTCCGCAGCAGTTTCTACTTTCCATTATGACAAGTTCTTTGAAAAGAAAATCGAGGCCAAGAAGAACGATCACACTTACCGGGTGTTCAAAACGGTGAATAGGAGAGCGGAGACTTTTCCAATGGCGGATGATTACTCTGGTTCGCAGGCCTCGAAGAAAGAGGTCTCTGTGTGGTGCAGCAATGATTACTTGGGCATGAGCCGGCACCCCCGTGTTGTTCGCTCCATCATGTGAGTGCTCCTAGATCTTGTCGGGAAAGATGAATGCATGTCCTTACGATTTGCTGATAAACATGAAAGTGCAAAGCACTAATAAGGATATTTTTATCTACAGGGATACTTTACGGCAGCATGGCGCTGGAGCGGGAGGAACCCGTAACATCTCTGGAACGAGCAAATTTCATGTAGATTTGGAGCATGAGTTAGCAGATTTGCATGGCAAAGATGCAGCGCTGCTTTTCTCCTCTTGCTTTGTGGCTAATGATTCAACGCTTTTTACATTGGCCAAAATGCTGCCAGGTATGCATTGTAATGTCAGTGCAATGATGATCTGGGGCTTAACGAATAGAAATAATTTCTGATAAAACATATGATGTTCTTAAAACTTTTTTTTTTTTTTGTCTTCAGGCTGTGAGATTTACTCAGATGCTGGGAATCATGCTTCAATGATCCAGGGAATCAGAAACAGTGGAGTTCCCAAATTTATCTTTCGTCATAATGACGTTAATCATCTTCGAGAACTGCTGAAGAAGTCCGATCCCTCCACTCCAAAGATTGTGGCTTTTGAAACGGTCCACTCAATGGATGGTGAGCAGAAACCGTTTTCTTTCAAGTATTCACTTGTGTTCAGTTGCTCAGAACGTAAGTGCAGAGCAGGATTTAGCTGGTGAAGTTTGTTTCTGTGCAAAATGAAATGGGGATTGCAAGTCCAGTTGAAAGATGTTATCATTTTAACAGCACTTAAGGTTAAGAAATGTATTATAGTTGTGGAAGAAAAGGAAATGAAAGTTTTATTCATCTTATGTTACAGGTGCTGTGTGTCCACTGGAGGAAATGTGCGATGTTGCCCATGAATTTGGGGCCATCACATTTGTTGACGAGGTACATGCAGTTGGGCTGTACGGAGCTCGGGGTGGAGGAATAGGAGACCGAGATGGGATCATGCATAAGATGGACATCATCTCTGGAACACTTGGTAAGCACTTAGTACACCAGCACTTCCGAAACACCAAAACTGCAAAGGCTCTTTTATTTACCAGAGTAAGGTATACATTGCTAGTTCAGAGTTTTTGAGTATATACTTTTTGTAATTTCCTCTAGGGGGGGGAAAATTACTAAATGAAGAAAGAGGAATAGTGTAATTGAATGAGAAATCTGTTTTCAAAAACAGATGGGTCCGGGCCCATATTAGGTTCCTAATTTGCCAGTAACACTATAAGACAACAAAGGCTTTGAACCTGTTGCTAGGAAACCCAGTCCTAATCTGTTTTTATTTCAGCCCCTAGAGACCTGTCCTCTAGTTAGGAGACAGAGCTACATGCATGCTAATGCATTGGATTAACAACATTATGTACATAGGCAGACTTAATGTAAGAGTTAAGATTATCTGACCATATCGACTTGATTACTCTGCATTTGCAAGTAAAATCATCTTTTTACCAGTTTGTGTTTTGTTTAGGATGTTAGTAATTACAGATTGATGAGAAATTCTTAGACCGATATTTCTATTAAAGAACTATGAAACCCATACACCCAATTTTCCCCAAAGACTTCAGTTGTACATTTTATTTTTATTGATTAGAAATAGACATAACTGTTCTAACGTCAAATTGTTGTGTAATGCAAAATAATCACCTGAAAATTCTTCATTCTAAAATTTTTCTGTGTATCCTGCTAACACTCGGTTAGAAAGGTTAGTGTAGTTATTTGGTGTTTAGTTCCAAACAGTCTCTAATTAGACTAAATATCTCATTAAGTTCTAGCTGTAATCATATTTTACTGTGAATTGCAAAAAAAACAAAGCTGTCTTTTTAACCATAATTCAAAAGGAAAGCCAGATATTTATTTGAGTATACTATTTCTTCTTCTTTTTTTTGCATTATTTTTGGTTTCGGTCTTCCTCATCATAGAATAGAATTACGTTTGCAGTTATGCCATTCATCTTTCTGGTAGTGTAGCTCTAGCATGTGTTTCCTGTGCAGCTAAGAAAGCATTTCTAAGAAGAGTGATAGTCAATGGATGAGTCACCAGTTTCAGATTTAGTGCCTTGATTGACCACATGGAAAAGACACTTGATATTTTGCTGCTGACATCATATGGTGGGAAAAGTAATAATAGACTTTCAGTTGCATCTGGAAGTGTCTTTAAAGGAAGGATTATTTAGTCCAGGTCTCCGTTTCTAACCATCTATAAACAATATATTAGGATGTTATTAGTATTGTTTTTTAAAATATTCCACTCTAGGGCTAGGAATATCTTTCAGGCTTTGGACAGGATAGGGGTTTTCTAAATTGATGTCTTGTTTATCACGTTTGGAATACTTTGCAAACCCTATTCCAACGTTGTTTCTGGATTCTTTTGACTTTCAATGGAAAGGAGACATTTTAGGTTATCTGGATGATTTTTTTTTTCCCCTTGTAGATGTGTTCTTTTGTGAGTCAACTGCTATGGCATTTATGTGGCATAACAAAGTCAATTCTAAAGCAGGGACTTACTTAGGATTTTATTTAATTTTTAGGCAAAGCATTTGGCTGTGTGGGCGGTTACATAGCCAGCACTGCGACCCTGGTGGACACTGTGCGCTCCTACGCCGCCGGCTTCATCTTCACCACATCCCTGCCCCCTATGCTGCTGGCTGGCGCCAAGGAATCCATTCAGGTGCTGAAGAGCGAGGAAGGAAGGGCTTTGAGACGGAGGCACCAGAGAAACGTCAAGCTCCTCCGGCAGATGCTGATGGATGCTGGTCTGCCTGTGGTTCATTGCCCAAGTCACATCATTCCGATCAGGGTGAGTCCTGGAAAGTGCTTTTCTTCCTTATACAGCCTTGTGGTACATGATGACTTCCTGCTGGGTTTCTGTATAAGACCTCTTTCATGTTACTAATTGTACACTGGCTGACGGGAAACGGGATGCACTACTTCTTGTTTCAGTTACTGATCATAATTATTTTCCCCGTGAAAACTGATGTTGAGTTGGAACCTAAAGGTAATAAATCAGAAAATGCATAATTTATAGAACGTTTGACACATTGGAAAAACCATTGTATGCCTGTTGTATATGAAACAGAGTAAATATTTCTAATAAATAAAAAACAATTTCTTTCTCTTCCTGTTTTCTTTCTTATGTTTTTTAGGTGGCAGATGCGGCAAAGAACACCGAAGTTTGTGATATAATGATGAGCAGATACAACATCTACGTGCAGGCCATTAATTACCCTACTGTTGCCCGCGGGCAAGAACTCCTTCGAATTGCCCCTACACCTCACCACACCCCCCAGATGATGAATTACTTTCTTGGTAAGATGTTTCAAATGGGAAAAGAAATCTATTCAATATTTATTTGAAGATAACTTACCACAGTAAGTTCATTTAAGTGTCCACTCTTGGAAGTGATCATAAGGGATTCCAGATTTATTAAATGCATGTAAAATGGTTTTCATGACTAGTATATACATGTGTAGAAGCCAAAAACTGATTTGTTCTGTTTTTCTTTCCTATCAGAGAAACTGGTGAAAACTTGGAAGGAGGTTGGCTTGGAGATAAAACCTCACTCTTCCGCTGAGTGCAACTTCTGCAGGAGACCAATACATTTTGAGTTGATGAGTGAGAGAGAAAAATCCTACTTCAGTGGCCTAAGCAATTTGATATCTGCTAGTGCTTAACATCAATTCATGTCCAGGATCTTTTTTTTTTCTCCATGTATCACAGCTTCATGTATTTTTAAAGCATTAAGACACTGTAAGGTTTTAACACTCTGCAGTCCTTCTCTTGTACCAAGAACTACTGGTACATATGAATAAAAGTTGGTAAAATATAGCAGCTGTCTTTTGTGTTTTTAATGGAGCAAGGTCACAGTGAAAATAAAAGGTGTTCGTTCTACAATGCTACATTGTGTTAGATCTCAAAACGTGTGACATACTCGAGGTTATACCAGTGACAACTTCCAAGATTCTTAGTAGAGAACAATATACATTGTACTGTAGATCTGACAAATGTATAACTTTTAAAATTGGTATGAGCAAATCCCACAAAACACCTGGGTAAAACGAAATGCTTCTGGTTAACACTCCTGAAGTTTTCATGGAGACTTTTCAAATTAATATTGAAAAGGCTGACTGAGTCAAAGGGTCTTATTTAAATGGGATGAGAGGATCCATTTTCCCAGGAAAACTTGCTAACTAAAATAGCACACAGATTTTTCTTAGAAAATCTGGCACAGAAGTGTTTGTGCTAGGAAAACTATAGTTAATATCTTAATGTTTGTAACCGCAAATATAACAATGGATTTCTTTACACTGTGTGAGCATGCTACATGTTGTTATATTTGCAAAAACTAATTTTAAGAAGGGAGTCAAAACATAGTTCATAATAAAGAATATCAGTGGGAGGTTTTGCAGGCTATAAAAATAAGTGTGTGTACAGTATATACCACATACTGTCAGGTCAGGGTTACAGATTGAAGTCTTGATTTTTCAAATCTGTGTTTAAATTAAAACATGAGAAGACAACTTTGCTGCTTTCTTCAGATTGCTGTATTTAAGAATATCCTGGTTTGAGTTTTCTCCATATCTTGATTGCGTGTTAGTAGAATAGTATTGAAATAATCTGATTTAAACATTTACTGTACTATAGATAAGAGTTTGCATAAACCACAGAATACAAGGAAGTTCATGTGAAAGAAGTTTTGTTTCAAAATATGTGTTTCACGGAATGCTTTTACTCAATCGGCTACAACAATAAGGAAGTCCTAATACAAAAATTCAGAGAACAGGAAACAAAACAGGCGTGTTCCACTTAAATTAAATTAAATCTATCCTACACAATCTACTACCCACAAGTACATGCACATTTAAGTACAGCATTTCCACAAATTTTTATTGAAATGTAAACTGTGCATATTGGTGCAGATGGTGTTAAAACCACAGCTTAATTCCGCCTTCTTAAATGGTTTTCAAAGTGATTTCTACCAGGGCTACGTAGTATTGTAGAAGTTAAAATGTACACATTTTGTTTGAGACGAATGTATACAACAAAAAATTATCTTCCATATGAACAAGGTCTGGGGATTTCTGCTGTATGGACACACATGAGACGAATAGAGCTCGTCCTGGAATGTGGTTTCTTTGTGAAATAGGCAGTGAAGATGAAAAACCTATACATAAAAAGGCTTACTAATACTTAAATTTGCAGGCTCTTCGTTAGCAAGTAAAAATTGGAGCTTGCCTGTATTTACAAGGAGCGACAGCAATTTCTTACCTTCATTCAGAAACACACTGCCACATTTTTCCCCCCAAAATACTCTGCTAATAAATTTGAACACGGCTAACCCATATACGTTGTAATCCTGGATAAACCGCATATAAGTCAAAGGAAAAGCCTTTGATCTTTGCCTCCACAGATGTCCTGAAAAAGAGGGCAGATTGGCCTGATCAGATAAAGGCAACGGTGCAGAGTGCATAGAGCCAGATCACTGAAAAGAAAGGAAGAAGGAAAAGATGACGAAAAAAAGGGATCCGTCTGTAACAAGAGTACACCTGGTGACCCAGATACCAAACTAGGTAATTTCTTTTCCTTTGTGTCTAACACAAACACATAAGGCTGCCCTACTTTCACATGGATTAAAATATCTTTACTGATACACTGTCTATGGAAAACACAAATTGCTTCTGATCCATGCTGAGGCCAAACCTCTGTAGCAGTTTATCCTAGGTGCAGCTGAACTACACTAGCTATTACTCCAATTTCCCAAAACACAGACAAGAAATTGATGTATTAGGAGGACTAGCCACATTTCCCTAATCAAGTGACCCAATTTTTTTTACAACAGTTTCCAACAGGCATTGGTTTAACTCAATTTCTTGGAAAACGGCGTAGAACTGAAACAAGTGTCACATGAAACAACTTAATTCAAGATAAAAGGATCCAGTACGTTGCACTTATACATGAATTGTGTCCAGTGGGTTTGTCCCTGGCAGGCGATCATGGAATCGGTGAACCAAAAATCGACAAAACTAATTCTTGATAAGCGTGAGGCAGAGTCACTTTCCCAAGTGAAGTGAGGTCTGCAGCTCTTTAAGCAAAATCAAAACTAGAGCTCTCAAATGGCAACCTCACACAATAAACTGCTTTATAGCAGGCCCATTTAACATACAGCCTCCAACATTTGTCTTCTCTTTCGCACCAGGTAATTTATTTTTACACATTTTCACCATATACTGTTAATTTCACTCCTAACTCTTTGCCATAACTGTTGAGAAAAACATTGCTGTGAGTTCAAACATAAGAAGTTTTCTTACTTTAAAAGGTTCAA
This sequence comes from Lepisosteus platostomus, assembly GCF_059453375.1. Taxonomy (NCBI): domain Eukaryota; kingdom Metazoa; phylum Chordata; class Actinopteri; order Semionotiformes; family Lepisosteidae; genus Lepisosteus; species Lepisosteus platostomus. The sequence continues at coordinate 62,748,010 of NC_142616.1, read as the reverse complement.
GAGCTATCTTTTATTTCCCTGTCTTTATTTTGCGTACAGAACAAAATATGTTTGTGGAGAGAAGATGACAAGGGATGTCAAGGATAAACCTAGGCAACATTATTAGGCTGGTACTACTTGTTTACATATAAAGTAAATATAAACGTAATAAATTTTATAGTTATTCATTTTTCAAGCATTTGTCATGAGAAACAGTTACTGTATATGAACAATTTAATATGCAATACAGTTTAGTGCTGTATTTTATTGACATCCTCATCTGTAGCCCTTATAAAATTAGCTTTCTAATCAGAATTTCTGCAAGGGAAGTGTATTTCTAGTGACATACAGATCTAGAACAACAAAAGTCAAATGTGTTTACTCTGACCAGCCATCAGATTTGAAAGAAAAAAAAAACATACTTAAAATAAAAAACCAACATTAAACCTCATAACTAAATCCTTTCAACAGCTTTTTTTCTACAAAATCCCAGGTTTCCTGCCAAAAACATGAATGTTTAAATAAAACAAAACAGTTTTAATTTATGACACAAATAAAGCTCACTGTGAAGAGATAGCATGGGAAACACTTACTCATTTAACTAATTATTAATTTGTTCATCAATATTTCTATGTTGTTGTAAATTAATAGGATGTTGTGTTCTCATACCTAACTGGAAGACTAAGGTCACTTCCTTATGGGTTACAGGTACAGTACGTGTTGGCCCGTGAAAGAAAACGACCTGTAGAATTAAACTTTACCCACAGGGCCATTGTCTGAATAATTCAGTCCCAGCATTAAGATCCAAAGGATCATCAGCTCAAAACGCCCCAATGCCACTTCTCACGAATTTTCAAACGAAAAAGAAAGCTGCTGAAACTGGAAAGTTTTTTTTTTGGAACATGTGTGATCTCTCATGGGAGGTAGTTGTTCATTAAAAAGCAACAAAACAGGTTGTAGATCCTGTCAGCTCCACTGCTACTGTAGGTAGCAGACACAAATGTACGTGACAGACTGCTCAAGATCTGCTTTCATTCCTCAATTAAGATCAGCTGCAGTGCTTAGTGCCAGAGGTGGCAATCTCAAATTAGTGCCAAGCAAAGCTTTGCTTATGGCCTTTGGGTTAAATACACATGCCTCACCTTACTTGGTATCCATAGTGACCCACTGAGATTAAAGAGGTTGCCCTAGCTTCAATCCCCTGAATAGTATCAGTAAAGTACACCAAAGGTCTTTATTTTCACTGTGGGAAAAAGCCCGCTCAGAGATAAATGAATTACATGGAGAAATATCCCCAAAGAGGAAAGTACAGTACTAGAGAAGGAGAAAACAAATCCATTGCTCCATGTGTCTGAGGAGTCTGAATGATAACCAGCTACAAAAAATTGTTTTACTCATCTATTTACATCATGGTTTGTATGTTGCTGCACTGCTTCGACCAGGAATTGTGGTTAAACCCACACAGTTGCGATAAACAAGCGGGAATGTACTGGAATAAAGTATACAAGCTGTTACTGTCACCATGACTGCTGGTTAAGGAAGAAAATGATTTAATCTTCAAGGTGGAACAAAAAAAAGCAAGGCAGATGAAAGCTGGAAAAGGCCTGGAACACCTGAAGGTTGAAATCTCTGAAAATAAAATAAAAGAACTCTTTTATTCCCTCAAAGCATGCCTTGTCACTGGCATAATCCTTCTTTATTTCAGGATTTGCCTTTCATTATTTGGTCTGGACTTTTACATTTGAAGCGATGATCAAAATCTCATTAAAATTCTTTTCATTGCAGCTTTTCCTTTCATTTTTGTGTCGACAAACGAAGTTTGTACAGTACCAGCCCCTCGTGTTACTCCCTGTGAATTAAACAAATCCCATTTTTCCCCCAATATAATTTAGTTGAATCTGGTTTTGGGATGTCTACATTTCATGAAGGGATTTTAAAAAGGTTGGATTCGATTTTCTTTGTAATATTGTTTTGTGCAGTCCTCTATCTTCTGATGGCTTTATATGTCCTTTAGATATTGGTTAAAGAATTGAAGATATCTAAAATGTGGGGGTTTCTGTGGAAGATATACCCATGGAGAGAATTTTGTAACACCTTTTATCAAAGCGTTTAAGTACATATTTTCCAAAAATAGTCTTAATTACATGTAAGGAATATACTTTGTTCAGTGAGCCATGCCCAGTTTCTATTTATTTCTATGAAAAAAGAGCTCTATTGTCCTCTAATGTCCCAGAAACTTTAGCCATGTATACAAAAAGCCTGCAACCTTTCTCAAAAGCATTTTAAGAAAAAGCTGACAAAAGTCAAGGTATGTCACCCATACATAATAAAACTATAAAAATAGTTATTGATAAGTTTAATTTTAGAATTACATTGCATAAAGCATATGAGTTACTTCACAAATTCATTTTGTTGTCCATTTTAAACATTGAACATAACCAGCAAATGCCTATTCAACTACTACAGGAATATAAGAGCTTTTGTCGGCATGCTTGAATCAAGAAAAAAGAAGTGGATGTTTTATTACTTAGTTTCCTTATTGATGAATATCATCTTTGTTTTCATATGATGAAACAGTTTCCTCTGCTTGAGTCTGGTGCCTGAAAGGGGATTTCTTGCTGTTTTGTCAAAGCTTTTATGAACCCTAGCTCAGATGCCAAGAGTACACAGCCAAACGAATACAACACCAGAATTCATTTTGTTCTCAGTAAATACAGTACCTCTAACTAAGTTCTAACTAAGGAGACTCGTGGGTTCAAGACTTAAAAGATTTTCATTCAGTACCTAAATGCTTTGTTCTCAGTTGTGTCAAAATATCTTCCCCTTTTTTACCTAGCATGGATGTTTATTCAATATAATAATAAACTTTATTTTATATAGGGCCTGTAAAGGTGGCTTCTCAAAGCGCTTTACAGAATGAAAACAACAATAAATAAAAATAATACACAAGATAAAACATGATTACAATACACAGAGGAGACCATGGATGGTGAAATTGTCATATTTTGTGATTGTTTATTTCTTCCATTTGTCATACTGAACCGACTGGGGTTTTTTTGCTGGGTATGTGATGGATCATTCCGTTTTGTGATTTCATCTTGCATCACAGCTGTAAACAGACATCACAGAAAAAAAACCCAAATATTTCTCATTCAGCAATGTAGATTTCTACATTTCTTTTAGCATAGCAAAATATAAGTAAACGGAAAAACAAGTCTGGTTGTTTTGATGAAAACGGTGGGTTCAATCAATTTGCTGTGAATAAGCAACATAGTGTCTTCAGTGGTCTCATACACCGCAGAGTGATAAGTTGTCAGACTGGCAGAGTGACAAGTCTAGTTTTCATCTGACACAAATGAACAGGTGCCCGGAGAAGCCAGGTTGCATTCTTTACATTAAGACCTGTAGTTATGCAGAACTGCCAGGCAGCTCCTGACCTTTAATGTGTCTGGAGACATGAATAGACAATGAAAACACTATTACATATGGCCCAGCTTTCTAATGCTGTGAAATGTACTGTACATAGCTCATTAATTCAGATATTTTATACAATAAGTTGAACTACAGTGTATGAATAAGTGGACAATTTCTTATGCTAACAAAATCATCAGCTTCAGGACTCTTGGAACAAAAGCCCTGCAGTTGTTAAGAAAGAAATATAACCGCATTGCAGTAAACTTGTTATTCAAAACGTCTGTGGGTGTTGCCACCATGTTGTTGGAATAGACTGTTCATTCTTTGATGTTCCAAAGCCCCCAGTAAAAAAGATCAATTCTTGTTTTTTTTGCGTGCAGGGAAGAATTTGTTCCACAACAGTGACTCATTCCGCAGATGTTGATGTCATCAGAAGAGTTGCTATTGTAGAGTCAAGTAACTGTAAATGCCGTGATTCTAATTTGAATGCTTGGTATATGTTCCACAAAGTGGTCAACTAATCATCTTTTAGTTTCTGTAATGTATTTTTGGTTCAGTTTTTTATTGGTTATACTGTAAACAGTTTGTTTAAATGTAAAGGTTGGTGGATGGAAACATCTGATTAAGGGCCTATAATCTTGGTGACTGATATCCCAGTTTATACAGTACTGTAGCATATATTGGCCTACTTCATAGAGAGGTGTCTTGTAAGTTTTCCAGAAAAACCTCACTGTGGATCAAGTATTCTGTATTAAGTATTCAGTATCAGGCATTCCTTCTTGTCTCTTCTTTTTATAAAAAAAAAACACGGGTTCTGATGCAGAATTCTAAAGTTCCTCTGCACAATTTTCAGTACTTGTCTGTTTGCGGGTTAGCAATTCAGGATTTGAGGAATTCTGTTGGTAGATTTCTTACTGTCGGTTAAAACATTCTTTCTATTGGACAGAGAGATACTGGTTGTACTTACTCCTTTTCAAAGTAGTTTGTTTAGAAATTGTTGTCAAAACCAGATATGCTCAGAACCAGACAGTAATACTCAGTAGCAATGATTAAGATTTAAAGAAGAGAGAAACATACAGTCTATACAGCATGTCAGGTCATCTTAACACCACCAGCAAAAAATAAAGCTCTGGAGCACTCACATCTATCCTTTTTTAAATTATTTTTGTGTTAAACACACCCGATTATGAATTCACAAATACAAGTTCCTCACATCTTGGCCAATGGCTGTGAACCCAGTGACTGACGCTGGGGAGAATGAGGGAGATGTCACTCACTGCTGCCTGGAGGAGAGGCGCGTCTCTCCCAGACAGTACATTGAACCACAGGTTTTCCTTATTGCTGATGGCTGAGAGAGCCCTGCCTGACAATTCCCACACTGTCCCCAGTTGTGCGCAGCCAATTGTGTGTTGCCACTTGGGGGAATTCTGATCCCAGCTGCCTACTGACATCACCAGACTCAAACCTGTGATGGCTGGATCAGAACGTGGACAAGCACCTCAACAGATTGAGCCACCCAGGTCGTCTCTGAGTGACTTGTTTTATTTTAGCAGCTGGTGCGTTATGAACTACTGGCATTTTTCCTCAAAGGTGAACATAAAATGCCTGACAGTGGATGAGTCACTTGAATAAACGTAATTAAGCAACAAGGAAGTGTCTCATGCTGCTATACAGTCTAATAGAGGGTGTTCCAGCCATCACCGCCTGAAAGGAATTCACCACTCAACCAGTCAACCCATGTGGATGCCACAGTGTATTCCAGGAATCTCAGTCTCCGCCTTGCTGGTTTAATAGAGGCCAAGTCAGTTTTTGGAAAGAGCTACTCGGCCTATCGAACGCCCGCTGGCAAATACAGACCCTCCCAAATGTATATAATTATTTATAAAGTTTTAAGTAAGTACAATAAAAATTCTTGAAATTGTACTTAGCATGCACAGGAAAGAGGCAGCCTTCCTCAGGTTTGCTGTGCATTCCCTTTGGCGAACGCAAATAATTTCTGCGGTGTTTTTAATCAAGGCTGAATCTAGTGATGTGAGAGGTGTAATGTTGCATTTTTGCAGTACTCTAGTGTAGTGGTAACATTCGTAAGTTCTAAAGTACCATGATGACTTTTGTAAGTTGAAGTTTTGCCTTACAATAAATTTTGCGAACATAACCCTGTATATCTCGGTGTGTCTGTAAATACATTGAATTTTCATTAATTTCTGCTGGTGGACGCATTATCACATGCCTACTGTACAGAAAATAGCAGAACTACATTGTGCTCATCTTTATTTTGGTTCAAATAGCGTGATTTCTTCCCACTGGGAGGTGAAATCAGCTGTTAAAATTTCTCTGTAAAAGGGTGGAGTTGGAGACAATTAGTCCTTTCCAGGAAGGAACTGTAAGAAAAGACCTCTGGTATTAAAATGAGGAAGAAAAAAAGCATTTCCAAAACGAGCAAAGGAATTTCTGGCATTATGTAACTAATACAGTAAGTCACCTTTTTTTTTTAAAGGCTCTGTAAATGGAAAAACACACAACCTGCTTTAATAACAGAAACAGAAAGAATCATGGTCTTGAACACTGGAATGTTGAATTATCACATTTTAATCTACTGAGCTGCTGAGTTACATAACCACCCATCCACTCCCATAAAGCTGCTTATTTCTGGTGTCACTGCTACAAAGGCTGCAGTCTTTCCTGGGTGCCCTGGGTGTAAGGTGGCACTTCACCATGGAAAGAGTCCCAGTTTATCACAGGGCACACACAGTAGTATGCAGTATATCAGTAGACATCAATTAACTGAACCTGCTTGAGTCAAAGTCATGTGAAAGAAAACAGGAGCACCAGCAGAAACCCATTTGAACTTCAGGAAAACAGGAGAATTCCACACAAAATTGTTCCAGGCGAGAATCATACAGAGGAGATGTGAGATAGCAGCACTTTCACTGTGCATCCTGAGTAGAAAACAAGGGTATTCGATCGTAATAACATTACACTGAGGTCACCCATAGATGTGTTCTAGGAAATCTTTTATTCTTGGACTAAACGTGATTTTCACTGATAAGAGTGAGTTTAAAATAATTTAGATTAGATTTAATTTTTAATTAAATTTTTTTGACGATCTTCATCGAAACCCCCCCAAAAAGTTGAAACAGTTGAGTTTAGTCTAATGAAAAGACCTCAACTTGTTACTACATTTAAAATAAAGCTAAATACAGCACATTATCCCTGCCTGCACTTATTGGGAACAGCCTGAAGTGCAAATTCCACTAGTTTAAAACAATGGGAATTCCTGACATTCAGAAACAGCCAAGACAATGTGCCAGTGGATGTTAATCTCCCAGTTACAGGAAATGTTTAAAATCTTTTAAATTGCGGCATTCTTGATAAATTGAAATCTTTTCAGAACATATAGGGTATGAAACAGTATATTTTTGTGTTTTGCGCATAAATTCTTAAAATTGCAGAACGTGATTAAAGTGTTGTTTACGAAACACAGTATATTTTATCTCACAGAAATGTCATTCGACAATCTGGAATGACAATATTTAAAAAGTGTGGGAAACCTGAGGGCTGGATTGCAGTATTGGGATATTTACAATATGGGTGCTGTTTACCAGTTTGCACGATCATTTCTCTCTTTCAAGACTCTTCTCACAAAACTATATTATATATAGTATAATATGAATATATATGAATATTTGTCAAAAACTCAGTTCTACTCAAGTTCTACAGTCACATTCTTCTCCCAGTCACAGATGATCTGATTTCCACCTCATAGGGCAGATCAAAAATCCCTTTTTTGAGAGAAACCTTTTACAACAGTAGACACACTTTTGTATTTCCGCTGCATATTATCACATCTTATATTGTTATAGTATGGTGTTGTTACCATTTTTAATGGTGCAGGGGCTGCATGTGCACACTGCACATAGGTCACTTTCCTTGAACTCTAGTGATTCATCAGAATAAAATGCCAAAGACACTGCTATCATTTGTCTCACTCTTAGTTAAATCACAGGACTGGTGCCAACACTTTCTAGCAGTTTCCTTTCAAGAGGTAAACACATCCAGTGTTTCCAAGTAGCAGTTGTTCCTGTTTGTAAATTAACTTTCTCCTTGTTCAAAGAAAAGTAGCATGGGCAGCAAAGATTCTGTAGAACTCTAATTTATATTTAGAAAGACATCCTACATTTTAAAATGATTAAATTCACATGACTGATCTTCTTACTGTATTATACAGTACGTAAACAGGCATGTCTAATGGCTCACAGCTGAACTGTTTTTGCAAAAAATGTACCAAAAAGCAAGTAAATACATGTAACCTCAGAGCACGTTCGTTATTATTGTGTCTGTTAAGATGATCACAGCTCTTCCATGGAAGGGTGGAGTAATACTGTTGTTAGAAGCATGACTATGCATTATTAGTCTCATCGGTCTGGAATGATATTCTTGCCAGGTTATTTGTTAGGTGTGGTATAGATAATAATATATAATAGCAAAAAGGTTTAATAAAGAAACTAATGTCAAACTTAATCAAAAATACACATGGGTACATCTGCTGTTGGCAATATTTTCAAGGGATTGTCACAAGATTTCTCATCCTATTAAATAAGGAGTCATGCTTCAGAAGAGGCATATAAATACGTGATTTTCATGGTTGAGAAGGATAGTGTGTTTTAGAAGGATTTTGAAAAATCAGGTTATTAAACAATTGTACTTTTCCATTTTCATAGTAGCATTTTGTACTCATCTAAGGACTTACCCTTTTTTGATTCTCTTGTTTTAAAAGAACAAATATGATTTTAATAAGATTTTTAAGGAAAGACGCCTTTCAGTGTAAATTTTAACCACAATAAATAGATCTGCCTTTTTTGAAGCAAAATGCACCCACAGAAATAATGTGCATGATGATCAAGAAAAACTACAGAAACACAATTCTCAGGTCTGAATGTTTTCAGGGAAGAAGGAAGTGATAGTTTTTTGTTTATGTCTAGGAAAAAGAAGTCTTTGTTTAGGATTTCACTCCATGTGAAGGAATCACGCAATCCAGCCAAGAGCTGTAATTAAAGGATGCTTTAAAACACACTAACACCATAAAAAGGCAAGCATTCACTGGCAATACATTGTAAATATACGCTAAAATGCTACCTTTGTCTTTATTTAAAAAGTTATAAAGATCAATGATCAGGTAGTTACTGTTTGTTTCAGTGTTACATGATATACCCTTAACCTACCACAGAAAACATAGTGTTGCACAAGAACTGAGATAATTTATCACAAATATCCAGTCTTTCATGGCCTTTTCTCTTCATCATAGAATGTGCTCCAGAGTTCTTGCCTCAGAGCAATCCACTCTGAGTTTTATTCCAAGGCTTTTTTGTGGTGTTCAAGGTTTTCAGTTGAACCGAAGGTTGGGCAACGGCCTATTGGTAAACAGCGCCTGTTTAGATACAGTCACCAAACATTGTTTACTTCTGCATTTCCAAAATGATTAAAAACAGACTCATGTTGCATAATGAAGTCATTAGATAATTCAGGTTACAAACCATATTTGCTGAGGATATACTGTATATGTGTCATAATTAAGCTGACAAACCTACATCTAATTTAATGACACAAGTCTTTTCTTATAGATTTTATACATGCATTATTTAAATATATAATTTTTATATGAAATTATGAAACCTTCATAATGAATGAAAGTAGTTATTTAAGTATATTTTTCCACTGGGCTGTAGCCTTCCATACTCTGAGAACCTTGAAAGAAAAAAAACAGTTTAAAACAACACCTTTAGTCACCAAGGCCGGAAGACGTTTTAAGATCATCATGACCCATCTGCCCATTGATGCCTTTGCTTTCAATGCCTACAAATCTTCTCAAATCAGCCGTCCTTGCCTGACAAAGCATTCCCAAGATCAGCATGGAAAATGACATGCCACATTTAGTCATCAGTCTGTCATTTTAAAATATAACCATGTATGTGTAGCTGATGTCAGTTTTTTCTTTTCCCATGAACTGGGTGTCAGAAAGAACAAACACGTGCATGTTAGTATGCAATTGCTCTTAGCTAGAAATAACCAAAGGGTTCAGGTCCACTGTGTCGTGATGCTGGAAAACATTTTAATTGCAAATCTTAACCCAAGGTAATACCTGTCCCAGCACACACTTCTGTTGAATGTTTTTTTTTCAATCTTTTTTAGAGGGTAATTAGAATCGTAGAATACTACATTAGAACATTTAGCAAATAAAATTCGAAGTCAGAGACTAGGCAGTCTGCATGATAAGCAGAAGTACTTTATAATAATTTTGTCGCTGTAGACGCATACAGTACCAAATTTCTTTTTTTTTTGATTGGGTTACCTAATTTTATATCTATATGTTGTTGTATCAACAAGTTCTCATAAAGTGCTTGGAAATATGCTTTTATTTATCGTTGTAAGATTTCAATACTCTCTTGTCATGCCTTACACCTCTAATTCAATTATTAATCTGTTTTTCCTCCCAGACATGTCTCCGTCCAGTGGCAAGGGATTGTGTCACTAGTGTACAAAGAAAACCTAAGGGAATAAATTATCAATGTTTTGCAGGGATGTAAAATTAACACGATTTCTAATGTGAGACACATTTTTCTTTTCGTCCACGTTCTGGCTAGTTTTGAAAAAAAAAACTGGCTCATAAATGAAAATATTTTTCAAAATATGGCATCAAGGAGGCTTTTGAAGGTCATAGAAGACAGAGATGAGCAGATTCAGCTGTAGCACTGTTCTACACATTGGCTTACATTTCTTGCATATGCTGTTGCAACATCTCTGCAGAAATTTACTATAGCAGGATATTCAAAATGCAAGATTATATGGTGACTGCAAGAAATCATTTGCTTTGCTGTTAACCAGTTCTATATGAAGTTTCAAAGCTCAAAGCTGGACTAGAGGAAGGACACACCTGCCTTGTTCTAATATATCGAGGACGTTTTTTTTTTTCCAAAAATGGAAAACATTGTGCACTGTGAGTTGGAAATAACACTCTTATGCACAAAAAAGTAATCCTCAGCATGATAAATGGATCTATTATTTATTTTTAATGACTTGTCAGTCTGCCCTTTAGCAAATATTGATTAAATACTTGCGCAGCTTTGTAGCTGATAAGAATGTCATCCACGTGATAACAGGTGGCTCTTTGCTTCTCAGCCACACAGAGCTCCACTGTTTGACCCAAGTGCCCTCACGGTATGACATCTGGATGCTATCTGCATTTGATTTGCCTCTGCGTGCTGGGGCAATTCTTAGTAAAATGACATGACATGAGTTACAAAACTACGAAACCCTGAGACTTCTGTATTTCTTTTTCCCCGATCTGATTTATCAGGGAGCTGTAATGTTCAGTACCTCCCCCACCACCACTAAAAATTGCGTGGAAGGAGAGCTACTGTAGGGGTGTCATTCCGGCTCCGTTTAAGTCGATATCTGCTGTCTCACGCTAAATGGAAAGAATGTGGAACAAGCCCCCGTTGCCGCACAACACACAACGATTGACGGACTGGTTTAAACATTCGGCACTTTCCCCACTGATGATTAAACTCTCAGGGGTATTATTAGGGGAAAAGATTCAATGAAAAAAAAATTACATCAGGTATGAGGTGTTAAGCATCAGCTTTAGAGGCAAAAGCTCGCGGACACATAATATTAGGCCTGGGTAATACTACCGATGTAGTATGTCCACAACCTTAGTGTTTAAATGGAATGCGGCACTGATGGCAGGCTAGATGCTTATTAAGTTAGCCGTATGGATTATAGAAACCGCTGTGGCCTGTGGCATGATCTGTTGGTGTTTATTTACTAAGCACACAGTTATCTTACAGCGAAGTACATAATTATCCTTGGTTAGCGTGCCTTGGAGCAAAATTGCCCCATCAAAGCAGCATAACGTAAGTTTAAACATGTATAAACATATCGTATTTTCCCCCCATATAGATGTTTTTGCCCATATGATCTTTGTATCCTGGATTTTAATTTAAAATAATCTCACATTCCGTTTTATGTTGTAGATTGTTAGAATGACTAGAACTTTCCCCAACAATGGCATTTTTAATCTGTTCTATTTTTTTTTTAAATTCGATTAGACGTTTTGCTCCTAAAAGTACAATTTGGCAATTGAACGTTTTGAATCGCACCCTATCGTCATCTTTTACCTATCATCTGCCATTTCCGTCAAAACGAGATCTCACGGTTTTATTACCACCAACTCGACGGGAAATTCTCAAACCAGTTTAAGAAATGTGCCTTTAGAAATGGTAAATGCTTATCGCGACATCTGGCGTCCACATTGCAGAACTGCACGGCTCATTTATAAAGATTTTAACCGTATGTCGACCTGGTGGAGCCTGCAGTCATTAAATAGAACAGTAATCAATGGGTTTATATTTAAAAAATAAAAGAGAGCAGTTTTCACTAAAGAACTGCAAAATAGTTTGACTCCAAAACATCTAAGGGCACTTCACCTGCCTGCTTTTGGTTTGGCCTCGGTGAGCACACCGGCGGTGTTAGCCATCGTTTGTGTTTATTGGGCATTTCTTTATATGTTCTGCACACAACCGCATTTTCACATTTTAATTGTTAGTAACAGGGTGCACGCCCGAACTCTTACACTGCATTGTGACAAGAACAGATTTTCGCACAACGAGAAAAATACACAACAAGAAACAAGAAAAATGATAAAAGTGCATTTGTCATTAAATAGCTCTGCGACTGTCGAGTTTAATAATTGTCGGCCAAAACGGCGAGTTTGCGTGTCTTTCCCTTTAAGGTTCAGCAGTTGCTCGCAGGCGCTCAGTGCGGCGCGTAAACTGAACCAACGTAAATCAAAGAGTAGCTGGTGTATTTACTCTTTTGAGCCGATCTGCAACAGCAGTCGTGGTGGATTAGGATTTTATTTTTAATGTTTTTTTAAAGTAACTGCAGAAATAACTTACAAGTTTAGTTTTTCTCCTATAGTTATGTATCTATGTCTTTCGAAAACAATGCTGCTACTTTTATAGCAAGTACAAGGTAGCTAAACCAAAGCCGTATGGGTGATTTTGATAGCTGAAGTTCCCAACGAATAAAGGCACAGGCTATCGACTGTACCTGTGACTTGATGGTATTAATATCAGGCATCGATTTCGTCTTCTAGAGCAGGAATTTTAAAGATTAATTTAAGGAGCACTGGGAAAATGTCTTCCGCTTTGGTAAGTAAATGCAGTTTGTGTCGGAGTGGCAGATTCGCATTTGAAAGTTTGTAGTGTGTTTTTGTTTATATTTGTAAGGTGCATCGTCCTTTTAAAAACGCGTGTTTAAGAAACGGGTTACGTCTAAAATGGATTTGCTTGTAGAGTGTTTATGTAGAAGATTAGAGTGTCCGTACCATTGTATCATTGTATCATTATCATCTACAGACGGTGGCAATTTAGTAACACAACAACAGTAACTTAGTTGTGAGTTGTATTGTCATCAGCAACCGAAACTCATTAATTAATATGCTATTGTATTAAAGTATTCTGGAGTAGAATAGAAGAGTTTTATTTTGGTCTAACCGATGTTTATCTCATTATATTCAAGATGAAAAAAACTTTCTAGCTTTTGCGACCATAATATTTCAAATACAATCTTGCCTTTCAGGAGGATCCAACATTAGAAAGGCATTTTAAAGGCCACAGAGACACCATCACCAGTGTTGACTTCAACTGCAACATGAAGCAGATCGGTAACGTTCAGTTCTGCCCGTGAAGAACATTTGTTTTAATACTGTTGAAAAATAACGTGTAGGCAGATGGATAGATATTGCACCACGTTATTAATATTTATAAATATTGCGATATATAGTAAGCCATATTTTGGAATACTATGGGTTAACTGTTGCACTTATTATTTCTACATTCAGCAAGTACAGTTCTTTTAAAAGTGATTTCGAACTAAGAAAAAAGATTTTCCCTTTGTGCACCGAAGACTTATTGAGGCTGTACTGTCTCTCCCCCAGCCACTGGCTCCATGGACTCCTGTCTGATGATCTGGAACATGAAGCCTCAGATGAGAGCGTATCGCTTTGTGGGTCACAAGGATGCGGTGATGTCCGTGCAGTTTTCTCCATCGGGACACCTGGTAGCATCTGCATCCAGGGACAAAACCGTTCGCCTTTGGGTGCCAAGTGTGTAAGTGAAGGGTGCTGTCAGATTTCAGGTTCAGTTTTCAACTCCTCAAGAACTTCAAGAACAGACAAACATCTCCAGTACCGAATACAGCAGCACGACGGTGTGGTTCAGGACATAAGGGAGTTCCTTTACATTGAGATTACAGAGGGGATGAACATTTTCCTGAGTATATTACTGCTACACTTGTGGCCACAGAGGCGTTTCCCGGATGGGAGTAGTTTAACTTGACAGTAGAGATATTGAGCCACACATTCCATAATGCTTTTACCTTTCTTTGGAAACTCTCTGTGTAGATGGTATTTAGATTGATCTGTTTTGCCATGGTGATTTTGCTGCATATCTTCACCTATGATTGTCTTTAATGCTGGGCAGTGTGCTGTACCCTTTGTTGTATCACAGACTTATTGAGACTGCATGCTCCAGTGTCAAAGTATTCAAGAGTGGTGTGATTGGTAATCCTCTCACTTTAGAGCTCTTTTTTGGGCACTTCACAAAGTGCTTGACGGGTAATGAGGACTCTCTTCCACCATTACCATTGTGTACCCCCACTTGGATAGAATGTGACGGCAGCCATAGTACACCAGAAAGCTCACCACACATCAGCTCTCAGTGGGGAGGAGAACAGAGTGATGAAGCCAATTCATAGATGGGGATTATCAGGAGGCCATGATTGGTAAAGGCCAGGGGGAAATTTGGCCAGGACACCAGGGTAACACCCTTACTCTAGCCTGGGAGTTACTTTACTACAGAAAGTCAGCACCTTGGTTTTATGTCTCATGTGAACGACGGTGTCTTTTTTACAGTATGGTGTCCCTGTTACTCCACTAGGGCATTAAGACCCACACAGACTGCAAGGTTTTGCTCCCCCTACTGGCCCACTAACACCTCTCCCAGCAGCAACCTTAGCTTCCCAGGAGGTCTCCCATCCCGGAACTGGCCAGGCTCACACCTGCTGAGCTTCAGTGAGTGGTCAGCTGTGAGTTGCAGGGTGATGTGGTTGCTGGTTTGGTTATTCGTGCTGCAGGCTCTCAGCTCCCTGATCCTTGGTTCAGGTCTGGACTGCTACACCTTCTGAGTGCAGTTTGCTTGGTCTTGCTGTGTCCTTACTTCTGTCAGGAATAAAGGGATTTATAGTTCAGGTGGGGAGCTGCGTCAGCATGCTTTGTCTGCAAAGGAACAAGTAATAGGTTTATTCCAAACTGAAAAGAGAAGAGAGAAAATACAGTATTTTGGCTGTGAGAAAGACAGGGGAGGTGGCAAAGATTAAATAGCACAGAAGAACAAAAGCTGGGAGAGGGGAGGAAGGAGGGAGCCTAAAGGGATTTGTGTTCATCAGTGGATGGAGGTATATTGCTGTGTTTATTCTGCCACTAGATGGCAGTGGTGCAACATTGAGCCACCAAATCTCATCTTTCAGTTTCTAGTTAAGTTTGTCAAATGTAATTATGTTTCGCCCAAATATTTGAAATACTGTAATACTGCATATGCTGGTTGTAATACATGTGTGCCATGTATTATGCCAATGATGGTGTATCTTTCATCTTCAGGAATGGAAAAAAACAGTGCGTTTTATGTAAGGTTAAGGGCAGTTTTCTATTTAACTGCCCGCATCTGTAATATATGGGATTGTTTAAATGGTGATTTCTAGAAAACATTTCCTTGGAATGTGGAACTTTGGTACACATGCAAATGGGAACACATTAACATAGGTGCTCACAGTGGATGCTGAACAGTTTGACAGTAGCTCTGCTACTGTGTTCTTTCCTACAGCAGGCTGCCATTGATACACATGATAGTCACAGTGAGCTGGAGTAGCGCCCTCTGCTGTCTACTGTCTTTTTTGCAAGGAAATGTGTTCCTCATGGTCCCATGTCTATCATGATTTATTGCTCTGTGGTGCACAGTTCTATTCATAGAGCCATTCTGATTGGCCAGATTATAATAATTAATAATAATTGCTTACACTTATATAGCGCTTTTCTGGACACTCCACTCAAAGCACTTTACAGGTAATGGGAATCCCCTCCACCACCACCAATGTGCAGCATCCACCTGGATGACTTTATAAGTGCCTTGTATATTGCATAGTACTGGTGGCTCTGGGGCTGAGGATCTGCGCCTGTGGTTGGAAGGTTGCTGGTTTGTATCCTGCAGAGGAATCCTACTCTGTTGGGCCCCTGAGCAAGGCCCTTAACCCCAGCTGCTCCAGGGGTGCCGTATAAATGGCTGACCCTGCGCTGTGACCCCAAGCTTCTCTCCCTGTCTGTGTGTCTCATGGAGAGCAAGCTGGGGTATGCGAAAAGACAAATTCCTAACACAAGAAATTGTATATGGCCAATTAAGTGATCTTATCTTATCTTGCTAACAATTTGGATAACTCATGGTTTTGGGGAAACAAAAAAAGGATTCTGTAGGATTTAGGCTGTCTGTTTTTGCAGTGTCACCCAGATGTCCCAGAGTTGTTCATGTCAGAGCTGTGATAGAAGCCTCTAATGCTAATGGACAATGGATGGTTGGAAAGAATATTTATACGATAAATATTGGCAAGGGTATTATTGAATAATTGTTAATGAAGATATTATTTCAGTGGTCCACAGTTGACAGCTGTAATAAGTGCAAATAAAAACTTGCTGACTTGCTGACTATCCCTGCAGTGAAGCATTATGATCAAAGTTTTGCTTTATACTCTGCTGTCCTGACAGCCCTTAAACTTTCGGTCCTTTACTGTCTCTTTTTCCGCAGTCTGCCTGGCACTTTTTAATAAGACACAAACGTAATTAAGCGAGTAATATGGTAGGTTCTGAGATGACATTTCGCTTTTCCCCCACATGGAATGGAGCTCCCTTTTCTTTTGCTCACTTATTGGAAAAAGGCTTGAAAATTTCCAGCAGCGTCTCTCATGTTTTAGAATTAACTGTACTCTGTAAACACTTCCAGATGCAATAAAGGTCTTATTAAATTGAATTGCTTCAAATGGCAAAGTTCCTGCGGAGCTTGGTGACATCCATCAATGTTAAGTGCTTTAACAGGGCTATTTGAATTTCTTCAAAAGGTTAAGAGACTCCCTTTTTGGTGTTGCCAGTGTTCCTCGTCCTTTAACCAGACCTAGAAAAGTCTCGATATGCGTGCCAACTAACAGTGTTGTCATAGTAATAGAGAGAACTCTGTTTGGAGACGTTGACGAGGAGGTGGAGAGAGTCTTTTGACGCAGAAGGCAAACATTAGCAGTTGCAATTCAATTTAGCCGATGGCTAAATTTCCTAGAAAGAGCATATTGCATAAGAAAGAGTAGTACTGAATGTGGCAAAGATTGGATCCCACTGGTTGACGGTATTGTTATTTTATATTGCTGCAGCACTTGAGGTTAAAAAGACAGAGCTGTTTAATTTCTGAGCAGATGAACGCATTCCTTGAGAACCTAGCCATGTCAGTGCTTAGAGCAGACTGAAAGGAATGATTTTTGATCTGGGTCTAATGGCTTCCCATGGGGTTTCTGGAAGATTCTTAACATTAAAAAAAGAAACCCGACACACCCTCTTGTGTTTGCCACAAAGCAAATTTAATTTGGATGTTCACTGTAGAGTGCTATAAATGGGGATACAATTGTATTTGTTTCCCCCCCCAAAAAAATCAGGGAATTCTGGTTCTTGCGAACCTTATTATTGAGTGATTGTGCACAGCATCCAGTAAGCTAAAGAAATGGTGCACTATAGATAAAACATTAAGAAGATGTACTGTAAACTGTTATAGTGGGGAAAAAAAGCCTGAAGACCTCACGTATTTCCATATTTGTGTTCTGCATTTACAAATGGAGTGACAGTGATAACCTTCGATCATCCCCCTCATAGTTGTGAACTCTGCACCAGAGTACTTTTTAGTGAACTAAAACAAGAAAGCGTATCATACAGTTTCACTCCCTCAGACACATGCAAAAAACAAAGCATGTTGGCAACATCCGTATCTATAAAGAGTGGTTCTTGACCTAATTTTACTGCTCCCTCTGCTTCTGGTGCTCTTTTACTGTCGTCTAGGTACCTGTTCATACCAGAGCTCACGGATTTTAGCGAGAACTGATAGAATACTCTTTAAATATGAACTTTGGTGCATTCCTTCTGTCGTGGAAAAGCAGCTTCTTTTAGGCATCTAAAAGCCCACAAGAAGACCTAATTTTTGGGTTTCGAAATGATGGCGAGGCAACTAAAACACCAGTGAGTTTGGAAGGTGTGCTGCCGAGCAACCGTTAATGCACAAATGGATGCTCTCCCTGCCTCTTGCAGACATGATCTTATTTTGCTGAAGAAAAGAGATGTGTATTTAGCTTGGTTTTAATAAATACACATATTTACACGTAAATACACGTACAGTACTTTGTTCATTCGTATCTCTCAGGAAAGATTGCCTGTGTTCATTTAAGAACATTCCTTTCATTTAAGTACATTCCTTTCGGTAATGTACCATACTTCTCGCTTCTATTTTGATTTCTCTTTTGTTTTCCTTTATTGTTAGAAGGGAGGCTATTGCTTTAGTGTTTCTTTTGATGTTAGCTGTATGTGGGTAGTGTGTCACAGTATAATGCTTTTATCATATCAGAGGGAGCTGGTGGATAATTGAAGAGACTAGAGCAAATTTTATTTGAAAGCATTGTACTCCTTTTGGATGTTTGGAGAACACCTTTTAGTTTTTCTGTAACCATTTCTTTGCTATATGCTAGCAACTGTCATACTTGTTGCCCAAAATTGAACTCCTAATGCAGTCAGGATCCTAGTCACATTGTACGTTCTGCTGTGGAGTGAATGCTTTTCAGGTTAGTGTTTTTTATTGTATTTTTAAGTTACAGAGAAGTTTGGTTTTGGTTAATGAAAGTGGTACCATCATAGTTGGATTCCAAACTCATAAATTATTATTTACTGTTATGTAAAGTAGGTTTTGTAAGTTGTAAGTTTTGTTAAAGTATCTGACCCCAAACTCTTGATAAATTCCTGTCTTGTGTTTTAAAAATAAGTGGCCAATCTTTTCCCAACATAGCACATATACAGCTTTTGGAGGGGGAGGTCTAACGGCAAGTTATTAATAACATGTTTATTGTCTCTAATGATCATTCTAATCCCTTTGTTTGAAGTGTCATTGAGCAGCATAAAGTAGTTTAAAGACAAGATATTTCTTGGTCACATTGATGTATCAAAATAGTTTTCATTCTGTAAAAAAAAAATCAAGAACCGACCTTACAGGTTTGTTAAAACCGAAATGATGCAGTATTCTTCATTAAGCTTAATTAATCATGTTTCCAGTCTTAGAATTAACCCTGGTATTAAAGAAATCTCACTTGAAAGCCCTTTTCCCTCAGTGTCAAAAGGAAATGATACGTTTCTGTGACCATTATTCCTCAGAAGGTAAGATTCAGTAGGTTCCTGCAGGTGTACCTCAAAACCCTTAGGGCTTTTTCTTTACCTGGTTATGTGTATACTAGTAGCTAATGGGGATTTGAAGCCATGAGAGATTTGAAGTTATTATTTGTGCACTCTGTTGAAATCTCTTTGAATATCAATTCGCTTTTCTTTTGGTCCTTGCTTTTATTTGACCAAATTTGAATGACTTGGAAAATTCATAAATACTTGTTTTGTGATAATCTTTTTATTATATTAGCAGTGAACAAAAATGAACATTCAAGTTCATTATTTTTTTAGAGAGGGAACTGTTTTTTGACCACAAAAAAAAAACATCAGCCTGAATTAAAGGGTCATGAATGGCAGTTGACATATTTTGTCTGTTAACGTGCATGGTGTAACTTTAATGAGCTTGGACTGGGGCAAGTACAATATTCCTGTAGGCGATTCATTTGAACTATATGTCTGTGTGTTTTTTAGCAGCTTTGTGTGTGTGTGTTTTATTTTCAGGAAGGGAGAGTCAACAGTGTTCAAAGCTCACACAGGGACAGTGCGGAGTGTCAGTTTCTCCAGTGACGGACAGTCTTTGGTTACAGCCTCAGATGACAAGACTGTCAAAGTCTGGACAGTGCATCGGCAGAAGTTCTTGTTCTCTCTGAACCAACACATCAACTGGGTCCGCTGTGCCAAGTATGTACAGTCTGAAGATCATCTGAGACATTTCTGCTCTTGGAAGTAACACACCACACAGGGCAGGCATCGTCTTTTCAGACTCTTCGAATTGTACCCATTTTTAGTCAGGATGAGTCACGGCTTCAAGAGAATACTTGAGTTAATACAACACTCATAATCTTCAGACTATAAGATGTAAATGTCTTCAATTTCATAATCTAATTACCCTTTGAAAGAAAGTAATATGGCCATCTATAGTGGAGGTTTTGTAATTGGTCCTCTCTCTTTGTTTAGTAAAGTCTCAAGGAGAACTTCATGATAGAGAGATAGTCATCACAGCTGAATAGGTCTGGCCTTAGATCTTTTATGAAATGTTCAGTTCAGCGGACCTGTGCTTTTTTTTAAAGAAAAATGATCATTTTAACTGTGCTCTCTAGAGTCTGTCACCTTACATGAACATGGAAGTAAAGGCACTTTATGTTCAGACTGCTTGGTTTTGGTTGTTTATATCTGTTACATATATATATTTTGTACAGAATATGAAACAGATTTATACATTTCCTCTTTTACACCTGTTGGAGTATTTGTGATAGATGTTCACATAGCTTGAGCATTATTTTAAAACTCATTTACATATACAGGACGTTGAATCTTTAATGAGGACAGCTTCCGTTTTTGTGATGAAATACTGTAAATTTAGAAATGTTCATATAAGAAATTAAGAATATATTTCTTCATGTAGTTATGAATGTGATGTGCTGCTGTAGAGAAAGCAATTTTTTGCATGTGCTTCAAGTTTAATACACGGCTGTGAGTAACCCTAAAAATTATTTTTGATGTAAGAGGCCTATCTTTGATAAGAACAGTATGCAGTCCTCATTATATTCCTTTGATCTTCAGGTTTTCACCCGATGGGCGACTGATAGTCTCAGCAAGTGATGACAAAACTATAAAAATATGGGACAAAACCAGCCGTGAGTGCATCCACTCATTTTATGAGCATGGAGGGTAAGTGTGTAGTGTAAATTGCCACAGTTTTTTATTATTATTGCTGTTCTGAGTGGTTTATGGGGACCTTTGAAGACCTAGTCTTTCACATCAATATTGGATTAGCATTCTTGCCATTCGTAGACCTTCAAGCATTTCTTTTGAATTGGTTTGCCACAGCGTTCTTTCAATTTGGTAGTTGAGGGGCAACAAGCAGGCAGGTGTGTGTTGCAAAGTATTGTAGTTCCCAGTTCTAGGGGCTGTTATTAGTCCTTTTTTTAAGAAAACCAGCTTATACATTTTTCATATGTAGAAAAAGACAGCCTTATTTCATTCCTGTGACTTTTATCTGCTTAAATCGGTAAGTTAACGCTGCCGATCGGTTTAATGCGTGAGGGTGGAGTTTAAGATGAATAGTTCTTTAATGGCTTAAATCATCTGGATTTGCTTTGCTGAAATTGATGAGTACACTGATGAGCACAGATGGGCCATTTAGCATGACTAGCTCAAAGCTGTGGTGTTTGGTGAGGTAGGTTAGCCCTACCTTTTTTTCTGGCAAATCCTTTTATTACTTTTTAAAAACTGGACAATGTCATTGTGTTAAATCCCTATTGCCGCCTGCTCTTTTCTGCAGAAGTACGACAATATTATCCTACAATCTTTCTCCTCTGGACACACAGTGGGCTATTGCATCTCTCTGGTGTTATAGGTTCATCACTCTGTGTCTTACTGCATGAACTACCATAACATTTTGGATTCTCAGTCGCGTGTCATCTTCTTCCATAGCTATGTAAATTACACAGATTTCCACCCCAGCGGCACGTGCATTGCAGCTGCCAGCACAGATAACACCGTCAAAGTGTGGGACATCCGAACCAGTAAACTGCTCCAGCATTACCAAGGTACAGTGCTTTCTCTCACCCCCCTTGTTGAGGATTGAATAGGAAAGCAAAACTTGAAACATACAGTAAAACGGTCACCAAGGAATCGAGTCGTTAATTAGATAGATACTTCATTAATCCTGTGAGGGAAATTGCAGTGCAACAGCAGCCTGGCACAGTCAACCCAGTGCAGTGTAACGAAATGATACAATAATATACCATACAAAACAGTAAGTACAGTCGGTGAGAAGTGCAGTAAAAGAATGGAGTATACAGACTTGCTCACAGTACCGAAGATACAAAACAAACCTGCATGTACTGGACACAAAAAGATGTATTGCACATTCTAAATATATTACACAAATCCCTAGCATATATTGCACAAAAAATAGTTGTAAACAGGAAAACCAGCTGTAAACAAAGAATTCATGTTTAGTCCAAAAACAGGTCCATGTTCCCCCTGCTCAGACACACAGTGGAGGAGTTGTAGAGTCTTATGGCAGAAGGCAAGAATGACCGTATGTAGCGCTCCCTGTCGATGGCAAGGCATGATTTGCAAGAAATGCCAATTGCTGGACAAACAGGAAGCCCGCTGAGTGATCATGATATGGCCAGAGGGGCCATCAGTGTGTGTGCTTAATTTCCTTTTTCAGAGGAAATGCAAAACCTATCTGCAAAATGTATTCATGGATTTTGTTTACAAATCATGTTCCTTATAATTAAGAGCCCAGAGTTTTTCTCCAGAATGGCAAAACGTAATGTGAAATGGAAATAAAAGCAGCATGAAGACAACTAAAAAATTACTGATTTTATTTTCTTCATGTGGCTGCATCTTACACGTTTCAAGAATTTATAGTAATGTAATAAGTGAATATTAAATTCACCGGAGTTTCTGGGTTGTTTTTAATTGTGATTTGACACTGGAATATATGGTTACTTCTGGTATTTCTCTGAACTTTTATTCAAATAATTGTCAGGCTGTGTGATTAGTTTTGGCAAAACGTCTATATTATGTGATGTAAAACTGTTTAAGCTGTAAGTTACATGACAGAAAAATTTCAAGCAATTGCCTTAGCTTATTACAAAGCAATGAAGCTGGACAAAATAAATAAAAAGACTAGGAAGCCTTCAGCTCCTTCATTTTCTCTGACACACAGTAACAGTAGGATAGAGTTTTTGTCACAAAAATCTGTGATTCATTGACAGAGGATCTGATAACGGGCTGAGGTATTTTGTCATTAACCAGCTACACCAGTATACATCTGTGTCCTGGGGCAAGTGAAGAGACAAATAATGTGAACAGAACATACCATCTAAAGCTCATAATAAAGGAGAAAAACAAGTGAAGCTAGATGGACCCTTCAGTAATTGCCTTGAAGCAGAACAATAAAGTTGGAACAATTTAGATTTAATTCTTTTCAGATTAGAAACCACTCAAGAGTACAATTACTTGTCTGAAACGTCAGGATATTCAGGGTGTCAACCATCGCTGTCCAGCACTTGTTAAAGCATCATTAGAGATTCAAGAATGAAGCGTAAAATGGAGAACTTTAATGGATTTATGGGAAATTTAAACAAAAATCTGACAAGGCACAGATCCATTAAAATTAACATTATGAACTTTTGGATATTTGCTTATTTAAAAAAAAGCTTTTGCAAGTAGTTATGTCAATTTACGATTCCATCCTTTGCAAAGAAACTTTTTATATAAAAGTCTTAATTTCTGTGAGTTCAGGTCTGTTAAAAATATATATTCTTATATATGTCAGGTGTAAAATGAACAGGCAGTTCTGAAGCACTGTTAAAAGAGTTCATAATCGGCTTAAAAACCTTTCTCATTTCCTTTGTTAAAAGCCTTCAGAAAAGCTTTTCCCGTGCTTTAGAAATATATTATTGCGCTGTAATTAATGGAAGTCTGGTGTGTTTTTTCAAGTTTGCACACTTTGTAATGACCCCAGGGCATTCTTTTACACACTTGCAGTTTAAATAGTTGTCCAGTAGAGGGAAGCACATGCCTTCCGAAAAACACTGCTTAAGTTGGACATGATCATGTGCCCAGGTACGAAAAGGCAAAAGGGCTTTTCCAATTGAAGTAAGAGTGGAACTACACATGTGTCACTTGCGTTTTGTACAGAAAAGAATACACATCACGAATTCAGTCAGTTCTCATGTCTGCATAGAAATGACTGCTTGCTGAATGAGCAGTTGTTGAAAGAGTGATGTCTTTATAGACTGCGCTACCGATAATGGACACAAATGTTGTTTTCGAAACCTCAGTCTCTGTCAGTTTGCACATCTCTGCCTGGCAGGTTTGTCTCTCAAAATAAAAGATGGCGTTTTGAATTAATCTTCATGCCGTTCATCTGTGTAAGTGTCTGTTAGCTGAAAATTGACATGACCAACATCTGTCAGAAAGTCCACAAGCTGTCTGGACAAACATAGTGTAGTGTGATTGAAGTAAGGCTTTCTTGAGTGAATTCTTGCTATGTGATGCTTGTGTTTTACGTCTGGTTACAGTGCACAGTGCCGTAGTGAATGGGCTTTCATTCCATCCCTCTGGGAACTATCTCATCACTGCTTCCAATGACTCCACACTGAAAATACTAGATTTATTGGAAGGAAGGCTACTGTACACACTTCATGGCCATCAGGTAAGAGTACTGCAAAAATGTCGACATTGTCATACACAACCATTAATCTCAAACTTAAAGGTTTTTTCCCAAGATCACAGTGTTGTCCATGGATTAAAGTTGGCATATTCTTTTCAGAAAAAAAAAAATCCTAATGAATGTAATCTAGTCAATTAAAAGCTTTGTCTTTGAATGCATGTACAGTGGAAAGTTTGAAGGGCTGTTTCTATTAAATGAAGTCATGCAGCCTTGTAGTTCTGTGAGTTATGACTCAGTACATTAAAATGTTCTAGGGCTGTCCCAGTGTGGCAGGGAGTAAAGGGACAAGTTGAGCCTTGTAGTTCAGCTATTGAGTCTGGGCAGCATAATCGGGCATCCATGACGGGTCGTCTCCCTATCCAAATGGTCATGCATTTCCAGGAGTGGGTGGGCTTGAGTTAGGGAGGGTAATTCTGACTTGCAACACAACACAAACCCATGGGTCTTATTGTGTGGTGTAGTACAGGCAAGCTGGTGATGATGCCGTGACAAATGTTCTATTCCAGAATGGTTTTTTAAAAGTATTTATGCACGGCATGGAAAAGGGATCTTCTGCGTGGCTTAACCAGTGATGGTATTCTCTGCAGGTGCAGGTCGAACTCAGTGATCAGTGTGTTGCAAGTTAAGACCTGGGTGATGTTGCTAGCCAGCTGTGGTTGGGATTTCCAAACGTGACTGAGAGAAGTGGGGGAAAAGGGATGAGATTAGTCAAAGTTCAACAGTGACTAATAATAATAATAATTCCATATACATATATAGCATTTTTCTGGACACTCCACTCAAAGCACTTTACACCTCTCTGCGGTATGTGCCTCTCTTTTAATTGGGGAAGTAAGTATTTCCTAAAATACTTATAATTCTGCTCAGTTTGAAAGTTATCATCCATTTAGGGACCTACTGCCTTTTTTGTTTAATATTTTTTCAGCAGTTACAATTACATATTTTAAAAAAAAATAAAAAACAGGCTTTCCTTTTTATTTGAAAAGTTCTTTTGCAGTCTACAAAAAGAAAGTGAGTTTGACAGCTTCAACAGTGTGGGATTCGCTTGTGGTGTGAACAGATTGGGTGGTGTTGTTTTTCAGTAATGGCTGCAGCTTTAAGGTAAGATGATAGGTGAGCTTTTCGCCTGTCAACGAGAGTCAGGCTGCACAATGTTAAGAATTTACAGGAAGTCTCAAAAGAAAATCTGGAGTCTTGAGAACCACCAAAGTGATAACAGCTGTAAAGCTATTTTTCCTTGTCACAAGTGACACATGACTGCTCCATATCAGCTCGTGAGCCAAATCCAGTCCAGTGCTTGCAGATAATGATGAGGTTTCGTTTTTTTATTGCGATGATGGATTAATGCTTCAAGGAATATTTGTTGGTTCTGAGTTGTGCCAGTCTGTAATGGCATGTTCTCAGCTAAACCAGTAATTCTTTAGAATATTTAGAATTGTAACCGAGTCCTTCGGGCAATACACAGTGAATCACACTGATGAAACAAAAAGCTCTACAGATGTATTTTGTGGACTTGCAGCAATTGTATTTTTTGGAGGGTTTCCTAACACAGCCTTGGAGAGCTAAATATGTGTTTTGTGGTTATCAGCCCAGAAACATCATTCTATTATCTACCTCCTATTGTATCACCTGGAAATATTAATTTGACTCACCATTCAAAATGTCATATAAGATGACTATATCTTGGTTATTCTGTTTGCATCGACAGCTTATTTTCCTGTGAGCCTGTTAAAACTGTGATTCAGAGCAATTTTACATACTAGTGCTGATCGGCAATATATGTTCAAGGAAAATGTATTTAAGCTTAATTGCATTGAAGTATAGTCTTGCCAAAGGTGATTGAAGGTGTTGCTCTTACAGATTTAGGAGGTGAATTAGGAGTTATAAGAAATGTGGGGAATTTTGTGGACAGTTTCTTTTTGAGATGTAGACACCATTACTTTGGTGTCTTCTAAACCACATGCAACTCTTGTGAGACACCTCTCCTGTCTTACAATTAAAAAATCCCTTCTTATTTTATCACTTTTAGTAGGACAAATGTTTGCTGAAACTTTTCCCTGCCTGATGTGAGAAATGGATGCACTTATTTTAATTACCAAGTCAAACAGTGCGTATAATTGCAACTTTTAAATCCTCTGAGGACCACACTTAGTTTTCTGTTTGGCTGTGTGAAGCATCATGTGTGATATTTCTTTCCCCTTGAGTGACTTGAACGCCACAAACATCTTGCATAACCTCATCAGATAAGTTTTAGTTAACTCCTTCTAAACATTTCTCTGTTCGCATATCCCTCTGGATCCTGATTCTCCTTCTTTGAAAGGCTTTGAAAACCTGTGTCCTCCTTGTGCATTTCTCACCAGGGCTGGGTATATTATGTAAAAGTTAACATGAGAAAGGCGTGCCTGCGCGCGCTTTGTGTTGACATCACCCAGGGTCCGAGAGTTTGCTTGTGTAGCATGGATTCTTTTTTTTTGTATATAGCGCTTTGGAATTCATTTTTTCATTTTAAGAGACTGAAAACTTTTGAAATACTACAGATTCTTTGGACGTGCCAGTGTGATCGGTATTCCACTAGACATGTCTGCCAGGTGCGCAAAAACTGTCAGGGAGCCCTCTGTAATTTCTGTCTTGTGCGTAAGTGTGTTCTCCCTGCTGTGTGAGCTGCACGAGCTGCTGTTCCTATTCTTTCCAACACTGTGCTGGGTTCATGCACCAGCGAGACTGTCTGGCAGTATCGTGGGAGGTTGTGAAAGGGCATTAGTCACTTGTGAAATAGAACAGACTGTCCCTCAGACTTGTTGCTAGGATCTGGTTTGTTTTGCTCTAATGCAGTGATGGTGTCTCCTGTATATACACCTGACAAGCAACGTTTTGGGAAGTGAGCTGGCGAGGGATGGGGTCCTTTTGTACTTGACGCAATTGGATCTGTGGTCAAGGTGTCTGGAATGCAAACTGCCAGCTGATTGATCTTAGATTACAGGAGCTGGTGCCAAGTTTACATTCTTCCCTTTCAATACAATGGTACAGGCCCTTTCCCACTCATAATGGGGGCTGTGGCGGAGGCAGCTGTTCTCAGTTCTTGGTTTAGTCACCGCTTGGCGGACTTTATGTTTTGTCAGTGAGCCGACGTGCACAGCTTTGTCAGGTTCGTGATTGGTATGGATCTAAAAAGTACGTGTTTGCGCAATGGAGATGGCGGATTCTACCTGCAAATGATATCTACCAGCAAGCATGTGTCTTTTTAGGAAGCTGTGCACAGCATGTGCAGGCCCGGGTTGAATAAAAACTTTCACCCTTAACGTGCTGC
Source organism: Lepisosteus platostomus (assembly GCF_059453375.1). Lineage (NCBI taxonomy): Eukaryota > Metazoa > Chordata > Actinopteri > Semionotiformes > Lepisosteidae > Lepisosteus > Lepisosteus platostomus. The sequence continues at coordinate 62,720,545 of NC_142616.1, read as the reverse complement.
TGGCTGCTTGCTTCCCAGGAGTCTCTTCCTCCTACCAATTGAAGACCTGCAGTTAAATACTAGTTTATTTTTAGGATTGGCTGGGTGGTTGAAATGTGGCTCAATCTGAGGCACAGTAATAAATTTGGTATGAATAAAGCAGTCTTATTTGACAAAGGATCTTTTAATAGGTTTTAAAAAACCTTAAAATTCTTTAAAATTGGACATTGGAAAGCTGTAAAAATGTAAAAGAGATGCAAACCTTTTAATGAAACAAAAATGTTACATTGCAGAGGTTACAGGTGGATGGGTGGTGTGTCAACTAGCACACAAGACCTAAGATTTTCCTGTAATGTCTGTCAGCTGCTGATGAAGGGCTGTAATTCATAAAATAAGGTATATCCTGTCTGCCCACTGAGAGTCATAGGCCTAGCTGGCCTACGTGCTATCCTGCAATGTAAACAAGCTGGAAAAACAAATCCCACCCTATGGGTGTCATTGACAGGCTGTCACTGTTCTTTACGAGCTAAGACTCAACTATGCTGTGAGCGTGCTAAAGTGCAGATTGCTATGCATTCAAGCCCTTTTTTAAGGACTGCTTTCTGGAAGGCTTCTTTATCCTGCTGCCCGAAAGACGTATGTGCAGTGTCTTCAAGAAAAGCGCTGTTGACTTTATTTTATCTTATCACCTCCACAGAGCTGCTCTAACAAACCTGAGGGTTGTACCACTTGAATCGCAAGCCGAGTTTTGTTCAGCTAGCCCATGTTAGCTGTCAAGAATCTTTCAAGCCAGCAGCAGAGTGTTTCCAGTGGGAAAACACACCCGGAATCTTGTACGCTTTAAGAGTTCGATAAAAATATCTCAGAGTCATTTGCTAGGAAAAGTTAGGTGCAGAATAAAACATTATTTTTTAAAGCCCCCTACATAAACTTCTGTATAGTTTTGAAATACAAAATTCTGAGTTACGTACATTAAATCCGGCTTAGGTCCTTAAACAAAAAGTTGTCTCATCCTTTCGTATGATCCTATGATACTTTTATGTCTCCATCTCTTGCCCAAGTAATGCTTTAAGGGAAATAATGTGTGTTTTTTGAGGAAAATCATGCAGGTCAGAAGGAAAGTGTGTCCCAGGTTATTGATACAACTGGCTCACATCTGAATAACTTCATTGTTAATTTTGTCTTTTTGTCAGTAAAATTCTTAGATTAGTACTACATGGCCTCAGACATTTATTTTATTGGAATGTAGGAGATTGGTGCTAACTTTATGCTGAGCCTTTGTATCATGTAATTGGTTGCTCATTTTCTTCCTAAATTCTTTTTACTCGCTGTGAAATTTTAAAGACTCGTGTCTTCATACTTGTCCATATTGATCACTTTGGCTTTCCTTTAGCACATTACCATGGCTGTTTCTGAAGCTGCTTGAATGTGATGTCTTCCTGAGCTGTTGTAGCCACGCTCTGTATTTGGAGTAATAGTGAATGAATGACACGTTTGTCATATCGAAAGAAAAGATGTGTGCATTCAACTAGGGCTGGGCGATATGGCCAAAAACATTATCACGATAAAAATGTTTATATCAGTCGATATCTATAATTATCACGATAAATGTCTTTTAAAAAAAAGTTTAAAGGCAGATTTTTTCTCCTGAGTGAAAGTTGAAGAAACCAGACAGTTAATTGCTAAATTAAACAACTTTTTATTTTAAGAACACAACAAACACTTGCCAAACAGCAGAAACATTAAACAAATCTGTTAGCTGCCTGGTCTGCAACACGCACGCGCACTCCCGCAGTATTTTGTGCGCATGCGCATACCATGCGCAAAGCATAAACATATATATCGAACATTTATCGAACTTTTGTTAAAATTATATCGAGGAAAATTATATTGCGATAATTATCGTTATCGAATTATCGCCCAGCTCTACATTCAACCTTCACAGACATTTCTGGTTGTAATTTGCAGATATGTACAGGATATGTTAACAACATCTTCTGTAACCATAATATCTGTTAACAAGTATTTGTGTAGCAAACTTATCTTCAGAATTTACATTGATTCTGGATATTGTAAAGGTCCTACAGTATCATTTTACGATTCAAAGAATAAAACATTGAAAGTCCAGTCACCTGATTAATGATATCACCCAATAAAAAACTCTAAGAATCTACAGTAGAGCTACTCAACATCCAGGGCTGTATTTTGATACCATATCAATATTTCTAAATTGATCCTGTTGATTACCAGTTAAATAATTAAGGAGCTGGTTTCAGCACAATTCTGTTGGAGTAGATTGGAAGGGCCGCAATTTGAGAGCCCTGCTCTTAAGTAAAATGTGTTTTTCTGCCTCATGCAACTTGAAAATGAAACATGAATATGTGAAAGAGTGCTGTAATCTCCTACCCTGGCTTTGTGAAACTCACTTGCCTCAAGCCTTTTGATGGAAATAATACTTATGCAGCCAGCAGCAGGTGCATGAAAAAAAAAAACTACTTTCAGTCACCATTCGCCAAATTATACGTGCCTCTTCTCCTGTCACGCTCAGCATGCACAAGTTCCTCTTTATGGACAGATCCTCTGTTAATCATGTTTTTCTTCCCCGTTTCATTCAGTCAGCCAGTAACTTAATTCCAGTGAAATACGTTCTGAAGTGAAGATGGATATGTCAGGTATTCGGTGGTCACCAGGACTGACTGGAGACAGCGGTGTCAACATAAGCTTTGTGATCAGGAATGAGGCGTAATTCCATGTTAAGTTGCTGCTTGTTATATTTTCCAATTCAGCAAAACGCTTTGACGCGTCAGTCATGCAGATGAATGATCTGCTCTCATATCGGTGTATTTTACAGTCATCTGCATTGTTTTCTCGGCAGCCAGATTTCTGAAGCAGATTTCCTAGGGTTGAAAAGCACAGCATTACTCGTTGGTGCTTCAGACTCCTAAAAAAAAAAAAACTTCATCCTGCTAGAACTGTCAGAGGAGTGATTCACTATGACTCATACTGAAGAACAGCTCCAAAGACCACAGTTATAATTAAAACATTTTGTGTTTTCTGGAAATTGCGTTAACTGAAGTCTTTCGGTCATACATAAGCGCTTCTTTTTGGCTAAGATGTAGAACGGTTTAGCCTTATCGTTTATCAGCCCCACTCCCTTTCCTTTTTCCGTCTTTTGACACCTGAGGTCGTTCTTCACGATTGCTGTGGGACCCTTCAGAAAATGGAAAGCCCCAGAATTGGGGGAAAAAAACAGATTTTAATTAATATTAGCTGCTCTTAACATTGCATTTAATTTTTAGGCATTGTATACCCTGGTTTGGGTAGAATGTTCAGAGAGTAAAGACATCCATCCAATGTATTCATTTTCTAACCGCTTCTTCTAATTTAGGGTCGCGGATGAGCTGAAGCCCACCCCAGCAAGCAGTGGTCGCGAGGCAGGGTACACCCTGGGGAGAACACCAGTCTGTTGCAGGGCAGGCAGACACAAACACAGGGACATACACACTCACACCTAGGGCACGTTTTCCCAGAAGCCAATTAACTTCTTGTACGGTTGTACGAGGAGACGGAGCACCCGGAAGAAACCCCGGGTGAACATACCACCGCCACACAAATAACATCCAGCAGAATTGAATTGAACCCAGGGCCCCAGACTGCGAGGTCGCAAGGCTAACCAATGCACCACCTTACCGCCCGAGAGTTAAGGCGTGCGTTTTGATTATAGAGATGCAAGCATAAAGATGAAATCTAAAAAGAATTTTACAAAAAGAAGCTCATCTACGTGACAAGGTAGTGCTCGAACAACAAAGGCAGCTGAATGGTGTTTGTAATGGATTTCATTTAGTCTTTCCAAAGGAGAATCTTTTGTTCAATCCGAGGACATTTGAATGCTAATTGTGACCAGTCGTTCACTCAGTCTCAGAAAAGGTGCATGGAATTATGTAGTAAATTGAATATATTCACATTTAGTTAAAAATACTTCTGTTGACCCTGAAATGATCCCTGGAATCAGAAAGCAAGGTGTAGATTAAAGTTCTGATGCAGATTTAAAGTTGTTTTGCCAGAGGCTGAGTGGGTCGCAGAGTTCAGATTCTGATTCTGTACGGGATGAGCTTCCGCTAATAGCTTGTGCGTTCCTGAAAAGGGCCTGGAGCCTTGCTCTTCCTTGGAGGTTCGTCTCTTCTGGCCCCAAGAGCTGATCTAGGCTGGTGCTTGAGGTTTTCTCGGCAAACCATTGAAACTCTCCAGACACCCTTAAGACGAGACGAGCAGTGCTAACCCCAGTGTTTTACAGCCAGATCCGATTGAAAGTTTGGCTTGCCTGCGCTCCATCTTCCCTGTGCCCTGTTTCATTTTTGGCTCCCTTGCTCTTTGCCTCATTTGCCTTTTGAGCTGTCTCCGCGGCTGGGCTGTGGTTTGCTGGATGCTGGCGCTAAATGGCTGCGTCTGGCTGTAACCTCAGAGACGGCTGCCCTTCGCTGGTATCTTGGCATGGTATTTATTATTTCAGCATCTAAAAGCAGAGGGCCTTGATGTTAGCGGTGTTCCATGGGTGGTTTTGTTTAAGCATGTGTGTCAGAAACCTCATAATGGTGCTTTCGATGGACGCTAAATGCATTTCCTAACAAAAAAAAGAAAAAGCCATCTCCTCCTGTTGAGTTGTACGGGAGAATGAAGTCTACGTCTGGATTGTTGCTAAATATGTTACCTTTCATGGTTTAGGAGCTGGATCAATGTCGTCAAAATCCAGCTTCTCATCAAACTAAATTAGGTATAAAAGTAACCATAGCAACTATGAAAATAGAGCATCCTGGTCTTTGTTGGCATGTCTTGCCAACTGCAGCTGTGCCGTTCTAAAAGTAGACACTGAAGATGTTGGGAGCCAGGGTTTCTTGCTCTGGGTGACTCCAGACCTGCAGGGAATTCTGGGATTGACTGCAGCAGTGCCTTGAGTGAATGGCAGTGGATTGAGATACTTTTTTGGTAAATGCTTTTTTACATTGTGGACTAATATTGCCTCTGAAGGACTATATTGCCCATCATTATGGGTGACTCATAACATCTGGAGACTGCTTTGACTGCCAGTCCACTTCTGAAGGATCTTGGTGGTCTTTTGGCATGCTGGCTGCTCTGAACACCAGCATACAGATTCTTTGTTTATATTTGTGTCTGTTTTGTTTTTTTTAGAGGACCTGCTTTTTTTCCCACTTCTATTGTTTAATAGCACAGTCCCCTTCAAAGAGCATTGATTTTATTATACGGCTTTGAGCTGCCACACAAGTAGACTCAGTGGAATTGTCTGCATGCAGTTTTAGAATGTTTTGATGTGTAATCTAAATGTTCGCCACGCTTCAGTGCTTAACAATTTAATGTGCTAGCGTTCATGTATCTTTCTCATTCTCATATTTCAGTTATTGTCTCTCTGTCAAAGATGGCATGGAAAAGTATTTGGGCACCCTTGCTAGTTTTTACCCAAAAGTAGTGTTTTGCTCCTCCTGTAGAGAGGACAGTCGTAGTTCAAAAGTAGTAACAACTCATGTATTTTAAAGAACACGGATTCTCTGTTTGGCTAAAGGGGGTGTAATATTCCAACACCTGGTTGTAGAAATAGCATCAGTGCTCAATTACCCAATCAACTGAACACATTCCCCTGTCTGTTTCCTGGAGTTTCAGTGAAAAGACGGACATAGAAAATGACAATGTGAGAAGAAATTGAATTGTGTAATAAAATACAGAAGCATTTAGGGATGGAACAATGCAGTTGAAGTATGCCACTTGTTTTAATTTCTAATAACTGGCTGAAAACTGAATGATAAAATAAGAATGATGCCATAATAGCATCAGCTATGTTAGTTGCAGTACAGTAAATGCATCCTTTTTGTGTTAAGTATTATAGATTTTCAGTTCAAGTAAAATGCAATAATATCCTAGGCAATTGAAATTTTAAGCTTGTCTCAGTGCTGATTTCTTCGTCATTGCAAAGAAGTGTGGCCTGTCGTGCATGCGCATGTCATGCAGTAAATTGAAAACGGCTACTTATCCGTTACTGAACACTTACAGAATCTGTTTCAGCCTGGGAAACACTTCATTAACTTTTCAAAGTTCTGGATGTTCCTTGAAACTATAAATGCATTTGGTTCTTCTCACAATTGGTTAAAAAAATCTAATTGGATAAAATAATCTTGACTGCTCTGGGACAGTATATTATGGAGTGATGAGTGATTTCCTTGTTCTGCTTATTGATTTGTACAGCAGTGGTTTTGATAGTTTGAGCCTCTCCATTATCACCTTGTCTGAAATGCCAACGCATGTTTTCCATTGAAGCTTGAGCAATTGTATAAGATCACCATATAAAGGTTTCATTTTCTGGGGGAAAAAAAAGGGTCTGATGCTTTTATTTCTTCATATCATGCACGTTAGATGTCCATACACTGTAAAACTCGCACAAGTCATCCAGTTTGTACAACAATTTCACCTTTGTCTGTATCAGTATTTACATGTTTGCACTAAGCAGCGTTGTCAATGCTTTCCCTGCCTATCGAGCTCTTAGAAGACATTTATAGGGGTTAATTAGAGCTAAATAACAGTACAGGTCAGGACTGGCAGCTGTAAACAAACTAGAACCATAGGTATTTGGCTTCACGCACAATTAGTGGACATCTGGCTAGCTTAAGTCCGGCCAGAACGCAGAATGCCAGTCTAGAGGGGTTCAGCCTGTTTTAGCTAACTTGACCAAGACTATGACTATAACAAAAACCGATGACTAAATTAGCACCGGCCTATAGGGCTATTTGACGTCACTTTGGGGATTAAACTTTCAGAATGTAATTACGTAGTATAATATTTGTTTTTTTTCTAAAATAAAGAAAAGGCTTATTTTATATACACAGTAATCTGTGGCCCATGCATTCTCCACACCCCCTTCACACACCATGTAGCGTGCTGTATGGCTTTTTCATGGCTGCTGTTTGCTTTGCAGGGCCCTGCTACGTGTGTGGCCTTCTCCAGGGCCGGGAATTACTTCGCCTCAGGTGGCTCAGATGAACAGGTGACTCTTTGTTTTATACCCTCCACACTGAAGTGGTCTGAACAGGGACATGGGCAGAGGGCCGGCTAAGCCTGTCTGCTCTTTAAATATGAAGCTGTTCAAGCCTGGCGTGTGATACATGTGGTTTCCTGAAGTGGCAGCAAGGCACTGGAGTTGGGCTGGGATCGGCCGGGCAGGGCATTCTTGGCTTTCCCAAAAGAAAAAAGAGAGTCCTGTGACTTTGCCAGATGTTACAAGCTTGCAGTGACTGCAGCGAGAGATGCGCCTCTCCTCCTCTGTCAGGCAGCAATGCAGCACCTGGTGTGTCAAATATTGAATGCCAGTGCACGTGGGTGAATTGGAGGAGCATGTCTAGAGGCCTCATCCTCTCCTGTGTGCATGCAGAAGATGCTGCCTGAGTGCAGAATCTAAAAAGAACTGCCCAATCCAAATCGGGTGCACATGTGATAAAAATAAAATAGTCAAATTCAAATTCTAAACAGCCAATGTCTCTGATGATATCTAGATTTTATCCATCCATCCATTCATCCACTTGGTAACTGCTTTGTCCAGCACAAGGTTGCAGGGACGCTCGAGCCTATCCCAACAAGCAATGGGTGCAAAGCAGGGTATGCACTCACACTGGGGCCACCTTTCCCAGAAGCCAGTTAACCTTCCAGCATGTCTTTGGACTGTGGGAGGAAACCCATGCAAACAAATATACAAATATACAAATTCCACATAGCACCCCAGGAATTGAAACCCTGGGCCCCAGTGTTATGAGGAAGCAATACAAACCACTGTGCCATTATGCTGACATTATACAAATGTAAGAAATACTTCAGTAGTGTAAAAACATAAAACTGAAGGTAGTTTTATTTTTATTGCACATTATCCCATTTGGATGTGGTATATATACCCTAAGCAAACCTTAATTTCTTTTGTATTATCAAGAGTTTCTTGACTCAATGAGGAACGACAGGAGGGCTAGAACTCCATCAAGCTGTTTCACACCAGATCGTAATAACGTGTAACATATTCCGGACGATTAAACCCCAGTGATTTCCAGCCCAGAAGTTGTCTTGCTAAGCCCATTGAGAGAAGTGGTTGTGAAAACAAAAAATAAACCAGGCAATTTAAGAAAAAGAATAAGTCTCTCCTTTCAGGCCCGTCTTTAATTCCCACATTCCAGAGGTCTGAGCCAGCACTTCACACTATGTCCAGGGGCCAAAGAGTGCACACTATGTTTTAGTTAACGGGTCGGCTCAGGCCTGACTGAATCATGCCGAAGGAATTTGTTCCATAGATTTTGTGAACCACAGGCTGGCTGATGGCAAGTCAAATGGTTGAGTCGAGTACCTGTCCGATCTTTTTGCACTCTGCTTTTCTTGTTGAAAGATACTGTAAATGTTTTTCAGCTTCTCAATTTTTGGCAGCTGCATTCTCTTACTTTTCTTAGAAGGGAAGCCAGCGCCTGTTTTTTATGGAATTCTCCTTTCTGCCTTTCTGATTTAATATTACAAACAAAAACATCTAAAAGCCTTACGTCTTATAACTCTGGCTGTTTTAATCTGTGATATAGATTTTTGAGCTCTCTTTTAAGCTGTAGCTACATTTTTAATTGTTTCGATTTCTCCCTTCATAAGATATAGAGATGCTTACGTTGGTAAGAAGACTGACCTCAGTATCAGTTTTATGTGTTAAAATCAATTTTCTTCACAGTTTATTTTAGTCCTATGAATTGAAAGGAGGACAACATGTCTTTGTATTCTCTAGTTGCACCGAGACATGAATAATTCTGTCTGGTAATTAGGAACACTTTTTTTTCCACAGCTCATGATTCTTGCATTCAATTACCACCACAGGCAATGAAAAACGAGTTGAATGTGTATGAAACAAAAAGATGTGTATGTATATGCAGAAAATTACATTAAAATTCTCTGCTTATTTCTGTTTCTGAAAATATTAAATTGTGAAATTCAAAACCTAAACTGTTTTCCTACAGTTTTTGTATGTTACTGTGATTTATCTCAAACCCAGAAAAATCCAGATTAATTACTTTAGTCTTAATCTTGCTTTCTTAAGGAATTTCTTTTTAGAGGGAGAAGGAGAACTACGTAACGCTATGACTGTTGCTATTTGATTGTATTTCTGCCTTTGCATTTTAAAGGGAAAAAATGATCAGACGCACACTCAGCCTGCGTTTATAAGATGGTAACCCTGCTTTTCTTTAGGTCATGGTGTGGAAAACGAATTTTGACACTGCAGATTACGGGGAGGTGTTGAGATTGCAACAGAGATCCACGAGTGTGAACGGGGCTACCCAGACTGAAGACCGACAGTCAAGGTCATTGCGGCGTGTCCCAGCACAGTCCCACAGAGAGGAGGTAAGCGTTGGAACTGGCGCCTGAAACAATTTCTGGAATTTCAGTAACAAAAATGAATTGTAAAGAAGAGGAGACACTTCAGCTTCCAAAAGCGGCTGCAAGGAGATCTCTGTCTTACAGTTCCTTTGATTGGAAGACGTTTAAGCATCTTACTTGAGTGACTGTAGTTGCAGTACCTGGTTATTAAATATCAGGCCAGTGTTTTCTCTCAATGACGGGGGGGAATGCACGGCTTTGCATTTAGCTTTTTCTGAAGTTCACATTTTTCAGCTTTTGAGCACCTGCTGATGTTTCCAAACCAAAGAAAATATTCCCTGATGTGTGTCAGAGGGCAGGGATTTTCATCATGAATTCTTGGTCGCGTTGATAAAAATGTTTCGTGCTAGCCCTTTACTAAATTGTACTTTAAAGTGGGTTTAGCTTGAAATTAAATGCTCTCTCCTCCACTAAAAATATTCCTCCATGACTCCAAATGTCACATCAGCTCTTTTTTAAAAAAGATTTTGATTATTTTGAAGACCAACGACAGCACGTATTATACATTTCTTTCATAACTCTTTTGAGTGATGATCTGAGATTAATGCTTTTAAGAGCTTAAGATGGATTTGCAATCACATTCTATCTTCCTCGCACTCTGTGTGACTTGTTTAGTTTTTAGAAGCATGAGTGCCAGTAAGGAGGTTGGATTTTGGACAGAGATTCGTGTCTGCAGCGAACTGGCCTGAAGCCAATACAGTTTGTTTCCGTGCGTCAGAAATCATCAGATAACAATTATGCTTGCTTTCCACATCAAGCTATCAATGTCACTGAAATAAATGACAAGTTTCCTTTTTAGAAGGGACTCTACCACCCACAACCCACTCTGTGCTTTGCTCAGTGCACCTATATAACAAAAGAAGCATGGTGGTCTTTTCCAGTAATAACTGTCAGTGTTTTATGATAAAGAACAGAAAAAAGAACAAGCAGCTGAGAAGGAATTTGGGAGAGAGCCCTGAGTCGACATATCTCTGTTGTCTTAGGTTTGACATTACAAAGCATTCCAGGTCTGCTTTTCACCATAGGTTTTGATTTTGGGAGCTATGCACTTTTATGTAACAACCTTTCATTTGCCGAGTATCATTTGTATTTTAAATACAATATTTACGTTTCTGTATTTATCTAGTTGAAATCCAGTGATGTCTCTGTTTCATTATTAATTTGTCTCGGTTTCTGGTTATGTGTGTGAGCCACAGGACTTTGTGCTTTTCATCCTTTTAACAATTCTGAGGTAAGCTTTAATTCATTCAATGGTAAGAAACTGTATTAGCCTTTTCTGAATCTTTTGTACAGTACCTTATGTGCTGTACTTATTTTTCATTCTTTATTTCCCTTTCCCCTGGCATAGAGTGTCGGTGTACAAGTAAAGCTTTGCAACTTTTTTCAGAAACTTGGGTTATTGTTCAGCTGGAGTTGATCTCCATCACACTGAAGGCTAAGCCTGGAAAAGTATAGCTTTGCTTTAAGATGAACATCTACAGCAGACTTCAGTACTTTTTAGCTCTAAGGTCCTTCATTTGTTGAATGCAAAAGTTCATTTTGTCATAGAAGATGCTAATTCGTTTCTGGTATCGCATAAAACACATGAGTAGCGTCAGCCTGTGGAATATGTTGTTCTGTAAGACTTACGATTCCTACATGTTTCTGTCCTCTGAGGAGAAGGTACAGTCCAGCCTGTCCCCTCCAGGAGGAAGGAACAGTGTCCTTTCCTGTGTCTGAATTACCCTGCATTATTTCAGTGTGCAGCTGCAAGGATTGTTATAATTATTTTTAATTGTCCATTGCAGTTTTTTCCAGAAAAACATGTATACAAATTCTTGATGAATTAAACCCTTTTTCATACACGGAGAAAATAAATTATTTTCCTCAAAATGCTTATTTGCAAGGTTGTGCAGTTGGGGACTTTGGGGAGAATTGCTTTTGCACCTGAATGAAATTCTAGTTGGAAACCGCGGTGAAGCTCTGGTGATGTACGAACGCGTCGTGCTGCGGGTACTTTTGCACAGACTTGATCAGGTCTTCACCCCGGCAGCCTGCCGTGATGAGTATCCTTGTCAGAATGGAATTGAACTTGAATTGAACTGTGCTGATGGGCAGGTGAATGACAGTTAGAAGGATGGGCTGTCTGTTAGTGCGTCTCGAACCTGAGAAGAGCAGAATCTGTCAAAACGCTATAAGATGTCAGGAATAAATTACACAGGAATAAATATTTCCAACAAAGAAGGGGATTCATTTTAACTTTTTTTTTCTCACTAACACAGATGACTGATTTATGTTTTGTCTTGTACTCTGGACCTTCTGTGCTCTTCTAATCTATATTTCTCAGCTATCAATCATTGCTTACTCAGGAGTGTTTAGACTCTTCAAATGGTAAATACAGTACATTTCTTACAGTTTGCATGAGAGAACAGGCACATATACAATTGCTCTCCTTTCAAAAACCTATCAGTGCCCTTGGATTGTTTTCTTTAACGAGGTGCATAACTACAGACATAGAAGACATAACTACAGTGCGGGCCACAGAGTAGAGCTACATCTTAAAGCTTAAAGATTTGATTGTCTGTTTTTGATTTTTTTTCCTTCCAAGTTTAAATTGGAGGCTGGAGTCTTAATATTTTAATAACCCCGAATTCCTTTAGCATTTGTCTCCTTTATAGTTTGGTTGTCTGAAGGAATGATATTTTCTCAGTGATTACTGTCTGAATTTTCTCTCATTATAGTCCTGTGCTCGTGGTGGGGTTTCTGCCAGGATAAGGGGGGTCTTGGAGGTAGGGTATGATGATGGTTATTTTCTTGGCATCTGATCAGCATCAGGCCTGGAAAGGGATCTTTTGCTTTGAAATGAGAGTCTGCAACAGATGCTAAAGCTTGACTAGGTAGTTCGGGTCTCCCTCCTCTGTTGAATGTGCGGAGGTTAAGTTTCAGATGCCCAGCTTTATCATGTTAATTTAAGTGAAACAGGGGTTTGTGTTTCCTTAGAATATTCTAAGTATTTTTTTTCTTTAGCTTTTATTCTTTCAAGGCTGAAAAACTTAGCGTTTTTTAATATATATATATATTTTGCTTGGTATTTTGCATTAAGCAATTAGAAAATGGATGGATGGGATTTTGTTCCAGGTATGACCAGTCAATCCTGTTTTTCAGAGAATTTGGCCTGGGGCTTATATTCACATGGCAGAAAGGATTCAATGAATGTGTGCCGCATCTGTAGAATGTAATATTGCTTTGGAGGGCTAACAAAGTACTAGCAGGCGTTTGGTGAGGAATACTGTTCAGCATATGGAACAGTGCTGACTCTGGCTGTGACTGGGAGATAGTGAGCACTTCTTTTTTCTATTCCCGGATATTTGCAGTTCCCAAATTCTGAGGTTTACTTTCAAGCCCTTCGCATGACTTAACTCTTTATACCCTCTCAATCAACAAGATGTTATGTAAGTATCGCTGAAGTAACCTTGCACCAGTCCATACTTCATAACTGCTTGTTATTTTGTAAGCACAGGCGGAGGCAAATACCTTTGGACTTGGTTCAGGATCATCTCTATGGGGTTCTCTATTTTCACGTTTTAGTAATGCTAATTGTGCAATCAGACTTCTTTTGAATCAGATTCAAAGTGCAAATCTGTGTATAATTCAATAGCTGGATAGAATTTGTTGAAGTCTGTCTTGGGCCTAAATATTCGATGAGTCAAATAGTTCCAAATGTACAGTTATATGATTTATTCAAGAATAGTTTATCCTAATCCTGCACTGTGGTTTCTAGGTCCATGTGTCTCTCAACCGGGGGGTTATGATTTGTCTGGGTAGCTGACTCATTTATTTACTGAAATGTACTTGCAGCAAATCAAGGGGATTTTAGACTGAGTTTCCCTGATAAACAGGTATTTGAAAGGCAACATGGGTATGCTGACATAAGAGCAACCTATCAGACCTTCAGTGCCAATCATATTTCCATAGACGCTTGGCTTTAAGAGAATGAAGCATACATTTACACACACACATCATTCATAAATGGCAATTTCCCCTATAAAAAATGTTTCGGAATGAAGGTTTGGATGTGGCAATTGCTTTCCTTCTTTTTGTAGCCATGGGTTTCTTTATTGCTAAACATTTTATTGGTTTGTTTTCCCATATAAGTTTGTTTCAGTAGTGTAATAATGAAACTAAAACACCTACTCAGATTTTCTAAAATTTCAAAAAAACAGATGATGAGAATGAACATCATTAATATGTGTAAGCTCAGCAAAGTGTTCAAATCATTTACTTACTGATATCTTGCTCAGATCTGTACAAAGCAAGGTTTGTTCATTTTTCAGACTATTGTTTAACTGTCTGCTATTAAGTGCTTAAAAAGGTTAAATTATACTTCTAAATTTCTTATGCCGTAATTTCCTTTCCAGTTTTATACCTCAGGTTAAATTAATTGATGTGTGTGATGTTTTAATTAAGAGAAATAGAATTAATTAGAATTACACAAAATTCAAGTATTTACATGTCTTATAGACAAGACTGTCCTACCTGGGCATTTCTTAAACTCGGAAGATGTGTTGCATCAATACAAAATATGTTTTTAAATATTCTGGAGTGGATAAATAGATGATATGTGTGATAAAGGAGTGTCATACCTTACACAAAAATGTAAACACAACATATTTTAAGTGTACGTCAGTGATCAAGATTTTAAGAATCTTGTGAAAATACTTTGCTACCTATGTATAATTAACATATTTCCCGTTGTTTTGTTGACTAATGTTCTTGTCTTAGTTCATACATGTTCATAGAGTGCTATCTTTCAGTGAAGTGTATTGTACCAGATGCATGTGGAAATCTACGTCTTTGAAGGTTGTCAGTGGTGCATCCTTTGTGTCATTGAATGTAATTGCTAAGCATGTCGTGAACATAAAACAGTACGATTGCAATCTGAGAAAAGGAGAAAGGGTTTCACTCATCTGTTTTGGCTTGAGGCCCAAAGTTTACACAGCCCTAGTGTAAGGCTTATGCTGTTCTTCATGAAAACGTTTGTCTTAATGAAGCATACATTTCGGTAAAGAATAGAATGTCAAGGGTTCTTGCTCGTTTTTTTTCTAACCTTGCCAAGCTGAGGCAGAAGTAAAGAAGTAGTACAAACCATGTGACCGTCCAGGAGCTGCATCTTCAGAAGTGGAGCCATCTGGCAGAGGACATTATGTAACAGTTGATTTGTTCTTAGTGTCTCTTCTGTGGTCCTGGTATGATTCAGCCTGACACCATGTCAGCGGTGGAGCGAGGGTTCAGCTGTCGTCACCATGATGTGCTAGCAGTTGTTCCAGGGAGCGATACGTGTTGGGCTCAGTCAGCTGGGGCGCAGAACTGTTGTGCGGAAAACAAAGAGCCAGTGGAAGAACGCTGGAATCTCTTTTATGCTCGGTTTGGCTCTTTTCGTTGTTGTTTTTTCTTCTCCTAATTGTCCAAAAGACTTCAGTGCAAGGTGACCTGGCAGCTCCAGAAAGGTTTAGTTTCAGTTTGTCGTAGCAGGTGGGACTCCTTGGAGGAAAAAGGTAACGGGGTTTTCCTCGCGAGAGTGTCTCGATCCTGTCTAATTGGAGATGCGTGATGGGCCTGAGGGCAATCCTGCCTTTTTGAACATTCTGAAACCATCTGTTTGCTCAGCAGGCTGGGTTCATTAGGGCTCGAGTGGTGAGCTTGCTTCGTTAGTAATGAACATCCAGTCCTGAGTGATTCAGTCCATAAGCTGCAGCCTTATGAGGCTTCATTTTCTTGACGTGCTGTGCCATAAATACAAACCTCTTTATAGCAGGATCCGCCAGACAGCTTCCTGTCTTCTCAATCTAAAGTGTCCCCCCTGCTGAACTGGAAGGAAGAGACATAAACAAAACAGAAATGACAGTCCCTGTCTCTAGGGGAAAGAAGGGAATAGCAAATAAGAGAAGTTATTGTATACAATTTCTTTTTTCTGAAGAACAGTGCTACAACACACCTTGTTACTTGGGTTGAACAGTAGGCTGAAGCCTTCTGTCTTTCACAAGTGATGGAACCAAAATTTGAATGTTTCTGGATCAAGACAGCTGACTGACTGACATCCATCTGTTTTCTAACTGCTTCTTCCAATTCAATTCAGGGTCGTGGAGGGGGGCCAATCCTGGCAAGAAACAGGATCAAGGCAGAGCAGACAGACACACGTACACTTACACCAGGGTCAATTTTCCCAGAAACCAGCTAAAGTAACAATATGTTTTTGGGCTGTGTGAGGCAACCCACATGAACATGGGGAGAATAAACATTCTCCAGGCATTCGCCTTAATAATAATAATACCTGCTGTAAAGTTCATATCTCTCTGATACTGATTAGATATTGCACATTTTTTATATATTTGCAATAACCCTTGCAAATCAAAGTGAACATGTTAGGTTACTTGTGGAAATTATGTTGCCTTTTGGAGGTCAGAATGTGCCGATTCCAAAAGTGGAAAATAGTCGCACAGTTTCTTGTTAACCACATTTATGGGGCTGCCTGGATTTCATCCAAAGCTTCTAGAGTTCTGCTATTCTGTCAGGAGAATGGATAAAGGAACAGACCATTAGTGCTAGTTAAATATTTAAAACCCTAGTCAAATGTCACAAAGGCTGTTAAAAGAAAAGCCCTGACTGAGTATAGGATATACTGTAGTTGGTGAAGGCGCAGCGCAGTGTCCTGGTTTATAATTCTAGCACTTCATTAGTGTTACTTAAAGGAACAAGGGCACTCAGAGGTATCATTCAGAACCTCATGAGAGCCATGCTTTTGTTTTTAAAAACAGACTTTATGGAAGTGACTGCACTCTACCTGCTTCTAATGTTACAGGGATCAATAACTCTGAGAAGTGTTTTAGACTACAGTTAGCAATACTTCTAGACATTCTTGCTTTAATTACATTAAGGACTAACTAGTGGTCAGCGTTCATCAAGTCCTTTAATAACCTTATTATATTTTTGAATAGTTTTCTAGCATCTCCAGTAATAAAGAGCCAGGGATGAGACAGGTGAAAAACTTCATCTGCTAGGAATGTTGTACACAGCTCTGAGATCAACAAGTTAAATAAAAGTGGATTCTTCCCCAAAGTGCATTACATTTCAGATGGAAAATCTCTGAGACCAAACCACAATGTTACAAAAGTAGTAGTGTATTTTGTTGAGATCTTTAAACATGCTTCATTCATGCTTTTAAATCTCACAAACCGCATGGTTAGGAGAGATTTTTTTAGGTTAAGCTCCTAATGCTAGGTTGGGGTTTGCGAACACTGCTTCTTTAAAAGGATGTTCATTTCTAGCCACAGATTGGCACTTCTAGGGAGATGGTGAGTGAGTCATTTAATGTCCTCTGCAGGTGAAGTGATTCATTATATTGACAATGTTATGCTGGGTACTTTAATATTCTCCTGCATATTGCCATCACAGCCTTCTCTAATAGCTTGTAATAGATTTCTTACATTTGTAAGGTATAATTACAGCCATCTGAAGTGTAGGCTTAGGTCATTATGGCACCAACCCCTCTCTGGTGACAGAGACAATTTTAAATTAATGATGTCCTACAGTAGTTATCAGCCTTTTATTCACATTCAGTGGAGGTTCAGGGTAAATGTATTCAGTGCCAGTTGCTAAGGGGTTTATGTATGATGAGCCAGAGAAAACCTATTCTCTGTGACGGGGTGGTTTACAAATAAGTAGGTTAATTATCCCATCATTACATTCGTGGAGACAGGTCTGTACCACATAAGGTAAATGGCCTTTCTCTTTATTGGAACCAATTAAAAATTCCTTGAATCAGTCTTTTTGCCTGTTACTTGACAAGTTCAGAAAGATTTGCTAGGTTCAGTCCATTCCTGCGATTCCAAATGCATCTTTGAGGCTCTGTTGGGCATCATAAAGACTTTCTGTTTCAATTCTAGTCTCGGTTCTGATGTTTTTTGGATGCCGCACAGCAGAGTTTGTGTTCAGGAAGATGCATTTTTCAGATAGGTACTGAGAGCCTCCTCATTTTACTGATGTCTTATCAAGAGTATGTGTTCTTTCCTAGCAGTGATGACCATTATGGTATTATCATTCAGTCAAAGACACACATCTGAATTCACGCTTGCTTTTCTATTCTATGAAATGTTGAAAATAGTGTGGAATGTATACAAATGTGGTTTGATTAATTCTGTGATTAATTTAAAACATAGTTATGATTTGGCATAATTCTACAACAAGTATGTATGAATATAGGTTACAATTATCTATAGGTGTTTTTGTTAAAAGAACTATAAGCACATTTTAATTTGACTGGATAAGCACAATTTACTGTACAATAATATTTATAGACTGTATTCTTGTACTGTGTATAACTTTGTGTGAGGATCTGTATTCTGTCTCAAACAATTGTATACTAAAGCATCAAGAATTTGACACTCAGCAAAAATGTTCCTCTCCAGGCAACCTACTTTTTCTTTAAGAGTTCTAAACACAGTATCTGTGTACAGTGCAATGCTTTTGACTTATTAAAAATTAATGTGTCAAGCCTTTTCTCTAACACATTCTCTAGATGCACAAAATTTCTGCTGTGGAGGTTATGTAATATGCGTTATTTAATATCTGTACAGGCATTTTATTGTATAGTGGGTCACTCATTTTAATTAAAATTGGTTTGACCTTGAATGTTAATTGTACAATCTAGGAAACCAGACACCAGTACAATTTGAAAATCTATGGGAATTTGTTTTTTATGTAAAATTGTGTTTAGTCAAAGGTATATTACATCATTTACTATAAAGTCGACTAAGAAGGAAGTTACGTTTAATACAATAATATTAATCTTTTCCAGTCGCAGAATGTGGAAGATTTTATAGTTCTTCCCAAACAGATGGATTTTGGATATGAAAAAAATATTGGTTATCCACATTTTCTCAATTTACTAATGCAAAAGTTTTATAAAAAAAATCTGGTTTGGGGTTTGTATTTTCGGAGCTCTGAACTATTTCATCTTTCATCATTTCAGTCTCATTTGAAATGATTTCCTCTGCTTCTAAATGTGTATCTGTTGCTCTTAATGTTGTACCAATATTCAACCACATTTGTTAAAATATTGACCATTACTGATGTGAAAGCAAGATTTGAGAATATTTTGTAATGTCATTATACGTATATGGTATTTCTACCTAGTAACGCTTCTAATAAATAATTGTTACATAGTGACATTATTTATAATGAATTTTAATGATTAGTGCATCATTTTACAATACAAAATATTTTAATTAAATAGAAAATATTTTGTTCTTTATTAAAAATCAATAAACTGAAGTAACATCTCCTTTTTGTGTTACATCCTTTCTCTGTTCCTTTGACCTTACCATTCAACATAATGTATAAGCAGATAGACACTACTCGATATACCCGCCAGATTAAACTACAAAAAGTTAAATCTGTAGAAAGTGATTGGAGCTCCAGGCACTTCTTAAAATAAATCTGCTTGTTACATTTGTCAATCGAAGGAACAGTCCAGAACTATCTTTGTGTTGGGTTTCAGTTAGATATAATACTCTTCCATTTCCATTTTATACTAACTCATATAGTAACATCAAAAAGGTTACAAATTGTGCCCATCTTGCTAGTAACTCGATGATCTAAAATTTCGATGTATTTTATATGGGATTCCACAGAGTCCACTTCAAATACATAACTCGAGAATTGGTTCCAGACTCCCACAATCCTTCTGTGCAAAGAAGAGTCTCCTGTTGATTGTCCTGAAAGACCTTACATTTTATTTCCACTTGGATGGAAGTCTGGTCTGGTTGCTGATTTTGAAGAAACCTCCTAAATTGACTTTCTCTTCAACTTCTTTTAGTTGGATTTTAAATACTTTAAAGAATAATCCACGTGATTTTTTGTTTTCCGTGCTTGGAAGACTGGTGTCTGTGTCTGAGTAAGACGTTCCCTTTAGGCCAGAAATAAATCTGGTTGCTCTCCTTTGTGTTGTCTCTGGAGCAGCAATGATGTTTTGTGTGGTGACCAAAACTGCACAATGTCCCAAAAAAGGTCATCCCAACACGTCGCATAATTCTAAAAATATGCAAGCATTTCAGTCTTTTTATTGTTTCCCTGAACTGTTGAGGAAACTAATGAATGCCTAGAATATCATTTTATATTGTTCCAGTTTCGGCATCATCCATTGGGATTTGAAATCTTGCTACCTGATTGTAATACCTTGCATTTATCAATTAAATTTCATTTACTAGGTTGTTTGCCCACTCTTGAATTTTGTCTCATGTCTTGTATTGCGTGTGTGAATGTTGCACTCTTTGCATAATGCAGTCTATTTTTGTGTCATCTGCTAATTTGACATGTTTTCCTAATATACCATGCTGCAGATCATTGATATAGTTTAGGAAAAACAGGGATCCTAAACCTGATCAATAATGACTTCAGTCATTCATCATTCATCCTCACTCATGAGTACTGTTTTTTTTAAATGTAAGAATTAGTCTTTCATGTAATGCTTTTTAAAACTCTTGTTTCTTTACTGGGTTGAAGTACAGTGTAGCTCTTTATAACCTACTATTTATTTATGACTAAAACATATTGAACAATGCTATTATTACTAAATGACAGCTATAATGCAGTACCTAGAGTACTACGTCTGAATTAATAGCTGAA
The DNA here is from genome assembly GCF_059453375.1 of Lepisosteus platostomus. NCBI lineage: Eukaryota > Metazoa > Chordata > Actinopteri > Semionotiformes > Lepisosteidae > Lepisosteus > Lepisosteus platostomus. The sequence continues at coordinate 62,700,454 of NC_142616.1, read as the reverse complement.
TTAATACTGAACTAATAGCTGAATTAGTTACACTATGGTTATTCACTTGCAATTATAATACATAGTATATAGCCAATCTTGAACACAATCCAGTGTGTCGCAGTTTTAAATATTTGAGAAACAGCACCCTCCCAAAGACCTCTACAGGTAAAGAGCAGTTTTCTTGTCTCATATTTCTGTTTTAAGAATGCAAATTGGGGAAAAAAAGAACAGGGAACCTACTAACCTGTGAATTTACATGGAAGAGCGGGCTTTCCCCACGGCCTTTTGCAGCTCATTTATGTTATTAACAAGGCGTCTTTTATCGGAGTCTGAGAACGCCTAGGGAAACAGTCGCATTTTCCAGCAGCTAATTCCCATTATGCACCTGTTTCCCCTTGAAGAATCTCCTGTCCTTTATTTTTTTTTATTTTATTCACTGAGGGGAGTGTAACATATGAAATGTATTTGGAGAAATCTTTGGGATTGTTTTTTCTCTTTTAATTATACATGCCTGGTTGGGGAGGTGGGGAGATTATTATAAAATGTTTGAAAGGCTGGCTGGCTGGCTTTCCCCTGGCAGGGAACAGAAATTTGGCTATTGATTACTAAAAACCAATAGGGAGATTTCAGATATTTAGAGAATGTGTCATCATTCCAGCACTGTTTTTAAAAGTAATAAAATATGAAAATGGGGCATTTTAAAGTGGATAATGGCCTAAAGCCTACACATCTGGAAACCCTTCTGATTGAGTATATTAGCATTGTTATGTTGTGTCTAATGCATCATAGTATTTTAAAATGTTTTAAAGCTCTGGATAATTCTTGACTCCATTTTACTGCCTTAATATTATTTTGTTATAGCTTGTTAGTGACTTTTACACAAAATCTTATAAAATGTTTAATAAAAAGTACATTTTTGTGTTTGAATACATGTGCATATTATTATTTCTGCAACTTAGAGCTACAGTTCAGCGCGATATTATTCTTTTGTGTGAAAAGGTCAGCATTGGAAGATAAACAGGTGAGTTTTAATTGGAATTGGCTGTGGATGTTTTTTTTTAACTTTGGGACATAGTCCTAGTTTTGAACTACGGAGCAGGCAGAAACCTTAAACATGTCACGGAGTCATGTGGCAAAGGGCGAGCCCTGCTGATGTGTAAAAATAGTTCTTATTTATTAATCATATAGCTGCGTTTCAGGCCAATTACAGCAGTGCAAGACCCTTTGAGTTTCCGAAGGAGAGAGAAACTGCTCATCGCCCTGGGAGTCAATTCAGAAACAGGATTAACAAAATGCGATCAATAAAAAAGAGTGGGTTGTTATGCCGTTCTTTGTCCAGTTAATGTCAATAAATGTAAGCTGTTCCCTTTTGATTTTTTTATTTCATTTGAGGGGACATAATTAGAAGAATAACTAGGTCAAGCAGTGTGAAGAGGTTTACAGAATTGTTCTGATGCTGGATTGAAGAGTAGTGAAACAAGTTCCATACATACATCAACAAGTGGTAGAGCCATTTCTATAGATAAAGGGCAATCCAATATGAACTAATTGGCAGTTATTTAAATTATGAAACACAGTATATGTTTAATTGAATCGTGAGGCTTTAATTTAAACCAACGAAGCTTTCTTTATTGCCCCATTTTACGTGCCCAGATATAGCCTTATATGTCCATCTCTTTCACTCTGACTAATGGGGCTGTTTTGGAGTCAGATTCATTGAGCCCTGTTGATAGTGTCCAATTTGGTGTTGCTATTGCTGCACTGAACAGAGCTCAAAATAATTAAAAGGTTTGTAAAGAGGTTGTTAAAAATCAATGCAAGGCACTTTTATGAAGATTTCTACAAAAACAAAAAAATGACTCCTGCTTTGTACATCTGATTACCGTAATAATGAATCTAAGATGTTCTGTCTTTGGAACACGTGACTGTGTGCTGGTGAGAGCTGATTGCATCCTGCTGAATTCCTGCCGTGTTTCACATATGTGTCACAGTACATCCTTTGTACATGCTGCATGGTAGTTCTGCAGATTTATTTATGCATTACAGTTCTGGATTTTTTTCTTCCCACTTTCAAAACTGGTAGAGGGAAAGAGAATGGGGAAACAATAATATATAAATCGTAAACCTTTCCTCATTTAATGGCGCAGAGCACCATTAATGTAGATTTTCAGTAGGGCCCTCTGGTGTGAATATCTAAGTTCATTAGAAATGTGAGGAAACATGAAAAGGAGTACAGAACCTAATTTCCAGTTCAACCTGAGAGTATCAGAGGGGTCTTATGATCTTCATGACATCTGTTTAGTCTTGTCACTGAAAACAGGGAAGGTTCTGTAGCTAAAATCCTAATCCCATACCTTTCAAACTGTCTTGTATGTTTGGCAAGACCAAAAAACGTCAGTGAAGTCACCCATGGAGATTTGGTGAGCTCTATTGATGGTTCTCGGGGCATGAATCTCTGGATCACAATCCTGCCGAGTTTGTGATTTGCCGGTTCCTTTTTTTTCTTGATTTTTATGTGCTTCACGTTTTATCTGCCCCATCTTTATCCCTACAAAATACTGCTTATAATGACTGCATTGTTTTTAAACCAGTCAGCAGTAGTATGTCATTTAATGTAACAGTTTAGGAAAGCTATGCGTCCATACATGTAGATAAAAATTTAGATGATCTAGTCTGAACTAATACTGATATAATTTAACATTGTTTTAGAATTCAGAAGACTTCAGAAGGGACAATGGTTGAGTGAGGAAACAATATGGAAACATTTTTCCTAGAGGTAGCGAGTGCACGCAGTTTACTACCTGATTACCTGCTGCTGTTTTCATGTTAATCATTTCTGGTGCTGAGCCTAAGCGGCCTTCAGTAATAGGCTTTCTGAGCCTTTATTTCTGTGACGCCCATGCTGCCTCTCCTTCTTGCATGCCCATTGCAGATAGGGCCAGTGTGCCAACAGTCACATTGATAAGAGAGTGTTGAAAGCAGAAAAGGTTGCAGCCAGCTACTTCAAAGCCAGGGGTACACGCTGAGCTAGACTCTATAAACATTATCTTTGTTCCTCCAGGTCAGATGAAAAAAAATAGGCAGCATTGAAAGAATCTTTAGCCACCGGTCAAGCTCATGTCTGAAGACGGGGCTGGAGACAAAGGGATTCATTATCTTTCAGCTCACTTTCATGTGTCCTGATGAATGGAGATCAAACACGTGTTTCTCATGTCTTTACCATAACCTCCTTATTTTATAAGGATATGGCATTGTATGTCACTTTTTAAGCTATGCCTATGGGAGTATAAGGTAGAAGGAATGATTTTTTCCGTCTCACTTGAACTGCGATCGAGAGATCAAAATCCTAAATTCATCATACTGTTTGCATACGTTTGTTCTCCTGTAATGGTTTTCTATATGATATATCTATATGTATTTCCTGCAACTCTTTTGGCCTACTTCAGCCTTGCTAATGATATTGCAAATATGTAATTTCTACTTTACTTAATGTGTCATTCACATCTTTTCCATTTTGGTTCTCAAAAAGGGTTGAGTTCAGGGATGCTAGAGACCCAGGTATTTCTAACAACCTCCCACCACCTCTTACAGTGTCTAAATCAGCATTTTCCATTATACACTTCAGAACTGAGCCCACGACCAATGGCTGCGTCTTATAAGGGACAGTGGGTATAAAATGTGAGTCAGGAAACGATTGTTTTTTTCAGCAGTTTTTCCAAACAATTCAAACGCTTACTGAACATTTTTAATTGAAATGTGGATTGTCAGCTCCTTAAACTTTTAGATAGGTGTTTTATGGTTTTAACGTGGACTGCAGTCAGACATTCAGAGTGGCTTCTGTTTGTGTTATGCCTTTATGCTACATCTCAGAAGTACCTTAAACGACAATTACAGTTCACAGCATTGCAATGATATTGCTAACGAAGAGAATCAAGACCAGTCATGAGTGAATTGCAAACTAAAACCACAAATATTTGTGTTAAATCACCAAAAACAAATTAAAATGGAGCTAAACGTGAATGCAACAAATTAAAACCAGCAATTTCAGTTTTGGCAGCCGGTCTTATTTTCTAATAAAATAGATTTCAGTTGCAGTTAATCCTTTGGTGTCTGTACTGACAGATAGCCGTAGGCCGTGCCTTGTTTTGGATTAGAATGGATTTCTCTGTTTTGAATTGTTGCAGAAGGGTGAAAGCTCTGTCTTTTTAGACTGGAATGGAATGGAAAAACATTCTTGTAAGAATGAAAAATGATACTTTTGCTTCCTAATTCATATAACAGCCAGATTCTAGCATGACCGTCAGGTAGTTTAAAAAGTTGTGTGGGAGTAAGGTGTTGGCTCACAGCTATCACATGCATAAATGCACCTGCCTCGTATATGCTCCATACGAATGGCTTTATTTGGTTAGTGTGCTTTTTTTCCAATGGTTTTGTATGCAAGGGGGCATTGATAGCTCTGTCAAGCTAGTCTAACTCAAAAGTTTCATTGGGGCCTCAGGAAATTTTCCACTGTTGGTTTTTCCAGTCCAGGTGATTCATTAAGGCTTTTTAATCACAGTGTAAGTCTTTCTGAATCAGATGGTGCAAATGAGCATATGTGTATGCAGCTGCTTTATTGCTCTTCTGTAAATAGCTCGTTTCTTCACCAAGAGTTAATTTCACCTTGGTGCAGTTTTGTTTGCTTGGCACTAGCTCAGGATTTTTTTATATCCATCAGCTCCACACTGCTACTGTGCACAGCAAAAATCTCATATCCTGTGGGGAGAGGCATGTGTGGGAGGGGGGCATGGAAAGATGGTCTCTTTGTAACTTACTGAGCAAACAAAGACATCCTCCTCTGTCAAGCCTCAGGTGTGAATGAAATGTTTGCAATGACTGGCCAGCATGGTGAAGGATAATTAGAATGGAAGATGATGGCTCTCTGACTTGTCTGTTTGGAGCTGAGTTGATGTGCAGAAGGTGCTCTGACGTCCATTACTTTTGCTCTTCCAGCGGAGAGATTCTAACAACGAGGGCAGCTGACTTTCATGAAGAAAGGCAGGATACATACCCTAGTAATCCAGGTTTTTAGAAAGTCCAAAGAAGGCGGAAATGTGTGTCTGAGCAGGATATGTTACGCATAAAGACCCTTGATGAATATTTAGTACTGGAAATTATCCTTTGCAAAAAGAATAATGCAGCAAGAGAAGCTTTTAGGAGCTTCGCACAATATTTCTTTCAAGTAACATGGGTATAGTATTACGGTTTATATCTCCTTCCCCCATGATATTTGTCTGTATGTAGCATTTCCCTTTTTGTGGATAACCAGCATTAGCTTTGTTGACTTTGTGATTCCTATTGGAGACCAACAGCGTGTCCTTGTTCGAACAAAAGAGTATCCTATCCTAATTCTGTATACTCTGGACCAGTTCCACTCACCACCCTGAGATGTTAAATATAGCTGTGCAGTGTGCTTCTCTAAGTGCTCTGGATTTATGTTAGGCTATACCCCTTTGTTAATAAATATTTGAACTGACAGGCTTGTGCAGTTGACCGGGAGCACACAATGCACCTGATCTAGTCTAGGTCAAAACATTTCAAAAGGCTAAAATATAAAACAAAGATGAAATATGAACTTAAAATGAATTCATAAATTTGTATGCTATTAAATAGCCATAAGACTGAAACACTTTTTTCCATTGCTTTTCATTCTAAACTAAGAGACAAATTCTGTGGCTCTTTCATGTACATTTGTACATATACTTTTCATCTTCAACATTGGATATTTCATGGATTCATGTCTGAAGGTTGGCATAATCATGTAGTATTTGATTTCCTGAGTGACATAGGATTTTTGTGTTCATTGAGTTCTTGACTACCATATCGCTGCCTCTTCCTTTAAAATAGATCAAATAGTTTTCAGCCAAGATACACATTATAGTCTTTAACCGAGCAATTAATATTTGACTGGATGTGCAAATTTTAATTTCTCCCTGAAGCTTTCTCGGTATTGCTTAATATTTTTATAGTACAATCTTCCCAGCGATCTGCAGCTGTCATTCACAAAATGTACAATAGGTTTGGTATTGGTAATCACAAAGCCCTCAATAAAAAGGTTTGTCATTATAGCTGTTAGTTCCGGGCTCTAAAGAGTATCACGCCTGACCTGTCCATCTCTTATTGTTTAACTCACAATCACCAGGGATATACTGCAAATATTTACCCTCTCCACCTTGGATCAGGGGCCTGCCCTTTACTGCACCTGTTCACCAGATGTTTCCAGTAAGTGCTTTTAAGGACAGCAATGGCTGGAGCACTTTATTACAGGAAAAGTGCCCTGCGATCTCACTGTTTGGTTCCTTGTTTATTGTGCCTGAAATGTTAGAAATAGCAGAAGAAGGCAAAACAAGACTTCCTCTCATAAAACAGTACTACAATATCCATTTTAAGTGTTTTTTTTCTGTTTTACTTGAATTCCACATGTTCTGTTCTGCTTTATTTATGGGTAGCTTGTTGGTTTTCTTAATGCTTGTCTACGTGTTGCCTTAGTGGCTTCTCTAATAGTGGATTTGTTACAGAAATTGATTGTATGGCTTTAAAGTTTTAAATAATACTTGTTACTTTTCTGTGAGTCCTCCCTGTGCCAGTAGGCTGAAAGGCCCATGGACCGCATTTTGTGTTTACTGCAGCTAACAATCCTGCTATTTGGACTCTGTTATTGACCCTTCTGCCTCTCTCTTTTTTTTCCATCCTCAGCCCCCAGAAGCTGTAGACGTCTTGGACATTCCTGTTTCTCATCAGGAAAAGAGGAGTCAAAGCGTAAGCAGGGCTTCCCAGATCGAAAGAGACCCTGGAGTCAAATCTTCCAGCTCCCAGCAGCAGACTGCAGAGACAGGAATCTCGGCGGCCCTGGCCAGCACTTTGGAGCACATTGTTGGTCAGCTTGATGTCCTTACTCAGGTAAGCAGCAGGACTCTTTTTACAGTCCTTTGAATAGCAAATAAAAATTGTGAGGAAACATAATTTGGGCAAGTATGCTCCATTCATTGTGTCTGTGCACTAAAAGAGTTGGCTATGCCCCGCTGATGAGGCATAATGAGGACAAAAGAGCTGATAACTGATAACAGCTGATAACTCTGGCAAAAGGGTTGTGGGAGTCAGGAACAAGCTATCCAGCTGTATTAAAGGAAGGTGGTGTTATTGCTTCTTTCATGAAACAGCTGGCTGAGAGCCTCTTACCTATTGCCTGCTAGGAAACAGACAAGTGAGATGGAGAATACCCTTTTTTCATTTGCAAACCTTATGCTCTTAAATACAATGAATAATTTTAGTTTGAAAAAAATCTATTACCTAATGAAACCAAGTGCTGCAGTTTCACAGGAACATGTACAATTCAATTTCTCATTTTTAATTCAACATCCTACAGTATATGAGCTGCATATTACATTACCTCAAGATCCAGCCTTGGAATCAATACTTAATTATGATCAGACAGCACGGCAATTTGTTCTTTTTTTTTTGTGCCTGACCTGTATATAAACGTCTAATCAGTTTTCATGGGTTTCATTGAAGACTAGTGAAGGCTGCTATGAATAATTCATTCTGTTCATTTCCAAGGAGCTGCAGGGGAACTAACCAGCACTGTGACTTTACATTCTGTTTTACTCTACTGTGCAGCATTAGATTATTGACTCGTGCTCTACATGTCTCAAGAGCACGGTGCTTAGGAACAATTACTAATTGCAGGTATGCTAGGCTGAATTTTTCAATGATTCAAATATTTATTTTAAATTCAAATGTTTGCTTGTTTCCCTCTCCCTCCATTCTTATTTTCATAATTGTTCTTACAATGATTTTTTAAAATCAGAAGTATTAAAGTTTGTGGCTAATCCCAGCAGTGGACCCCAGGCTAAGACATCGTGTCAAGCACTGCAAAACATTTGTCTTTTATTGCTAACACGAGAAGGCCCAATCAAAATAGTTTTTTACTGACACAGAATTGCCAGTTATTGTATTGTGTACCCACCCACTGTGGAACTGTCAGCGCATATTTTCACATCTCGGTTCACGGCCGTAACATGGGAGAATGTGACTCCTCTAACCCACTCACCATACTGGCTGAGCAGCCCAGGAATCCCAGTTGTACCAGTTACCTATTTTTTATCAACAACATCAAAACAAATTGCAACCTGAAACACAGGCATCTTCATGGTATAGAATTTCTTGTGTCACTTCAACTCTTCCCGCTTCTCGGTTCATATATACATAAAGATCATTACTCCTGAGAAAGCTGATTTGGATGTACCTTCAGAACTTTTTGATCAATACATGCTAAAGTGCATTAATGAAAGCACATCATAACAGGCGCATGTCTTTGCATTTTTCAAACAGAATGTCTGTACTATGTGTACATTGTACATTGTAATCAAGTGGGATTACTACATTTACTACATTGAAATGATTAAAATGTAGTTTCTGCGTGAGTAATGTTCTTTAGGTTTGGTTTATGGCGGGTCCACCTCATCACCTGAAGGTCACCAGGATGGGAAACATTACGGTGACTTTAATTGGCTTGAAGTGGGTCATTGTTCTTAAATGCTTCAGAATAGGGTTGTGCTTTCTTACTAAATGGGTCCTGGTGTTGTGAATGAATGTGTGAATATTCCAGGTGTGGGCAGGAATATTTTGCCAGGAAGCATCTTTTCTTTGTGAGTGTGAAGGAGATAAGAGTAGGATGGTTGGTGGTTTTGGGGATGGAATTGGAGGAATGGGGATAGATGATGTATATACTATATAGAGGACACTTTCCTGCTACGCTCAAAGCAACTGTGAGCTGCAATCAAGACTGAAGAATAAATTTACCACACAGGGTCCTGACTGCAGTCTTAAAATAATATTTTATATTACACATTTCGTGGCACATCCTTTCAAGGTGGTGTACAAGAAAACAGTCAAAAACAGGAGACGGATAAATTAAAACTAATTTAGAATCCTGAAACCAGATTTAAAAGCTAGATTGTAAAAGTATGTTGTAAGACAGGATCTTAAAGGTACTGACTGGCTTCCAAGATCTGATTTGAGCTGCAAGATCACTCCACAGTCTTGGATAAACAAAAGCCTCATATCGGCAATGAAAAAGAGGGCCAGAGTCCAGGAAGTGCAAACAGTGCGTCAGTGTATTGGGAGTTAACAATTCACTGAAGTAGTCAGAACCCAAGCGGTTTAAGCCCTTAAAGGTGAGCAGGAGTCTTTTGAGTGTTATTTTGAAATACACAGGAAGCCAGTGCAAGAAAGCTGAAACAAGTGATATATGTTCACGCACTTGTGCCCTGAACATGCTGCAACTAAGAAATGCTACCCTGTGTCTCTAGTGGAAACCATTTATTCAAAAACATTTAGTAAATGATACTTCATTTCTACAGTATTCAATTCTCAATGCTCTGTTTTTTTTGTTGGTGGTGAACGTGCTTTTATGAGTAATCCATGACTCAAGGTCAGATAAACTTTTTATCTAAGTTTTAGCTTTTATCAGGAGGGGGTTTAATTTGTTTGCTGCCTCAGTTGATCCCTGCTCATTAAAACTGTGCAAGTCAGGCTAGGTATTGTATGTTACTTGATGAATGTAACATTAGAAAAAGGAATAAGTGAATTCAGAGGGCTTCCGTGTAATAATGGAAAGTTATATAACGCAGATACCAATGTATTTATTTCATTAGGATTAGGTGCAATAAATGTTGATATACAGAAAATGTAGGGAATGAAAGACTTATTTAGTAACTGCAAATTTCTGAAACAAGTTTAAGAATGATTTGATCTGTCTCATCGGTTATCAAAAATCCCCATTTTCTTCAGTTGTTTTAAGACCTGTTTTTCCAAACTCCATTTATGTCTAAGTTATGTGCAAGTTTATTTTATTTGAAAATCGTAGTGTTTCATCAATAAAATACAGAGATGTGATTCCAGACAGCATGCACACGTTTGCATTGCAGTATTTTACCATCCTAAGGAAGTTGTAATCAAGCCAAAAAATGAATCCTAACATGAACGTTATTAACAAAGCCCCTTATAAGGACAACTGATTGTAAGACTGACCTTGTAAGCACATTGAGCCTGATGCACTGACTTCATCAGGAAAATTCCTAGAAACACAGGTGCATGCTTACAAAAGTCTTGAAAGCATATGGTTCATCTCATAAAACTTTGTGCAAAGCAATATTGATTATTTTAAGAGTTTTCTAATGAAATTTGTCTAAAAGGGAATTACAATTTAAAAGCCTAGATCGTGACATCTAAAAATAGAATCTAGCTTACAAGGAAACAGGCGCTGACTTTGTTCTTTTCATATTTATCTGCCAAATACCTTTTTTAAACACAGATGAAGTTATAACTGAGTATGAAGATGTATTCTTGTAGTAATTTCTGTCATTTAAAAATGTGTATTGTAAAAAATACTCTGTTCTACTTATTTTAGAGCTCCCCATCAGGAAAATAAGTCATGAGTGATTAACAAATGGAGATTTCCACTGATATTCGAGAAATGGTTGTGTGCATCACAGGGATAAGTCATTACTGTAGGACAGCATAGCTGATTGATATTACATTGGGATCTGATATATACTGTACAGTCATTATTGTATTACATTGTATTGTATTATTGTATTTAATCTTAAATCCATAAAAGATATCTCCAACAGATGTAACACAGAAGGCTGTTAGAGTTTGTTTACATTTGTCTTTTTCAGTGAATCTGTTAATAGATAGATTGAATGTAAAAAGATGTCAAGTTACTTTATCGTGAATACCTGTGCAGTTGAGTTTGTGACCTCCATAGGTTTCATGAACCTACTTTCACAGTCTGGCATTCAAGACTACCTTTATTAAGCACCATATGATCAAGTTTGTCATTCTTAGCTGCCTCTTCATAATCGTTTATTTTTGTGTTGCATTCCACAGAATAGTGAAGCTGATGTGTAGCCGGATGACCTCTTGTCAAATCTGTGCTTATTAACAACAACAATGTTTAATGCTTTGAAGTGCATACACTTACATTTTTTATGTTTGCAGTGTAAACTGTGATCATCTTACATAAATTCCATATTTTATCAGTGTTTATTTTAACAAAGAAATGTGGGACTGTGTTCACGCTGTTATAAAAGCTAATCAGCAGCAGTGCTAACACATTTTAATACTTTCACCTTAGACGCTGCATCTAGGAGGAAGAGAAATCAGGTCTGTTTGGAAAGCATATCGAACTGCATGTCAGTTCTGAGGTTACCAATAATAATCCATTCCACACAACGTCAAGCGGATTGACTAGAGAAAAGCAGCAGGCATATTATTTAGCTTTAACTTATTTATCTTTATTAAAGCAAAGCATGACTTCACATCTATTGATCTGTTAGTACTTAAACAGCATAAACTTCTCCATTTTCAGTAGATTATTTTTTATTCTCCTTGGGAAACATGAAGGTAATTTTACCATACCTGTAGTATGGTGCTTTCTTTTTCTTTCAGAGTGGCTTTTATTAAATGACCATAGTCATTGACATTCAGTTGGAATATGAGCCTCAACCCTGTATGACTTTTAGATTTGTTAATTTTTGTTACCACAGGCTGAAATGCAGTATTAGTCAGTGGAAGGAAAAACAAAATGGACTAGTAAGAAAACGTGCCATTAAAATATTTAATCGCTCAATTTGCTTACTAGTTTATTGTTAATCATAGAGTAATTAAAGATGGGTGTTGAAATCTGATTTGACCCCTTTTAGAAATTTGGTAAGCAAAATTAAATCCAGAGAGCTCACCTTTCTTTCCATTTTATGTTTTATCTAGCATTATGAATTCACTTTATAGTCTCACTGGTGATGTACTGTACCCTTCCTTACTTGTTAGTCCCTAGTTTTCCTTTCATAGCTTTAAAATATGTTGCAGCAATATGATTTTGTATGTTGTGGCAACACGCCTTTTCATTATTCTAAACTATTTTGTTGGAATTTTACGGTAAACATCTGCTCATTTGGGGACGAATTCAAGATGTTCCTTATTTGACCTGTATAACAAGTTTGTGAGTGGCTCACTGTGGTGAAAGTGCTGTTCTTTGTTTTTTTGTGTCTTATTTCAGCGTTCATTTTCTCAGTGGAAGACATGTCACTGGTAGAACTGCTCGTTGTTTCTTTAGGAAAAAGTCAGGAAATTATATCAAGAGCAGATGAGGGGAAAACAGGTAGAGATATCTCTTTCAAAGGCACATTAAACTTTTTTCCCACGGTTTGCAATACATTAAATATTAATGTACCTATAATTCAAATGTATTCAGCTTTAGGCTCAAGATAATAGACATACAGAAAGCTACTCAGTTCCCCTTAAGTGTATTAGTTTGCGTGAGTTAGCAGTTCTTTTTAAATTCAGTTTTGATCTGGCTTGAGAGGAACATGTTAAAGGTTGTGACTGAAGGATCATCGTGATATTTTAGACTGGACAGGGAAGAGTTTTGATTTTCGTTCTTATTATAGTGAAAGAAGCAGCAGCACAACAATAAAGCCTTCATGCTGGCCACCCTCTTGGATAGAGAGAACTTATCGATTAGGAGTGATACCAGGAGTTATTTTTTGTAGGAGTAAAATTCTGATGCATTTAAACCACATTAAAGTGTTTGTAAACAGTCTCATGTTTTTAAGTGTTAAACAAGTAGTGAAGATAGGTCGGGTCTGATGCATTTAGCTGTACCCTGTATAGGCCCTAGGGCCTCCATTTTGATGTGTGCTGTGCACTGATCTTCACAAACAGAACCATGCCAGTGTGTTTCCTTTGCTAAAGAACATTTCCATGTGTTTTTTCTGCTTCAGCTGAATGCTGGTATTTGTTTGTTACCTAAGGGTTGGGGTGAGCAGATGGTTTCCATTGCAAGTGGAAGTCATTCCGTCCCTGTGCACCTCCAGCGGCATGTTGGAAATAGCTCTGACCTTCGCAGATTCAGTTTTGAAAGAGGTTTCCAGGCACGTGGGAGCATTTATTGACATTCCAGGCTTACAGCCGTGTACAGGGAATTGTGCTCTCTGACCTTTCGGACTCGCCGTCTCTCCTTCCTAGTCACACTTCTTCAGCTTCTCCAAAGTCTCGTAAAGTAACCGCTTTTTCTGCTTGGATCTGGGCTTTCCCGATTAACAATGAAAGCGCTAACCGAGGCAAATCAGCAAAATTGCCACATGTGATTTTGGTTGTATATGCATGGTGGAAAAAAAACATAATGTCTCCCCTTGATCCGTTTACATGATTACAGATTCAGATTGCTAACACTTTGCTTCAAAACCAGGGCTCATGTGCAACAAAAACTGTACCACCATAATCGTACTGTGTTGCATGAAGAGAGAAATAATTCACTTTTTTTCAAAGGCACGTGAACCCGTGAATCTGCCGCATTAGCAACTGAAGCTTACAAAGTTTTCTGCATCCCAAGTGACGCAGTAGATTGTCCTCTGAACCACATTTTACAGATAATAGGGAATATGAGAAACATTTGTTGTGAACTCCGTATGGTGCGACAGCTTGAAATATTTAAAAGCGTAACACATTAAAATGAGAGCAAAACTTGTAAGCGTCTCATAGAACAAGCCTGGCAGTCGCCAAACAAATATCCAGAGTGATCGCAAACACCCAACCACAGCTGAAAAGAGCCAAATTAAGCAGCCAGCAGACAAAAATAGCTCCAGTCTATGAAGACTAACTTGAAGTTAATAGTCTTTTAGGTTTCCTTCAAGCCTAAATCGGCAGTAAATGGAAAATATTAACACAAGTGTTGTGACTGCTTCTCATAAGGTTCTTACAGTCCTTACAGTTTACAGTACATCTTACCCATTGTCTGTCTGATCAGTGATGGAATGGGAAACATTTCTTCCTCTTGGCTTTTATCTATGCTTATTTTCCATTTGTACTGAACACTAGATTTATGTTTCTTAATGTGGATTTTAACACTTTCAGCTAATATTTGTTTGCATGACTCTCTAGATTTGTGCTTATTTCATCAGTTAAAGAGATGGTCCTTTTTTTGTTGTAATGAAAAACATATTCCTTCATCAAAATTATTATTTGGATGTGCAGTCTGTCAATATTTAATCATTCATTCATTATAAATATTTTTCTTTAATCGTGCCAAAGGTCTTCTCAGACATATTTGTTTAATACTGTTTATTTCATAATCCAAATAAGAAGTTAACTGGCAGCCTTGCTGGTTTTAGATTCACTTTGACTTTGACAGTTACCACCCCTGATATCAGTAGATTCCTGAAACCAAGCAGGACTGGGCTTCCTTTGGGATGGGAGACCTCCAAGGAAAACCAGGTGTTGGTAGACCAACAGGTGACACAGATCTCTAGACCACACTATTCTCTAAGAGGTGGTGTCTAAAATGGCTAACTTGTGGTCATTACAGATCCTGTGGCATATGTAGAGCTGGTATCCTGGCTAAATTCCCCTTTAGGCTTGCACAATCACTAATGTAATCAGAAACTGTGTTGTAAAATTGAAAGAAATTTGAAAAAAAAAATTTTTTTTTGGGGGGGGGGGATAATTCTCCACAAACAAGGAAAAATTATTCCTGGTATAGCCTCTTCTATAAAAAAAAATCAAAATTGGGGAAAAAAAAGTGATGAACTTTCTGTTGCCTGTTGCAATGGCAATCCTTATTCACAAAATGTAGTCTTCTCTTTTCTGAGCTATTGCAACTCCTTCTATAGGGAGCCAGCCATGAGTATAAACATATTTGCCTCCTCTCTTCTCCTTCCCTCTCCTGACTATAAAATAGGATTTAAACTCCCCACTCCACTTCAAAGGACAATTCTAGTGTGTTCTTACAAAAGGGGCCGAAAACCTTCAGAGACTAAAAGTTTCGTCTCCTTATGACTATGATGATATCACAAAGCACATATACTCCATAGGTTGAAGAGTTTTTTTTTTTTAGCATTCGACACTGTAACTTGGCACTAGACCTGATGAACGTCTCGGAAACATGCTACTGTCTTTGTGTTGCTTTCCCCATACGCTGCGATTTCTTTGTGGCGTAATCCTAAAAAAGAAACGCAGTTTGGCATGTGCGCTTTCAAGAAAACCTATCCCTGCCTGACCTCACTGTAAGGTAAATAACACTGTTTTTTAAAGTACGTTTTGTGAATTCTCGGGGATGAATGACAATTCATCACAGCTCCCCAAATTCCCCCCTTATGTTACTTACTAAAGTGATTTATTTCACACCTTCATCTGATCTGCTGTGCAATGGGGCTGTTGGCTCATAACCTCTGGAACATGTCAGCTGGGTGGGCGCTGTAAGTCAGTGGTGGATGAGTGGATGAAGTCGTCTGCTATGTGTCAATGCTGTATAAAAGCAATTTGTTGTTTTTTTTACTCCAGTTTTCATGTGTCTTGTGTTGTTAGTCCATGGAAAGAGACAAGAGGAGTTGTTGGGATTAAGTAAAGCCTTGCATGAATGTGGTTCTGTAGAACATTTTAGTTTGATCAAAATGACAGGTACAAAAAAAACTACCCACAAATGCCCATCCGAGGACATTCAGATAACAGCTGTGATCATTAGTGTCAAATAGGACAGGCTGCACAACAGCGTCCACTATGATTTCACGTGTCATGTCATTTCACACAATAAAGTGCCATTTTTCTTTTCACTCCCCCCTGTGTATGTAGAGCAGTTCGTCACCCCTGAGAGACGAGAAGAAAACACAGACATAAAAGAAATTGGCTGGTAAACCCCTTTTGATTATGAGCTTCACGGGGGACCTTTATTTCTGCTGCGTAAAAACTACCCAATTTGACGAAGAGAACACTGCCAGGATAATTTAAACTGGCAGCTAAAGCACCCCTTTCCAGGAGAGATGAGATGAGGCTGGCGCGTTGTGTCCTGGCAGGTCAAATAATATCTTTCGCATTTCAGACCTCGAGATGGTGCGATAAGCCCTGGGTATTGATTGGAAAAGCACACTCACAAAGGAAGGAAACGCAAACTCTTTCCCCGTAGCATGAAATCCCAGCAGATGTTATCTTGCTGTGGCTCCCAGGCCCCGAGGGAGTATTCAGGAAGCCTGTTCGCTGCAGTTTGCCTTTCGGTCTCGCGTACATGTTGGAAGTCTCCAGACAGGGTCATTCTCGGGCTGAGGCAGCGCGAGGGGCCCTGTGTTCATAGTATAAGGAGACAACACACAACTCGAGAGGCATGAGCCCAGTTCCCCAAAATAGGATTCGAATTACCATACTTTTACTGTGAATCACTACATTTTCAAGCCCTAAAAATAGCCACTCTTATCGTCAGCTCTGTACAAGAAATACATGAGCATGTTTTTTTTTTCTTGCCTTGTGTGTGCAGCTTGAGTTCTAAAAATGGGTGGTTGGAGGACTTTCGGCAGCAAAGGTCTATTAAAATAGTCTTGTTTCTTTAGTAACTAGTAAATTATTGCCTCTTAAGGCTTGGTGCTAGTTTCAGAGACGCTGATTAGCAGTAATCGTGTGTTGCCTAATGCTACTTTAGGAAAAATTGATTGAGGACTAGGGATAATCAGTTCTTGTGATATGACACTTTAGTTTTCTTCATCTGTCAAGTGACTTCTACCTCAGATGGCAAGCTAGTACTACAACACGTTTCACCGAATGACTTACCCTAGCTTCACCTTTTCATCTTCTTTCTGCCACAGGCAGTTCACCTAGTTCTCTGCACTGGTACTGTCGCATTAAAATTCTGCTTCATAATAATTCAAAAATTTACATTATTATTTGTACTTGTACATTAACGTTTATTTACTATTTACATATGGTCATCACAAAGTGAGCGAAAGGACATTTGTCTAACCATAAATTTAAGAAGTACTGCCGTGCCGTCTTTGAGGAGTTCTTTAAAACTTAAAAAAAAAAATGTCCAAGCGATAATGTACTTCCTGCGTTTGGTTGGGAATGAATATGCCATTTTTATCACGTTATTACCCACGTTCTGTGTATCCGCAACACAATGTTCCCTCTGTCTGCCTTTCATCTCTAAGCACTCACCCGTACTAGAGGAAGTGCAGTCCAAACAGCAGTGACATTAAATACAGTAGCTGTTTGATCTTAATTAATGGAGAGCCTTTCTCAGAAGCAATTTCGCATTTACAGAGCTTGGTATGTCCGCAGCCGAACCAAACCGTAGAAAGCAAATAATGTACGGCACAGAAGTTTGGTGGCTTGTTCAATGCAACGCACTTTTTTGGACTGCTATCCTCCTTGCCAAGTACGATTTTGGAAGTGTGTGTTCGGTTTTGTTTGTAGTATTTCAACATAATTAAAAGAGACATCAAAACACTGAAATAATAACTATACAATATAAACAATAATAGTCAAAAGCACGGTTAGCATTATTTAAATGATGGTATTACTGACCTATTCTGTCAGCTGTGACCTATTCAATTAAAAATCTGTGTATTTAATTTTAAAATCTATTTAAAATGTGATTTAAACCAGCAATAAATAAGCAATAATCCAATTTCAAAAGATCAGCTGAGTTTAGCAGTGCTTTCATTGACTAACTCAGATTTATTAGGAAAGTTCCTGAGTACGTTATTTTATTTTTTTAAATAAACTGAACATATTTGTTTGTAAGACAAGGCATCTACTGTACATGTGTGTTTCTGGACTGTTAGGGAACAATTTCCGGAGTTACCACCGGATACTCAGCAGACAGAAATGGTTGTTCTTCCATTATGTCTGTCAGTGCAGCCAAAGCACATTCATGTGATTATTGTAGGCCTTAGCAGGCCGGATGGAAGACCGAAGGCTCAGTAATGTGGCTGATGTGTCTGCTGAAGCTGGCCAATGTATAGCATTTATTAAATTATCAGCACATTTTTTCTCAAAGAGCAAAGATTGCTTTCTCGTTGAGGATCTACTACGTCTTCTCCTCTGTGTTTGTGGGGAGCAGATAGGTTGCTGTTTTTTTAGAATTTTGTCAGAAATACAAGGCGCCATGTTATGTTTCTCTGAAACACAGAGCAGGCTGGGGGCTCCATCGTCATAATCAGCGTGATTGTTTGGTGATAACGGAACATTTGTTAGCAGACTAAAGTAGATGCATTCATACTTTCCCCTTTTTATGTTTTACTATTCCTTCCACCCACCAGACAGTGGCTATCTTGGAACAGAGGCTGACATTGACAGAAGACAAACTGAGAGAGTGCATTGACAACCAGCACAAGATCACCCTCCAGCTGAGACGAAGTGACAGCAGATGACCTCTGCAGTGCTGTGGCAGAAGACCTGATGTGTTTTTATTAAATAGTTTAGAATTTCTACTTTTAACATGAGTTTATCTGAGGACCGCTTTTCAGAAAATGATAAATGTGCCTAGCAGTTTTTCCCATGAGTTTGCCTTGCTTACACTATACAAATTTCTTTGCTTTTGTATGGTTTGTATAGCTCATACTGCTCAATACTTTAATGTTTTCATTGTGTTTCTCTAAACCTTCCTGTACATCTAGCATGAGGTACCAAAGTGAATTAGGGAAGTCTAATCCTGGAATTCTTCCATAAATCCTATTATTTGACAGAAGATTGCTCCTTCAAACAATTTATGTAAAATAAGTTGCCCCATTGAATGGTGCCATCCATCCTGAAATCCCTCAGACCTAGTTCTGTGAACTTGACGGGGCTCAAAACCTGTTTACATAATAGAACAGGCTTTTCATCTCGCATTGCAAGCTACATTACAAGCAATAGAACCCTTTGTCATGTGCTGTCTCTTTAGGGATGAAATTTATTAGGATGGATTAGATAATTTGAGACATAAGCGTCATTCAATTTCAGAAGTATACTCAAACTGACTTAATTTTAACATGAAGGTCAGTGAATCTCTTCGCAGAGACCTCAATAGATTTTTTTCTGAATTACCGAGATGAGGTGAGTGACCACCTTAAAAGGAAAGAATTTCTTAACCTGATGAAAGTTAAACAGGACTCCATACATCAGTAAGGGCCCACTGATTAAGATTTCGTGAAGTAAAAAGTCTCCCAGGATTTGCTGTGTGATTTCACACTTTTCACACAACCTGTTTTGCTATTGTTGAGAGAATATACTTGAAAGATACATAAAATAATTCAATCTTTGCATAGCAAAAAAACATAAAAACCACAAGTTTGTGACATAAAATCATTTATCAGATTAAATTCCTTTTATAAATTTTATAACCATTTATTATTAACAAGACATTAATAGTGTCAATTGGCTGGTACAGATAGACTTGTTTTAATAATCACATTTACCAACATGTGATAGTGTTTTATAAATTTATGGGTGTTAATAGGTTGTTAGTTCTGCATTTATGAAGACTCTGTCAGCAACCTTAAATCGAAGTGTTAGCCAGTAATTTTGTATGCCTTCTCCTCAAAGAGATTCATGTGCTGAAAGCAATAATAGTTCCGTATATGGATTTCTTTCCACTTTTGCTGTCTTTGCAATCAGTTTTTATTTTTTTATTAATTTAAATGGTGTACAGTGATGTCTGTTAAACTTATTTGTTTGTATTCTGTTTACGTTGATATAAAAACCATGTACTCTGTTCTCTGATCATTAAAGTTACTGATCCTTACTGTAGGAGTGTTTTTTTTGTATTCCTCCAAAAAAGTGTTAAATTTTAAAGCACCTTTCCACTTTAGTTGTCACCTGAGTTGAGCCTTAGTCTTTCTCTTTTTCTTGGCACTGTAATTTAACATCACACCTATTTATACACATTTGGAGAAGTCTAAGGACTTGCAGAAATACATGTTAACACCTGTGTCTTGTTTGTTAATGTTCATTACAAATCAGTTTGTATACATAAGGTAGGTTACAATGGAGAAGAGCTTTTGCCTTGCATAGCTCATTTGCTTGTTGGTAGCTTATTGATCAAGGACAGTTGAAGAATGATTCATGGCAGAATGTTTTCACTTTGACATCTTTCTTCATCCCTGACAAGGAAAAACGAAAGCTTATTTGTCTTTTATTTTGTAATGTATTAAAAATCAGACCACTTTTTTTTGGTCCTGTGTAAAACCCTAAGTGAAGCCTTCGGCCAAGTTCTTTTTTTAAGGAAAGGGGGGGAGGAAAGTTTGTTGTCATTAAAGCTGCCAGACGGATGACCTCACTGAAGTTTCAGCAAGAGTCTTTTGTGTTCTGATTGATCCCGGGGGGGGAGAGAACGTGTGTGCCTGAAAGCTGCAGAAAATGAATTTTTGCCTGAAGAGTCTGTTGAGAAGCATTTAGGGGCTGTGGAAAAAAAACAAAACAGACCTTTTCGAGCAGGGCCCACTCTTTTCCTTCCTGTCTGGGGGCTCGGGCTACACTGGGACACAGTATATACACAGAGCGCACTACCCTCGCACCACCACGCCAGGAGTGAGAGAGTGCGAGTGCGAGGAGAGCACGGCCAAGACTCGTTTTAATCACTATCAGATTCTGGAGGCAAAGCTTTTCTTATTCACTGCCCTCATTCCCCTTTCTTGGCGCGGCTGTCTGCAGGAGATATCTTTCAGCTTGCACAGCATGTGTGGCCGGGGAGCCTCTGGATCGTAATGTTTCCCAGCTCTTTTGTAGATAACATCTGTGCGCAGTTTTCTTTCCTGCGGTATGGCCTTTGTTTTGGAAGTGAGCACTGTGTCATGGTTAATTCACTCTGCACAATGACGAGCACAAGGCTTTGTTTTATCTGTTTTTCTGGCCTCTAATTTGCAGGGATTCCCATTCTCGCAGTATCTACAAAGGTTTGAACCTAGCAGCAGTGAAATACAGAAGAAAATACCTGAATGACGAGCACGTGTGTAGGGTTGCAATACTGTTAAAACAGCCAGAAGTGAATGGCACTTTGACAGGCTGGCTACCATTGTAATAGTCAGTGTCTTCCAGGAGATGTCGCTGTTCTGCAATAGCTGTGCAGCACTCCTGTCAGTGAACGGATAATGAACTTGGGCCAGAAATTCCTGCCCTGTGCAAATATAAAGATAAACTAGCTTTGATCCACAGCCTATGGAGAAAAGACAATATTTAAAAGTATAAAATGTAAAATTTTGCAGTATAAAATGATAATTTTCCCATTTCGGTGCTCTCTATACTTTTGTGACATGTAATCACAAAAGGTTATCTTCACCACATTCTTCTGCATTACTTGTCCTTGCACAACATCCATCATTATTAGAAAGTCAACAACCCAGAGGTACTGTACCCTGGACATACCCTGGACAGAAAACATAATTTACAGAGAACCAGTTAATCTAACAAATACGGCTTTACAAAGTGGGAGGAAACCAGGGTACTGAGAACAAAAAACAGTGCAAACACAGGGAGAAGCAACAAACTCCACACAAAAGGATGGACTTGAACCCAGTACCCAAGAGCTAATCGTCATGCCATTGTGCCATTCTTAGATTTATTTCATTTAAAAGAAGACCAGATCTGAACCAGGCCAAACACTGAAAACACAAAGTAAGTTAACCTTGGGAAAGATTGTGTCTTTAGTTAAATTCGTGATTTTCAGTAGTGATGTCTTAAATTCCTAATAGTCAGTGAATTATTTTTATAAGGGAACATCTTTTAAGTGATTTGATTGTTACTTGGGAGCAGTTTGGTTGTGCAGGATATTTAAGCGCTAAGACAAATTACCTTCTAACAAAGACCTCCTCTGACCCTCAGGTTTCTGTGAACAGTCATATTGCATGTGCTTGGCGCGGAACTCCATTGCTTCACTTCCTCTCCCCACTCCCTGAGCGAGTATGGAGTTTTTGTTTGTCTAGGAATCCAGTCATTCCCCACGTGTGTCTTCCATAGAAACCCAGGCCCCTGCTCAAAAATTATGTTCCAAGCGAGCTGAGCTCCATTTCTTGAATTCGCGCACATGCAGAAAAAAGCTGGCACAAGGTTTTGAATTCATATAAAATAAAGGACCTCTGTCACAGGCCTTCTGTTCTCTGGATATGAAGTAGCTTACTTGAAGGTGTTTTGTTCTTCATGTCTTTCACCTGTTCTGCTATTGCTTTATGCTTTAATTTGCATTTGATCTTTTTCCCATTTCAGTCTTGTGGAGCCGTGAGGCTGTAAGAGCACTGTGAGCCTATTCTCACGTGTTACCGATAAAGCTGTTTAAATATCTGAAATATTATTTCTGAATATGCTGTGGATGGATTAAAGAATATACAGAAGGATAGAGAGATGTATGCAATTGCAAATTATTGTCATAGGTCAAGAAATCATTAGTGTTTTTTAGGAGGAATGAGGTTTTTTAATGGAATCAAGTGAGATCTTGGTTTCATTGTCAAAATTATTGACGAAGAATTGAAAATATGAGGAATACGATAATTGGACGGGGTTCATTCTTCTGTGGGCAGCCTTTAAAACAGTAAAAGGTACTGTTGCAGTGATGCATAGGTTAAGTATATAAACACTTGTGTGTTATACTTGGTTACATTCAGTGACCTACTTTAACAACACCTCTAGGAGGAAATAGCTTATAAACCAAACATCACAGTTCACAACAAATTAGAGGATTCCTCCCTTACTGTGTGTCATTGTGACTGTGGTTTAAGTAATTGGTCAACCATTTTTTTCCTTGTTTCTTGGTTACATGACCTGAAAGGTGTAAAACAAATATTTCATGTGAATAGCAAAGTGGACTCCGCCTAGATGTTTTTTTTTTTGTATTATTGTACCTTACAATGAAACAGGCTGTAATTAAACCCTGCAGATTAGGTATGAGTCACTTCTAGTTTGAGCTGTTAGAAAAATGTTCCTGGTTCTGTGACAGGTTTGTAATTAAGATAACAGGAGATGAAAAGTTGTCAAAGTTCAGAGGTGACTCAGCTTGGAACACATTTAGGGAAGCATCTTAGAAAATAAGTAAACAGGCCTACGTTCAAAATCTGACCCTTTTATGACCGAGGCTACCAGTTTAAAATGCATGCTTGAAGATTATGCAGGAACATTAAAAATATTCCACTGAGGCTTTGGAAGATTTTTATCTATTTTCCTTCTTGCTAAGGAGCTTTATTTTTCTTCTGTTTTGTGTTACCATGTGGAAAAACAAAAAGAAAAGGACAGAGGGTACCAACACTGGAAAGGCAGACCTCTGCTTTGGAATCCAAATGGCGAATAAGAGGAATAAATTAAAACTACAGGTTATGGGTTTAACATTTTGTTAAACATCCAAACACAAATGGATAAAAATGTAAAACTTGAGAGGGAAAAAATGAAGCTGCTCACTTCATACGAGTATTCATTCCATTGTAGCCAACTAATTTATCTTTAAATTGCAAAATCACATAAAACTTGATTTGGTAATTTTGTCCTTATACATTTTTAAAAGTACTGAAACTGCCTGTGCTTAGTATTGTAACGCTCCAGGGTTCACGTGGGTATGCGCCTTTGCAGCTGCTGCCTCAGGTCGGCCCCTCACCATCGGGGGCTCGAACCCGGGCCTCCGGCGTCACTCAACAGGGACCCAGCCAGCTGAGCTAAAGGGAGATCTCCCGTCAGCCTGACGGCTGTGGCCCCTGCTATTCACAGGGAAGGGCGGTGACGTCACCGTGCTGGTAAGCCGGCTCGCACAACCTGCAGTGGTGGCCGAATGCGTTACAGTATCATGCAGTGTTCTGTGGCCCCACTCTCTGTGTGTGGAGGGAGGGCTTCGCCCCTGACGTCTTGCTTCATGTTTTGGAAGACCTGCCTGATACCTTAAATGTTGCAGGCACAAAAGGTCAGTTTTAATCTCTGTTCTGAAGATACTCCTTGTAATCCCATTATTATTCTGCTTTCTTCGACCTGGAGTCATTTTAGTGACACAATGTTCTTTCTTGTGAAGTGACAACGAAAAGTAGACTAAGTGTTCAAAGCAGAGATTCATCAGAGCATTATAAACCTGTACGCAGGGATCACATCTCTTGTCTCGAAGCTTGTAGAGGTGCATTACAGTGGCAATTTAGGCCACGCTATTGCTGTTTTTTTTTAAATAGCTCCCTGTTCTTTAATGATCATGATAAATTAAGTGCTGGTAAAAGGCTCTCTCTCTCTCTCTCTCTCTCTCTCTCTCTCTCTCTCTCTCTCTCTCTCTCTCCTCTCTCTCTCTCTCTCTCTCTCTCTCTCTCTCTCTCTCTCTCTCTCTCTCTCTCTCTCTCTCTCTCTCTCTCTCTCTCTCTCTCTCTCTCTCTCTCTCTCTCTCTGCCTTGCACGCCTCTTCACTAAGAACATGACTCACTGTAGGGTCTTTTTACAAAGCTCTTTAACCAGCCTTCATATGTGAGTCTTGAAGTTCAGGTGGCCATCATCCATTGGGAAGAGAGTCCCTGCACGGCTCCTCATTTCTATCCTGTGAGCGCCCCATTCTGCCGCCCCTTTCCTGGGGAATAAACTGTTTTGTTAAATAATCCATCTTTAACTGATTCCGTTTTTCCTTGCTCTTGCAATCTCTGTGGACCACATTAGCATTTGTTCCACAGTGCTTTTCTGCATTATCTTTGCATTGGAGGAAGTGCACCTCAACAATATAAATTATTGAAATGTTATTGGCGTTTAAAAAAAATGCATAAAATGTCGTTGCCCTGAATATTTCAGTTTCACTTCACCGCTTGTGTTTGACTACAAACAATGGCAGCCTCTTAAAGGCTCAAAAACAAAATACATTTTAGTGTTTGGTGTTTTAAGTATGGGAATACACGAAATACCTTCCATCCATCCATCTTCTAGCTGCTCACCCCTGGTGATGGTCGTGGTGGTAACTGGTTGAGCAGGGCAGCCCAGACTTAACAAGAGCTGTCTCCAGCTCCTTCTGGCTGATTCCTTTGTGCTCCCAGGCCACCTGAGAGATACAATCCATCCGGTGTGTCTTGGGTCTGCCCGGGGGTCTCTTCATAGTTGGTCGTACCTGGTACACCTCCAGCAGGAGGTGCCCTAGAGGCATCCTCGCCACATGCCTGAATCTCCTCCACCTGCTCCTCTCGATCCAGAGGAGCAGCAGCTCCATTCCCAGGTCCTCTAGACGAGCGTGCCGAGCTCCACACCTTGCCACAGAGCGCAAGCCCAGCAGCAAAATGGAGGAACCTCATTTCCACTGCTTGTACCTGTAATCTCATTCTTTTTGGTCACTGCGCTAGGCTTGCCACCAAAGGAGAGGAAGGGGGTGCAGCTTAGCCAGGAAACAGAGAGCTTCATCCAAAAGTTCAGCTCCTGCTTGACCACTTCTGTTTGTTACAGTGTCCGCTTTACTGCAGCCACTGAATCAACCCGCTGGTCAATCCCACGATCCCCTCGACCCTCGCTAAAGCACCTCTCATTGTAATGCAATTGCATTATATTAAGAAAATGCCCAAATGTATGTCCTTAATTTGCCATTTTTGACTTGTTATTGGTCTCCTTATTTCTAATGGGGCAACAGCAAGTCATTTGTCAGAAAAATACATAGAATTACTAAGAAGCTGAGGAAAGCTTCTTTACTTTGCCCTTTTGGCTGTTTGGAAGAAATGCGCCATTTTGTGGCAATTATGATAGCTTTGACTTTCTTTAGTGCGTTTCCTTTGTTGTTTGGTCTCAGGGGAGATGTGTAGATTAAAGAGAGCAGGCATTATGTTTAATGGTACTAGAAGCCAATTTGGGGCCATATTGATAGATGATAGATGAAACTTTTGCCTTTTCCCCCACTGACATTCTCCCAGACATTACTGCAGTTCCTCGCTGTGGTAAACAGAATCATTTTACATCCAAATACCTTTTTCTCTATTATTTTACAGAATGTTCGGGATGTGACTCTCTTCTTACAATGCAAATATGCTGTGTCATCCGAAGGTTCCTGAAACAATGGCACCACATAAACAAAAATGCCTTTTCAAAAGGATAAAAAATACTCTCTCTCCTCCTGTAGTGCATCACAAATGTGGAAAATCTCCCATAAATGTGCACCCTCAAAAGGCCCACATGTTTCTTCCCAGCACCACATCAAGACCCTTACTGCTGACATCTGTAAGACTTTGTGATACGGCACCCAGAAATATCACAAAGCTGTTCAGTCTTTGTTTTAGAAATAACTAAGGGAAGCAAAATGTAGTTAATCGAAGTCATAAATACATCAGTGGTCTCCATCTTCTGGCTCTACATTAAAAAGAAAACATTTATTTCATGGATGAATCATCAATGTATTTCTGACTGATACACATTTAGAGTTAACGTGATATTGAAATTATTTTTGAAATTATTCAATGATTTGAAATTACATTTTTAAACAGGAAGTCTATCTTTCATTTATGAGTAGAAGCAAACAAAGGATTAAGATTATCTGGTGATGTATTCTCTGTATTTTCCTCTGTGAATAGTGATTATAGTCGATAGTGATTCTGTTAGAAGCAGAAAGTGTTCAGCTGTAATTCCTTTTTTGGTTTTGCTTGAAAATTATGCGTATCTATAAATATTCATTAGAATACAGGTGACCTTACACTGTGGTTTGCATAATTGCTACTTGGGAGACATGTCCTGAACAATAACATTAATGACATAATGATTAAATTAGAATCTCTTTTAGTGACATAATTAAAGGAGGTAGTATGCAAATGAGTATACTTATAATTCCGTGATTTTGGTAGATTTAATATTATGGAAGGATTTTTAATTTGAGGAGCAATGGAACAAATCATATGTTCACTTACATTTGCAGTGCAGTATACAGTATGTTTTGTCATTTATAGCAGAAATTGTTTAGAATCTGCACAATATCACAGTATGCAGTCTATGAGAAGTAAAAAGTATTTCGATTCCCTTTTGATTGCTGAATGTTTTTATTATCTTTTGCATATTTTTACTATTAAACTATAATGCTTAATCTCGTCTCTCAAAATTTTTCATTACATATATTTGGACAACATTCCATGCCTGCAATATTGATCGAAAATTACTTTGTATGTTACTTTGTTCCTTTGGTTCAGGTATTTGAAACTAACAACGTAAAAAAGATTGATATATATACAGTGCCTTGCGAAAGTATTCGGCCCCCTTGAACTTTTCAACCTTTTGCCACATTTCAGGCTTCAAACATAAAGATATAAATTTTTTATTTTATGTGAAGAATCATCAACAAGTGGGACACAATTGTGAAGTGGAACGAAATCTATTGGATTTTTGAAACTTTTTTAACTAATAAAAAAATGAAAAGTGGGGCGTGCAAAATTATTCGGCCCCCTTGCGTTAATACTTTGTAGAGCCACCTTTTGCTGCGATTACAGCTGCAAGTCGCTTGGGGTATGTCTCTATCAGTTTTGCACATCGAGAGACTGAAATTCTTGCCCATTCTTCCTTGCAAAACAGCTCGAGCTCAGTGAGGTTGGATGGAGAGCGTTTGTGAACAGCAGTTTTCAGCTCTTTCCACAGATTCTCGATTGGATTCAGGTCTGGACTTTGACTTGGCCATTCAAACACCTGGATACGTTTATTTGTGAACCATTCCTTTGTAGATTTTGCTGTATGTTTGGGATCATTGTCTTGTTGGAAGATAAATCTCCGTCCCAGTTTCAGGTCTTTTGCAGACTCCAACAGGTTTTCATCCAGAATGGTCCTGTATTTGGCTGCATCCATCTTCCCCTCAATTTTAACCATCTTCCCTGTCCCTGCTGAAGAAAAGCAGGCCCAAACCATGATGCTGCCACCACCATGTTTGACAGTGGGGATGGTGTGTTGAGGGTGATGAGCTGAGTTGCTTTTACGCCAAACATATCGTTTTGCATTGTGGCCAAAAAGTTCGATTTTGGTTTCATCTGACCAGAGCACCTTCTTCCACATGTTTGGGGTGTCTCCCAGGTGGCTTGTGGCAAACTTTAGACGAGACTTTTTATGGATATCTTTGAGAAATGGCTTTCTTCTTGCCACTCTTCCATAAAGGCCAGATTTGTGCAGTGTAAGACTGATTGTTGTCCTATGGACAGACTCTCCCACCTCAGCTGTAGTTCTCTGCAGTTCATCCAGAGTGATCATGGGCCTCTTGGCTGCATCTCTGATCAGTCTTCTCCTTGTCTGAGCTGAAAGTTTAGAGGGACGGCCAGGTCTTGGTAGATTTGCAGTGGTCTGATACTCCTTCCATTTCAAGATGATCGCTTGCACAGTGCTCCTTGGGATGTTTGAAGCTTGGGAAATCTTTTTGTATCCAAATCCGGCTTTAAACTTCTCCACAACAGTATTACGGACCTGCCTGGTGTGTTCCTTGGTCTTCATGATGCTCTCTGCGCTTTCAACAGAACCTTGAGACTATCACAGAGCAGGTGCATTTATACAGAGACTTGATTACACACAGGTGGATTCTATTTATCACCATCAGTCATTTAGGACAACATTGGATCATTCAGAGATCCTCGCTGAACTTCTGGAGTGAGTTTGCTGCACTGAAAGTAAAGGGGCCGAATAATTTTGCACGCCCCACTTTTCATTTTTTTATTAGTTAAAAAAGTTTCAAAAATCCAATAGATTTCGTTCCACTTCACAATTGTGTCCCACTTGTTGGTGATTCTTCACATAAAATAAAAAATTTATATCTTTATGTTTGAAGCCTGAAATGTGGCAAAAGGTTGAAAAGTTCAAGGGGGCCGAATACTTTCGCAAGGCACTGTATATATGCAATACACACTATAAGCAATATGAAACCATATAACTCTTACTCAATAAAATAAAACTCCAAGCAGGAGTAAAAATAGGTATTGTTATTGCAGTTTTTGATTTTGCAGGAACATGAACCAGTTGACTCATCAGTCAGAGGCAGGAAAGAAAATGAACAGGCAAAACGTTGAAAAAGGACGTCCCAGTGACATTTCAGACACAAGCTTAAAAAATGATTCTGTGCTTAAAAAAGTAAGTTGTGTCATCTTTAAGTTCTCCATATTTAGAAAAATTGTACCACATGATAAGAAAATGTTGGTTTGCTCAGCACTTAATACATTCATTTTTAAAAGGTTCTGTCCAGAACATACAATGCTTTTGTACTTTTCTGAACAATAAAATTTAAACCCCAAAATAACTAATTTCCCCATTTACAGAAATGATTCTTTGACAAGTTACTCTCATTGAAAAAGGCTAAAAGCCAAGTGCAGTGAACATACTCCAAAACAAAATCCAGGGAGAATGTCTGCTACTGTACGTGTCCTGGTATGATGTGATGTTTGCAATCCATTGCACCCGTGTCACTTGTTAAAAACACAGAACTCAAAATCCCTGAGCAAAAGAAATGTGTGGATATTACAGGCGCGACTTTTTGAGCCTTACCAAACTGGATTTCGGGATATACTATAGCTGCGGGCTTGTTAAACTTTACAGGAAATACCACTGGATGTGTAGGAGTTGACACTGTGAAGGCGGATTAACACTTGAGTGCATTTCATGGAAACAACAGTCGGCCTCTTTGTCATGTTCTCCACTGCAGAATCACGAAACGCCACTTCATCTCAACAGTGCGTGTTTCAGATTTAACCTTCGAAAAACTACATTAACATTTGAAAGTGTCTCACAACGGCTCAGCTAATGCAGTGCAGGAAAGTGGGTAGGAGCAAAAAATGGTTCTTCTATTTTTATGTCACGGTGGCTTTTTAATTTCGACAAAGGTATGCAATACAACCAGTCAGTGGAGCTGTAGAGGTCCTCTCCATTTTTTGCCATCTTACTCGAGCCAGTAAAGAACATTTACAATATAACATTTGACACAAGGGTTAATACCTGAAGCCCATGAAAAACATCCATCTTTAAAATCATCATGGTCTTATTTTGTTCATACTCGATGCCATAGCTCAGTTCTGAACTGTGAAGTTTGCCCTGGCTTCATTCAAGCAGATCTCACTTGCAATAGCTTGCAGTTAATAGTCCGATAATGCTCTTTATGATCAAAGTGTGCTCTTCATCATGGTATCATGCTGAAAATTAAATGAAATGCCCTTCCAGTAGTGAGATGGGGCAATGTTTGTATGAGAAGAAAAGACATTGGTTTGAGAGGCATTTGTAATGTTAGTGCAGGTGATTGAAGTACAGTAGCAAAGGTATATGCTGGTACCTCAGGGAGTCAATAGACTTACAGGCCATGGCTATTGTGTTCGGTCTTTGTGGTTGGCACTGTCACAGGGATCCATGCTAGAAAACACGAATTACTTAACTATAAGCATGCAGTGAATCGGGTATCGTGAAAAAGAGGCACATCTTGCTGAATTACCAACTAGCACTGACAATTAGGATGTCTTCCCTCCTCACCTACCCTATTAAAGCTCTTAATACAAGCAGTACATTGAAGTATTGTGCTGAAACAAGTGCCCAGGCTTTTTGGCCAACCTGGATATGTGTATCTTTTTTGCTACTAAGTGAAAATGCAGGGAAGGAAATAAACAGGATGTGCACAAAAATATTCAAATTATGAGAACTTTTGTTTCATTAAAGCTGGCAGCTCCATTGAGTGGCATTACTAGTGCTCCCTTTAAAGAGCAAAGAAAAAAAGACAAAGCTTCTTTGAGAATGATAACGTCCTTTATTTCTTTCAGATAATCCTTGAAAAGGGCCTTCCGGCATCTCTGGAAAAGATACTTTTTACCTGATATACTTGAATGCAATTTTCTAAACTCAAGAATTGAAAATCTTGTGTCTAGTTACAAATTTAGATAGCTGAATTTTAATAGCTGCATTAAATTAGAGGGGATGATATGCTCTGCATGACCACAGCATGAATATTTTACAGTTCCCCAAATATGTCTCAGTAATTTAGAAAGGTAACAAAGTAATCCGATTTTTTCTCCTCTGTGTTGATTGAATCCTTTTACTGAATGTTTAAATCATAAAAAGTCACTTAGATGATGAAAAGAAATTCCGGCCTGTTAACCCTGTTTATTTTATGATTAATCTTACTTTTACGCTGTGTTTTATGTATAACAAAACGTGCAAAAGTGCTTCACAAACATACATAGATAAACAGTAACAGGATAATTAATAAATAAAAAGCTTACAGTATCGATAATAGATCAAACAGTGAAATCCAAACAGTAAAAGTAGGTTTTCAATCTGGTTTTAAAAGCACTGACCGGAGTTACTCTGTCTTACGGATAAGCCATAGTTAAAATTGTGAATTCCAATGCCACAGCCTTTGTGTTTAAGGGAATGGATGACAGAGGAGTAGGAGCCCTGAATCAAAGATCTACTGTGTGCCTGCCTCCAGTCAACCTTGCTGTAAAAGCTTGTGATGAAAACTGAGGGTGGGTAAGGTGGGCTGGCAGGCCACACTCACTGTCAATACTATTATTTACTGGAGAAGCCGAGGGCTCAAACCACACAAGAGCCTTGGCTCAGGTGTTTGAACAGGGAGACCCAGGTCAGTAGAAGCAAAACCAGGTATAACAGTAAATTCAGTCTCGTCAGATTGGTTTCATGCTTCGATTTCAAAATGTAGAATGGCAAGAAAGGCAGACAGTATGTTATTGAAGACCAGGCATTTATTGTCAATTTGAATTGGCATCCAAACAGGTTTCCTTAAATGGATGAGTGCATTTAAAATATTTCATTAAATGGATTTCTGCAGAGACAAATGGCCTTCCGTTTTCTTTAAGAATTGGTCATTCAAGTAGGATTTACAACAGTGTCCAATTGTAAAAATCATATTCTATAACTATAGTGATACACTGTTCTGGTTACGGCGTTAAAGTTGTTTGTTAAGCAAGGTCGTTTGCATTTCATGGCAGACCCATACAAATGAATTCAAGAACATTCACTACAAATGTAAACCATATTGTGAAAAATGTATTAAACCATTCTTTATTTAAAGGCCACAGTATCTCCTGTTGGGTTAGTTCCTTGAAATGAAATGGTAAAAAGCTTCCACATTCACCATTTAATTGTACTCTACTGTCAGGATCGCTGGGAAAGCCTGTTACTTATTGTCCATGGACAAGACCATAGATGATTCAAAACACAAGAGCTGACAGTTTCAAGTAACTGTAACCTACCCAGCTTTATAAAGCCCTATTGTCCCCTGTTAGAAATCCCACTGTCTGCAGCTGCACAGCTGTGATGAAATCAAATGTTCCTCTTTTCATTTTCATAGAACTTATTTCACAATCCCCAGATTCCACTGTTTTCACCAAATCTCCAGTTGCTTCATACTTTTCAAACACATTATCTTCCTCTTTTACTCATTCTCAGTAGCTGGGGTTTTCCTTTTGTAAAATGCAATTTGCAAGTTCACAATCTGAACTGCTTGTCTGCCCGTCTGACTATTTTGTCATTGACAAATTTCGAGCCATGACTTACGTTACAAAAGTCACAATGAATGCTGTGTGAAACAGTTCAGGAATGTCTTCAAGACGATCGAGAATGCTGGAAACACCTCTGGTTAATATCGTTAAGAGGCTGACATGCTTCTAAATAAAAACATATGGGGTTCTGTGAGCTCAAACATACTTTATGTTTCATGTTTCATGATCGGACTGGGTTCTTGAACTGAAACTTCATAAAGATTCAAAACAAGGACTTAACCTGAAAGTGAAGCACCACCTTTCAACGTACTGTTTTTGAGGATTTGTTGGTGCGTGGAACTAAGGAAAACACAATACCCGAAGCTAGCCAAAAGCCGTTCAAAGTGAAGGCCAAAGAAATGTATTATAAGTAATTGATGGAATCAATGATTAAATTAACAGAGGAGGGAGAGAAACATAGTTTCAAAACCTTATGCTCCCTAGACGAAACTGCTCAGTACAAGTAAGAAACTGGTTTTAAAACTTTTTTGAAAGATCAAAGCAGCTGTTGTGGATACGGGATAAGTATGTTGAAGGTTTTGCCCCCTGTCTCCTTTCTTTTATCTTTTCTCATAAACTGGAAATCTGTGATCTTGACTGAAAATCTACAATTTATTTCTGCATTTTCTTCAATGGAAAACATTTCAGACCTACTAGAATACCTGAATATTTAGTACAATACCAAAGAGTCTGGTTTCCATTCTTTTTACTTTTCTTTCAAAAATCCTTAGACAGAGAATGTTGCAAAAAAAAAGTTGGGCATTCTGAACATTGCCTAGCCCATTTAATTGTTTTCTCATGTATTTTTAACCACGCAGATTTCATGAATAATTTGAAGGCAAGTTGCTCGCAGGGAAGTGGGAGTGCTTGTAAAAGCTTTTTGCCAATGCCAATAAAACATAGTTCAGTCTCCTGACCCACCTGATGCTTCTAAAATGTTCTGTTTCTCTTCCATATCTATTGAGTTTAATATGTTGGCAGTCAAAATTGAACAGAATAAATCATTTCCATTAAAAGACAGATAAATCAAGTAAACAGAACTGAATTAGATTCCTAACAGGCAAGCCTACTTCTTCTCTTTATTTTTTCCTCATTAGTTCCCAACTCAAGCAGCCAGACCATTTTTATCGATGAGGCAGACATGACCTGCAGTGGCAGTGTGAACTAATTCGTGCAGCTTCTTGCAGAGATGTCTCGATAGCTATGCCCTGTTTCTCTTTTCTTTTGAACAGGTCAGGACATAGGTCTGTTTACACGTGCATGGAATCTCAATACTGTAGTTTTAAAATCACAGAACGGTGTGGCAACTCGTGGCCTTGTTTCAATGTAAAGATAAGACAGGGCACCACCACTGGATGGATTTATTTCCGTTGAAGTGTGTGACATTTCAGCCTGAGAGAGAAGCACATCACGCGATTATTCGAGAAAAGCATCTTAGAAAATAGATATCTGCCGTGTCAGAAAGTCCAGTTAAAGCCCATTTAGTGTTTGATTGAGACAAAATGGGAAGCATGCAGGCCTCCAGAGTGTCTCAGCTGGTAAAGGCGCTCACTATCCCCCGCACACTTCAGCTGTGTGATCACCAGTTCCTGCTTGAGTCATGTCCCTGGCTGACTTTGACTGGAATCTCTCAAGTGCCATTGCACAATTGGCAGGGCACGGCTGAGAGTGAGATGGGATTAGTTGGCTGGAGCTCTCTTGCTCTCAGTGGCACAGTAACCCCCTGTGGTCTCCACATGCCGTTGTGTCTGCGAGGGATGCTCATCTCCTCCAGCTGATGGTGGACCCCAAGGCCCGTGATGTGTTCAAAAAGATGAATGGCTTGAAGGTGAGAGAGCAGCTGGAGGAGTTTGTTTACACTTCCTCATTCTCCCTGTGTGCGGCTGCGAGGTTCAATGCTTCCAGTCGAGAGGTGGAAAACATACAATTGGCTATTCAAAATCAGGTGGGTAGCAGAAAAACACATTTTCCCATTCTTTTCTTTTTAATGGGAGACGCCTGTACCCACACCCAGACACACACCCCACTGTCATTTATATGCTTTCTTGAAAAAGGAAGCATCGTTATGTTTTAAAATATTTATATAAAATGCAGAGGCAATAAATTCCTAGGGTTTGGACAAGTTATTTATATCACTCGTAATTTTAATATGTATTAATATTTTGCAAAGGGCTTGAGGCATGAAATAGAAACAAAAGGATATCAGAAATTACAGCCTTGAGGCTTGGTTATATTTTAGAAGAGGTAGTGGCCACAAGTCAGAGAAATGTCATCTAAGCTTTGTTACTTTACATAATTCAATGTAGTTGCACTCAGTACTCTGCTGTGAAATGGCAGAGTTCTCATTAGCTTTCAAAGTGAAGAATCAATGAGATGCAAAACATACTATAGCAGATCACTACTTATTTGATAATCTTGTTTCCAATATATTGCAGTGTTCACAGGCTGATCCAGCAAAAGTATAATTTACAGTTCTTGCAAACAACATTTGATTTCTCATTAAAAGGCTACTATACTAAATGTATTGCACTTTTTATTAAACGAGCTGAAGTTATGTGTACTGTACAGCAGTTTTTCTACTATACCGTATTTTACATGTGAATATAATTTATTGGTGTGTTTGAACTACTCTATGCTTAACATATAACATTGCTATACCGTAAACAAATTCACAATACTAAAAAAACATTTTTTTTACTAAATGTGCAATAATAAGCTATTATTAAAACTTTGATTTGATTATTCTGCAATTTTTAAAATACAAGGACCCCTTCCCCCAGGAAACCATATAATCACTGATCTACTTCCAAAAGAGTTTCCAAGTATCCATATTCTTGAAATATATCCACTGCCTGTTAAGGTCGTAGAATACCAAGTGTTTCATTTTGATTACTTCAATATTCTGTAAGTGCACTATTCACCCCTAATTTAACTTAAAACAACTTAAATGACTTTATACCAAATTAATCAAAGTACCACTGTGCAAAATTTAAAATTAGAAATAATACCTCAAATATGTTTTTTTTTACTATTTTACTAATGTCTTCAAATTTGATTCAGTGTTATGTCAAATTATGAAATGCCAGAATATGAGAATACTTAGTATTGAATACTTATACTAATTAGAATACTTTGTATTTCATGCATTCATGGACTTGACTAAAAATACGATTATTTCTTTTTCTTCTTCTTATTATTCTAGAACTGCATATTTACTGTATTTGGTTTCTAACCTTTTACTTGTAAATAGATGTGTGGTGCCCCCTTATAAACATAAAAATGGACACAATTAAATCCAAAAGGCAGTCATTGAAAATCATCAATCAAACCCCTTCACAGTATAAGGTCAATACAGTACTTGCACAACCAAGAGCACATTCAGTGAATGTAACAGTGTCACTCCCCTACTAAAAATCAGAACTGAATACACCTATCTTGACACTAGAGGGTTGCAGTGTCTGTAAGTTTTATTTATGACTCACCTCTTAACTAACCAATTCTGGTGTCCATGGGTTATAAATGGACTGGTTTAACAATTTTTATTTGCTCAGAAAGTATTGAGAATTTAAATAAATCAGTATAATCCGATTTAATAGCAGCCCTCTGTTTCCAGGGTGGAACATTCCTGTTTCACAGGTTATGTCTTGATCGTGTCAGTATCAGTCATGAGGAATAAAATAGTAATAAAAAAGATCATTTTTTACTGTAAACACCATCGATATCGTCTATTATTTTGTTACACTTCGTACTCAACTGAAATGGTGAAGTGGAAAAAAGTGTATTGTAATGGGTTAATACCGTTAATGCTATTTTGTTTGTACTTGAGTAGTATTATGGATGTCAAAAGCGATTGTAGGAACTGTATATTATTGGCGGATATATATTAATATGTCCAGATGGAGCAGAATGTGTATCAGACGTGTATCATTTGTGACACCATCTTCTGTGTTCATACGTAGTGAAAAGCATTTTTTACTGCTACTGCAAGATAAGGTTGCTTACTACTACACTTCCTCAAAAACACCATACGCTTTCTCTGATAATAACGAGGCAGGACGCGTTACTTCCTTAAAATGAATTTGCACTTTCTCACACTGGATAGATATTTTGAAAGAGGTAAAATGCTAGTACAGTAGTCCCGGTTTGAGAGTATTAAACCAATGAAACTAATCAAACCGAAAGCTTTTGTGTTTCGACACGTTGAAACATAACATTTTACATGCTAGGAATTTTCCATTCTTTGGTATATATTTACGTGTTTTTAATTTAAGCCCTGATTTAGAAGTGTTTTAGTTTTTCTAAACTTGGATGGTTTCACGTTTTGGTTAAAAGTAGGCTTAGAAATTTAGAGTACAAAATACCGTACGCATGTCCCTCATTCTAGCGAGAGAATTAGGGAGCTCACATGTTTTTAATTTCTAAAAAAACATAATTTGCATGCCCATCTGGTTTCATTTTCCACATTCTCAATTAGTCCCGCGGATCACGTATGGATTCCAATGATCTCCACAGAACTAGCAAAATGAAGTTGAAAGTTGCAAAAATTAAAACAAAATACCATTTTAGCTCCGATTTGAATAATCACAAAAACTTTTTTTCCCCCGTTCATTTTGCGTTTACTGAGGCTTTTCTCCTATTTCCACGAGAACTGTTTTCAAGATGGCAACAAGCTGCAGAGAGCATTATTGTGCAAAAATAGCTCCGTTCTCCTGTGTGTATCTATTGTAGACATACTTCAAGCGAAGGTAAACTTTTCCTTATTATACTGTAAGTATAGTTCACATATTTTAGCATAAGACTCACATTTTCGAATTTTATCGTCTATTTTGTACATTTGCACAATGTGTTAATTTTTTTATTTACTATACTTCATTCAGAGCACGGGGTACTTAAAACGTATTATGCAATTATCTTTATTAGCATTTAGAGCCAAGTTCTTTTGCTTTCCCTTCCCGCGTTTTTCTGAAATCACTTGGCGAGTAGTATTACACACGCCCCATATACACAACAGCAACTCATCTCCCCTCCCAGTACTTCTGAGGAATGCAGTGCTATGGGCTCATATTCACCAGCTTGCTGCCGCTCACGGCTCTGATACTAGCTATTTAAAGAGACAGCTTGACTTGCTGCGCTTTCTTTTTTTCCTGTCGGCTTCTGGGGGGTGGAAAAAAAATACAGTCACATTGCTAACGGTTGGTTTAGACGTGTGGAATCAACACGAGGCTTTTGGTCGCCAGCACACCCCTCTCAAGCAAACGATAGAGCCGAATTCTGTGCCACGTTTTGCGCTCAAACGCGAGGGGAGCATCGCGCCAGTTGTCAGGTTTCCCCGCTCGGGCCGCTTATTCCAAAATCGGCCCACACGCGTGTCGATCGTTTCCCACGCCTCGCCGAGTCCCTCCACCCGGTCTCTCCGACAAAGCACGTGGTGCCGGCGATGCGAAACCGCAGGCAGCCGCTCGGATCTCCGCGCACAGTAGCTGCGGAGAGCGCCCACGGCGCGACGGATCCCGGAGTGGGCGGATCGACTCCGCCGTGTCGCGTTTTTGACGACCGCCGAGCAAGCGCGCACGCACTTTTTGACCACTTGCACTAGATCACACGTGTCAAAGACAGCTTATTCTGAGTAATGAACCCGTTCAAAGACGGGTGGCGGGGTTTTGAGGCAGTGAAGCTCGCGTAATCCGAAAATGGTTTAAATTATGAATTGTTACAGGGGCAGGAGGCGAACCAGGGCAGCAGGTGTTACAGTATGCGTGCCAGAGTGGAACATGTAACCGGTTCTGCCATATGGCATGTGCATTACTTTGAGTTTGTTTTTATTTCTGCAAGAAGTGATGACCCACCGCTGTATTTCTTACGAAACCCAGTTTTGAAATGCACACTAGTAGCCCAATCTTTCTGGTCCCCAGGTCTTTTGCTACGAATCATCGCTGTTTCGACAGCTGGACACGTCTGAACAATTAAAGAGTTGCTGCTACAGATTCCGTTCCCAAATCTGCAATGGTGAAATAAAAATAAAGGCTATAGGAAAACAAAGAGAATGATACCTGTTTATTCAAAACCTACTGTAGGTTAGGCTTTGTAGACTCCCTCGGAACACGTGAGCGGTTTAATTATTGCTCAGGTTTGGGGATAAATGAACCCAGGCTCAAGTTGCCTTTTTTAAAGCTACTTTTAAAGAAACAGATGGCTGCGATGAAGAAGCAGAACAATGCGTTATATTATTTTCTGTGGTCTAACTTTCTGTTGCAGTGAACCGAAAACGACGAACACATGAAATAGAAAAGGAAAGCGCACAGGAGCAACCAGCAAGTTGCTGCGCCTGTTGTAACCCAACTTCCAACCTGGATACTGTTTCTTTAAAAGCTCCACTCAACGCTCCTCCTTCCTCCGTGACACAGCTGTCAGCAAAACCCTTTTAATTCGGACTGTCAGAGAGTGGTTGCAGGAAATGACAAACTGGAGGGAGGCTGAGCAGAATGGTTAACATGCTGAAATAATGATCTGTACAATAAATCCAAAATCCTTATTCCGTCATATGCAGTACAGTTAAGTTCACATACCACGGGAGGAGTGCAAGCTTTAACAGCACATGGACAGCAACATTACAAAACGATAGAACAAAAAAAAAAGGATTGCATCCTCCTGCTTCAGGGAAGAAACTCAAATATCCTTTATGGTTTTTGCAATACTGTAGCTTCGTGATCACACGAAGTTCCCCCCGCAGTCTAGTACAACTACTGCTGCTAGATTTGAGGACGACCACTACCGCGCGTGGTTCTCTTCCAGGAGGCCACCTCGCTGTCATCTGCCCCTCATTTTTTTTCTTCTTTTTTATTTGCAAATAACAAGCCTGCCTATATTTCCCTCATGAAAAATAATCTTTGGAGCGGTTCCCGGGACATGACCACGATGATGCCGAGCAAAAGCGTGGAATGGCTGCAGGAGGAACTGGAAGCCGGCGGGGGCTCGCTGCTCGTCCTGGATTGTCGGTCCCACGAGCTCTTCGAGTCGTCTCACATCGAGACAGCCATCAATTTGGCTATCCCGGGGCTGATGCTGCGGAGGCTCAAGAAGGGGAATTTGCCAATCCGGTCCATCATCCCCAACAACGAGGATAAGGAAAAGTTCGTGAAGCGGTGCAAGACGGACACGGTGGTTCTGTACGACGAGGCCACTTCGGACTGGCAGGAAAATGGATCGGCAAGCTCTGTTCTGGGGCTACTTCTGCAGAAACTCAGGGACGACGGGTGCAAGGCTTACTACTTGGAGGGTAAGACGCCTGTATTATTCTTCATGTTAACTCTGTCACGAAAGCCCACTCGAGTTTGAGAGTACTGCACTTTCGGCGCCTTATCTCGGGCACCGAATGGACTATTTTAAGTATGCCTACTAAGTTTGTCCCAGTTTTGAAAAGACGAAATCGAGTTACAGAAACATATTTTATATGTGCTTTAAACACATCTACACTGAAGGATCCCCCACTTTTTTTAACCGTATTCACGAGGTTTACAGCCTCGAAGACGGATGTCATTGCAGAAGTAAGCCTGGATTATTACTAGGTGATATGTCAAGACAGTTCTTGATTTTGAGTTTCGTTTTTTGTCTGCATTAAAAATTCTGAAGTGTTCTGGCAAGTAATGGGTTCGGGTAATGTGGCTGGCAGGTCTGTAAGGAAAGGAGAGCCGTCCCGGAGTCGTTAAATTTGTGAATGCGGTAAAACTTAAACGGAGTTTGAGGTTTCGTAGCAAGCAATTTCTTAAGGGTCAAAACAGTTAATTTAGGACACTGACTAGTAAGCTGTGATTTCGTACATGATGTTGGACGATGCATTTTATATAAAAAAATTAAGCAAAGCTTTTAGTTAGTTATAGGTGTTCAAAACCTGTCTAAAGGATCTCTACTTCTGATTTGTATTCTGCACTCAAGAAACGAAACAAAATAGCCTTGCTCAGAGGTCTTAAATGTGTATATTAAAAACATAAAAAGTAACATTTTCCCAGATGTTTTAAATTGTACATTAAAAACTACTTTTCACTGTCAGAACTAAAAAATAAGTGTTGAAACATTTGTTTGTTTTGCAAAGATTATATTTTTAAAATACTGTTACGTTGCGAAAACCTAAATCTATAGATATGATATAAGCTTTATTCCTGTTATATTAAAAAGTGATGCCACTGGAATGTTTTGGTAACTTTTGAGTTTAGACAATTGAAGTGTTTTCATAATTATTTAAAATATTTTTCAAGCAACACTTCTCGACGAGGGCTTTGCAAAACGTGGGATTTAAACATGAGAATTTTAAATCGTTAATCTTAATATCAGAAATTATATCGTGAAATTAATTAGTGTTGAAACTAAGCAAGTCCTTATCCTTAACGTATTTTTTTATTTTAAATACACTTGGTCAAAATTGTAGTCCAAACTTTGTGAAAGAATGTGAGTGACCAAGATGAAGATGTTTTCAATTAAAATTCCAAAATGGCTCCGCCATGTTGTCTTCCTTTAGGAAAAAAGCCATGTTTTTCATGAATGGACAGAGACAGATACTTTACTCTTATCTTATATAATCAAATACAAAATATAGCACTGAAAATTAAAGTTAAACAACTATTCCATTTATACCGCTTGTCTATAAAGAGATTTTATTGATCTTCCGTGATTTTTGAAAAAGCGGTAACAGTTTTTTTTTTCATAGGTGACTTCCTTGTCATTCACAAAATAGCACCCGGTCATTCAGAAGCTTTTTCTATGTCTTAGGCATCGAAATAAGATTGTGAAATTATATAGACGTTGTAGAGCATCATTAAAATTGGAATTTGTGCTTAATATAGGAAAATAATAACGCACCAAGAGTTGTAAAGAATGAAAACGTTCATGGTTGAGTTAGAAATGAAAAGCAAAGCCTCATATCCGTTCCATTATAAGTCTGTATAGTACATTTTCATTTCCTGGTATTTCTTTCCAAGAAGCAGATATCATAAGCAATGTGTACACCTGATTCTGCACAGGCTTACTGCTTTCATCTCTGGACCAAATAAGTGTTTTTAAAGAATAAGCTCTGACAGAAATTCAGTTACACTCTTAAGTTCTATAAATAGTCCCCAAAATGTCACTTCCAGATATCTCTTTAAGTGCCTCTCATTTCTAAGCAGCAACTGAAACAATACAGAGGTTGGACGTTTTTGTTTTACAGAAATATCAGAAACAATTTTAAAAACATGTCAGCAGGGTGTACTTTGGAATTAAAATATGTACATGGGTATTGTGTGTAATCCCATTGTTTTACTGGAAAATATCCTTTTTTTTAAGTATTTTGAAAGTCGGTTAAAAGGGCCTTAATTACACTGAACATTGTTGAAAAACCTGTATTCTGTTTATTTAGCTGTTCATGTGCATGTGATTCTAGGTGGATTCAACAAGTTTCAGATGGAGTACGCGGAGCACTGCGAGACCAATCTGGACAGCTCATGTCCCAGCAGTTCCCCCCCTGTATCTGTGCTTGGTCTGGGAGGACTACGGATCAGCTCCGATTGCTCCGATGGGGAATCGGACAGGGAGCCCAGCAGTGCTACTGAGTCCGAGGGAAGCCCCTTGCCTAACAACCAACCTGCCTTTCCTGTTCAGATTCTTCCCTACCTTTATCTGGGCTGTGCCAAAGACTCTACTAACTTGGACGTGCTGGGCAAGTACAATATTAAGTACATACTGAATGTGACACCCAACCTCCCCAACATGTTTGAGCACGACGGTGAATTCAAGTACAAACAGATCCCCATCTCGGATCACTGGAGCCAAAATCTATCACAGTTCTTTCCAGAGGCCATTTCATTCATTGGTAAGTGGCCTAGCTTTTTGAGGTACTAGGGACCTGCATGCCAGAGCCATAACTTTTAATCTCAAAACATTCTTTTTCTTCTTTGCTCTTCGGGTGCTAAGAAATTACCCAATTTTTTTGCATGTTATTTCTCAGGCTTCGGATAGGAGGCGCTCAACATTTTTTTTTATCAGGTTTCTTTCAAGTAATAGCTGGAGGACACTAATCTTTCCTCTCAGAAGCATAAACATGGCTACACTCTAACGAGCCTGGTTTTGCAATAGGAGATTAATGTTGTAATTTTCTGTAATTTGAAAAAGTATTGTTTAGAAATGTCATTGCAGCTCAACTCCTGCTGTTCCTGAATGAGTCCTCAAAATTGTTTACATTGCACAGCACACAAGCACCCTTTGTAGTTTTTCAATTTTAGTTATCTGTTAACCGATTAGGAGTGTTTCTTCTTGCATTTATTACAATTTAAAGTAAAAATAGCTGATTTCTGCTTCGTGTTGTTTTAGTTTGAGTTCGCTGTATGGGGTTTGCAACATACAGTACACCTTCTGTATTAACAAGACAGGTAGCCATCTTGTTAAGATCACATGCATTTGGAGTGCTGCACTGAGAAAAGAAGGAAACTTTGAATTAATTTGTGTTGTGATTTTAGTTTGAGGGCTGTGTGTTCCTTTTCAAAAGTCTTCACATTACACAAAAACAACTGCGTATTGGGAGAAAAACGCATGGTATAGATTTGTTTTATATCAAGATTACTCATCAGTTCCGTCTCAGGAATGACCACATTCATCTGTACTGCTTTTACTGCTATCTGATAATGCTGGACCTCTTTATAGGATAATGCCTGTTGTAAACATTAGGCTAAAGCAATGAGGACTTTTGAGGATTTGCGACAACAGCCTTTCCATTTACTCAGACATCTGAGGAAATTAGCTAGGGGCAGATAGTAGAATCTTCTTGGTGGATGCTGATGAGACTGGTCATTTTTCAGTATCTGGAGTGTCCATATTTAATATGGTTGTAGTATGTAGTTTCTTGGCAGTTCATAGTCATCTGCTGTTGTGATACTTGACTTGATCCTTTTGTCCTTCAATATTCCAGAACGTTAATTCATGTGTGTCATACCATTCTCTCCTCTCCATCAACTTAATGGGATCTGAGGGCTTCTAGTATCTATTGTCCCCACTGAGAATCTCCTTCCATTCATTCCCTAGGAAAACGAGAGCTGAGTAAAAGCTGCATAAAGCTTAACTGTTGTAATCAGGGTAGCACTGTTATTAGAGCAGAAGTTTGTAGACAGTGGTGGTTATTAAATGTCTCTCTTTTACTTAATCTAGAAATTAAGACAACTAAGACCGACGTCAAAGTTCTCAATGAGGTGTCAACCTATTTTGGTAACTGTGGTTGGAAACAAACAAATGCCTAAGAAACAAAGTGTTTTGCTTACGGTAGGCAGTGGAGAAAGCAAACAATTGCATTTTTATATACCTGTACATTACTGATGTACTTATTATTGCATAGAGTAGGTATCAAGGGAATGTATGTGTTCGTATTTAATGAATAGAAAACAGGGTACAGATAAGGGGCTGAATGTTTCAATTGAGGCAATATAAGGAGTGGAGTACCTCAGGGGTCTGTATTAGGATCACTGCTATTCCTAATTTCTGTCAATAGACTAAATTTGGGTAAAGAATTACTTTTTCAAATGGTACCAAATAGGAAGGTTCACAAACACAGTGGAAGCTGCAAAGGAGGTTCAAAATGGTTTACATACTGTACAATTCCGAACAAGTGCAGAAATCTGGCAAATGGCATTTAACGTAGACAGATGCAGTATGAATTGCAGGGAGATAAACTACAAAAACAAAGAAGGGAGAAGCAACGTCTGAAAAAGCCTTTGATATTTCTTGCCACATCATTTATGTCTTCTACCCAGGAAGGTGAAGACAAAGAGACATAGTATGTCGTATAGAAACAGTATGATATTTCTAGGGAGGTTAAGTTAAGATTGTACAATGCACTCATAAAACTTGATTTGTAATATTATGGAGAGTTAGTCAGCATTGAACACAATATACTGTATACTGCTGCTCTGGACTGATGAGTTAAAAGAACTGAAGCATTGTAGTTTTGAAAAGAGAAGATACCTAAGGGACCTGATTCAAGTTATTCTAAATCCCCAACGGTATTGAGAAGATCAGCCCAAATGACTCAGAATCAGCAATGTAAGATACCCAGTCCTGCATGCTTTCTTAAGGTTTTTGTTGGTGAGATTTAGTCTCACCAGAAAAAGGTAAAATATAAACTCAGAACAGTCATAGAACAAAAATGTCTACTGGTCTCAAAGATGAGCAAATAATCCACTTTTTAGTCTATTCTTTTACCCCTTTTAGTTGCAGTTAGCCTCAGAACGCCATCCTATGTAAAAATAAGTCTTTCTGTGTTCATTATATGTTTGTGAAACAGTATTCTCTTCATGATGAGCATTGCTAATCTGTATATGACTGAACTGCAAAGCATATTCCTTGCAGAATTCCCATGTTTATTACCGTTTTAATTGTGATTAAGTAGCATAATGATCACTTTATTTGCTTCTGAACTGCTGCACTCTTGTCGCCGCCAAACCAGTCATGTGGCGAGCTCACTGGTTCTTATTCAGTGCACTACATATTTACACTGGATCTGCAGACATTGGGGATGTAGTCTTAAAGTGCTAATCCACTGATTAAATAGAAGAGGTCCAATTTCAGAATGTGATATCTGTTTACATTTGATGTAAGGTATATTTAAAAGCCTGATAATGTGCACTACAACAAGATTTGAGTTGGACTAAACTAT
Organism: Lepisosteus platostomus; assembly: GCF_059453375.1. NCBI lineage: Eukaryota > Metazoa > Chordata > Actinopteri > Semionotiformes > Lepisosteidae > Lepisosteus > Lepisosteus platostomus. Next base: position 62,655,556 of record NC_142616.1, on the reverse strand, counting down.
CTGTTAATTACATTTGAATCGATAAAATGCACAGGCAAAAAAACATGAAGCTTTCAGTGCAACACGGCAAAATCATTTTTGAAATAATTACATCTTAGAATATATATTTTTTTAATTTTACCGTGGTTTCACAGTTATCTCCAAAATGGGGGGAAGGCACAGTTTATTACAAGTGTCATCATGAAGCTTTTTTAGTATTGTCTTATTTCAGGAAGTAATGCTTCCGCTTTCTGCGGCTTACGTGGGTTAACAGACAGAGCGCTGTTTCACAACACATCCTGTCCTGAGCCACATTTCTTCTGTTCACTTTGTTTATTCAGAAAACAAACCTTGAGAGCTTGCAGAGCAGGATGGCTCTTCTTCTCCTTTTCATTTCGGAGCAATCCAATTCCCTTGGCCTTGCAGACCACAGCCCTGCCGGTGCAGACTCCTGGGCACAGCCAGCTGTTGTGGTATTGTCACTGGTGGCAGTTCATTTACTGTCTAATAGTGAGAGAGGATCAAATACAGGGACATCTGAACACGTCTTAGGGAGAAAGACACTGAATAGATCCTTATTATATATCCTAGACCCATCACCCTTTCCAAAGTTTGGTAGGAAAAAAACCCTACCAATATTACCTGCTGTGGATTAGGGATGGAAGTGCTTCATGACAGGGGAGTTACTGACATAAGAAATATGAATTTGTTTCCACATAGTTGCTATTGCACAAGCCATAGAAATATCTACTTTTTCAGCAATAAGCCCTGCTCATCTGCTACATTACAGCTGGAAATCGTTGTATTTCACCCTCCTGTCATTTTCTGTAGACCTTCAGTTTTTGGGGGACTTTAATGAATACTGTTTATTTAAACAGTGAAAATGAGTCTTTCTCTGTACAATGGGGTTAGAAATATTTGTTTTGCTTTTCTGTATATTCAGCACAATGTTGGTTTGCACAAAGGGACACTGTTACAGGAAAAAAGACCTCTGGAAAGGTCAAGTCAGTAGGGGGAAGCCTCTACTATTGTAGGAATATTTCAGATTCGTTTGACATTTCGGTATGTGGGACTAAGTTTCTAGCTCACCATTGAAACTAAACACGCAATGTTTGTAACATTCAGTACTGCAAATGAAAGTGAAATGCCAGATTCTGTTCAAGAGTGCATTGACAAATGAAGTCCCAAATTAAAGAACAATCAAATCTGTTGGTTTTAAAAGGGTTTTGCACTGAACTTGGTGAGTGACAAGCGATTGTTGCATCTGGGATTCATAACTTAATTTTCACATCTTGAAAACACTGAGATGTCAATTTTTTTCCTTTCTCTACCAAACATCCATATTGTTCTTTCAAAATCTACAGATGATCTTTTTATCAGCAGTACAATCATTTTGAAGCTGTTACAGTTTCTCTTTTATGTAATTTTAAACAAAACCAATATTTTGTATATAAAGTGATGTGATATTTGCTTTATGCAGTAAAAGACGGTATTACTTATTCAAAGAAATTACTTGGCTACTTTTATTACTGCATTGGGAATGAACCCCATTTGGCTCTTTGAATTTTTCATTCAAGAACAGAGACTCATTTTGAGGGCAGAAACTCACTATAATCATATTTCTGCTGACCCCTAGAGGAAAGTATTAACAGTGATTGGTTTGCTTGCCAACCAGTCCAAAGGAAAAGAGGACTTGAGTGTATCAAATCAATTGTCGTCTCACTGCTTGACGCAAGAGGTCATCTGATATTTCCAAAAAACCCTCTCCGAACAGCTAACAAGGTTAATGCAGATGAACCTGAGGGTGTGAAGTATTGCTCAGGATTCTTATTCTGTTTACATTTCATCATTACCTTAACTGAAAACCAACAGAAGAAATGTATGATAAAATGCACAGCTAAATAGCTCATCAATCATGGAAATCTTCAAAAGGTGCAAAGTTTTTGAACCACTGGTAGTGCAAACGAATTTGTGTGTTTTTAACATTTAGATCAAGCAAATTCCAGTACAAATCTGAACATACCGTAACACAGAGCCAAACAAAACTCCACAAGATCTCCACATTATAAGATCAAGGTGTTCTTTTGAGGTTTGAAAATTCAGATTGGACAGAACTGTTCTGTGATATTTCACACAGATGTGCTCATATCAGCTTGGGGTAAAAAGAGTGAGCAGCTGGGTAGGGCTCATATCCACATTTCCTGATGCATGGTTTAATAATATCTTTAATAGTCCAAACTACTGGGGCCTTGTGAAAGGGGTCTGCAGAGCTGAATCTCCACAGGGTATCCTGCAAAATCTATCAAGCAGAGAAAAAACGCTTTCTGGCCAGGAAAAAAAAAACTGTTGCCATTTGAGAATATCATTGTAAGGCAACTTCATATAGTTTATTTCCGTCACAGTGGCTTAAAATTCCTGAAAACTATCCTATCAAAGCAATTATATCTGAAGCTTTTTTTTTTTACACAGGCCTAGACTGGTTAATTGACAACAACTGTTTAAGCATTTAGCTCAGATTCAATCTGAGAAGAAAACAGTTCCTTGTATGATGAATGTTTTGTGTAACATGTGCTTGGTTTAGCATTTCAAATAGATTATCCATGCTCTGGGTTTGCACAGGGAAATATCTAGCTAATCCATGCATTTCTCCCTGCGTGCTTTCCGTCTCCTTGCGTACTTTGGGCTTGCTCTTTGGCTCTCTCTCTCCTGCTTCACTTGCGTAGGAAAAGAAAGCATTGAGCCCTGTGGTGTATTCATGTACTTAGCATTAATGGCAGGAAATGGAGGATTACCTCGCCCACTGATGGTAAAACTTTTTTTTTAGAAAATGTGGCCACTGTGTCAAATTAAAGGCAAGATTAATTCTGTAGCAAGAGGAGGAAAATGCAGAGCAGTAAGCAGTGCAAAAACATCCTGTTTTACCCTGAGTCTGTTTTTTCTCCCTCTGAGTGGAGGTCTCTCTGGTCCATACCATGTCTGTGTTTTAATAGTCTAAACCTCACCGCTCTTTCCCTTACTCAGGTCATATTTAGCTAAAAGACCCATAACCACAGAGCCCACAACTGTTCAGCACAGATGTTTGTAAAATCAGGATTACTGTCCACGGGCTTAAAACAAACAAAAGAGGATAAAGTTTTAAAGGCTTCTCTTTAGGCCTTCATGCATATTTATCGTTTTTACCAGGAGGACAGAATCACAGTTTGTATTTTTGGTTTTTATGGAAATGTGATAGCTATCCCTACATTCCCTAACCCTTGACTTTTATCATTTGGTATTAACCCCTTACAAAATACACTTAAAATTCAGTATAACTTTAGAGTGTGCTGGTTTGTTTTGTGGTTAGAATGGATCTGAGACTAATTTTAGTGAGGCAACCTAGGTGGATAAAAAATGATATGACAAGTCATTCTATTATCCAAAATGTAGGAAATCAATACAAAAAAATAAAGTGTGAAGTTGGTTTTATATCTCACATGAACAGAGAGATATAACACTGGCATTTCAAACCAAATGTTGAAATGACAATTGAGTGCTAAAAAAGTAGATCAGTATGCTCCACCCTCCGTATACAAAAAGTATTTTTCAGCTCAGTGTGCTGTAAAACGACAGCTGTTAAAGTCTTGGCAGGTTCTGTACCTCTTTACAAAATATAGTAGCTTCAGACTAAGTAATTTTGTTATTGCTTATTCACAGGACCTAATTACCATCCTCACTGAAGTCTTTGATCTGAGTATTGCAGTTATGCTCAGGATCTGTGCTTCACCATCTAGAGCCAACTGAATGTGCTAGATTGGGGGAAAGAATAAATTTTTCCTTATCTAGTTATATTGTTCTATGTATGCTTCCATGCTGTTGGTATCAATCAGAAGCTTTCACGCAAAACACATATTTCTCAGTGCGTCCACTTAATTTTCTGAGCAGTTACAGCAGTTTCTTATAGACTTATTTCATCTGGATGCGTTAGACAAAAGTTTTTCCAGCAGTGCCACTGGGTGAAAGGAATTTAAGTAGATGTGTGCCTTCAATACAGTCTTATGGTCACATCTGTTTTTCCATTTAAATTTGCAGTGAAATGAATGAATTGTAAAAATATGAGTAGATTGAATTTGTATTCACCGAGTGCAGTTATTCCTCACAGTATTTAACCATTAAATATGAACATTAAACTGAAATTGAAACAGTGGGAGAACAGAATTTTGGTTTCAGTCCTAGTTTTTCAAATTCTTGGTAAGATTTGTGGTACTAATTCCTTTTAAATCATGTGCAGAAAACTCATTTTTTACCGTTTTAAGAGGAACGAGTTTAATTGAAACAGTCCTGAATTCAGTTTTATGCCATTAGGATGATAGAACCTGACTTTATAATTTGGAGACTCTTATTTTGGAACATAATCGAGGAGAAAAATAAAATCTCCCCCTCAGGCTGACAATGCCTCTGAGGAAAATAACAGCTGACCTCAATCTTTAAAGATGCAGTGAAAATCTTTTTTGAAAATTTGCTGCCGTCAGATGAGGGGAAGCTGAGGGAGGCACTTACCTACGATTAACACTAATGGTACAGTGCACAGAGAGACAACCTGTGCAACCTGTTACATTCAGTGTTTAAATAATATATAACATCTATAAATGTGTAGATCACAGAAAGGAAGTGTTTTAAATATTGCACAGTGGAAGGAGAACTCATGGTTAATTTCACAGTTCGGTTTGGCTGCAAGCGTCTTCATTTGAACAGAAACTCACGCGGATATTCTTTGGTTATAATACATGATAATGCTGTATGGGTAGTTGCTTATTTCTGCCACCCTTGCAAAGCCTTTGTTTTCTTCCGGTTGTTGAACGGTGTAGAGGTTGGAACTGCTTTGTTGTTCAAGTCGTAATAAAACTGTTTGACAACAAAGCTGTCCTTTTTGTTTTGCAGATGAGGCTCGTTCTCAAAAGTGTGGTATTCTGGTGCACTGCCTCGCTGGGATCAGCCGTTCGGTGACTGTCACGGTGGCCTATCTGATGCAGAAGCTGAACCTGTCCCTGAACGATGCCTACGACTTCGTCAAGCGGAAAAAGTCGAACATCTCGCCCAACTTCAACTTCATGGGCCAGCTCTTGGACTTTGAGAGGACTCTGGGGCTGAACAGCCCCTGTGATAACCGGTCACCCAATGACCAGCTCTATTTCACGACACCGACCAATCACAATGTGTTCCAGCTCGACACGCTGGAGTCTACATGAAGATCAGGAACTGGGTGGGCATCTACCCTTTGAGATTGAATGTTATTCTCATCTCCTAAAGCATTTCAAACATGTTGCCAGGCCATCTTGGTGCATACCATGGGATGGGCCAACGAGATGTCTCTAAGACTGCTGCTCAGAGGGCGTTCACTTGCTATCTGTAGATGCTGTGCCACAACTTAAGATGATTGAGAAGTGGCACCTCTTGCCTTTAGCCAGGACTGTTGTTTTATTCTAAAAAAGGCAGTATTAGACTGGAAAGAAATGCTACACAGAGAAAGAAAAATAGAGATCTGCAGCGCTTCTTAAGTTATCTGTCAAGAATATTAGATAGCACTTGACCTCCTGACAAAGAAGGTGCCAATGTGATGGTTGGAGTTTACTGTCAGAGGTTATCTCACTCTACCGAATGTAGAGTACATGGATTTGATTATATACATACATTTATATATATATAAATATTGACTTTTTCAAAAAGCAAAGAAGACGACAAAATTGCAAAATAGAATCCTGGATTGTAACTCAAGAAAACAAACCAACAAAAAAGAACTTTGTGATTTTCTGATTGTTTTTTTTTTTCTATGTTTGTAATGACCTAATGCAGTTTGCACAGTGGTGAAGCCTTTCACATCTTGGCACTTAAAACTGGTACTCCACAAAAGATAAAGAGACGTTCAGTTGTCCTCCGGCCTGCCAGTTCAAGGCTGTGATCATCCCCTGCAGCTGGAGTGTCAGAACAGGCTGGACTGGCAGAGAGGGGATGCACTTAAAAGCTCATTGTTCCTTGCTTTTCAAAGCTACAAGACCCTCTTCCTTAAAGTGTTTTTCTGGGTGGACTCTGAGCGCCCGCATGCCTTGGTGATTAGAAATGTTGTTAGAACTGGGACAGCTTTGCTCACTTCCAATAGTCTGAAGCGCAGGTACAGTAGTTCACAGGAGGAAATAGTGAGTGAGGGACTGGTGAGGGAGAACATGCAGGTGGGTATAACAAACACTCACTGTATTCAAAGGCAATGGAGAGAATGTTTCTTTTAATTTCTTTGCTGCTGCTCTTTCAAGGCCTGGGCTCTAAAGAGGAGAGAGGTGGGAGACATGAAGTGAGCAGCACTGAGAATGTTAGTGAGGTGGTTTCTGGGAACAGATAGTCAGGGAATGCATTCAGTGGAAGGATCAATGCTAGAGTGGAATTTGTGGCTTTAAGACAGCCTTATATGACCTTTTTTAGCATTTTTGTAATGCTGACTGTTCAACACTATATTTGTATTTCACTTAAGACGTAAATGTTGAAAAGGATATGTGCTTAAAATACTTTGTAAAGCAAAACATAGTAATAATGGACACCCACAAATTTCTTTGTAACGGGTCCTACACTGTTGTTTTTCTTATTCTCTGCAATACAATACACAAGTTTCCGCAGTATTTTTTAAACAATAGGCCTCGGGTTTTTCTATTTGTCTACTTTTGTACAAGAGTTCCAAGAAACACAGCTTGACTGCTTTGTCACTGAAGGAAAGCTTAATCTTGGGGTGTCCAACTTGTGTACCTGACATTTGAGAAGCAGATGTAGAAACAGGGAAATATTCTCCAAAAGGGTGTAAACTTCTAAAAATGTGAGTGGCTTTCTTTTAGTTTTTTTTTTTTTTTTGGAGTAATCCAAAGATCTCCGAGGAACTTCCAAATATTTTAGCAAATGACCAAATCCCCAGCTAGATTTCACCCCGTGGCCTTCAGCATGTTTTGTGCAGGTTTACAGCTTGCTCTGCGTAACTTAATCGTGCTGTGCTCCATGTATGAGCTAACTGCTCTAGCCTGTTGAGAATGAGATGCCCAACAGTCAGCAGATGGCAACAAAAATGATTTGCTCACACCCCAGGATTAAAATTCATTTCAGGGAGGAGCTGCGTATTAAAATGAAAATAATTTTTCACATTTCCAGCTGCTTTCTTGAGGAGGAGTGTCTGTCTTTTGTAATAATGTTAAGAGAAAATTAAAATGCATTTTCTCTTATTTGTAAAATGCCAGAGCACAGGAACGATTGTTTCTGTCTGATATCTTGTAGCTTCATCAGAGCAAGAGCGAAATGTGGGTTAAAGTGAATGAGCAAAGCGAGAGAAAAATGAACAAAAATTTATTTCTTACCTCACTGAGGAAATTTTCAGGGATTTTTTTGACAATGCATCTGCATCATGTTACAGCTTAATATAAATGTCAAATAGCTGTTTTTAATGTGCTGTATACGTTTTTTTTGTTTTTTAAGATGCAATCTATACATGTGTATAAAAATGGGCTTGGTAACAGGGCAGTTCTACTTTCTGATTTATGAAGGATATAAAAATTGACCCTATATATTGTATAGTATATGGAACCAACACAAGACTTGTTTATACTGCAAATAAATATGGAATTATTTTTTCTGTAAACAATTGTTTTGTGGATTTTTTTTCCCCATGTGGTAAAAAAAGATTTTGTGTAACACCTTATTTTATGGCTTACGTGAGACAAGGTTGTTATAGGATAATAAATTCTAAGAACTTTCATTCTTTCATTCTCAGAACAATTACCTTTTATTTTATGCCAGGAAAAGTGAATTGAGATAAATTGGCACATCAAAAAGAAATGTTGATAAAAATCTCAGAGCTTTGAATTGAATCTTAGCTTTTTTGTGTGTGGTTCTTACTGGGGGATATATGTTAAAAATACAGCTCAGACATTGTATTTGAGTTCTTATTAAAAATGGATGCTCTAAAATGTATCCCTTGAACAGGAGAAACCTCAAATACAGGCATCAGTTCATGGTTTCTGACTGCATGGGTCCATTTTTCTGTGCACTGTGTCTGGACAACCCCTCAGTAATGGTGGTGGTAGGTAACCACTACCCAGACTCTCAGAGAAGTGAAAGAGCCTGACCCTTTTTTTTTACAATCAACTTACCGGGTGGTGTAAGAACTGGTGACACCCTGCCCCATCTGGAGAGCAGATGGAGACTGGCAGCAGTTTTAATCCTCTGGAAACCCCACTCAAGCTACAGTACGTTTGGAAAGACTCCACATGAAATGCACTATGGCATGTTCTACAGCTGAGAGGAAGGAAGACTGAGTAGAAATTAATGCCACTTTACCGACACAACGTTTTCTCATTTGCCATATTTAAATACATCTTATACACCTTAAATGACTTACAACCAACACAGAATTTAAAAGCTTAATTATGTTCTGTACTTACTGGACCCATTGAATCCAGCTAATCAGAATACATCCACCTTAAAGAAGCCAGAATGAGTTTGGTAAAAATGATAGTGAAAGGACATTTAATCTGGCAGGTGTCTATCCTGTCAGGAGTGGGCGTTAGTGGAAGGATATCCGTTTCGCTAGATAAACACTGACCCTGATTATCAGTCAGCCTCCATGAGGGTGACTCGCAGTTTGGTTTTGATGTGACTGCAAAAACGTGGTGACTTGTTGTTTTGTCTTGGTATGGCTGTACGAATGTAAAAAAAAAACTGCGCTGTGCTTAGGGCGATAACCCAAACGGTTCTTGTTGCAATTCCAGACATCTGTTAAAACACAGTTTACTCGGCTGCACAATTTCTGTGAATTGGATCTGGATCACTTCAAACCTGGGCACACAGGCAGTTATGGAAAAAAAACAGGCATTCAATGTAGCCCACTGGTTATCCTGCTTTGCTGGTTATACAAAGGAAGACCATTTGATGTCTGATGCTTAGTGTGCTAAGACCCTCTGTGGAATGAAGTTGACTTCAGCTACAGACTTTTTATAGATGTTTTTTTATTTAGTTCTTGTTACCTTCCAACAGTGCAATGTTATTAGGCCTTGTGGTAGATCACAAAGAGAAGTAAGCACCATCGTTAAATTTCTAGAATTCACTTCTTATACCTAAGCCATAAACAGATCTATTAATATTTCACTGTGCTGCAAACCACATGACGTCTCTGCAGATTTGACAACAATCTAAATTCAAGTAGGAAGTGCCCCTATCCTACTTCCTTTCCCTCATTCTTGCTCTTGACACTTAAAAATTCTATAATTCTATTCTATCCAAATTATTCAAATCCACAGTGTTGCAGGGAATGATTTCAATGTGGCCTAAACAACTGACATGATGAAAATGCAAAGCAAAAAAAGGCAATTACTGCACGTCTAAAAGTGTTTTCTTACGGGTATGTAGTATTACCACCATACTGTATACTGTTTTGTAAAAGTCCCACATATTTAATCATTTTTAACTGTTTTTTTTTTCTTTTATTTTTAATATGTGTAACATTTTAGTGCATTTAGTTAATCTGTCTCATGGCAGTACAGCGAGTATAGTATCAAGGGTAACACTAAGCTGTGCAGCACTGTTTGCTGCAAGTCACAACATCATCCTTTGCTGAGTCGAGTGATATGCCTTTCCCTGCAATATCTTTCTTCAATCTAAAATGGATCACTGTCTTAAATATTCTAGGGGTTAAATCAGTCGGTCAATTAAACTGCTTGCAATCCTGCCCATGTATCAAACTGGATGTTGGAGAAAGAGACACAAGTGTCATTTTTCTAGGGTTGCAGTCTTAACTAGCAATCCCCCAGCTACAGCCCTGCAGACTGCATGGCAAATGAAAAACTAATCACAGACTCAGGGAGGACAGATTCAAAGTTTTTTTTTTAATCTGTATTAGGGGAATAGTAGAAAACAGTACTGTCTCCAAGGATTCACAATTCAGGACACATAAATTGAAATATAAATTGAAACATAAAAGAATAGGTGTGTTGTGACAAATTTAAACACACTGCAGCGGTGAAGCAATACGATGTTAATGAGAAAATCAGAATTGTTTATTCATCCGATTAGAATTTGCTGAAGTAATGCCCCCATTGTGCAAATATGGCCATCTGTTTGTCAAAATCGATTTCAGAGAGCTTGTTAAAAATCACTGGTTCTGAGCAGATTTTTTATTGAATGATTAGAGAGGACAGAATTTGCTGCTAATCTCTATGTTAAAGTTATTGCTGTGTCCAGTAAGAACACTTGTGTCTTTCTTTTCCAAACTTCTTTTCTTAACATAATTTTTCATTTCTCCCTGCTCGGACTCACCCGTAAAATAGAGCACACCAGGACGAGACTGTGCTAAGAAACCTGCTTTCTTTTTCAGCCATGAAATTCACAAACAAATAAGCAGAAAAGACTCTCACATTACAGTAGTTACCCTCCTGCTCTTTTTAACATTGACTAGTAAAAGGAATCTCTTACTGTATTTAAATTACATTCCACATATTACTTTTTTGTCAATACTTTATGTTAATATTAGAATTGATCCTAAGCATATTATTAATTACATTGTTCACAGAAGTGTATCTATAGCATTTGTTTTCCATAACTACTTTCCAAATAGCCAATATCGTGCATTGATTCTGATATAAAATGTAGTTTCTTTGACTGATCCCCAGCAATAACTATCAGGTCCCTGATGGAAGTAATTCATGGTTACTGTTGATTTGAGTGAAGTTTCTGCTAATGTTGGGTGGTATCCTAGTAACCACAGCCTGTGCTTTGAACTGCGGTGCTCATCAGTGCAGTCAGTCTCAAGTATGTTTCAGTGGCGGTCTGCTCAGAGTTCACATTTAGCAAAACATCCAGCTCAGTGTGATTGTTTTAAGTTGTGCGTGTCCCTGTGACTTCTGCCACAGTTTTACTTAAGGACCTAGGGTATGAAACGCTCCCCAAACACAATCAAACACAACATATTGGTCTCCGAAACCCCCATATTTTATACATTTAGTAAACTTATGGAATAATTCACAGTTACAAAAACAACACAATACTTGAAAGTCTCTTGTACTGAAAGATGTATGAAGAGAGAGGTGAAGTCCAAAATCTCTTGGTGTTTCTGCTGGAACTGGAGAGACGAATCAGGAGCCAGAGTAAAGTTTTGCTGATCGTAGTTCTCAATACAGTAGTTCAAGTAGTTCACCAGAGCTGAAATATTGTTTCCTTTCTTCTCTTTTCAGCATGGAATAAACCTTTACTTGTTCTCAATACAGTCCCTGGAGAGCCTCTGTGTCTACCAGTGTTTGTTTCATGTGGACCCTTAATCACAATTGCTAACTGGTATCTGTGGCTGATGTGTTTGTTGGTTTACACTTTTTCTGCATTCTGGTTTTGGTTTCCAAAAAAATATCCTAGTTCAAATACATTGTCTACAAAACATTCATCACACAGGACTTGCTGTCTCTCCCACATTTGCAAATGAAGCACTTGCTCATTTCTAAAAATAATAATGACATGTTTCTATCTAGACTGCTATCAATAAGTGATGAATTGAAGACGGACAGACAGGGAATGACACTTTGTCAGACGACATCCACAGTGAATAGATGTTTTCTTTCAAGTATTTTTCCTTCTGCTTAAGTCCAATAATATATATTTCAGTGGGCACACCTGAATGAGGGCAGTCCTGAAACTCACTACGCAGCATGAGGTTCAAAATAATTACAAATGCCATTCAGCTTTATAAGAGCTGAAAACAAATTAAAAAAGGCCTCACACCTGATAACTGACATGTTGATATACGATAGGTGATGGTTTTTCACGTTTGAAATTGTTTGAGATGATTTTATAATTACAAAGTTTTAGTTCAATTACTTAACATGTCACTCAAATGGCAGAATTCATAACTACGCAGCTTCCAGGGCAGTTAAAAGACTTAAAATGGAAACATTTTCAAGCTCAGAAGGTATGTGCCATGACATGAGTTTTGTAAAATAAACTGCTACAGTTTTTGTAGTTTGACCGGCTAGCTTTTTATTCAGATGCTAAATGCTGGCATCTGAGAAAGTTCCACTTTGACTAAAATGTATTACCAGCAGCAGTTTGTGAGCTATATTTATCACAGTAAGCCTTCCTCTGGTTTCAGTTTGCAACTAATAGGTGTGGTGTGATATCAGTACTTAGATTGTTCTCTCATGCATGGTTTCCTGTTTCTCTGTGGCTAGTTTCAGAGGCAGAGGCCATGTGACAATACTATATCCGATATCTCAAACCACTACTGTTCCACTTCCTTTTCTGCTTGAGAAGTCAACATTGAGAAACTCTGAATGAGCGGGCTGGGAGAGAAAAAAGTATCTCTGAGGTAGACACCAAAGAATATGAAAAAAAGTATTGATTATCAAGAGAGCTTGGCTGCTTGTTTCTGGTATCTTGTGTTAGCTGAAGTAAAGTATTTAGTTCAGGTAATCTGTCAAGTGAACTCCCTACACAGTCCCAGTCACTGTGAATGAAAGGCTAAGGATGTTAGGTTACCTTAAAAGCTGTGTCCATATCCAGAAATGAGAATGAAAGTTTAGTTAGTTGTACTGTCATATAGCCACCCAGACTGCTCATAAAAGAAGGGACAATAAGCCAGAAACTAAAGGTTGAAGTACTTCATACACCACTCTTAATTATAATATAATGTAAAGGAAAAAAGAAAAAAATTGCGCATGAAAGAACAATCAAAATGTATCTTTTCAACTACGTTGTTGATCAATATTACCATCCATGGTTTGCAAAAACATGCACCACAGACATGACATGTTCATTTGATATGTTTTGATATGTTTCAAGGTGGCGTTTTGCTTGAAATATACAAACAGGGGCACAAAAAAAACAAGATAAGATCCATTTAATATAATTGCCGAAAAATATATTTACAAATGTACAAAAAACACATTAAACAAAGGGTGACTTGAGGACAAAATAAGCCTTAGAATACTACAGTACTTCAGAATACTATTCTAATCCTGATTATATTCCCACTATATCATCCTCTTATAGTCTGCTTCCCTTTTGGAGCATAGTGCTAAAAAGGTTGTAGAGTTCATCAGACTGCATTTCAATACAATGCAATATGTATCTGCAGCATCTATTTTGCACCAGGTTGCCTTGTGGAATTCTGTCCCATTCCTTTCCTTGAGCCTAGAAAAGCATGTAGCTGTTCAATGGATGCTAACCCACATGTTTTCCCAGCTCATCCCCACAAATCTTCGATAAATTTAAAGCCACAGACTATCTACAGCACAATACAGTTACACAAGAATGCATCTGATACATGAGCAACATGAGGATGTGCTTCAGGAATGTTGTCGTATGAGGATGAGCCTGCTGAAAAGGCAGCAGGTGAGGTCCCTGGACCTGATCGATGTAGTGCTGTGCAGTCAGGTTTATTACAACTGGAGGTCTGAGTGGGGTGTGACAACACTCCAGCTCATACCACCACATTTGGATCTCTCTATCAATTTGTCTCATGTACACAGTGATATCATGCTGCATTTCTGCTACACATTCACTGACATACTGTACATTAGGGTGATGGGTCCAGCAGCCATATCACCCTGCAACTCACAACTGGCAACCCACTGAAGCTAAGCAGGTGTGAGCCTGGTCAGTACCTGGATGGGAGACCTCCTGGGAAAAACTAAGGTTGCTGCTGGACGAGGTGTTAGTGGGGCCAGCAGGGGGCGCTCACCCTGTGGTCCATGTGGGTCCTAATGCCCCAGTATAGTGACGGGGACACTATACTGTAAAACAGGCGCCGTCCTTCGGATGAGACGTAAAACCAAGGTCCTGACTCTCTGTGGTCATTAAAAATCCCAGGGCGCTTCTCGAAAAGAGTAGGGGTGTAACCCCGGTGTCCTGGCCAAATTTCCAATTGGCCCTTACCAATCATGGCCTCCTAATAATCCCCCTCTATGAATTGGCTACATTACTCTGCTCTCCTCCCCACTGATAGCTGATGTGTGGTGAGCGTTCTGGCGCACTATGGCTGCCGTTGCATCATCCAGGTGGATGCTACACATTAGTGGTGGTGGAGGGGAGTCCCCATTACCTGTAAAGCGCTTTGAGTGGAGTGTCCAGAAAAGCGCTATATAAGTGTAAGCAATTAATTATTATTATTATTATTATTATTATTATTATTATTATCTACAAAAGACCTTGATTCTTTGGTTAAGAATCCACTCAAGGTGTTGTGCACTTCACCTCATTTTGTTGCGTCGCTTAACTTTGGTGAACACTGGGCAACTGTGTGGTTTCCTGGACTGCAGACGATGATTGCATAGCTGTGTTCTCACAGTTGAACTGCTGATAGGAGAGCTGTTGCCATCTGGCATTTCTGATGCAGTGCAAGTAGCAGAGGGGAAATAATTGTAAAGATCCAGCATGGTGATGCTTCAGTCTTACACAGTGTAGTTGCTTGTGATCTGTCCTATCATTGATGGACTGTGTTGGACTGTAACAGGATAGAAATTGCTGGCTATGAACACCCCAGATGGTGAGCAACACTGAACTGACTTAATTCACCCTACAACATACTGCACTTATTCTTCAAAGGAATACTTTTCTTGATACTCAGGGCATATCGGGTTCCTACGTAGGTCTTATTTTCAAGATTTTTACCAGGCTTGACAATTCCACAGGTTAAAACACCTCATCACCCTGTCACCAGCCAAGTGACCAGGCTTGGCTCAAAAGAAAAGATACCCCCACAGGCTTCAAATGCAAACAAACTGGATTTATTGCCAAAAAAAAAAAAATAGGGATAAAAAAAACCCTTCACAGGAGTACTCTCCACACCTTTCCTCCAAGGCACCCTCCCCATCCTGAGCTCTCCCAGTCCCTTTTATAGCCCCTCCTCTTCTAAGGACCATCCTCTTAAAGGGACTCGTTCACATTTTCTTAACAGAATGAGCAGTTTGCTCAAAATAAAGTATTCAACCATCCAAAAAAACCTTATAAATTTTAACAGAGTCATGCAACTGTGATATTTTCACTTAACCAAAACACCTAACCTTACATCGGTTATTTATAGATGGCTCACCAGCAACCTTTCCCTTTAAGATCATTTGTGTAATACTACAAACAGGAAAGGTGACTGGTGGCCATCTTGATCAACACAATACAATACTCCAAATGGGGAAAACTGCAGTGCTTTTAGGGAAACAACAAAAAGGGCAAGTATCAGTCACACTTCATTCGTATCACATACACTCTCTCAAACATACCAGGAGGGTAGGGGGAAGTATTGGAGTATTTCACATTCAGAAAGAAAAAAATAACAAGCACTCTGTCACACACCCACAGCCAATCAACTCCCATGCTCTGTAACAAAGTGATTTAATGCTCATGACAAAATCATGATGAGCCGTGCATGACCAATTAATTAACCACTATGAAACTAAAAATATTGACATATCAAAAGTTAATAAATATACTTGCATAAATAGAGTGATATAGTACTGTATGTTTCTTCTGATATCCAGTATATTTTGTGTGTTTGATGTGTATGTTTTTTAAAGTAAATTCCATTGACACTGTAAGCAACTGGTGAATTCTGATTTTACAGTGCTATCCTCTTTAAAATAATGCCAAGTATATGGAGCATGACAGCATAGTTGCTTAATCATTCGCGAATTTGAAATGGCTAAAGTATCATTTTTTTAATATTCTATAAGCAATTAAATTACTCCATGCTGATAATACATTTTTTTTCCAATAAAATCTAAAACAATTTGAAACTGAATTACAGAAGGAAACATGTACAAAATGTTAAAAGAAAAGTATCTTTTCCCAGGGACTTTATGAAAACTGAAATTATTTATTTCTCCTGTTTCCCCTCCCTGGGTCCTGGGAGAAAAAGTGTCTGACGAACCTACTTTTAAATCATCTGAAAAATGTTTAGTTCTAAATTTGGCTTCAGTTTTTCCCATAAAACCAAACCAGAAAACAAAACAAAACGCTTGCAGTTTTAGGCACTGTTTAATTTCAAATGAAAAACTCACAAAACCAATACAACCTATTTTATCAGTACTTTTTTAAATTTATAATTTTTTAGATCTCTTTTTCAGAATTAAAAGGAACAATTTCCTTTGTGTATTCTCTGCGATGTTTACTTCTGACATTATGGGTTTTTCTTTCCTCCGGAGAATCTCTTGGCTTTTTAACTGTAATGCCCTTAATGGAGTAATTTAATTTATCTACACCTTTCTCTTATTTCATTTCAAAAGAACAAAAGAAGCCGAGGGCAGAGACTAGATTTTTGGCCAGTCAGGGCCAGCCAACTAAAGTGATGCAGCTATTACTTCATCTGGTATTGAATTTTTTTTTTGTGGGCTATGCCATTATTTCTGTGAAAATGAATTTAGTAATTTGGTCAAATACTGATTATGATGAGACACTACACCAAATCTAAAGAAATAGAGTGCTTTATATTTTAGAGTTTGGCATTAACTCACTTGGCTGAGGAAATTACGGCACTGTCTGTAAGGTCAGGATTGCTAAAACACCCCTTACTAGTGAGGAATGAACCAGGGACGCAGATTAAAAGGTGAAGATGGGGTGGAGGAAGGTATTCTTGAAAAGGAGTGCTCAGCAGGCGAGTATTTATATGTAAGAGAGTGGAGATGTGAGACTATAGTTTGATCTCCTGAACGTCTGTTTAACAGCTCTGTGAAATTGTGAAGTCTCAAGACAACATGCAGACAATGTGGCATAATGTGTCCACCAAAGAGAGTGTGCAGTTTAAATTTACTTCTACACTTCTTGGAAAAATCTTTTCAACAATCAGTGGCAAAAAACATTCACAAAATGTTGTTGGCTATATACAGTTGAGTGAGAGTGAAATTATATAATGCAGAAAGCTAGATAACATGAATGTTTTTCCAATAGGAAGATGCATACAAGTACTATAAGTAGTCTGAAGGATCATTTCAGTTACAAAAATGACTTAACTGCCTTGAGCCAAGTTGATTTGACAAAAAAGCACTAATACAGCACTTATGAGATGTGTTGACTAGACTGGGTTAGACAGAGATAATTTATCTCTGCTGAGACTCATTCACACACATTTATATGGCTCTGCCTGCAGCACAATGGTTGCACCTTTTTAGGATACATTCAAGCTAAGTTTATTTTGAAAATAAACAAAGCAAAGCTAAGCAAAGCTGAAAAAAGTTCTGTTGTATGTGTTTTTTTTATTTTTCAAGCCAACAGATTATTTTCATCATATTGTTTACATAGTCCTGTGTTGTCTTCTTTTTACCCCAAAAAATAAATGTACAAATTGCACTACCATGTTAAGACATGTGAAAAGATACTGTTTTGTAAATGAGTTAAGATTCATTTTATTTTTCACTGTTTGATTCATTCCAGTTACTAAGATAAAATAATGACTATCTTCCGATCCATGGATCACTATAGGTCAAATTCACCACATCATGAGCACATTATGTATTGTGTTGTACATTTGCATAACTCAAGATACACAAATGGCTGGGGATTTAGTAAATTGGCATTACAATACAAAAAGTCTGAATTTACATCTTAAAATCAACTCCCTATACAGGTTAACTAATGAATGACCCTGACTTTTTTCAGTCCTGTGTTTAAATGAGCCATGTGACTGTGTCTTTTATTGCATTACCACTGCTGTTATTGTTGGGAATAATGCTGATGCTGCTTTTATCAGATACTGTATGTTTGACCTCTGCTTAGAAAACTTTAGAGACATAGCTTTGACTGCTTTTTTTTGTTGGTGTCTGCATAGTCCTAGATAAGACATGGCAAAATGTCACAACAGTTATGCATCTAAATGTGTAGTCTGGCTTATGGGTTGAGGTAACCTGGAAAGTCACAACAAAAAGTGAGAAATGATTATGTGACCCAAGAACATTTTCGTTAGATTGAATTTGCTGTTCCTAAGTAGGCCTGCAGGTAAAAAGAAAACACAAAAAAAACTTTAATGATCAGCCTCTGGTAATGTAGCTATAAAATGGGAAACAATGTACAAATCCCATTCATAGAGCTATTCTCAGAAGACCACATCCATCCATATATTATCAGAAAGCCACTTACCCTGGTGAGTACCATAGCAAACCCTGAGTGTACCCTGGAAGCACAAGATGTAAGGTGGGATTCAGAACACAGAACTGTTTTTCCCTTGAACTGGACACCAGTCCATCACTTGGTTACAGAAAAGTGGACAGAGTATCAACTTTAACAAGGTCAGTATGTCACTGAGAGGTAGGAAGCAATTAGTGCACCTGTTTAAAAACCTGCATGAACACAGGTGGACTGTGCAAACTCCACGCGGCAGACGCTCAAGTCTGGAATTGAACGCTGGAGCACCTTTCCTGAAAATTAGTTAGGATAATACAATGTGACTGAAGACCTCATGCCAAGTTACAGCTAATACGGAGTCTGCCATATTGGCATAGATTCAGTTGATTTTCTTCTATCACACTTGTGCTCAAGTGTACATATACTCAAACAGTCCCTGTAGTTCATTTCTGTTGTGTCTTTAGGCACACATGGAGCATAATCCTTTATACAAAGAAGCTTTTTAATACTTTTTAAATCTAATAAATACATATTCATGTAAGGTACACTGCAGGTTCTGTTCCAAGTTGTTCCATCGTTACTTTACTAACCATACTGGGACTATTGTTTATGAGTAAGGTTTCAGGAATGAGGTTCCAGAATTCTTGTCTGGATGCCCAACATCCTTAAGTGGAAAGAGGAGTTTTTTTGGCCTTTAACTCCGTCTGTAAAGTTGACTGGCTGCCATCTGGATCGAGCTCTGTTCTTTTGAAATCACTTACAGGCTGAAAAAGTTTACAGTTTTGTTTGCTTTCCTTTTGTAAAATTAGGCCTTTTGGGAAAGAAAAAAAATAGACTGCCTCAACATTTGTTTTCTAACAGTTTACATTTTAAAGGTTTTGTAAATAAAATCGACAGGAGTTGTGAAAGGTGTATAACTTCCATAAGGATATATGAGTCCTTGGCAAGAGAAAATTAATTCTGAGCACTTTGCAAAAGACTCTGGACCACCCAGCTGAACAGAACGTTTTCCTTTGAATTTCATTAACTTTTCTTCAGACCTGATTCCCAAAAGGCATAAAAAGCATAATTATCTATTTATTGCCAATGTGAATGATATATATGTTAATTAATTCCCCTTTTACATGATTACATGTATTTTTTTTATCAGCTCCGTTTAAGTTATACAGTATATTCCAATAAACTGTAAGTAGATTTAATACAATTTTGTACATTCAGCATAAGTCATGGTTATAGTAAAAGAGTGATCTCCTTTGGATTTACTTTGAACTTTAATTGGGTATTCTGGGTGAGTGCAAAAGGATTTAAGAAAATACTTAATTTGCACAAATGTTTTTACTGTACATCTTATTATTTAAAAAATACCATTGAGGACCAAAATATGCTGTAGACTCATATTTGCTTCATTAATATCTGTGTTAGAATTCCAAAGTTGTGTGAAACTCCATTACTCCTTAGTTTGTCATTTAATACGAACAAAAAAGTAACAAAATTTAAAAAAGTAACAAATAAAAATAGTGGCTCAGATTTATGGGCTTCATAAATTTCTTAGGTGAGTTCCAGCAAAAAGATTATGTATCATTTCTAATTAACTGTCAAGCATATAACCATTTATAGTACAGTCATTGTTCAGTAATCTTTCTGTTCTAAAACATTTCCTTTCTGTACTGTAAATTTCACCTGCATATGAAATTTTTTTTCATGTTTTTCTTAATTTCTTTTCTAAGATCAGGGTAAACTCTAATGTATTAAACCATTGAGAAAAAAGTAAGGTTCAGCCTGCAGTGACTTAGATGAGGGATTGAACGGTTAATGTACAGTATTCCTGCGTGACCTTCCTTGAACATGAAACCCAACTGCAAAGGACCATAACAAAATACCTAAGATGCAGTAAATCCAATGATTTTGAACTTTGAGGCAGAAAGGAATCCAAGGATAGAATCACAGGATCAGTCTGGAACACTGTAATAAAAATAAGTGATGTGTTTAGCTTGGAGAGTTGTCCATAATTAACTATCAGAATGTGAGTAGAGTTCAGTCAAAATACAGCGCAAAATCCAAAAAGTGTTGGGAAATAGAAACAAAAAGGTGAAAATAGAAAAAAACCCAAAAAACTCAGGAACGGCAACCATATGAAATACACATTTATTTATCTCTGTAATTTTCTTAATTTTCTCTGTAATTTTTTGGAATGAGTCTCTTTTGAGCTCTAGGTTTATTAAGAAAAAAGATGTATTAAGAAATAGGAGTTTACAGGTTTCTAGGAAGATTTTTAGTGTTCCTAAATGCTGCCTCAGGGCAGGGCTTAATAAAAAGCATTCTGGAAAATGAAAAGTGGTGGTGCAATTTACTGTGTTATACCTAGAACATGAAAATGACGATCACTGGCCTACAAGTTGATAATCTGTAATTTATTAAAGTACCTGAATATGGTGAATGTGAATCTGAGGCAACGTAACAGCTTTGACAAATCAGCAATGGGATGTGAAGACATGTCAGTTGTGCCTTTTCTGTTCCTCTTAAAGGATTATTGCTCAGTCTTTGAACAATTCACTGTGTGAGGAAATATAGCCATAGAGATTCAGAAGAATATGGTGGGGGAAAAAAATGGGAGCTTATTAATACTGTATGGTAGATGTGTGAGTGGTAATGATATTGAGCTTGTGTGCCTGTGAGAGAGAGAAAGAGGGGAGGAGACAGAAGGAAGACACAGTACCACAGGCAGGTTTTCTATAAATAACTCCCCCGGTGTCTTTCTTTTCCACTGAAGTGAAAGGCAGGAAAATGAGATCAATACTGCCTTTGGAACTGGAACTTTGTTGGCATGAGCTGGGTTAGTGTTAGCTGTTGCGGGTGCGAATGTGTTAATTGGCCAGTTTGGAAGCTATTTTTAGTAGCCCGACCAAGAGCAGAACTCTGGTAGCCCCCTTGTTTTACAGCCTTGAACAGTGTGGTTTAAACGACTGAAATAATTTGTAATGCAGCATTTGCTTACAGTCAACAGAACGGAAAGATATACAAGGTGTCATTCTAGCCTGGTAGGTTAGAAAGACACGAACAATACACTGGCAGTACTGAGCAGACAAATTATTTTGCATTTGGCTGTGTAGGAGTAAGACAGTGTTTTGAAAAATATTGTGACCTGATTAACGTTACTGCAAACATAATGCTGAAAAACCTGTTTTTTTTTAAATGCTTCATTTGAAAATGTAAAAATCCTTTTAACAGGCTTCTAAAAATTGCAGCATTAACATCCTCCACCCCTTGCACTTTACTCCACTTTCAAATGGACATGATCATTATGAAAACCTCGATTTTGCTCTCCTTTGAGAAATGCTCACAAACTCAGTCACTGGGAATGTAAAAAAAGCAGGTTTTCAGTTTAACACTGTCAGAAATTTGAGACCGTGGCTGTCCTCTGCATGTGCAAACACATTGGAGAACATTACGTTTCTGAACTTGTAAAGGCTTGCATGAAAAAGCCAATTAGAAATACATTCTCCCCTACTAAAAAAAACTGCACCTACACAAAACAAGTACTGCAAATGGATCTGCTGTCTCATTTTTTACTAAACCAGAGTAACACACCACTGTAATTTCCAAAAGTATTTTCATCTTCTTGAAATGGTGCAGTCAGTATTATTCATTGCTTTCATTACAGTATGTATACAGCGTATAAATAATACACGTTGATATGGTTCCTATAGTCTTCAGTTACTGGGTAGGTGCTGAATAGTGAAGACTGAACAGAGGTGAGCAAATGATTTTAGGAACTGAATAGGGATTTTTTTTAAGTATTCACTGAAAATGGACATATGTTAAAAGCCATTCTGTTCAATTTGAAATTGTTCAAAAATTCAATTTGTAATTATTTTAGCTTATGACTGGGCTTATGCTCTTTTAGTAACTATTGTTCTTTTAAAACTTGGGAAGATAGAATTTACAGTTTGTACGAAATTACCACCACTTATGTCTAAGCTTTTTTAATTTAATTCCCTTTGGCCTTGTGGAGGGCAGATACTGTATATACACTAATAGTATAAACTGTATAATACAAACTGTCCTTTTCAATCTGAATACTCTCCACATGATAGTGCTATTATATAATGTTTCAATTACCACTATGCCTTGTATGTAATTAGTGTTATATTTTTGAATATTTTGTATGTATTAAATGACAAAACATCCTATATCAAGTATAGAGCCAAGAGCAACAAAATTACATATGTGGTGTTCAGTCAAATAAAAATGACCAAATCAAACATCCAAGTAACATAAACACACTTCCATATTTAGACTCTGTTAAACCCTGACATCACTCCTTCAGGGAAAAGAGAAATTCAAGCTTGTGTTGTTTATGATTCCAAGGATTTTAAAATGAAAGTTTCTTGAACATTTGTTTTTTTGTGGTGCTTGATGGGATATCACGATATTTCCTGAACCAGCCAGTCAGCAACAAGTCTGCTAAAATTATAAAAGGATTATATATAAAATATATACGTTATTGTATACACGGTATTTATGAATTCATTTGCTCAATGATAACTGCATCTGCTCTTTTCTCAGTAATGTTTATGTTTAAAAGTCAGTAAGTTGTAAAAAATATGCTGAAAATGTTGAATAAAGATAATAAAGTATACATGTCCTTCAGATTCTAAAACAAAGCCTACACATTCTGGTGTATTGCAATCACTGGCCATAATTAAGCTCTCCAGAAATAAAGAAAGCCCTAAGTGTGGGTTTCTTATATCATGCTAACATTTTCTTAGCAGACAGCAGTTTTAAACCATGAAATCCATTGACTTTAGTTACCAGACATCTATCAGTAATTGTGAATCTAGTAACAGTGAAACTGTCTGACCTATGCACTTATTGACTCCAGACTTTAGGGAACAGCTGTATACATACTGTATAGGTGAGTAATGGATGGGTTACATAAAAGGATGCTTGTGGTTTATTACAGCACAAAGTGTGTGGTAATTACTGCACAGGTCTGATGGAGAGAGGAAGTGGCAGTGACAGATACTAAATTATGCCTTTTGGTTCCTGCTTATCATGTCTGCTTGACATAAAATTAGTCAAGGGTTTAGTTATTGCCTAATCTGCGTGCCCATTAAAGGAATAAATTACTGAGAACCGGATTTTCCTACTACCAGCTATTTCAAAACTAGAGTTTCCCTATTCCTTTTATAACCGAAAATATGTTACAATCGCATTGCTGAAGAAACAGAAACCGTTGTGGCATATCTTTTTACAATATGTTTTTTATTTTATTCTCCAAAGACGCCCACTGTCTGTAAAATTAGCAACTTACTCTGGTGTCAGTTTTGAGGCAGTGCAAAAGTAAATCAATATGTAAAATGCATAATATAAGATACATTTCTGAATAATTCCACCACTGAGAACATAAGAAAGGTTACAATTGAGCTGAAGCCAAATTGTAGAGTTAGGCCAGCTATAACTTAAAATAAGATAGGTATTACCTTTTTATCACCTTTCGACCCTTCCACGGGCCACTGTGTAAGAAGCGTACATGTACACAGTTCTATTGTCTTGTCAAAAGGATGTCTTTGCAATAAAATCATGTTTCCTGATCCTTGAGACATTCCTGCACCGCCACCCGGACCTTGCTGTTAAAACTGGAAGTTCCAATATCTCACAGCTTCCAGCTCTATATAGGGGCTACCCTGAGGAAGGCAAAATACATCATTCAGCTTGTGTCGTCCCATACAAAATACAAACGTGACAGTGTGAGTCCACACTGGTTTTAAATTATTATCCTAACCCCCCGAGATTGGATTGGTCTTCAAGGTTGTAGCTTCATTTTGACAGCAGTATTAACAAAATGTAGCCGGATCTCATCAGATCAACAGATCTGGGTTTGGTCAGTACTGGATAGGAGGCCTCCAGGGAAACTACGTTGTTGCTGTAAGAAGTTTTGGTGGACTAATAAGTTGCACTCTTCTCTCTGGACCAGGATTGTCTAACCACTGCTCAGTATAGTGACAGAAGAGAGCGTGCTGTTGGAGGGGCCAGCCTATGGGAGCGAAATCTGAGGTCCCAAATAGCACTATCTATATAAATAAAAACAACAACCCCAATGTCCTGGTTAAATCCCACTTCAGTTTTAAACAATCTAGTCTATATAGATTTGATATTGTATATTTGGATATGGATATAAACTATTCTGATTTTGTCAATATGAATGCCTTAATTAATCTTCTGAATGATTTGATCCCTTTACTTTATTTGTATATACAGTATGTGAGCAATTCTGATTTCTTGCCACTCACTGAGCTTTTATTTTTATAAGACAGCATGTTCTCCTGCCACGGCCACAAGGAACTACAGCTTAGCATTAGAATAGTTCATTCAGGATGGTGGGTATTCAAATCAGAAAACATGACCATTATTTTGAACTCTGTCTTTTTTCACTCTACTGAACCGTGCAAAACCACTTCCATTCTATTTATGAATATTTTAAGAATCTTGTTTTTTTACTTTAAGACTTCCTGGTAGTGCACGGTTTGGCAGAAGAGTATAAGTTGAATTGCAGAAAGTACTTGAACTCATAGATTTGCACAGGTAAAGCAGGTGTTAAACTCCAGCATCATGAAGCCCGCTGAACCATAAATAACACTCAGTCAAAAGGAAGGAATTTAGCCTAAAACCCACATTTTACCTGGCACACGCTAATTAACCCTACAATTATCTAATGAAACATGCATTTTCCTGCTTTAAGAAAATTACAGGCTTTTCCACTATAAACACATGCTTAAAAAGCAGAAATATAATCTGGCCAAAATACAATCCCCCTAATTAACTGGTTCAGTTTGAGGATGCTTTTAAAACCTAGCCAAAAAAATCCAAACATCACCAGTTTCTCATCAAGACATCTAGGTACACTCTTAGAACAAATGCTCTTAGAGAAAACTGCATAGGAAGTACCATAAGTAATTGTCCAAAAAAAAACTTTGCTTTTTAGGATAATCATTTTGCAAACCTATGGATTCAATTTTAAAATTCAAGTTTCCCATTAAGAAGCTAATCTAAATGGGAAATAACTGTCACAATTGTAAGTAATGATTCCTTGAATTTATATATTACACAGTGCTTTACAGATAGGAGACTCACCTGTAATGGTAGGAGTCATTATCTGCCATCAGTTTACAACACTGAACATCTTTTATCATCAAGAACCTCTTTAAAGCAGCAACACATGAAGAGGTGGGAGAATCTGACAAATTGGTCAAGTTAAGGTGGTTGATCTTGTTTAGACTTTGGAATGAAATCCCACAGACAGGCCGGCTCTGCTTGCCCAGGATAGGATACCCCTGCTATACTCCATGACAAAACACCACTTACATGGAATATGCAAAACAACAATCCTTTATATCACTGACCTTCAGTGATTCTCTTACGTGATTTTTTGCATTGTTTTGAACTGCTGATCATGTTTAATGTAAGATCGATCTTGTCTGGGAGAACCATGATGAACAATGACCATGCTTCTGAACACAGCTGGGCCGGTTTACTAGTTTTGCAAGAATGGAAGAGCTGCAGACATCCTATGTTAGAACAGCCACTAACTATGGCTCATCCATGCACTACGCAAGCAAAGAGGTGAATATTGATGCACTTTGCATTGCATTATCAGTGTATTATCTCTGTGAACCTTGGACAAGGAATAGACCCTGCAGAGCTGGGCGTATAAATGGAACAGTAATTTGATCTACAATCTGAAAACTTTTTTGCAATATGGAAACTAATAACTGTGTTTTTGCAAGAGTTTAACGAAAAACCCTGAGATAACAAATGTTTGTTTAGAATAAATGCTTTTTGATGAAAAAACAGGACTTTCTCGTGAAAGTCCACTGACTTGTTTTAAGGATGACTGTTTCTGCTGACAGTGGTAAAAATATGTTCTCCTGAGGACCACAGAAGAAAAAGATATTGGCATGTTGAAATGCTTTCTATCACACCTTGCCATCTTTTAGACAAGAACACTGGTAAGAGCTTGTTTTTTAGTTTCAAAGACATTCTCAGTAACTTCTGTTACTCAGTGAGCTCAGATTGAAACAGTACAGATAGCACAAATAGGGCAAATCTCACTTCCTTCGTAGTGGTAACAAGGTCACAAATTAATTCAGGAGTTTCTAGTTATGTAACTGATGTTTTGATCTGACTTGTTAAAATATTTTAAAACACTTACAGCAGATGGCTGCTAGGAAACCCAACTACAAAACAACAACTTTTCTTGGTCATTGGCCCCATAGGCCCGTCCTCTATTCCCTATCACGTACAGTAGAACCCACACAATATTTGATGTGACATGTGTGGCAACGCCTTGCTGTAAAATAAAGGACAGGGTTGGGCAAGTTCACCAGCTTGACAGAACCTGACGGGCCACATACTGTACCTTGAAGGCACAAGAGGGCCGCTGAGCCTGGAGAAGGCTGTAATTGAAGGTTACAAAGTAAGCAGCAAAGCAGGAAATTCTTTTCTCCTGAGGGAGCGGGGCCTTGCGTGCAAGATAAGCACAGTGCTGTCAGCCACGTAACAGCGATGGTGCTGACAAGATGTACAGTAATGAGATCAATGGTCGAAAAATCTGCACTTCTGCGGTCACAGAGTTAGGCCTCGTCTTGCCAGCGGGAGGCCGTTATCTTCATCGGATTGAAATGTGATCTTTTCGAAAAATATTTTCCGAAAAAGTGGGAAGAGCACCCTTGAAGAACAAACAGTGGCAAATCTTTCTCGTACAAGCTGTCTGGCTCTGAATGTTGAATTGCTGTATATTCCAACGCTTGGTAACTTGGCAGAAAGGATATCTGAGCATTACACTGAAAACAAGAAAGTTCAATTCTACAAATTGATTGAGAAAGTCATTTTAGTTACTATATATGAAGAAGGCTGAAAAAAAACAGGGGTGTAATTTTGCACAAAATGACTCACTGTGTCCAGAAATGTATTTATGATATATGTGTGTATGTACGTAAATCATTAAGTTACCACGTCAAGTAAAAAACAACATTTTATCATTTCCTTATTATGCAATCAGTTTAATTTGAACTCACTTCTTTGTTTAGCATAAAAGTAGAAATCTTATCAGCTAACATAAATCACAAGGCAGGTGTTATGTAAAGTCAGATAATTGTGAAATGTTTGTTAAACCAGTTAGCTCACCATGAAGCAAGGAGCATGCAATGACAGCTTTAATGCAGGATGTCAATGAATTAGGTGGAATTTATAAATAAGATACAGTATACTTGCCCACATATCATGCAGCTGGTAGATTATATATAATTTCTGATAGTCATTGTTGTGCTTCCTTTTAATATCACAGCTGGCAATCACATTGTAGGGAGAGAGGAAGGAGAGAAAGGAATCTGGAGGATAATTTCAGCATTGCTATTCTTGCTAAAGCCTTGCTAAACTTCTGATCTTAAATGTCACAGATTCACAGAGGTAGTCAAAATGAATACATTAGTATATGATTCATTTTTGGTTTATTTGTGCTTTATTTAAGGTCATTTAAGTTGTATTACAATTAAAAAATGGTGATTTTAAATGTTAGATTTTGGTTTTAATGAAAAAGGTTCAGGTAACACTGCTGCATTTTGAGGGAAAAAGCTACTTGGGAATGCATAGAGAAAGTTGTCTCTTGGCCTGACTACTGTCACAGTAACTGATATGATAGCACCTTCCAAGAGTGACACTTGAGCAATGGATAGCTATTAAGTACCATTTCCTGTCTGGAACTACCTCAGCTGCTACTGTGTGAAATTTACAATGGCAGCAGGGTGTCACATTGGTTTTTGGATAGGGAGAAGGGAAATGTTTGTTGCCAGAATTTACAAGGTTTTGAACACAGCTCATCTGAGGCAAAAATCTAAAAATGGGGCCTGACTCGCATGAAATCATCACACACACAGACATTTCTCCTCCTGGAGAAACTGAAGTCAAACATGGGATCATATTGTCCTGCAAACAGGCTTTGTACTCCTATTCTTTACCTTTGAAGTAAAGGACTGAGCAGAGAACTGACATACGGGTGTGTTTCTAGAGCTCTTTAGACAACCAAATTGACCAACCTGTTCCAGTTTCTCCCACAATTTGTAACGAACAGTTCTTTCCGGACCCTATGCGGACGACACAGTCCGACGGAGTGGGGAAACACTAGGGAAACGTCATGCAGGAAAACGGGGCTGAAGACAGGGGGGCGTGTCCAAGGTGCGCTGGTGCACGGGGGAGGTGTGGCCGAGGCGAACAATCCAAGAGTAATCCTTAGGGAAAATCCAAAACACACGAGTAAGTCCAAAACCAGGAGATCCATCAGAACAAGAATTAAAAACCACGAAGGCCGGGTCGGAACCGGCGGACGGGGAACAGGAACGGGAACCGAGGTTAAAACCTTAACGGGACCAGGCGCTTCTTGGTCCCGGACTCGCACGATACGGAAATCAGATGCAGAGCCCGGAAGAGCGTCAGCGCCTGGCTTTTAAGGTGGGCAGGGAATGGGAAACAGGTGCAGAGAATGAAGTCTTTAGTGAAAGGGCTGGAGCACCCTTAAGGAGGGGGAACTATAGTCGTGACACAATTCAGGTGCCATCATAATATTAATATTTAGCTCAAAAGCAAGTACATTTCCCTCTGAAAGACCAACTTAACAAAAGAGTGGACCTTAAAGGGATCACAGGGTCAGAGCTGACAACAACTATGAATAGCTGTTAACACGACACAATCCATTCATTAAATCATATATGATGGAAAATAGGATGCATACTTACGTGTGCATTACAAACAGGCTGCCTTCGGCATCGTGGTGAAATACGGCTTGTTAGTGGAGTGTATGTGTTTGACCTAGTGACATTGTCAGAATATCCACAATTTGTACAAGATTCGTATTTTGTAAGGGGCAGGGCTAACTCGCCAAAAAATGGAGAACTGGGCCTCCAGCATTAAAAATGCTACCTTAGTTGAAGTTTGAGCTCTATTATCTCTGTGCTGTGGGTTTGAGCCTTGAATTTGTCACTAGCCAGCTGTGACTGGGATTCCTCTAGTTGTGGCATGGAGTTGACTATTGAGGGTATGGTGGGACTAGTCGGCTAGAGCTCTTTGGTTTCTAGCAAACACAGTGACCCCACCGCCTCCTAGGCACTTACAGGTTTGTGGAGCTGTTCCTGAGAGACGTGCTTCTCCTGCACTTGGTGCAGAACCTCCAGTGGAGGGCTATGGTACTTGTGACATGTGTTTCTTGTATGACCAGGCCTCAGGAGTCTGCCTCGTTTTCTTCTGTGTGTGGAATCGTAAAGCATAAAACACATAATTGAATAATCAATAACAAATAAATAAAAAGTCATTCCAAGCTCTGAAAAAAATAAAGAAATATTGCAACAGGGAAAAAGTAGAACAGACATTTTCTCCCCCACACACTTGTCACAATCCATATTGCGAATTTTACAGTTCAGCTGCTAGTGCTGGAGTTGCCCATATTCTCCAGCTCATGCTTTTGTTTTGTGTTGAATGATCCATATTTTGTGTTGATTGTGTTGCAAAACAATCAGCGGGTTAAAGCAAAACTGTTGGAATTTCTGTTAATACAGTGAAATATAAGAATAGTTTATTGTGGGTTTAACAGAGCTCGGTGCACTGAACATGTCACAGAAGTGACGTCACTCCCGTGGAAACCAAGACAGTGTGGGATTGTACCGTGACTGAGGATCCACTCTTTCACTGCAGTGGATTTTGTTGCTTTTGTAGCGGAGCTCGTTCGGATACGGTGACGTCAGCGCTCTCCCTGCGCGTAGCAGGGACCTCAGCTGGCTGGGCTGGGGGAGGTCTCCTGTAGCTCATGCGGCTGGTTCCCTGTTGCGTTACGCCGGAGACCTGGGTTTGCGCCTCAGGTGCTGCGGGACGGAACAGGTGGCGGGGGGGAACGACACCGCGCGGAACCGCGACGGTCACACTTTCTGGGAAATGGCTGTCTGCTCTGAGCCCATGAGCAACAGAGTCCTCGAATAGAATCCTAGCAGGGGCAGAGCAGAGCTACATATATTATTTGGGCTTTAAAGGGTACAAAAGAATAACATGTTTCAACTTTCTGCTGAGTAAAATGAACATTAAAAGCTATTTTTGGTCTTTGTGGGTGTCAGAGGACTGTTGCCTTAGGGGTGGTTCAGTTTCAGGCCTGCAATGTAACCCTAACTCCTTATAACATGGGTGCCAAACTCTAGTTTACTAGACTCAAACTAGACTAGACTAGTTCTACAGAGTCACTGAACAACATAAGTGACCTAATTAATAGCTTAATTTAATTCCAGCTATTGACAATTTAAAGAGACAGACCATGCTATCTCCTGACCCATTGAGGAATGAATGTGTATTAATAAAGGAAAGAAAATATGTATAACTATGTACTCTCTGATGCTGTAAAATGTCTTTTAAAACAGGATTATTTAGCTTGCTCTATTTATTGAAGTTTTTAACGTTTGAATATTGGCATGTAAATCTTTGGGAGTAGGCACTCTGTAATACTTGGAAATGAGCACATTCATTTACATATAATGTGCTGTTAACTATATTACGTGTCCCAAATTTCACTTCACTGTTTGGTGAATTTGTTAACATAGTCAGGGTTTCCTGCAGTTGTTTGTCTGCAAATAACATTAGTAAAATGCAGAATCAGCATAGTCAGGGATTACCTTGAAACATTTTGGACTTTGTGTCTCAGGTCTGGATTTTTATCAAACAGACAATCTTACCCCCTTATCTTTCAGACTTTGTCCTGCTAGGAAGTGCCACTTGGCATTAGGTTAACAAAAAACCTTCAGACTTCACACAAAATACATTGTTTTTTTATATTCAGCAGATCTGCTGCAGAAACCGTTTTGTAGAATAACTCACTTAATAAAAGATGTTTATTTTTAAGTGGGTACTTATCCATTATTGCTATTTGCAAGAGATCAGCATATGGAAAGAGTAAGGACTTGAAAAAAATCATAAATTGCAAAATATAATTATGTTTTACAAATCCCTTATAATTGTCATGCACATATCTTTTTCATTATTTCTTATTCTGTACATCTGTGACTTTTTAAGCTAGTAATATACACTACTAAAAAGTGGTTAATTAACTGACTGTATATGATATGCACTGAATCTAATTTTATAAGACGAGTTGATAGCTTCTTTTTAATGTAGTTCTGCTAAAATCTTTTGAACATTATATAAACCTTATGCCTGTAATTGTGTCTTACATATCTACTTTAAACTATTAAGCATTAACATGCAATATAGCGACTACTCTAAAGGTGAATCTGCCAGACTCTAAAATGTGTTTAAATTAAACTGTCAGTTCTGCCATGTCAATATTCTCTTTTCCAGTCACTTTGGTCAAAGAACAAGCTGTGTGTACAGAGCTTATTGAATTTTGTATTTTTGTAATCAATGAAGGCTGACCACATGTGTAACAGGTTGATGTCATCCTCATAGTCTTCTTGTGACTGGCCTCCCATATATGCAGTCATTTAACAAAGGTTTTATTTGCTCTGTGTGTATTGGAGAATAGAATGAAAGGATAGCAAGCTATACCAAGACCAATCGCTTTTTCAGCTACATTTTGTGATCTTTTTAAAACACTTGCATGGTTTCTGGGGTGACATATCCCAGTGGGGTAGACCTATGAACTGGTAAAGATGGTGAGTTCAAGTCAGTGCTGCAGACACTGTTGAGCTATTTTGCCAAAGTTGTATACTATAAGTGGGGACCAGCCCTGTTCAACCCAGGGGGAGTCATGTGCTATGTAACCCACTCAATGGCACAGAAACCAGAATGAGATCTGGCCTGATGAGCAACTGTGTACGTAGGCACACAAAAGTAGGCATTTTACCTACTTGCCTACTTCCAGTTGAATACATGCAAATTCTTAATTGACAAAGGCATTTCAAAAGAGACCCCAGGATTATGAACAATTGGTCAGAACTGAAATTATGTGAGATTTTTTGTTAAGTGATAATTTACTTAAGATTTTAATTGTTAAGTGATTATTTTGTGTGCAGGTGTTTATGTACTTTATAATTAAATGGCTGTCATTGGAAACATTATCCGATATAGGGCTATCCTTTTCTCTGCAGGGTAAGCTAAAGCACTCTACTGCTGTTCAGGCCCTAACTGCAGCAGCATCCACTGCAAAATCTAATAATTTTAAAGAAACCGAAATAAATTTTTGAACAATATTTAAAAATGGTGTGCAAAAAAAGGTTGCAGGTGTACCATGAAAGACGTAAATACTCAAATTTAGTCATCTGTATTTTTTGAAGGTGCACGTTTGCATCATATTAGCATGGATTTCATTCTTATACTACCCTGTAGGACTTGTTTTGCATATTTTCATATCGGACTTTATTTCTCTTTCTCAGAAACTGTAGGGAAGTCTAAATAAAGGGGGAAATGGCCAGTCTATCTTTCTCTTTTTATTTGCAAATATTCCAGAGTACAAAAAAATAGCTGTCAATTTGAACATCAGAATATTTTCATAATTCTATGGATTGGCAATGGATTCTAGGTGAGCAGGCAAAAACATATGAGTAAGCACTGTTAATTAAATTACTGATGGAGGTACAGAATAAATTCCACAGACAACCTTATGCCAACCTGGAAAATTGCACAAGGTAATTAAGTACAAACATAAGGCATACAGAGTGGCTCAGAATTGTAGTTCATATTTATTTGCAGATAGTATTCTTCAGTACTCCTTGAGGCATTTAGGTACAATATCTGTGCAGAGCTGACATGTGTTGATAAGGTGTTTCTATAGATGTATTTGGAGGGCCTTGTACTTCCTTTTTGTTAGGATGCAAAACAGAATGCTTCTAGAACTAACATCCTGTTTTTCAGTGAAGGCAACACATCGCTTAATTAAAGACGTCTTGAACATCTCTGCAACGAACGTTCAATCCTATGACATAGAACTCGCCATCTGTACCATTTCTGCTTGTGAAGTGGTGCCTATGGTGTTTTTAAACAGAAGTCTGGGGGGAGGCCAAATTTCGAATCTCACACACTTTGACTCTCCTACACATAAATATTTCCTCTGCTGAACGCCCCCTTTGTGTATCCTTCTCACACCTCTCCTTCTGCCTCATCTTCACCCTTGCAGCAGCTCCCTGGCTCATTCCTTGTTATGAGAGGTGGGGTCCTGTCAGCCTCGCCCTCACAGGCTGGCTGCCGTTCCCTCAGCCAGGTGGGAATTTCAGCCAGCCAAATAATCTTCAGTACATTTTGTTTCTATAGGTACATCACATTGGGAAACTACTGAACTACTCTTTGTAGTCATGAGACAAAACACAGACGGTATTATTATTAGAAAGTTTGTTTAGAAATGTTTAGTGAGGAGGCATAAGAAAGTTAAGAAGAAGGTTTAACCCACCTGGTTGTAGGAAGAGGAAATTAGGGCCTGTATGCTGAGTGAGGAGTTAACCAAGGAATAGCTATGGAGATGGGTGGAAGATTAATGCAGAAAGATGTGGACTTACAATGGTATTTGTAGTTTTTCAGGAAGTGACATCGTGGAGAATTATTCAATTCAATTCAAAATACTTTATTCATCCCTGGAGGTCAAGTTGAGAATTATGGGTTAGAGTTGCAGAGTTGAGAACGACCTTGGTTGCTATCATTCTTCCTGAACTTTCAGTAAAAACTCAATTTAATTTGGCCTTTCACTACAACTCTTGATTTAGAATTCTGTTTCATTTTGTGGACAAATATACGTAACCATAAACTAAGAGCCTTAACCTGCTCGCGCTGTGATATATTCATTTACCCCTACTCCTTAAGAACCAATGTGTTATTGATGTTTTTTGTGGCTCAAAGATCAAATCGGCAAATGAAATAGCCCCATTTACCCAAAAGAGGTGTTTTAATGCTGTTTTTCATGGACAGGAGCAAGCACAGAAGTGGAAGGAACTGGATTCAGTTGCAACATGTTACATAATGAAAGTAGAATGCATTCCAATTGCCGTGAACCTTGTGAGTATGTGTTGTGTCTTGGAATCAGTGTCCTCCTGTTGGTGTGAAAGTGAAGAAACACATTTAACAGTCTGTGCATTGCTGAACTAAGGCATCTTTTCACTAGTTGGTTCTACTCTATTGGAGCAGTCAACAAAACAGAAACATTTTAGCTGTTCCTAACCAAATTCATTTTATTTTAAATTTCTTTTACATGTCTATACATGCTGATATATTTTGACTTCAAACTCAGTATGAAATATTTTTTTAGGGAGGACAATTTTAATAGACATATACTGTAGATAAGCTCTGTGTAGTTTTGAAAATTGTAATACAAGGTAATTTAACTATAATTTAAATACCATCCTGGATAAGAACATTAATTTGCTTGAGGTAACACCTAGTTTTTGCAAGAGTTAAGAGCAGTTGGAATAGATTTGTTAATATAGGCTTGTATTAGCTTATAAAATGTTAGATAAGGAGCCCATTCACTTGGGTTTGTTTTGAGACATCTAAATCAAATTCTAAAATATTTTTGAAAAATACATTTACTGCTGTGCCTCAGCAATTGCCTTTTGAATTTTTAGTCAATGTACTTGTTTTAAAAACAAAAATCAAATCTGTGATAACAGCATTACTGCTGTAGACTGTTATGATTTCTTAAATTGCCATAAATCGGGGAAATATTTTTTGGTTTGAATATAAGATTGTCTTACACAAAATCCAGGTGAATGTATTTTATAAGGTTTTGGCAAGAAGTCAGATTCACTTTGTCAACTTTGTCTACATTCAACAACAACAACAAGTTGATGTATTCATATTCCATCTTTAAAATGGAATTGCCTTCTGTTGAATTTCATTTCAATGAAAAGGCATTAATGTTGTACTTGGCTGCTAGTTCCTTTTAATATTTTATGATGACTATTAACATGACGTTTCAATTTGCTTTGTTCTTTATTTAAATTAAGGATTGCTGTAGTAAGCAATGACATAAAAAGGCTTATTTCTTACAAAGATCTGAACTTATAATCTGAGGTTTTGACATAAGCAAGACATATTATTTGGCTCTGTACTCTTAGTAAAGATAACACCAATAATCAAGCCTTTTATATAAGAACTTACATTTTGTAAGTTTCATTTAACCAGCCAAAACAAATTATGGCTCTCTGACAATGCAACCTATATATTGTGGTATTTTGATTTGCTAGAACTAATTTTGTTTTATGTTTGTACGAATACATATGCACAAACAGTATCCAGGGGGGCTATGTTAATTAATGAGAGGTGGCTTTATGTAACTGTAAAGGAACGAGTAATAGGTTTATTCCATGCTGAAAAGAGAAGAAAACACAATGTTTTGAAACTGCCAAAACTTTGTTTTTTCTTTCTTCTCTTTTCAGCATGGAATAAACCTTTACTTGTTCCTTTGCAACCTACGCTTGCTGACGTAGCTACCCACCTGAACTTCTTTGTGTAACTGTGCCTTTTAATTGCAGAAGGTTGAACAATGAGTTCACAGCTGGTCTAATTTAGTAATTCGTATTCAGAGGGAGTAAAATTCAATGTGAGGGAGCTGTCAGGATAGGCTCAGAGTGGAATTAGCCACTCTGCGCTAATTAGGAGGCTTATAAGAACAGCTGGAAAGGGTTTCTGTGTCTAGACTCCAACCAGGAAGGAGGGAGAGTGAAAGATCCAGAGGAAAGACAAGCTGAACCAGGGCTTTCTGGAGGCTTGATTGAGTGAAGCACTATTTGGCAGGGCCGCAGCATATCTTCTCCCTGTAGCTACCTAGACAGAAGAGTCGAGATGGTACAGGTGAAGACCTGAGTTCTACCTGGGCCTTACCATCCACATTCTGTGTGTGAGATGAGAGAAAACCATCCAGCTGCTGCTTCTGTTAGGGACGCAATTCTTGATTACAGAATAAGTGTCTCTGGCCAAACAGGATCGGTCAGGATAATTAATGATCAGAAGAGTTAGCAGTTGCTAGTGGAGATCTGGTGGTTTGTGACGAGCAAGAGCAAGGAGTGGAGTTAGTGATTATTTTAATGCACACTGTGCTTGGGTAAACAAGTTCTCCTACTTGAGTACTCTAGTGTTGGCTTGAGCTAAAGTGATTAGTTAAGATTGTGGCTGAGTTAATAGGGTTGAATTCTCCAGTGCCTGGTGGTTTAATGAAAGTAAGATCTACTGACCTATGAGTAGAGGACCTACTTTGGATAGAAAGGGTGGTGCAGTCTTTACCAAGACAGCAATATGCTAATATCTTCAGAGGGGCTTTGTGGGAAAGCACAGGAAACTCGCAGCTTAAAATGCTAAGGTAACACACTGACAGAGTTGAAAATGAGGTGATGTGCTGGTGCCTGTCACAGGTTTCTTAATGAGGTTATGTGATTGGAGAAATTATACATATATATGTGATTTGAGAATGTATAAGGACAACCTGTAAAGGGTTTACTTACTATTTCTTGAACATTCTGTGTCAAATATGCATTCTAAGGCAGAAACAAATAAATTGGAAACTTTATTTTCAATAGTGCTCCATCTGCCCTTGTGACTTCTTCCATGAGATTGTGGTTTATTTAGAGAGAACTCAATCCTGTGGAAAATGATTGTGTTAAGAGACCAGCTGAGCAAGAGATAAGACCTGCCACATCCGGACAGTCAGTTAAATAGTAACAGGTTATTACAAAACCACCGGTAGTTTTAGCTA
The DNA here is from genome assembly GCF_059453375.1 of Lepisosteus platostomus. NCBI lineage: Eukaryota > Metazoa > Chordata > Actinopteri > Semionotiformes > Lepisosteidae > Lepisosteus > Lepisosteus platostomus. The sequence continues at coordinate 62,618,763 of NC_142616.1, read as the reverse complement.
AACTTTAACAAGGATGTGTGTGGAAACTAAGTCATTTTAAATTAAGTGAATCAGCAGGCACCCCTTAGCTGTCATTTTAACCCAGATAAGACTGTGTGCCAGTGAAAGCAATGGACATCTAATTGCATTGTCAAAATGTACTGACTTTGTCATTCAAGGTGACTGAGGGGTTGACTGTTCCCATTGCATGATGGATTATAGAAGACTTCTTTTTTTCCCCTCATGTAATACTGCATGCCTACAGTATGTAACTTTAGCTGTGTTGCAAGCATACTTCCTGTTTTGATAATCAATCTTGTTTTTTTCTTAAAGTGTAACCTTTTGTAGCTGCTAACTCAAAACAAACAGGGTGAATTAATGTTAGGCTACATTGAGAAAAGTTATTTCAGTAATTTTAAAATCACTTTTTAAAAATGGAACTTCAATAATAATATACTGTAATGCCTTTCAAAGTTTTATCTGGATCTGCAGTCACAACTGGTTAAATTACTGTTTACAACAGAAATTAGTAAAAATACTGATTTCTTCATACTTTCCAGCATTTATTTTGTGTCCTTTGCTTAGGTTGTATCCTTTAGAGGTGAGAGACAGCAAAAGTAAAATGAGCTTTGGAAGGAAAAACGGTTATCTTAAGAAGTATCATTTCACATTCAGACAAATCATTCCACTCTTCGGTGCTAAGCTGATATTTCGTAAATATAAAACCCATCAGCAGATGGACAGGAGTTAGCTAACATTACAGCAAAAAACTCAATAACACATAAAAATGAAGCTCCCAGAAACATGAAGGAAAAAGAACTTTCTTCTTAGAAGTGATATTAGAGAAGTTCTAGAGAAAGGATTGAGACCTTCAATACAAGGTTAAATGATAAAAAAATAAGACTGTACTCCTACTGTATTAGAGATGATTTTGGCCTCATCATCGCTTAATCATAATTCTGCAGAAAAGTCAGAGTGTCTAAAACAATAATATGAAAGCAGTCCAGACAGACCCTGGAACTGAAATGCTGTCTCTGACAGACTTTCAAGTTCCTAGGTATCACCTAGGAAACCACCACACCCCCTACACCAACAGACTTGTTCTTCAACACCAGGAGTTAGGAACATAAGAGGTTACATATAATTGGTTGCCATTTAGTTTAGCAGTATTAGTAAAGTTTCCACTTGTCAAACAGTTTGTTTCAGTTGTGTTAAAAACCTTTGACAAGTAAACTAAGTTTATTTGTTTTAATTACTTTAAAAAATCTGGAGCAAAAGATATTGCTACTGGTATTGCTTGGTAATATACAATAATACTTACCTTCTAAATCTCCTACGACTAATAATGTAAAAGTGAGGAAGATATAGTAACTGAAGATTTGGAAATTTGGAATGCCAGTGTCATTGATTTGTTATAATGCCCTCTGTGAATGTCAGTCCACCCAAAATAAGCAGCTGTGGGAGTGGATTTAAAATTAATTCTTATGTCTGCTTCCTCCCTTATGTATGTGGTATCCATTTATAGTTTATAAGGATTTTATAAGCTTTTTAATTGTCAGTTCCTGCTTAGCTTAAATCCCTCTACAGTTTGTTAATGTGGAGTTGGATAACAAAGTTGGTGAGGAAGTGCAGTAATGGCCTGGTTATGCCACTGGGACAGTTTCTAAGGGATGAAAATCCTGTGTTAGAGTTTCCTTTATAACTTGCGTGACAGTCGGAACAGAAACATCATGTCAGTTCATGGCTGTGCAGTACCTGTACACAGATTCACTGGGTCTTCCCCTAAAAAAGACCTGACAATCAGGTGATAAAAGTGCTAGGAGTAAGAACAGGTAGTTATGAGATACAGAAGTATCAAGCCCTACCTAATATGACACCCACACGAGACTGGGAGTATTATGAAGTCTCATACTTCACTGCAAAGGTGAGCAACAATCCATTTGTTCGTCGTTTTTGTTTTTCAAAGTATGGAATTGTTTTTTTAAATTGTTTTTACCTTCAGTGACCTCTTTGCCTTTGCCAAGGTGACTATAGCCATAGTCCTCAGATGACCTCTGTGAAAGGTCCTTGTACTAAAGGCACTTGTACATTTGTTATTGCACAAACATCTCCCTTGTTTAGTTCCTCTGGTAGCTGTGTAATCCTTTCCTGTGTGCAACATTGAAACTTTGTTGGATTTTACACTCAAAATGGGTGTGAGACATTGCGGCTTTCAGTTTTCTGAGTACCTCATGAAAAAAAAAATCCTTTGCATCAGTTTCAAGACAAACTTAATAAGAAATGGGATCGGACTAACCTGAATACTCTCAGCAGAGGATGTTAATGTTCGATTAAAATGGCATAACCAGCCAATCTTGGCAGATCCCCCAAAAAACTCAAACTGTTCTAAGGGCGCTGATTAACTCACAAAGAGTATGGAAAAGGAAGGAATTACACCATTATGGTATTTTGTAAATTAATATAGAGTAGAGCTGAGAGGTAATAAAAACTAACAATATTGAATACCTTTTCAGAGGAATTTAGATCTGTTAAAAAGATATAACTTTCCTGATTTATAGCACTGAAGATCATTCCCCTTTTCCTTACAATTTAAGGCGTGATTTTTTTATTGCTAGCATTTGAAAATAAATTTAAGAGCTTTTCACTAACATTTTACACCCATTAAAAGATAGCATTAACTCGCACTAGACAGCATGTCTGTTTTTCACTGAGTTTTGTCATAAAAATGTAATTGAATGGAACTTATCAGCAGCGAAACATTGTCTAACACATCTGTCATAAGTTCTTTAAACCAGATTTTCTGTGGTATATTATGAGATTCTTGACAGCTACAGTAGATGTGAAAAGTTGTGAGATGATAAAAGCTCAAACATCGTACCAATCAGTTTCTTGTTTTTATTTTGTTCCATTAGCCAAACAATACATGGACAAGGATGTTAAACAGGATAAATGGTATTTTAATTGGTATGTTCCTAAAAGCCAATATGGATTATCCAAATTTCTGAAATAGAGAAATAGAGGATAAAAACAGCAAACTAAATAAAAGTACCTGCTGCCTTAAAAGGCTATTTTTCAAAAGTGTTAATGTACAGTATCTCATAACTTCCTCTCATCATCACTTTCCACTGAATGGGTGCAGTGTCATATCCAAATATGGGCAAACAGTTGCTTGCCGCTAATTATAAAATCTCTGGATCATTCTCACAAATCAAACAAAAGGGACTTTAATGAAAAGGCTTCTCAAGGCAGAGAGTACTTTAGGATCCCTTGCCACTGGGTTAATGGATAACTCTACAGGACAGATATACATATTAACCCAATACTGACCTTTGTGGTTCAATTTTCTTTCCAAATGCAATGTTGCTTCTTCATTTTTGAGTGCTTAAAAGTCAGCTGATTAATTTAGAAGTAAATGTCTCTAACTTTGATCTTGAGGTGTCATTTTTTGCTAATTTTGGAATTTGTCATGTGTGAACAATGTCTAATAGACCTAAAGAGTTTTTTTTTTGCAATGTCCAAAAGGTTAACAGTACAGTGGGCACTAGATGGAGAGAAAACAACTGTAGATGTAAAATATACAAGTAACAAAACAGATGTTGATTAAGCTTATTCACAACGTCATTTGTTATATTCGTTCATTGTTTTCAAAATAGCTACCCAACAAAACTGGGTCAGACAAATACATTTATGTATCTTTTCTGTTCTTGGATATAAGACTTTAAGATCTCCTATTATCCAAGAGTCTATAATAGTACTTGAGTTGCATTATCTCTGTTTTTAATTCCTGAAATCTAATACCAGCTGAAATCGACTACAGTATTGACTTGGAAATTATTCAAGATTCAAGCATGTCAAAGACATAACTGCTTGCATATTAGAAACAGGGAATACAGTGTGTGACTGAAGACAAAGATTGTGCAGTTTTAAAAAAACAACAATATTTGGGTTCATGGCCCTCAACTGATGATTAAATTAGACTAACCTTGAAGGAAAGATTTAAAAATGTGATTTCTTGCTAATTTGCGTGTTGCGAAAGGACTCGATCAGGAAGAGCTTGTCTCTCACAATTCTGTCTCCAGTGTTCACTAAGTGCCTTCCTGCTGAGTTTGTACTTGCTGTGTTCACACATGGTACAGTTGATATATTGGTTTTGACCTCCACACAGGAAGATAAAGGGACTTTAATCTTTTTTATGCACATAATGTAAGCATGGGGAAAAAATACACCCAACAGAAATAAATTGCTTGCATATTTTGATACAGTACCAGATATTTCAGGTGCATGAAACATGGTTTGTCTGTATGGCTTTTAACTACCATGCAATTAATTTGCCTGTTTTTATTTAATCTTAGAGAGTTGCAAAACTAGAAAAATAGAAAATATTACCGAAAAATAAAAAGTGTGGACCCATATAGTGTATGAGATTTTGAATCTGGGGATGTTGAATTACCTGTGTTGAAAAGGTTTTTTTCCCACGTGGTAAGAAACCATAAAATATGCAATTTGCAAAATGCAGTGCTTAGAAGTTATTTTTTCCTTTTACATTGCTTTTTTGTACATCTGTTACAAGTTTAATTGAAATTGTGAGTTATGCTTTTTAATGAATTTCCTACTGCTGGGAAAATAAAACATTTCAGAGGCTGCAATCCCTGTTGTGGTGAAGAGATCTCATTGCGGAGATGTAAGGTGACTATTCTCCCAATCCATTTTGTGAAGCTTGAAATGGTGTCTGGAGGAGAACTAGACTACAAAGCAATTCATTGTAGAAGAATGAGGGGGTGCCCGTGGCTGCATTTCTAATCATATTGCACCCCTACATAATTTGCCAATTTTAATTTCCATGGTAAGTTTCTATTCCCATCCTGAAAGGAGAGCAGGGTAATAAGGAGCAGAAGGGAGTTGTTTCCTTGATCTAATCTCTCTACCTTCATCATTGTTTGCTGTGTCTGTGTAAATAGAGCCCTAGGATTTATTTTTATGATTCGAAGACTTGACATGTACTCACTGCCACGTTGAAAAATGTTGACTTCTACGGTAGTTATCTCCTGTTAAAACAATCATATATGTCTGAAACAGAAATAATGGTAGTCTGAAGACCTGATTATATATTTTTAGAATCGATTTTTCTTTGGTCATCAGGCTATGTTTACAAAACGAAGCTTTAGTTTTTTTAGTTGTTATATTCCCTTGCACACGCATAAATGTAACCAAATGGCATCTTTTCACTTGTAGCCTTTCTTAAGGTTCTCATGTGGTGGGTCAGGTTGTATTTATGAGGTTAGTAAGCTGGGGGAAAAGATCCAACTAGAAATGGGACACTTATCACAATGTAACTATTATATCAGCCAGTGGAATTTACCTTTTAGCTGTGCTTGAGTAACAACATTGTTTTTCTTCTCTTGCCCTCATCTGTCTGTAAATATACTTTATATATAGTACTGCAAACACTGTGTTGTACCAATGTGTTCTATTTGTTCTACTGTTTTATTTGTTTTTAAGATGTAAATGATGTGACCAGATGTACACGCAAGCCATTCATGCATGCGCCATCTTGGACTTGTCTACATTAAATATCATGTTTCATGTGTCTGTTTAGTCCTGAAATGAGTTTTTCTGAATTTCCTCTGTAGCTTCTGTTGTGTCTGCTAATAAGTATGAAGAGCAAATCAAAGTGGTTGCCTCTCACTGCGAAAGGGTGAGAACTGCACATATACTGTGCCGCTCTTCATAGTTCCTCTTATCCTACCTAACACGCCTTTGGGGAAACAGAAGTGGTCCTGCTAATTGGCTCACATTAGCTCCAATTGACTTTCAAAAATGATGCTGAGAACTCAGACCCTATGATCTCATGTAAAAGTCTCAAGGGAGAGATTAGTGTCCATTAGTATGATTACATTACCTAGGCACTCTGAGTTCCTTCTTCATAACCATTCTGTCATGTGTCTACAATGTACCATTGAGATGGAACAAAACACTTCAGTGCACTTGGACTTTTCTTAATGCAATACAATAGTAGTTGGTGTGCTCTGTATATAAAGAACTACTTTATAATTTGCTTGCACCAGCCTTCATAGCTTTAAAGACTGGGAAACATTCAGTTTTCACTGCATATTCCAATTTAAAAAATCTTCCTTTGTACGATGTATGCTCTTTACGATTTTGTCTATAAAATGTGAAACAGCAGACTTGAAGGGGCATTGCAACAGTTTTTTTTTTTTTAAAAAATTCCTGTTACAACCTGTGATTTCTTTTAGGTTTGCTCTCATGTCATTTTGTGGCTGTAACATCATATGACAACCAAAAAAGAAAGGGTCATATCATTCTCCAATATTTGGAAACCGCTGAGGAAAATTCAGATACGTGTAAAGATGGAAAAAAGGAAGAGAATTGTGCTGTCATTTCTATTTCAAAAATGGAACGAGAAATTATATTTGGAATCGGCAATTATAGAAATGAATAGTTCTGCCATAAACTTTCATGTCACACAAGGACACACATCTGTTAGCGTCACATATAGATACAGGATGTGGGTGGATTTACCAAAACACTCATTGACATTTTTGTTGATGTAGTGTGAAACATCCATGACCTTAAGATACTGTACTATCCACATCAGTATTGATTTGTTTCTTACAGACAACTGAATTACATTGCTCTCCCAAAGTACTGGAACAGGTAAAGTTAAACTGGGTTTTTTACATTGATCTATAATCCTTTCTCATAGAAACATGACTAAGTACATAATCTAAGTATTTTGTTTAAAGTCAGCTTAGCTCTATCCTCGTGCTTGGTTTAAATTGATATTATTGTTATTTTAAAGGAGCAAAACTAGCAGGACAACTGACAGACAGGCATCACCTGTTGGTCAGTTCTTTACTGGGGAAAGTAGGCATTCCAAAGTACTGTGAGCAACCTATCACCACATCTGTACTTTGATGTCTGTAGTTGAAAAGCAAGATAAGTAAAGACCTTTCTGAAATCCAGTTTTTAAAGCCAAAAGAGAACTCAATCAGAACAATAATGGAAACTGGCCATACCTAAATCAACAGTTTTGAATGTACTTAAGAAAGAAACCGCAGGTATAATTGCCAATCAGGAAAGACAGAGTTGGCCAAGAAAAACATCTGCAGCTGATGACAGAAAAATTATCAGATCTGTCAAGGAAACCCCTAAAGCAACTGTCAGTGTGAAATTGCTAGCTGCCTACAGAGTGTGGGGGTGAAGGTTCAAACCCCACTATTTGCGAAATCTTGAAACAGGAGAATTACAAAAGCTGCACCACAAGATGTAGATCTCTCATAAGTACATAAGGACAGAAAAGCCAAATGTGAATTTGCTTGGAAGTACAGTGATGAGCACTAAGAGTTCTGGAACAGCTTAATAGAAGATAAGATGAGCAAAAGTGATGGAAAGGTTAACGTATGTAGAAAGAAAGTAACTGGAGATGCTTCCTAAGAACACGGTGTTATCTGTGAAGTATGATGCAGGTAATGTCAAGGCTTGGGCATATTACCTCTAAAACTAGCTGTCACGATTGTAGTTCCCCTCCCCCCCCCCTTAAGGGCGCTCCGGCTCTTTCACTTCGGACCTGATTTTGTGCACCTGCCCCTTGTTCCAGCCTCCTTCCAGCCCCCCTTAAAAGCCAGACGCCCACTCAGTTCGGGGCTCTGCATTGATTCCCGTATCGTGCAAGCCAGGGACCTGGAATCGTCTGGCTCCGTTATGGTTTTAAGTTCCTGTTCCCCTTCCTGTTCCCCTTCTTGTTCCCCGTCAGTCTCGGATGGACCGCCCGGCTTTGGACCTTTTGTTTTCGTCCTGGATTTCGCATTGGACTCTGTTTTGGATCGTTTGCCTCGGCCACACCTCCCCCGACCACCAGCACTTCCTGGACACGCCCCCCTGTTTTCACCCCCGCTTCCTGCATGCCTTTTTTCCCTCGTGTATTCTCACTCAACCCCGGATTGTGTCGTCTGCATAGGGTCCGGAAAGAACGCTTTCGTTACACTAGCTCTATTGTCTTTTATTGATGATGCAACTAATGATGTAGGAGCAGTGTGATTTCTTACATTTACAGAAATTGTCTGCTTAGGTAGACGATGTTTTCCTATTTATTGAACACTGCTTCTCCATGGAGCATGACAGTGACGGAAAATGTCATCAGTGCAACCAAAATAGGAAAGATAGGAAAGACTGACCAAGTAAATATCCAGGTTTAAATCTACTTGAGCATGCTTTTTATATGTTGAAGAAAAAATTAGAAGCTGGAACACCCCAAGAGTAGGCGAGGACTCAAAGTGGTTGCAGCAACGAATCTCAAATGATTCCACAAAGTTGTGATCTTAATAGGCCACCAAATACTGACTTTCACTTTCTGAAATTTACTGAAAGTGAAGGTGTCCCAATCCATTGGAACACAAACTATACAAATGCATGCATGTAATCTATGAAAAAACGAAGCGTATTGTACTTATTGATATCATGGCTACTTAATAAAGCAGTAATTCAAGTCGAGTGAAGTAATATTGTCAGTAGTACATTTACAAGTTTTGCAGTTCTTTCTTTATTAGATATTTATTCTCATAAATCTAAATGTCTTTCATAGGAACAGATGTTTATGCAGGTGTGGGATAAGAAATAGCTTTGACATATTTGCCAGCCAGTGTGCGGAGATTTCCCATGCACTTTTCCAAAGAGTCAAATGGTGCAGTCTTCTCAGACATCCAAAAACAACATTACATAATCGGCGTGCACAGATTTTTTTTTTCCCTCTGAGAAGCATGCTCAGTGCAATGGTAACAGCAAGGAAAACTTTACTGTGCTGTCCAATATTCTTGCCATTTTGAACTACACATACTGCAAAACTTCTCCTACAAAATGAATAAGAGGATAACGGGAAATCAATAAGAATCGTAAGAACTAGCAACCATTGCCCTTCTTTTATTGTTTATAAAAGTATTTGATCGCTGCATTATGAGTGAATTATACTTAATTTAAATACACAATATATTTTTTAAGTAGGGAGCTGCACCAGCATGTGTGGGCTGCAAAGGAACATGCTTAAAAGCGAAGAAAAGAAACGCAACGTTTCGGCTGTGGAGCCTTCTTTGCTTTTCTTTTCAGCATGGAATAAACCTTTACGTGTCCGTTTTTTTTTTTAAATGTCTGTTGACTGTAAAACAGATTAGTCTAGTATGCTGTTGTCCTATTTTCATTGTCACTTTTGGAAATAAATAGAAGAGAGGCCGACACATTGCTTGGCTCAGCAAAAGCAGTGGGAGGATTCCCAACTGTCCTGCACATGTGCTTTGTCTAAGAGAATGCGAAGAACTGTTAAATCACATTAGTAGTGTTAAGTGTGCATATATTTTTTTTCTTCTTCAAAGCACATCTGTTGTGGTTAGAGTCTTTTAAGACGGGAACATTTGATGCATTGGATTAGAATTAAAACAAGCTCTTCTGCATGAAACATTTTTCCATGGCTTCTTCAATGATTGCATGTACAGTATTAGTTACCACAACACGTTAGATGATTTTGGAGAAAGAAAAATCCATGCTTGCTCGTCATGTCACACTGCAGTCAAATGGTATCTAGAAATTAAATTACAACGACAAAGGTCTATTTACTGACATGCAGTTTTGTTCCTCTGTTTCTGTACCAGATGGTAAGCTTTTGCTGTGTAAAAATATTGAATTCCAAATTAATTTAATCTTCGCAAAGGACTGATATTTTTTCCCGACTGTCCAAGCCTCATGCTCTCCATGCAGTATTTAGCAATCTGGCTGTTGATTTTGTTGGCAAAGGCCGCATGTGCTATCACCCAAGGATAGATGATCAAAATAAAGTACTTTTTATTTTATTTTCTGTCTTGTGATTTAAAGAGGAGCCTTTTACAGCCCGAGTCTGAATATGTACCTGGCCCAAAACTGAATCAGCTGGTGTAATTTGAAGGCTAAATGTCACAGCAGTTAAAGAAAGAAAATGCAAATTCAGATTATTTCCTAGCTCTCAAAGAATCAATAACACACTGAAAGCAGACAAAAACAAGGTCTCCCAGCTGGCAAAAGGGGCAGCAAAGATGTCATTCAGAAATATTTTGATACTTCACAGCTTTTTCCATGTGGTGGATTCCCTCCCCCAAGTCTAACAATGGGGCTCTGGGGAGCATTAGCACAACCAGAAAGGCCAGGAATTGCTTCACCCAGCTCCCAGTGACAACTCAGGACACAGGCACATTGTTTCATTTTCCCCTTACTTTCCAGGAAGGGAAAAAAAAAATTAGCAGCCGTATAAATCTCCTCAACGTTTTCACAGGACTGATCCTAGCTGTTAAATTTATTACACGTCTGTATTGTAACAGTCCTGATTTCATTTCCTGTTGTGGGGGGATTATAGTCTAATCCCATGAATCATAGTTGAAGCCTTTAGCGCGGTCTTTCCATCCCTGTAATGGATGGAGGAAAACTGATAATACGGGATTAGCATTAATTCTCTGACACATCTGGAGAAAGGAAGAGTGAAGGCTGATGGAGGGGGGTGCTCAGGGGTAGGGAGATTGAGTGGAGAGGTGATAAAGTAGTTGACAGTTTTCTCATCCTATAAAAACATGATCACCATCATTTACTGAATGAGAGTATTTCCAAACTCAGACCACAGCCACAGATAATGTTTCTAAATTGCTATATTCACTGACCAGCGCTGCTTATCAGAGCAGGGCTTTTAATGATTTCACAGGTATAACAAGTCCCAGTATGACTTTCTTTCAAGAATGTCGTGACCCTTACCTAACCGGTCATTCTTTTCTTTATTTTTTGAAGTTGAGGGAGTTCTGTAAAAGATTAATGTTGCCTATTTCTTCTAAGATATTGGGTTTTGTTCAGTCCTGTATAACCCATTTTTAAAGCAGGAATTATCTACTCAGGAGACTTATTTGATTCACCAAGTAACAGTAATGCAAGGAAGCTTCTTGGTTTAACCAGAAAAATATTCCTAGATGTGTAAAATGACCAAAAACCATCAACATGTTTTTTTCAGTCTGGATTTAGAAGGTTTAAAAGCATTAATACATTCTTGGCCTACTGTGTAAAGGTCTCCCATATACATATTGTAGTAATAGAAAGATGTTATTTCGATTTTTAATTTGATTAATTACATCCTGTCTGAAGCGTAGCCCTGTGTTACACCTTATGCTTTTGGGATTATCTCAAAGTTGGCTCTACCCTTACCGTAAAGAAACAGATTTCCAACAAAAACTTGATTATTGAATTTGGTTAATAGGTATTATTTCTTTTTTTGTTTATACAGATATATTTTGCTATACAGATAGATGTCAATTTTCATATTTTTTGTTAGGAAGACCTCTTATTGTTGTGTTGTTTTGAGATGTATCCAATGGAGAAATAATAATTAATGGTATATACTGTACTACTGTGAAACAGTAGTATAAATGGAGACCAAACAGGTGGTTTATGATGAACAGCTAGCTAAGGTTTCTGCTGGAAGAGGTTTTAGTGGAGCCAGTAGGGGACACTCACCCTGCGGTCTGTGTAGGTCCTGATGCCTCACTATAATGATGGGGACACTGTGCTGTAAAAAAGCTGCTGGTTTTTGGATGAGATGTCAAACCGAGGTCCTGACTCTGTGGTCATTAAAAATCCCAGAGTGTTTCTCGAAAAGAGTAGAAGTGTTACCCTGGCGTCCTGGCCAATCATGGCCTCCAAATAATCCCCATCTGTGACTATATCATTCCTTACCATCGCATCATCCAGGTGGTGGTGGAGGGGAGTCCCCATTACCTGTTTAGCGTTTTGAGTGGAGTGTCTAGAAAAGTGTTATATAAGTGTAAGCAATTATTACTTTTGTTCTTACTATGCTGTTAATGACATTAAATAGCTCAAGGTCATTGTTAATGTTTCATTGACTGGGCCCCTCATGGAAAGACAGCAATGCTATTCTCTTCAGATAAGTTTTTCTTCCTTAAATGTCGTTAAGAAAATAAATTCTTTCTAATTATATTTTATGAAGTGTTTTCTTGCATACCCCTTCTGTTTAGACTGAAGGTTTGTGCAAAAGAGAGAGAATTATTATTTTCTTTACAGCTATCTAATGTTCCCATTAGTTTTCTTTGGTTATAGTCAATCTAAGAATCCACTTATTTTGAAAAGGATAATTTAATTTCCCTGTTCTTTAATGATGCTACCAGTGTTTTTGCTGTTCAAACATAAGTGAGTTCAGATACGTTTATCTTGTTGTTTGCTCTTTTTAGCAGCTATAAAGGAAGATCTAGAAAAGCTAGTATAACAGGCTCCTGTTTGTTGAATTGTGTGCCATGAATTTTCAATCATGAGTCAATCATCGTATCTAACCAGTTTTTGGTGGGGGTTGTTGTTTCTGTTGTTTAGATGTCATTTAGCTTAACTGTTCTTTAAGTATGCTTCTAAATAACATAACAATTTATTCAGAAGGCCTAATGTGTGCCAATCTTTATGTCAGTTTTTTACTAATAAACATTAATCATTGTTTAATTTAACTTTGCAGACTGATTATTTCTGCCCATTTTACATCTTCACTGAAATTATTCCCACCTCCTTTTTGCTGCTTTCATTGTGTTCCCTCTCGTGCACACAGGGGCACGCATGCGCTTTCCCTCTTTTGAAGGAGGTAGCTGATTTATGAATGTGAAACGCAGGCTCATTCACACTCTGGACAGGCAGCATGAATAATTGATAAGCCTAATAAAGCTGCTCCTATGGAGATAACTCAGCCTCAGCAATTCTGCTTGGCCTCAGAGCCTTGGGACTCACTGCTAGATACAATCACATGCATTACACACACGTGTTTTTAAGGACAGACAACCTCAGTTACATTGATACGGAGTGTATCATCTAAAGTAAGTGCTTTGCTTAAGGGTAACATACCTCACCTGGAATTCTCTCAACACTATTGGTAAGGATAAAAGACATGAGAAACCTAGCCTTGACAAAAGGCAATACTATTTGAATATTTTCGGGGACACTGTATGCAGTGCCGGGTGTGTACATTGATGTCCGTGGCTCATTGTCACAAAATACCATGTGAGGGTCTTCCAGCACAGCCCATTTAATCTCCTGCTAGGACAGAAAGATTGCTTTCTGCAGCTCTTCCCCTTCATTTTGATTCATCAATTAATGAGACTAAATCTAGCCTGCAATTACTGTGACTGATGATACACTCAAACTGAAAGAAAAATGTCACATTTGACACTTCTCTCTGATATTCTGTAATGCCTTCTGTCCTTAAAACAAACTTGCAAAAGAGCTTCAGTGTTTTCCTGTCTTTTGAAACACAGCCATACCCAAAATTGCTAGTTGTCATATTTTTAAAGCTTTCTGTTTTACATGTTTACTCCATACATTTCTTGTGAGCTCATCTTTCACTAATTTGGTCCACTTAGTACACACAAATATGACAAATATCAATTTGTTATAGCATTGCTTTTTTATCTTATGACTAGTTCTTTAAGCCTTCTTAGAACATTAAGACTATAGATCCTTTGAAGTGAAAAACGTTTCACTTTTATTTTGAAGTAAAAATTGAAGCAATAGTCCATTAAAGTGTGGAAAACAAAGACTTAATTACCAGTACCAGTTTTTTTTTTGCCAAGTATTTTTATTGCATTGTACGCCTACAAAAATACATGATGCATAATTTACATATTAAAGTAATGTTAAAGGACATGTAAATTGTTGGTACAGTTATAGGCGGCACAGTGGATATACCTGCAGTGCTGGGGCCCTGGGTTCGATACTAGACCTGTGGTGCTATCTACATGGAGTTTATGTTCTCACTGTTGTCATGAGAACCAGGCTTTCTTCAGTGCTCTGACTTTCTCCCACAGTCCAAAGACATTTGGATAGGTTAGGCTTTTGGAAAAATAGGCCCTAGGTGAGAGTGTGTTTGTGTTGGGACTGGTGTCCTGTCCAGAATGTGTCCTGACTTTCACCTTTTGCTTGCCAGGATAGGCTGTGAATCCAGCTCCTGTGACCCAATTTTCGAACAAGTTTGAAAATGGAAGGATAGAGCTGTAGTGTTTTGTAGCTGTAGTGTAGAGTCATGAAAGTGTTTTAAGTGCAATGACCAAAAATCTGCCTTTTTTAAAAAAAGTAAAGAATCAATGAAGACTTAGTTCTTCTATAGATGAACTTTAAAGGTTTAGCAAGAGGAAGATACAACAAAGCATAAGCAATGAAGACAAATGTAGACATTCATTCAGGGTTCAATTTGCATGTTTCCAACTGAATGCAAAGCTAAGCTCAAAAAGAAAGAGAATCTAAGACAAACATATTTGGGTGTTCTCATGTCTATTTTTGAGAAGCAAATATAAACCTGAAAACATCTGTATGCATTCAATTCGTTCCTGTGGAATTATCACTGAATTCAAAAGAATCCTGGCACATCTGTTTTTTTTTCCCATGGCTATAGTGTAGGTTTCAGATCTACATTTGAAGAAGAATCCTGTTACTGTTGTGTGCAAAGTTACTTAATGAATCTGAAAGAGTGAGAGGAAAAATTGTAGCACAGTACATTTCCAAATCTCGACCCTTTCTGCATCTTGTCTGATATCCAGGTTTTCCAGAGATCCATCTGTTTTCTCTTATGTGACAACTACTAAACTACATTCCATGCAGAAATGGTATTAAATTGTAGATGACATGAGTGCTGTATTAAGTTAGTGTCCCCATATTGGACAGATATTTCATAAACATGCCTGTGAGCCACCACATGCAGCATAATATTAACAGATACTTCCATAGTCTTTTATTGTTTTCACAATCTTGCAAAAAGTGTTTGCAGCAAGATGTCAGTTTAAATACACATCATTAAGAGGTCTAAATATTTTCCAGATCATGAAAGGAACAAACTCTCTGTGTAGCTTGACAGAGATGATCACATCAAGGAAAGATATGTACCATTTAGAACTGTAATCCATATTAGTTCCAAACAATTCAAACATAAAAAAGAGTTTAAGAGGTTGAATATACTGTACATATAAAATATCTCTGGAATGTATTGTTTTTGGTTAGCCAGTTGCATTTTTATTATATTGCTGCAGCAGTGAATTGCTCAGAACAAATGTTATGAACATTTTTGATTTTCAAAGGATACATTTCTCCCCAAAAAAGGATTTGTAATGTAATTCCATTTACAGAAGCATTTAAAAACGGCATGCATTTAAATATGAAACACAGTTTCATATTTATTTCTTAATTGTAGCTCAATGCAGCCTCTGGTTGAAGGAAGATATTCTGCTTACCAGCATTTAAGTTAATTAAACTTTTGAGGAGAACCATTGCTATTGGTATTTCTGTGGTCTGTGAGCAACATCTGTTCAATGCTTTTTGCGAAAAATATCTAGCCCCTGGGTAAGTGTGAAATTGGCACAGCACATCTGCAGAGATGGATTCATTTCCAATTCATGAACTGTGAAAGCAATTCTTTGAGAAGAGCAGGCAGACCTGTCTCACCACGATGCTAGTGAACGTAAATCCTTCCACCTTTGTGAAACACAGAGCAAACATTTTAATTAAAAAAGTATTCTTTTAATGACTATGCACACGGCATATAACAGCCAGGAAAGCTCATTCTAGGCTACACATAGGATGACCAAAAGAGTAATGCAGGTCTATGCAAGATCATTGCATGTTTTTGACGTGTCATAACAATAATTGCATCCTGTCAAAAAAAAACTTTTCAGGATGGATGTGGGAGTTCAATTCACCTCCCATCGTTGTCCTAAAAGTAACATTAATTATTTTCTGGGCTAGTAGGTGCTAGAGCTGAAACAGGAAACAGTTTATATGACCGTATTATAAAAGACAGCTTGCAAACATTTTCTGGAGCATTTCGCTTCCTTCCTCTGACATACTTGCAGTGCTTGCCATGGTTACCATGGCAGCGAGCCCTCAAACTGCCGGGGCTGCCGCGCAATCCAATACGATCCCTGAGCCAGGCCCAAGTCACGGATAATTTGAAGCACACACCATGGGAAACGTCGCTTACAATAAATTAAAACAAGTGCCTTTTCTGTGAATCTATCTTCCTTCCTGCCTTTCTACTGTTTCGTCCCCCTGCTCTCTAACAACAGTATCGATTTCTTAGAGTGAAATAGCAGCGTCATTAAAAATCAAGATGTCAGCAAGGCATTTCCTGCCGGTGACACCCCTCGCTCTGAGGTTGGAGCAAATGATACCGTGAGGGCCACGGGGTCTTATTCCTGCTCTTTTAATGAGCTACAAATGCTTTCAGCACCACGAACCAGGAACACGAAGCTCCACAGGAACTCTGGATCCCATCGATTTAGACATTAAACCAGCCAAGCTGATACACTTTGTGACATCCATTAATGCAAGCTGTGTCTAATTTCAATGTGCAGGCTGTGCGTCTTCACTGTGTGGCAGATGTGCACTGTCTAATTATAAAGTGAACACTTCTAACATGAAAGCGCTACTTGGATGCCAAATTTTGTGGGTGTTAGTGAGGGAGATTGATTTTTAAGGCCAGGTTGTCTTCACCTCGTAGACTTTGTTTTAATTGTAAGAGTCCATGCGCAGACGAGGTCTAACCATGCCACACTCGGGCTGCCTCTCTGTGTTAAAATGTCTTTTTTTTTTTCACCCTGCTTTAAAACCTTTTTACACATGTGATGTAAATTTGGGAACAGTTTGGCATTTCAACACAACTACAAAATGAATTACAAAGTACGATTCATGTATAGATTTTTCTTGACATAAATATTGAAGGATGTTTTTCTTGGCTGCATTTTATTCTACGTACTGTAGATACAATATGCCGAAATGGATCTAGAGAGAGAATAATGTCTAATTTCAATTTTCAGTGCTAGGAAATGTCTGTGATATTTATAGCCCAGTCTTACATTGTACATTTAAAGCTTTTAACAGAGTCTGTCTCAGATCTGGATTCCCAGTGAGAATACACCTACTAACAAGATAGTGTTTTCGTACGTCTGTCAGACGTGCCAGAACAAAGTAAGCACTGCAATCTAATATACTGTAGATTCTGTTAAATATGTGAAAAAGCTTTATGTTTTTGACATCCCTAAGCCATAATCCTAAATTCAGTGTTCCCCTAGGTGACAATGAATCCATAATAAAGACCCACTTTTATGATTTTCCCCTCCTTTACTGCTTGTAAGTCACTTTTACTATTTTTGGCAAATGAGGTTATACAAGGCCTCTTCTTTATTTTACACACAATATACAGTGACAAATTCTTCAGGTATCAGGCGTATCATCTTAACGCTCCAGCTTCCTGACTGCAGTTGAGAAGGCGAATCGAGTTCCGCCACTGAACCTGAAAATAGCCCATGCATTAAAATTCAGCACGTCAACAAGCCATTTCCTGCTTGCGAAATCCCAGGTCTAGAATTACAGAAACGGATCTAGCTCTGAGGTCAAGCCTGTTTCATTGTGCCAGCCAATTGACCTATTATTGCTTAGTGACATCTGAGGGGGGAAATAAGGGTTATTTAACATTTCAAACAAAGCAACATGCACAAAAAAAACACTGAAATTATATAGTTGGATACACAACATTTATGATTACTACAATGATTTTAGAGAATTTGTTTAATTTAAGGCTTTGCATACATTTTTCACAAGGCCAAGAGAATATGATTAGAAATAGTTTTGGGAATCATATTTGAAGTTCTCTTACCTATTGTGGAAGGATGTGAAACTAGACAGATGGCAGCAGATCCAGTCACTTTAAAACATCAGATTTCACTAAGTGGGTTGATGAGACAAGGTAGTTTTAAATCAATCGATATCAACATAGCTAAAGAAAATGGTAAAAGCTGTGTAAAATATTGTGGACACTTAGTCTTTAAACTGCAGATAAGTTGAGGAAAAGGACATTCCCCTTTTATTTTTATAATCATACTGGCATACAGCTGAGCAGGTCTGAAAAAAATAGTTCAATTTCAAGAAAATAATTATAGAGCATATTTGATATAGTTGTGATTTTTATATTGCATTAAGTTTTCAATGCTATAATGGGGTAATTACATATATATTACAATATTTGGTCTGTTTTGGATTATTGGTGTAATGTGTCAGTATCTGGACTCATAACTGGTGGGCTGTGGCTTCAAGTCCCTGTTAAGGACCTACATTAATACCTTGAGCAAGATACACCAGTGCGCCCTGCTGTGTAAATGGACTAGATTTGCTGTAATCCTGTGATAGACCAGTGTCCATTCCAGGAGGGGGGGGGGGGGGGGGGGGTCATGTATTTCTCTTGTCTGCTTAAACCAGGATAAACTCTCCCTTGATGAGCTTCTGTGGCTTATACTGTATATGGAAAAATACACTTTGACACCCTTGGGGATTTCCTATACTGTATGTCACAACTGATTCCGGATGTTATTGCTCTGTAAGATTATAAACATGAGAATTAGAACTGAAGAAGATGTATTAAAATTCTACAATGTAAGAGTAAAAATGTTCTGAAATTAGTCCAAGGACGGGCTTGGGTACAGTATAAAGGAATGTCCTACTCTGACAGGCAAAAAAAAGCTGAAACCTTTTAGTCTTGAACAGGAAAGACTGAGCTGCCCTGATTCAAGAACTGTCTTCAAAGACACTGGCAAAATCAAACCAGTGGACTTCTTCAGAATCAGAACAGTGAACCACAACCCAGAAGTAGTGGAAACTATAGGAAAGTGCATATAAAACTGTGAACAAAAGGCACTTTACACAATGGGTCAAGGGAGTCTGAAACAAACTCTATGTGGTCATATAGCTGATTTTCAAGAAACAACTGGATGAGATCCATGGATCAATTAGCACACTAACAACCAAATGGAGGCTAGATGAGGGCCTCCTCTGTTCTTTTTGCCTCCACTGTGTAGTATAAAACTTATTGTATTCAAACAATTTCTTCTTTAAAAAAGATTAATCTGAAAGACAAACCCTTTAAAAGCAAGCACACGGAGTATACCAGAACACCATATAACAACAATATTCAGACAATGTACAGTTCTGCTGTGACACATTTGTATATATTGAATCTTGTGTTTTAGCTGAGGTTCCCAAAATAAAGCATTGCACTGAGGTTGACATGCAGTGTAATGTTGCTCTGCTGCTTTTCTAATGGCTTTGCATAAACATTTCACAGGGCCAAGAGAATATTACTAGAAATGTGTTGGGATCATATTTCAAATTCTCTAACGTGATAGGGAAGGATGTGAGACAAGGAAGGTGGCAGCAGACCCAGTCACTCTGAGACAGCCTGGTCTCATTAACCCACAAAGCGAAAGGGTGCGACAGGCTCAGCTGCCAGAGCCTGTCACTGAGGGAGGAAAGAAGGCATTGCCTCAAAGAAAATGAAATCAATGAGCAAAAAACGATCACAAAGAACATTTTTTAAACAAAAAACACACAATTGGCAAGCATGGCACAAACACCTTGTTCTGAGAACAGCACATCTCACATTGTATGAAAGGAAAATTGCATCATCTAATTACAGTTTGCTTAATTATATCCTTCCGGAGTACCTCATACTCTCCGATGACAGGAGATTCCAAGTTTTGCAGACGCTTGCTTCGCCATAGTATTTTTAAAGGCTTCTGACATGCCACTGCTGTTATTACTGCTATACAGTATGTTATGTTTGCCAGGGCATTCTGTACATTTCTTTAGTAAACTATTTGCATATACTGGATATATTTACTACAGTGATCTCAAAAGCACATCTTCATTGTTAATGGAACTAGCTAAAACTGTATTAAATCATGCATGAAAATGTATATTACAGGCTAATATATGCTGTGTATTGTTTCCTTCTTTGTTTATTAACTAAGCTATTTCTAACAAATTATGTTATAGCCAATCGGTGGGAACACTGGGGGTGTGAGGTCACAGAAACAACACCATATGCTTCCTCACTTTACCTCTGCACTGGGAAAGCAATGTGCGTGCTTTAAAAAGATTCTCTCCCGATTAATTACTAAGAGATTAAGCCTTGACCAGGTCATAGCTTTTTCGGACGCTGTAATGATCTCTGGTAGGCACTGATGAGGCAAGTGTCTGCAAGTGAAATAGACCTTGAATGCGAGATGTCGTTCTCCTCCCTGGATTGAAATTCACCTTGCATGTTAGATATTTTGTTTAACCTTTAAACAGTGTGTTTTGGAGAATCTCTTCCACCTGATGTTTAGGTACAAGCACACAAAGGCTTGTTTTACACCACCACTCACTTAAATACTAAGCAGAACCCTCAAGGTGACATGGATTTTATTTAGTTTCAAACAGCTTCTATTGTGTCTTTTACTGCAACTCCGACATCAACAAATACTATTTCAGCCAAAACAAAGCATACATATTTCAAACCATAGGAAAATATTACTTTGAGCTTCCTTGTTGTCTAACCTGTGGACACTTGTCTTGGAGATGTTAACTACCTTGATAAAATGGCTCTTTCAAACTCTGGAAAATGATACTCAAGACCCTTGTGAACAGGGTTCTTTATTTACCTGAGTTAAACTATTTAATATCTTCAGAAGTCTTCTTTATTCAGAAGAAAACAAGAAGCCTACTATCTTATTAATTGCTTCCCTGCAGTGATTAAAAACATGTAATCAAGCCAGTTAAGTGTAAATGGCATGGCAGATAAGTTGCTGCTCTTTAACTATTTTTGTATTGATTTTGAAAGTAAAACCAGATTCAGGTTTGCCATTTACTTGGATTACTAAGAGTATTTGTGTTCACATTTTGAACTTCTTATCATGCCCTGTCAGCATTCCATGTAAATAAAATTCCACAAAAGACTATCAGGAAATACAGGAATTCTGTAAGGTACAAGAGATAATATCTCCTTGAGTTTCTAATTCTGTTAAGTGTTTGTGTACACTTCCATCTGCTACCGAAACCCCTATTTTCTAAAATCTGATAAAAATGTTATCCATATCTGCTTTTCATTTTCAAGCTGAAAAACATGTTTCAATCCATTCTTTTTTTATGTTGAAAAGATCCAGATCTGTAGATTCTGGTCCATTGAAGTTTGTAAATAAAAACAATTGTCAGGAATGTCAGTCGCAGAATAATTCAAGAGGCTAAGCTTTTTGCCATTTCTCATTTTATGCTACCAAATGTGCAGTTTGTAATGGTATTCTTGGTTATATCTGTAGTGTGGTCTTGTTAATTGATATGTTTTAGGACATTTGAGATAATGTAATTTTTTTATAGTGTGATTTTTATTTATGTCATATGAAGGGTTAATTTGAAGGTAGCCTAAAATATCACAATTCTGAACAGACGTTTTATGCAGATTGCCTTGTGTTATTAACTTAGCATTGTCAATTCAAGACATTATTTCCTCTCCAGCGGATACTGCCCATACCTTGTCTTACAGGAGATTGCCCCAATTACAGCCTTAGTTGAGAAGATTTCCTGTAGTGCGTAAGCGTGAGGTCTGTCTTAGTGATTTACCTTCTTACTGTGATGGTGAGCAGCTTGTCCTGACACTGTTGGAGCTCTGGGTGATAGAGCCTGGAATAAGATTTGACCTTTGGAAGAATATGTTCTGCTCTGAAAACCACCCTTTACTTCCAGTTTGTTCTTCAAACTATCCATGTTGAATGGACAAATCTATACCTGCAGTATAAAAGTAATAGTTGGGTTGGTAACTTGCTCTGGATATTTTCTTACCAAGGTAGTATTTTTCAGCAACCACAGGCAGCTCTCTAAAATGCTACTTTTGTTTCTGATTTGTACACTACGCAGCTTTACACGAATAATGCCATGTATGTCAATGTTGCCTGGAGTTTTGCATAACCCCTTTCAGTTTATTTTTAGTTATTTTGTATCTTTACAACTTCATTCCAGTCAACTGTTATATCCTTACTTAAGTAAAGACCAAGACAGAATGTAAAAATTCATTAATACCCAAAAGTGTGATTTTAACTTATTAACGTGTACAAGACAACTTTACAGTCTCAGCTCGTTGGTATACATTTTGTTAGTATTTCTCTTGTGTATTTAGAACTGACGATATACAAATGTAAATCATTTCTGGCAGACAGAGATTTAAACGACTAAGTTTCCTTTAAGAAAAAAAAAGAAAAAAAGTAACCAGTGATGAGATATGTGTGTAGGCTTTCTCCAACAAAAGGAGATGGAAATACAGAGTGCTATCATGTGCTGGATGCTAACAGATGGGATGCTACTTCTCAGAAGGAGGTTATTTTGCCTCTTGACACCAACATGTGCTTCTAAGCAGAGAAACGGTTCTTTTAACCCTGCTAATATCCCACCTGATCTTTGCAAAAAACGGGTGCTTAGCAGGGTTGTTTATAGAAAGGGAGGTGTGTGTAAGAGGTATATAAATCATGAAGTTCATGATAGTTAACCTTGCACATTGGTTGTTACAATACTTTATGGTATAGAAAGAGGGAAAAGGGTTCTGAAAAACCAACCTTCTGAAGCTTAACCCTAATCAAAAATCATAAATAGAAAACTGTGGATAATAAATCAGGACCTGGGCAGTCTGAACATTCTGAAGGGTTGCATCACAATCACAAACATTTGTTAACAAACAGCCCGACCAATTAAAGCTAATTCTCTGGCATGTTTCCATAGCTGATGCAAATACAGTATCTTGTCCAGGCAAGAGCTAGAGGGGCCTAACAGCCTTGTCCCAATTGCAGACTTTTTTGTTTTTATACATTAACGAGGCAAGAGGATTCTGAACAAGGCATCTTGGATTACCTCCATACCTGCTGTGCAAGATGACATAAAAATATGATGAGAAGGGAGAGGATTTCTAAGTAAACAAATGTATGACTGAAGAAATGAGAACTGTGGGTGGGATTACAGTTTGTTCCTAACTTATGGTGTAGGTGTTTTTTCAGACTAAAATTAAGCACATCTAGAATCTCAGTTCTTAATGACTAAGGAGTGTGGCAACATGCTGTCACCAGGACTGAATGCACTGCTATCATTCATCAAACCAAGACACAGAAAAAGTAGGCCAGCTCACCCTTACTTAACATTGAAAAAGATGAGGTAATTGTATGTTAAACATTTAAGGATTTTCTCAAAAATAATATTCAAGAGAAAGGGAAAATGAAAGGCCATGTTTTGAACTTTGGCATGTTGATGGATTAAATCATACAGTATGATTGAAGACTCTGTGACCTGGCCAATGTGGTAACACATACTGAGAATACAGACAAGCAGGACAAAAGAAAGCATCAATAACAAAAAAAGAAAGTCTGTTCAGATTTTATTTGCATTTATTCTACATAACAGTTTCACAAAAGAAAACAGTTTGACAAACCAGGATTGTTTTTTCAGATGACTAATAATGAGTCACCAGAATCGCTTGCCTTAAGACAATGTGCTATATAATAACTCCCTGAAAACACACACCTGCATTTCTCAGCCAGTTCATAGCGTTACTATTTATATTTTTTCAATAGTAAATTCCCCTTTCACCTGAATTGTGTATTTGGAGGTGCTTGTGTGATAAGGGGGTTTAGTTTATTCGGAACAACTTCAGTTTTTTATTCAGATCTTTATTTATACTTCAGTTTTTGCTATTCGTTGAACTAATTAAGTTTTCGAAACTATATGTCCGTAGGAATTCAGATTTTTAGATTCAGAAAAATTGAGTAAAGGAATTTACAACTGTAGGTGTGTAGAATTGTTTCTAAAAATGTATTTTCTACTGGTCAGAAAGTGAATTCTGATTGCTATGTTGGAAAATATTAGAAATAATCTAACATAATAAATATATTTTGTCGTAATATGAAGTGTTTGTAATAAAGCTGCAAATGGATTCAGGCATATACAGTAAATCACCAGAATGTATTATACTGTACAGTATATAGATATTTTATCCATATAGTATAACTTGGATCATCTTGTTTTTTGATTATCTTTATGAATTGTACTAAATCATAGCATAGTTATGCCTTATTATGATGAAGAAAAGCATGTGTTTTCTGCTCTGAAGGTGTGCTTAGTATAGTTCTTGGAAAAAGCAATTGCCAAGCAGAGAAGGATATGTTTGCATTTAAGGTAGGGCAGGAGAAGGGTAAGATTAGCTACAGCAAGCAACAGACACAAGGCAGGGTACACCCTAGACAGGACACCAGTCCATCACAGGGCAGACAGATACACTCACACCAGGGCCAATTCTCCCAGGAGCTAATTCACCTACCAGTAGGTTTTAGGCCTGTGGGAGGAAACCCACACAGACACAGGGTGACCATTCCAAGTGCATGCAGATAGCACCACAGGTCTGGAATTGAATCCAGGGCCCCAGTACTGCAAGGCAGCAACACTAACCACTGCATCAGGGTGCCAGCTGCCTACTGCTTATACGCTAGTAAAATGTATAGAGTCAATGTGCATTAGATGACTATGGGGATTTAATTTTACTAACTGTGCTTCCTCTTTGTAATGGTGGTGCATGATGGGTATATTAATTTCTCATGTTGTCATTATCTGCCATTTTTTACAAGAGAAACAGTTTGGAACCAGACCTCTGTGAGAAAACCTATTTTTTGGGTAGAAGAAATCCATCTGTAAAAACCCATTAGAAGAATCTGCACTACACTGTCTAATGTTCACAAAACATAACCTCTATTTGCTTTTCACCCCAAGACCACAGAAACAGGAAATACAATTCAGCGTAGCAAAGCAGATTGGAGGACTCAATCTCTATAATCAGACTATTTTGTGAATATAGTGCCATGTAGGGGAAAGTTACTATTGCAAGGTAACTTGAAAAGGATTCATTTTTTTAAATTAACAAAGTTGTAGAAAAGTAATTTGAAAAAGTTAGCCAGTGCAGTGACCTATGTATAGTTGTAGGTATATTCGATATGTAAAAATTAAAATATAGCAATATACAGTATTCATTTAAAAAGTAATCCCTTACACAAGAAACCAGCCGGCATTTCTCCTAAAGTGACAGTGTTGTGTTAGAAATTTACCTCACTGAATCTGAAACATTTTCATGCTTTTTTATGTATTAAGTATCACTTTGTTTAGCCCAGGTTTATAGTACCTGCTCAGACCTCAATATCTGTCAATGAAAAAATGATTAAATAAAAATATTTTCCAATCTTTGAAACCTGATGATAAATGAAAAGCGAAGTTAAGTTGTGCTGTATAATTATATAAATTATATGATGGCTGTTACAATCTAGCAAACGTAAAGCTAAGAAATGAATAATGAGCTTTTACTTTAGATGTTGTAATATTTACAAATGCACTTGTAAAACAGAAGGATCTTCTTTTGAAAGAATAAGAAATAGATTTTAGTTCTAAATTAAAAAAATCTGTATGCAAGTAAGCACAGATTGTGGAGATCAAATTAATTATCAGTTCTTGGATGAGTTTGTGCTAAATGCAGGATGGTGTGAATGTAACACCTCTGGAAAGAACACTGCAGCTCTTCCTGTGAAAGTGCTTGTAAAGTTTCTTGTAAAGGTAAGCCAAACTAAAAAGGCGCTAAGCAAGTACAGATAAAAAAAAAGTACTTTTGACTTTTTTATGTTGTCTCAAATGTTCTTGTACCAGTAGAGTTTCTACTGCCCAATCATTTACCTGTCTGCTGTGTTAAGTAGTAATGACAAAATATATACATAAGGTGTTAAGAACAGGTTTGAATAGACTGGCCAACCCTTCTTTTTGAAATTGAACACAAAGGTTGGGTACTAGGCCCTAAATAATAATTGTTTGCACTCAAAATTCATGGAAATGGTAGTGTTTAATTTGAAAGCAGAAGTAAAATCTTTGAGACAAAATACCCAAAATGGGATGTCAATGAATAAATATCAATGAATATTAAGTTTACAGGAGTAAAATGAATCACTGGATTAGCAGCCAACTGTGGTGTATTTTCAGGAATCACAACTCTAAACGATGCAAAATTCTACTGACACCTTAAAAATATTCTTTCAAGAGCCACTTTGTTTGTGGGTCTCTTAGAAGTATAGTTCACTATGCCAATAAACAGTTTAGAAAACCAACCACCATCCGTTTTATAACCACATTATCCAATACAGGGTTATGAAAAGGCCGAAGTTTGTCCCAGCAAGCAATGGTCTCAAGGCAGGCCCTGGTGTGAGTGTGTGCGTGTTCAGTATCTGTATCCCTGCGATGGACAGGTGTCCCCTCTAGGGTGTATCCTACCTTGTTTGGAATAAGACAAACAGCTGCAACATAATTTGCTTTTTAATTCCCTGGCCCTTTGACACAGGAGCCATGTTTTCTTGTTTAATATCTTGTTTACACAGATAAATTACGGCATGTCAGGCAAGTGTGAGAAAAGTAGTCTTTTCAAAATGGTGCTGAGTCCCTATCGTTGTGTCCTTTAGGTAACCTTCAGCTCTTCCCTTACACTGCATGCAGCAAGTAAGTGTGGAAGTAGCTGCAACTGGGTGCAAATTAAAACTGGAAGCTGCTGTGAAACCTTAAAGGTCATTATTACAAAGGCTGCGGAAGAACACTGCTAGTGCAATTAACACTGTAATGCCATTTGGAGTGTGACAGGAACTCCTGAGAGCCAGTGTTCCACATCTGAAAGCAGAAAAGGTAAGCTTAAAGCTACTGTTCCACCTTGACTGCGCATACACACATACACATCTTTTATCTAGTAACCAGAGTAGAAGGAAATAAACATATTGTGCATCTTACATTTTCTACCACTGTAAAAAGACAAATGTAATTTATAGTAAATCAAATATAATTGGGTAAATAAGATTTCCCTTTCACAGCACGTTTTTTTTTGACAATCTTGGTTTCCTTTTTTGCATGATAACAATTACATAATGTGGACAACAGGGAATTTGGATTTAGAAATGTCAAAATTCTGAACATGAATCTGTAGTGAAGTGTCATAAAATCTGAAAGTTCCTGAAAAGCTAGACACATAAAATATGTTTGATAAAGAGTGTCTTTAAGCATTAAATGCCAGGAAGTCATAGACACTCTGTAGAAGAATACATTAACCTTTCTAAAATACAGATTATTTTACTGTTTCCTGAAACTACGCAGATGATACTTCAATATATCAAAGCTGAACAACAGGAGGCTATCTACAGGAAATGCAATAGCTAGAATATTTTTAATGCAACCTTTGTTTGGTGGTTATGTGGTCAGTTGTATGGAACATTTTTACATTTCCATGTCCAATCACAATGATACAGAAAACAGAACTGTCTTGCAATTCCATGTTTTTGTGCATTTAAATTCCTGCAGCCCTGTGATTCAATGATGATCAATTCTACAATTCATTGCAATTGTCTCTTAACTCATTTTCATGTATTTATAAAAGTTCTTATAATGTTTGCAAACTGATATTTTTTTCAGTTACTTTAAGCCAGCCTGCCATTTTGGTTAACTTCGTGTACTATGAAAAATTATTTGGAAAAGCATGCACGTCATTAATTTTTTCATGTATGTATTTTATATGTATTTTAAAAATGTTGAATATTCCTACCCATTGCTGGCTTTCTGTCTTTCTTCATATTACTTTAGAAATAACAAAGAAGATACAAGATAGAGCCAGCGAAATTAAAAATGACTTTTAACACCTGTGGTAAGAAGGAACTTGTCTTAAGCTGTGGAGCTGTTAGTTGTTTAACAAGAATATACATTCCAATAAAATTGACCTTTCTATTGATCTACTTTTAAATTAGGGGAAAAAAATAAAAATTCTATTGACACAATGGTTAGGCTGTTGTGTTTCCCTAAAAACTATGAACCTACCTCTAACACAACATTAGTTTTACTTTGAAAAATGAAACATTGTAAATCTGAAACATTGGATATGTTCACAAAAGTGTATTTTAAAAAGAACATTTTATCAATATGTTCCAATCAATACTCAAAACATTTCCACTTGAATATTCAGTTTCCTCTTCCATCTTACAGTTTTATACTTTAAGATGGGAGATGTTCAGATTCAGGAGAATGTTTTTGTTTTTAGTAGTAATGTGTATGGTATAATAAAAAGCATGACTTCTGTCTGTCTGAACCAAAGTGACTTCTCTAAAGATGAATTTAAAGCTTTCTTTCAAAACGTAGACACTATGCAAGCCACAGCATGATCTCCAACTTCCCCAGCCACACCAACTCACAACGCTTTGAAAACAGTTGTGTGCAGGACACATGGAAGTCCCTGTTCTAAAAGCAGAAACTCTAGACTCAAGATCTTTCTAATTCGTCCCTACTAAAGTGTCCCCTGTAAAACCATATTCATAAAACATTTATCGCCCCCAAGTCTAGAGGTATACAAAATCCACTGTTAGCCATGGTTTGCCCTAACAGAACAATGTTGTCATCGTTTACAATATGTTCAGCTACAGCTCTGCCTTTAAGAAGTAATTCTTTAGACTTGTAGGTTCTTATTGAAAAAGGTTTTCTTGAAAAGGGTCAGAATAGTTTAAAAGCTCAGGTGTTGCGAGATTAAATACATGCTGTCAATGTAAGGTGGCTTATTTGATCCTTTCAGCCTGTAATCATACAGAATCATGTATGTAATCATACATAATCAAGCATAATCACATATTGAGGGGGCTCTGGGGGTTCTGAGATTAATTTAGTTCTAATTGATTTGATTCTATTATTTTTTTTAATATCATAGCTTTGTTAATTAAAACTGTGAATTTGTGTGGGAAAAACTTCTGATCTGAAATCCGCTACTGTCATCTTAACAGCCTACTTTGTAAAGTCTACTGCTGTTCATTACTAACCAAGAACAAGATTACAGTTGCTTTTCACTGCTTTTCACAATGGTGATCTTTTCTTCCAAAGCCAGAAAGCTTCTGAACTATTTTAAGAAATGGAGCCAGCTAAATGCAATAAAGAATTAGTTTCCGCCTTCGCTAACGAACCAAGAGAGGAAGTGGCAGTGGTACCACAGGCTTCTTCACGTTCAAAAAGGCCTTCGCTCCTGTTTCCAGCTGGAACAGGAGAGAGACATGGCTGCGGGCTTGTTTCCATGCTGTGGCAATGCCCTGAAATGAAAAGCTCTTGTCATGACCCTGCATGAAGCACACTCCTGCTGAACAGGCTCCTGACACTAACCCTCTCTGAGCAATGAACTCTGCAGGTATACACTGAGAGCTGCTTGAAGGAAATTCAAGTGAAGGAGGGAATTGTGTTGCCATGGTGTTCTTCACCAGTAAACCACGGGATCCAATCAGCTTTCCGCAGGTTCCAAATGGGAACTTTCATAGTAACACACATCAGAACACTTCCATTTCTTTTTATCCTTCAAGCCACACCACTCTATTTCACCTGCCCCCGCCACTCCAGCCACTGACATTGGGATGTCTTGCCTAATCTGTGCTGGTAGCCCCTACACTTTGGTATCTTCAAGAGATTGTTCCTTTTTGATCTACTGTTAACTTTTTCTTTAATGCAAGCTCACCTTGTAGCTAAGCTTTTAAATGTTTAGTATATACTTTTTCCTCTTCTATTTAGTTTTTGGTCAGGATCTATTGGGATGCACATACAGTCATTTGTAACCAGATTTTGCCTCTGGTTATTGTTTTAGTGATCAGGTGCCAGTCTTATTTTGGCTTGTTTTGTGTAAATAGGTTTTCTTCAATTTAATTCATGTCTTTCTCCTTTTAGTCCTGTGACATACTAGACAGTCCTTGTATATCTGTTTTGGTTGCTCATTGTTTTATAAATCTGTGAGATGGTACAAAAAGCAAGTTGAGTTGCTTGCAACACACCCAGCACAAGCAAAACAAATCAACATTTCATAACAACCTACATTTATTGTACTACTGAATATCTCTTCAGATGATCACTCTGCACTGTGTCTAGAGTACTGTACTGCTGGAAATCCAAGACTAAAATGATTTAATGCACACCAAACACCTGAACTTATATGAAAACCTTACCGGGCACTTTATTTTAGAATTGTTTTTTGCTGAAGAAAACCAACATTTATTTATCAAGCACTATGGCTCTTGTCACACTGCTTACATGATGGTTAAAACGGACGCAATAAATCATTTTACATCTGAACAAGACTTTAGTTATGCTAGTTAAAGCTCGTTATCAGCTCTGTAAATGTCTCAGCCTTAGTATGTCTGTTGATAATCTTGGAATCTTTCTAAGCTCTCAGGTCAAGATGTTTGGGGCCATCTTTGATCTGAGCCTTGAATATGAAGTTCATGTACACATATTTCGGAAGGTGTCTTATTTCAGCTTTTTAAAATTTGCTGATCCATTCACATCTCTCCAGATCCCATGCAGAAAAGTCAATGCAAGCTTTTGTCTTTTGTAACACTGTGCGTGCTAGCGTATTCAAACATTCTTAACAAGTTGCAGGAAGTTCAGGACTTGGCTGCTCAGATCTGAACTAAAACTAAAATGTGAAAGTGTACTGTATATCCCCTGTTTTAGCTTTTTTTTTTAACTGGCTCATTGGATTTCAGAATAAAACTCAAAATACTCTCCCTCCCTTTTAAGGACTTGAACAGTTTGGCTCCTGACTACATCAATGAGCTGTTACCTCCCTCTCACCTATATGTAAATGTCATTTGCACTCTTTGAACTCCGGTCTTCTTTCATTTCTTAAGTTGAGGCCCTGAACACTGGGAGTTCATGCTCTCTTTCCTCATGCTCCGGGACAGTGGAGTGATTGCCCAGCCCATATCAGATTTCTCCAGCTTGTCAGCAATTTCATATCCTTTTTTTAAAACTCACTTCTATACTTTAGCTTTTAATTTTGTTTAATTTACTGTATCGGTGCTTAAACCTCTTTTGTTTAATTGAAAACCATCATTGCATTATTGAGATAATGAATCATGAAAAGTGCTGTATAGAATGAGGAATATTATTAATTCCCTTTCAGTAGAATTCAAATTAATGTTCAAGTCCATTTTAAAATGCAATATACAGTATATATAAAGTACTGTATGTTGATCCTTAATTGTTTTAGAGAGACCCTGTGTTTTTTTGCCACACATGATTGTAGTTCCAGTTTTAAGTCAAATAATATGGAGTCACATAAATTCTTGATTTCCTAGATTTCTCAAATCTATAGTTTAAATATCATTTTGTTTTCTCCTTGAAATGACAACCAAAAATAAAAATACCCTTCGGTAACATTTGTGCTGAGGGTCAAACGCAGTACCTTGAGCTAGCACTCACAGCCATGCCCTTCCTGTTGGCTCACTGTCATGTGAGGCCAGGATTTATTGTCAAGTTGCTGTAGACGGATCCTGTTAATGCTGTCCGGAGATGGACAGCTGGCTGATGGTACAGTATCTTTGTCGGAGGCGATGGAAGCTGTATTCATGAACGCTGATGCAGTGACGTAGCTGAACAGAAGTATACTCCCAGTGGACCATGCTGTGTCTGGTTCAGATGACTCAAATTCCTCTACACTGATGCCATCACAAGCTCGTAGTTTCACAGGAACACTAGAACCAATTAGAGCTGGGATATCAAATGCTGAGCCAAGGTTAAGACATTTCTGGTTCGGAGCTCAGCTTGTCAAAGCCTGAAAAGTATACTATTGTTAAAGGGTGTGTTGCGTGAAAACCATGGAACTATGAACATAATAAATAGACCTTTGAAAGATGATGTAACCATGGTTTATAATGAATGGATCAAATGTGAAAAAAGCAATTTAACACTTCAAAGGAGGTAGAGAAAGGATCATAAGAGGACTGTACATTAATTAAGGAAGAGGCTCATTATGTCAGAAGATTAATTTAACCATTTAGGGTCAATACTTAAGGGTACTTTTTTATTAGGTATTGTCATGGTTAGTTGAGGTGAAGTAAAGCTTTGCCACTTTAAAGGTTAAAACAGTCCTCGAGAAGAAATAAATATTTCAAAGAAATATACAGTATCATACAAACTTCTAAAAGGAAGTGTAATAGAAATTGGGAAAGAATGAGTCACAATAGCAGAGAGATACTGTATGACAATTGACATTACAAGGCACAGGTTTCATTTTTAAATTATTGTTTTTCTTTCGGAATACAGATGGTGATTTTATATGAAATAACAGCATATTGTTTGGGTAGTGCATGTAGGCTGGCAATAGGTTTTACAAATTAAATGAATACTTAAGAAAGGTTACACATGAGTAGGCCTTTTGGGTCATTTGAATATTGTAATGATCAGTGTGATTCTGTTCAAAATTTCATAGAACAGTACAGAAACTGGATCTAATCCCTGTGCAGCAAGCAAAGAAACTTTGGTTGTCACAAAAATACAGCTTATGTATATTATGTATCCTAGACAATTGTCTGGTTATCCCAACCAGGCTGGGATGGTGCAGACATGTGCCTGGATAGATTACAAAACTTTTACAATTACGCCCCGGAGGTCCCACACATGCAATGTGTTTTAGATTTTTAAGATCTGCAGGGAAGGGAAGATGCCATTAAAAATGCATATGCCCGCACACCGTCCGGTGAAATGAACTCAAATTCCACTACGTGGGTGACATCTGAGAACATGGTTCTTGAAAAACAGTTGTATTTCTTTTTAGCAGCACCAGCAGAATAAGGTTGCGTGCTGAGGTCATATCTCTTCCGTTAAGAACTGTCTGCAATTTTTATTTTCCACCTGAAGCATCATCTGTTATGCTGTGGTAATTACAGACATTTTTAGGGTTTATCAGCATTAAAAAGAATGCCTCTGGTGGATATAAAAACAGACGCATCAATTCAGATAAGAATGTTTCCACAAACCTAAGTACATGTACATTCTTAGGGTTAGACTGGGAAGCTGTGTCTGCAAAGGAACATTTAGAGGTTATTCCATGCTCCACAGCCAAAATGCCACATTCATTATTTTATACTCTGTACGAGACATATAGTACTGATATAATATTAGAGCAAAAGAAATTTCACATAGGGTACAGACCTTTTGAAAGTAAATCTGTACAGGCTGGAGTTTTATCTGAATGGATCCAGTGTTGCAGCAGATTTTTAGGTGAATACGTTTAACAGATTCAACAATATCTCAGAATTCATTCTGTCCATCAGACTTTTTTATTCATTGTATAGAATAACTTAAACTGCAATTCGAAATAGTAGACACCAGTGATGGTCACTAAATGCTTTTATTTATTTTGGTTGGAAACAGAGACCGTTGTCTTCACAACCACTATAGAAACTTGTGGCAGCTACTGTAGATGTCTTGTATTCCATATAACTGTTTTTTACCTGTTAGTTGTGACAGACTGAGATCTTAATGCATTTCTTTTAGCTTTAGCAGTACAGTAGATAAGGAACACCATAAGTCATTTTATATAGCCTTTGATAACAGGAAATGTAGTACAGGCCTACATTGTAACCATTTTCAAACTTTGAAAATAACATAAAAGACAGACTAAGATCAAATTTAAAAAAAGACTGTATAACAGTGTTTTTAAAACTGGCTTTGTGAATCTGAGAAACATAAATTGAAGATTGTTTAGTTCAATACTGGGGTGGCCTGGAACTGTGTTTCTACGAAGAACCTTTTAATTTGAAATTAAAAGGGAAACATATTTTTGAAAGATTTCACTATGAAAATGTTGCATTAAAAATCCCAATCCCAGATAATAGAATTGTAGCATATCCCAATGATCTTAATTTGCTTTACATAAAAACAGAATTAAGACCAAATGCCAGATTACCTCACAATAAGGAGAAATGCCACCGATATTTCCTAACAATGCTGTTTAAAGTATCTTTAATTCTGTAAATTAGACAAAGGTCTCTACTAGATTCTGTGATAACATTAGAATTCTCCAGAGCTCATCAGAGCCTTTCACACATTCTAGTTCGCTTATTGTGCCACAGGTGGAACTGGTATGAGGTGGAGGGTCGCAGTTGCCTTCATTCAAATCAATTTTGTTTCACAGGTGTGAAATTATGACTAAAGGAGATTCTGCAGATTACTGTAAGGGAAATTCTAATCGGCCACCATAAATGGTGATGGTTTCAGACATCACTGGTCACTCCAACATCCAACTCTGAACTCCAAAGGCAGACTTAATGAAGGAGCCCAAGAGTTTTAGAAGACTTGGGGAACTCGCTGTGTGCTATAGGATGGCTAATTTTTAGAGTCTGTTAGACATGCTAATCCAGTTCATGTGAAGGCACTGGTAAAGTTGACTTGAACGTAAGATACTCTCCTATTATACTGTTTTCTGCAGCAAAAGTAAATAAAAGCAATCAAACGTTGACATTTATCAGTCACCTGACAGAAGAGGAAAAACTATATTTTTTTCTATCCAAACCCCTCCCCCCCCCAAATTCCCCAACCATGCTCCAGTGAGGAATGTGAAGTGCAGTTAACCACTGGAAAATTACACTTTATGCCCGCGGGCCATCATCATAGCAAGATCTCCTTTATTCATTAATTTTAGAGGGAATGAAATCCTAGAATTTTCCTTTCAGAAATAATAGAAATGCCTTCTGTAGCCATCCATTCGAATTAAAGACACACATGTAAAGCACAGCATGTGGTTGTAACAGAATTTGTTACAATTTCTCTCTAATTCAAAACTTTTTCTCTGTACAGAATTCAGAAGACTTTAATTGTTGAATCTTAAGTGTTGTGCTGTCTGGAGATGCTGAAACCGTTGCTTTTCCTGTGTACAAAATTAACAGTTAACATTGTACTTATACAGTGCTGTGGAAAGTACTTCATGTAAATGCTGTCTGTGCAAGACTAGCTTTCCAGCAAGTTTAAACATGTATTTTTTTCCACTGAGTACAGCTTTCCAGAAATACATTACCAATTTTTACATACTGTACACTGCCTAACGTGAGTGAACAAATAGTTTTAGTTCGCCTCTGTTAGAGCCATTTATTGTTTCTTGGCCTGAATGGTTGGACTTACACAATACTTACTACATTGCCTTAACTTGAAAGGTAAAACGTGTTGGCTGGAACACAATACCAGGACTATATTAGCACTTTCTTACATTTTGTATGTAAAAGAAATTGACCTAGACTATTTTTGAACCAAAATAAAAAAAAGTTTGAATATAATAACAATAAAAGAAAACATATGCATTATGAAAAATGAGTATGCAAATAGGTCTTCATACAATTATTTCTGAATTAATCTATTCGTGCGGATGAATATATTCTACATTGACCAAAGCAGAAAAATAAAGTACTGTATATATCATACGACTGCAAGGAAGACACACTTTGTATATTCAAGCCATAACCCCTGTGAGGTCTAACATTCTCTGTCCATGCACCTAGATTGTTACCATCACTAACTGCATTATTGCTGTCATGTAGTCTATCTTCTAAGTATTATGTGATCACATTGTTTTGATCATCCGTGCTATTTATTATCCACTATTTTGTGTGAGGTTACAGACTTGGACTCTGTCTGGGATAAAATGGAGTCTTACCCTACTCACAGGGGGAGCCAGAGGTGTGGTGTAGGATTTGTAATCTGACTTTTGTGCTCATGGCATCCAGTCTAATTTTTTGTTTGAGTTTGTTGAAGTCACAGGCTTTCTCTTTGCTGCATTTTTCTGCATAGCAGAGTGCTTGCTTACTTACTAACTGCCATTTCGGTAATAAACCTTCTGACCTTAATCTGCTTGGGGAACTGATCAGACTAATACTCATCACCTGATGGTCATTCATAACGAGCAGAGTTTTCTTGTTTTTTTTAAACTGGGAAACAATTGGTAAATGGTAAGGTTAAAGGAATGTTTCATGTCAAAAAGTTAAACAAAGAGTGTGGGACAATATTTGCTAAATATTAGCGATATTAAAACGGCAAAATATCCACTTCTACAACTATTGCTATTGCTCTGTGTCAACAGCTACCTCTTGTACAAATCAAGCATTTTTGGCTTCTTGTTGAAGAGTTAACCATACTTATTACACCAAATGGTCCAAAGTATTCTCAATTATAGATAGAATAGGCAAAAGCAAAATTACAAGTCAAATGATCAGACAGATTAGGATCTATTATAGACCGAATATGAATATTTAAACCCAGAGATATAAGATTTAAAGTATGCCTTTGATCATGAGTAGAACCTGCAACATGCTGAATAAATCTAAAAATTTCAAACTTATAAAAATCACAACACCTCAGTATTCAGACTTCAGACATCTTGTTTCATATCTGGATGAATAATGTGTAAATGAATGTCTCCTAATGGGAGAATCCACTCATAATTAGCAGATAAATCAGACGAGTATTCTGTCTATTCTAATAAAATGGACTGTCTGGCTTGAGGTGGGCGGTGGATTAAGTATAAAGTTATATTACAATATTAAGTAATTTGATTGTTCAGTAATAAGGACAAAGATTCAAAGTAGGAAACTAAACACAGTGGTATTTTGCTTGCAATTTTATTCGTGATGGAAAATTCTCACAAGCTCTCCACTAAGCCTCCTGACTTTGTGAGTGATCGTAAATGATGATTTCATTTTGTTGGCTTTCTGGTTGTTGAACTTTTTTCCTAAATAAAATGTTTCTTTCATAAACTTATTAGTCTATTCTAGAAAACCTGGTTTCCATTTTAGGGCAACAATATACAGTACAGTATTTATCCATCCATCCATTTCCTAACTGCTTTATTCAATAGAGGGTTGCAAGGAAGCCAGAGCCTATTCCAGCAAGCATCTGGCACAAGGTAGGATTCACCCTCAACAGGACTCCAGTCCAATACCAGGTTACACACAGATATAAACATGCACACACTTACAACAGCCAATTAACCCTCCAGCGTGTCTTTGGACTGAGGGTGGAAAGTAGAGCACCTGGCAGAAACCCAAGTGAATATGGGAAGAACATACAGTACAAACTGCCCACAGATTGTACTTCAGGATTGAGCCCAGGGGCCTATGTGCTGCACTGCTAACCACTTTTTTGCCACCAATATTGAAATTAATAATTAAGTAAACGTACAAACCATGTGTACCCTAATAAATGCAAGAACAAACTCCACTAATCAGAACAAGAATATCACATCTGTGCATGCTATTAGATGTGTTAATTGGGTTCTTGATGTATTTAAAGATGTAATATTCACTGTTAATAGTCTACAAAGAAAAACTTTGGCTGGAGACTGTGCAAATTATTAAGCAGAACCGAAGCTGAAACTTTCATCTTTTCATGAGCAAAAAGAGCTGTGGTTTTTCAGCCCTTAACTATACTTTCTATCCTGGAGGGCTGTACTAAAAATGGACAGACATCATTTTGCACTCTGCATTTTGCTCAATCAATTCAACGTCAGGTGGTTTCTCTACTCTCTAACAAAACAAGAACAAAAAAATCCCAGTTCTTTCCCTTTTCCTACATTATTTTCATTCCCAAGAAGTCTTGTACCTTCAGATTCTCATTTTTTAGGCTTTTAGGTTAGGCAATTTCAATGGCAAGTCTTTGTGTCTATCAAAAGACAAAGAACTTCAGTTTGCGAAACCCATTTAAGGGTGTGTAGGGGTGTTAATCCCAGTGTCATGGCTGAATGCCACTGTGGGCTTGCACAGTCTGGCCTCCCTAAAATTCCCCAATTATTTAATAGATGAAGACACTTCTGCACCTCATCTGGTGTTTACAAGGGTCATACTTGCTGCTTATCAACCTTGTTGGTGCTGCCCTTCAGTGGGAGATAAAGTGGGACCAATTCTATATTTATAAAGTGTTTTTTTGGGATCCACACATTAAACAATGTAGAAGTGTTCCCCATTAAAACTCCAAGACAGAGCACAATTTACATCATTATCCCAGGATTTTACATGTTAAGGGTTACAAAAAAGAGGAGGTTATCTGGCCCCTCTAGCGTGTTTTGGTAGTTAGTAACTAACTGATCCCTCCCAGTAGTTTCTGGGTGAAAGCCAGGATGTCAACTTCAACAGCACAACTGGGTGGCTTGTTCCATATTTCCCAATGAAGAAAATGTTTTCTAAGAAATGTGGCTCCAGTCCCCAGTATAAACTGGCATGAACAAAAGGGAAAAAAAGAGAAACTGGAAACATACTTTGAGCCCAAAATAGCCTCATCAATGAATTCGCCCCACATTTTATCACCTTCTATATGATTGAGACACTACTACTGATGGATTATAATCTAGTCCCCCAAGGTGAAGAAATGTTCATCTGTTTTGCCTTCTATCCTTCTTTTTGGCCTGTTTTGACAAGATCCTTGGAAAGCCTTTACTATTTTGAATATAATGCAGACAACACACTAAAAATATTTATTGACATTCTTTTAGTAATGAAAAAAATGTTCTTTAATGAAATGTAATGAAAAAATGCTTTAAGTATTGCTTAGATTAATGTTGTAGTTTAAGAGAAGGGAAGAATTCAGAATTGGCCAGGGTAGAACTTGTAGGCAATGTGTATCATGAATCTATTTATTAACCATATGCAACCCCCCATCTGCTTCAGTGTTGCTTTAAGTCCATACTGTGTTGCTCACATTATTGTCGGTGATTAAAAAAAATCCTCTTGCCATAGATTTATTGGCTGGTATTTCTATTTGAGATGATTCAGTATCTAAATAATAAAACCCTCAGCCTTCCAATGTACAATAGAGAACCTGAGTCTTATACGTTTAGAGCATTTCAACGTAAACCTTATATGAAATAAAACAATATCTTATAGATCTTATTTGTAAGAACAAACAATAAAATTTGCTCTCCGTTTACTTTCTGCATTAGGTTAGCATTTCTTGTCTGTTTTATCCATTGTCTGCTGTGTCTAATATTATGTTTCATTTCCTTGTGAGATATTACTTGATACAGCACCTTACAACAATTGTTTTTACGTCTTTTCTTCTGGAAATGTACTGTATGTTGTTCGCCTTTATGCTATTTTCTTTTCCCCATGTCCCTTTTAATTGGTGTACAGTTTCAGCAGGAGGCAATATGAACGGCCGCTGTCTATAGGTGATTGTTACTGTCTATTGATGAGGAATAGTAAAAACAGGGGAAAGAGATGGATGAAAACTGTTTCTCTGCCTAACCACAAAAATTGCATTTGCCTGGTCTCAGAGATGTAATATTTCTGTAAAACTTGTGCTCAGCAATCCCTACCTGAAAGAGAACTACTTGACTTTTTTTGTGTGCTTTAGTTTTAATATATAATAAGAATAAGGATCACATTTATTTAATTTTGGGGTGCTGGTAAATATTAAATGTATCCTGCAATCATTTTCAATTGAAATTGTAAAAGCACATGAATAGAGAACTCTCGCAATCATTTTGGCTGTGCAGCACAGTAAATACAGTAGATGAGCTTACAGCAAAAGTCATGACAGATAAATGCAAAGTTGGGCAAACTAACGTAATGTGCAGCTGTTCATTTTTTTAAGTTCCATCCATTGAAGGTACTTCAGGAATCTGTTTCAGAGACAATAATGAAGCAAAAAACAATAAAAGTTTCTCCCCTTTAGAATGAAAGTTTATTTTCATAGCTGGCATAAAATAAAAGAGGCGTAGGCTTTGGCCAGTGAGACTCTGGATTCAGGTATCTTTTGAAACAAAGAAAAAAGCTGTTGTATTTGATGGGGTTGTGGATACCATTGGCATATACTCTGTGAAATAAACACCCAAGTGGCGACAGGACTTGTTCTACATATGGTGTCCGCCTGGGATTTGTCATGTAATTCTAGCATGGAGGGCATCAATGATTTACAAGGTCTCTGGTTTCTAGTGGTTGCTGTCAAAATGCCAGGCATCATGTCAGATTACTGTAGCAAAATGGTGATGCAAGGCGGACTGCAGATCGATTGAGTGTGAGGTACAGGGCTTTCCTGAGCTCCCAGAGATTGAGATAAATGTAGTTTCTTTAATACAATAAACTGGATTCTTATAAACTTTGTTATTACGAAACAATACTGGAAAAAATCAATAGTTGCCTCTTACTTTGGAATCTAGTTTACCTTAAGTGCCTAGTCAAAGACATTTCAGGATTTTAAGGCTTTCAGAACCTGTTGAAAAAATGTAGCTTGTTCTTAGTAATATACTATATGTTAGTTTATGTTTTAATAACATGTCATATTTGCAGTATATATAAAAGATGTATTTTCACATAAAAATTTTAAATCGCTTGTGAGGTATAGACACTGTGGCTGTACGTAACTTAGAATAATGTCATCATATGAATCAATTAATGTAAAAACCTTATTATTGAATCTTAATATTTGGAGTTTATCATAATAACAATAAACTATAGATTTCAGTGTTAAATGGTTGAAATGTGTGTATAGATATGGGCTTTAACGCAGTCTGAGGATTAAGGGGGGTTCGATGTGACCTTTAAAAAACTATGTAGGAGGTGCTTTTTAAATGAAGGGTGTTCCGTTCCAATGCATGAAGAAGAGTGTTAGCCATCGGACAGTTCAAGATAAAGGGCTAAAAGCTGAATATTTGGTTTCCGGTTTCCTTGGTGTAAAGAAGGCACTGGTCCTGGAGGGCCAGCACAGCATATCAGCAGGTTGTTCAGCTCAGCTCCTAATGAGCTAAACCAGCTAGTTAATGGATAAATTAATCTGCTTCTCCCAGATCTTCAAGTACTGCTGCTTTAAAAGACACCCAAAAAACCTGCAGGCACAACACCCCTCCAAGACTGGGAACCCCTGGTCTAAAGCACAATTTACAGCCAGAACCAGTCACTTTTACTAGCCACTGCAGAAGTAAACTCCCCTGGTATTTCAGTAAGTAAGGAAATTGTTAAACATTAAGTTAATGTTTAGAATCCACCAAACTTTATGTTAACTGGAATCAGGTTTTTAAATATCACCTGGCTTATTGTTACAAGACAACCAAAATATACCAGTTAAAGAGATGTTTACTTGGCTATTAACCCAAATAGCTTCTGGGATTGTTTCTATGCTTTCTCTAACATTTTGATATCTTTAAAGTTATCTTGAGGACAATTTCTTAACGTCATTTCCTGTTATTTCATGTTATTGTTTCAAGTTTGGAGGTAATCTTGAAAAATAGTTGCAGGCTCTAAGAATTGGCTTTCTGTGTTGAGTCTGTACAGAATCAAATCAAGACAAACTTTCTTTCCTTAAAGGATTCCTCAGCTGTTTTCTATTTATGGTATTGCTCCTGATATTTTTTTCTTGAAATAAACATTAAGGGTTTATATATGACTGAATTAATCAGATAAAGTACCTCTCTGAAACGCAACCCAAAATGGTAACTTGGAGCTAAGACAAATAATGTGGGCTGCCGTAATATTCTAGTAAATCAGTTGTCTTTTATGATTATCTGTCCTTTTGGGTTTTATCTCCATCTTTGAATAAGGATATAGAATTGCTGTAAATCAACATCTCATTCTGGCTAGACTGTTTTGCTTTTGTTTTCATTCTTTTTCTCCTGCTACAATAATTATATCTCTCCATGAAAGAAACAAAAAAGAATTACTGCCTACAGCTCTGAATTGGTTCAAACACCCACGGAGACTACAAAGATGAGGCCAGAGTCTAAATGAGGTCAAAGATGTGATACTGGGTGTTTCACAGCCATTACAGAAGCACTTCTGAGTTTTGTTACACTTACAATGTTATGTCTCATCATCGGTTTAATGGGGATCTTCAAGGTTAACAAGGATTCAGTCTTATGTCTCCACATTATGTGAACAAAAAAGAATAAATGCAAAGAGTTAATTGAAGCCAGCTCATTTGCTTTGCCAAAAAAACATATGGTTTGTTTTGAATTTCCAACCTACAAACACCTCCTCACACAGGAGATGCAAAAACAGACACAGCAATTTTCTTGAAAAAAACAAAACAGGAAGAGCACTGTAATAATGTTGAAGACACATAAAAAGGATGCTTAATCTAAAGCATCTTCTTACATATTACTTGAACACAGTAACAAAAAATTTCAGTAATACAGTCTTCAAGTGCCCTAAAAGTTGTTAGTATAGTAATGTTAGAATATAGCTAGAATAAATTTTCAAATTTATAGAGGAGCTTTATAGATTATCCAGTTATGTATCATATTGTAAAAACATGAGCATGCATTTATAAATACACAGAACAACCAGCTGCAAATACAGTAAATATTTTCCCTGAAATTAACTAAAATTAGAGGAATTAGAGTGAGCAAGTAAATAATGTGAAAGAAGATTACAGAACTCCATTTAGCAGTGACTGACAGACTGACACCGGACATGCACAGTTCCTGTCATAACA
Organism: Lepisosteus platostomus; assembly: GCF_059453375.1. NCBI lineage: Eukaryota > Metazoa > Chordata > Actinopteri > Semionotiformes > Lepisosteidae > Lepisosteus > Lepisosteus platostomus. The sequence goes on along the minus strand of NC_142616.1, from coordinate 62,576,613 downwards.
GGAAACAAAGCTATTGTAGCCTTAACATGTGTTCTCTTGAGGACATCAAGAAAATTGTCAATAATGCTCGTGCTGTAAGACACAGGTGGTTATGACCATGATTGGTTTTCAGTCCTTTAATAAAGCTACCAATATCAGTTTCAACAATGTGATAAAGTGCACAAAATACTTTTTTATTCCTCATGACTAAAATAAACGTATCTTCTCTGATTGATGTCTACTGTTCAATTATCTTAAAGAGAGCTTTGCTATGAACTTGGATTTATCTATCCTACTGTAGATGGCAAACAATTGAAATTCTTTTTTTTTTACACAGCTAAAACTGAAAATGTATTTTTGTCTTGGAAATATGTTATACAGAAGACAAAGTATTACTTACAAAGAAATGTTCAAATACAAGAAAAATATATAAATGTGAATATGAATGAGGAAAGAAATAGCTGTTGCTCAGGGTCTTTTTTGTCCTCGCTTTTGAGCTTGTAATACTGTGACCTTATTCAACTCAGACAATAACCCACGGGAGATTTTAAATGTGCCACACTTTCTGTAGTGAGGTGTAAAAACATCTACACCTCATAGCAAACTTCACATCCACTGTGCAGTGTAACCTGAATTAAAATGATTTCCACATACTTAGATGAAGTTCAGCCTCAGACAGTAAGTAAAATCAGAATCCCACTGAATGACTTGAGAACAGCACATTTTGGTTTTAAAATGTCTTTGACCACAGACTATGTGATCATTTAAAGCAATAAAAGAAGTGATTTAATTAAAGTATCAGCTTCCAAATGGTTTAGAAAAAAAGTATCAGGAGTCATAATTACATTTGGTATAACTATGAAACACCAATATAACATAAATGTTAAGCTTTGCTTAGGTTACTATATACAGTATACAGACCTGATAATTTAAATATACCATTTTGCCATACCACAACCTGATAATTAAAATATACCATTTTAAGCAAACTGTACTATACAGTTAGAAATACGGAACATTTCATATCATTAAGATTTTGCTGTTAAATCATCATTGTCATTATTACAGATTTCTGTTCTAAAAGCAAATGTTTCCAAAATAAGTTCATTTGAGGGTTTTCCATCACCTCACGTTTGATTTCACAAATTGCTGACATGTGAAGTCTGATGCTGGTCTGAAAACACTGTGATTGTTTCTGCTTGTGCATTTTTTTGTCCTCCTTCTTTTCGTTAAGCTGGTTGCATCCTGTCTGATGATTGAAAAACGTTAGGTTCAAAACAGGTGAAATTGTTTGAAATGCATTACCATGCTGACTTTTAAAGGCTTGACACATCGCAGCTACAGCCAGCCACATCCCTTGACATATAATACAGCTGCCAGCCTGGATTATAGTAGGGTTCACAGAGACATGCATTTCAGGTTAAGCATCTGGTTAAACAGGCAGGAAATGACTTGACAGTTTTAGTGATGCACAATACGTGTTATGCTCATATTCTCTGAGGGGAAACACGTACCTGCATTATAGCATGCTTCCCAGTTGATATAAGGAACTCCTCCATGTAGACACATGTAGACTCAGGGGCAGCTTCCCCTATGTACTGCAGCTTCATCACAGGTGAAGACGAGGTTAACACCTTACCTAACAAAGCTGCTGTTATCGTGGTTCACTCATGTCTAGACACATTTCTCCAGAAAGGACATTTCCAGAAACTCGGGAGAAATAAAAACATTTATAAACATCCGTGTACCTTATCCTTCAAGACATTTTCTATACACAATGAAAACTATTTGACCCTAGTTCGCTTACTAAAGCAGTCCATATTAAACTATACCTTTTTTCATCAAGAATTGATTAAACTGTTCAAAGTTTGTACCAGGAGGGAGTATAGAATGCATGTGCCTTCCTTTTTTAAAATGTATGAATTCTCCATTATCAAATTTGCAACTTCCATTTCCTGAAAGGGATTTTTTTTTTGGATGAGTTGTGCCACATCTCAGAACAGAAAAACATATTCCACTCAATGGTGCCTCTCTTCCCTCTCCTTGTGAAAGCACCAAAGGCAGAGTATTATTGATTATACAGTACTTTAAAATGAGTTATAATGACTTGCATTTGTATAGTGCTTCTCATCTCAGAGGACTCCTGCATGCTTTACAGACTGGAGGAGACCCTCTTCATCCATCACTGAAGTGCAAGAACTGCATCGGTGATGTGTGACAGTCATTATATGGCAACAGCACCACTACACAGCAGATCAGATGTAAAAGTGGGAAAGTGCTTCTATAATTAAATTAAGGGCCAGATTACACAAGTTCATAATGGAATTTAGTCAATACAATGCAGTTAACAACCCTATTCTTATGAACAATGCAATATACTTTAGTACAATTGATAATGTGCCATCCATTTTTAGTGTTTGTTTTTTGTTTCCTCTCCTTCACATTTTCTTAAACAAGCATAAGATATACCAATCGTTCAGTGCCCCGAGCCTTCAAAAACCACAAGAGGCTGAAGATGATCTGCTCATCAGCACAGTTTAAAATGTGATTAAGAGGTACATACAGTTAAACAGTCTAGAGTAAAAGATCGTATCATTCAAACATGATCATCTCCAGTTAGTACAAATGTAATAGTGTTTGTTGGGTGGTACTGTAGAAGAATTCTTTGTTAGCCTGGTTGTGGTTAGGCCGCAGGCGTACATAAAAGGGTGTGATCAACCCCTGGTTAGGGCAGCTCTTCACTCTTCTCACAGGCGTACAGTAAAGTAATTTCAGACATTTCTGCTATTAACAATTTTCTATTCATTATTTATACTAATTATTATTTTATTCTTCTTCTTGTTACCTTTGTCTCAGTTCACTTGAACTTGAATAAAAACACTCTCTAAGGGGCACATTAGCACAGCTCTTCCAAGATATGAGCACTAATCTCTAGATGTAAAGTCAAACATAGGTTTTAATATAACATATAATCATATTAGTAATTATTTACCAGTTTAAAGCTTTGCTTCCTTGGTGACTGCTCAGGCATAACTGTAGGTAATGTAGGTCTTTAATTTGTTTTCTCAAAAACAGGCTAGACCTGTCTTTTTCTGCCTTCTCTGTCCCTGTTAAATGGTTTACCTCTTTGAAGGAAGTTAACATACGTATGTAGACAGCCTGAGGTTTTCTAATGTGAACTTTGTTAAACCACATCAATCTAGAAGCATCAACAACTGAGGAAATATGTGGCCCAGCACAAATATGAACAGGAAGGTCTATTTTTTAACAATTCTTCATGGAGGCTGAAATGCAAGTATAACAATGCAGTCAATTCTATTAAGAATAACACTACAATACCTACTAGAATAAGGATATAAAATAGGCAATGAAGTTAGACTTTAGAGATACTTTCAGATATTTTGGATTTTGTGTTTATGGCCAGCTTCACATGTATACATTTGATACTTTGTATGTTGCAGTAGAGCTCCATGGATCCTCTGTAGGTTTAATTCAAGCTGTAGGTATGAGTGAAGTGTCCAGGCTTTTCCACTAGGTTTTCCATTTTCCTTTCCATTGAGATCCTGCAATGGACCAGTTCATTCCAGTGCATCTAGGGAGAACAGTTTTGTGTTTCTGGTTTAGCACTCGTCTATACTAATTACAGTACCTCTTGGTTAAATTTCTCTGTAAGGGTCCTAACTTCCTTGTCTGTCTGATACAGAATGAACTTCTTTTTCCTATTACAGAAGGTGAATTTATAATCTCAAATATGAGAAAGATCACAAATGAGAGTTGAACAATGATTGGAGATTATAAATCTTTACACAACAGTACAGTCCACTAGTGTGCTTTGCAAAGTTGGGCAGTTTTGCTTTTGCAACTAGCAGCAATGAAAATTAAAACACAGGAAAAACATGACTGAAATGCATCCCCTTTGCAGATGGTGACTATATAAAAATAAAACAACAAAATGTATTGCCTTACCTCATAATTGTCATTAAGATGTTGCACTTAACATTTTTTTTTATACAGTACTATTATTCAACATCCTTTAGTGTGAGTTGCTTTAACTTGAACTTGCATTAAGGTTAAAATTAATTTCCCATTTACTACTCCTCTGTGACACATACAGCACCTAAATTGTGCTCTTTGTTTAAAAAATGTTTTCATTAATTGCCCCTCTTCAATTAGTACAGACCACTCCAGATATAGCAAGTGAGTGAGCTCATAATATAAACAAAATACAGAGTCACAGCCACCCAATGCTGGCTTGAGCACCATGTAACATCTTGTTGTTGCTAGCATAAGGTCAGACTGACACTAGTCACAAATCAGTAACAGTCCTGACCTTAGAGGAACTAAGCTATATCGATGCCATTGATCCCTTGTCTCCTCTCTTGCTTGATTATTTAGCATTTCCAGAGCATCTGGAACACATGGTCCTCTTTGCTCCAGGAGAGCCCCAGTCATAAGTAGCCTTTAATTCAGCAGCTTCTAAATGGCCTAGAACAATTAAACTATGGTCAATTAAACAGGTACTGTGTCTGATTAAGTAATGGAAAGATCATTACAAACAAAAGTAATAATGGGCTTCTGCTCTCAAGGACCACTGTTCCCTGTTTAAACAGGTTTAACAATTTATTTAAGGTGAAATATAAGAATAGAGTTTGGACAGATAAGATGGACAAACGGAGACATCTGACAAAATATCTGCTAAAACATTCTAGGGAGAGTTCTATTTATGACATAATTATAAAAATCTTCATTTAAAAGCATCAGTAAGTGATTATACAGTATATAATCTGTGGACTGACTGATCAGTGTGTCTTAGCTTTGTGTATTGTTTGTGCTCCTTCAAAGCTTTCTTATTCAGTTATTTTTACTTTTTTGTTTATTTATGAAGACGAAGCTGTGCCTTTAAGGCAAACAACAGTGGAACATTGAAAACTTGGCAGGTATGTTTGAGAACAGGCCTGTGCAAAGCTATGAGTCATTCAAGGTGTTATTTCTAGCTGCGAGCTGAACTGGAGGTGAAAAACACTGAACATCAAAGCAGAATTCTTTTTGCACAGGCAGCTCACAACTGGCTCACCTCTGTGAATCACACCCCCGAAGCCACCTCAGCTATTGACCACATCCTCACAGGTTAGACAGCTCACATCTTGCATGACAGTCCACAGCTGTTCAGTTTTAATTTCCTCTTGTCATTCATTCACTGTCTTTCATTTGTATCAATGGAAAGCCCATAATACTGACGTGACATATTGACTATAATCATGTATAAAAATAACTGAAGAAACATTCTCTGTAAATAGAAAATAAAAGTATTTACCTGTGAAACATTTGTTCTCCCTAAAGCTATTTTTTTATTGAATGTTATTCACGGGGAGTTCCAGAATGGCTCAGACAGTAAAGGTGTGCATTGAGAGCACCCAGATATCATGATTTCAAGCCTGGACCACACCAGACTGTGAAAGGGTTTCCCGAATTGTGGCATACAATTTCAAGAGTACTGCTAGTGGAAGGATGGGGATGAGTTGTCATGAGAGGAGTGTCTCTTTTGATGAAATTGCAGCTCTTGTGATTTCACAGGCATCGGTAGGCTTGCATTAATATATATATCAGTTAGAGACTTAGTGTTTCCCTAGTCAGCACCAACTACAGACTTGCAGTGATATCAGAAAGTGATCTGCTCCTCCTATCAGTTCCACCTCTCCCATCAGGCACTGTAAAGCTTGCAGTATGTTGAAAGATTAAAGAGCAGGGGGTAGGTGTATACTTCTGTTTTCTCATCCGTCCTGTGCAGTAAAGCAGGTGTTGCTGTAGGCCAAGATGCAAAGAAACTAGTGATTCCAAATGGGGAATAAAGTATAAAACACAAAAATGTTCAAAAAAACGAGGTGGCTTTCAAAAGATCTCCAAAATATTAATGCAAAGCCCTAGAGTCTAAGTTGCTGGTTAGCTAATCTTTTAGATATTTTAATGGAGAGATGTGTGTGGTCATTTTTTTCATTTTTGACTTACATTCTATATTGTCCACAGTGCTCCAACATGTCTTTAGCTTGGTCCTTTGTTTTCTTTTTCTTCTGTTTTGTTTTTTGGAAACATGGTCATGGTTACTCATTCAATACAGTCACAGTCAATTTTAAAACACTCAGCTCTGGAATCTACTCATTCCCAAAGACTCCAGAGAACAGCAAGTTCGACTAGACTGCAATGCAATAATTAGGCCAATGAGTAACAGAGGGATATGTAAGAGTTTCTGCAGTCCAGACAAAGAAAGATTCTGTTCTCTCGAGATCCCATGAATCTTAAGCAATTTTTGCACTAAAGCCAATTTCACCACATGGAATATATATAGAGAGACAGGCATACTACGGCTGTAAAAAGACATCACCAGAAAAAGCATAAACAATGCTTTCTGTTATTTCTAATTACTCTATTAATTGTGGAGAATCAGTTTAATTAATCCAAACATTATTGCATAAACACTTGAAAATGAATAATGTTAAAACATGTTTTCTTGAGAAGTATTTGGACAATTAACATATTTTAGATGAAACTAGTTTGTTCCTAAATATTGATTAATATTGTACACTAAAAAATACATTGGGTAACATGGAAATTCAGGTTAAAAACAATATTTTTTAGCTCTAAAACGTCTCCTGAGGTACATGTGGAGACCATCCATGTGGAGACTTTCCAGTTCATACAGGTTGCAGTTCTGCACTTATGATTAGCTTTCTTCAGTCCATACCCTCAACAATCCACTAGAGAATACCAAAATGATAAAACACTGATTTTTATGCCTTCTCAACAATTGGCTCATTTTAAGACATGTTTTCTGTTGTTATTCCTTTTCACAAAGTCCATTTTCAACCAAACATGAGTTTCACTTTATGAGTAAATTGACCTAGTAAATCTAACCAGTTCTAACCAGAACAACAGGACTGGAGGATTCAGAATGATTTTCTGTTTTTCTGTATTCTTTTCAAATACAAGCTTCAACCTTATGTGCCAATAATGCCACATGTGAGACAATCCAAAGACTCAGTTTGAGTTTCATCAGACCCTGTCATGAGATCCTACAGCATGTCACCTGGGAGTCAAAATATAGTAGTAAGTAAGGTGGTATTTAGCAAATCCATGCCTTTCTTTCAACACTGCTGCAGACGCCAGATTCATAACAACAATGCCAAATCTCCCGGTGATGCCAAAATGTATTGAAGTTTCCCAGCTAAGTGAATTAACCCAAATAGCACTTTTCTGCTATGCAACAACCTTAACATCAGCATTAAATGTTTTGTTGATGGAAAACGTTATTGAAACTGGGATGTCTTCCGGATGTCATAATGGCAGTCACTAAGGAGCCTTTATCCTTAAATCTTCAGATTGTTCCCTGACTTTCCTCATGAATAAGCAGTACAGAGTATTTGACTTCCACATCCAACCACTTTTAATACTTAGTAGCACTCAAGGTGCCTCCCAGCAGCTTCTCTAAATGGTGACAGGCTTTGTGAAACTACTAGAGGGCCAAATTGACAGCTTTTTTTATAGGTGTATTAATACATTCAAGCATAATGCATTTAGAACTATATGTAGTTATTTTGTATAGTTACACTATTGAATTATTCAATGCTACTTTTCACACTTTACCACCTTAATTAAGTTAATGCAGTTTTTCTAGCATGCACAAATTTTCTTTGCAAAATCAACCTCATATGAGAATATGAGAAAGGAGGCTACTCAATGTGTGTGAATTTTGATAATATACGTATTAATATGTTTACATTTTATATCTGTACGCTTGAGTCTTAATAATATACTTGTGGAGCTGCATTAATGTTTTAGCTTAAATTCAACATTGTTGTTCCTTCTCAGCTGACATTATTTATACATTTAGATATTTCTGGCATGTGATTCATGTGGACTTCTGCTGTTGACTAATTTCTGGACAGTTTCGGTCAGTGTCAGAAAAGCTTGTGGTGATAAGTGGATGTAGCAAACAAAAATACATATCAAACAGTTCCCTTTCTTACTATTTACAGTACATGAAGCATGTTGTCTTTCTGTATACAGAACACATTGTTTACTTTAAGTTACTTTTTTCATGCAAACACCTTTTGCAATGTTTCAATGAACAATTTTCCCACATGGAACTATTTGAGCCCTATAGGTAAACAGAAAAAACAAATGGGCTATGAAAAATGTTTCAATGTGTCAAATGTACAAGTTTGTGAAAACTAAACTTTAAGGACTTGCATAAGATAGGATTTTTACCATCATGTCAGTCAGAATAATTCATTGCAACAGCATGCTCTTAGAGTATACCATAAACCTGACATATTCCTACTTAGACATATATATTTATATATTTTTAATGGTCACAGATATGTCTATAAATGATAAATTAGCTGTGTGTTACTTTTATCTTGGTTTCATAAAATAATTAGCATTCTCTTCAGACAAATTTGCCCCACCCAGTGTTATCAAATGGCAATATTGGGGATATTCATAACCACAATTTAAAACATGCCTGTAAAAAACAACATAAAACTGAATCCATTATAGACAGAGGGGTTAAAGAATTGCATTTGTGCCTGCTAAAATTGTCAAGAACGTGTGACATCCCTCCAGCTCCCAAAACCCTCCTGATACCACCTACCCACTCTCTCTCTTCCAGTAAGAGCAGTGAACACTCCCACACAATCACTGTAGCTAAGGAAGCATTGCAGTTGTCTGTGCAAGAAAAGCCACCTAAAGAGATTTCACTAAATAGTCTTTTCTGCTTACAAGTCATGCCCCAGATTTCCCATGCCACACAGGAGTTCAGAGATGAGCTGGCTTCTAATCTTTCCCAGGGGGCTCAAGGTAGACTCTGTAATTAATAAAGGTCTGTGCTGAGGAGGAAGTCTGCATTAAAGTTTGAACACTTATTAGCAAGCCAGGAATTTAAGATTAGACAGATTATGACTTTATTTGAGAGCACGTTCATACAGTTTGTTGCTCACCCATTTCAAATCCGCTCAGTCTGAAAGAACAGCCGATTTTGACTCTCCTGTTTTTTCCCCTCTTTCTCACAGCTATTTACTGTTATAAAGTAATACCAAGTACGATATAGTTGTCAGTTAGTATTTCCTTTTGTTGAAATCAACAAGTATGAACCAGTGGGGTCTGGCACGTTTTCCCATTAGAGCCAGTGGATGGAAGGGGGCCTGTTCTTATACAATCACATCAGAGACATTCTGAGGTCAAACATCTTGTCTGCTGTTGAACTGCTAATTCAAGGATAATTAGATTTATAACTTCACATACAGCTAATGGAGCAAAGCCTGTATGATAGATTCATTCAGAGGAGTGAAACATAGCCATACAGAACCTTTATTCTTGAGGGTACTAACCTTTTTTATGTTGCAGGATTTGCACTGACCCATCCTTGATTTACACTGTAGAGTGGTTTAGGGGTTTAAAGAGGAAGTGAAGAACATCAGCATACATAACTATGGAATCTATGTGCCCACCTTGTTTTTTGCTGAAACATTACTTACAGTTTTTTGTAGTGTACTGTAGGGCATCTCCTGTGTAATGCATGCATGCAGTTGCTGAAAATGTATACATTAGTGTAGCAACTGCTCTGTATTGGGGAACGGGTAAATTTGAGGTATCAATGCACTCCCGTGGGCAGGACAGTGGTACAGTGATTAGCATTGTTGCCTCGCAGCTCTGGGGCTCTGGGTTCGATCTTGGACTTGGGGCTCTATCTGTATGGCGTTTGGAGGTGTTCTTCTCATCTATGTGAGGGTTTTCTAAGGGTGTACTGATTTCCTCCCCCTCTGCACTGGTAGGTTGATTGGCTTCAGGGGAAATCTGAACTAGGTGTGAGTGTGTGCGTGTCTGTGTGTCTGCCCAGTGAAGGGCTGGCATCCCATCCAGGGAGTACCGTGCCTTGTGCCCTGTGCTCCCAGGACAGGCTCCTGTCACGGTGTTACTAAAACTCTGCAGCAATCTCATAGCAGAAGAATGGACGTTGATTATTTTTTTTTAAATAAGCAACAGGAGTCAAAATGATGAATGTGTTTAATGTAGTTTTAAATTATGTAGGACATTCGAAGATAAAAGTGTACATAACACCAATAACAACAGTTGTCTCAAGGCATACACATATTTTGACCAATGGCCAAGTGTATTTTTTTTAAGCTTGTCAAATCTTATGAACCGAGCAGGAAAATTCTATCCTTAACACAACCTAAACCTCAAAAGGAATATTATTTTTAGGGAACAGTGGAGCAATGACAATATGCAAACTTTGTTGAAAAGTAATATTAAATGAATGTCATTCTTACACCTCAAAGTGCAGTAGTATGTTCTGTAATGTCTCATTCTGTAATAGATACAGCTGGTCAGTTGTATAGTTCTGTAGCAGTACTGCAGTAGTGTCTGTTCTTGCCCACAGTAGTTCACTTTCTCAGAAACCAAAAATGTCTTACAAGTTACTTCAGACTTTTCAGATTCTCATCTAACCATGTCAGCACATTAAATGACCACAATGAAAATCAATCCCAGCTTTTTGAAGCCCCTCCTGTGGCTCAAACCATACAAAGACACTTTGGACAGACATATCTTTTTCACTGCATATGTAAACAGAGCCCAGCAAAGTGCTTTCCATAGCCTTGACTGCTGAACTCTCTCTTCCCACTGAGTCCAAAAGGTATGGAGAATAAAGAAAGAGAGAGGTCTATAAGTATGATAAGTGGGAAGGAGAGGTTTGCATTAAATTAATTTTTCACACTTACTGAATAATCGGCTGTGTGGGATGAGGATACTGAATTCCAGATTAAGGAACTAAAACACCACTGAGTTACTGTGAGTCATGATGGCCTTTTGCAGGCTGATCATCAAAATCTGGAGTCTTTCACATCGGAAAACTGCAATAATAGTAACCAGAACAATATGAGTCACTTCTGAGATTCCAGTGCTCAGATCTCATATATGAGCTTTACATTTCCTCGAAAAGGCTGGAAATAAAAGAAGAAAGCTGTGCTGGGAATTCATTCAGCTGGGTCGGTGAATGAATAAAACAGGTCAAACAATAAGGAGAACTCCCGTATATAAAAAATATCTGCTCTGTCTTGCAAGATTTTCTGCTGTCTTTACAACCCTTACTTAAAACCTGAGATAAACCTAAGATCATTTATTAAGTGCATCTATTTTATGTTTTTTTATTGTTTCATTGTGCTTTTATTCTGTTGATAGAAACAAAAATCCTGTGACTACTGCCAGGTTGAACACACATTTCTATAGATTTTATTACACATCAGTATGTAAAATGGACAGTTTTCTCTTTTCCTGATTACAATATGGTCCTACTCGCATCATCTTTGACTTCAGTCGACAAGCTATATTGCTGAGAGAGATTTCCAGGTTGGGATGGATGGATGAGCTGAACCAGCTTTAACTCAAACCAAAGAGGGTGCCACAAATTGTATTGAAACTGTGTTCAAGTATTTGTCAACCATTCTTAAAATTAAAAACAAATTAGGAGAAGGCCCATCAAACTTCATAACCCGTGTGAGGTGCTGTATAGAAGAGACTTAAGAGTTAATCAATTAATTGTGGTCGGTTAGTTAAAATCAATTCGTTTTGAGGTCATTATAGCCTTCCGGTTAGTTAATGCAAGGAAACACAATACAGACTGTAAGGCAACTGTCATTCATAACAGTTCAGCTGTGCATGCTTGATTCATAAAAGACTCTAAGACCAAGTTTGTCATTTTAGAAGAGGAAACAAAAAATAGCAGTTGTATATATACGACATTCATTCTTTGTTACAGACTAAGGATTTTAACTTATTTTCAGCACTGAGTTGGTCAAAAATATACTTCTTCTTTGCTGAAGTCCTACCATTTAGACAATTTCAGTTGCAGTGCCACAGTACAGTACAGTATATACAATTTAGAAAATATCTTTCTGTAGTAAAGAAGCAATGAAACATTTGTTATATGGCTTTGGATGCACTGTTGTTCCATGGTCAGGTCCAAGACCGAGGGAAAACTCAGTTCTCACAGGAAAATGATTTGTTCTCCCATTTTGTCATTACCATGCTTTGCACAGGAGGCAGCAACTGCTTGCTGTTTTAGAATCCAACATAAGCCAAGGAAAGAAGGAAAGACATTAGAACCCAATCCAATTCTTGTTCCTACTTATATATTGTAAAAACGCTACTTTCATGCATCTGTACCAACCATACAGTATCTAACATTCAAAGTATCTAAATATTTTCTTTGTCCTTCTGTAGCATGAGTTTGGGCACTGTTTAAAATCAAACACTTGTGTTCTAGGTTTATTGAGATGATCACATTGCACATATCGGGCACAAATTACACTAGGTCTCCTGCAAAGGGTATTATTGCATGCTTAAATCTGTGTTGAACAGACATTTTTTTTAAATTAGATAATGTTAGCCTTTTAATGTTTTTTTATGTTACTTTGATCTTTTCATGACTTCTTGAGCTCTGTCTAAACAAATCTTTAAAAAATCATAAAGCATTCTTTTTCTCTCTGATAAAAAAATAGTACGTTTTTTTTTTCATGTAAAATTTTAATAGGAGGCAGGAGGTTGGTGAAGCCCAATCAAGAAGCATGCTTCAGTCAGTTTTCTTTGAAATTTACATTGCTAGCTATTGTCATGTTAATATGTTGTAATTAGTAAACACGAACAGCCTGAGACACAAATAACTTCATACAATAGACTAATGAAAAAATGCATCATTAAACTAGTAAATACATGGTACTTAAATCTGTGTCAAATTAGTCAGCTGATCTTGAACCATGTTCATTACTCAGTGCTGCTGAGGAAACTGTTACTAATTAATAATATTTTCCAAAGGCATGCTGGGCTCTGCTTGCACATCTTCCAGCTGTAGCTGTTGCTGAGCTGGAACAGTTGTTCAGACAAGTTGTTTAAATTAGCAATATTAGCCACGTCATATATAACCGCTGAACATGTTAACTCCATTAAAGTATTTAACAAATTTGAAGCGTTAAGAAACCGTGTGAACGCTGGCCTCCAAACATTGCAGAATCACAGATTTTCAGTGTTCTGAAATTAACTCAGACCTAACTTCTGCCATTTTTTCTTGTGTTAAATTGAAATGCACATTTAGTCACTGAAGCCTGCAATAATACCCTTTGCAGGAACCATAGTATAATCTATTTTCTGCCTGCCTCTGTGCAATGTGATCGTGTCTACAAATTTTCTTCTGCTTTAGATGATAATGAGGTTTCCAGCTTCCTGGTCTTTTCCTGTCACGTAGAAAGTCTCTGTGAACCTACTCCTCAGAAACCCTCTGCACAGAAAAAAAATATTTAATGCAATAATTACGTCTAGAAGTCGCTTATACTTTTAAAACAGCCTTTGTCTGTGATCCTGTGTCACTGTTTTGCTTCAGTATTTTATGTTTTTGAAAACACAGTGTTGTTTTTCTAGTCTGCTCAACTGGTTGCAGCTGATACAAATACTGGAAGCCGAAGGACTTGTCCAAAACCATTTTCTGTGTATTGCTTGCCTACCATTGCACTATTTTTAAATTCACTTTTACTGTCTGTTGAGCTAAACCTGGCTAAAGTTCAAACAGTTCTGGATTCAATTCTTATTGGAGAATTTTCAGCTTATTTATAAACACAATGAACAGCTAATTGGCTGTGGAGGGGGGAAACCAGAGGAGAAACTGAGGAACAGAAGCCTCATGTCAATAGAAGCTCTCATGTCAGCGTCTGTTGGCTGCAAAAGAGCGAGCATAGGCTCCACTCTGAAAAGTAGAAAGAAGAAACACTACGTTTAGGCTGTTGATGTCACAGTAGCCGAATCCGACTCCCGTCGAGTGTGTTGTTAAAGACCCTATGCATGAGGGTATAATCCGGAAGTGTCTGGAGAAGCACACCAGGGAAGGTGGGGTCGACAGACAGTAGTGGTGACAGTGGCAATCCAATGCACGGGGAAAGGCCAAGGTGACAAATCCAATGAAGTCTAAAGGGCTAGTTAGAGTGCAGTCCAATGTCCAATGTCCAATGCCGGGAGGTCCATCTGAGACGAAAACAGCTAAAAACAGGATAGGGGGAACTAGGAGCATGGAAGGTTAAAACCATGACGGGGCAAGGTGCTCCAAGGCCCAGACTCAGAGGTCAGGATGCCGTGATAAAGCCTACTCCCTCTGGCTAATCCTGGGCTTGGAACTGCGGAGACGCCGGGCTTAAATAAGACAAAGGGGATGAGACACAGGTGAAACTACTAAACTGAGAACAATACAGAAAAAATGTAGGAGCGCCCTCTAGAGGAGGGATGACGACCATGACAGTCGGGCCTTCCTCAGGTGTGTGAAGAATCCGTATATCTCGTGAAGAATCCTTACAATGCTTACTTAGACTTTTCAGAAGGAAAATGAAATCCATTTTTTGCCCACCAAAGCAACATTAAAAAAGTTTTATGAACCTGTCAGGACTGTCTTTGGTCTCCAGGTATCTGGATCTTCACCACTCACAAGTACCGGTGGAAAACATTCTGCACATAGCGAATGCACAAATAAGTGTGAGGTGAGCAGAACACTTGAAAGTGTCCCTCATCTTCAATGCAGATGTAAATGAGAGATTGCCTTAGGGAGTTCCCATGAATAACCTCCCATCTACAGGAGAGACCAAGAAAGTCTTCAGCCTACTGTTAATGGCAAGGTACCAGGAGCTGATGCAATCTCAGCTGATATCTACAATTAAAGGCCCTCACACAGTAGGGAAACTGACCAAGCTCATTCAGTCCAAGTGGGATCAAGAAATTATGCCTCGAGTGTTCAAGGATGCTTTGATAGTCCAAGTGCAAAGGGAATTTCCAAGCCAGAGACAAACACAAAAGGCTATCTGTGCTCTCCCCTGGAAAATGCAGCCAAAAAGCCTCCTGAATTGACAGTCTGCAAACTTCTCTCAAGAGCTTTAGCACTGACACAGAGTTCTGGCAGTTTCATCTGTGTGGGGATAACAGTCCCGGGCCCAGCCCTGTCAAAGAAAAGAGCACTCACTTTGACAAAAAAAAACATATCTGTGAGGCACAGAAGAAACAGGAAACAATGAAAAGTGTATACCAGGACCAGCAGTTCCACTATCCAGAACCAGTATGCTTTGTTGTTCTGTAACCATTGTAGCAAAGCATTCCAGGCTTGGACTGGACTGTTCAGGCACCTGTACACACATCCTAACTTCAGCAGTGACATCTTCACTTCAGAAGCAAAAACAACACAGGTGTTGTCACCTCTGCCTTTTAGTATTATACATCATTAGTCTAATCAATCAGGTTCTGCCAGGATTTTTTATGTTTTTCTGTGATTGCTGAGGGTTCCTGGCCTGTACTGATAAATTTGTAGAAAATGGATCTGGTTCATACCAGTGGTTTGTGGAGTGAGGTGTGGGATGTAATTTGTCGGGAAGCCTTACAGGATATCCTGCCTTGCAGATGTTGGTACAGTATATACAGTATGAGCTAGTCATAGTTCTCAGGCAATGTATTGACAGGTTTGACTGTGACATCTACCTGTATTAAGAAAGTTTCTAGTTTTCCTGTTTAAGGTTGAAATGTTGCCAAAATGAAACTCTTATCATTGTTAAGGACAGTTTGAGATAGGATCAAGTACCATTTTGTTACTCAATCCAGTGATGGTGTTGCTGGTGAATATGAGGCTACTATTGAATGATTTAGGAAGCTTCAGGTTACGTTCAGCTGGTGTGCATGGTATATGGTTTTAGCATCTTTATTGGCCTCCACCAATGTACGCAACTATTCAAGTGGGGAGCTGCATTAGAAGAAGAAGAAGTAAAAGTTAGCCACCTGAGCAGGTGTGCCACACCTGAAGAAGGCTTGACAGCTGAAAAGTTATCTTTCTCCTTTCTGTTTTTAGTGTGGAATTAACCTGGTTTGTTATGGTTGAAAACTATAGGACAGCACATTTAAAACTGAAAAAAGAAGGAGCCCCTTTAAACAAAGGATAGTGGGTGTTTCTTTTGGTATACAAAGCCCTGCTGTGTTGCCAAAGGTGATATTCTTGCTGGTCTCTCCAAAGAAATAACTGGGTGAGATTTTCTAATCATTCAATTCTAGCAGCATTTCCACCCAGCACTGATGTTCTGTCTTGGTCCTGGAGAGCCACTGTCTTTTTTGGTTTTCATTTCACCCTGGACTCTTAATCAATGGGTATTTATTTAGCAAATGCGAAGTCCCTGACCCAGGTGGTATCTTCTGGCCCAGCTGTGTTAAGGGTGTGAGGTCCTCCACTGAGGACCTCAGCCGACCTCTAAGATGTACTGCATTGTTTGCTCCATCCCATGGGATCATTGCTCTGATTCCCCATCTACTGTATGGAGGCTGGCAAGAAATGTACCATAACCATCCTAAAGCAATTCAGAGTAGAGCACTCTGAACACTTTCTTCGGAGGTGCGACCCAAGAAGTTGTTGGGTACGGCATGTGATGAGGTGCTTGCTTGTCAGGTCCTGTGATTCCCATTCTTGAGCCCAGGTGAAGTCTTGCTGGATAGGGTTTTTTCAGGTTGTCTTTCTTGAAGGCAGACCCCTCTTTGGTGGGTCAGATATGTCCTTGTGTAGTGTCTAACTGGAAATTTATTTTTTGCAGCATAGTGATTCGGTAAGTATGAAGTAGAGGGAAGAAGTCGTGTAAATTAAGTGGTAATGAGTGGTGAATATTTTTAGATTTCACAGCACTTTGGGAATGTTACTTTTCTTCAGTATAATCGGTTAGTGTTTTTACCTAGATGAAACAATGCTTGTTTCTGAAACCTTTATTGCCTGTCATTTAAAGGGTTACAAAGGAACAAGTAAAGGTTTATTCCATGCTGAAAAGAGAAGAAAAGAAACACAACTGAGCCCTCTTCAGGTGTACCTACTTGAACTATTTAAAAGGTTAGGCAGCAGTAACAAACTCCAGTTTTTAACTGTTATGTCTGGCACAGGTGTGTGTGGAAACATCTTAAGTGACATAACAGAGGCACGTCTTAGACCACAAAAGGAAAATGCACCTTTAAAATCCTTCGTCTTTTCCCTTCCCTTCCCCTTTCCAGGGCTAACGTGTGTAAAAGAAACTGCTTGCTCCAGCCCTAACCACACTCTGCTGCTTAGAAATCCCTCCCAGGCAAGATCCGGTTAGATCTAGTTTCTGTTAAGCCATCTTATCTGTAGCCGAACAGGCTTCCTGTCAGAAATCCAGGAACTTGATTGCTACATAATGACATTGGGCTGCGCTCCAAGCTCTGCTACTGCCGCCGCCGCCGCAGCGCTCACTACGGTCATGTGACCTTCCACGGTGCTCCATTCATACCGGAGCAATCAATGGAGTAATAAATGTATGCTGGTCATGGAGCTGCTCCCTACGGCAGACTCTCTTTCTTCAGCTGAATGATAAACAGCGGCGGAGCGAGCTGAATGAGAACGGCTCATTTTTTCCCCCTTGGCTATAATCAGAAACACTGTTTCAATAACTACAGCCGGGACGATCAAAGGCAGCACTAATCTTTTCCGAGTATGCACTGATGTGCTAAAAGCACTATAACTGTCACCCCGTTCAGTGTGTGCTTGGGGTACAACTGGCCTTCTGTTTTCCCCAGTAGCTTGGGGGTCTTTATTTCTGAGCTCCATTTTTCTTCAGTTAAAGAATAGTATACGATTGGAGGAGGGTGATAACCAGCCTGGCCCGTTCAACCTTTCTTGTGAATCAGTGAGTCAGAGGAGAAGGGAGGTGGTGTGCAGCTCAGGAATGAAGCTGTTTCTGTCACATGACTTCTCCTCAGGGCACATGGGATGTTGCAGGACATTTGTGGCATTTGAAGTCTGTGTAAAAAGATTGCTTACAAAAAAAAAAATAACAAAAAGAAATCACCCCCCTCCCCTTGCTCCCGATTCTGATTCAGAAAGGACACAAGGAACTACATGGAGGGAAAGGATTAATAAAAACAGGAAGAACTGTCTCCCCGCATCTCTGAAACACAGCAGGCGCTGCGCAATCTGAATCTTTAAATCCTTTGACAGGCCAAGCTCGTGAGACAAGATTGTACACAAACTCAACTCACAGAGAGCAAAATGCATCTGAAAGTGTGCTTATCAGCAGGGAATAAGGAAAAGAGCTGTCATTTGTAGGCGAAAGTGTGAATCTATGTAATCACAAATGTCAATCCAAAAATGTTACTGGCTGCTCTTAAAGGATTAGGTGAACATTGCAGAATATAGCTGCTTGTTGTTGTGAATGCTACTGTATATTTAAAAGACCACCATCCAAAGGCTTTGCACAAATCACCAGATTTCACTTATGCATAGAAAAATAGTAATTGTACTGCCTTGTGGTCTCAGCAGCATGCAGAAGATTACAGACAGCTAATACACTGTATGTTGCCATACTGGCAACATTCTGTTTTTCCAGCTTTGAGCAAATCTCTCACCTAATACTGTTGTCAGAGGCCATTCACTTTTTTAAATGTGTTGTAATTCACTGTTTAAATATCCTGACTTGCCTTGGAGACAAAAGAAAACGTCTGTGTGTTTAAAGTGAATATTGATATAATTTCGATAGGATGTTTCTCCTGTTGAGTTAAGGTAAAATGTGTATTTGCTGTGTTGCCTTTGTGAAACTGCTTGACTACGAAATAAACAAATGTTGGAATTCATCCCATCAACTTCATTATATGTGACGTTAACTGGGGTAAGTAAGTAATTGACCGAAAGAATCTAGTTCAGAACAATATTTGAAAATATTTACTTTCCTAAAACATTGTTTCCTTTTTCAATAGGGAAGTGAACAGACAGGTATCCTTCGTGTCTGTTTGGAATCCAAATTAATTGTTGAATTAAGTCATTGTTCACAAAAGAAGGGATGCAATTGATCAAGACATTGGGTTTGCTTTTATCAATGAGATGTGATTAATTGATCCTCAGTGATTATTAACTGCCTAATGCGGAATACATACATATATTCAAGTGTATAAGTGATGTATCCCCAGAAAAGAAGACAAAAGTGTTTATTTTTTAAAAAAAAGATCAACCAGAGAAATTTCTCTTTTACTGTTCTGATGCACAGTAGTAGTTGGCTCAGCTGTGTTGCATTGATAATTTCAGGCTGTCTTTATCTTCCACAACTTTAAATGACCTTTTGTTTTTCACAGTGTTTTTTTCAACTTTTAATGAACGTTTTAACTCTCAAACCTAAAAACAGTTTGATACTTAGCACAGCACCGCAAACCAAATTTCACACACATGTGAGCAGCACATACTTTGAGTCACATGCCTGTGCTTTGATTTTGTTGAGTCTCTGTTCATTAATTCACATTTTTCAATTATACCAATTAGTTCAATGAAGCACAGCATTGAAAGCAAAAAAAGCAATCTGCAGTGACTGACGGCAATTGAAAATGGTTAGATAATGGGTTCCCATCGTTATGTAAACAACAACCAAATATTAAAGGCTTTGAGTCTATTATAGAGTTTTTAAATGGCTTCAATGTTCCGGTTTGTTGTTTCCATTATCAGGTATTCTGTCTCTGCATCAATCATTTGTCTGCCTGCCCGTCTATCTGCTTTTGCTAAAAATTAACCTGCAATTCTGATCATACTGTCACCAATTAGAGATGTAGAAAAAAACAAAAACAATATGTCAATCCAGTCTTGCATTGTTGATCTGATCAATTGGCAATGACCAGGTTCAACTCGGGCCTTTCCAAACTAATTTATTGCAGAAGTTTTTTTACAACGGATCTATAATTATTAAACTGGTAATCAACAGGATCAATTAAACAATTAAGGTGGGGGTTCTTCAATGGAGCAGATTGGTGGGGCCATTTTGGAAAGCAAGATGCAGGTTGTGTTTTGCACTCTTCTAGAGGATATCCTTTGAATTGAAGATCTGCCTTTGTCCCCTACAGTTCTGTTGCAGCACTATGTTTAGTAAGACCGAAAATCGACCATATTTGGAATGCTCAAGCTCTCAAGCCCATCACAGTGAAGGTGTCAGGAAAAAGAGACCTGAACCCTATAATCAAGCAAGAACACATTCTGGTGTTTTATATGACTCATCCTTGCTGGCAAGAACAAAAATGTATGGGGTCAAATCATTAGCATCAGTACCTGTTAACTTACAATGCACCTTCCAGGTTTCAAGGATTGGCTGTATCTGCTCTTTATGATGTCCCTAATTATGTTCTTTTTGAACATTCTTTCCTTCCAAAAATATTTGAAAAGACAGAGCCAGATAACTTCACCATCCAGTGATCTGTAGTTAATGTCCAGCTATGTAAAAAATGTTTAACACGTTTAACACTTTCACTGATATTTAGTCATGTTGCTGTACAATCAAGCAAATTGTAGTGGGAAATGAATGCAGTCAGTCACTGATGTGTTTGGATTGGATTGAATTCGGCACCCAAACAGCCCAGATAAAGAGAAAATGCAGCATGCTGAATTGCTTGTGAGAAACTCTTTTTTGTCATAGTTTAATGAAACCAGGATTTGACAGGCATTTCAACTGAAAACTGAAACTTGGAAAGCTAACTGGGTCAAAGTATACTTTTAAAATACTTGTCTCACAAAGTCATAACTGAATCACTATGTTCCCACTTTGGCTTGACTCCAATCAGGAGCCATCCCTAAAAGATACGTAAACAACTATTACAAAAAGGTAACAACCTATGAAATGGAAATATCTGTTGTTATTCTTCTGCTTTCAGTGTTTGCTGTTCATGAATTCTAATATTTTAAATGCATGTCTTCCTGTGTTGCCTGGTACTTTATAAACCAAAGGAAATATTCTGTCAGATTAAGTAAAAAAAGACTTTGATACAACAAAAATAAAAAAGGTGGGTGATTTTGCGCTTACAGCTGAATGGAAACTGACATCCATCCAAAGCACTGCAGACCTCTTCACTTATTGACGGTGTAAAAAAGGATTTTTGCATTATTGTCATAATTACATACAAAAAGAATAATATTTTAATCCTATCTGGTTAAGTCATCCTCTGCACAGGAAGAAATAGCTAAATTAAAATAGAATGCTCCTTACACCCCACTCAGAGTCCCATCATATCCTCGTAATCCTCCCCCAAAAAATCTATTACTTTCAATAGTATTTATTTCAGATTTCATTCTGCTCCCCTATGATAAAACTTACTGTGAACGGTGTAACTCCTGAAGCCAAGTGAATCCTTAGTGATGAATTATATTGAGGAAATGATGACAACTGGAACAGAAAGCATTGCAAAATTGTAGGCTATGTTTTTTATACGAACATGCTCTGTCTATATTACTTACAGGATTCACAGGCAATGGTAGACCTAAGAGAGTAATTGAACAGATTGTCATCTGATTAGATGTATTTTAATCCTAAAAGTCACTGATTTATGACATAACTCCACTTTCTATGTCTTTCTATGTCTTCATCTTATATTTATTCTGTATTATATTTTTCCTCTGGAAACATACCATACCCATTGTAACTGTGAAAGTGTTGATATGGTACTAGTTCCTGGAACTGACGTAAGAGAAAAGTAGTTTGCCATAGTAAAAACCCATATTCCAGAATGGATCCCAAAATACCCTCTCTAGTACTGTACATTGTCTTTAGAAATAGCAAAGCTACTCGGTTGAAGGGAAATCCGGGCAATTTCTTGGCCTTTCTTGCAAATATTTGAATGTCAGTAGAAATTGGGTCTGCAATGCAGTAATACACTGAAAGAAAAAAACAATCTTTTGAGATTAATTTAAAAACACATACACTAAGACAAACTTCCCTATTCACAGGGGGTATGTGAAGGCTGAGTGGTATTACCTTCTGAAGTGTAATAAATCTAGAATTAAAGCAATTAGTACGCATTTATTTTCAGAACCCTAGTGATTTTCAAATTGGCAGTATGCCCACTTTTTTACAAATTACTTGCTGTTTTATGTCTTATTATTATTTTAAAAAATGATCATTTCCAAGGGCTTGAAAATGGAGCAGTTCAATTCCTCTTTGACTGTACTGAGTAAGGACTTAACCTTTTCTCCGTAATCAAGCTGTATATTGGCATTCATTGATAAATGAATGGCTTTAAGAAAACTTAATGAATAGTCTTACTCTGTGACAAATATACTGCCGGATATGAAGGTATCACTCAATCTTAACTTTTGCCTCTTCCATTGTTTTGAAACATATTTTTGCTTTAATTTCCAGCGAGGATCCATTTTTCTCACTTTAGCAGTCAATATGTTTGGATTTTGTACGCAGTGTACTGCAATGACCCTGCTGTGTATTGTTATTTGTCTTTTTTGGCAGTACTAAAGTCCACAAGGTTATTACAATGTTAGACGACAGGCTTCATTGTTCAAAAACCAGGTCAAAAGTGGTAAACCCCCACTGAGACAAGTATTACTCAGTGCTGCCATGTTCAATATATAATACAACTACACTGCGTTTTTGTGACAGGATCCATGAGTCACCGTTCAAGGCTTATTTAATTTCTCTATCCATCCTTTTGGATATTAGCTTCCACCAGCCCTAGTTTTGAAAACGTTTTCCCCTGTGAACATCAGTACACTCTCACAAAGTAGAAGCAATAAAATAAGTGCATTTGATCAAATATTACTTAGGGAAAATACATTTTCATTAACAACATTAGACATTAAAAATGCAAATTATAAGTAGCAATAATGATACCAACGGATCTCATCAGATCTCAGGAGCTCAGCAAGGCTGGACCTGGTTACTATTGGGATTGTTAATGTTGGTGGACCAATAGATACCACTTTTCCTGCTGAAACAGATGATGACAGGGGTGACTGTGCTATAGAAAGTGCCATCCTTTGAAACAAATATTAAACCTGTTCTGATTACTTGGCCATGAAGGCATGTCATAGTTTGTAATAGTAGAGATCTTACCCCTAGAATACTGACTACATTCCCTCTCCAGATTTGTAGAATCCAGCTTCCCTATAACTCCTCCTTAAGTCAATGGGTTAAGTAATTTATCATTTCTCCACCTGATCTAGTGTGTATTTAAGCTGCTGGTACATAGTAGCTGCCCTCCAGGTGTGTATTACACTTCAATGGTTGATAAAGCATGCCTCCTCCCACACATAAAGCTCATTGGGATCTTGTGCAAAATGAGTACAGTTATGAGTTAAACCGTAGTATGAAAGTTCACAATCAAAAAGGCCAATGGGCTGTAAGACACCTCTCCTCCATCAGTATCAATAAGATCAAGAACAAAGGATACTATTTCTCCTCAACTGCTTGAACAGTTCTTTTCAGAATCCTTTCATGTAAAGAAAATAATTTTACTCTTTAAACTAATTTTAAGAATAAAATTGGTGTTTATGTATCTTATCTTAAAACAAAGAAATGTTTACAGACGTTTCTAAAACAAAATAAAACAAGAAAACTACATTCCCAACCTCTTATGAAACCTTCTCACCTCTCCCCCATATCTCTGTATCTTAGACGAAACAGAAACGGATTGCATTTTGCTTTGGACTTGTGGCACTTGTGAACTCAGAATAAAAAAATATTTTTAAAGCTGAGATTAGACTCTCCCCTCCCTCTCCAAGCCATATTAAACACCTGCATTGCACAGCTAACTGTTAGGAGAAGACTGTCAAACACATCACGCTTGACTGTTAGGAGCAACCCAGAGAAAAATTACACCGAGGCATATCAATCATCTCTTTCAATAGCAGACCTGCACGATTATTCCTTGTGCTTACAGCAAAGGTAAATTTGATTGTAATTCGCCTTGGACAGGGACATCTGCAAAGTGCATGAATGAAGGAACAAATGAATGAATGAATAATGCTGATAATAATATAATAGCACAACCGACAGAGTGCAGTCAACAAGCAGTCGTTAGCCTGCCCACGTTGCTGCAGGATTAGTGAGTGACTCATGCCTTTCCCTGGATCTCCGCCGATGCTATGAAAGGTCCCGGGGACTCTAGCTCCTGATGCACTGTGACAGCTGGCCACGATCCAGGTCAGTTGGATTTCATTCACTTCCCCTGGCAGCCAATGGAGGAGCCTTAAAATACAGTGGCTCTTTTATTGCTTTCTATTTTTTACACCGTTCCACACTCTAGTAGCTCATTTGCCCTCAAGTATCCACAAGGTCTAATCTCAGGCTGTTTCTTTCAGCTCACACACTTACCCTATCAGCATCACACAGTCATACATCCAGGCCGTCAGAAGCTGAAGTGCCAGGGGGCTGATTCACTCTCACAGAGACGTAGCAGACATTTCGCGTAAACTTGGCTTGCTTGGAGCAACGTAGTTGTTGGGGATGAAAGTCTTGGAAAACCTTTAAAAAAAAGCGCTACTGTACCAAATGCTGTAATATTTAATTCACTGACCTCAGAGATGGAGAACAAGATAAATTCTCTTAAAAAAAGTCAAACCCCTTTTGGTTCTTTACTACATTGGCCTTCATGATTTCCAAACCCATTGCAAAAGCATATACAGCAGGTAAGCCTCTCAAAGGCAGTTTGCAAGAGACATTACATTACGAGACAGACGTTACAAAATTTCAAAGATACGGAGGGAACGAGGCTGAACTTGTTTGTCATTCATTTAACGGTTCTTGTCTTGTAGGGCATGCACCTTTAAACATCCGCTGAGAGCCGTTGACAATATCTACTTTCCATGACTTCATATCCTCTTGGAGCACTCTACAGAATTTGAACAGGACTGCGTTTAAGGACTGTTGGGCAATATTTCACTGATTACTTTCAGCAATGAATAATCTATCATCTTTTTTCCAGAAAGAAGCAAAAATCTTTATAATTACTGTGAGCTAAGGGCACGTAAAAACATACATTGACCTACATACTGTACATTGAGTCTGTTCTTGCAACACTGTTTTAAATAGACTATTGAGTGTTATAGTTAGATTTCCAAGCAATCACAATACAAGAACAATAAGAAGCCACATTTGCCGTGTCTGGGATACACAATGCAGGTTTTACACTAAAACATCGTCCCTGGACTTGTATTTTCAGCTGAACTGCACACCAGACATTCGTCTGCAGAGAGGCAGGCAAGGGAGCTTGGTGTGTGTTGATAGTAATGGAAAGATTGTCAGAGGATAATTAGAAAAATCTGAAGGAGCTGATTAAAAGAAGCCAGTGTTTAATGTCTTTCAACTTCCCTGACCAGATTTTGCAACTGAGGGATTACTTCTAGTTAAACTTTTTATCTGAAACAATACTCGACATAATCAAACACCAAATGAGAGGTCTAATGGAAGCCACATGAATAGAAAGGGATCCTCATGTAGCTTGTCCTAAGCCATGTGTCATGTTTCTGCTGAAGGTTAAAGGCTAGGATTTTTTTATAACTCTGCTTGGTTCTGTGGGTGTAGTTTAACTGCTGTAATTACATGGCGTGGGTGGGGGTGGATCTGATTTTACTATACATTTTATAAGCCACACTCAGGGCGGACACACCATCTGTACCTCATTTCCTTTGGCGACAGAAGCAGTCATGCAGTTTGCCGTATGTACGAGTGGTAAATAGTCAACATAAAACTGAACTAGTTTATCTCTGACTTGGATTAAATATACAAGCATCTGAGAGCTCATGGAAGCCAAAAAAAGTCTTGCAAGATCCACTATAGAGTAAACCCGGCAATTTTGGAATAAATGTAGAATAACATTGGAGTACCAGCTGAAAATAACTTTATGCCTCATAGGAGATGGAAAACATATGCATAACATTCCGGTCCATTTTAAAATAATTAATTTATATTACCATGGTGTACTTACAGTCTTGCCTCATAGTGTCTCTTATTCTTACTTTACTCACAAGATACAGTACGTTTACAGGGAATGTTTGGGATCTTATTTTTTAAACTCAACAATATACCTCATAGGTCTGGTTATCACCACTGTATGCCTGTTTCTACATGAGCAATAGTGCCTTTCAGCACCTTTAGCACTTGTGTACCTAATAACTAAAAAAACTTTTTAAATTATTCTCCAGTCATGTAATTTTAATGTACTAAGAGTATGGCACTTACATTACAGTGCCTTGTAAATGTATTCAGACCCTTGCACAGTTTTCACATTTTGTTGCTTTAAAGCTTGCAGTCATGACACGTTGAAGTGGTAATTAGTATTTATTATACACACAACCTACTCTCCACAATGCAAAAAGCGAAAAAGAAAGTAGTAAATAGGTAATTAATATGAAAGGAAAAATGGAAAAGTCATGATTGTGCATGTACTCAAATCCATTGTGAGGCAAATATAACTTTTAAGTGTACAAAATAAGGTCAGCAGCTTATGTGTGCAGTAATAGTGGCTCACATGATTTTAACAATAAATACGCCTATCTCCGTAATGTCCCCCAGTCAGGTAGTGAATTTAAAGCAAAGATTCAGACCAAGGAACTTTAAAAACTACTGAGGGATGAAGTGTACAATGGCACAAATCAGAAAGGTATAAACACATTTCAAAGAGTCTTAATGTCTCTTTGAGCCTGGTGACGTTGATCATTAAGAAGAGGAACGCACCCCAACACTGTCTAGTCCTTCCAATCTGAGTAGCTGAGCCATAACAAAACTAGTTAGCGATGCTACCATGAGTTACAGAGGCCAGAAACATGAGTTGGAGTACTTGTCTGTTGGTCCACAATATCCCAGTTACTCTACAAAGGGGGTTTGTATGAAACTGAAAAAAACACCACATGGGGTTTACAACAAAGCACCTATGTGATACTGGAAAGATGTGGCAGAAGTTGTTGTGGTCAGACAAGAGAGGATTGGAACTTTCTGGATTAAATCTGACACAAACCCAAGACAGTGCAGGACTCAGTCAACACCATCCCTCCTGTCCAACATGGTGGTGATGGCATTATGTTATACTGAAGTTCCGCTTCTCATCAGCAGAACTGGGAAGCTTGTCAGGATTGATGGGAACATAGACAAAGCAGAAAAAATCGTCTTCAGTCCTAAAACTGGGACAACAATTCTCCTTACAGCAGGACAACGATGCAAAGCAGAAGCCCAGAGCAGTGCTGAAGTGGCTTAAGAACAAAAACGTGAATGTCCCAGAGTGGCTCAGACAAGTCCCGAGTTGAATCCTATTGAGAATTTGAAGAAAGACTGGAAGAAAAACTGCTTTCTATAAGCAATCCCCAAGCAACTTGAGAGAGCTTGAGCAACTCTGCCAAGAACAATAGGCAACAATTGCACCAAGCCAGTGTACGAAGTTGGCAGAGACTTACTCAGAAAGACTGGAGGCTGTAATTTCTACCAGAGTGCTTCCACCAAATATTGTATACAATCATATTTCTTTTTTCTCTTTAGTTTTGCTGACATTTATTCTAACTTATCTTACCATTAGAAGTTTGAGCATTCAGGTTTTAAGTAAAATATTAACAATGTGAATGCAATATTTTGTAATTTCACAAAATGGGATACCATAGGAAAGCTCTGAATACAGTGCCTTAAAAAGTATTTATAACATTTCATGAAAGTGCATGAAAACTGTTTTATCTTGAGAACTGTCATCTTATTCACATCTACATTATTTAAACCTCCATTATTTCCATTGACTTAATACCTCCAATAAAACAAGCAACATGATATTAAAACATGTCAATATATGTTTATATATTATATAATATATAATATGAACATTTGCAGTTGTGGTCCTCTGCCTTTTGCAAAGCACAACCTGTTTGTCAAGGCAATATTTGTGTTGACATATCACATTATGTGATTGCATATGTACAGTAATAATGCTATCATATATTTGTCTTTGTGTTTGCCTGTCTAAAATTCATTTTAATAATAAACTTTATTGTATATAGCCTTTAAAGATAGCTTCTTAAAGCTTCTCAAGAAGACAATAGCAAAACTGTTTCAGAACATTTACACAGTTAAACTAAAGTGTTTCGATAAAACTTGACACAATTCTAATTTCTGAAAACACCTGTAAGCTTTTTTTGTGTTTTTTACGGGGCTTCTGGTAAATATGTTGTTGTGAACAAACAAAGAGAAAAAGATATAAAGGCAGAGACATAAATGGAAAAGGGGATTCACTTTCAGAGATGTTCTCTGTTTGCTCAAAGTTGACCACAGGCTATTCTGTTCATATCTGAATCTTCGCACGATTGCAACACCTAAGATTAATATATACATTACTGCCTATATCATTTCTTACTACATGTGGACACTCTGTCCTTGGTGTGGTGTATAGCTACCTTACACCTCAGCATAGCACAACAGCACATACTCCAAAACCAGGACGATTCAGAGCCGCTACTATCTGTTAACTGGTGTTTAGGAGGATACTATTGGAATGCAGCATTTCTTTCAAGAGTATCTCAGGCTTGGAATATCCTGGCTGGGTGAGGGCTAGAAATCACATCCCTAAAAAATACATTTGGCCTAACACCTGTAGCTAGAGGTTAGATAAGAGATTTTCTCCATACTCCCTAATCCTTGTCTTGTAAGTAGATAGATGCCCTCTTTCTGCCACTCTGGATGTTGGTTTATGAGATGGTTTTGTCTTTGCACTTGACCTTGTGAAAAGAGACACCTATTCTCTGAAATCTGTGACCTGTAATGACTTTCAATATACAGAGTGGTTATCAAGTAATGTAAGTGCATTTAAACAGAAGGGAAATTCTTAGTATTATTATAGTGCAGCCAAATAATTGCATCTTATTCTTTGACTCACCATGGAAAACCAGAGAATACTGTAAGCTCTTGGATGTGTATTATTAGAATATAAATATTTGTGTGTATAAATGTGAAAAAATTAAAATTGTCTTATACAAAGGAAAATAATTGTGTAATCGCATTAGAGACATTACTCAAGTCAGAATTTTCACTTAATTTTCTTTTTCTCTTATAGTTTAATTCTGCACATGATCAATTCTCTGAGAATATAGCCAGCTGGTTCAACTGTAGACAACGGTGGAGGTCTTTTTATGATAGAAAGAAGCTTAACAGATATTCCACCATGTTGGAAAAGTTAAGATTTTCGCCAACTCCATTTCAAACTCCATTGTATTTCTATGCTTTTACACAAGATTTCTTTCATCCATTTGCTGTCTGTCCACACAACATTTTCACTCACTCTTTCACTTGCCAAGATGCATCTTCTAACGCTGGAACTTTACTTCAACAAGTATGGTATAATATCCGGCTGCCTCACAGACTTCATCATAGTGCATTTAATCCAGGAAGCCACAACTACTGCAAGCTTTTAGCAGATCTGCGAGTTCACTGAAACAACTGTGCACAAATATGTACAGGCTGTGTGCAACAATTGTAATGAACACGTGATGCACAATGTAGCCCTTAGGCCCCTGTTACATAAGTAGAATGGAGATGAACTCTCATTCCTTTAGAACACAAAGGCAGGAGAACATTTTCCCTGTAGCTGCTAGCAAAGCAGAGAATAACATGATTGGGCATTGTCTCTGGATATGGCCTCTCGTTTTATATGTTAAGTCTGTTTTGCTATTTCAAACCCGATGCCCTGCAGCTGGAAATATTAGAAAGCTTTGAGGTAACAAAGGGAAACTTCCAATCAAAGGAAAAGGCTAGCTACAGCAATCTGGTCAAGGTATGCAGCTGTATAACTTTTCAAAGTATTCCGATAGACCCGTCTGTCTCCAGAGCTTTGTTGAAAAATGAAACCGAATATCCATGAAAGACTAATTTCATGAGATATTTTTAAGACACTTAAAAGTTTTGACATAGCTAAAAATGAGACACATTTATTCATCCGTCAGACTCAAGAAGCACATTTTAAAGTATTTGTTTTTCAAGTTTTTATGTGACAATTTTGAAGATATACTTGTACAGACAATACAATAAAGCACGGTTTTGAAATGGCTCAGACAACTTTATATATAGTTCAATCTGCCCCTCACCATACAAAATAAAGGGAAGTATTCCATTTAATCGTAATAGGTTTTTACATTTCCTCCATACTTCTGCCTGTTACTTAGGTCCCTTCATTTCACTGTTCACCTGTTTCGGTGTCTCTGTATATACTGTAAAGTGTCTATCGCTGCCTAGTCAGTCTCAGCTATTTATAAATTACCTAGAGTTCTGTCAACCTAGAAAGCTACAACTGATACAACTATTACAGAGGAAGCAATGCCATGTGATAGGAGTACAGGGCATAATGATATTTTTCAGATCAAAACTGATACTTTAATTCTCCACATGAAAACACACAAGGATACTCTAAGACTTGGGTAATTAATTAATTTTCATAGTATAAGCATAACATATTGATACCAAAAACCAAATGATGTCTAATACATTGAATGAAACAATTAAAATTAATAAAAATATGTGCTGGATAATTTCCTGCTTGTACTCTCCATGTATTGTGGATGGATGATTCATATTTAGAGATGGAATTTACACAGCTGCATAGGTAATGGATTTAGGTTCCCCTGATATTTTTTCAACAGGTGCACAAAATGTAGGTCACACATTTCCATAAAAAGAGCACCTATTTTGGCTTCCACAATTAACTAAAAAGATGGAAAATCTTTGAGCCCCAGAGTTACAATTAAAATAGAAAAATCCCTGTTTCACCAACCTTAAAAGACATACTGTATAGTAGTAGTAAAGTAGCCAGAAGCAACTAAAATTTTCAGTGGGTGTTAGGCCAATTTGTCACTTTCATTATCATGAATAAACAAATTCTTAAGGTTACTGTTTTATTTAGGCATTCTTGTTTGGATTGTTAATTCATCATCATCACCTAGATGTACTACCGACTTCACACAGAAAATAACATAAATATTATAATATCTCAAAAGAATAAAATAATATTACAAATCTTTGCCTTTTTAGAAGGACTCCAAAAGAAATACCTAAATATGTATTGTAATTCAGCAATGTATCTTCTTGTATTTCTTGTATGTCTTTTTTAAAATAGGTTAAGTACTCTGATTTGAGTAAAGTGATAATGCACAGGCTCATTGTGAGCTACTTTAATAATTGAGTAAAAAGAGCACTGCTACACCAGTCTGCCTGGGTGTTCGTCCTACATTGCATGAGGTAGACGAGTATTGATACTTCTGATTATGCTGAAACTGCTTATAAGTTTAACTTAACAACTTAACTTTTGTTCTCCCAGCCTCAAAATAAAATGTGATTGATTTGTATTGTTATCATTGAGAACATATTTCAATCCTGCCTCTTTGGTAAAGGATATGTCTAAATGTAGGGTGCTGCCAGATTACTTCAGCTCCGGCAAAGCATTACCACAACAGAACTGCCCGGGGAGACAAGCAGAAACAGTACACATGGAGGCCTGTAGTCTTCCAGATTGTGTCATTGTTGTACAAATGGTGCTCCGCATCACATGCACTGTTAAGCGGATGAGTCTTTGAACACAGTGGGGTTCACAATCACATCTACAAGATGTTTAGTTCAAATAATTCTGCTCAGCCATTTTCCATCTTATCTCACAGCTGAATACAAAGATCCAGAATCCAGAAACTCTCATCACCCAAGAAGGTTCCATCACCTTTTTTATAATTGGGCTCACATCAGTGCCTAGAAAGATTTTTATAAAGTGGCACTTTCATGTAATGGGTGCTTTCTGTTGCAGTTATTTCACGTGTTTCACAAAAACCTCAAGCAGATGCTTAACACTGGCAGGGAATGGGGGGAAAAAAGTGTTTGACAATGATAAGTTGGTAGTTGCCCAACTACAATATAAAAATGTAATGTGTTAATTTGGCTCTAGGGGTAAATTAGCAACATTGATACAATGTATTGAGATTTTAAGGCAAAAATGTTCATTGATATATTTGATTTGAGGACACTGCAATACCTCAGGACTTAAACAACAAAATAAAATATCATTCTAGATAGTATTGTATCATTAACAGATATTTAAAGAAGTAAAAGATTATAACAATTTGTAAATGTGTATAGATCTGCATGTATTCGTTTTTTTAATCACAGCAAAGTTATTGTAGTAACTTTTTCAATGTATTTCTTAGTGATAAACTACAGTAAGTTAAATATTTTTCCAGTATAGTGTTCTTGTTGTAATGGGAAACATTTTGCCAACCACATATTACTCAGGAAAATGTCCTGATTTAGTTTAAGGTACCTGCTGAAATAAATAAAAAAATCATTTAATTAAAAAAGTTCAATTTAACCTGTGCAGTAAAAAACAGCTCTTTGACATTGTATAATCCAGTTCATGTTCTTTTCATCTCCCTGTGATGTTGTTGCGGATAAAAAGACTGCAGGCTGTCAACAGCAGTCTGTTTTTTGTTCATATCACCTCCTTGTGTTATCATATCTGACAGAAAACAATTTCAAGTACTTTTCTCTCTGGAAAAAAAAAAACATTCACAATAGGCCAACCCCACAGCATTCAAGATCTATTTTGCTTAAAAAATAAAAAGCAAAATAAAAATACATTGTCAGTTATTTTTTTTTTACATTTAAATATTTTTTACACAATGTGCATTTTGTACAGAAGCGGTGTTTGTCAAGTTTCTAGGCTTGTTATAAATAATTGATATTAAATATGGTGAGGTAGCTATTGAGGTTTATGCCTTTGTTGAGACTACATGAAATATTCCCCCTACATTTTTCTTTTGAGTAGAAGTAGAATAATAAGATTACTTTATGTTGTAATCTGAAACCCACTCTCTAATGCCCAGTAGACTAGAAATTACTCTATGTTGGTGAGATTTGATTACTTTAATGGTAAAATATCAACTGACTGCTGACTAGAATTCAGATCATATTTTTTTATCTTGAAAACAAAATGTTAACGGTGTTTGAACCTTTTTTTTATTGATGTGTTGATGCAAGCACTCATTTTTAGGTGCAGATGCAGTACCTTTGTAGTGGTATAAAGATTTATGATAATACCAAAATGAAAAAAAAAATGTGAGTAATTAATTAAGCCAGCTCCAGATATTTTTTTTTCTTGAACTTGTTTTGCTCAAACTCTTGTTAAGACAACTTCTATTTACGAGAAGGACCAACAATCTCAATTTCCTTTCAGCAAGAATAATACATTAATCGAATGCAACTGAGTATAATGACATTAAACCTTTACTTGAAATGCGTATTTTTCAATATTTTAAATACTTGACTAATTCCTGTAAGAAGTTAAGTAGTGAAACAAAATCGTTGCTACTCTGTGGCTCGCGTTGATTTTATAATACCACTGTCTTATACTGCCACCTGCTGGACTTGGATGGATCCACTGTCATCCAATGTAAAAATTACGTTCAATCCAATTCTGATTCTTTTTACCAACCTTCATCTAGTTTCATACTTTAGTGCCCGTTCTAGCAATTTGTTATTCTTCAAAGATATTTGTAATTACATTTCATATCTGAATATGACATTTTATTCACGAAACGTTGCACGCTTTTTAAATTTGATTTTTATTGAGAGACTGTATCAATAATCAATCATTATAATTGCTTACACTTATACAGCGCTTTTACGGACACTCCACTCAAAGCGCTTTACAGGTAATGGGGGCTCCCCTCCACCACCGCCAATATGCAGCCCCACCTGGATGATGCGACAGCAACCAGAGTGCGCCAGTACACTGCCCACACATCAGCTACAGTATCAGTGGGGAGGCGAACAGTGATGAAGCCAAATTATAGATGGTGATTATTAGAAGGCCATGATAGGTAAAGGCCAATAGGAAATTAAGCCAGGACGCCAGAGTACACTCCCCCTTACTGGCCCCTTTAATACCTCTTCCAGCAGAAACCTTAGCTTTCCCGGGAGGTCTCCCATCCAGGTACTGACCAGGCTCACACCTGCTGAGAGCTTCAGTGGGCTGTCAAATGTGAATTGCAGGGGGATATGCTAAAACCAGCTAAAATGAGATTTCAAATCTTTTGATGAACTTTGATGAACTG
Organism: Lepisosteus platostomus; assembly: GCF_059453375.1. Lineage (NCBI taxonomy): Eukaryota > Metazoa > Chordata > Actinopteri > Semionotiformes > Lepisosteidae > Lepisosteus > Lepisosteus platostomus. The sequence continues at coordinate 62,542,703 of NC_142616.1, read as the reverse complement.
TTACTTTCAGTTTCACATAAGAAATAAGAACTTTGTTATTTGAAAAAATGAATTCTAAAACAAACAAAAAGTCTGCCTGTAATTGTACATTTGACATTTTCTATAAAAAGATCACTCTAGTTAATGTGCCTCCGTATAATACGGAGGACCACAGTACAGTATATACAGGTATGGAAGATATATCATCCAGGTGGGGCTGCACATTGGTGGTGGTGGAGGGGAGTCCCCATTACCTGTAAAGCGCTTTGAGTGGAGTGTCCAGAAAAGCGCTATATAAGTGTAAGCAATTATTATTATTATTATTATTATTATTATTATTATACTGTATATAAATACGGAACCTATTTTCGTATTTCCAGTGTTTCCAGTAGTCATTTTATGTGACACTACAGGAAGCACTGCTATTTTCGCTACTAATTACCATGGTGCTTTGCGACTTCCCTTTCTCTTCCGGTTGTGATCTAATTCGGTTGCAAGGTAGTGAATTTGCTCCTTTAAGGGATATCTTTCATCTTAAACAATCCTTAAACGTGAACCGTGAAACTTAAAATATAAGGGCTCATTAATACTAAGTAACGCATAACGGGTGGATTATACTATGAATTGCAACATAAGTACAACCTTGATTCCTTACATTCATGTTAGATTCACAAGGCCACTTTCCGATTTTGTTCCATAGCACTTACGTAGGGTACACAAACGTTGGTTTGTTTTAAACATACCGAAGAGCTGGGAGTATAATTAATATTATATTCGGAAACCTTGGGTGGAAAGAACGTTTCAGTTAGTTTGCTGGAACGTCACACAATGAAGTGCATACTGCATTATATAAAATGCACAATTGGTATATAACGCTACTTAAGTTCTGGGAATTGTTTACGCATCTAAATAGTTATGTACAGCTCGTTTTTTCATGTAAATACATTTTCTACCACAACTGTGTGTAAGTAGCTTCGGATGTGAATGCTGAACCTTGTTTTCTCTCGTTTTAGCAAAGTTTTAAAATGGCCAAGTCCAAGAACCACACCACCCACAACCAGTGTAAGTATAAAATAATGCTACTTGTGTGCCCGTTTCTTCACACTCGATTCCATACTTACTGTTTTTATTTCTTTTTCCAGCCCGTAAGTGGCATCGAAATGGCATTAAAAAGCCCAGATCCGACAGATACGAGTCCCTGAAGGGGGTAAGTGTTGTGTTGTTGCTTTGTGGCCTTAAATAGTCGTCCTGGATGTAGTGAGTAGGCCCTGTTATCTGTTTGGCTTATTTTGTATGCATTTTAATTGTGCGATTATTTTTAATGTTCCCCGCTAATGTAAGTGATTTGACAAAAAATAATCACGTTTTAGAGCTGCTGTGCTTGAGCATATGGTCGTTAAAAGAATAACATTATTTCTATAATAAATGTTGGAATTTAGGAATGTAGCTCAAGAATTGCACATCAGTAAATGTGATACAGTTGGCCTTCCAAGCATACATTGTTCGTGTTCAGTTGAGTTGAGTCAATTATAATAGAAAGTCTTTTGAATATCCGCACCTTTAAGTAGTCTAGGAAGTTGTTTAACTTTCTGTTGTATGCATGATGGTTTTAAAACAAGGGGGAAGTTCCAATTTCTTTCACGTTAATAAGCCATTGTTCATTCTGCTGTCATCTTCAGCTGTGACATCAATTCTGTACAATGTTTTCAGTTGGGCTCCCATCTGGATCATATGTAATATTTTAGTCTGCTCCAAATAAGTTGAATAGATAGTAGACATTGCTTAAGTTACACTTCTTATAATAAAGAATGACTAAGGTACTAATTTTAGGATAAATGTTCCTTTATTGGATTCAATAAGTTATTTGTTAATGTAATAAACTCTTGTCCGATTATGTGTGCAAATGACATATAGTAACTGAACAGATTTAAATATATGAAGAAGCAGTGATTAATAAAAAGGCACATTAAAAATGAACTTCATAGAAAGTTAGGTCATAACAGATGTTCAGTCTTTGGCAGTATATTGTCTAAGACACTGCATCAGAAATATATGCTTTCTAAAACGTGGTTGTCAAAAATGTGGGTTTTGCTTATCATTATAGCACAAGATGTCTGCAATTGGGTTACAATTTGAAGATTCTTGTGATAAAGCAGTTGTAGAAAATGTTGATACCTGATCAGAAAAGCAGTGGCTTTACATATTTCTTTGTTCAGCTTCTCTGGGTGTCTTGCCAGAATGTTAGTTTATCTCCCTTGTTAAATCTAAATTTAAGTTAGTCAAAGTGAAAGTGTCCTCAACATGCTGCCTGAAATGCATGTCTTGAACATGCTTGGTGATCTGTAGGAAAAGGTAGTATTGCCAGGTTACTAAGTGTACAGAAATCAGAATATATAAGCTTAGTTTGATCATCTATGCCACTGCTTACTTTCTCAGTTAAACATTACTTCTAATATTGTAAGGAAAGCTTAACATATGAAACTGATCATGCTGATGACATCTTTCCAGTTGGACACATTTTAAAGTAGTTTTGCTTTTGCAGGTTGATCCAAAATTCATGAGGAACATGCGGTTTGCTAAGAAGCACAACAAGAAAGGACTGAAGAAAGCCATGGCAGCCAAACAGAGTGCAAAATAAGTGGCAGGAGTATCGCAAGGATCCACCTTCTTGTCAGACTTTTCCTTTCGGACTGTTTCAATCACCTGAGACATCTTTTGTACCTGAATAAAACCATGGGCAGTTGAAAGGAACAGTTCACTTTCTTTCGTTTTTAAAAAAGGCTATTCATCTTTAGCTAGATGAGGGTGTAGATTGGGACAGCAGTTGCAGTATTGATAGGAAAGTTGATAATTTCTTTAATTTTAACTGAATCAAAAGGCAATTGGTTAACAACATGAATGCATCATTGTTTTAAAGTAAGCAAAGATCTAGTTCCATGAACTTAATTACTGCAAATATTTGAAAAGGTTGAGACCGCTTTAAAATTGTGTGGTACTACTAAAAACATCTTGATAACAGTTTCTATGGCTACGTAGAATGTGGGAGAAGCAAGTGGTTTTTATACTTACATTTATATAGTGCTTTTTTTTTATTCCAAAGGATCCCAAAGTGTTTTAAGTGTAGGAGTGGACCCACTTAATCCATTACTGAAGTGCAGCACCACTCGAGTAACATAAAGTAGCCATAATGTAACAGTTGCACATTATACTGCAGATCAGGTGGAAAAGTGAAGTATTGCTTTGCCATTTGAATTAAGAGGGAGCTTTAGGTGGGCCTAAAGTGTGAGCCCAAAGTGGGGTTAAGACAGTATTGCTCAGCTCCTGATATCAGCTCAAGATCAGATACAAGAAAATTGTTGGATATGCGTACTGAAAAGTTCACTTTCTGTTAGAGTTGTCCTCAAAAGGTAATTTAAATCCTTAACATTAAAGTGACATGAGAACAGATCTAGACCTGCAGCTGAACCATCTAAAAATATCAGTTGCAATGAGACAGGATTTCTGTTGTTTCTAAATTAATTCTTGCCAATGAGTGGCATCTTTGATTTTACATCAGATCTTTGATTGGAGATATTAGAATATTATGCTTCTGTATTTTTATTGATGGGTAATCCCTTGCTGACATTTATTCTACTCGAAAGGTTTTTAAGAGTGACTAGCAGAGGCTGGGTGATGGCAGTCTCTTTGGGAAAGTGAAATGAAAAGGGCTAATCAAACTAATAATCATAATAGTAGTTCTATTATTATAATAGTTATATTGGGGATACATTTGTGCCGATAGCTTTAGATACAAAGTGAAATCTGTTTAAAGATGAGGATCTTAATGTGCACGAATGCAATCATAATCTTAGTTTTTAATTTGTGGTATTGCCCATGTTCCTCCAATACAAAATATTATTTTAAAACCTCATTCTTTAGTAGCGCCGGATGCTGAAGTAAAAATGGTTTGCAGACTCCTTGCCCTCCTTTTTATTTCTCCTTCAGCTTTGAATCCAAATGGTTATCTGCCTCTACAGTGAGATTGTCAAATGGTGATACAAATTTGAAGTATGATAGCATTACCGTGATGGGGATGTTCTCCATTGCATATTTTAATGGAGCTTACAACGAAAGTGCAGTAGGGATGACGGCATCAAGGTGCCCTTTAACCTCAGCCACCCTAACGCAGAACTATTCCTTACAACATTTCCTAAAAAAAACTTATCAATACCAAATGTTAGCCTTAGTATTAGTTGAATGCAGCCCTTCTCTGCCACATCTTGTCCTTCACAGCTACCCCTTAGTTCACCCCTCACTCTGTGTGGGGGTCCTTGGCCCTCAGCCATGGTGGTTAAGCCAAATCTTTATATGCCTAAGCACTCAAATACTTCAAATACATTTAAATATCGGGTGTCATTCTTCACAAGCAGCATTTTAAATAACTAGAACCCTCGTAAAACGTTTTGGAAACTACTGTTTGGTATTTTGTAGTATGACTGGAAGCCTTCTCTGTCTTCACAAATCAAACATTTCTAAACATGGTAACTACATCGTGCAGACAGAAATAGCTCATCACACAATACATTGTGTAACTTGATCTAGACTTTGAGGCTGTGAAACGGGACTGATAACCTCAAACAGTTTTGGCCTAAAAGTACTATGCAGTAAGCGTAGTATTTAGAGTGTCTTGTTCTCTATCTTTGAGATTTCATTGGTTTTCCTATTATTGTGCTGATGGTTTCTGGTTTTTTTTCTAAAAAAACAGTTAAACCTGCTATTTGCAAGCATTTATCTGCAAGTCATCTTTCGGACCTAAAACTATAGTGGTCTTTACGTGTTACTTAGTTTCTCTGTAGTGCAAGAACACTTACTATCATCTTGTATTTACTGATTAGACACAGAAGTCCTCTCAATCTTCAGATGAGCATTCCTACGGTCATTCAGAGAGCACTACTAGTATATATATTGCAGGTTGTTGCTTATTTTAAAACTACATCTGTGATCTTTATTAGAGATATTCAGCACATCTGGGTTGCTTGTTAAGAGTCGAGTATAACACCACAAGAAACAGCTTCAAAGAAATGTTCTTCAGGAAGACAGAAGAAACTCTGGCTGATGAATAATCTCAGGTATTTATTTTAAAGGCAGTGCCTAGCTTGCAACACATACTGTACTTAAGGGTTATGAAAGTAGGCATGAATGACCTTGTTTGACAGAAATTCAGTTTATCAAATGTGATTATGCAAAGGAATACCTATACAGCCCTTTTTAATACTAATAGTGTTTATCTTTACAATGATAACATACCAGCCATTTCTTTTTCTAAATGCTAAGAACTTCAACCATTCAAAAGCATGGAGGCATTGTTTTTTGTGAATGTATAAGTTATATTAAAAAAGAATTTTAGTAATGTGCAGTGGCCTTTTTACTTTTTTGAGTCTCTTGGAATGCTGGTCAGTGAAGTGTAATAGGCTGAAGAAGGTAGCAGTCGTTTCAAAAGAAGAATCTCTTGAGTAATATCCTATTGTGGAGTCCAAAATAATCAAACACTGTTAATCAAAGAACCAAATGAGCATAATACGACACTGACCAGAATATAGAAACTAGACTGATCTGAAGGTGTACAGAGGTCATGAGATTTGATGCTACGGTGCTGGTGTGAGTGTGAGTATGTGTCTGTGGCTGTGTCCTTGTGCACTGTGCAATAGACTGGCGTCCCCTCCCGGGGTGTATCCTGCCTTGCACCCGTTGCTTCCTGGGATAGCTTCCAGCTCCCTCGTGACCCTGTATTGGATAAAACTGTTAGAAATGGATGGATATATGTCTGCTAATAACTTCATGAAGAAAATTTATTTTCCTTCTATTCTGGTATACTAATTCAAGATTAATAATGTGCAATATAATTCAGACTTTTTTCCCATTAAGCACGGAGTGATAATTGCAGGGTGAGCAAAAGTTCACAAGTTTATTGCAGCACGTCTCTAACATGATTTAAAGAGAATACACAGATTAAGAATGGTACTGCAAAAGGCTGTAAGAAAAGCTAAGATCAATGTCTGTTGCCAAATCCGCAAAATTAAGAAGGGGTGTCTTCAATCTTGTTTTTCACTGGTGGAGCTGTGGCTTTGGTGTCTGGAGAAACCCTTTTGTTAAGTTTTACATATAGAAGATTCTCTGATCTCTGGGAATCGTTTTAACATAAAGCAGCCCAGAAAAGCAATCACCTGTTCATGGAAGCAAATGGAAAATCTGATGTGTGATGTGATACAACTTGTGATATAAGTTAGTGTATAGCTAGTAATGCGATTGGTAATTACTGACCTTATACAGTACATGGTAAAGCATTATTTATTTTAAATTTGGCCAGTGTTCACATTAGAACTTGAATTAGGCTGCAGATCTTAATTCAGTGTCCCAGTTTTATTTCATGTCATTTGAAAGTCTCACGGATGTTAACTGTCATTATAAATAGTAATGCAAATTAGTTATACATGATATAGTGGTTGTTTACTTTTCACTTCATTATTTGTCTGTATAAAGCAGTTGGGTACAACCTCTCAAGAGCAATAGTGTGCATGTCTGTGTACTTCTAATGCCAGGAGAGGTGGACTAATGTTCTGGGCTACTCAAAAATCTTTCCTAAATAAAAAATGTTATTTACTTGTAGAGAGAACCAACTACATTTCTCATTCATCTGTCTATTCTACTGTTGTATTTTAAAGTTGGTAAAAATACTAGACTTTAAAAGAGATCATTTCTGTTTTCAGGGAGGTCTTTTCCAGTTGTGTGTTAAGTTAATACATTTTCCTTTCATGCCGCATGAGCAGAAATGCAGAATGTCTTCTTCAGGCACTTGCTGCAGAATAATTTCTCACAGCAGCACGAAGTGGATTATTTTAAACATCTACACATTAATTGAATACATGTACTGCAAATAGCACTTTTGAGACATGAGGGATGTTATTGCATCACATAACTTCTAACTGGTGTGAAAAAGTCAAAGGCGTCACATATATAGATACCTTTTAACACAAGTTCTGCTGCCTCTGCTTTTGCTATAGGCCTGTTTATTAACACAGATTATTATGATGGATTATAGATTGCTCCAGTTTTGGTCTTATAGCGTTATGGGAAAGCTCTGAATCTTGGAATGAATTTGAGTCAGAGGTGTCAGCATTACTGTTAAGGCAAACACAGCATACCACATCTGACTGATAAGCAAAGCAAGGACCAAAATCACTACACTTTGGACTAAGTTCTCTATGTGGAGTCGGTGTTCACCAGACATGCTCTACTGATCTGTTGAAAAGATGAGGAGAGAAGTAACATTTTTAAAGGTTTTTTTGTGAGTCATAAAATGGTCAGAGGCACATGTTGGAGTTGTTTTACTCTGCTGTTGAATTAAAAATATGTATTCACTGCTTGTTCTATTAAAAAATATTTTAAGAGGCTTTGCCAGCTTTGACAACAAACAACATTGTTTAGTTATTTTACTGTTATTTTAAAACTGTATTAAAAACACACCAGAAGGTTTATCAATTGAAACCCTTGCTTCTTAGCCTATTAAATGTATTATTTATTATCAATTAAATCTGAACACTAACATTCTACTGAATTCAAACTCAGTGCATACTGTACAATATCTTGTACTGCAGAGGGTTTAGGTTTCTAGAGAATTGAGATCCAGCTGCAGATAATGTAAGTCAAAACTGATACACAATTACTTGTGATGCTGTTTGTGAACGTGGATATCCAAAAATCAACAAACTAACCTGCACCTTTTTAATCTTTGGTCAGAACAACTCCAACGACGACAGCCATATCGGGGACTTACTGCTGGTGCTCATACTGAACCACCAGACAGATTGGTCTCTTGTTTTAAATCCGGTGGGAGAATGGGGGGATTAGTTTAGTATGTTGTGATAAGGCAACTTTCCACTGTGTGCAGTCTGAGCTACATGTCCTGGCAGCTGCAATCCCATTCTGACTTCATCACATTCTTTTTTTAAATGACAAATGAAAGGGAAATCCTTACCTTCAAATATTTTACAGTAAATTAGACAGGAGTTGCACGCTGTTGTTATAAACAAGCCTAGGTTGTATCTTATGGAGTATACATACGACAGGCTACAAATGCCCACACGCTCAGTGCAATGAGGTTTAATTGCTGTGCTTTGCCAGGGACAGTTCAATCGCTGGCAGCACCTTTAATGTGTAATCATTTACATTGTGCTGAAACAAGTTAATTAATAGGAATGTTGTCTTTGCCTCCCAAGGTTTTTTTTTTAATGTGTTAGATGTTATCACATTCCTTTAGCTCTCCAAATAAATTAACAGAAGAGTGATAAAAGTTTATAAAGCAAAATTCCTTTATACTGTTAATTTTAAATAGTGTGCTTGAAATAGCGAAATGCCACATCCTAAATTGCTTTGCTGATAGAATCTCTAGAGGCATATAGCTAAATTGAATTTGAAATGTGATAGAGGAATTGATTGTATTTACCACAGATTTGATGTGTTTTTATCATCCATGTCTTTAGTTATGTAATCTATAGAAAACGTTTCACTTCCTCTGTCCTATTTGGTACTGTATTGTTGCTACCCTATAAGTGCTGAATTTCAGCATGCCTAGTTACAGTACATCCTGTATTGTTATGAGCTTTTAGTTTTTGGCTTATCATGCTTTTGGCGGTTTTTTTAAACTGTATAGCATGTGTCGGCTCTGGTCAGTAATCTCTCAGTGGTGTGTTAGCCACACTGAATGATGGAGAGTTTTCAAAGAAAGCCTTTGTTTCCTTTCTCCTAAAGGTTGTTTTTTATTGTTTTGAACTGGACTGGAGAACAAGAGTCTGGCATCAAATATGTTAATTGCTCGAGCGTTTTCAGGGACACAAGAGCAGCTGTCACAGAGCTTCTGAAACATTTGCTGATTGCTTCAGACCAGCAGCTCCCTTGTCGAAGACCCTTAACTTTGATCGTCTTTAGCAATCCTTCAGTTTAATTATTCTAAATATAGCGCTGTCTTTCCAACTCAGTCGGTGATAGAATGAGGCACTGGGGAGGAGCAATAATGGATTTACATTCCCAACTGATAAAGACTGGAATTTGTTTGTCTAGTTTTTGTATTGCAGTCCAGATAGCTTGCATCCCCAAACCTAGAAAAAAACCTCCATCCTTTTTTGGTGCAGCCCTTTCCCTCCATCATATTTACTTTTGTCAGTCTTCTATTGAAAAAAGGTAAATCTGATGCAGGTGGAGCATTGGCTCTGTGGCTAAGGCTGTGCGCTTTTGGCTGGAAGGTTGCCAGTTCATATCCCACGGCTGGCAGAGGAATCCTACTCCGGTGGGTCCCTGAGCAAGGCCCTTAACCCCAACTGCTTCAGGGGCGCAGTATAAATGTCAGACCCTGTGCTCTGACCCCAAGCTTCTCTCCCTATCTGTGTGTCTCATGGAGAGCAAGTTGGGGTATGTGAAAAAGACATTCCTAATACAAGAAATTGTATCTGGCTGATAAAGTGGTCTTATCTTATTGGTGGAGAAGGAATAGTTTCTTTATCCCTCATAAGATAACATCTCAAGATAACTTGTAATCATGTTTCTGTAGCATTACCTTTTTGCATCTCCGTTAATATTCCCGTATACAGTATATATATCCCCTATATAAATTAGGGGAAATACATATATCTCCCCAATATAGCTTATTCATCATTTCACATTCTACTTTACCAAAGAGAAATCATGCAAACCTAATGATTGCAAGTTCCTGAAAGAGAGAACAAATTTCAGAAGTTTTGATTCTCTTTGTGATTGCAGAGGTCAGGGCTTAGTTGCGTGCAGGACATTGTCTTTCCATGTTGTAAGACAGTGTGAGGTGAAAGAAGGGGGTGATAAAGCAGCTGGCGAAGACTGACAAGAGATAGCAACGGCTCTTAAAGTCTTGCCTGTGCCAGACGGGGGCACAACTCCAGCTGCTGCTATCCAGTTTGTACGCTCTCCAGCCCAGCAAAGGAAGAAGAGACCATTCTCGTGACTGTAGCCAAATGATCAGGAGTGCAGATCCTGCATGCTGCTTCCCAAAACTGAGGGCTTTAAAAGGTCAGCATACCACCAGATACCTCTCCACAGCACACACAGCTACAGACCACAGTGCCAGCAGCCCTGCAGGGGGAGACAAACCATCACACCTGAGCTGCAATTGAAAAACCAATTTCTTCAGCCCCCAGGAGCTTCGTTCCCTTTCCTGAATATTTCACTCGGAAATGTTTTATGGAGTTGCCATCTCCATTTAGATGGAATATGTGGCTTTCTGAAATTGGATTGATGCTTTTTTATCAAAATGTCATGTCTTCATATTAACTTCATGAAAACTTCATACACTGCACATAAGATAGATAGATAGATACTTTATTGATCCCGTGAGGGAAACTGCAGTGCAACAGCAGCTTAACACACACAACACAGCCACAGTGTAACGAATTATATACTAATAGTACAATACATACAATACAATACAAGAGTTACTCACAGTCCGGACACACAAGAGGAAACTAGAACAGAACAGTACACAGAAAATCGTATCACACGTATGAATATAAATATAGATGTAACCATAGATATAAATATAAATATAAATGTATTGCACAGGTCCCTGGCATATATTGCACAAAAGTGGTTGTAAACGGGAAAAAGAAAAAGAAAGAGAACAGATGTAGCAGTATATGTGTATATGCGTTTAGTCCAGAAACAGGTCACTGTCGCTTAAGAATTCTAATAATTCTAAAGAACTGCTATTTAAGCTGACAAAAGAATTGTCACTGGACTGTGAAAAACCCCTATGCGCAAACAAATGTTAACACATTTAAAGATGCATTCAGTTGTCTGTTGAGATGTGTATTATTCTATCCTAATCCATTTGCTAGGTAGGAGTATTGCATAGTGTGGTGGGTTGTGGGTTCAAGACACTGGCTGTTTTACCTTGAGTGAACAGGTTTAGCCCAATTTCTCCAGACCATCCAGCTGCAAGAATGGGGACTGGTGGGGTAGGCTCTGCATTGGACTGGCTTCCCATCCATCCAGGAGGTAGTCTTGTCCTCTCTGATCTCTTCATGCCATGGAAACCAGGATTGTGTCCGCATTGATGAGTTGTTGTGGCTCAAATACAGAGAGACCTACCTAATTCATTATATAACTGTGTGGGCATGTGGTTAAAAAAGTGTTAGCCAATAGAAGAAAACCTGTTTCAATAGCTATAATGTCAAAGAAGTTGGAGGAAAACTGGAGTTTTAAATACCCATTGTTATTGTATATATTAATATGCACTTTCATATTGCAGAACATTGCAGTATATGAGTTCCAGCCCTGTAGGTTATGTTAGGTTATTATCACCTGGTCTATTAATAGCTGACATTTGTTTAACAACTGCACTAAGCATTCAGACTTGCTAATGAGGCTGGAGAAGGAATTCCTTGGATGAAGAGAAAGTTAGAGAGATGAATTGTTGTCAGGAAGAATCTTAACATCTCAGTGTGGTGTGATTTGAGACCATCAAAAAGGCAGGGAAAGATTTGTTTGCTGGTTAGAAGTGGCTGATATCTAAATTACAAAAGCTAGAGGGAAAAAGCTATTTTTTACATCTCTCAATTAGACTCGTGTACTCATTGTTAGAGGGTTGTTGCTCTCTAAATAATCCAATTCATACTGCTTTAAGCACGCTTTTAACTTTCATTGGTGTCACGGGAAGAAAACAGGATTCTTTTTTGGAATCTTACTGCAGTTTCATAATGATTTCACGCACAGGTATATTTGCTGGAGCTCTGGACAAAGGAAAATATATATTTTTCAAAAGCAGCTTTAAATCACTACATTATATCACAAATCCTTACCCTCCTGAAGTTCTCCTAATTGCATCTTATTTGTATTTTTGTGAAAAAGACTACACCTTTTTTAGCTCAGTTTTCAAGGCTGTCATCTATACCTCCAAACATTTTATTTTCTAGATATTGAAAACAATAATATAAAATTATATTTTCTTTCTGTGTGGACTTTGTAAGTTCTCCTCATGTTTATGTGGGTTTCCTCTGGTTGCTCCATTTTCCTCCCAAAATCCAAAAACATATTGGTAGATTAATTGGATTCTAGGAAAATTAGCTCTAGGTGTGAGTATGTCTGTCTGTGTTCGTGTGGCTGCCTTGATGGACTGGGATTTTGTCCAAGGCCTACCTTGCTTTGCGCCTGTTGCTTGCCAGGATAGGAATTATACATCATAAAGGTCAAAGATAAGAGAAGATCATTCAGCCTATTAATCTAATGTGGCTGAATTTCTCTGTGGTTCCCTGGGCAGTATTTTTCCACACATGAAATCTCCTTGTGACCCCTAAAAAGGATCATTTACAAAAGCCAGTCATTCCTAACCTGCATGTCTTTGGGAGGAGGTACTATAGGAAACTGGAGTATAGTAGGCAATTTATAATTTATGCCAAACAAGGTCATACACAATTCCTGAAAGGCACACAAAACTCTTTCTTCTGTGTAGAAACCTTGAAGGAAAGACTCTACAGTCAGTCAATGTCCAAAAGTAGAGCTGAGGATATCTACAACTGACAAGTTCATTTTAGTGTAATTGATAGGTGCCTGCAGGAACTTGTGCTTGACTGTTGCACAGATGGTTAAAAACATCACATCCAATTTCCAGCACAGTGCAAGTGAACATTGCACATTCAAGGATAGGTCTTCCATTTTTGTCGTCACATTCTGTTGAGCAGGAACAATACAAAATCAAGTTTGCCTCTGGAGACAAAGACACATTGTAAACTCATTCTTCCATTCTGTCAGATTAAAAGGGACCCTAAAACAAGGGTTTGTAAACTCTCCTTTAATTAAACCAACCTTTTATGATACCAAAGGTTTGGGTGGGAAAATATTAGTATGCAGCGCAGCTATAGTTTATTTTAGGATGATAATATAACCGTGTCTATCTCTCCACATTAAAGTGTTGTTTTATGATTGCCAGTGAAATCATTCTTTCTTGATTGTGTTTGTAATAATGCAACCATTATTATTTAGTTGTATTTTGTAGGACACAGAATTTCCAGTAGTATGTTGTATTTTAAAAATATTTCCACTGTGCTGCACTTTTTGTATATTTTTTAAATAAAAATTGACATCCAGGATGTGAAAATTGTTATTCAGTAATTCACGTTTTTATTAGAGAATGACTATTATTTAATGATTCAATTTAGTTCTAAATCAGTAGTATATATAAGTATACATTATATATACTGTATAATTAGATGCAACATTCTCATATTAGAAAAATATATTCATTCAAAAACAATTATTGTTGCATTTAAGGTTTTTGTTGTCATTGGAAATTAGGCAAGAATGTTAAGACTTAAATCTGCTCATGAAACAAAGTCATTAATGGCATAAATCAGATTAAGCAATGGTTAAAAGATTCTCCAAACTGATGATAAACCTGTATAAATTCAGTAAACCATAGCAATTTACTGTATGATAAATGGGAACCATGAAGATAGTACAGCACTTGGGAAAACTGTTTTTTAATTATTTTGATAGTCCTATACATTGTAAATTCTATGCAAAATGCAATATATTCATTAGTTATGAGCATGAAACCACAAACCACATTTTTGACATTATGTTTTATTAAAATCCCAAAAAGATATTATATTCCAGCAATTGAAAATATTGTCTCACGTCTCATTTACTGTATTTACATTACCAGAACAAAGAAAAAATACAGAATCCTTTTCCTTCAGTTCACACGGAGGAGGATGTCCTCTCTGCTCAGGAGAGAAAAGATCAGCGTTGGCCTCTCTAGTCAGTTCAGTAGCTTCATGCCATGCCAATCGGGTACAAGAACACACAGAAATCACAGCAAGGGACTTGAAGAAATAACATTTTCATGTTGACCTTGTGATATTTACTCCACTCCTTTCATGAATTCCAGGAATTCTACAGAACACCCAAAAAAAGGAAAAGAGACTAACATGATTCAAGTTTCTTTTTCAAAAATGCATTGGATAGAGGAATAAAAAAATGACTCCCTCTTTATACAACACAAGACTTGTCTTGTGAGTGTAGCCCCAGCATAAAAAAAAGTTTCATTCTTTTATGCTATGAAGTCAATTCTTTTCTTTTTTACATTTCAAAAAGTACGTTCTGTTTTTCAGGTTCCTCAAATACTATACTGTTATCATCCTATGATGCATGATATTGTAGTGGGAAGTCTTAAAAAAGGAAGCCAAAACTGTCAGTGGGAAGCGACTCAACCAATCCCATTATTCTTCTGGCTTCCAATGAGTGAAATGTTAAATCCATAAATGGTGATTTATATACAGTATATATACTGTACTTACCGTCGTAATCGATCTTTCCATCATTGTTTTTGTCTCCATCTTTCATCAGTTCTTCTATGTCATCTTCAGTAATGGCTTCCCCTGTGGCTTCCAGCATTATCTTTAATTCTTCAAAGTCAATGTAGCCATCTGCGTTTCTGTTACAATTACCCACAAAAAGCAGCCGATTTGGAAAAATGCAGAATTTACAAAAAGGTTTCTCTTTGCCATCTCTGAATACATGAATGGGTTTAAATGATCAAAACCCATAAAAACAGTATAATCTCTAATCAATTCTCAACATGACCACATCCATTCAAGCACAGTCAAACATAAATAAAAATTGAATACAGTTGATATTGAATGTCATCAACTTACTATTACTTGAGTTTCTATGTTTCTACGTAATGATAATAAAGCATCCATAAATATTCAGTAGTAATTTGGTTAGGTAAATGTTAGGGTTACTTTTAGGATCAACATGTAAACTACAGTGTATCTATTAATATATCATTAGCATTTTATGTGACCTTAATTAATGGTAAATTGAGCGTTGATAAAATAGATTAATATTAACATTAATAAATCATTATTTGTAGGTTTTAACCTACTGTGTTACACAAATTTCTTTGAGAGATTCCCTTTTGACAACAAGCACTTACTTATCAAACATTCGGAAGAGTTCTGCAAGTTCTTCTTCTGATTTGCCTTTGCTGTCATCTTTCATACACCTGACCATCATGACTAAGAATTCATCAAAATCCACTGTTCCACTCCCTACAATAAGAAAACGGTAATACTTCGGTCAAGATTAAATCGAAACTTTGACCCACCCAGTAATAGCAAACTCAGTAGCCTTTTTTCCATAACAGCTTTTTGTCTACCTGGATTTTCCGGTTTCTCCCCAGTGGAAATCTACTATGAAGTGCTGTAATGGGTTTGTAATATGCACTTTGTAATTGGAGATATTTTTTTCATTTAATAATATGAGCTTCCACATAGATCCAGAACCTTTTTTCTGTGTCGTTCAGTTCTGTACTTCTGATGTATAGTACTACTGAGAAACTAAGAGAAACATACCTCCCAGTCTGTGGCCTTCTATGTAGGTGAGGGAAAATCAGGATATACAGTATATTTCTGAAGTGGGTTTTGAAAACTGTGGAATTTACGCAGTGATTTAAACTTGGATTACTGTATAGTGGATAGCGACCAAGGTAACATAACAATAACTATTTATAAAAGTATTCTTTGACTTGCAAGCAAACCCACATACCTCTTTCCCACACACCTCCTTGATTAATATGTATTTAAGGTCATGAACATGTGCTACATGCAGAACATCTCACCATCTTCATCCACCTCATCTATCATTTCCTGTAGCTCCTCCGGGGTTGGATTCTGGCCGAGCATCCTCATGACCTTCCCCAGTTCCTTTGTGCTGATACAGCCGTCCTCTGCATCCTGTACAAAGATGTCAAAGGCAGCCCTGAACTCTATAACAGAGAGGACTCAGGATTAGATAAAAGCAAACACGGGCAGTGGCATACAGGAGCGTAAATTCACAAAATGTGTACTGTAAAAATATTTCAGAAAAATGCAAACACACTGCGGTTTTATAAATTATAGGTTGTTTTCGATTACCTTGTTTTTTAGTCCTTTTCTGTATTTTAAAATCGAGCTCTTAGGGTTTCTCTGGGCTGCAACAGGAACTCTGGTCATTGTATTAGACGTTTATTGAAGTTCAAAGTTGAAAAGCTTAAGATGGGAACAGTTGTGGATGTCTCTGTCATTGTATTATTGTAGCATGGCGCTACACCTATGATTGACTCTGCACAGTGGGGACTTTAATATGAGGACTCTCAAAAGGTTATGATACTTTTAAAGCTGATTTTGGAGCCATAGATATCCACTTAGGCTAAACAGATCAAGGCAAATTGTTCTTCTCCCATTCTGGGACTGCTATTGTCTACTGACAGAAAGCAATAATGGAACTTCTGACAGAAAGCTAGAGTGAACAGCACCACTGCAACTCACTTTTCATTGTGAGTTGATACACGCAATTTCTACCTACCACTTTTCTGTTCCTCTGTCAGCTGCTCAACCTGTTCCAGAAATAGAAATAAAACAACTTAAAACATGGATTTGTGTATGGGCTTTGTAGTCTTACAGTATATAAACTCTTTACATTCACCTGTACTTTGTATTTAATTTAGGCAAAAATGTTTAATGAACTGCATTAATGGCTCTAACAGCATGACTGAAAAAGTAACACTGCAAACTGTAAAGAGCGTGTACAGTATAAGCATAACTGAGTTATGTACTTGAAAGGTGAATACAGGTTAAAGTTCACAGTTCAGATTTAAAAATGTTAAGGTCAGATTGACATATATGGTAATGTCATGTACATCTGGAAACATTCCTAGCAAAAACAGGACCTTAGCAACCACTGATAGACGTGGATTGTAGATAATCAATGCTGACAAAATAGCAGAACTTTACATCGTACAACTACATTCAATTAATAAACCATAAACAAAGGAAACATAAGTTGTGTTTTAAAGCGTTTAGAAAAATGAAACAGGAATTCCAGGAACATCCACAGAGAATCAAGAATAATGACAGCTGCAAGACTTTATGGTTACCAAGAACAATTCTACTGATTTGCCAGTCAGGGGGATGCAGCGCATATGCACTGTCATTTTAATACAACTATACGCAATGAGGAATTGAATGACAATCTTGTAGCTGCCCAGGCTCTGACAGATAGCATTGGAATTTAGCCTTGAAGTTTTTATCTAAATCACAGGCTCTTCTACTGTGACCATACATGACAAAAGCGTAGCTGTCTGAGTGGTTTGCCAAAATTAGCCTTTGGAGGTGATCCTGCCATTTGTAGGCATGGATGGAGTCATCACACAATGATCTTTATCATTTCAGATTTTTCCGTATATGAAAAAAAAATATTTCAACATTCTTAAAGCACATCACATTCGTTAGTACTTTCCCATGCAAAACTACAGTGAAGAAAATATTCTCAATATTAATCTTAAATGTTTTAAATATTATCACGTACAACTGCACTCAGAAGCAATGAGCAAATCTGCATTTATTTTTATCTCTTTATTGGTTAAGTTACTGAATGTGATTGCCAAGAATTGGAATAACAGTATCTTCGTTAAAAAAATGATTTCACAGTGCAAGTGCAGTGAGGTTTTCAATAATAAATAGAGTGGCACAATTCCCCAGCACAGGTGAGAGATGTTTTGTGACCCATATCAACTAAACTCCATCACAGGATAAATGATTGTATTCCACTAAGTATAGAAGTCATCGCACAATCCAGAAATACTATGCTATTTGCACTTGTGTGCTTCACTGTGGTATTAATGTAACACTTTCCCAGCTCTATTTTCAGACGACACTCTCTCGGATGGAGTTTACCATTCCAACCACACTGTTAGGCTATGTCAAAGTAATTATGAAACGAGAGTATCTGCAGTACTTGACAGATTTCTGCAAACACCCAGCTAATACAAATGACCATACCATCCTGTTACCAAACAAGAGTTACCCGGAGAAACTGAGTACAAAAAGAAGCTGTGTTGGGGAAACCCATTTGACTCTATAGATAATATTCTTAGCATGCTATGTAAACTTGATGGATTTTATAATGTATGTTTACATATTTGGGTATAATACATGAGTTTACATGTTTTGCCAAGAGAATTCTTACAATCTTTGTTCTCTGAATCCCAATGATTTCTGTCTTTCTGCTTCTGTCGATTCCCAGAATACCTCCGGCTTCAAAGATGCCTAAATGCTCTACTTACCGCTGCCTTGTAAATGTTGTCCATGTTAGAAGCCACTCAAATGGCTCCTAGGTGCAGCAAAGGCGATGAGAGAACCACAGAGGAGAGCAGAGGCAAATCCGCTTGACGGCAGCTTTATATCTGCCCCTCAGACCGAGCTGTGTCCCTCCCTGCCTCCCAGCTAACCCACCGGGATGTGGATAAATCGCAATCTCCCAGCTCAGATAAGAATGTAGTGACTCTTGGACAGCATACTTTGGAATGGAATGAACCAAATGGATAGCCATTCTTGTCGCTTTCCCCTAATCATGCCTGAATGGACTAGAGAGACACTCAACATTCCAGCGGGGGTATTACAGAGAGAATATGCCAGCTCAGAGACGAGCCAGAAAAGTCCTCCTACAATAATGTTTCAAGGCCATGATCTACTAATAGGGATACTTTTTTCCCCTTGGATTCAGTACAGCTCTGTTTTCAAGGCTGCGTAGCGAAGAATTCTTCTCTCTCCAAGGCATTTGCATTAATGCCTCCCACACAATTGACAAGATGCACCAAGCTTGGTTAACTTACAGAAATTAGTTCAGAAATGAAACTTGATTATATGGTGTTTTCAAAATGATTTTGACATAAGCGATGTTTTCCCTTTTAAACAAGAGTAAAGGGAAGCAAGTTAAAAAAATACTTTTTATGTACTGAATTTTCAACTGGTGTTGTGATGAATATAAAAATCAGTTTGTTTTGTTTTGCTGGTAAGGGCTTCTCAATGTTGACTCTATGGAAAACAATAAAAATAAAGTTTTTTTTAAAAAAATACTTGATTGTTTCCACATTTGTTTGTATGCTTCCTGTTCAGTTTGCAAAATATTGTGCTCTAAGCCTAGGTTTTAAAAGATTTCTAGACGTACAAATTCATCCTTGTGAAGGTCTGCAATTTTTAAAGCCACTATTCAGACCTTCGCACTTAAGTGTCTTTCAAGCAATTTTGTTTAAAATTGTATGAGGAATTAACCATAATTATGAAAACACTGTTAATTATTAACTAATTAATGTAAGGAGACAGTGCTGTACATAGCCTAGAAACATAAAAATTTACGTCTTGTGTGTACTTTTAAAAGGAAGACAAAAAGAGGACTAGAACCTGACAGAACCTGACTAAAAGGTCGTGTCTAATTTGCAGGCTGCTTCGACGTCTTTTAAAATGTACTCCAATTTCTTAAATTCGTATTTAAACGGTCTTGGTATTTTTATGTACTGTTTCTCATGTGGCGCAGTACAGTTTTTATACAATATGCGCATATTTTTAATTCGAATTCAGCAGCCCAGTACTGGTATTAAACAAAACTGAACTAAATGTGTCGCCGGTGAAATCAAATTATTACGAAAAAATGTAATAATGTAGTATATCCCTGGGGCGCTGAATTAGCATTCATAACTGTGAACACTTAAATTTAACGCATGAAACCAACTCAACAATACTGACGAATTTAAATTAATTTCTGAACCCGAAAGACTACCATTCCCACCATGCAACACGCCATTTTAGATTATATAGCCCCCCCCCCCCGGCCTGCATAAAATGGAAGGCAGTTGTATATAAGGTCACAATTTAGTCAGTTTAACGTCTTTAACATTAGAGTTTATATGATTAAAAACCTCTTGTAATTATTTCAAACACCGTGGAATACAAAAGACATTGCAGTTTGTGTATAGTACGTAGCACGCCAGTTTATATATATTACATCTTATATTGCATTAATATTCCTGTATACCAAAAGACAATGCTTACTTAGTGTAACGCACTGTGACCTTAATAATGTACCCAGTTTTGTTCTTCTAGGATGCGCAGTCTGTGTCATTTATATTATATCAAACGAGAACCCAAACAATGTTGGAATGGTTCATGGTGAAATATTTGATTTTCGGGAAAAGCAAGTAGTCGTCATATTCGCTATCAGCCGTACTGTAAATGTATTGCTCGATTTACCATGGAGTAATGTAAATTAACATTCCTGGAGGATTATTTAAAAATAATTTCCGAATAAACAGGAATTTAGTGAAATTCATGACCATTTAGTAAAAAAAACAGACTATTTTTAACAGTCTGTTTCTTTTCAGACGCTCCCTGAGTATTTTTCTGGGGGAAGGAAGTCCCTACTATTCACCGAGGAAGGGAAAGCAAATGAAATCAGGTGACAATTTTTTTTTTCAATTTTTATTTTGTTTCAGCATTTTCTGTTTTAATGCATTCGGCAGTGGAAGAGGTCCCGCTTTTGAATCTAATGTAAAAAGGACTCACGTTAGTAAGTATACTCGCTGGAAACGTGTTAGGGTTTTCTGAGGTTTTTAAGTATTACTAGCAACATAATCATATATTACGATGCACATGACTGAATATTGAAACACAGTTGTGTGTTATAGGGAATATCAGTCTTACTGCTCTTCTTCTTTACATTTGATATAAAATAAGAACTGAGCTCTTATATATTAATTAAAGTCCGATTCATACCCACTGCATTCCTACAGTATTCATAGTTATTATCAAGGGAATTGCAAAAAACTAGAACCGTGGTCCTTGTCAAATGTAGTTTTCATCCTTTCGAGGAAGTGAAAATAGTTTGTAGGTGAAATTCTAGCTTCGTATTTTTACATACATCTCCAATTCGTTGTGAGGCGTTTAATAGATTTCACTGAATGCTAAGACCATAACATTGTTTATTCATTGTTCACATGTTCATTGTCAGTGTGAAATGACAGTAGTGTTTTATGTGGTTGGCGCAGTTTATTTGGGCAATTTCTTGTTTCTCTTCAAAATTGAGAAATAGTTATTTCACGTGTGCATTCTTTTTATTGCAAATAAAGACGACTGGTTTCCTCACCAAAGAGACCCGATAATAACTTTTTGATTCTCCCGGTTTGGGAGACCAAGGTTGTTATTATTTAGGGCTGGTAATAGCCTTTTTTTGTGTTACGTGATGCGTTATGTGCATGAAAATGAGGATTGTCACCTTGAAGTCAAAGGCGACATCAGTTTATCATAACATCATATTTACTGTATCTGAAGTGGAATTTCCAGTTTGTTTCAGTAAAAAAAAATAGCAGCTCTTTTCTTATTATCCGAGCAGATATTGGTTGGTTATAATGGTAGAATGTAAACGGTCTGTTTACATGTGGTGATGTAATAAGCTGGTCAATATGGTCCATAGTATGGAGTTATGAACTTGACGGTAGTAGTACCTTGTACAGGCACCAGTAGATACCAGTCAATGCTATTTGATTTGTAACACGATGTGTACTGTGTTTATATTTTTCAAGACGTGTGGACAGTTTAGCATTGTAGGAACGAGCTTCATGAAATAGGGCCTGTTGCACGAAGTGTTACATTGCACGACTTTGTTGCGGCACAAGAAAACATTCTAATGCTGTTTAACTTATAGTAAATAAGGAACCCCAACAGTGTCCATGTCACTTTTAATTTAGAAGGTGTTTTATTTCTTCTTAATAAAAAACGATGACTAGATGAAGGATTAATAAAATTACCCAATAAAGAAAAGACAAACATCTGTAAACCAAGCAGTCATTCTGAAACCATAACTGGCAGGCTGAGACCACTCTGGGTTCTTAGGGAATCTCCAGTTCCCAAACATGTGATATTTTTACTTTGCTGTGTAAATGTAAACGATGAAGCTCGGGAGGCAAGAGAAACATCTTTCTCCAGGCCTTGTTTTGATGGAAACATACTTGTATAGGCAGTGGATTGTGGTGTGCTGCAAAAACA
This sequence comes from Lepisosteus platostomus, assembly GCF_059453375.1. Taxonomy (NCBI): domain Eukaryota; kingdom Metazoa; phylum Chordata; class Actinopteri; order Semionotiformes; family Lepisosteidae; genus Lepisosteus; species Lepisosteus platostomus. Next base: position 62,520,804 of record NC_142616.1, on the reverse strand, counting down.
TATAGGAGCATTTGTGTAGAAACAGTGGTCCTCAAAGTACACGGGCATATACTGTATGTGTCCCTGACTTTTTGAGGTGAAGCTGAAGTAAACAGCACTATCTTTATCGTCATCTCCCCTGTATGCTGTTTCAAGTCATTTGACCACAGCAAGGTTAGTTTCGGCAGAGTGCCAAAAATGAGAGAAAAAGTTTGCCCCCCTCCCTTCCTAAAATATGAATGTCACTCAAATATACGAGTGCAGGGACTATTGCTGCTGGCAGGAATTTGCAGTGTGAAGAATTTGAGGACCATTGGTATAACAGCTGTTTGCCTATCAGTCAGCAGCCTAAAGGACACTGAGTTAGACAAGGTGTGTGGTAGTGTGCTGGATTTTACACTTAAAAAGGTTTGTCAGGGTGCGGTAGGTCAGGGGAGAAACTGTATATTACTTTCATAGATGTAGTAACAAGTAGATTTAACAAGTAGTAACATCAACATTCCTTTGTTCCACTATCCACCAAGGCTGTCAATGCAAATGTCAAGGGTAAACACAATTTTGACTCCTACAACCCACTTGAGTGCAATATGTTTATGATGTGTTTATCAATGTTACGTTGTTACAGTATGTGTTATACATGTGCAATAGAGAGATGTATAACGTTTATCTTTTTTTAAAATAAAATAATGTGCAATGTTTTTCTTTTCTTTTTTTTTTTGTTTGCATTCTATTTAAATGTCCAGGAGTGCTGTGTGTCCATAAAACAATTCCCTCAGGGGACAATAAAATCTTATCTTAGATATGTGTAGCTTTCTAGACCCTCAAATTCACTCTGAATTCAGTTTCTCAGAATTTGATTCAATGATGAATATTGATTCCGACTGATGAAGATAAAGAAAGTTGTGTAAAGGTGACGTGTTAACTGTAATTTGACATATTTTGTTTTTAAGAAGGACAAAATATTGTGGAGTATTGGTCAGGGCTCTGGACTTGTACCTGAAAGGTTGTAGGTTCAAATCCCAGTTGGGATTATTCAGCAAGGTGCTTCATTCAGACTGCTCCAGTGAATTCCAAGCTCTATTAAAGGGTAGAAATGTTTGCCTGTGAGTGAAAGTTTCAGCTACTGTACATAAAAAAATAAAACCATCATCCTTGCAATTAGTATGAATGTAAGGTAGTCATTGTAAGGATACACTGTAGTAGAGGTGCAATATGTGCTTTTAACCTGTTGTAGTTTGTAGGGTGTCGATCGATACAGTGTGATTTTATATTCCATTGCAGTAGTTGAGCGTTTTTTTACTAGGTGTCGCCTTACATTTTCATTTCTTGTTTGAGGTTTTGACCTCCTTAAAGGAATTCATGTGATCTGTCAGTGCAGTCATAAGGGAATATGATTTGTGAAGCTAAAACTTTCTTGTAATAGGTAGGTTATGCTCCGTTATGGAATAGATGGTTTCTGGGTGAATGGCTTTCTTTGCATATCATTTTCTCCTTTTTCCTGTTGGAACTACTGACCTTAGTTTGCTTCCATTGTTTCTCTGCAAACAATGGATAAGATACAGCCATCAGTTTGTTTTTGGAAGGACATTTTCTTATATGTTCATGGATGTGGAGTTACCTGGATTTAACTAAAGGTTGACTGCAACCATGATGTTTAAAATGCTTGCTTTTGAGAAAAAAAAACTGTTTTATAAGTTTTGTGTATGCAAGGTGGATGCCTCATAGAATTGATCATTTACTGGATGTAAATTAACTGAAATAATCCCCCCCCTACTGTGAATAGGCCACAATATTTAGTGTGATTGCTATATGTTTTTTTACCACAGCAAAAGCCAATAATGTTTTACAGGGGTCACTACTTGAATAGAATTCAAAGGGATGATACAGTTGATTTGGGGATGTTTTCATTTAGGGCAAATTTGATCCAGGTATGAGCAAATTTGCTTTCAAAACACCTTCGACTTTTTAAGAATATTTTTAAATGGAGGAAACGTGAATAATGCAATATCTGCTGTATTTCTGTGTAATGACATTAACTTGCTATTTTTACATTAGTTCATACATTTTATAGTTCATAAATTTTAATACTCTAAAAGTAATACTAAGCATGGCACCTATATACATGTATATATGGATATCTGGATGAATGTCCTACTTTAGATTTGCTGTCCTACTTAAAACCACAAATGCCTAGAAAAGTGTCCCATCCTGGTGGAACCAGTATTCTGAGTGGGTCACTAAGTGTGCGCTGTTGGCGTCATCAGGCAGGACAGTTGCAGGATGTTGGAGGCTGCGAACACAGTGGTGAGGTTTGCTGACTATGGAGGTGAAAGCTTCACCCTGCTACCAGCAATCGAGAACAGCTCTGTGTCCCCAACATGGCAGCCAGGCCCCGGAGCTAACATCACCAAGCCACACAAGTGCCTTCAGATTCTGTTTGAAGACATCGGCGACTCCAGGTGAGTTTCCCCAATTTCAGCCTGGTGAGTGATGGAAAATGAGTAAAGATTTTATGCATGAATATGTAGCCAAAATCAACCAGGCTTTTTTCTTCTCTAGTTTTCTGGAAGAAGAAGTGTTGACAGGGCTTTCTTGTGTAGGAAGAGTGCAATAAATCATGCATGTAACTCGTCCGGATTAGTTTGAACAAGTCAGATTTAGTTGAAGCGTTAGACTAGCTGGATTCTTCCATAGTTTGCTGTTCTGATGAATTCCAGTCATGCCTCAGATGAATTTGTTAAAGGTGTTTTGTTAAGCAGTCAAGTTATCAGTTTATTTTAAAAAGGCCAGAAACCACAAGATGCCTCTCCCTCAACCATGGGGTCAATCAAGCAATGTTTTTTTTTTTTTTTTTTTACATTGTTAAATTGTATTTTATTCTTCTTGTGTCTAACTCCTCTATTCCCTTTCCTGCCCCTTCCTTTGCAGAGTTCGATTCTGGGATCTTCTTCTTCTTATCCCGAATGTGGCATTCTTTGCGTTTCTGGTCTGGAAGCTGCCATCTGCCCGAGCCAAGATCCGTATTACTTCCAGTCCCATTTTTATTACTTTTTATATACTGGTGAGCACAATAAAAAAATAAGAAATGTAATACGAATTAATCCTTTAAGTCAGTAAGGCTTAGCCATTTTCTTTCAAAGGTTTTGAATTCAGAGGTGCTGTTCATGACATTTTTGAATCCCCATTTAAAATGATAAAATAATCTCTCTGTTAAACTCCCAGACGTGAACTGGATATCCCAAAATACTTTTCTCAGCAACTGAAACAAAATGTCCACACTGTTGCTAGGCTTTACTTTTGGACAGCAGGTTCATGTGATTTTTTTTTTTAGTTAGAACTTGTCTTTACTCTAGAAGTGAAGGATGAGCATAAATATTGATTTTACAAGTCAGGACAGAAGTGATGTTGTTTTCCCAGATTGTTGTCTCTGATGTATAGATCTTGTATATAGCCGGCAAGCAAATAGGCATTATATTTCCCTGTGCTGTAAAGATGTATATGGTGACACAAATGTCTTTATGGAAGATTGAAATAAATATATTTACAAAGGAACAAGTAAGTTCTGCCGTGGAGCCTTCTTCAGGTGTGAGCGAACCTCTACCCACCTGAACTACTGCAATATATTAACAAGATGTACTGTGTTTGTTTATCGTGCCTTCAGAACTTTAGCTCTTCAGAATGATGATTTGCCTGAGTGGTTGGACAGATACAAAGGGTTCACTGACCTCTGGGTAACCAGCTCTTGTCTTTCACTTCCAGGTGTTCGTCGTAGCTGCTGTTGGAATCACCCGTGCTGTAGTCTCCATGACTGTTAGTGCTTCTAGTGCAGCTACCATCATTGACAAGGTAGTGCACATCCCTCACTGTGAATTTGTTTTGGGTAGTATCTAATCAGGTGCGTTCAGCAGTGTATATGAACTTTTATATGTGACCTATGTAGCTTAATCTGAGAAGTATTTGTTTTACGTTTGTAACTCTGTTGCACTAAATGGTGAGATGCAACTCTAGAGTGTAATGATATCCATTGTGTTTGCCTTTGTTCCTTTTGCCTTTTACCCTGATTTTACCTTGCAGTCCTTGTAAAAAGCATTAACAGTAAAACTGCTTTTTTTACTGACCACTTCATAGCTCTTAGGTGAGAAACTGATATTTGCTCAAACCCTTGTTTTTGCAGGTTCTTTGGGAGATAACACGATTCTTCCTGCTTGCCATTGAGCTCAGTGTTATCATACTAGGTCTTGCTTTTGGTAGGTCTCGCAATTGGCAACGTTACAAGTGTAAAAGAGTGAAAAAATAATACATCCGACAGGTATTTCATGTTAGTAAAGTTATTTCTTAATTATTTACTGGTCATATTATTTGTTGTATTATATTTTTGGAGAAAATCAGAATGGTTTTTATCTCTGTTACAGTACATCCATTAGGTTTTCCTTTGTTTATGCTAATTCATCAAACAAACTCCAAAAGCATTAGCAAACTGTTTTATGTGCACACTTGTATTAACACCCATTAATACTGTTCTTTACTCTCTGTTTACAGGTCACCTTGAAAGCAAATCAAGCATAAAGCGTGTCTTAGCGATCACTGCTGTGCTGGCACTGGCCTATTCTATCACTCAGGTATAGCGGATTTTTGGGAATAAAGGTTCATCCAGTGTTTATGTCTCTAGAGTTCTTGTGAGTACCCACCAAAAATATTTGCTTTCCTTTGGTAACTTTTTTTCACTACACTGTAAAAGCTTTTAATCAGTGACTGGGTATAATTGCACAATACACACATACAACATGGTGAGTTGCTTGTACAGTTCAATCTGGAATGATTCTAAACAGCTTTGGGCTTTGAAAAGTGACTGCATTAAAGTGACTTAACCAGGCTTAAAATGAAGTATTAAAGGGTATTACTTAGGAAATATGAATATCAGTACATCCAGAGGAGAGAGGACTGCAGGTTGTCACTTTGGGGTGGTGTACTACATAAATCTGACTTTTTCTTGATGTCTTCAGGGGACCTTAGAGATCCTGTACCCAGATGTCCATCTCTCAGCAGAGGACTTTAACATCTATGGCCATGGAGGAAGACATTTCTGGCTTGCTAGTTCCTGCTTCTTCTTCCTGGTACTGAGAATCAAAGGCTGGGGATACCGATTGCTATTGGAATACCCAATTCAAATATATGAAGGAGAAATATTAATTATAAACTATTATTTAACTAAACATTTTTTACTGCAGATTATTGTGCTTTATTTTTATGTTTAGGAAGTACAAGAAAATTGCACTTCAATGTAGTGACACTGATATGTTTGATACTTCACTACCATGTACCTTAGGAATAATTGATAATTGCACTTCAATAAAGTATGTCATATTGTTATAGTGTGGGTCTCTAAACTGCAGGAAGCTTATATGTATGTTGTTTTTTTAACCCCCAGGAGTATTCAGTTGACAGCATTCACACAGCTGAGAAATAAATCAGATTTTCGGTCCTGAAAGAGAAAATTAATTAGTTAATTAGCAAATAAAAGTACATTTTTCTGTTAATAAAGTCATTTTGCTTAAAGTGTTTTTTTTTGGGTAAGAACATCAGAAAACCTACATAAGCTGCTTAGAGGGATTCAAAGTTTTTTTGCCTTACAGATCTATTCCCTGATAGTCATCCTTCCAAAAACACCTTTAAAGGAAAGAATTTCTCTTCCATGTGAGTATCAGTGCACATTTTGGACCAAGATGATGGTAGTGTCCTGAATTTGGAGTGCAGAGTATTTAAAAATGTAAATTAAAGCAGCAATTAACAGCCAGTGCAGTTTATATTTAAAAATTAACAATGAAATATTTTGACCAGGAGGTAATACACAGTTGTATCCTGCTGACTTTTGTATTAAAGTGTGTTGGATGCTTTTAAATGGGTTCTATTCTGTTAACACTTATTAAGATTGCAATGGTATTTTATATACAATATGTCTATCTTTATTTTATAAGAAACATACATTACCTTGTGGGACAAAGACCACATTTGTATACATTTGTATACTTCATCAAACATACTTCATTTGTATACTTCATCAGTCTTTTACATGTAAGAAGAACATGCTAACTATGCCATTATGCTATGCCAGATAGTTTAGAGCTTACTTACAGCTAGAAATGACATGATATGGAGTTGCAGTTGTAGAACCGCATAAAACATGACGCCTTGTACAATGAATGAGGCCTGTGTATTTTGCAGCCAAGAAGAGTTTTTATGTATATGCTGGTATCCTGTCATTGCTGAACCTAGTACAGGGTCTGGGCAGTGCATTACTGTGTGCGGATATCACAGAAGGACTCTGGTATGTATTTGTTGAGGTCTAATCACTGTCGTCTTACTCCCACTCTCCAGCAGAAAGGACTCATGTTTGTTTTAAGCGATTTTGCGCTGTATTTATTACTATACCTAGTATAAATATAGTATTAATGAGAACCACAGCACAGCATGATGTATGTGCTTAATTAACTGAAGTAGTAGCTAGGCTTGCATTTATAGAATTCCAAAGGCTTTATAAAATTACTTGATAAGTGCTGGATAGCAAAATGTAATCATTTTACCATTAGCTGCAATGTGGCGTAGAACTGAGGGACATGGATTTGTAAGAGCAAGGTTATGGATAAAAATTCCTGATGAGGCAGTGACAAAAAATAGTTATTGCTTTGTTTTATAAAATTATTTTAATGAATGAAACTAGGCCCATGGATCCAATTGCTTTAAAACAGAACTTTCCCATTTCCGGATCATGTGATTCTGTAAGGTCTAACTTTTTTGTTGTTTTGGGGTCTGTTTTAACAGCTGCGTTGACGTGACTACGTTCCTATATTTTTCCGTGTTTGCTCCCCTGATCTACGTGACATTCTTGAAAGGATTTTTTGGGTATGTAGAGTTTCCCTTTTGGTTTGTTTAATGTGTATGTTAAGGTTTAATGTATGACACGTTAAGGCTTTTATTATTTATCATCATTACCTTCATTTAATAGTTTATATCAAAGAGTGCACAACTCTAATCCTGGAGGGACTAAAGGTTTCACCTGAACCCACAATCGCCTATTGAACTCATTATTTACTTGGTTGTTTGCTAATAGCCTTTCCTTGTTCTTAGGAATCTGGATATTTACAGACTATAAGACCTCCTGGGCAGTGGTCCTTAAAGGGGAACTGCAGTTCCAATTTCTTAGACCGGTTATTAAATCTCGGTTACAGAATAAATGAATCGACATTGTAGAAAAATTTTACAAATTTTGAATTACACACGAAAACTGGAACTTTGTAAAAGTAAGTACTTTAAGCTGCCGTATTGTCGCAAACTTTGAGTTCTGAATTGCAATGTGATGCGGCCCTTCCTGCTCGCCTGTCAACGTAATAACTAATGTAATGTGATGTACAAATAAGTACAGGGTGCACAGCAGGCATTTCACCACAGAAATGTTCCAGTGTGATCTGCATGCAGATATGCAATATTTTTATTGACTTAAAAGAGATGCATTCACGATGAAATAAAGCTGCAACACGTCAGTTTTGTTGCCTTGTTCTGAGTCACAGAACATGGTGTTGCACATACTGTACATTACCTGGAAATTTAGTGTATTTTGTGATGTAAATTGGAGGTTTTACAAGTTACTGTGTACATTTTACTTTTAATGTGGTTTGAAATTCACTCATCATTGGTGATTCTTTCTAATCCCGAAATATAAAAATGTAATTGTGGTGCTTTTCAAGGCCAGAATGGAGCTTCTCATGCTTATATAGATGTGGATTCTTGGAGACATGCATTACTAAGCTATTGCTCATCTAACAGTACAAGAACTCATTGACTTGAAGTCTGAATCCCCCAAATTCTTTAAATAATTTCTTAATGTGTAATGGCTTTACAAAAACTCATTGGAGCTATGTAACAGTTGACATCAAAAACTTGTAAAATTAGTCATGTTGAATGAAAGGTGTAGCATAAAGATGTCTGATTTTATGTGTTCTCCCTTTATATGAAAATGTAGGGTCGAACAGTAGATTCGTTCCCTACCTACAGTAAAAGTGTATTTGTTTTAATGTTCATAATCATTATCTATTCTATTGCATAGAATAGACATCATCAAAATCTATTGCACAAGCAAAACATTTGTAAAGTCAGCAAGAATTAGTATTTATCTCCCATCTCCTCCTCCAGATCGGAGCCAAAGATCCTGTTTTCCTACAAATCCCAGATCGATGAGCCTGATGACACAGATGTTCACCTTCCCCCGACCTATGGTGTGGGCAAGAAAGATGGTCATGAACCTGGATTCTACTCCAGCACACAGATAGATACCTCGGGGTCCTATTTGGATGATGTCGCCTCAGGCCCTTATCCTGTGGGTAGCATTAACAGTATTGATAGTGACCGCTGGAGGGCCATCAATGCCTAGAATCCAATCCAGAGGAGGAGGGGTAGGATTCTGCACCTCTCCAGGAACAGTTCTGATCATGAAATGTAAAAGACCATGTGCAGGATTTTATAAATCCATTCACGGGGATACTTAGCAACATGGATGTTGCTTTTGAGCAAAGCAGTAAATGTACAGTATATACATTCCAATCTGAAATTTGCAACAGGCAATCTCGGCTCCCTGCTGTCCCACATGAGAAAGGGAAATGAGCTGGCAGACATAATTCTCAAATCATTTTGCCTCACGGTTTTTGCCAAGTCATCCTCATTTTCTCTCAGACTCAGCATTTACATTGTATAACAAGTGATTCTTTTATTTTTTTTTTAAAAGCTTTTAACTAATGCTCTATTGATGGCGTGAAACACTGACATACATGCTGCTTTGATTATATGGGAAATAAGAGACTTCACTGGAGTTTCTTAGAGGGGTTAATTTAACTTAAATCGTCACTTAAGAGTTTTGTTTTTGGTGCTTTAATGTAATAACACTGCTATAGCTTTGGCTGTAGCAAATTCACCAGAGGGGTTCGGTTTGTAGAAATTCTAGTCAACATGATTTATGGAGCAGTTGCAAATTTTCAGCCAAAACAGTAATTTATCAGTTAAATGGATAAATACCAACCAGTGTCAACTAGCTTATTTCTGTCATAAATTATTTTTTCCCTTTTTATCCTGTAATCAACAGCTGCTTTGTTACTTTTTCCCTGATCTTAAGGGAATTTAGAAAAGTTGTGTTTCCATGGTAGGACCAGTGTGCTGGAATTTAACCATTTTAGTGCACTAAAAGAAATTCTATAGAAGAGAATTAAAATATAAATAAGGTGTATGAGAAAGAGTCTTATTTATTCCTATGTGCGCATAGTTTGTAATTAATGTTTGATGGACCCGCCCAGTAAGACATTGTTTTAATGAGAACGTACTGAACATCTGATTAAAAAATACTTAAAATTTCCATAACTGTAATACAGAAACAAGCAGATGTTAATTGCACTCTGAGAAGCAGGATGGAACTCATTGTTTCAGCTGTGAATCCTACCTCAGGAATGAGGAGGCTGAAGAAGGATCCATAGCTAAAATATGTGTTTAACTGTTTTTTTTCTAATATTCAGTGTGGAGCTGAAAAGTAGAAAGAAATCTTTATTGGTTCCTTTATTGATTGCATGGTGAATGCATGAATGCAGTCTCCTGCTTTACTTGTACAATCTTGGAACATTTTCCCCAATAGCACTCTATGTAACCTCCTCTTTTGTTTAACAATTTTTATAAATCGGGATTGCATACAAGCTGTGATTTTTAACCGTGGTAGTTCCCTGTTTGTGTTTTGGCCTTTACAAAATCTGGAGCTGTAACCTTATCAGCACTAGAAATGTGTTGCTGTATTAGTATTAGACAGATAAGTTCTCAGAAAACTATATGGAACACTCAGATCCAGTATATCAGAAATAGAAGAAGGATACAGTGTCTTGATATCAAGTATTATTTCTCAGCACTGACACCTCTTGAATAAATATTTTTTGCTTTAATGATTCCCCTGAAATGGATTATATTGTTATCAAGACTTCTTCAGTAGTTAACTAGTTTCCTTAACTTGTAAGGCAATAAGCCCAGGGCAGGATTTTGCATCTGGAAATGCTGGACTTTTGCGTTTCAGGGAATAGATAGGATGATGTGGATTGTTACATCTGCTTGTACAGTGAAGATGAACATTTTTTGTGAGCTGTGAATTGGAAACATTTGTAATTTTAATTATTTTTGAATACTGTATTGTGTAAATCTGAAATGCCAAATCAGAATATTTTTGTGCTTTCATAGGGTTTAACAGAGGTGCAGATGTCACAATTACCGCACAAGTATTATACAATGTTTCTTTGCAAAAATTAAATCCATGTTTGGCAGTGAAAAAGGTTTTTGACCTGTGTGAAATTTAACTGGAAAGAGTACTCTAACTTTTGCACTTTGGGCTAAGCTTTTTTGGACTGCGTATTTTATTAAAAAAAGAGTGATTGAAATATTTAAATATAGACCACAGAAACTTTCCCACTATGAGATTTTTCTGTTTCTTAAATGTTAAATGATACATTTTTCACATTTCTAAAACCTTGTTTTGAATATTGTGACCAAATTTTAAACTGGCCCTTTAATATGGAAAATCTGTGTTGAGATTATGATGCAGCATAATAAAAGTTGCACAGGGAAATGTTTTCAGAGGAAGTTGCCTCTAATTGAAAATATTTTTCTCCCATGGAATTTGGTCTGGAGCTGAAGACTGGCATCAAGATAGATGAATTCAAGATGACCCTGGGTTCTGTTGGAGGTATTTGACTGGTGGAATTGTGGAGGCTTGGAATTTGTATTAGCGCAGGGATCAACACAATTGATTCATCATTGTAAGACCAACATGAAAGCATGTAAAAATTAAACATTTTTTATTAAGAAAATGGTTTTATTTAATTGTATGTATTTCTATAGAGTATTATTGTGGTATGTTAAACATTCCTAGAAAGTGATTATTAAAAACGCTTCCTGTCTGCCTGCTTTCTATTTCTTTTGTCAATGTTAAGTTAGATTTTTTTTTGCCAAAGTAGAAGTAGAAAACTCATGGTAAGAGGGAAAAACAAATCTTACATATGCCTTAAAAGCTGAAAGCTAACATTTTGTATTTGTTTCAGCTGGTTAAGGAATAAACAGTGTAATGTGCTTACATGTATAAGCACTTTTATATCCATTTACAGTATAATATACAGTTACTTGAACAGTACTCTCAAGTGGGTTTGAGATCTATGATCCAAATTCCCAAGATTAAATAATTCTGTAGGCCTACTGGAATTTGGAAGAAAAATGCAGGTATATACTTTTTCTTAGATCCGCCTTAGTCTTTACTTATTGTTTCATCCAATTCCATGGAAGTTTGAGGTTTGAAGCTGTTCATGGTATGAATGTGACAAAGTAAATATAGGAGTAATAACTTTATTTCATAAAAGAGGAAGGTATACATAAATTAAAACGGTAAATTAAACGAGAAAGTTGAAGTGCAAAAATTAGTTTTAAGTCTGGATTAAAAATGTTGAGGTACTTGCAAAATCCAATTTGGTTTAGATAATCATTGCAAATTCCCAGACAAACAGAATAGAAAGCAAGATTTTCCAGTGTTCAAAGTGTATTGGGAAATTAAAGAACTCCCTCACGTTCAAAGGAAGTGTAGGTGTATCTGGAGTTCAACAATGATATGATGTAATGTTCACTGATGATCTCAAATGCAGATAAATTATAGGTAATACAAAAGGGGCAGGACTGTTTTTTATGTCATAGCATTTTAATGCCTCTGTAATTCTACAGTCTGTGTTTAAGCTTTACAAATGCTTTAGTTGAGGGGACACAAACAGTCAATAAATAGCTAACCCTTAAAAATTAGGACTGCTGTATGTGGATGTAGCTGCCAACACACAATAAAGAGCTGGAAACATTGGTATTTAGGGAGTAATATGGGTTTCTAGTTCCCAATTTTCAAATTCCCTCTCGGATTGGGACGCTCTGTAACCTAGACATACTAAAACGTTGAAATGGAGTGTAATTAAGGCTGTCAAAATCAAGTAAACATGAGATGTGAATTAATGTGCAGACAGATTATTAGTTTACTAGTTTTAAGTTTTGATGGTTCAATTAGTCAGACCAGCATAATTGTCAAAAACGATTTAGTGCCAACACTGAAACTCTTTGTTTTTGTATATTATTATAATGGTACTATATAGTAGCCAGCAGCCATATCACCCTGCAACTCACAACTGGCAACCCACCGAAGCTAAGCAGGTGTGAGCCTGGTCAGTACCTGGATAGGAGACCTCCTGGGAAAAACTAAGGTTGCTGCTGGAGGAGGTGTTAGTGGGGCCAGCAGGGGGCGCTCACCCTGCGGCTCATGTGGGTCCTAATGCCCCAGTGTAGTGACTGGGACTTATATATATATACTGTAAAACAGGTGCCGTCCTTCGGATGAGACGTAAAACTGGTCATTAAAAATCCCAGGGTGTTTCTCGAAAAGAGTAGGGATGTAACCCCGGCGTCCTGGCAACATTTCCCATCGGCCTTTATCAATCATGGCCTCCTGACAATCCCCCTCTATAAATTGGCTTCATTACTCTGCTCTCCTCCCCACTGATCGCTGATGTGTGGTGAGCGTTCTGGCGCACTATGGCTGCCGTCGCATCATCCAGGTGGATGCTGCACATTGGTGGTGGTGGAGGGGAGTCCCCATTACCTGTAAAGCGCTTTGAGTGGAGTGTCCAGAAAAGCGCTATGTAAGTGTAAGCAATTATTATTAATTAATTATATGTAAACCAATTATGTCTATCAATGCCATTAACTATGTCCTTTATTAAATGTAATTAAAACCACCAGACTTCCAGTGTCATTTAATTCTTGCAATGACAGCTTGTTAGTTTATTAAAATGTAGGCCTGTGATGTCCAACAATAATTACAAATGACAAATACTGTTTAGAAACCAGATTGGTCGCATCTCTAATAGCATAATCACCTGGTGACGGGAGGAAGTATTTCTGAACAAAAACGGTGCATAACTTATCTCTATATACATAATAATCACTATTAAATCATTTAGAAACGGTTCTAAATATCTCAAAGGCATTCCTTTTTCATTTTTTCCAGAGCCGATTTTGTGTATAGTTATTGTACTTGCTCCCTCCCCGTTTAAAAGATAACGAATGGAAAGATGTATCCGTTTTTCAAGCCGACGCTACACAAAATGTTCACTGTATGGCTGAGATAATTACAGGCTCACAGTGATAATGCACGTTAACAAGCCCCGCCTGAAAGTTGTTGCTTTTACTGAACTACAGTTCCCACTTGAATCCGGTTCCCTTCGGTAGCATTCTGCAATGCGATTGGGCTTCCCATGCACGTCTACCAATTGCATTTCACAATACTGGCATGTTAAAAAAATGACTTTTCATGTGGAGCGAAGGCTGAAAGGTCCATAGATTTTCAAGTGGTTGCAGAGGAATATCAGTGTTTTAATAATCCAAGCAAAATAACCGAAGGTCGTACTGAAGGACAGCATTTTACAATGGGAGGGAGTGAGAGTGTAACTAGAAAGGTGTCTTTTGGTTTGGACGAGGAAGACAGGGTGAGGGTTTTGCACGGAATCAAGGTAAGGAAGGAACAATTGCCAAAAAGCAAACTTATTGGAAAGGTCCTGCACGCTAAGGAGAACGTATTACGTTTATAACAAAGGCAAAAATGGAAACTGAGCTTTATCTGGTTTTTAGTCACCTCTTAAGTCTAGGTCGACAACCGTACACTGGGTACAAACGCCTGGAGATGCAATCCTGTCTTCTAACATCGGATGGAGCAATTAATGTGGGCTAGGGAAGCATCCCATAAGTCATGGCTTTATACAGCTCTCGGCACCAAACCAAAGTTGACCTCTGATAAATGCTTGCAGGTTTGCAAGCTGTCTTGCTTTGTAATAGGCAAATCGGATGCTGACTGCCTCAAATGCTGCCGAATTGCCGAAACTGACAATGCCAATGTTACCGTTAAAGCAAAAACAAACGGTCATCCTGTAGATCAACACGCCAAAACAAAAACAATAGCTGTTTTCTCATACAGGCCCAATTCATGGTTATTTGAAATATAACATTAACTTTCTAAATTACTCACCAAATAAACGTGGTAATTTGTGTTCCAGTTTTGGAGCATGTTTGCCTTTTAATCTCGTATTTCACTGTCTTGAAATGCTTGTAATGCTATGCTTTCATCAAGTGCTCTTCAACTTGTGTAAGCAGTGGTTACTATTCACAATACAGCGATTGCATCGTTTATGATTGCAGGTTGAGGTCCTTGTTTTTTGTGTCATCGAAAAATATGTACCTCTTTTAAGCTCAGTGTCTCGAATCTCCAGACGCAGGCATAGGTTTGGAATTAGTGGTGCAGAGTTGCGAATCTCACCTGCTGGTCCTTAAGCACCACTTCCAGCAGCGACCTGATCTGGTGTAGCTGCTTTCTGTTCAAGGAATGTCTGGGCCCAAAGTTGCTTCTCTTCAAAAACGTGTTGCAATAAGGTCCTGAGGTGGCATGATTTTTGAATGTTGTACATTTTTCTGACAGCAGTTAATTTACTTAACACAGCCTTGAGACTTGATTGTTTGTTCAGTTCAGTTTATTGTCATATAAACAAGTGCATGCGTATTTGCATGTGTGCTCCATAACAAAGACATTAAAAGAATCACCAAAAACATAAACACAGAACAGCAGCAACAACAACAAGTTAAATAACATACAAAGCCAGTGGTAGGGGTAGAGTTCTGACAGTTTGTGGGAAGAAACTGTGTGAAAACTGTGGGGGGTTATGTGGAACATTGTTATGTGGAACATTGTCCAGTTAGCCTTTAAAATCGTGAAGTCAGCACTGAAAAGAAGTGCATTACTGTCACTTACACGTGCTGTTTGTCTACATGTATGGGTTCGCTTCCTGGACAAAATGATAACACACTTGTTTTCTCTGGGCAGTTGTCGGAGGATGTCATCAGGAAAATGAAAGAAAAATCAGCCGAATCCAAACCCTCTGCTTCAGACGAGTGGTCGTCCTCTCAGACAGAAAGCAGTAAAGACTCCTCAGGTCTTGTCTTGTTTGTGTGAACTATTTTTACAAGTTACTGTTTCATCAATAGGTGTAATAATAGAGATGGTACAAAAAGTTTGAAAAGAAGAATTTCAATAAAAAAATAAAATAGCTTTTCAACAATTGTGCTTATTTCTAATTCCATCATACTGATGAGAGTGATTCGGGTGAACTGACACTTTTGCTTAACTGAAGATTGGTGAATGAGGGGCAGATGCTTACCTGTTGATTGAGTTTTCTTTGGAGAAAGATGTTAACATTACATTAAATGCGAATACATTTAATTAATGTGAAAGCACTTAACAAACAGTGAAACAAAATGTGTTGGTGGTCAAACATTTTAACAACATCACATTAATCTGAAAATGTGAAAGAAAATAGTGAAGATGTTTTCTTTTGTTGTTTGTAGGTTCAAAGATGCATTCGGGACACACAGTCACAGTGAAAGAAGAGGAGTTATACAGAAGGTGGGTGTTTTCATTGGTTTTAATTGGTTTTAAGCGCTTTGAGAAGCCACCTTTAAAGGCGCTATATAAAAATAAAGTTTATTATTATTATTTGTATTGTTAATTAGGGCCGTGCGGGTTTTTTTATAAGCTATTCCGATCTAACATTGACCGTGCTGTATTTTAAAAAGGTGGAGTTCGTCTGACACCCCGTGGTGAAGTGAAGTATTACATCCTTAAACGTGGGTTGGAAGGAACAGTTAAAGTATCTTAGAAGAATTATGGGACAATATTGTTCTAATATGATAGAGAAACAAATCTGGAAACATTATGTTATTCAGATCTGAGACTAAACCTTTATATTATTTTAGTCATATAAGTTTAGTTTATTTTAGTTTATATTAGTTTATCTGTCAGTTTTCTCTCTGTTCATACAGTTCTCTGTTTTTAAACTGTTTACTAAGTAGCTTCTTTTCTTCAGCTAGTAGGTATAATATTGTGGTTTTAAATGTTAAAAGTGAAAAATCTGTTTATTAATTTGGTTGCTGACACTGTGAAGGTACTCAACCAATTTTTTAAGAAATCAGTTAAATCCCACAAATATGTCATTATCAGATATTGAACATTGTGGGCTGTCCTGATGGAAAAGGGACCATGCATAACAAGCCTTTGAAGCCCCTGTTTAATATAAGTCATCAAGAAATTCAGAATACCGTAGTCAGCTTCAGTGGGCAGATACAGTCCAGTTAATATTACTACTGCCAAGTCCACAGTATTACTATTCCAAATATTTTCAGCATCATTTGGCTTTGAATCTTCACTGTCCTTTTCAAACGCGTAACGTGGAAAAATGTCTGAAGGTTCTTAGCTGCAGATTTAACTGCAGCAAAATCATTCTGTCAGAAAACTGCTGAAGAGAGAATCTTTGCAAGCTTAGTCTTTTATGAAGAAAGATAGGATCTTGGTCTGCAGAATGACCTCCTGTGGCTACAAAACAGTATAATGATTGCATCAGTACTTTTTAATCTAGCTGAAACATTGCTCTGCATTAGCCTTTAGTGTGGTGTGGTGTTGTGTGTTTATTTTGTTTGTGCTGCACAATGCTTTGAAGTACTTTAGGAAATATTACCATAAATAAGATCATACACTGTCCATTTTGTGCAAAAAAGTGGATCAATATAAAAAAAACTGCTGACTGTAAAGAAATACCTCTGAAAGCTTGGAATGATGATGATGATGATGATGGTATTGATTAAGTTATGTCTTAAGTCTGTGTTGCGGGTTGTAATTTTTTTATTTTTCGAAAATGCTATTAGTTGTAATAGTAGTTTTACTATTTTACTTTAGTAATGATGAAAATGTACATTATTTAAAAAAAATATCTCGGTTAATGTTGTTAATGTTGCTCATACTTTTTTTATGCTTTGTGTGTCCAGAAAGTGCTTTGCATTTTTGCCCGGATTAGGGTGTTCGGTGTTCTTGTGGTGCTGGAGACTGTTCTGGTTACAGGTGTGATGCCATACCTGCTTGACGCTCTCTTGCAGGTACGAGAGGGAGAAGGCGATGGTCCAGGAGGAGCTAGCTCGGATTGCCCGGAAGGAGAGGGAGTCGGTGCGAGACGAGCTGAGCCTGGCTGTCCTTCGGGAACGAGCCCACACACGCCAGGAGGCAGAGAAGGCCAAGGTGCTGGTGAGTGTCCCTTCACTGTGCCCCCAAGAACACAGCAGTGTACCTAAATGCAGATCCCTGCACGAGCTGGCACCTTGAAAATGAGTCCGATGGAGTTTAAACTTACACAATCAGAAGTGAAGGCAGCCTTTTATTGGTATTTTGTTGCCTTAAAGCTTGGAAATTAAGGGGAACATTGTAAATGTTGTTAATGGAGTCAGTCACCTTAAATTTAATACTAAGGAATTGCCTTAACTCAACTCAAATTCATTCTATTAATTTCCCAAAGTAAAAAAAGTGGCAGTAAGACAAGAAAGCCCTTGACCTATTCACTTATATTTTATTTATGAATATTATTTAATATATTATAAAATTTTTTTTTAAATTTTAAGTTAACTGGTATTTAGGATAGTTGTTCCAAACCTTTTTTTGTACAATGTTTTGCACAATGCTTGTAGTGCCTTTGAAAATGAATATGGATCAAAACTAGATTAAAACAGACATGTTTGTGACTGTCTTTTCTTTGTGCAGTTTTATCAGTGAGATAGTCTGGGATTTAAATTACAGTAAGCAATTAAAAAAAGTTGTCCTAAAACATGTGAAGACAAAAGAATATGAAATTGGTGTGAAACTGTTAAAAGAGAACTCAAACTATTGGACTAGATTAATTTCTAACATTGTGTTGAACTAAAGAATTCAAATGAAAACAAGTTTGCACACTGGATGTTTGGCTCCTTTAACCCCTTGTAAACTCAAACTTGATTCAAATCAGAGCGACTCCCTGTTCCATACAAATGCATTCTGCTCTTTTGAAAAGCTCCTCAAAAGCTCCTCCTGTTTGTATTTCCTCTTGCGGTGACTGTTTAACTAGTAATTTGAATTTTATGACTTGATTCTGATATGGTTTGGTGGAGTACTAAATGAGTCTCAGTGAAAACTGAACCATAGTGGTTTTTCTGAATGATCACTGATCTTAAATAACAATCTCTACGGTTATGTAGGTTCAGATTTCTAGTCTTACAGTACGTAGGCTTCTTATCGTCCAAAACAGAAATGCCTCTTTCTTTTCCCACCTGGGGGCGTGCTCAGTCAAGAACATCTTGTGTAAGGCCCAAGCTGTTTAACTTTGATGTCTGGAGGCCTTTGTGGTGTGTGGTACCGTAAAATTACAGTCTTGGTTTTGTACACATCAAAGCTACTTCAGGCTGAAGCCTTAGACAGGCCACATGGTTATCTTAGATCTTGGCTCAGGATTAGCACTGGAGGCTGATCCTGGCTGTGGGTTGGTGTTTTTCCAAACACCTGCTGTACTTGATTACCTTCTACTTCCGTTTTGCAGGTGTCATTATTATATTGACTATCTGCTGGCACAGACCTGTGGCCATGGGTTTAAGTACATTTACAATGGAAACCCTTGAGGCTCTGTTCAGAAGTAGACAAACCTAAAACCAAAACCTTAAGTGAATATTATGCTACAGAACAGATTGGATGTCTTTAATATTTGTTTATTCCATTTTTTTGTTATAAATTGTTACTTTGACTTACTTTTTTGTTGTTATTGTTTCATTCTCTTTATCCGTTATGAGGTAAAGCTAACAGTATAGGAGACATCAGTTCCCCCCACTTAAATCACCCATGGCTTTTGTGGATAGATTTGTAAAAGAGCCAGTAAGCTTTAACCTTTTTACATTTACATAATGTCAGTGGTTGTGTTTAGTCATACTTCACAGAGGTTTTGTGTTAGTTGGTCTAATACTTTATTATTGTATTGTGAGCAGCTGCCTTCATAACTTATTTTTCTCTCAACATTGTTGGTACTGTGTAACAGCTGCAAAGATATTTCCAACTTCAGTGGTAGGTCACGTTTATACATTTATTTGCCTTATTCACAAACTGAAAGTGTGTCACACTTTGTGTGACTAAAGTGTGTGTCTGAACGTAAGATTAGGTGACAGTGCTCTGCCTGAAACATAACAATGATGTAGAACAGAATTTGGTCAGCTCGGTGCTAAGATTATTGCCATCAATACAGATAAGGTTACATTATCCATATTGATGGCAAGGAGAGAAATGATTCATTGCCTTGGCTGGATATTTAGAGAGATGTACTGTAAATGCCGAAACCTGGTTACTTTGCATGGATTTATGTCCATTAATATCCCAATATTACTGCAAGCTAAAGTCCATGAATAATATGAATGTATGTATTATAGAAAACAAAAATGGATTAATTTAAAAAAGAGAGGTCAGCGTGCACGGTAAATATGTTTACACAAATATTGAAAATAAGAACGTCATAAGAAGCATGACAACAGATAAAACATACTATGCCTGTCTAGGCAGAAATTTTAAAATGTTTTTTATTTTACGTGTGACGCTCTGAATGTAAGCAGAGAAGCAAAACTCTAAAACGGATATAAACAATAAGCAGCTAAGTGAAGTAATTCATTAGCCATGCAGTGTTTAATAACCCATTACTGTCAACAACAGATGTACCCAGATGCCTGCGTTAAGACGTACGCTTTGCACTGAACGCTCATAAGCCGCTGCCCCTGGGCAAGACTGAGCTCGCACTCTTGCGTCTTTCTGCTCTCCGCTGCTGTGAGAATCTGGCTAAGCCTAAGGCTGTGGCTGTTATCTCAGGCTGACAAAGATTGTGCTCTCAGGATTTTCTTGTGTCGGTATCCGGTGATGTCCCCAAGCACAAAAATCCACTTGCAGTCGCAGCTACCTGCTCTTATTTATTTATTTTGTCTAATGGCAAGTTTATAATAAGACTCTCTCTTTGGGCTAGTTTAGCTAAGCCCTGGTTAAGTGCCTCTTCGCAAATCACTGTCGAAATTTTAAGTAACCTGAAATTGCTTTTTTTGATTACATCCCGCTTTTTTCCCCGCTCACACAAATCTTGCAGGAAATGTGTTTTCTGTGTTTTCCCCTCCACCTCCCCTTCCCCTTAGCTATGCTGTTATCTGCAGTATGTGAAAGGTAAATTGTACCAAGAGAGTTTCTTGAGGATTTAGATACAGGCTGATGTTTTACACGGAGTCCCATTCTCTGGCTGACTTCTGAGACATGTTGCCAGCACCTTATCTTGGTTCTGACACACACCGGACATTAATCGAAATTCATTGGAGAGGCACGTGTGGGGAATTCACTATCAGGCAGTGTGCAGAACCTCTATTGTGGAGACGTAATTGTGTTTTAACCCCTCTTGGGACTTGCACACAAGTGCTGGGACATTCTTCACTCTGGCATGAGATTAATAATGACGCTCTTAAAGATAATAATACCTACATATATGAAATCATCCTCTCCGTAAAATACAGGTTTCTTCCAGATTTTTGCTTATTATGGTGTTTTCAGCCCAGGAAAATCAAATTGTTTTAATAATAGGAGAGTGGCAAAGAAAGACTGATTCTTGAAAACCACAAATTATGTAAATCGTGCTACCTAAAATTAGAGGTGAGCATCAGGCAGTTTCAATCTGTGTATAATTTGCAGTAGCAAAATATAGCCTGGGAAGCACTAAAGCAAAAAGAAAAATGTTGCTTAAGAAATAATAGCCTCTTCTTGAGTTTAATTAATAAAAAGCCAGCCGAAAAGACATTAAAAGGCTTGTTTGACAGATTTCTAATAGGGCCCTTGAGCCTTTGAAAAACCATTGGCAACTTGGTGTGGATTGATAAGTGCTTATTTTGTGTCTTCGACAATAAATTATATGGTATAACCTGAGGTTGCTGCATAAGCACTCTGTCTGTAGGGGCAGCAGTGAGCTTTTTTGAAAGTCCCATACTGTGTGTAACTCTGTGTGCACATGTGAAGAGTGTGGATAGAATGCTAGAAACTGTCTAAAGATTCTAACAGCCAAATGGGCCCGATGGGGTAAATAGTTTCTTTTGTTTGTAACAGTTCTTACATCTAACAGAGACTGGGATATCCTGCTGTGTTGCTTGAGATGGCATAGTCCAACATTTTTTTTTAATCTGAGAAATCTAGTTTTTTTCATTATATGCCCACCCTATTTTGGAGTTGCCAGTTGTTTCTTATGTCGGCTCAAAGTGATGACTGCTGTACCAATATGGACCGAATGAAGAAATGAGGATAGGCATCCACGCTTCAAGATATTCACGTTCTAAGCTACTCCGTGAAGGATATGAGGTTCGGTGCCCTTTGGAGGAGAGTTGTGACCCTTACTGACCACACCTAGTCCTGGCTGCCTAATCCCAGTCCTAACCCTAACACTTAAACAATTTTGTATTGCCACTTGAAATCCTGATCACAGTCTTCTAGTGACATGACCTGCACTTGTCACCTAGATCTTAGAGCTCACTCTGTGCCTGGGTGTGGGTTTTCACCAGTTAAGCTACTTGCAGTCCATCTCACTGGTTTTCTGTTTTTGGAAATGTTACAGTCTAAGACCTGGGAAAATTATTTGAGTTAATTAGACCAGCTCTTTTCCTTAGTTCTTATGCAGTTGATAATCTAATGTACCTGAAATAGCATATTGATCACATGTTCTGGATAATGAGTGTGTGGGTGCACCAGTTCTCAGCTGGCTTCCCCAAGATCACCAGAAGCAGCATTTTAGTATCGATCAGCATACAGTACGTTATAGACTTGAAGCAGGCTAGAAACATTGCACAGAGTAAAAGTGAGAAATGAAAGAGTAATTTAGTCAAGTATTTATGACTAGTCAAAAATACATCACTGAGTATCTGGAGGTAAGTGTCTTTATAGGCGAGTTTATGATGTTGCTGGAAACCTATTGTTATTGTTCAGGTTATGATTATGCAGCCAAGAAGCAAAGTTGGTGGTGGTTGAGCTTGTTTTTTTTGTTTCCACTGTTATTTTCAAATGCTCCTGAAAACGCATGTCATTTGGCAGGATTTGAACAGGCTAGGTGAAGATAAAAGTATGCTGGCAGGTCACATAGTTAGGCTGCCATATCGGATTTTTGAAAATAAAACTGGAAGAATTGTGAGCCATGCTGGAGGTCTAAAACCTCATGTTCATGATAAAATTATCTTCATCACAAAGTAATTGATGATAGGTTTGGTTTTTGTTGAAAAACGTGAATGACTACTCCTTCGAAACCAATGAAAATTGAGTTTATAAACCCAAGAGTGCAGATAGGATCGTGGTTACTAAAGAACACAAATGAAAAACCTTATTTGCTTGTCTTTTTTCATGACAGATAACCACTCTTAAAGGTCAAATGCAAATCTGTTACAAAAAAGGGATGATCTGTAATGATCCTTGCTTGTAGCTATATTTAAAGTTTGTATGCATCATCTGTCGTTTTGTCTATATCTTGATTTTGCTGTAATTTACAGTGCCCTTTATTATAAAATTAATCAGTCATGACACTGCATATGGGAAGGGATACCCACACAGTAATGGCTGTAACTCAAGGGACGGACCATGGCTGCTTGGAAGTATCTGAAATCCTTAAATCGGTTTATTATGCTGTGCTTGTTTTATGGGACACTGAATTTAATATCACCTTGAGTGCTGTTTTTTTTTAAACGGGTGGCTTACAAAAATCGGAAAATGAGTTATGACATTTTCAGATTTACTACTTTATCTGGATGGAAACTATAGAGGTGCCATTGACTACAGCAATGGTTAACGGATAAAAATCAACAGCATTTCAAAATGCAGCTTGCAATTTCCAGAGCATTTCTAACCCTATATGGTGACTGACCCCAGATACCATAACTCATCTGCTCATTGTGTTTCTAGAGCATAGTTCTGCCTGAGGGCTGATGGAGTGTTCCAACACATTCCTTACATACTGTAACAACGACGTGCTTGGATATTTAATACTAAAATATACCCTATTAGTTTTGACAATAAAGAATATATGTAAATCTATATGTCCCATCTTTTACTAGTGGAATTTTAACATATAAATAATATGCACACACAGGTCATAGGCAATCTAGGATATCTTTTTGTACATGAAAGCAGGGGTGATAAATTTTACTTTAAAGATCATAGGGTAAATGAAAACAGAGGATTATTATTTTTGTCTGAAGGATGATTTAATAAAAAGTGGTCAGGATGGATGGCTTTTTTCTTCTTTTTTCAGCACAGTCCTTGAGTAATGAAAGGAGGTGGAGGAGGGATATAAATTGCATGCTGCTGTGTTGTTTGGCAATAGCATATGTCAATAAAGTGGCAGGCCCAGCTATTCAATTGAGTAGTTTAGAGTGTGGGTGAATGGAAGCTATATAGTACCACTATACCAGAATATACCAGTGTTTATCACTATACAGGTATTTTCTAAGTTTAAATTTGGCTAAAACCCAATGCTATGTTGCTTGTATCTCAGTTGTGGAAAAGTGAGTGCTTTAATGCACATATCGCTGATCTTGGTTTTAATTCTTCTACAGAATCCAGAGGCTTTCATGTGATCTTGTCCTTGAATGTGATCTTTGAATTCTGTGTTAAAAATATCACCCGAGTTTATTAT
The DNA here is from genome assembly GCF_059453375.1 of Lepisosteus platostomus. Taxonomy (NCBI): domain Eukaryota; kingdom Metazoa; phylum Chordata; class Actinopteri; order Semionotiformes; family Lepisosteidae; genus Lepisosteus; species Lepisosteus platostomus. Next base: position 62,497,156 of record NC_142616.1, on the reverse strand, counting down.
TCTTCATTACTTGTTTATATGGGTATGTTGCGGAAAAGTTAGTGTGTGCTTTTATTCAGGCACACAATGATTGTGGTGCTGTGTTTGCTGGTGGTTATGTTAAAATCCTTCACAGCTTACAGTACGTTGAAAGCTCAGCTGTATAGATAAAAACAAGAACTGCATCTCATGACCATACATAACAGCCCGTTACAAAATGGCACCATTTTACACCTCTTTTTCACAAATGATAAATGTATATCTTACAGCGTAAAGAGCTCATAATGAATAAGGCTTCTTCCAAGAGCATTTTCTTCAATTGGGATTGTCAGGGTACCTGATGAAGGTATTACACACATGTCTGGTATCTGTTTTTTAAGGAAAACACATTTGTCTGTCGTTTTGAAAGGTGTGCTTAACACCCTTAACTGCTGGCATGATGGCAAGTGTACTGTGTGAAATAACATGGTGACAATATAATCTGTTCCACATAGAGTAATTACTGTTGCAGAAATACAGTTTTCTTCATCTAAGCAGGACTTTGTGAAGTACCACTGGTTGAAAATGGTATGTACTGAATAAAGATCACTATAGTTTTCAGATAAATCAAGGTAATTCTCAAACCAGGACTTTTTTTTTAGTGAGGACGAATGTGCTTGAATTAAGTGGTCCAGCTTATCATACAGAATGAATTTTATTTACAATATGTAATTTCTTAAAAATATAGGTTCAACTATGGAGGACATTCTTTCCGCCCCAAACGGTGCAACAAAGGAAACTGTGATGTAATGACTTGTATGTATGTTTTTCTTAGATATTAGTGTTCTAACTTATTTTTTCTATCCTGAAAAATGAAATATCACAGTCTAATAACTTCAGGGTATGAAGGCCTGATTTTGGTTCTGCAGTCTTTCAACCTAGTGTTGACAGTAACTCCTCCTGATCATTCTAGATGTGCCTGATAAATGGAAAACAGAAAACTAAAAAAAAAAAACAGAAGAATGAATAAATTGATAATCTGAATCTGACAGCCTTGCTGTGACTCTAGGGAAATTAACAGTCAATGTTTGAAACATCCCTCCTTAAACTGTACTCTCTCAAACCTTTTCATCCCCAATACAGTACATACTCGTGGGGTTTCCTGTTCATATAAATTCTGCTTGCTATTTCTCCTGCAGATGGAGAGGTCACTAGTAGTTCCAAGGGGTAAGGTAAACCCATAATTTTTGGGAATGGGGTTGTGGGGAAATTTCTTCACGACCAGGGTCTGCAGCGCTCCTACAGTAGGTGTTCGTTTGTAAGGATTACTTTGAAAAGAAAGTTCTGAAGTTGGAGCATGCCCACGGCTGGAGCTGTTTCTTTGCAGACGATTCCTTTGAGGGGATTTGTTTTTGCTTTACTACCACCCAGAGGAGGGGGAGTCAAAAGTTCAGTCTGTCAATTAAACTATCTTGCTGTTGTAAAATGACGAGACTGGTATCAACTTCCTCTGGGTTTCTTAACTTTACTGTATTTAGCTAGATTTCTAGTGCAGGAAAATTGAATATTGTCAGGTCAAGGTTGTGATGATAAGAAAAATGTTGGAAATTTAATTTGAAATATGCTTTATTTCTGTTTTTTCAGCATTTTTTATCTCACCATTTGCTCTCCTAAACTCCTTAAAGAGAGTGTACTTAACAGAAAATGTCTGGAAATTATCTTGCAGATTAAAACGTCTTAGAAAAAAAATTATAAACTAGAGTCAGAAATAACACCTTTGTTTTTGCTGGGAAAGTACGATTTGAAGTAGCTTTCTTTTTTTTGTGTCATGCATGTCACTCAAAACTGGGTTTACTGAAGTTTAAATGGCTCATATTCCTTCATTTTGTCAAGGTTAGCCCATCTCCCCCCAGGTCAAAATGCAAAACAACACCAGGAGAGAGCGATAAATTGTACTCTCAAATAACTTGGCACTGTTGTTGATTACATACTAACCTTTGAGGAAAACATGGGTGCCATATGTAAGAAGGGCCAACAGCAATTGTTCTCCCTAAGAACATTCTGTGTATGTGTACTACAACAATGACTCTTCTATAGAACTTTCATTGAATTTGTTCAAACATTCACTGTGGTAGTCTGGTTTGGTAACCTTAATACATGCAATGAAAATGGACTGAGCACTATTGTGAAGAGCAAACCTATTGGTGCACAACAGAAACAGCTGGCAGATGTCTATGTCAACCACATAATGTGGAAGACCAATATAGTCATTGACTGTCATGACCATTCCTTGCACAGTGAATTCGACCTCCTTCTGTCTGGATGTCGATTTAGACTACTTAGATTCAAGAGCAATAGAACTAAGTCATCTTTTATTCCCACAGCTATTAACCTGCTCGATTTAGGCAACTGCCTGTTTTTTCATATATGCATTTCTCTTATTTGTTAATGGGTTCATCTTTTATCTGCCTGCAAAGCAAATTGTCCTTCTGGGCCAATAGAGTATGTTCTGTTTGGAACTAGGGTACCATGAAAACTATGAATGAAATTTGAGAAGGAAAATGTCATGGGACCACGTGACATACTAAACAAGAAGACGTTGTTTAATTGATCAGATTTAAACATTTTTATTTTTTCAATATAAACTAGAGAAACAAAATACAGTAATGATAAAGGAAGGACGGAGCCATTAATGAGATTTTACGAGATATGTATTGCAATTTGTGAGCAAGAATGCATCTGATTGATCTGAAAATAATAACAACAATATATACTGTACAGCAGATTATCTTATAAACGTTTATGAATATAGCAGCATGCGTCAGAAGAAAAAAGACTGCTGTGTTTTCATGCTCGTGTTTAAGAATGGATAAAATGCAGTTTAAATTGCAAAATATGTGATTAAAGAATTCAAACGAAGAAAGAAAAAGTTTTCCTTGAAGTCTTGGAGCGGCACATTCTGGAAACCTGTCAGAGAAGCATGTTAATCATGGCGCAATATTAGTGAGTCTGTCTCCTTTGAGCCAAGATGTGTAAAATAAACCCTAGTCCTCTTTAATGTCTTATTTTTTATCTCAAATTCTTGCCTTTGTCTTTCACAGACAAACTCTGTTATTCTTTTCTTTTCCTCTCTTTCGACTGGCGTTTTCAGACATTCCCTTCTTATCTACAAATTCTTCTTTGCATCCAATGAATAGTCTTAAGGAGATTAATTTCAGAGCAGGAGGAAAAAAGACCAAAGGGATTTTTCTTTTAAATTTTAATAATGCCTTTACAGGCAGTCAGTGGAATAGGTGATAAAGTCACATTTGCATTAGGCTGTTTTTTTGCCTGTTTAATTAAAACTCCATCGAGTTAACATTTGTCAGTTCAGGGTTTAATACCAGCTAATATAATTTATATTGTGTTTGTCTTAAACTTTTCTAAAGCAATAAAAACACCTCAATACTCAACTGGAAAGGTAAGTGAAAATATTTGTTAAGTTTAAACTAAATATTGAAATTTCTTCATGATGTTCCTGTTTACATTGCAGAATACTTAGATTATACAAGTTTTTGGTTTTTGTGAAAGAGTCTTAAACTATTCTGAAATACGTCTGCAATGACATACATGTTGAAATGATTATATGCCATGCCATTTTAGGTTCTCTTTGTGTCCAGCAGTGTGTACTGTTAAATGCCGACCCTAACCAGTCACATTTTTCAGTTTCATGCAGTCTGTCATACTTAGCTGTATGTCATACTCCCATTTGCTTTGCTTAGATTGTTAACATCTCCTTATTATTTCTCGGGTGATTGTTTTTCAGACTACATACAGTACTCTGGCTGCCTGTTGGGTATACTATGCTAAATTTCAACAAAATAGAAAAAAAATATGACATTTCCAGTCAATTGAGAAAATTGTACGTAGACATGTAGTGACTTGGTTTTGCTTAATTTTTAATTTTAATGTCACAATAACATACCAATTTTGCGATGAAGTTTTATAAAGAGGTGTTCATCCCTGAAGCAGAGAGAAGCCAAAAGTATGGCCAGCCTGCAGAGCTGTGCTCCAGGGATGAATTGTTGCTTCTGCCTGTTGGCTCCATAGAAGCTGCACATACTACCAGGTCTCAGCTGGAGGTGTTTCTGCATGGCATTGAGCCCAAATTACTAAGAATTTGCTCAGAAGGGGATGTGGAGGCTTGTGTTTGACAGAATAATGCTTGGTATATACATGCATTGAGCTGGGAAGTAAATAGTGTTGTTTGTCTGGGGAAATGTTACAAAGCAGTGTACTGAAGTTATATTAAACTTATGTTACTCATTCGATTCTGGTACTAGATCCTTACTCCAGAGGTGAGATATTTACTATCTACAGCCATTCTGTCACTGAACTGTCCTTCAGTGAATGCTTGATAATAAAAGCTCTAAGGGAACCGGATATTGGTTCTGATATCTCGGACAGTATCTGGGAACCTGTTCTTTTATGTGAGTTCTGTGCTTGTCATTGGCTCCTGCACTTTTCACTCCAAAGACTGAGATGAAATATGATCATTTTAAGTCCATAATTATCTTTCACTAAGCAGGTTATTTTGTCACAAAAATTGTAAGGTGAGTTAACACTTCACAAAATGGACTGCTGCCAGAAAAAAATGAGCCTAATTTAAAGATTTTCCTTTTGCATACATGGTTTTTACCCACCCATGACAGAGGGATGCATGCTTTGGACACTAAAGGTTTTCAGTCTGCCCGCTACTTATCAGTGTGGTAGAACATTGTTAGTTTTTATTTTGTGCAGTGTGTGTGGCACGCAAGAGTAGCATTGCACTGAAATAAATAGACTTTTGCTAAATAGAGCTGCTGAAGAGTTGACAACATTTCCATATTTAATTTTAGAAAACAGTTTTAAGCTACTACATTCATTTACTAAGATTAACCTAAGTCATAATGACTGGTATTATTAGTCACATTGTCTAAAAGTATAAAACATTATCAGCATCTTAAGACAAAGGTTTCCAAGCTATGCCTAAATCTTTGCAGTGAATCCTGTCTGTAGAGTATGTTACCCAAACAGACCAATGTGGCCAACTGGAAATGTTTATGGGCATCTCTTCTAACAAACACATACAAATAGTATTCTTCAAAATTTAGATTAGCAATAATACATTTTAAACTTAGTTTAATTTAGCCAAAACAAAATTAAAAATAAGTCTTTAGGTAGTAATCGGTATGTGAAAATGAAACTTGTTGCTAGTCATCTGGCCTTCTTTATTAGTGGAACCTGAATTTGATCAGCTTTTTTCTACCGAGATTGAGGGGTGTAGTTTATATCACTGTTTGAATCTGAGATGCAGTGTGTATTCCACAGTGTGAAGAATTCTATGTATGATTTTTTTGCCATTTTAATGTATTCTGGAGATGTCATCAAGAAGGCATGTTTTCACAAACATAAATTTGCAGTTTGTTTCTTTATTTTTAATGGGAAGTGTGCCAGGTTCTTTGTAAGAAGAGGGCTTTGTTTGGCAAAGTTTGTTGAAAGTTTTTTTGCCTTTATCTACTTTTATTTTTTCAGTATTCAGATGTAAACACTGAACCTTTTGGAGTTTTCTCATTCATGCTCAGGCTGGTTTGTAGGAAGAATGGCACTGTTGTGGATTTGAACTATGCTAGAGAAATCCTTCAAAGAAGTTTTGGTGATGTTCTGTTGTTAAAACAGACAGAAAATCCTGTCTTTTCAACTGACGGTCTCATGTCTTTCAGTATAACCCTGTTTTGAAGGGTTGGGTATGTTGTGTTGCAGTGCCTCAGTTGCATGCTTGATTAAATGAGCTTTTTACACCAAAGGAAAGTGTGTCAGTTCTTCTCCATTTTTCAATTCTCAGGAACAGCTGGAGTTTGTTTATGAATGCAAACACAGTGTATAAGATCAGGCAACAGCTTTAATTTCCCTTGCAGATACACATTGATTTTTATCCAAAATGAAGCATGGTATTATCCAGAAATGTCAAATTTTGGACCCATCGAGACTCGGCTGTTTCTACCTTTTCAGTTACGGACCTGGGTGATATCTGGAAAGCTTCCTGGTAAATTTCTGGAAAGCTCTTTCAGGTTGCAGCAGGTTGCCTATTAATGCTATTATTTGTTAAGGCCAGCTACTGTGTAATGCTATAATGCCATTTATCTCTCATAGAAATGATTGCAAAAACAACACTACACAGTTGTGACATTTTAGTCACCTGTGACAGAACAAGTTAGTTGTTTAGGAAAAAAATCACTTGTTTTGTGCTGTTTTGATTTAAAAACAAGGCAAAACTTGCAAGGAAACAATGGGGGCAAGTGCACTACCTTACTAAGGATTCTCTCCTGCCTTACATTTTCAGTTACTTTCAGTAATAGTAATTGCTGTCCTTTTAAAGGTAGTCTCAATATGTTGGGTCATGGTCGTTCTACACTGAAACAAACTGTGCAGTATGTTTTTTAAAGGAAGTGTTTTTTATTCTCTGCTATTAATTCTGGGGACAGCATAGCATATTGGATGTCTTTGGACTCGTAACTTGACCCAGGTGGTTCTGGATTTGTTTAAATAAGCTGTTTGGTGGATGGTAAACAAAAAATGCCCACATGGGACAACATTCCATAGCTGGAGAAAACTCCATTATATAATGGTGTGTCATGAAAACATGTGCATTTCTGTTTCATACAGTACTACGGTATCTTAACTAATCATGAATTCCCAGTCCCTGTTGTCTTTGCCTTCCTAAAACCTGTACACTTGTGTTCTTTAAAGCCTTCTCAGGGAAAGGACATTTTATGAATCTAATCAGACAAATAGATGTCATTTTCAGATTTGTCAGGCGACTACAATTACTTTTTCTCTTGTATTTATCTCTAGTAACAGACAGGGCTGTATTAAAACACTTGACCGTAGTTTTTAAAATGCCAATTTCATCTGACAGTATCTGGGTTTAATGGGAAAGCCACTTTGTTTCTGTTGATGCCTGTCCATTTCAGGAGTTGTCTTGATGCACAGCTCTGTTTTAAGAAGAGAAACAGCACGTGCTGATGCAAATTATACATTTAATATTGAAATACACAAGGTTTTATTTAACATTAGTGTAATATTAATGAAGACCTTACGTGTTGATAATTTCCACGCATGCAGGAGAGGTATTGCATCAACATTACACCAACATACATGTAATTCAATATTCAGCCCTTCTCTTGACTTCAAGGCCGTGTTTGTTTCTCCTTATGTGGCACTCATATGCTAATTTAAGATTATTGAGTGCGTGTTTACACCATTTTGTTGTCCCTGTTAGACTTCTTAATTTTTAAATAAAATGGATACACATACAACTCTATATCGACACAAATTTCTGTTAGTAATAATTTAAGATACCTCCCCTTTTGTTTTGCGACATGTTTTGTTTATTGTTGTTTCACTGGTTTGATTGTAATGCTGGGAAGTAACCTGACCTTATGTCAGGCAAATGTTGGGTGCTGAAATCCTTTAGTAGTTTAGGTGGTATTTGATTTCTTTGGCCAGTGTATGTACTGTAATAAGTAAGCCTGAAAGCTGTCTAACCCCAGCAGAACTACTTTCTGTAAATGGTTAGACAAATTTGCAGCATGATATGTCACTGAAGACCATCAATTTCCTCCTGTTACTCCACAGAATAGAAGAGCTATCCTTCCTTGCTGTGTTTAAACTCGGGTCAAAGCATTTACCTTTATTCCTATGTCCAGTGACATTGCCTCTTGTTGTAATAAAGCAGGAGTCTCAACATCTTAAGAGTATTAAAGGCTAATATGCAGATGCCTTGTGTTAGCAATAAGAACTGAAGAACATAAGATAAATAAGGTTATTTTTTGTTTAACCAGGTGCATGAAGATGCAACAACATATTTTATGTAGCGTTATAGAAATGCAGAGATTAGTGCTGCATATGAAATGTATCTAAGCTCAGTGCTTTTGGCATTAATATAATTTTAGGTCTGCCAGTGTTGCTTACTTCAGTGGTTTAGTTTTCATAACTTGGGTTTGTCGAGTTCTTGTTTATTTTCAAATAGTGCTGCTTCACTGTGCATCTAGTATTTTAACTGCCTTATATACTGTTATAATAAATGCAACTAATATTAAAATGTAGACCTGTTTATTTCAAATGAATAGCAGCCATCTACAGTGTCAAAATGAATTCCCTTATTTTTTGAATTTACAAGTTCCTTAATCCCTTCCTCCTGATTAAAATGGAAACTCTTTGATTCCTATCATTAAAAGCTTCTTGGTGAATTACATCTCATTATAGATGTGTGCATATATCTTTGGACACTCATAATTGACTGGGGTTCTGTGTGGAAATGAGCAATTAGCTATAGTTGTAGGTCCTTTGACAAATGCAGAAACTTTTAGTTGATGTACGGAATTAATGAACCAAGGATGAAAGTTACATCACAGGAATCTTTTAAGCATCAGCTGGAAACCTATGGTGTTCTGAGACAAACGTGATGTCATTTCACAGGCTGAAGTATTGAATTGCCTTCAGAGTCCTCTTACCAAGTTGGAAGTGCACACAAAAACTCAGTCACTCTCTCTACTCTAAAAGTGTCTTCATACAGGGCAAATTTGTTGGAGATTTCTGGAACCAGACTTAAAACTTGCAGATCAGGAGATTTTTATTGCTTTGTCTTTGAGGTTTTAAATGCTCTCTTAAATCCGTAGGCTTAAACAAGCAATGCCGTTCATACATGATAGGAGAATAATATTTCCATTTTCTCAGTATCGGTTGCATCAGTGTAGCTTTCATATAGAAGATAGGTTCTAATGTAAGCTAATTAAAGGAGGGAATTCTTATTAGTTTAGAGCAGGTAATGGATTAAGCAGCAAACTTCCTACCCTTGAAGTTCTGTTGGAGTTTCTAGCTCTTCTACACAAAGACATCCATGTTCTCTGATGCAGTGTTCTTGGGGGGAAAAGGCATGCTTGTGTGTAGCAATTAAGTGTATTTGGGAAAAACATAATTTTTACTTTTAAATTCCTTTTCTCTCTGTAATAAATGTTCTAATCAAAACTACATTACTTTTCCAGCATTTTAATTAAAGTGTATAGTCCCACTTTCTTTTTTTGGGTAATTTCAACTTTAGTTTGACAGACAAAGATTGACTACAGGGTGCCAAAATGAAGTCCAGCTGTAGGTTCTAAAAGGGTTTATTTCTAGTATCATAGAAATGTCAGTTTCCTTTGACCTCACCTTTAATTCTGAATAAATCTGAGGTATTGGCGAGTTATTTGTAAATTGAAGATGCGTTGTGCCATGCCATGAATCTAAGATCGGTTACTTCCATCAGCCACTAGATGGCAGCAACAACACTTCATAGCGTCGCTCCGTCTCTGCGGAATGAGGTCTTAAAGGTATAGGGGTTCATACTGTATGTATTGGATTAATAAGAATGTTAAGACAATCTGAAAATATATTTTTGTTAGTTTTTTTAATTAAATGCTTAATACTGTTACTAACATGAAAAATAATTTTCACTGTTTTTTTTGTATACGGTGTAGTGCTGTATATGCTGTGATGCCAGCATTTTAGATCAAAGTGGATTTTTTTTTTTAACAGCTGTACCGATTGCAATAAAGGTGTGAATTGTATGGACTGCAGTGCTTTCCTAGTGTTTCCGTTGCTTTGTAATTGTCATTTGCTTTTTATTGCTTGTTTCTTTTTTATCTTTCTCACAGAAGTTGTTCCAGCTTTATGGGGTTCACTGTATATTGCCAATTGCCTAGAGGAAAACAGTTTTTCAGGTGGCAGTCATTTTGTACAGTATAAATATGAGCACTTTTTTGACTGTACCCTTTTGTTTTAGGCTTATCTTTCAAAACACCCATAAAACATTTCTCTTTTAAAGTTTTTAGCATCTTACTAGAAATCACAGTTTAGCAGTTCATGAAAGAAAACAAAAAAAAAACAATGCAGATCCTAACAGCTAGGATGTACAGTGCCTTGCGAAAGTATTCGGCCCCCTTGAACTTTTCAACCTTTTGCCACATTTCAGGCTTCAAACATAAAGATATAAATTTGTTATTTTATGTGAAGAATCACCAACAAGTGGGACACAATTGTGAAGTGGAACGAAATCTATTGGATTTTTGAAACTTTTTTAACTAATAAAAAAATGAAAAGTGGGGCGTGCAAAATTATTCGGCCCCCTTGCGTTAATACTTTGTAGAGTCACCTTTTGCTGCGATTACAGCTGCAAGTCGCTTGGGGTATGTCTCTATCAGTTTTGCACATCGAGAGACTGAAATTCTTGCCCATTCTTCCTTGCAAAACAGCTCGAGCTCAGTGAGGTTGGATGGAGAGCGTTTGTGAACAGCAGTTTTCAGCTCTTTCCACAGATTCTCGATTGGATTCAGGTCTGGACTTTGACTTGGCCATTCAAACACCTGGATACGTTTATTTGTGAACCATTCCTTTGTAGATTTTGCTGTATGTTTGGGATCATTGTCTTGTTGGAAGATAAATCTCCGTCCCAGTTTCAGGTCTTTTGCAGACTCCAACAGGTTTTCATCCAGAATGGTCCTGTATTTGGCTGCAGCCATCTTCCCCTCAATTTTAACCATCTTCCCTGTCCCTGCTGAAGAAAAGCAGGCCCAAACCATGATGCTGCCACCACCATGTTTGACAGTGGGGATGGTGTGTTGAGGGTGATGAGCTGTGTTGCTTTTACGCCAAACATATCGTTTTGCATTGTGGCCAAAAAGTTCGATTTTGGTTTCATCTGACCAGAGCACCTTCTTCCACATGTTTGGGGTGTCTCCCAGGTGGCTTGTGGCAAACTTTAGACGAGACTTTTTATGGATATCTTTGAGAAATGGCTTTCTTCTTGCCACTCTTCCATAAAGGCCAGATTTGTGCAGTGTAAGACTGATTGTTGTCCTATGGACAGACTCTCCCACCTCAGCTGTAGTTCTCTGCAGTTCATCCAGAGTGATCATGGGCCTCTTGGCTGCATCTCTGATCAGTCTTCTCCTTGTCTGAGCTGAAAGTTTAGAGGGACGGCCAGGTCTTGGTAGATTTGCAGTGGTCTGATACTCCTTCCATTTCAAGATGATCGCTTGCACAGTGCTCCTTGGGATGTTTGAAGCTTGGGAAATCTTTTTGTATCCAAATCCGGCTTTAAACTTCTCCACAACAGTATTACGGACCTGCCTGGTGTGTTCCTTGGTCTTCATGATGCTCTCTGCGCTTTCAACAGAACCTTGAGACTATCACAGAGCAGGTGCATTTATACAGAGACTTGATTACACACAGGTGGATTCTATTTATCACCATCAGTCATTTAGGACAACATTGGATCATTCAGAGATCCTCGCTGAACTTCTGGAGTGAGTTTGCTGCACTGAAAGTAAAGGGGCCGAATAATTTTGCACGCCCCACTTTTCATTTTTTTATTAGTTAAAAAAGTTTCAAAAATCCAATAGATTTCGTTCCACTTCACAATTGTGTCCCACTTGTTGGTGATTCTTCACATAAAATAAAAAAATTATATCTTTATGTTTGAAACCTGAAATGTGGCAAAAGGTTGAAAAGTTCAAGGGGGCCGAATACTTTCGCAAGGCACTGTATTTCTTGACATGCCCAATCTAATCTAAAAATATTTGGAGTCTCAGCAAGTACAGAATAACAAGACTAACAAACCGACGTTCATAATACCTGCTTCCTAATAGTTGATTTGTATTTTCATAAAAATATGAGAAAACAGCTCTGTGTTTAGTGTAATGTGGTGTGTCTGGAGGAAAGATCACTGAGCAGCATCATTGAGTCAGAGAGCAGCTTGAAGATGTTGTTTACAGCTTGTTACCATGGTTTCCAGTTGTGTGTGTCCTCTGTGTGTCTTATGCAAAAGATTGAGAGCATAAGAGCATAAGATGACAGGAGGCCTCTACATTCACCTGCATTGATCCAACAATTCCATCAGGCTTTTGTTGGAGGGATCCCAGAGAATTGACTTCATTCATCTTGTTCCTAATACATATGAAAGTACATAAGCCCTTTCTTGAAACAAGCCAGGGTGTCGCTTCAACAACATGGTCGGGTAGCTTGTTCCCTGTTCCCTCAGTCCTTTGTGTGACGCAGTGCCTCCTGTTCTTTGTTTAAAATGAACTTCCACATAGGTTCCACTTGTATCAAATTTATGTCAAACTTGCTTCCACTTGTGATACCAATGTGAAGAGAACTGCCCCATGTTTTCTATTCTGAATGTACCTGCATGTGGTGTTCAGTCCTGTTGATGACGTTGTAGATCTTGGACCCAATCTTTTATACTTTTAGTTATATGAAACAAGTCCCCTTGTAACCTCCTCTTATAAAATGAAACAGATTCCTTTAATCTGCCTTTAATGTGTCATTTGAATTTTTAGAGTGCTTTTCACTGATGTTGGAGTATTCTGAAGGAATTTTTTCTCACCATGTTCTGTGATACAGGGAGTAAGAGTTAGTCTCCTCTTCCCACATAATTTTATGCATCATCTCCTCAATATTGATGACATGTATTAGGTGCACAGAAAGTCTGAGTAGCTCCCGTTTGGGGAAAAAAATATTTTGAAATGCCAGTAAACCCTGTCACCAAGCAAAATTCTCTTGGGATGCACTAGAGTACAAAGGGAGCTAATCTTTGGAAGATTGTTATAGACAGTCTGTAGTTAATTCTATTTATTGTAAAATTGAATGCACAGGTGGGATGTTGCTACTTGAATGTAAATATTGGCAAGCAGTGTGGAGCAGCAGACTGCCTGCTTGTATTTATTAATTCATTTACTGTATGTTTACCAGTAAAAGACATTCAAGTCTTGAGTGTTACTCACAAAAAAAAGTTACTGAGCCCTTAAACATTTTCACTTTCAGAATTGCAGATAAGTACACAAGTACACATTGTTTGTGATTTTCCCTGACCAAATTATAAGTAATAATTTCAGATTATTCTGTTGTATAAAGCATTAATTAAAGACTTGTTTTCTTCACACCTTGTGCAGTATAAAGTAGCCCTTTGAGCACAGAAAGCGTATTGGCCAAAATTGTAGCCCAGATGACAGCATGGGGTTCAATATATACTGTATGTGTGCATAAGACTTTTTTTGTACCCATACAATAATTCCAGTCTTGTTCCTTAAAGGTCTGTGCATATTCATGGGTCATTTCACAAAAAGAGCTTACCGTACATGTGCGTCCTGCAGTTTAAAAGCAGAAAAATTGGACTACAGGTACGGTTATAAATCAAAGATGGGTGTACAGTATATGTTGTTAAACATTAGGGTTCAAAGGCTCTTACAAAAACTATAGGCTGGACTGGCATCTTAAGTTATATTAACTTTAACTCTGTATTCTAGTGAAATGAACTGCATCAGGCAAATTAATTAAGCTCTGTACCCATTTTCTTTTATCATACTGACTTATTAGAATTCCTATTTAAAAAAAATAGTTTGAACACCGCACACCTGGGTATTGTGTTGAAACTACCTGTATACATATTGGAAAGAGTAGCCGTGAGTTGGAAATATTATGTATGCAGGACAGCAGCAGATACAAAAAGGAGCAGACAAGAACACATTGATGCATGGCTCTTGGGTGTGTGTGTCATGTGCAGCCTTCTTTGTAGATGGTCTGATACTTGCTGTGATGTCAACTGCGTAGTCATGTGTAATGGAAAAACTGATGAGGTGGAGCTTATTTTAAGGAGTGTCTCAGCATACTGTACATGTGTATAATGTGTTGTTTGTGATTGAGAAGTAGATGTGTGATCAAGGCAATTAATGATGCTCTCCTTGTTAGCAGTGTTTTCTTAGACTTTCTAAGCGATGTATTTTGACATTCGTAAGTGCCAAACTGCATCAAAATTAATACAGATCATCCTACTTGTACACAGTGCCATCAAGGTTAAAATTAAATCTTTAAAAAATAAGCTTGATGGTTGGTAGCTGAATTCTCAGGTGACTCTTATTCCACCTTCTAGTCATCTGTTAAATACGACAAGTTCTGTCAGTGTTTGTCTGTTAGGGCTGCGATATACTATAAAACAATCTCATACCTTTAAACCCAGCTGGAAATGACAAGGTGTCAAGATTGTATACACTTCTAGAGACCTTAGCCTTCATTTGGAACTTCTGCAGTTCCTGTGTAGAAGAAATTAATCATGGTTTGTTTTACTGCTGTTATTTTCAATTCCTGTAAATATGTTATGCATTCCTGTTGGAAAATCCAATTTGACTTCAGACTACTATTTTATATAAAAGTGTATGGCATTGTTAAATAGGTTGAATAGATAAAGCAATGTGAACAGAAGATAACATAGCAAATGTGGTTTGTGACTGCTACCCACTAAACAAAATACTGTAACAGTAGCCACTATCATAAAAGAGAGACAGTGATGACTTCTAATAGCAGATGCAAACAACTCATCCATTAAAATTGGTTTATTTCTTTCAAATAACAGTGTGGAAACTGTTGACCTTGTTACTAATTACAGTTCTAGCTTTCATATTTGGAGAGCTAGTCATTATTTTAAGTGCAGAAATTCACCAGTTTCCCAGTTCTACTCTTTCATATAGAGATGTCAGATGAATGCATGGAGTTTCGCTGTAGTTGATGATACATTAATGCTTAATGAATGAGCACCTCATTACAGTGAATAGATGTGTCTTTCTTGTGGGCCTTTGACATCTCAGAGGCATGCTCCTTTGCAGACTTCCTAAAGAAGGCAGTGAAAGCACAGAGTTCTAGATTGATTTAGATAGACAGAATGTTACACTTTGGATCTCCATGCAAGCCCATCAGATCTGAAATTGAACAACTGTTTGAGGTGAGCAGTTTGAGTGTCAATTTAAAATGCAGATTTGGTGTGGATTTCTGTGAGCAGGGTGCTGCATTTTGGAAATCAGTATGTCTATTCCCTTGCGCTAGTGTGCAATCATCTTAAATATTGACAGATAACAAATGTTACTTATGCAGTGTACTGTACGTATGCTTCCGTACCTTCTGTCTCACATCAAGGTGCCTGTATGGGGTGAAGACCACCACAGCAAAATCAGAATTTAACTTTGTGTCAAAACAATTGAAGAAAACAGGTTAAAATGGCTGTTGGTGCTTTGTTTTCTTTGACAGTAAATCAACAGCAGTCCATAGACGGACAGCTGATGTCCCTATTAGCCTTTTATAAGAAGTAAGATAAATAAAACCCGAAGCAGCAGCAAATATTGGAAATCTCATCTGTATTGAAAACTGGAGTTGAATTAAGAAATGATACTAGAATGAAGAAAAGGCATTTGGTTATACAAATAATTGTAATATTAATTATTATTGTATAAATGTTAATTCTGAAGTGCTTTAGGGTGTTTAGCAGCTGACAGATTGATTTCCGAGGGAATTCAAAGGAGATGCCAGTTACTTTCAGGTTACACTGATATATAAGATACATACTAATGATATGGCTGGTTAATTATTGATAAGAAATGCATATTTAAAATGTGGCTCTGGGGCTCAGCAGTGGTATTGGAGCTGGATTGATGGGAGAGCCTGCCAGCACACAAGTGGAAGAAAAAAAAACAGCTAAAGGCCCCCCTGAAGAAACAGAAAGTTTACACTCTCTCTCTCACGCACATTTGTATTTCTGAACTAGCGAGGACCCCCCGTTGACTCATTCTCTTTCTGTTTACAGTTCTATACGCCACCCAAATAAATCCTGCCACATAGTGAAAACATACCTTACACCTGAAGATGCTTCTTTGGCACATTGATTTTAAATAAAAGACACCATTTGCCCACGAAGGACCCCCTTAACTGTCTTCACAATGCCCGTTTTTGGTTATACCTGGAAACCGATTTCTTCTTTTTTAGCCGATATTTTAAACAAGAGTGCTCTTAGCTTTTTCGGAGTATTGTTAATAAATGGAGGATCTCCTCATAGCCTGCCTTGGTATCAGAAGTGGGTTTGGGTGACTGGTCTCTCTGCTCCTAAAAAATGTTGGTTTGCTGTTAAGAGCTTCTATATACCCTTACCTGGCATCAAGGGATGCTCTCTTATCTTGAAATCTTGAAATTGACCCAGTAGTTAGATCCTTACTGCTTTATTGCAGCTGTCTAATGATGGTTAGGGGTCATTTGGGTGAAAACTTGGTAAAGGCAATGTGCAATGTTTAGCAGCTTTAAGTGATGTATTATTAGGATGCTCTCAAAATAGAAATGAAAATGTTTTACTTTTGAAAGCATATGCTATGAGTTTCATATTTATTTGTTGTTTTCCCAGTTGTTTAATCAGGTGATGCCAACTGTTGATTAATACATGTCTAAAGAATGTCTTCATTTTCCCAATGAATTAGTGTCTTTCATTAATTCCCACAATGTGCTGATGAATCAGTATAATGTCATGCAGTTCTGAGTGTCAATCATCCCAGCCAGCATCGTGATAACTCCATGCCAGTAATCACCCCCAGAAGAAAAAAAAAAGCAATCATGTAATGGCCCTTTACTGATATAAAGTAAAATAGATCTAAGTAAAGAAAGACCCCGATGGACAACAGTTCTAGTACAGTTACGCAGATGAAGGGGTTACCTGATACTTTGGTAAAAATGGAAAACATTCTTTCAAAGGTAAGATATTTGTTTTCTATGAACATTCTTGAGGGAACTGTATACTAAAGGCAGTGGATGATGTGTGCATGAATTTATGGCATTCTGCCTCCTTGCCATTTACTTGCGGTTGTGATTTAGTGAGTACCTAATCCAGATAATCTCACACTGCTCAAGACTGGGTTCTGATTCTAGTAGTACTTTTCAGGAGTTTCAGATGTTTCCAATTTCAGAGAAAACTGGGGAAGACTAATCTGGTTTGTTAAATGAATAGCACCACACAGATAACTGTATGCTATCAGTAATTGTAATCACAGACTTGACATCTTTTTACATGCAAAGCTGTTAAGCCCCTTTCTTTGCACATGCAGTGGCTGGAGTCCTAGTAATTGCTGACAAGATAAGCACAGTCAGTTGAGATTTTATCCTGTGCCCTTTGCACAAATATACTCGTAATCTGAACTCTCACAAAGGTTTTCTTTTTAAAATCTGAAATTGGGGATTTGACCGCCAACTAAGTTTTGGTGCAACTTCAGATTGTGTGTCTTTGTTGTAGTCTAATCAGTTATTTTTTTCCCCTTGTTGTATCTTCATAAGGCTTCATGGTAGTAAAACCATTTCCATCTGATTGAGTTGAACATTTTTTTCAAATAGGAGTCTTAATGGGATGATGGTGTTCTGTTGAGTTTAGCTTTCACTTTTCTTAGATTGGTTATTTATTTTTTTCTGTTTTCTTGGTACTGACTTGATGGTAAAAATTGGAAAAGCACAGCAAGACACATTCATGCTGTACTATATGCTTTATTTCTTGAGAGAAGCAGAACTACACCTCTAATTTGCAAGTCACCTGTTTTTGGTATGCCTTCATTTGAGATGTTTTATCAAGTGTTCTGTGAGTGGTAAAGTTAGCTAACTTTGTATTCACCCATGACATGAAAAAAGAGATTTAAAATGACTTTTAGTTCCATTTACTGGTAATTAACTTTCAGCGAAGAAATGTAATGTAGAGTAATAACATTGTTGCAATAAACCAAGTAAATGAAGTGTGATTGTTTTTGTTTTAGTATCCATTAATGATGTGTTGCTCTGATGGAAATTACCACCATTTCACTCTCAGATTGCTGTTAAAAGCTCATTTAAAGCATCGGTACCATTTTTAAAACAAACTTCTTAACATTAATTCCCATTTTTACAGTGATTTGTTTTGATTTATTGCTAGGGAGAGGCTATTATTATCTCTCTTTTTATGTTCCAGAGAGTGATGCTTTTATTTGATAAAACACAATGCAATCATATAGTGGCCTCCATTCTTGTGTGTTAACTATGTGATGATTATGTTTACAGTTATCACATACTTGCATTTCTCAGCAAAACATTTAAAGGCATTTCAAATACATTTCCTTTAATTATACTACAGTTATGACAGGATATGTTAGCAGTATTCTCATTTCTAATAATGATGACAGGACAATTATGTTTGGTTAACTCAGAGTCTGCATTGTACAGTGCTGTGAAAAAGTAAGTACACCCCATTAAAAGGTGGGTGTTTTTCCAACATATTTGCATGTATGAATATTTGATCTTCATTTCAACAATATTGATAGATAAAGGTGATCTAATTGAGCAAATAACAATGAAAATTATTCTTTGCAATCATTTATTCAACAACAAAAAGTCAGAAATGCAATTGTCTGCTATGGAACAAATAAGTACACTCCCTAGCTTCAATAGCTGGTGTTGCCCCCTTTGCCAGAAAGCACTTCTTGTAGGTGTTTCTTGTAATTGTCTATCAGTCTCCTATAAAGACTTGGAGAACTTTTTGCCTACTCCTCCTTACAACTCCTTCAACTGTGTGATGTTTGAGGGTTTTCTTGCATGTACTACCTGCTTCAAGTCCCCCACAGCATTTCTATTCGGTTAAGATCCAGGCTTTGACTTGGCCATTCCAGAACCCTCCATTTCTTCTTTCTGAGTCATTCTTTTATGGATATGCTTGAGTGTTCTGGGTCATTGTCTTGTTGCAAGGTCCACTTACGGTTTAGCTTCAGCTTTTTGAGAGGTGGCCTCACATTCTCCTCAAGTACTCTCTGGTACAATGTGGAATTAATGGTTGACTATGATGGCAAGCTGGCCAGGCCCTAAGGCAGAAAAGCAGCCCCATATCGTAATGCTTCCACTACCACAGTTGGTATGAGGTTCTTTTGGTCAAAGGCAGTTTTTGGTTTTCGCCAAACATGATGTCTGACATTGTGACCAAACAGCTCTAACTTTGTCTCATCCGTCCAGAGCGCATTGTTCCAGTAGTCCTGATCTTCACATAGGTGTTGTCTGACAAATTTCAGTCATGCATCTATATTCTTTTTTGAGAGAAGAGGCTTCTTCCTTCTTTACCTCAAATGTAAGGAAAAATTGTGCAGTCTCTTTCGGACTCATTCACTTTGACAGTAACTGAGGCAAGACTTGCCTGTAAATCCCTTGATGTTATCCTGGGGTTCTTGGAGACTTCCTGCAGCATCTTTCGGTCAGCTCTTGGGCTGAATTTGGTGGGACGATCTGGCCTGGAAAGATTGCCAGTGGTTTGAATTTTTCTCCATTTGTAGATGAATTTCGTACGATGGAGTGATTGAATACAGATTGCTTGGAAATACAGTAGCTTTAAAACCCTTTACAAACTCATAGGCAAAGCAGACCACAGGTGGTTTCTGATGTTTATATAAAGCAGTGACCTCCAAGTTACTCTCTAATGATGTTCTAATCATTTGAACCTGTTTTGGTGCACCTGATTCTTAATTTTAGGCATTTTATGCTATGATAAAGGTAGGGGTGTATTCACTTTTTTCCATACAAGGAAATTGCATTTCTGTTGATTTTAAATAGTACAAATGAGTGCAAAATGTGATTTTTCAATGTTATTTTTTAAATTAGATCACCTTTATCTATCAGTATTGTTGAAATGACGATCAAATATCCTTTTGCCCAGAAATGTAAAAAAAGACAAACCTTTTCATGGGGTGTACTTACTTTTTCACACCACTGTTTTCAGAGTTGGGGCTTGAGGCCGAGAGTAGTAAAAACCCATTATATTTCCCTCTAAAGGCAGCAGGAACTCAATTTCTAAATCAGTTTGTCATTTGACTTTTTATTTTAAGCGTCCTGTTTGGTGCAAGTATGAAATATAAGATCCACATTATGTCTTAATTCCTTTCTTCATAGTTGTTTTTTTGGGGTGATTTCTGGGGAAAAAAAAACTTTTAATTAATTCTACCAGAGATTCATCATTGTGAAATCGTTAATCATACGGAATAAGAAGGAAGCCACTGGCCTATTTCCCCCCTCCTCAGACAGCTTGCTGTTAGGGTAATCAGTTTGATTATTAACTGCTAATTCATTGCATAGCTTGGAGCTGTGTACAAAATAAACACATTGAAGAAATAAATACAGAGAGCATAACAAATCTACAACAACACTCGGCAGGAGAAATGCATTTTAGAGAAATCCATGGAAGCCGGGAGAAGATCAGGCGCAAAGATTGGATGGCAAGTCAGTCTGCAAGTCTTTCAGCCGTATGATGCATATGGACTGTTTCATTCAATAAGCAAGTAGAATCTGTAGCTCAGAGCCTACACTGTACTGTGTTACATACAGTACATACAAATCTTGCCAGCGTGCAAAACTTGAGTACACATGATTAATTTGCCTTTTTAAATTGTGATTACAGCACCCGGTGCAAACTGCAAACGTTTAATTTACAATTTGCTGCGTGAATAGGTAAACAATTAACCTGTTTTTAACAGCAAAAAACGAATCCCTCCACTTTCCCAGAAGAGGCAAAGTGTTAACTGTAAATTAGTTCGAGTTGGCCGGAACGCCAGCTCCCCCCCCCCCCCCCATACACACGCCAAATGTAAAACCAGCCCCCAGCAAGCTCATCTGTGGGAGTTATTTAAATGTTCATTTGCATAATTGATTTGTGGAGAAAGAGTTTCCCTTCTTTTTGGCCTTGAATGGTTAGACGTCTTTTTGCATTACTTCCAGACACAGCCTCACGCCCTTGTTATTGAAGCAATTACTCACTTTAGCTGGGCATTTAGTCCCAGAAAATACCTTTAATTATTTCACTTTCTGCCTAAACCCATTTAGAGCAATACGGGACAACCAGGAGCAGATTAATTTCTTAGGAAAACTGACAAAGTAAGCTCTTTCTTATTGATGTTATTTAGTTTGGGCTTGGCTGCACATTGCCTGCAGGGAAAATCTGAAAGATGTAGAGGTTTAAGCTTGGTCTTAGCCTTTTCAGTGCGCGTGGGTCCCATTTGATCTCTGTTCACGAAACATCAATCATCTGATTATGATTGGGACCCCACGCACAACAAGAGTCTGCTTGTAAGAGAAAATGTAGTTTGATTACTAATGGTCTTCTAGGACAGCTACAGCTCACAGATGTGCCACTTGTGAATATGTGCAGAAGCTTGTTGAGAAACTGGCTTTCGGGTCACAACATTTAATAATGAGGTCCCAGGCCTCAGGAAAAGAATTCTCAGTACATTGCATGGGTGTCATTTTTTTTCATGATCATACTGGTTGGGGCCAGGATAATATTACATATTGCAAAGATATGAATTGTCGTGACTAATGGTGATTCTTTTCAAGTTGTATTCTTATTTGAAATGGCTCAGATTTTCTGCTCGTCGGGAGCAGGGCTAGAATTACTGTGTTTTTCTTTTTCCTGGCTGCTCGTCTTCAAGGGAGATAGGCCTAATGAAGCAAGAACAACGATGAGGTAGTGAAAATGAAATGTAAATGATGTTACATCTTCAAGCAAAGAAGGATGGAGAGGTTAAACAGATGGCATTTGGTGTAACTGCCTTATTATCCTGCCTCAGTCAGTAAATGGGCCCTTCCTTATCTTTATAGATTTGCCATACATTTTGCAGGTACGGTATTTTTTAAATGTCTCATTATTCTTCTGGAGCACCACTAAAATGCAGAATGTGCTCATCTGTTTGCATCAGTTTTGTTGGGAGCATTCTGGTGAGCCAACTTCCACTCCGGGAAAAAAACAAAACAACTTGTTTATAAATAAGTACCTTTTAGAAAAGGGATTAAGAATTGCCTTTGATTGCAGGAAGTTAAAATTCAGTTTGAAGTGTCTCACAAATGCTATGTGCACAAGTTCTTTGAAGATAAGGAATGCTGGGTTTGAATTCACTTTTGAAAGCATTTCGTATCGTCAAATGAGAACAGCCACCCTTTAAAGAGGTTTCATTCAGACATTGCAAAATAACAACTCATTTTAAAACTTATCTTTGCAGTTTCCTCAAGACCATTAGATGCTTTTGGAAATTATTTAATTACACTGCAGTTTTGTATCATTGTGGACATGTCATAGGCACGCACTTCTTTTTTTATGAAGCCTACACTTCACCTTTTTCCATATTCCATGTTATGGCCAGCAGCATGTCACCCTGCACCTCACATCTGACAGCCTCACAGCAGATGTGAGCCTGGTCAGTACCTGGATGGGAGACCTCCTGGGAAGAACTAACATTGCTGCTGGAAGAGGTGTTAGTGGGGCCAGCAGGAGGCGCTCACCCTGGGGTCTGTGTGGGTCCTAATGCCCCAGTGTAGTGGTGGGGACACTATGCTGTCAAAAAGGTGCCGTCCTTCAGATGAGATGTAAAACCGAGGTCCTGACTCCCTGTGGTCATTAAAAATCCCAGGGTGTTTCTCAAAAAGAGTAGAAATGTAACCCCAGCGTCCTGGCCAAATTGTCCTGTATCAATCATGGCCTCCTAATAATCCCCATCTATGAATTGGCTTCATTACTCTGTTCTCCTCCCTACTGATAGCTGACGTGTAGTCTGGTGCACTATGCCTGTCGTCGCATCATCCAAGTAGATGCTGCACATTGGTGGTGGTGGAAGAGAGTCCCCATTACCTGTAAAGCGCTTTGAGTGGAGTGTCCAGAAAAGCTCTATATAAGTATACGCAATTATTAATTATATTCTCACAGACTTTTGTCAGAAATTATCTGTAGCCTGGTGCCACGAGCCCTGTGGGTGCCTTACTGTAAGATGCAATGTGAATATCAGTGCAACACTGAAGTGGAAAACGATATGTAGAAGTCTTTTCTTTGCATGGTACTAGGCTTAGTAAATCTGTCTTCTTTGCGGTCTCTTGAACACCTGTTAATGGTTCTTTTGTGCCACTGCTGGACCTTGAGTTTGCTTTCAGGTGACTGGAGTCTGTGTTACTCGATCCGCATTGCTGACTGTGCATAAAGGACTGGGCTAAAAGTGGCTTTGCGTCGCTGAATAAGCTTTGATTACAAGGTGACATTGCAGTGCTGGCCTTCCTCAGACGGCTGTGGTGTTTCATTTCCAGTGCTGCTGCACTTTTAAAAACAACTGGGGAATATTTGAATGCCGCAAATTATGCACCCATTTTTTTTTTAAATAGTAAGGATTACTTCAAAAAATGCTTATTTTGTATTGTGCTGCAATAGGGGCAGATTTTAAAACATTCCCCCCTTTTCAGGTCTCTATAGCACATGAAATAAAAATAATAAATACAAATTCTGGCCTCACGTTGCATGCACTCAATATGTTTGTTTCACACTAAATGATTCATATTTTAAAAGTGAATTTGCAGTTTGACCATCAATAATGAGAACTGCAGCAGTTTCCTTGCTTGGTGAGTGCTCTATGGGAGATTAAATTATAGCTCTCTGTTTATTAAGCAAAAAATGGGAATGCTGTCTTTTTAACGATGAAGAATAGCTCCTTGTTTTTGTATTATTTATACCCCTTATTTTAACATGACCAAATCAGTACTGTACTCTAACCTATATTAGAAGCCAGGCTCAATTAATCACTTTTTTTATACATTTTCTTTCTTTACTCTTCCCAGCCTGCAGAATTGGATGCCTGGGTAAGCAGTGCGTGTTTGCTGTTAATCTTACTTTCTTTTTTTATTTAAATGTCATGTTTTCATTGTGCATTAAAAACAGAATCTGAGCATGCATATACCATCTCCATTGCTATGTTTTAAGGGTATTCAGCTAGAAAATTACATATCATCTGTGTGCCGGTTGAAGTTATTCTCTTTGTCAACAGGCAGAAGCTTAAGTATGGGACTGATTGCACTGTATGGAGCAGGGGTATAATTTGTGGAAGCTTTTTAAAACTCATCTGCCCCATGAGATAAAGCTTTACTAGAACAATTAGTTCTGAATGATTGATCAACATCATGAAGATTTATAATCTTTTAAATTCAATAAAAGCAAAACTGTGTTTGTTTGGTCTAGAACAGCTCCAAGCTCCCTTTCAGGTGGGATACAGTATATCATCTTATTCTCTTCAGTGTCTCATGGATGTGTGTTCATGTCTCTTTTGTTCCATTATTAATATTGATGAAATGTTTTGCGTCCGTTTGCTTCCTTTTGCATTGACTTTAAAAAGTATTTAGTTAATTTTTTTCTTGTTTTGCTCTGCCTTTGTACTTATGACTAAATCAGTGCTAAATGTAAATTCATTAAATCATTAGATTTTTGAGTTATCAAATGTACACTACCTGCTTTCGAATGGTTTGAGGCTTAAAATGACTTCATACTGGCCTATATATTTTAGTAATGGACAAACACCCCATGTATAGAACAAGTGATGGTCCCATGTAAAGGCACAAGTTAGGACATTCAACAGTTTAGATACACAGTTAACTTGCAAAAAAGACCTTTCATCCAAGTATTAAGTAGTGTTAAGTATCGTACTTAATACGATAGTGTATACAAAAAACGTTAATAAAATGATTTTAAAATCAATTTTAAATTTTACTGCCAGCCACTGCAAAGCTGTGAAAACAGGAATGATCTGCTCACAGGTCTTAAATCTGATTAGGGTTCTAGTTGCGAAACTTTGAACTTGCTGAAGCCCATTGGGAACCACTTAGGAATAGCAATCGCAGGCACTGTTTCTATACAGTAGGTACTATTCAAGGATAACATGTTCAGTTGGACTCCTTTTCTAGTGGTTGGCTGGGTCATTGCACGATTGAGGTGCATTGACTCCAGCATGTAAGATACCATATGAGCACCTATAAAGTCTCACCTGTTGTTCAGGGAAAAGACCTACAATTTCTTGCCTTTACTATAGAGCAAGATATTCCAAAAGGTACTGCTGCCTGTCTGTGCCAGTGTGCATTTGTTAGAAGTGGGCAGTAATACGATACTAGCAATATGTGGAACATGGTGCCCCAATTTGCATTGCCTATGTGCTCCTGCAATGGAAGGAAGATCAGAGCAGCACCTGACATTAATCCTTCTTCACTGTTTGACTGATCTATGAAGAAAAATACTCCAGCAAAGTCACTTCCTGGAGGCTCTTATTCATTCTGTGAATAACGTTGTCCAATCTTTGCCGAATCGAATTGCCCAATATGTACCAATACGTATATTTACTAGACTGTCAGTCTGCATGTTACGTAGCAAAAAGAAAAGGCAGCCTGTAAGCTTTCATGTAAATAAATTTTGGCATTGCCAGTTCTTTAAGGGACCCTTAGTAGTTTTATCCCCCAAGTGCATGACTGAACATTTCACAATGGCTCACCTAACACATTAAGATTTCTTATAGTTCAGTCACCAAAAAAGTTCCATCTATTATATACATGCTCAATTCACAACCAGTTGACTAATAACTGATTTGGTACTCAACTGTTTAACCATCAAGGCAGTATGAATTGAGTGGCATAAATTAAAGTCTTACTACCAGTTGGGAATGTTGTAATAGGCTGCTTCAGGGGTAGCGTATAAGGGAGTACCCCTTCTGTGATTTTGGAAGCCACACACAATGGATAGTTCGAATGTGCTTTGCATTGTTTCCAAGGAGGTTTTTTAGCACATTAACAAAGTGATCAGTATTATTTACGAGTTGTGAAGGCATACCACTGCCACAAAGTGTAGATTATAATTGAGTTTATCTACTATAGATAAGTATCCTACCCTAATAATAAGTCCGATGTCTAGTGATCTTGCTAATGGAAAATGTACAAAAATATCATTATTTTTTCAGAAGGTATGCATATCTGTGTATGAGTCACATGAACCCTTGAAAATAATTTGTTCAAGGCCATATGGAAGTGGTATTGTAAATTGTAAATTTATTCACAGGAAACAAAGCCATAACTTGTATTTGTAAATACAAGCAATAGATGTTTGTTATTGCATCCTCTGAAAATCTGGGTTTGGTCTTTGAAGTACTGCTGCGATACAGTATATGAGTAGACAGTCTTTTTTTATTTCTCACTACAGTATGTACAGTATGTGTCGAACTACTTGTATGTGTAAACTCTGTTTAATTATAAACAGAACCATGAATTGCTTGCTGCTTGCCTCTCTTCCATAGTACCAGCTTTTCTCTTCTGCACAGAGCTCTTTCTTGTTTCTTCTCATGTTTAGGGATTGTCACACATTCCAACACCAGCAGATCATTTACTTCAAACAGAATATGAGATCAGCTCTGTTCATGGCAATTATCCTGCGGCTGTTTCTGATATCTTTCTGTGGAGTTTTTTTCTGACTTTCCAGTGATCCAGTCAGACAGTTCAGCAGTAAAAGGCAAAATGCATGAATTGGGAAAACAAGATCAATGAACGCAAAGCAAGAGTTCTGGGTTCATAATTAATAATTTTCCAGTTCATTATACTTTTGCTCCCTAGAGTTTTGCCTCTTTATCTTGTAAATTTAAATTAAACCAAAATGACCAATACAGACAAACAATAGGACTTTTTTCTGACCTGTTGTCAAAATTGGGTAGCAGATAGATGGATGTATGCTTTTCTATTATTTTTATAGCTCAAATGCTGAACAAGTTCCTAATTATTTACATTACAACACTGCCACATTTTGAAAACAAGACTAGGAGTAACAATCATGCAGTGATTTTCATTGCACATCAAAGACCATGACATATGCATAGGATATTATATGTATGTGATTTGGTACAGGTCAGTTTAATGTGAGATCCATCTGCCCATGAAATCTGTAAGGCCCACAAAGAATGCAGAACAAAATTATTTGTCTACATTGCAGCAGAAATGGGTTGATCTCATTCATGTTTGCCATAAATACCTGTGATGCTTTCCCTGGAAGGTTACTATTTTTATTTTTTTTGTTTTATAAAGCATTTTAGCTTCTTTGCACAATTGCATTGTCCTACCTACTTGAAGCATTTCTTAAACAAAAACAAACAAACAGCTTTGAATGGCTGATTTATTGCCGTGCCTGAAGCAGGTGGAGAAGGTGTGTAATTGAAGATTTGCTCATTCAGTCTGCTGTGTCTGATTAATCTATCAAGCAGACAGAGGATGAAGCTTTTTGAAGACAGTGAGTTGAGCTTTTTTGCTTTTCCGTTATGGTTTCTTAGAGCGATTATTGCCTGTGCCAGCTACAATATTGTGCATCGTGTGCATCTCATTGTATGTTAGTTATGTGAACTCCAAGTACCAGAGGACTGTGTCCACCCTAAACTATCATCTGGTTGGACGAAGAGAATCCTAGCTCTTCGAAAGATTTGATTTTTAAGAAGATGCATAGAAGTGGTCGACAAATTAACATTTCAAGATCTAGACAATCAAGGCTTTTGAGCTCTACAGCTCTACGCATGGTATTCAGTCACATTAAGGAAAACAAGTGTCAAAAGCTCCAAAAACATTTCTGCCAAACCATTTGTGCTCTGGGTTTATATAGTGTTTTAACAAACAATGAAATTCTATGTTTGTGTCATTGGTGATTATCATTATTTTCTACAATTCTTTTTAATATAGAATGTTACAACAAAATAGTAGGTTCCTCTAAACTGTTTGACAGAGAAGACGCAACAACAATTAGTAAAGGTCCCCAGCTACTCACATATCATACTGTACAGTTAAGTGTATTCATTATAGTGTGCTAATTTGGTGTAGGTGACAGCTAAGAGAAATTTTTGCGTGTGTCAGTAGGCACCAATAGGCAATCTAATTTAATGTAATTTTTCACTGCTACTGCCTAGCATCTAGGCTAATGGCTGGGTGCTTGCAACAAACAGTATCGCAGAGTAATGCAGTGTTGACAAGCTAGATTTGGAGGCATTTATTGGATTGTATAGTTGCCCATAGTGCTGAGCTGCTGCATTCCATCCTAAGTTAAAGAATTCCCAAGTTAAGGGACACTGTAACTGTAGTTGGAAATTTATCAGCTAAGGTGGTAAAGGTGTTTAAGGAAAAGAAGTTCACATGATTTGAACAGGCAGCACAGTTATTTTGGTTTTGAACATAACTCATGGCAGTGATTGAATAGTTTTAGCAACACCAGTGACGCAAGCTGTGTTTAAATGCATGACTTACAGCCATTTGTCATGTTGCGGGCTCTACCGTGCCTGACGAGAGTTAATGCCCATTGGAGGTACAGTGCATCTTTCACTGACATCGTTTCAAGACTTCAAAATAGCATCAGCTGATTGTATACCACCAAGTAGGAGGAACCTGGTCATTGTTGGCTAGTGACATGACCCAGGCATGAATGCATGCCACCTGCATCACAGAATTGAGCCTGCGTGCTTTTACTGCTTCGTCCGAAACCCCATTTTTTTGTACGATCTTCGAGTCACTTTGGCAGTGTCTTCTGCTTTCGGTATGCTTTTTGCTGGAGGCAGCATGTTTGAGATAGTGTGAACAGCAAGTAAAGGCTTTCTTGCTACACCTACACAAGGTTGTGGTGAATGAAAGAAATGTGTGGTACAGGATTCTCATTCAGCATCAGGATAGGAACAGTTGGCCCTGGCACATTAAAGGCACACCAAACTTCCCAATATTTCCAGATGCAGGATCCACAGTTGGGTTGTTCTATGCCAAGTTGTATCCTAGGTCGACTAAATAGAAATTTAACCAGCATGTTGGAGAAACCCATTTTATTTCCCCCTTCTTCAATATAGCACAATCTGCTCGGCTGAACTTCTTTCGTTTGATTTAAAGGTTTTTGTGCAGCTTGAACATTCAAGTCAAAGATGTATCTTGGCTTACCTTTTTGTTTTTATATTGCCTTCTAAGAGTTGCTTCTTATTTCTCAATCTCATCTCCTTGTTTTTCCATTTGCACACTGGAAGGCTATTACTAGTTACCTTTTTCTCAAGCTGATAGTCTCACCTAGATATCAGAATTAAAGCACTTCATCCTCTGCAGTATCACAATGTGTCAGGAAGCTGAGATGTCCCGATTGGTAATGCAGCAAGCAAATTATTTTCTAGTAGGTCTATAAGGCTGCGCCCTCTCTGATAAGTTCTTTCTTTAAATGATTGCTAAGGCCTGCTCCCAGCTTGAAAACGGGAGAGATGAAAATCAAGCACAACCTGTCAGAAAGAAAAAGGTTTCACACTGAGCTTTTTTTTTTTGTTTATTTTAAGACTGCTGCCTGATCTCTTCCGTTGAAGCCTGATCTGTTTTCTCTTTTATAGGCAAAGCAGCTGGAGAGGAAAGAAGCAGAGTTGAAACTGCTGGACACTTTTTATAAGGAGCAGCTAGCACACCTTGAAAAGAAGGTAAGGGCCTCCACAACTGGAGCTTGCTTCAAACAAAGTAGCAAGGGCTACCGTCCATAAGCTGGAGACTAGTTTGACTGGCCTAGTTTTTATTACTGTGAGCCTGGAACAAGGGGGTCTGTCCTGAACCTGTACTATTACCATATAATGTTATCATCTCTATATGTAATATATCTTAATTTATATCCATCTATAGTGGTTATTAATACATCAGAAAGAGTCCTGCAGAAAGTAAAAGTTCCAACCAGTATAGACAACACTACAGACAAGTGGAGACAATGGAAAAAGATGGGAGACTTTCTTTAATATCAGAATTGATTTGTCTTAATGACTGCATCTGTTACACGTCTGTTAAATACCAGAAACTTGGGTATTTGTCTGAGTGCACAATTTTGAATTGAATAGCATAGAATAGAACTTTCATACTAGGTTGATTCTATTACTTATTTTGTAACCAGACCACATTTTCAAAAATTAAAAATGTGCAGATATTTTAGCAATAAACATGAGTGTAACACGTAAAGATTATATATTCAATAATGTTTTACGTTGTTGTGTCAATGAAAAACTAAAATATTAAAGAGAATTACAAATTCAGCAATAGTACATTTTTCAATAGCTATCCTTAATACATGAGACTATTGGATCTTGAATGTCAGTCAGCACTTTTATATCATGTTTTAACACTTGCTTGTCTACGTAAGCTTTTAATCCTGTTGATAAAATTTGAGTTTATTATTGTTTATAATTTTGCTTTATTTTGAAGGTAAAATGTCCTGAGATTCCGTGTCTTAAAAGGCACTGTAGAAACTAAAGATTTTTATTATTATTCTTAATGACGACCACACAAATGGAGTTAGGTTTCTAGTAGGAGAACAACTCTTGAGGTATTTTCTTTTGATCAAGTGGTGATTTTCTTTTTGTTGTTGCTTTTTGTTCAGATTCCTTTTTCAGCAATGGACATTTTCTAAAACGTAAAATTGCCTTTTTTTTGCGGCAGATACACAATTGGAGGTTTTCTTTAAAATTGCCTTTATTATGGCCCTTTTGTCATGCAGCATCCACTTTTGTATTCTTTGAAATTTTGGAGTCAATAGCAGTTAGTGCCTGTTCTTGGAGCTGCCTGTATTTGCTGTGAAAATGGAAGCAATCTGTGGTGACCCACCAAAAAGTAGTTTCTTTGATAATAAAATTGTATAAAGATACGCCTCTGACACTTTCCTGAGTCCAATAATTCAGTAGGTAACAAAAATTGTGTGGCCTGGAAGGACTGTTCTCACTGCAGGTACACACATCACAATCTTCATGTATCTATTGTCTCTGTAATAGGTGATGTGGCAAACTTACTTCACAGCTATTTTCTCTCTTATTCATGCTTTGAAAGAATGTGTGGCTTTTTCTTTTTTTTTTTTTTTCACCCAGAGTTTGTATCACGCAGTCCTTGACATTTTGTTAGCGCATTAAAGTCAGGGTGCATAGCGGAAAATAAAGGTTTGCAAAACATTTTAGCAGCGAGGACATTTAATTTGTTTTGTTTTTTTTAAGGCATAGGCAATAGAGTGGTTGGAATAAAAAAAAATGAGTCACAGAGGTCAGTGTTAAGGATTCGATCTATTAATCTGTTTGCCCTTCGTAACGGGCTCTGTGTTGCATTCAGGCAGAAAGGGAGAAGTGTTGAGACATCTCCAATGCTGCGAAATGGATCGGAGACCTGGTATTTTAATAGCTTTCCCCTTTGCGGGCACACTGAGCGATTTTTAAGTGAAAGCAGTGCAGCATACCGTCTTGTTCCATCACTATGGATAAAGCCTTTTTTTTTTGCTTAAGTGCTTTTTTTTTAATTGAAAGAGAATCTACATCTTGTTTAAGATGGCCCTCTATGACCTGCTCAACAGTGCTCACCATGGTGGCTGCCTCTGATATTCTGACCTACTGTATGTAAACTTTATTATTTTAATGGCTGAAACGTAATACACTATTTTTAAGGTATAGAGTTCAGATTCCAGGGCAAGATGCCCCAAGCAGGAGAACAATATCTCCACACTTACTGGTTAACACAGGACCCACAGTTCACATGCTGTTACTGTATATTTTATTGTAGTAATCTTAGCCTACAGATGTTTTCACAACAAAGGTCCTTTTCTCCATAGCTCAATTCCTAGGTCCCTGTGTTCTCTCTGGCATCCTTAGGTTCTCAAGTCTCCTTGAGGTTCCTTCTACTATGCACGTCCAGGAGGTACAGTACACAGGCATTCACTGCTCACTCTCCTAAACTGTTCAGCAGATTATTATAATCTTACTTCAAACCTAAATGTAACCTATAGATCTTAAGGAGAAAGTGCTGTACTGATTCAAACAGGCTACATGAAGCATATCTTTTTCTTGCTTACTGTCTGTATATTTATTTGTTTAGCAAAGCATACTGAGATGTTTGTCTACATGAATTGTGCACTTAATGGAAATGGGGATGATGATGATGATGATGATGAATGGAGATTTTAACAAATAAATTTAAGAACTGTGGCGACACTGATATACAACCTTTTATAGATGCCGTTCATGTCTGAACAGGGACAAAAGCAGCTCCGACACCTCTGTCTCATTAATGCTCCTCAGGTCGGACCTCAGGTGAATGTTAAGATGCCTGGGCCTCTGTGCCGAGCAGCTCAGCTGTTTCATGCCTCACCCTGCTCTGCCAGCCAGCCAGCCGCATCCCGAAAAAGAGCTCTGTGTGCGGGAATGCTAATCCACAATAGCTTATCTGCTTCCATTTCCACCTGAGTGGAATAAATTGATTTTGTGTGTCCCTGTCAAGTCAGTTTTGTTCCTTTTGAGTCATTTCCAACAGCTGGCAAAAGCAGAGCTCTCTGGCTGTTGTTTTATTTTAAATGATATGCAGTGCATTGATTGAGCACATGATTCATCTCCTT
Organism: Lepisosteus platostomus; assembly: GCF_059453375.1. Lineage (NCBI taxonomy): Eukaryota > Metazoa > Chordata > Actinopteri > Semionotiformes > Lepisosteidae > Lepisosteus > Lepisosteus platostomus. Next base: position 62,465,103 of record NC_142616.1, on the reverse strand, counting down.
TCATTCCTTTTCTCCCCAAGTTAGTCATTTCCAGAGTTCATATCATGGTTCTCCAGCTTGGTGCCCTGAAGCCTCGGCTGGACCTCCTGGCTATTAATTGTTGTATCAGTGATGAGCAGGAAGCCACCAAAAATGTGGGTTATGTGTGTAAGGTGTTTTAGCCAATTAATTCTGTTTAACCCTTTCCGTGTTCCTCTATCATCACTTGAGACACTGCCAGGGAAGCTGTTTGAGTGACCTTTTGACATCCTCTCAATCTAGCAACTGTACATCAAGGGAAGACTGTTTTCTGCAGTTTCAAAGAGTAAAGGATTTACTTGAAACCTTATTTTAAACCTCTCTTCAAAACCTGCTACCTGAAGGTTTTGCCGGTTTCAGCTTTGCAACTAGAGGGGATTAAAAATAAAATACATTTATGTAAATATAACAGATTCTTTACATTAATTATCAAATAATTTTTGCGGTGATGGAGTTTAGATCAAATCAGTGGGCATTCTGATTGCACCATTCATAATGAGGCATTATGATTGAAGAGAATTCAGAGATCCTACAAAAAAAGGTCATCATGAGCTCTTAGGTGGGTTAAATGATATTGGTGATAAATTCTACCAGCAGAGTAAAATATACAGAACTATCTCACAAAAAATAGTTTGTGAAAAACACACGTCAATGCAAATATTTTTATTTTTGCTGGACAAAATGAGATGTAATAATATTTTGTATTATAATATCTGCTGTTTAGCTGTCTTAATATATCCTTATTCCAGATCAACTACAGCTTGATTTTACTGTGCTAAAATGTTTTACTTATTAAGAACCTCTTTAGCTTTCTTGACTTCCCACAATGTAGTATTAATGTGTTTCTTGCCTAGGCTTGTGCTTTGAATGTAATCTGATGGAAATCTAAAACCAATAAAAAATGCCTCTTGGTTCTAAATATTGCTCATATCTGTTAATTTGTCTACGTACTGTATTTTTTCCTTGTAGGTTAATAAGCAAGATACTGAAGTAAATTACTAAATTATTATAAGCCAATTTAAGTTAAGTAAGCAGATTATCTTTGAATGTGTAATTTAACTAATAAAAAGACTTAAAGTTGAAATGTTGATACCCCATTTGTAGGCTACTGCCGGAAATAAGTTTAAGTAACTTCTAAGTTCTGTTGGTTTTAGTGAGAAAGTCAGATGCAGCTACTGCAGTCACAGTTGTTGGAAATTAAAAGTAAGCTTTGCCTCTTGACTTATGCAAAGTGTGTTATTGCAGTGGAAGTGTTTATTACATAATAAATTTGATTTTATTAAAGTGCTGCTAATCTTGAAAAGGGAAGAGGTGCCAGGAGCAGAATGGAGATGTTTGTGGAATGAGGAAGATAATAATATCCAAATAGTGTCTGCCTAATATTATGAAGGTGTTTACTTTGGGATTTATTAGAGGCATTCCCATGAATGCAAAAACGAGTAATATTTGCTTTTGATGAGCTGTTTATAGATCTTTTAATCATTCTCTTCTTTTGTATGTGTAGATGTTAACATGTTCTCTTGTTCTCTGATACTGTTCCTTAATTTCTGTTGAGCACACTTCTATTAATTTTCTATTAAATGCTGCTCATCCTATTTAATTTTTGCCCAAATAACTTTAAAACTTAAAAAAAAAAATGTATTTTCCTTTAGTATTCTTATGTCAGAGGTATTCTACAGTATCCATATCTGGTAAAAGGCATTTTTTGTACAGCAAAATCTAAACTGTATTTGTATTTACTTAATTTGGATGGGTGGTCACTTATACTTTAATGTGTGAATCAATATTCTCTATATTATATATGTGCAGAAGCTATAGATTACTGCACAATAGCACTACTTTAAGTTAGCAGGCTGAGTGTTTAGTGTCAGGTAGCTCAGTTAGAGCAGTAGGCTTTCTAGTTCATTGTTCTTAGTTGGAAGAAGAGATGCTTTGGTGTTCTGACCTGTTCTGAAGCTAAATTGAAAAAGTTCTCAAAGATTACCAAAAAGGTGAGAATGAAACTTCCTAGTGTTAACCCCTTTGAAAACTTTAGAAGTGAAATGGGAGGGTAATTTGTTGGATTGTTTGGGAGAAGAGGGGACTTTTTAAATAACAGAGTGACTGCTGTCATTTTATTTTTTACTTGGGCTGGAATGCTCCTAGTAGATTATGGATGTACTTACCTCAGAAGCCAAGTGTGCCTTGGATTCAAGCTGTAGGTGTTGATGTGTTGACTTGTTCTCTATGCTACAGTACGACTGGTGAAGTTGGGAGTGAGAAATTGGCTGAAATGAAAAGAAGAAGAACTGAACTATTTGATGTGTGTAGCTTGCTCTAGAAGAAGTGGAAAGAACACAGTTGTTTTTTGTGATAAAGGGATAAACATAAGAGCAAAAGAGAAGTTACAAGAACTTATGTTTTGTCTTTGGTGGCTAGTAGCATATTTGTTTGTTTCATCTACGAATTTCTTTCCGAATCCAAGGAGTGTGGTGTGGGCAATAGTCTGTTCCACATGCATTCAGTTAATTTCCATTCTCTGCAGGCAATGTTAGTACAGGGGATTCTTGTTGAGAATCCTGCACATTGATTTGAATTTGTGGGTTTAGTGTTTTTTTCTTTTCACTTAGAGAACAGCTTCAGTTTAGCAAGAGCTGATCACTTAGTGTTCAAGAGATTTGTTGTTCACTTAAATTTTGACAATTTTCTTTCTTGCATTAAACAGACACAACATTGCTGTTGGAAGGGTTTTGGAAATCATAAACATGCATTGAGATTATATCACACATAGCGTAGTACTGTATTACCTTACTCAAGCAAAGTAATACTTCATGAAGGGTTGGGTGTTTTGCCATCATGGATAAGCTCATGTTTATGCGTCTTTAGTTTCACTCAGACCACAGCAGCATGGGGAGAAGGTACTTGAGGAAAATCACTGATGAAAGTAACTGGACAGAGGTAAAATAGCAGAGGAAGATAAAAGAGAAATATGTCTTTTTACTGCATGTTTTTCTGTGCCTTGACTGAGCCTTTTCAGTATTAAAAATGCTTAGCCTGCATTGTTAAGTGAAATGGTGCAGAAATGCTGAAGTAACTGTTGGTAAATTAAGTTAGACACATTCTCCTAAATTTATGTTATTTCATTTCTTCTTCTTTAGCTGCCTGGTATGAACCGTTCCAGCTGCTTTCCCAGTTCTGTAGTCTTATCTCCTGCTCACAGCACTCAGGGTGTTTAACGTTTAAGTAAACGTTTTACATGCTATAGTAAATGGGACTGCATATTGCTGTCATGCTTGAAGGAAGAAGGTGATTGGAAATGGGCTCATTTTATATATATCTTTATTTATATTTTACATTTTCTCTTCATTCCAGAGAGCTGACCAGTATTGGTATGAAGCAGTGGGGGAAAGAAAGACTTGATCTTTCATAAGTCCTTTTAGATTTTTTTAAAATATGTGAGTCTTTGGAAATGGAACTAAATTCAGAGTGCCCTAGCAATAATAAAGAAACCTGCAGTATTATCAAAAAATTTCAATTCACTGAAACGATACATTCACAGAGATATTTAGAGCTGTGACACCACCAGAATCAGACACTGGTAGAATGAGTTAAGCAATAAATATATTTAACTGGTGGATACATTTAACACTATCCAGCATGTTGTATTAAGCATTTATTTTCTGTTTACAGTATTTGTAATAGATGCTTCAATACAGAAACATTTTCTGCTAATATCTGTGCTTGTGTGACTTGAATTTATGATAGATATGGATTTTACTGGATGCCAGTACATTTCTTGCATGCTCAGAAAGAATGGAAGGCTTGATCTTTCTCAATTTATAATTAATAAAGGTAATAGTGCATACCTTCATAAAGAGGATGTGCAGCCAATTCCTGGCCAGTCAGTAACTTTGATTAGATGGTTTCCTTGTGTGTTTTTTACAAGGTAAATCAAAGTTTGCCTACATATGCACGATGGAATTTGTGTCCTGATGCAAAGTTGGTCACCATTTACGTGAAATTGCTGCCCTCTTTGGATGGATTCCTATTGGCACAGTCTGTTTTGTCAAATCTGCATGTAATCTCACAACACCGTTGTGTCTTGGCCTGCCCAGTCATTCAGCTTGAACTGTACTTAGCACATACTGTATGGGCTATCTTTGACAAATCCCTGCTCAAAGAATTGCAGTAAACCCACTTCAAGAACTCCTTCAAGCAGAGTCTTTGTTGGGAATGGGCTTTGAACTCCACTGCCCAGGCTGGCTGGTCTAATTTCCAGAAGACCAGACTAAGGCAATGGGTAGCACTAAAAAGAATGAAGACCACATTTGTACTTTTCCACTGCTACGAACACTTCCAGAATAACCTGTTGCTCTTTTGTTGCTGTGTATTACTTCTAGAATTCAGGTAAATTGTACTGTGAGTGAAGATAGCTCCTGTCAAGTCTTCCACGGTCAGATGCAATATTGCTATGTACTGCTCAGGAATTTTAATCACCTGCAACATATTGAGAAACACTGTAGTATATTATGGTTTGGCTTTATGGCCATATAATATGTGGGACAGCCTGACTGTTATTCTTATCGTGAAACAGAAAGGTTAATTAAGCTTTATTTCTTCAATGCCAGAAAGATGAGAAAGAAGTGCTGTTAAGGACAGCAGAGGATGCTGCAACTTCCACTCATTTAAAGTGCTAAAATATATGATGAAGGGTCCAAGTGGCTTGTGTATTCTATATGGATTGTAGTTCACTACAGTGTGAGTCTTTTTCTTTTAACTAGCTTTTCCTTTTTGACTTATATTCTTTAGAAGTACTGAAAGTACCATAATAAAAGCCCTTAAAATGTTAATGTTTTTATTGACGCTAACTTGAGCATCTGATAGTTACATTATCTGGCCAGTGTCTGGCCAGGAGATAGGAGGCTTATACATCTTTTATGTGATAGCTTTCAGTTAATTGGCTATTTGTTTTTTTTTTCTATATCAAATGCTTTTGTTCCTGAAACAATGCTTTGACTATTTAATTTGCTGGGATCTTAAGTCATTTCAGCAGAACTTACCTTCCACAGGTGGAAAGCAAATCTTAGGGGAAACTATAATTAAATAGCAAATGATTTTTTTTGTTTTATTGTTCTGTGCAACAAAAAAATGCTGAGTAAAGGAAACAAAAATATATTTGTGAAAATTACAGTATTTTCTGTGGGACAAATGCTGATATGTTATAGAACAGACAAGGCATGGATAAACGTATTAGGCTGATTTGTTGTCAGTAGGGTGTCTACTACAAAATATAAGCTGTCCATTACTTTGTAATAGGCTTCTGACGCTGTCGTGTGAGATTCTGTTCTGTTTCTCTTATAGAATCTGGAGAAGCATGTTCACTGGTCTCAGAGTCCTAGATGCCACATATCATTCTAACTCATCCAAAAAAGTTCAGTTGGGCACAAGGCAGGTGATTGAGGCATCTGCCGTATTACCGATACATACAGTACTTATCCTGAAAGGACTGAGCCAAAGTAGAGCTGTGCAGTTAGGTTGTCATCAATCCCTACAAGCAGTATTCTGTAGCATAAAGTCTCCCCTGTCTGTACTATCACTTTGATTTTCCCATCATTTGGTCTGTTGTGCACATCTGCTGTATAATTCTGCAGATCTGCCCCACTCTCGCGGTCGTCTGAGTGACATCAGAGTGGTCTTCACATAACCTTGAATCATCACTAAAGCTCCACTTCTGGTGAATCTGACTGAGGATGGTGCGCTACAGCTATGTCATCAAAATCCATCTTGAATGCTTTGTTCTTGATAAGCAGACATATTGGTTTCTTGTTTTTTCCTTTCCTGATTTTTATTATATTAAACTTGCGACATGTTATATCACCTCATCACTCGTGTCTAATAAGCTCTCGTTAATGAGGTGGTTGCCAGTACAGCAGTCAGAGTCACTTGAGTGTGTCACAGTCTGTTATTACCGATCAGTTGTAGGGGAGTTTGTTTGCCACATGTTTCTGTACATAGGAATTCTTTTTTGTGCCGTTCTCTCAGGGCATGCACTGTACAACAGACAGCACCACAGCAGACAGTACATTACAAATAAGATTGGTCAAAATCGTAAAAACATGACTCACTTATTCATTATTCAGAATTGGTTTACTTTGTTTTTTTAAATCCATTATTTAAGTTACTTTTGCTTCTCAATAAAAATAAAAAACATGGTACTTTTTACCATGGTGTGCATTTGATCAGAAAAGGAGAATGCTCTGGAGTCTCAGGTTTCAATCTATGCCTTGAAACCTGCTAGCTGGCTGGAGTGATTAGGAAAATGTGATTGTGTATCTGAGTAGAAAATGCCTTTCAATTTTCTTTTCAAAGAAGAACTAACTGGGATGATCTGGCTGCATTCAAGAATAATAAATTCCCAATTGGATGAGTTCTTCTACCCTCGTTGAACTAATTAAAAGTATGGAGGGGAGAAATGTTCATTTCCCAAACATGCGCCCACTGGGAAACGACATTTCCAGTTGCCTCTGAGCTTATTTGTTCTGTATATGTAATGAAGTCCAGTAGCGACCATTAATAATTTGTGTGCATGAGGTTTCTTAGGCCTCAAAACAAAGCACAGGCAGAAGTTCTTTTATTTATGTGAGAGCTAGCTCCCTTCCTTTCTTGTCATGCTCTTAATTTCACCTGTCTGTCTGAGAGAATAGATTTCACAAAATGTGAAAGGCAATTTAAACTTCCAAGGCATGTGATGGCCGACATTAGACAAAACTATTTTAATCTGGTTTAATTTGAACGCTATATTAAACTGGAACAGGTGATTACTAGATGGACAGTCAAAAAGGGATGAGCAATTTACTCTAATTCATCTTATTGCTTTCAGTGTCAGACTTCTTACCTGCACACTGCAGTCAGGTGAGCTTACCTGCATTCCTGGATAGTCTTTTTGTGATTCATCAAGTGAAGTGTTACTGTTAGAAGATGCAGACAATCAGTGTACTAATATAAAAAAGTAGGAGGCCAGAAATGCCTACATTTTATTGCCTGAGATTAGCATTATGTCTTTGAAAAAAGGAAACTGAAACTGTACATCATGAGAATATATAGATAGGAAGTTTGCAAATAATTTAATTAGTGAACGTATACCAATACCTGAATGTACAGTATGAGCAGATTGTGCTATTAAATAGCCTTTTTAGCACTGGAATGGGAAGAATATTGATTATTTAACATGTTCAAACTGATCTGGGCCTTTGGAACTTAGAAGAGTGCAAAAAATGTTAGAAACATGCAGTATGTCTGCCTCCTGTACCTTATTTTGTGGGAAAACTGCAGGTTTGCTCATTACTGTTTAAGATGAGATGTTGGCTTCAATGGATTTCTGAATCTGCATTTGCTCTACCTGAAAAGCTAGAGGGAGATAAATCATGTACACCCACACCTGGGCTTTTCTACAAAATACAACCAGTTCAGTTTGGCACTTTTTTTGAAGGATTTAACTTGAGTTAGAACAAATTACTTTTAGCAGATTTTATAATGAACAGGAATTGTTTGAGAAGACGTTTTTCCCAGTTATTGTAAAATATTATATTTTGTCTGCCATCTCTTTCCTCAGCTATTTTGCTGGTAATGTAGTAAAACTGTTAAATTTGCAGATAATTGGTAACTTAACATTTACAATTAATATAGTCATACAGGTGGTTCTCTTATAAGTTTCAATGTAGTCAAGTAAGTAGGTCTTAAATCAAGAAGTTGTGAAGAACATATGCACTAGTTGCTTTGTGATCACATTAAATACGTTTGACATGTTTTATTTCCGACTTTGGGCTGTTGATGTGTGATGCATGACTTAAGAATCTGTGACATTAGTTATTACATACAGTAACAGACTTTCATATTTATTTACTTCATTAGAAGAATAAGGAAATAAAACATCTACAGTACCAGCTGGATTTTGAAAAAGAAATCAGATCAAGAATGTGTTTGCTGTCAGGCTTTTGTTGTGTTTGAGGAACTTGGCTGACAGGACTTCAAAGGAAGATAGTAATAATACAGGCTCTCACTTACTCAGTTTATTTTTGTGTGAATTATGTCAGTCCTGGGGAGATGGTAATGACAAACCACTGTGTTTTAGAACTACTTCTTCAAATTCTGAAAGTCTCTCTTCTACAGACTTCTAGAAAAAAAACTCTGAGTTTCTTTTCTAAACAATGCAAATAAACATAAATTGCTTTTTGACCCTGCAGTATATCTGTCTTTTAACTTGTCAATGTACACATTGACAGACCTAGACTTGTGTACTAACAACTAAGAAGGTATGTACTGTACAAAACTAAGAAAGTCATTAGTGTGGTTAAAAGTATCAATTTTCATTCCGGTTTAATAAATTAAGGTTTAGTCTGGTTGTCAGGAGCTGTTATCATGGTACAAAACAAACTTCACTTAGAAGTGGACTGAAGTTATGGCATATTGGTCACTATTGAACAACGTTGTGCCTTTAATAAGTTTACTCTTTGTGTACAACCCATAACCTTTATTTTCTGTGCTGTTCTTTGTACACTACATTTTTTTTTTGCTTTGCCTTCGTTTCCTCTTGCTTACTATTAATATATCAATTTCCTCCATTAATATATTTTTTTAATTCTGTGCCATTTTTGTTGTGTTCTTATTCTATAGGGCTATAGAGCTGCTTTTCTGTCCCACAAATCTGTCTGTTCAAGTGTACCTGGTTCAGTGAGGGACAAACACAAGCTAGGGACAGATTTAGATGAAAAAACAGCCTGGAAACTTTAGTTTTTGTGATACATCAGCTAAGCAGTTCTTAAAGAAAGGGAACAAAACTCGCTCTGCTTGGCAGAGCCTTCAGCTAGGTCTCCAAGAGCTCTGAGCCAAAACCAACAAACCTAAAACAATAACTTAAAATAACAAACGGACAGAAGATCGAACAGGAGAGCCTGTTGTTTTGCCAGGAATTTCGAGGCTGTTTGTCTGTTGAAAGTGATATTCAACCAGTGAGCTACCAGTCTAGTCTTTCCACTATGGGAAGAGTTAAATAAGGAGAGTCACAGGGGTAGAAAGTGAAGTGAACACCAATGAGGAGGGTCACCTCAGATGTACATGGTCAGGGCTCCTGACATGTGCCATTCTGTGAAATTAAATCATCAGTGATTTGAAAGCTGGTGCTTAGGGTTAGGTTTAGCATTAAGAAAACAATATATTTTTATTTGTTAATTAAGGTTCTAACTATTTTCATTAATATACATTCATGATTCATTTGGTTGTATTCTGATATAATTAGTCAATATCTGTAACTGGTAAATTTTAAACTTATCTTCAGTAAATTTTAATCAGCTTTAAATTTGCACCGGGAAAAAGCTCTTATCAGTAGTCAGCTACCTAATGATGCTGTACAGGAACCAAAACATTGAAACTCACTTATTTTCAGAAGAACTGGCTAATTAATAAATATTGATTTTGTCTCACAGGCTTCTACATGTGAAGAAATTCATGAACTGTGCATATAGTACAGTTCACTTAAGTATAATATCCTTTTTCCCCTCAAAGTTTTATAGACCTAAATGAGGTAGACACCTACTGTAAGTGGCTTTGTTGTGTGTTTGTTGTGTGTAGCTCTAGTTACGATTATTATAGTGTAGGTCATTAACAAACAGCACCTTAAGAAAATCAACAGAAAATGCACTTCTCTCTGTTACTGAGTCTCTTCACTCAGCTCATGCTACCTCCTTCTCATCCCTCTTAATCCTTCCTGATCTCCCTGCCCTCTCACTCCATTCTCCTGTCAACACTCGCTGACCTAGGAATTTCTGGCACTGCTCTCAGCTGGCTTTCCTCCTACCTCTCTGATTGCACATACCAGACCTCCTGGTGCGACTTCTTGCATGCTCCTTACTCTGTTCTCTCTCTGCATCTGCTCCCTGACTCCTCCTTCCCACAGGTTTCTTCAGATCATTTAATGCTAATGAAGCTCAAATCATGAAGACTGGGCAGGGTTCAGGCTCTCTTAAACATGCATGCTTGCACTACCTTTACTGTAGGTGTGTGTGGCATGCAGGGGTATACCTGTATGTGAAAGGTCCTGAAGCATGCTTACAGCAAAAGTATTTCATTTATGCTTAGTATTCTGATTGATGTCCCTTTTAAACATCTTTGATCAGTTCTGTTTTCCAATTAAAAACACTATACCTTTACCAATTACAAAACAAGACCTGCTGCTAAGTGATTTGCCTCATCAGTCCCTCACATACAGGTGATGTTTCACCTGTAAAGTACAGTATACAGGTGATGTTTCACCTGTAAAGTACAGTTTACAGGTGATGTTGATCATTTATCTGAGAACCCTGATTAACTCAGATTTTGGTCCTTTGGATTCCCATTTGAGATCCGTAAATGGTTACACCTTTATTTTTGCCAGCTGTTGAATGACGCATCCAGACAGTATTGCTTTCAAGAGAAGAGAGATGTGTTTTGTGCACAATAATCACAATTACTATTTTTTAAATAATTTTGGTTAATAATGACATATAGAGGGTAGTAGATTAATACTTTTGAAAGATACTTTTGAATGTGATTGTTAAATAAACACTGAAGATTGTGAAAAAGTGGTTATACCACAAAGCAGAACCATATATACATTTAAATGTGGGGAAACATAAAGGAAATGTAATGGAAATGGCACTCAAATTTGATTTAACTTAAGCACTTAAGTTGAATATACTGTTAAAATGTATCTTATACACCAAACTGGAGTAGGTTATGTATGTTATTGTCCATTTTGTATTAGAATGTGTTGGGTTTTCCACAGCACATGATTCAGATGGTTCATAGTATTTTTCCCTGTTTTCTATAATGTTGGTAGTGGTCTGTTTCTCCTAGGGACTGCTCAGAGGCTGAGCTTCTTCAAAACTCAGTTGCTGAAGAGAACTTTCTTTTATTTCCAATTATTCTGTCAGCCAGACACTACCTGAGGACCTTACTAACAGTCGATCACTTGGTGCTGTGTAGCCAAACAGAATATTCTTACTCATAAAAAGAAGTAGGTTCTGACATAAGTCATTGGTTGTTAACAAAACTGAAAGATTCCTATTGTTTGGACTGTGATTGCTCTTTAAGATGCCATACAAAATGGACTTGCTCCCAGCTAATATGAAAATCAAATTGCAAAGATTCTAGAAGCAAAACAAATTCTGTGATAAAAATTGCGTTAGGCAAAGATCGCAGTGGGTTTTCCCCTCTGTCCTTTCCTAACCCTCCTTATTCTTGTGCTTTTGGAGTCAGGGCTGTATTTTTTTTTCCTTGTCACTAGTGTTGCAAAGCACTTTGAAGCACTTCAGTGTACGTAAGAGATAATAATCCTCCTCAAATCCTGACAGTTTGTGTGACGTGCTGTTCACAAATCCACAGGCTTGCTGTCAAAACTGGCAATTCTGGGAATATCTGCACTCTAACAATGAATAGAAAAGGTATTAACTGGACAGAGAAAAGCAGTCTGAGCCTCTTAGGTTTAGGCAGTTGAAGTCAAATTCATTTGATTTTTTTTCTTTAAACCTCAAGGGAAATAAATGCAGAGGTTATTTTTGTATTATTAATTTTATAGCTTGTCGTGATTAAACTGCATCAGGAACATAGCTTCTTACTAAGAGCTATGGTGAGCAAACAAAACATTTTACTTTTCTGTTAACTGCAGAGGCAAAGTTTGATGTCTTTTTTTCTGAAAGTAATACAAAAATCAGTTTTTGTTGCATATTTCTAACAATAAATGCCAGAAAACAAGTGTAGTGTATATTTTTTTCAACTCTAAAGGCCTGTTTGGTCTTCCTTCCATTGTACAGTCCTGCACAACAGTCCCTACTGGTTAAGGATGTGGCTGCTGTTTTTTATCAAGGTAATCTGTCAAAAAAAAAAATGCAGGCTTCATAATGCTTACCGCTTTGCAGAAGCTGAGTAGTTAGTATATTAATTGTTATTTGTGTGGTGTATGTTTGGAAGAATAAGAAGATAAATGTTTTGAATGCTTCTGGGAGCTTGTTCTTTGCTTTGTCAAAGGGAACAGCAGGAGCAGCTTTGATTGATGAATGGCAGTTAGTAATATAGTTAGTAATACTGTGGAATTGCAGTGAATTGCTTCGCTGATCGATGACAGGTAAATTAAGACTTGAGTGCACCATACGAAAATGTTGCTGCTCTCTGCTCTTGTTTCCTCTCTGAAATGTAATGTTCACTATGAAAAGAGCTAGTAACCAGAACAAAAAGTTAAATATTAAAGAGGTAAGAATCATTGCTTTATTTTCTTTTGAGAAATCAGTTTTTACTAAACCCGTATTAAGCTCTTTTGTTGTTTAAAGCCAGGATCACATGGTTCATAGATGGTGATTAACAGTTCTTGTACTGCTCCCCTTTATGAGGACCTACAGTACTTTTTAAAAACAAAACTACAAAAATGACCTTTATGAATGTTACCTTAGGTATTAACAAACTTATCTATGCTTGTCTTTGAATTGATAATTTCCTGCATTTTATGTTTTAACTTTAAACATACAGCTCCTTTTTTCCATTAGAAATCAAATTTACATTATGGACGTGGACAAATAAGCTTGAATAAAGACGAGAGAAAAACATGCTTCTAACAATTTCATCCTAAAAGCACTCCATGCTGCATGAATAGGAAAAAAATAAAAGAAAATGATGTGGAATGAAAAGCTGCTATGTGTGGAAAAAGAAATCCAAAGGACATGCAAGCTTTGAGAAGCTTCAAAGGCACCAAGATGTATTTTTAGACGCACATGAAAGCATTGAATTGCTCAAACAGCCATTATAGCGTGCTCCTTGACTTTTCAACATTACACTAACAGAAATGAATACATCACTAATAGGTAGTGGAGGTGGGTTGAGATTAAATTTAAGATACAGAAGACCTTCTTTCAAAGGTTTTATTTCCTTGAGCTGTTTTCTTTTCCTCAGTAGGATTTCCTTTGCAATTCTTACAATAAAACTCATCTAACTGTGTAAAGGACAGCACCCCTGCAGCACAAACTGTAGCAGAACTCGTTATAAACTTATTTCCATCTTTCTTGTGTTGGTTCTTCACTTAAGTGCCCCTGGAATATTTTACATTAAGCTTTACATTACATTAGCTTTCAAACACCTAGCAGCACCCTTTCTTTATTAATTATTTTCCACTGAATCGAGCCTTGTGTGTTTAATCCTCTTGCATGCTCATGCTGTTTGATTTTTTTTTTATAAGACCAGTATATTATTTTTCTGTACGAACTAGGGGCTGACAGGAGACTGCAGACTTACTGTAACTTTTGAAGGCCAGCTCAAAACATATAGGAATCAGATTCTGAATTGTGGGATTTTGGTGGGGAAAATTTAAATTATGTATAGTTTGTTTCATGTTTTAAAGTAGAAATTCCATTTGAAGATCTCTTTTCTGCTGAAGGTTAAATGGACAAAAATAAAAATCCAGATCAATGATGAATAGTTGTTTTGGTTAACCAAAGAACATATGTCACACAAGTATAAAAATCCAGTCCAGCATGTCTTACAGTATATAGACATAAAGTAGTACCCATCTGGGTTAGGTAGGTCTTAATTTACATTCTCTTTATTTGTGGAATTTCTGTTTGAAGCATCTCAATAATATATACCACTTCTTAATTTAGTATGAATTAGTTTTCACTAATTAGTTCTCTTTAACAGGTTTGAGCATGGTCAGCAACAGTCAACTACACAAAGTGACTGAGAGTGTAGAATATGCTAATGGATGAATAGCATTGTTAAGGTCACACATGAACAACTGGACAATCACTGTCTAAGTGTTCTTCCAGTTACATAAACATCACCTCATGCTTACTAAATAAAACTAGTATAAAATAATTTTATTGTCTTAGTCTGTACCTTATGTTGGTGTCAAGGTTGCTCTTGGCAAGAAATTCACTAAAAATGCCCCATTGTGGGTTTTGGAACTGATCATTTTCACAAAAGTGATTTCATGGCTGGTTTTCTTTTGGACAAATTTAGCCCTTCCTCCCTGAAAATTCCTAATTCCTTATGGTGGGATTCCTGGAAAGCAATTATTTTGTTAATTTTTAGGTAAGGCTTTGAGGTTTTCTGGTTATGTTAGGCAGAATTTTACAGTTGCTCTGCAATAGTTTTTAAGGCATAAAATCTAAAATAAAATCATTTAAACCCTAAAACAAAGTAAGCTACTGTGTGAAACAATCGTAATGAAATTCAATGCAAAGGATTATTTAATTAATTGTTGCTCCTATTTTTTTAAATGAAAATCAATTGTCAACCTTAACATTTAGTTGATAAAATGATTAAATGTCTACATTTTCTGACTTGAAAAATTGTTCTTATGTTCCTTATGAGACTTTAAAATGACTTTTAAAGGGCTCACTGAGGACCAAAAGACCAGAAATCCTGGCACATTGCAGAAGTATGGACATTTTCCACACCATTCACCAACCAACACTGACAACAGTCTTCCCTTCACATTTTTCATGAATTTGTTAAGCATGAACAAATGGTTTAAATTAACTTTTGATATGACTATATAAACATCTTACATGAATAAATGTGTGTAATTGTTTATATTTTGGAGCACAATCAGAATGCATGTTACATTTATTGTTATGGGAAATTAGTTTTAAATGTACGTGTTTTTTAATTTCCCTGCATTTTTTGGTGTAGATTAAGAACTACCTGTATTTAGGGCATCCAGGACAATCTTGGAGGTGGTGGAATTTTTGACCTAACTTGATGTCCTCAGCATTTGTTAGAAGACAGAAATATAGCACGTGTAAGCATCCTAGCAAGACTATTAGCATTTGCATAATCTTTCTTGCAAGGTGCTGAGACATAGACACTGTCAGTGGCTTAATGCATTGTCTGACAGTACTTATCACCACAGAACCTTGTATAGTAAGCCAATCCAGAATGTAGTGCTGCCAGATAGTGTCCCCTCTGGTAGCTGAAACTGAGCCAGGTGGCTGTATCTCTTTGGACACACTGCTATGTTTGACACTAAAGCTCACCATACCATAGCTTTGCACACCATTCTCAACAGTCCCTAAAAATATCCTCAGACAGGACCCATATTGACTTGTACACTTGCATTAAAGGGGGACCTCTCAATCTCAGGTTTGAGCTCCTTTGTGATTAATTGTAAGGACTGCCCTTTCTGTGGGCCTCCATTGATGAAGATGATGATGGTGATGGCAAATGTCCTCTAATGATACATGAGCTCTCTTTGCATTAGGTTTGCATAGAAAGCTAAAACCCTGAATGATTAGGTTTTATATTATGAGGCAGAGTTTAGTTAAATACATAGTAAGATAATTCTGGGACATATCTTGTTGTACTCTTGGCCCTGATGAGGTGTGGATTTTGAATGACTTTTGCAGGAAGTAGACTCTCTGTCATTTTTTATACAGGTGTTCTATTTAGGACTTAATAGTTTGGATGTGTATTTTTTGTTTAAAATGAATTATTGTGACAGTTTTGTTGCACATGTCCCCTTAAACCACAGTCACAGCCTTTTAAGCTTATCTCTTCCTAAGTAGCAGAGAAGTAAAAATACAGAAAGAGGAATGATTCAGTTCATTTTGTCTTGGAGATGGCAAATTCATTTGTTTTTTTCTCAGAGATGCTAAAGCTGCTGATTGAAAATGTCAGTGATTAGTGCTAAAACAACTGTGAGCTTTGAGCCTGGGGGAAGCTGACGGTAACACAAACCGAATCAGTGCTTTCCGAATGATTTTATAAATACATTTCCTTGTTTCTGTCTTATCTGTTTGGCATCCTCTTGCATGTGTTCTGTGGTTGGGCTTTTTACTTAGATGGATATTTGCTGTCATAAGACTTTCTTCGTATCTGCTGCCAGGAGGTTTGAGGGGAAGCTAATCAGCATTTTCCCACTGTTCTCTAGTCCAGTTGTAAATAAATGAGGGTTGAAACCAAAACTGTGCAATACTGACGTGCAGTCCCATTCATTTCCATTAGATGATATTTGGGAAGGTTTATGTTTATGAACCAGCATTTAATGGGTCAGGCTAGTGCTGTGCTTACAGTGCCACCACAGCTTCAGGCCCACAGTCTGAGGGACTCAGACTAAGTGTAGGCCATACAGTACATCATCATACATTGTGATTGGTTGCATGTGTATATGTTAAGAAACTGATGTTCCTTTAATTCACTGTAACGGATATGGATGACGATGTTCCAGTGCTATGGTTTGGTTGTGTATAGTTAGTATACACCGTCTCCTGTTTGCCCTGCTCCTGTGTGTTTGAGAAGTTGTGAGTGCCCGTACATGTGGCCACTCCAGTGTTCTGCTCGCTGCAGAGCCCTGGAGTGATTTGGGCGTCTAGCGAGTCGAGGGAAAAGGATGTGAGCAACAAATCCTCCGATGGGCAGCTTTCCATACCATAGAATAAAAATGGACGCTGAACGGACAGAGTTGAGCTCTGTGTCCTGAAGTGTTTTTGTGCTAAAAACTCAATGAGTTGTGTTACAATGTATTTGAAACGTGAGTATTTTGTACCACAATTTTGCTATCATCTTCTGTGTTTCTTTTATTTCCATGCTTCAGAGGCTTGTGGGCGTGCATGAAGTCATTGTGTCACTGTCAGCTGTGTGACGTCTGTGCAGTATGCAGATGTCACTGAGGCGGTTTAAGGACAAGAGCAAGGTTATCATCATTTTTGTTATGTGTTTTTCGTGATACATTGTTTGTTTTAGTAGAGCAGATGACAATTTCTGGCAAAGACTGACTTAGGACAGGGTGTAAATTTAGAATGGTGAGGGGGCAGGGAGAGGGCTGGAGGGATCAATAGACCTTTTGGTCAGATTAAGTCACCAGACCCCTATTAAACTACCATCTCAAAAAGTATCCTTCACTAGAATGTATTTTAGAAATTCAAAGGGGGCAATAATGAAGTGGATTTTAGCATTTTTGTTCAATAACTCTCCATGATTAATTTTAATTCTACCGCTGTGGGTCGGTGCAGCTTGTTCTGTCAAAGCACAGACTTTAATCATTCTTAACATTTGCAAAGCTTTTTTCCCCTCAAATGCATAGATATGATTTTTTTTTTTCCTGCTGGCTTTCAACATCCACTTGTAACGCATTGGGTTCGGCGAGGATAGAGACGGGAACTCAGGCTCTTGTTAAATGAGAACACGGCACTTTATTAATCGATTTTCGATTTTTAAGAACTTTCTTTTCTTTTCACAAATAAATACAGGGAACCACAAAATAGAAATCTTTACATTAATATACATACTTAAAACAGTATATATGATCACATCTCATTAAGTTTTGACACGGTAACAGTTACATAGCAACAATTTATCTTGTTCCGTTGGAAATCTCATTCTTAATTTAACATGATAATGTCTTTCACATCTTCTTGAGATACTGTCCTATGCCCTCTGTTTCCCACAGGTTTTCTGCTTCCTCCCTCCCTTCTCTCCACAGCAACCACAACAGAGAGGGAGAGATAGGGTTCAACACACTGTGGTCAATTCGGTTACATTTACACCGTATAGGGTGGTAATTGGGTACCTGTATAAAAGGGGTGCAAAACCAGGGAAACTATTTACTATTTACGTGAATCCGGGCAATCTCGCGACTGTGTACACCTGTTCCACAAGTGGTCAGCCACACTGGCCAGCGGCTCTCCTAGTCCCTGCCTTGGCCACTACTTCTCCCTTCCTGCCCCTCGCCGTGCGCCCCAGCTGGCCGCTCTTCGGCCGCAACGCTGAAGTACAAGTTGTAAACGGGTAATGTCAAAAATATTTTCAATTTACATTTCATAATTGAAACCTAACTAGTTGCTGCACTAAATATTGCTGTAGTATTTTGAGTCTATAGAAATCCTTAAACAGATGTGCAATTAACACTTGTATACATTTTGTAGTAAGTTGATTTAACTGTTGACGGAGACACCAGATAGCGCTTTAAATGAAAAGTGAAAATACTGTGACGCATACGGCCGCCATTGCAGGTTGTGCGAGCCGGCTTACCAGCGCGGTGACGTCACCGCCCTTCCCTGTGAATAGCAGGGGCCACAGCCGCTGGGCTGACGGGAGATCTCCCTTTAGCTCAACTGGCTGGGTCCCTGTTGAGTGATGCCGGAGGCCCGGGTTCGAGTCCCCAGCGAGGGCGGGGCCGACCTGAGGCAGCAGCAGCGAGGGTGCATACCCACGTGAACCTGAGAGCGCTACAGTACTTTGAATTTAAATTGTATTTCGGGCAGGTACAGAAGTTGATATCTCATCTGATTTGTGCACCTACATTCATGAAAAAGGGGGTAAAGTTCAAATTGGGGATGTTGAGATTAACCGGTTTCACTATTAACCAAGATTAAAAACGTCACGGTTTCCAAACCGTGGGCATCATCCTGGCTGCATCCGGCTGCACATTGGTGGTGGAGGGGAGTCCCCATTACCTGTAAAGTGCTTTGAGTAGAGTGTCCAGAAAAGCGCTATATAAGTGTAAACAATTATAATTATTACTATTAACTAGAAGCCTCGCGTTCCATGTTGCCCTGAAAAATTCCTTTCGTGAGTCACGTGTGTGTGCAGTGTTCAGATGGCTAGTCCAACAACACCTTAGTTAGCCTACAGAGAGCAGACGTGCTGTGAAAATGTCAGAGGGATACGACATCTCAGCGTTATATCCACCGAAAAAGACTCTTAAATCGGCAGTGTGGGAGCATTTTGGATATCTAAAAAACGATCAGGGGGTAGTAGAAGATAACGGATTTCCCATTTGCAAAACGTGCCTCTCCGTGATCACCACCCATCCCTCTTTACACAAGTCAAGGTAAAAAAATAAACTAGATAACGTTACATTAGTTAGCTTAAGTTAGGGCTCCCCCTGGCTGGAGCAGTTCACAGCAGAGCAGTCCCCTGTGCACGTTTAACATTACTTTCGTTTTCATTCGATTTGATTTTGTGGGGAATAACTCTATCATTTAGAAACATTTTCCCCATAATTGGTGCTCGCCACCAGTCCACCCACTGGCCCTGGCGTTAAAGTAAATACACTTTTTACTGACAACGAGTGACGAAGTTCCAAGTGAGGAGAGGGACGGGCTGAGACTGACCTCTCTGAATATTTCCATTTGCCCATTATAAATATTTTCTATATATTTTTAAATATATTTTATTAAATTTATTTTTATATATTCAATAGGTAGATACTGTATTATTTTGGCTTCTAAAGGTAGCTACAGTGAATTCTTAAATGTGCCTATGTTTCCCCATCATATTTATGTTTTTAAGATAAAGTTGGCTTACATGTTTTATTTGCAGGACCTAAAGAATGCTATAAAAAAAACAATAAAATGTTTAATTACAGTATGCCGTGCATTGTCTTTTTGCCCTCCATAGTGTCTCATAATAAATTACCTGAAAAGAAATCGTAAAACCATGAAACCGTGATATTTCCTGAGACTATAATCGTACCATCAAAATCTCACACCGTGACATCGCTAGTCCATATACAGTATACTACTGTATACTATAATACAGTATATGTACCAAGATGACAGAAAAATAATTTCTTAACAGTGCATCTCCATAGTGTAGATCTGCTTTTTTTTCAGTCATGAATCAATCATGAGTTATGACCTCTTGCTTTGTTTGGTTATTATCTCTGTAATAGTCACAAAAGATACATATCATTCATACATCTAAAGCTGTATAATTTTTAATTCATTTACATTACATATATAGTGTTATATTAATACCCCTAGATTAATCATTGGAAGATGTTTAAAAATGCAAAGACCTTAAGCCAAGAAAGATATTAATATACAGTATCACAGATGTTTTGATTTAGAGAAAAATGGGAGATTTTCTGATCTATCACATTTCTGATAAAAGACTTTTTGGAATTTTTTTTTGACAGCTTTAGTCTTACGGGGTAAATCTGTCAGGTCACAGAAAAAAATAGATACCTGTTAATGCAGACTTGATACCTAATCGGAATTGAGTTCACAACTTTGAAACGGAAAGCAAACTACAGTACATGTGATACGGAAAGACAAAACAACAATTTTTCAGTAGCGTATCAATTATGAGATTCTCGATCTTGTAATAGTTTC
Source organism: Lepisosteus platostomus (assembly GCF_059453375.1). NCBI lineage: Eukaryota > Metazoa > Chordata > Actinopteri > Semionotiformes > Lepisosteidae > Lepisosteus > Lepisosteus platostomus. The sequence goes on along the minus strand of NC_142616.1, from coordinate 62,444,971 downwards.
CACTCAGGAGACTAAATGGTTAGCTTCTATTTGGAAGGCAAAATTGCAGTACAATAGTTGGTCAGTACGTTTTGAATTTATATAGGGCCATCCTCATGCATCTAAATGCATCTGAAACAAAAGGAACAGAGATTTGGAAAGCATCCAACATGTGACTCTTCAGAAGGATATTCAGGAACATTTTTTTTTTTACCACCACCTAATAGGTGTCAGAAGACTGCAGTGCTCTTCCAGGTTCTCTCTTTGAGAGCTATAGTCAAGGAGGGTTTATGCTGCACAAGAGATTAATCACACTGTCAGAAAGAAAACCAGTATCTTTTGGTGATGCATTCCCATTAAACAGATTTCAGTTTCACTGTATTTTGATTATTAGTAAAAAAAAGGTTAGTTCTTTTGCTTTGGTGGCTGCTAAGATACTGTGGGTATTATAATAAGGACATGCAGGAAGCCAGCTGAGTTAATCAGGCATAAAAGTATTCAGTTCCGTGAGCAATATTATTCAGAAATATTCAGAAACATTGGTGTGGTAACTACAGAAACAAGCAAACATGTAGCGGACTATGAAAGAAACATCTTTACCTTTTAGATGGAACATTATCTTTTGTATGTTAAATTTCCAATGTTTATGTATCAAAGTGTCTTATTCTGATGTTATGCCTTTATCATATTGTACATACAAATACACCCTTCTCATCTTTACGTAGGTTTTCTGGAAAACATTTTTGTAAACTCTATCCGTGCATAAACAGACACAAATGAGTCCAAATGCTGTCAGATCTCTTACCCACTTGAACATGGTGAATTCAGCAATACCAGATATGGTAAATAAGAAATCGGTACGTAATGCCATAAGTAGTTAAGAAAGCCAAAGACAAGAAAATGACATTGCATGTTTCATCTTGAGCAGTGTTAGGGAGAGGTCTGGGAAAATGCCTCCTGAAGCCTGGCAGGTGTACTGTTCAAAAGGCAGCAGGTTAGGGTCACAACATCTTATACTTTTAATTGTGTGTCAGCTTAAAATTAGAAGTACCCGTTGGCTACGGCTGTTGTTTTTAGCCTGCTGAAGGAACTCGCCAATCGTGTACAGAAATTACCCTTGGCATTTACAGAGGCATCCTCGAAAGCTGTCAGCTACCATGATGATAAAGACATGGATGGGATTAGGGAGATCTAGCAGATCCCAAGGGGATCAGCACCACTGTGAGAGGCCCTGCCAGGGAGCAGGAGTGGGGAAAAGCTGATGGAGAGGAGGTGAGCCTGGCAGACACCAGCTGGAGGATTAGGAGTGGGCAATCCAGCTAATACTCCTCAGCACCTGCCTGCTGCCTTGCTTTGTGTTTGAAATAGTGCTCTTCTCTTGTCACAGCTTTAATGTGCTTGGAATGGTTGGAGGTGTTTGTGGCTGTGCTCTTTGGTCCATTTGAGCCCTGCACCATTTTATGCAGAGGATCTTTCAGCATTCTGGGAGGTAGTGCAAACCCCTAGGAGAGCTGATAAACTTGAATTCAACTCCCAGCCATCTGTGTCCCATTGGTACCCCAATTTTTAGACAGATGCCAATATTCCCCATCTGGAGGAGCATTCTGCCATCTTCACCTCCATACTATGTGATTGTATGCTTCCAGCTCACATTAAATCCGCCCATTTTAATTAATATTTAAAGAAGCTTTTTCGGCAGTAGATGTATGCTCTTAGTGCTTAATTTGAGTAACGCCACAAACAGGCAGTTACTTGAAAAGGGGATTAAAAACTATAAAAGCAGAAACACTAGCAATCCACAGCCTTGTACTGTGAAAGGAGTTATTTACTGTACATGTCTGTTTATTGAGAGTTGACATTAGTCACTTGGGGAGAAATTATTTTAGACAGCTAAGGACAAATTAGAATTACTTTACTTTGTATCCAACATGTGATATCACACATAACATGAATGCTAATGGAAGGATCCTGTAATTGTAGTAACCAGTGAATTAACAGGTGTAGTATTTGGGGTTGCGTTTTGTAAGTTCCTTTTATCGGCAAAATCGCCTTGAAGTCGCGAGCTGTGTTTGAGTTGGATTAAAAGAGATGTATACACAAGCCTGCTTGTTTATAATGTAATAGGGCCACTTCAAACTCCAAAGTTTTGTTGTCTCGCTCTGATTCTCAGAACGTGTGCTGCGCATATCTATTTTGCCATGTAAATTGGAGATTTTACAACGTACTGTGTACATTTAACTTTCATTGTGGTTTGAAATGCACTCATTAATGCCGATTCTTTCAAGCCTCTAAATATAAAAATGGCGTTGCAGTTCCCCTTCAGACTTGCTGCCGGAGAGCCCACTGCCTTTTCTCACTACTGATACGGAACACGTGTTGTCATTATCATGGTTTGGTTAAAGTCCAGATGTTTACCCTGTGTATATGATGTTGCATGGCCTGTGAGCTGAGATGTGGTTTCAAGGGTGTGCTGGTTCCTAACTGAATAGTTACAGAGAAGAATTGTTTGGATGGGGTTGCACTTGACTATTATTTCTGGGAATGGTTCGAAACCAGGTACCAGCAATTCTTCACCTTTTTGTGAGTAATTTCATGGCGTTTCAGTACTATATTTTACTTCACAAAGAGGGTAGGCAGAAGTTTTCGGTTATCAGTTCAATCATTCGATTCGAAACAGAGATGAGAGCTTTAATCAAGGGGTACAACATGTTTTTTTTTAATGTAATGACTACTTTATGCAACTGTTTCCCACAGAAACCACAAAAGATTAACTTTTTTTGACATATTAAAGTAAATATGATTAGTTGAGTATCTGATTTTAACTGGATGATGTTTCAAAACTTAGTGACTGGAACATGCTATGGCATCTATACTGTGTCAGGCAGGTATTAGAGTAGTCCTTGACCCAGCTTTATCTGATATACCTATAAATGGTTTAGTTAATTGCACTGCAGTATTTCTGATTTATTTTGCTGTTTTTCTCTTTGTTTCTGGGCTATGAAAGGAGCTAACAGTTCTTTTTATTATAGAATTAACGCTGTGCGGTTTTACATATAAAAGACCTATATACTTTACAAGCCTAATTTCTGTATATCCCTGTATTTACCATATTTTAATGTAATTAAGTTCTAATAAAACACAATACAGTTAACATTGGAGAAGCAGAATTGAGCTGAAACACATTACTACTAGTAATAACAATGAGCATCCCATTTTCAGAACTTGATTAATTCAGCTCCATGAAGTTGGCCCCCCTACACACAGCAAAAACAATGAAACCCACCTCATTCGTTAGTGCTGTGTTTGTGCCGTTGAAAGTAACTCCCCAGCTGCTTTCCAGCTTCCCAGAGCATGTATCGAGCTTCCCAGTGCACGTGTTTGCTTGTAGCAGCTCGATACATGCTCGACCTGTAAGAGTTAAGCACGAAGAGGTCCTAAAATTTCTCCTGTAAACAAATTACAAGTTTTGGACTGCATGAATAACATTAAGATAATATTGACGGATAGATGCGAGTGTGCCTTTTACAGATAACTATTCAGATCGCCTCTGCAGTATTTTTAAGTGAAAGATGTTTACAGAGCTAAAATACATCCAAAGCATGTATTTGACGCTTTTATTAGCACACCATTCCTGCAATTAAAGGTACGATGATTTGGTTAGCACTGTAATGTGACTATAACAATTCAGTGTTAAGTCTTGTGGTAAGTCACGAATTTCCAAATTAGGTGTCTTTTGGCTTCGAAAATAGAATACTAATTTCATGGGTTTCATACAAGTTTAAAAGCATCATGAAGGATCAAACAAGATCTTTAGAACTTAATATTTTAATACCTTCACAGTTTTTATTCTCATGGCGCTTCACTCGATATTACCCTTGGGGCGATGCATTTACTCCAACCTCTGAAACCCATACGTGCCTGCACGTTCTTCTGGTATGTTATGATCAAGTCCGCTGAAAATTTAAAGGCAAGGTAAAAGCTCCGTGAAGTTGGCCCTCCTACAGACAACACAAGTGATGAAACCCACCTCATTCATTAGTGCTACGTTTGTGCCGGTTTGTGTCGTTGAAAGTAGCGTTTGTGCTGCTTTCGTTTCCGAGATATAGCACCTTGTTTTTCCGGTGATCATGTGACCATGCACGGTGACTTTGCCCTCCAGTTCAAGCGCTCTGTTACAGTTTAGCTCGTACCCATAACATTTTAAAGACAATCAATATCCATAAACATATGAGCCTCTTTAGATGCGAACAGGGTAACCATTTATGACATAAACCTGTGGTTGTAATGTATGTAAAATCACCGTGATTGTAAGATCTATGGTTTTTATTTTCTAAGGCACGTTTTCCTTCTCTTTCCCTACCGTGACACGCTGTTGCCAAACGCTTAACTATGGGATACCATTGCAACAAGACCTCCGCAGCATGTCACGATAGGGACCCCATGTATATTGCATGTATAACGCGGCAGTGTATATCACGACTGGCGCCTTGCTTCCATGCCACCCTGGCACCGCTGTCGCAGCAAAGGTCTCATATCAGGACATGATATACCCAGATAGGAGGAGTCCCGATATATGGACTTCGTGTCGCGACATGGGGTCAGCATATCCTGTCAGGGTATGTCCTATCGCAACATATGGACCCCATATCGCGACAGGGGGGCGGGGCATTCTGTCGGGGGGGGGGGTATGTCATATCGCGATATATGGGCTTCATGTCACGACATGGGTGTGGCAGTTTTTCACGAGTTATATCACGATATAGGGGCTTTCATGTCGCGACATTGGGCAGGGCGCTTTTGCCGAGGTATGTCATATCGCGATATACGGGTTTTATGTTGCGACATGGGCGTGGCAGTTTTGTCATATCGCGATATATGGGTTTCATAACGCGACATGGGCGTGGCAGTTTTATCATATCGCGATATAGGGGCTTTCGTGTCGCGACATGGGACAGGGCATTTTTGTCGAGGTATGTCATATCGCGATATACGGGCTTCATGTCGCGACATGGGACAGGGCATTTTTGTCGAGGTATGTCATATCGCGATATACGGGGCTTCGTGTCGCGACATGGGGATGTGTGTTTTGTCGGGGGTACGCCATATTGCGAGATGCGGGCTCCATGTCACGACATGGGGGGCAGGGGCGTTTTGTCGGGGTATTTCAGATCGAAATATATGGACTTAATGTCGCGACAGTGGCACCATGACAGTGATGCGCCAGTCACAATGGGTATCACGATGTGATGCTATGACATTCTTTGTCTGCTATTCAGTTTTGACCTCAGTGCGACTTCTCTTAGATTGATCGGTATTTGGAAACCAATGGATGTGTTACTGTATATCCAGCGTGCTCATACAGCACACACAGTACACAGAACTTCCGCTGTGGCGCTTTACCCAATCAGAGTGTCGATTCTCATTCTTCACCCAATCGCGGCCCGAGCTGTTCGGGGGTTTAGCCAATCGCGGGTCTGAGAGCTGTTCAAGCCAGCAGCTGCAGGTGGATCGGCTTGTTTACCGTCAATGAGAATCTATTTTTAAAGTGCTTTACTTATTTGCAAAATAACACCATCGGCTTGTATTTTAACGTCTTTATTGATTCACAATGTCCCATACTCTTCGAAAAAAAATACATTTTTTATTTGCAATATAACTGGCTCCGCTACTTTATGTAATGAATGCATGGGATTTGAACAATTTTAATCGTATATTTAAGGTAGGGGAAACACCTTCTGCTTTGTACTTAATAAATAGAAATGTAAAGTGTATGATCATTATATTATTGCGATCGTGCTTTCAATTCTGTTTTTTATTGTTGAATTATATCGATCTGGAAACTAATACCTAAAACTGTGAAGATGGGCTCTCGTGTTGTACCAGCGGTAATTTCGAAACTGGTGTCTCTTCACCAATGAAAGGAGTACACAAGCAATACATTTTCGAGAACACGGTTTAAAATTAAAACAAAACACCTAACCCAATGAACTAACATAGTAACTCCTCCCTAAATGTAACTGTTTATTCGTGTAAAGGCTACAAAGTCTGGGGTCAACTGATCGAAAGATCACAACTGAAAAATCTAGTGGTCGTGACTGCTTTTTTGTACGTCACGGAGTGACGTCACAGCCAGGAAAAGAACGCACTGTTTTGAAACATCCACCCCACCCGACCAGACTCGGAAAACAAATTGCCCCCATCGTTTTAATCACAATCAGGAGCTCAAGTACCGAGTTTGTTGGTACCTGTAAACATCCTTGTAGATAGTCACATGATTACCCGAAATAACAAGGCGCCATATCTCGGAAACGAAAGCAGCACAAACGCAGCACTAACGATTGCGGTGAGTTTCGTCGTTTGTGCTGTTATACAGGCAGGTGGGCAACTTCATGAAGCAGGACAAGCAAACATGTCTGGGTCATTACATTGCAGACTGCAGAAGACTTGACTTCACCTGAGGATCCAACACACAGGCACCCACACCTGTGTCTTCAGAGCGCAGGTGTGCCCTCACGCTGTATTCTACACCAAGGACTGATCGGAAACACAAAGATAAACGGACTGTTTGCGCATAAGACCCCTGTAAATACAAACACACGGTGATGACAATTTATTAAATAATTCAGATATATGTTCACTTCTGTTATGTGAAAATAAAAAATATGTTTCCAATATTGCCGCGGTCCGCAGGTGTGAAGCAGTGGACTTTCCAGTGTTGCTTCTCGGATGTGTTATTTACTACCCGCGACAACCTTGTATGTAGTGCCCCTTAAAAAACACGCTAGTTCTTTTTCACGTTAATGAATGTGCATTGCATAAAAAGTGCAACAGTGGTCTTGTTGTTCATAAAGTAGCAGATTCAAGCCTTTTTGAAACGTGGCTCGACTGACGGGTCGAATCTTTACACGTCCCTTGATACTCGTGTTTATTAAGAAGGACACAGTGAGAAACTGATCACTTCTTGATTTTTTAAAAAAGCACACCGCTGCGAAGTATTAAGACGTGATCGTTAAAGCCTCTTGGTAGGAACATGCAATTGTTTGATAGTGTTTACTTTTTGAGACTACACACGCAACTCTTCTGGTTAGGGTATGTGACGTTCGTGACAAATTTAATTTTCCTGCTCGCACAAACGCACAGAAGACACTGTTATTAAATGCAAAATCCACCGCCGTCCCCCACCCGGGCAAACAGAGGAACACAATTGCAGAACTGTTACTCTTGCACTGGTAACAGACACTTGAACTCGGCAGACGGGGTCATTGGTGGTCAAAGTCACCGTGCATGGTGATCACTGGGAACCCAAGGCGCTATATCTCTGGAACGAAAGCAGCACAAACGCTACTTTCAACGACACAAACCGGCACAAACGTAGCACTAACGAATGAGGTGGGTTTCGTCGTTTGTGCTGTCTGTAGGAGGGCAAACTTCACGGAGCTAATGCTTACATTTTAGATTTAAAAATTAGAATGACTAAAGTATTAGCAGAGTAGATTACAGAATATGAGTCCACCAATTGTGAAAGAAAAAGTTATGTGAGTATACAGTCATGTAAAACCTGCTACTGTGTTTGGAGAGGTTTTCTTACAGTCCTTTGCAGTGAAGAGGGTGATGATTTGGATGGGTAAGTGTGAACACGTTATTGCTGAAATAACTACATTTGTAGCCATTTCAAAAGCATATTTAAGATGCTCAGTAGAGGATTATAGGATTGACAGTGCCTGTTGCTCTTAAACTAAAAACAGGTGTCTGAAACTGAGGTGAAAGTTTTGAGCTGGATGATCAATACGGGAAAGAGAATTCTGCAGCTTTACCTCCTGCTAGAGAGGCAATCTAGAGCTGGCTCCCCATCAAATTAAGGGGTCATTTTTTTGCCATTAAGTCAGGTTTGCTGAATACGTTCCTATTATCCCAGTGTATTCTATTATTTGGTGATTTATGGCGATGTGTGTTTCTTATCTGTCAAAGGGTGGTGTGGCTGCAGTCTCTACAAACAGCTATCCTCTGTGTTTCCAGGTATTTTTACATCTCCCCTTTTACATATTAGATAGTGACAGCCATTTTATTTAAATTAAACACCAGAATTGTGGTTTTCCAGGCTCCTGGGGAAAATGTTGAAAAGGTAGGATTTATGTTCTATACTGTTTAGAATTATAAACAAGATGATCAGGTCTGTCAAATTAAAGTGGAAATCTGCCATCTGCCATTTTAGAAGGTTTAGGAGATGTGCTGTAGTTAAGGTGTTTGGGTCACTGTAATGGGTTACTTTATCAGCACAGCAATTCCCCTGTATTTCTACTATTACTGTGTGACAAAGGAAATGAACAACACGTAATACCAGCACGCTCACTGTCCATGCACATAAACATATATATATATCATTTATCAGGTAAAACAGTTGGCTAAGCTGCATATTGCGTTGTTTCCTGCAGGCATTAGTTTTGGCTTTTGGACATTCAACTTGCAAAATGAACCTCCTGTCCATAATTTACAACAGCATCCCTCAATTGAAAGCAGTCATAAGACTCCTGGTGCCCTCCAGTACCAGAGGCTAAACTAATGGCAATAATGCCTTTTGTATTTTGGAGAAAACAAAATTCTAAAGCTCATTAGAATAATGCTGCATCGTGTATAAATCTCCAGTGCATAGGCCTTCAGAAATAATGAAATAAAGACATCCTCTCACTTTGCACTTTAGAACAGCCGGTCTGCAATTATGAGCTCTTGTGAGATGGGTCATTAAGGTATTAGCATGTAAAATAAGAAGTTATTTTAATCATCCCTTTAGAGAGACTTCAAATAGAAAAAATCTCTGAACCATGGTCCTTCTAGATCTACAAAAATGAAAAGGAGGAGAAAAAAAATAATTTATATTTGTGCCCCTTAATAGACTAAAGATTACTGTAAGTGCCGCTGGAAATTATTTTTTGCCATTTCCTCATCTCTCCCAAAATCTGCTCCCTGTGAGGGATCAAATACTGTGAAATATATAAATTACTAGCCAAGCATTCAGAGAAATGATCGGATTTTGCAAAGTTCAGCAGTGGTCCCTCTGGACTTTGGTTTCATTCAAATTAATTTTTTCAGAGGAAAGAACATTTGCAAAATGGTAGTTATTGGGTATGAGATTGTGAGTATTGGATTCATTGAAGATGCTCTGTGAAAAACTTCAGAATCTTGGAACAACTTGAGGACAACGTAAACCTCGATTAAATGTCAGAATATTTTTTTCAGTGTTCTAGTTGCCATTCTCATGCGGGATTTGATTCCTTAACAGAGTGTAGGATGAAGCGCCTGACAGCAGCCAGTGTGTAGATCATAGCCGAATTCCCTTCATTAAAACAGCGCCGATACGCAGAGCTCCAGGAGGTTTCTTGTAAGGATTGCTATTTATACAGCAACATTAGTGGCACCCATCTTATAATTAGGGGGTCCTTTTATTTCTCCTCGTGTTAGTTATTTTTGCGCGGTATGCTGCAGTTAAGTTGGGTCATCTGCTTCATTTCCCCCTCCTCTTCAAAAAAAAAACTTCTGGGGCCTTTTGATTTGCATAACAAGATAGGTTTTCATAATGAGGTTCCATGCAGCTCACTGTTACTGTTATGCAAATCTTATTTTGATGAGCAGTCATTGTTAATCAGTGTATTATTTCCACACTCACTGCAGGTACAGAGTTTTGTCCTGGGCAGGAAGCGTAGCTAAGTTTGCTGGCGGGTGCTGATAGGCACGGTAAATGAAAGCCGTAGCTGAAGAGCTGCAGGCAGCAGTCGGCTCTGTGTGAGAGTCGTTCTTAAATGCCACCGCACCACGCGGTAACTACAATTTATTGTGTCTATCACTTGATAAATACAGTTTGCAATGGACGTCATTGTCATCGGGGTTGTTTTTCTGATGAGTTTCCTACAAAAAAGAAAATTTCTTTTTCTGCTTCTGTAAATATTTATTGTTCCTGAGTGGGAGACATCTTCATTCAAGCATCGCCATGAAGACAAAGCCCTAACAGCATTTTGACTGGAGCACATACAATATAAGCCCAGCAAAAAAGCATAGAGTTATCTTCAATATTTCTATTAATTCTTTGTATTTCTCTTACTAGCGTTGTACACTATCTTTTCTAAAACTACAGTAACTGAAACTGTATTTTAGTTTTTACAGAAAGATCATTTTTAAATAATACAGGTCATCTCTTTCGTTGAACTGTACACTCTCTGGTCTCTCTAACTTGTGCTATACTTTCTGTTAAGGTTTTGTGCTGTAATGTGCTCCACATGATAACTTGGTGTACATCCTTTTCTTTTTCTTATCATAAACCCACTCAGTAATCTGTAGTGTGTACTGTAGATGTGTTAGACATCCTTGTGATTGCGGTCTCAAGAGGAAACCAAGCACCTGCAAAGAGTTATTTAATTCATACAATAAATTGAATTAATATATATAATACTCAATGAGAGGAAAACAGATAGGGGAGTAGGAAAATAGAAAAATAATAGGTTGTATTATGACCATAAATCTGTCCATTTAAGAACAACATGTAATAACACACTTAAAGCTTGTTCAGACAGTTTCATGGCAAGTGTTTTGTGCTCTTAATAGTTACTGTTTATGTAGAAATTTAATTGGGTTTTAAAGCCAAGACTCTCACAGCTGCAATCCATTACAATGTTTTGGCCTGTTTAATTGCATGCACTTACAGTTGTACACTTCACGAAATGTCTATCATGGTGTTATTTGTCATATAATGGACTAACCATGGGCATTGCCTCCATCTCAGAAACATTTGCATCTTTATAGGAAATGTTCATAAATCTGGAACACAATCTTTGCTGCTCATTATAAGTCTACAGCGATATGTCAATTGAAGCTGACACCACAATTGCTGTTGCTTTGCCCCATACTAAATTACTTAATCCTGCTGCCAGACCAGAATTAGTAATCTAAATTCAATTATACATAATATAATTATTACATGTACATATATTTGAATTGAATACAACAGTATTTCTCTGTTCTAAATACAGTAGTACTTTAGAATTCTAAAACACAGCAAATTAGGTATTTGCTTTTGTGAAAAATAAACCTCTGCAAATGCAAATAAAAATAATAGGGGTAAAACAGTATAAATATGATTATAAATGTCTATATGTGTGTTGCTAATAATTAGTATTGTTAGTCTTTCTAGTTTGCTGTTGGTGAAATTAATATCATTCTGCAAGAATGTTTTTGAATATTACTTAAATGTCAGATGGTTTGAGGTAAAAAAGATATTTTAATTTTGAATTGAGCTCAAACTTTAGATTATTACAGTTAGCAAATGTACAAAAAATGATTTCAGTTCTAGATAGATTCGTCTTCTTTTTGAGTGGTAACTCCTTAATGTCACATCGTCTAAGGGCAACATCCCACTGTGCTTATTTTAATTGTTTTTTATGTGAAAAACCTGTAGGAAAATATTTGTGAGCGGGGATTATGTAGAGGCAGTTGTGGTTATTATGCCCTTTTTGTTTATGATATCGTTAAACTAGTGCTAATAAAAAGGCAATTTCTCTTCAGTGATTCTAATCCATTTGTCCATAAGTAAGCAGATGAGGTTGGTATGTCCTAAATATTTAAACAAATCTTCTTCATGTGATGCCAGAATGGGAATTTTGTCTTGCCATGTGTCTGATTCTCTTTCTAATGAAACTCTGCCTGGGTCATGTTTTTTTCTTTTTTATTTAGTAGATTATTTCCCTTGTTGAGGGAAAAAAATGCAAAATAAAACCATGTTTTTAACATTTGTGATGTCCTAAAGAAGCAATTTAAGAAATTAATCTGCAATGGGCAGCTGCCTCTGTGGATTCTGAAGGCGTGTCCTTGTCAGACCAAAGAAAATCTAAAGCGTGTTTGCTTTGTAGTAGAGAGATTAAAGAGGAATGGGTATCCTTTCACTAAGGCTGTGTGTAAGACGAGTCTCTCATTATACATTTTTAATTTGACTTTTCAGTCAAGCTCCTTGATGTCTCTTTAATGCATTTTCCAAATTTTTACAGATATTTCACTCTTTTTCACTGTTTTTCAACAGTGTACATGTATGTGAATAAAGCTCTTCTGTATAATAGCAAAAAGTACAGAAATTTGACAGGTATTTTCATTTCAGTGGAGTGTAGATGTAAAGGTGTAATGTACAGATTTTTTTTTATTCCAAACCAACTCTTACGTGGTGTTTTACAATTTGGAGTCACCAATGTATTTTATAACTGAGCAGTTCTGAATCTTCAGTTATTTTTCAAGAGTCGCCTTGTGGCAGTAACTCCTGCGCTGCTCGTGGAGAATGAGAACATCCCTGGCAGGAGCTTGCCTTTCTTGATATACTGCAAGTTTCACAGTGCTCTATAGGAGTTACCTTGAATTAGAGGAGCAGTAGGACTTGCTGATATCCCTGCAAGTCAGCAGGCTCCAGCAGTCAAGATTTCATTGAAAGCCAAGACAACCCCAGGTCACCCTGACAGTACCCTGCCAATTGTGCACTGGCTTCTGGGAAACCTTGGTCACAGTTGGCTAGTGACAAGACACAGATTCAAACTCTCAGCATCTGGTCTGTAGTGTGCAGCCTGTGCTAAAGGTGAATTCACTGTTTGTACCTTTCTGAAGTTCCATCTCTTTAGCTAGGACTCGGTTCTCTTGGAGGTCTGCTGGAAGAGTTGGATTCATCTCTTGATGGTTTTCTGCTGTGGGCAGATGTAGCTGTTTTTGACGTGGTTTGCTCACATCAGTGTCTTTATGCTCTTTTTGTTTTTTAGAACATCGAGTATTACAAGTTGACGTCTGAACAGTTCCATGAGGCAGCAGCCCAGGCAGAAGCTCATGTGAAGTAAGTCATTTTAATTATCAAGCAGGACTTTTTCCTTTTATTCCATGGGTTTAATAAGTTGTGAAAGTAATACATCTCCACCTTGGCATTTTTAAAAAATCTTTCCTCTAATTAGAGAATACATTTAGAATGTCAAGACTGATATTCACTGCTGTTTTTCATTGCTCAAATAATGGGGCATATGCCAAATACATATTATTAAAAAACTGGATTTCGAACACCATTTATGTTTCTCTAGTTACTGCGAATAGCTGTGTAATTATGTGCATTTAGCTATCTTTTTATTTTTTTCTCTTTGTATACTGCCAAAAAAGGCTGTCAGAATTATAGGGGATGCAGTTAAAGTTCCTGCTGTGTGGTAAGGTGGATGGATAGGTGGATAATTATAATTTATTGGAATGAATATTAATTAGCACAGGCCTTTTCACAATACAAGAACGGCACCCATAAAGATGTGTCCTTATAGGATGCATCCGCGTGCAAAAGCCCATTTTACTGGTCAGGCTGTGCTCTGCTATGCTGATGAATCCCATTTAGAGAGTGCAGCAGCTACCCATGGCTGCTAACTTTGACTTTGCATGCACAAAAACAGAAACCTGTTCTGATTGTTCTGTTAGTTTTAAGAGACTCTCAGAGCTCATTTAATATAGTGACCGTCCTCAAAAAGACGCCCTGAACTGAACATATGTTCCTTGCAAGGTAGATGATCCTGGCAGATTGTGTAGTGGTAACTGGATTTTTTAAAGCCTTTCTTTTGTGATGATAAAAATGGCCATAAAATTAAAATCCTTCCAAATACTCATATTTGGTAGGATTTTCAAAATAAATTACACCTAACAAATATTCCAGAACCATGTAACATTCTAAAAACTGTTAGACAAAAATATTGTTTTTCTCCCACAATAGAACTAGCTCGTCTTCTGTCTTTTGTCAAGACACATTCTGCTATTTTCTCAATATTACGGTTCGCCAATGAAAAACGGCTGAAGATTAATTTGCGGTTCATATTCATTAGCATCTATTCATTCTTTCAGCGTTGAGACACAAACTAATTTCTCTGCAACTTGTGAATGATTCAGAGCTGGTAATTAATGGAAATTGTTTGCAGTATGTGTGTGTGATGCAAAGAGGGACTTAAATTCAGTTCACATTCCAGTTTGGTTTATTTTCTTATTAGCTTTGCATCCTAACAAATCTCTTTGCCTTTAATGGTATGTCGTGTATGAGGTCATGATGTGCATCAATAACAATCTTGCTCTGGATGTTGTGTTTTGCTTTGTCCATTTTATGTACAGTATTTAGTGTTTTTAAATTAGCAAGCATTAGAAAGTGCAGCTACTTAACACAGAGATTTTAAAGGCTCGGGAACCCTGAGGTTCTCCAGAGACTATTTAGGGAGTCCCCTAAAACAAAGGAAAATTTCACCCAAAGGGTAATAATCTTAAATTCAACACTCACATAGTGAATCTGCTCTGACAGTACTTGAAAATGTTGACCTGCTTTGAATATTTTACAGCTAACAGTGTCTCCGTTTCTAATAACCCTAGACTTCACTTTGATTAGGTTTAAATTGGGGATCTTTATTGAGAGTCATGCCTTCTAAAGGGAAGCTCGAGGTAAAGAGGCTGAAATCCCCTGACTTAGATTTAAAAGACAATTAAAGTTGAAGTTTATTGAACCAATTCTTTGCACAGTTGTGAAGTTTTGGCTTTACTTCAAATTCTTGCATTTACTGGACATATAATTTATCTTTTAATGGTGCA